>NW_025421373.1:1250000-2500000 GCF_011764305.1 Mustela putorius furo | reverse complement strand
ATTTTGCTAAAATTTCCATTCAAATGGAGAATTATATAGTCAGTTTGAGTTAGTGGATAGAATATGGATTCTAGAGTCTTAAAGAAACAGTTTCTCAGGACTGGATTCATGGCTACCTATTATGGGAACTTTCTCTGCTTCAGTTTTGTTCTTTTTCTTTTTTAATCTTGCATTGGAAAGTTAGGTTAATTAAAGGTATTTCATGTAAAGCACTAAATATATCAATATTGCTTAAGAAATCAAATGTGTTATTGTTTTTATTCAGATTGCCATTAATTTTTTACTTAATGAATATTAATTAGTACCTCCTCCCATGTCCTTGTTATAGTGGGAGAGAAAGGAACACAAATAATAGAACAAAGAGATTTTTGCTTGAAAAGCATATAGTTTCATTTGCCACATGTTAAACAGGAAAATGCTGATTTTAGATTTATGTTTAATATTTTGGGATCTTAAAGCAGGGTGCCCCTAATTCTGCTTGTACAAGGAGGAGAAAGAGTTAAAAAGAAGGTAGTATTTGAGCTATGTCTTGGGGGTTGAGTATGTGTTTGTTCTTCAGGTAGATTGAGTTTAAAGGTAGAATAGTCAGGGAGGGAGAGATAAAATGAACTGGAAACTTTCTAGGCAGAGAAATAAGCATATGGAGGTAAAAAATAAACTGACATATACAGCTACCTGAAAATAAGAGCACATGGCTCAGATTCAGCCATGTGTGCAAGAGATAAAATTTTATACCATAAGGAGTCACATAAGCCATCTGTAAAGAAAAGAGATAGCAGATCTGTGAGTCACCCCTTCCCTACTTGAGGTTAATTTAATTGAGACACCAATTTTTCTAGAGGACAATAAGCAATTCAGTGCTATGATAACTTGAGATAAGAAAAGCATAAAAAGTGAGCTCCACATTTATCTCAGCTTTCTCTCTGGGTGTGTTTTCCAAAGGTGCACAGGAAAATGGAGTATAAGCAGAAATGACTATATTGCTGTACAAATGAAACAGATTAGAAACCAGGGTAACTAAATTTTGGAGACAGGATATGAGAAAGGTAGAAATTACATATAAGGATTCTCCAAAATATATATAAAAATTTCCCTGGTGTCCTTGGCTGTACATATTCAAAGCAAAACTCTGGGATGCCTAGGACAGAACAGATGCTGGGAATCTAAAGAGCCAAATGGAAATGTCAGTGTTTTCACAGTGCTGAAATATTTTGGTGTATGAACCCAGCCAGCGAGAACACTGAAGATTCTATCAGTTGAGACTGTGAAAGGCATTGGGAGAAAGATTAAACTGTAATAAATCTGCCCTAATGGGCCTAGAACCCAGTTTCAACAAGATCAAAGTGATCCATGAGAGTCAGACTGCACAACAGAGCAAACATCAATACCTTTTAGAAGAAGACTGCACAATTCACATTCTCAGGACATATTTTCCACAATGTTCAGTATAAACAAAAAATCTCTAGACAGGTTAGGAGATAAAATAGACCAGCGATATTTAGGAGGTGAAACTGTCAGTGAAAGCATAAAAGTATACTTGAAAATAATACAGATATTAGAGTAAGCACAGCATCAAAAGAATGAGGATTAATTTGTTAAAAGGGAATCGGTTGCCAAATGATTCAATAAGATGAGCTAATACCAGGCTGGTATTAACAAACAAAAAATAGGATTAGAAAAATTGAGAATAGTTTATTAGAAAATATCTTATCTGATACAGAGAAAGAAAAATGTAATGGGAAAGAGAGAGCATAACAAAAATGTAGCATTTGATAAAAAAAATGAACACTCATGTAATGGAGGTCACAGATGAAGAGAGTGGGAGAGTGGAACAGATGTAATTTTTATAAGAAATACTGAGAATTGATTTTCCAAATATAAAATGATACATCAAATCACATATTCAAAAAAGTGAGTAAATAAACCACAAGAAGCAGAGAAAACTACAACTAGAAAGGTCATAACCAAACCTCAGAGAATGAAATACAGAGAATAAATTGCAAAATAAGCCAGAGAAAAAAGAAATGTTATCTTTCATAATCAATAAAATGAAAACTGATTTCTTGGGGCGCCTGGGTGGCTCAGTGGGTTAGGCCTCTGCCTTCAGCTCAGGTCATGATCTCAGGGTCCCAGGATCAAGCCCCGCATTAGGCTCTCTGCTCCAGGGAGCCTGCTTCCCCTTCTCTCTCTGCCTGATGCTCTGCCTACTTGTGATCTCTCTCTCTCTCTCTCTCTCTCTGTGTCAAATAAATAAACTAAATCTTAAAAAAATAAAAAAAAGAAAACTGATTTCTCAACAGAAACTTTATCTCAGTAGAAGATAAAGAAATATTATTTTTCAAGCACTGAAAGAAAATAGAACAGTTAATAAAGAATTCTATATCCAGCAAAAATATCCTTCAAAAATGAAGATGAAATAAATATAGTCTCAGAAAAACAAAAGCTGAGATAATTTGTTTGCAAGTATACCTCCACTGCAGGATATGCTTTATCTCAAATGGAAGTAGGCGAGTCTAAGGAGGAATAAACAGTATATTTCACCACAGAAGTGGTAAATACATGATTAAATATAAAGTACTATTTATTGTTCCATGCAAAATTAAGTACAATGCCTTATGTTTTATAAATACATAAAAATAAAATACATAACAATTGCCCAAAATGGGACACAGGAAATAACATTATTCCACTATCGCTATTTTTTTGTGTTATATTATATGCTGTAGAAATACTAATTTATTGTCTCTATTAATAAAAATACGTATTGTTTATAATACATTTTTAATTTCTAAGAAAAGCAGCAGGGAATAATAATGAAAGATATTAAAAAAAACAACAACTAGTAGAAGAGTGGCACCTGGGTGGCTCTGTCACCTGAGCATCCAACTCTTGATTTTGGCTCAGGTCATGATCTCGCCCTTGCGAGATGGAGCCAGCCATGGGGCTTCCTGCTCAGCAGGGAGTTAGCCTGGGATTCTCTCTCTCTCTCTCCCTGCCTCTCCCCATGCTTGCATTTTCTTTCTCTCTCCCTGAAATAAATAAATCTTAAAGAAGACTAGAAAAGAGAGAAATGAAATAAATGAAACTAACAAAGTATCTACTATAAAGAATTGCAAGGAAAGAAGAATCAAAAAGAAAGTGACAAATAGAAAACAAAGAGCAATAATGATAGATTTAAACCCAACTATGTTAACAATTATATTAATTCTAAATGATCTAAACATTCCAATTAAAACACAACTGTCATCAGACAGGATTTTTAAAATGGATAACTCAAGCTGTCTTAAAAACGTACACACATTTAATATAATAAATTATATATGAAGTGGACATACCCAGAGTCATGCCCTATTCTAACCATGTGCCGTCTACAAAATCATGACTCTAACGCTGATGACATTGTTCATGCAGCTGGTTACTACTGCGCTTTTCTCACCGAGAAGTCAGGAGATATGCTCTCTTGTTTGCACATTGCAGAGGCTCATTAAATACAATTTGTATTCCCTCCTTTGGTTTCCTCTATAACCATGTTGGCAGATTCTCTTTTTCCTACATGCAAAGGAGTGATTTTTCCCCGTCATCTAGTCCTTGCCTCATTTTCATAATTAATATTCCATGAGCAGGCTTTGTCAATGTTAGCTTTCAGTGTTAGTCTGGAATCCCAAAATGAAAAAAAAAAAAATCAGACATCTGAGATTTCAGTTATGAGTGAACAGATACAAAATCAAATGTTGGTCTTGGCTCAGAACCCAAACTAGAGGAATAGACAGAATAGGATATCTGTAGGCCACTGAAATGAGAAGAATTCTTGAAATGATCAGAACGTTGTCCCTATAGATGCACTTCTGTCTCTTTTAAAAGCAAAAATTCCAAACTTGGTATTAGTGACAAACTTCGTTCTCTGTTGCAACGTCATTGCCTCATTTGGTCTTCACAGAGGGATCCTTTGATCAGTTTCTTGTTTGTTGTGTTAAAACAGGCTGTGAGACACGGAGTAACTTGCTCAGATTCATACATTCACTACATAGAAAACTTGGAATTGTTATCTAAATTATTAAACCCATTCCGCTAAAGCATGGACAACAGAGAAAATCAGACAAACATGCCCAGAATATGTAATCTGTATTCTCGCGTCTATAGCACACTGGAAATAACAAGTGTCAGGGGAAAAAAAAAAAAAAAGACAAAGTTGAGTTTGATAACAATTGTGCCACCTGCCGAGTGTGTGATTTGACCATTATATTTGACCATTTCTGAGCCTACATTTATTTGTTGTGAGAAAATTCATGCATGCCTCTTTATATTATTGTGCAGTTCCAATGAGGTAAATTTAAGAGGTACTTAATGTAATAACCATCATGGTTGGTTTTCAAACTATGGTAGCTTTTACTGTGGAAAAACAAGATCAATTATACTTAGGTACAGTCTAGTTCGTCTGTGCACATTTTTCAGCTTATGACCTGAAATTAATATATAGGTATTAAGATATTAATCCCCATATACAATAGTGTTGACTAATGTTATATTTCTTTTTGAGGTATGTTTATAATAAATATTAATCTATATTTGCTTGTTAAATTATTCTACTGTATAAGGTTAGCCATACTTTACAGATAATAAGGTGATTACAGACAACTCTTTCTTTTAGGAAAAAAATAAAACTGAGGTCTCTACATATTAAAAAATTGGCTAATTTAAACATTTTACAGCACCCTTTATGAGCCCCACTATACGACAGCAGCTAATAGTATGTGTGCCGGTAATGTCACCATGTGTAAATAAGGAAAGATTTTAGTCTGATAGAAAGAGATGGACCTGTCAACAACAAATACAAACACAAAACACAGAAAGAAATGTATGTCCATTAGTGATATTGAGGAGGAGTGGTAATTGTTACCTTTGCTGAAGAGTAGTAAGGGTATCTTCACTGAAGGAACGACACCTTCACTGAAATTTATTTATTTATTTATTTATTTATTTTTTAAAGATTTTATTTATTTATTTATTTGACAGAGAGAAATCACAAGTAGGCAGAGAGGCAGGCAGAGAGAGAGAGAGAGAGAGAGGAGGAAGCAGGCTCCCTGCTGAGCAGAGAGCCCGATGCGGGACTCGATCCCAGGACCCTGAGATCACGACCTGAGCCAAAGGCAGCAGCTCAACCACTGAGCCACCCAGGAGCCCCTGAAATGAAATTAAAAAAAAAAAAATACAGAGAACAGAAAGAAGGAACAATGGCAAATATGCAAAACAAACAAAACGTGGTATGTTCAAGGAAGTGTGAAAAATTCCATTTACCTTGAGCACTGCATATTGGGATTGGAAGCACTGGAACCTGAAGTCTTAGGAGATCTCTAGACATCACATACTTAGACCTTCTGAACATAACCAGGGGCTGAATTTGTAAGCCCATTCTCAGATGAGTTCCCAAGACTGTGATTGTTATCTGATCAGTCTGCTCATTGGAATCACCAGGGGGCTATTGAAATTGCCAGGGGTTGGGCTTTACCCTAAAACAATTGAATCCGAATCTCAGGATGAGGAGCCCACACTCACATGATCCTTATGTGTGGCCAGGGACAAGAACCACTGATACAGTTCCTCCAACCAGGGTTAGATGCTAATAGACATCAGGTTTAAATCAAAAGTCTGTCCTGTTTGTGAGTTCAAAACGAAAATGTGTCAAGGTTATTTTCACTCTAGGGTTGTAAACTATTCCTTTGGTTTCTTGAAAGAAGAAACTCAGACTTTCTACTTTGGTATTTCAGTGCTTCTAGCAAAGTACCATGTATGTGAAGGGTACTCTTTAAAGGTTTGCTTGTTTACAAAGATGATGTTAAAGTCACTGTTAAATTCAGAGCTTTCAATCTTTTCTTGGCTTTTGGCTGTACACTTAAGATATAAACATACCTTTTTGTAACATATTAATTATAATTTTTGTACAATTTATACAACTGACACTATGATCACATTATAATACAATGTGTTGTATTTTCATTGTTGAATACACAATATAGCAATTTGCAAGGATGAAATAAACACTTTAAAAAATTCAACTTAAAATAAAATGAAAAAAAAAGAGGACTAAAAATGTAAAATAGATTTTTATCTTTAAAAGACTTAAGAAAAAGACAAAAGGATTATCGTTAGCTGGAAGCTTTGCAAAGCATTTATATTAAAGCATGGATGGAAGTCTCTTCATGAGCCACCCATTAGAAATTGTTTACTAAATCAAAACATGACACACACAGAGAAATAAGTAGTGGCTTATTTACTGGGAAACGTTTTCCTTCCTTCAATATTCTATAATTCATGCTATTTGCATGAGCAGATTATTACAAAGTCATTTGACTTAAGGGTCAATGTTTTTTAGGATTTAAATTCTATATATCAGGCTTTTCACTATCAAAGTTTTTCAATTTATATTTTTCTTGTGAAATTTTGTAGAACAAATGCCATTTTTTTTGTTCTTCCATTCATTAATAAATAAAACCTAAATATAGAACCTATATTACTCTGAAGACTGAATACAGTTATATAATTTCCTATCTAACAACAACAACAACAACAAAACCCTAAAGCAAAAGGAACCAAAAGGTATTCTAAGGGAGGAAATAGCAGACGAGGAGGAGACAGTAAGTAAATTTTAGAAGTTTGAAAGTGGATGAAGTATTTTACCAAGAAAAACAAATCCCAAATTTTCAATTGTAAAAGCTGATACAAACTTTACAAAAAGTAAGTGTCCATAAATATTAAATAGAATAGCTAATGCCTTTGAACAATGTTTATCAATAGAATTACAGAAGTGTCCACAATATTTTAAGTAGAAAATCAAGATGAAGAGAAGTTAATAAAATATGCTGTTTATTTTTAATGAAAACACTAAGGGTAACATATAAACAATATAGATAATAGAGTGATAGGTAGAGAGGCAAAGCATAGGTACACAGATACAAAGATAGATACATATATAGATAATAGATTTTAAATACAATTATATGAAGTATGAAAAATTATACAAGAATCTGTTGAAGTCAGTACCTACATGGAAAGAAGGGGTAGTAAAAGCAGAAAGGAAAATGGATGACCACAAAAAAGAGGAAAAAAAAAAACCAACAGTGTTAAAACAAAAATATTTAACATATCCATAATAAAAATAGTACACAGGATATGATTCCATTTATTTAAAATTGTGTCTGTGATGTTAAATGATAGCAAAAGAAATGTTCTTTGTGTTATCAAGTAATTTTATTTTCCAACTTCTCAGATGGATGTAGTGCTCATTTACAAGTTTATAACAAAATATTTTAATTAAAATTAAAATAAATGACTAAATGCTTTTATTAGATTTAAATTGTGTTTGAAACTTACATAAAGCACACAGCAACCATTTACTGGCTAACTACTCTGTGCTGGCTGTGTGCTAAAAAGATACAAAGATGAATAAAACTCTAGGGTTTTACAACTATATTTTTCTTTAATGTAGGTGTCAGTGTAATTTTTGCTATAACATGTTCTTTTTAGAATACTTTTCAGACTAACATAATCTGGACAAGCATTTGTAAGTATTTCCAGAGATTCATCCAAGAGCCAAAAAAAAAAGCTTTAAATTATGTTTAATACTTATAAATCATTCATAAATTGGCAGGTTTTTCTAACCTTGTTCCTTACTAGAATTTATGCTAAATCTAAATGCACATTTCTTATATGTCATATTTTAAATCTTTTTGGCAAAGATAAACATTTATTATTATTATTATTTTAGAGGTGGGAGAGCATAAGGAAAGAGAGAATCCCAAGCAGGCTCCACACCCAATGCAGAGCCCAATGTGAGGCTCCATCCCACAACCCCAAAATCATGACCTTACCCAAAATCAACAGTCACCCAACTGACAGAGCTACCCAGGTGCCCCAAAGATAAACAGTTTACAAAGAATTCTATATTGTATAAAATTTGAGGATAAGAAATCTCTCTCGAGGATAAACAATATTCCCTCTACCTTTGCCCATTAGTGCCTGAGTTGTGATGCATGGTGTGGCCAGCAGGCAAATGAGGGAGGTAAACAGTAAGTATATTGCTTAAAAGGATGGGCGTTAAACTTAAATAGAACTTGTTTCTGCTCTAGATTCTATCAATTGCCTAGTTTAGTGGATTTTGATGAATAACTTCATTAACCATCAGTTTCCTTGCATGATATCAAGAAAAAAATCTATCTTGCAGAGTTGTTTTAAGACATTTATAAAATGGCTGCAGTTAATGCAAGTATACAATAAATCATAGCAGTTGCTATTGTTCAAATTAGTGGTATTATCCTGGCTAGTGATAGCAGGAGCTAATTTAATAATGGGCATGGTAGTATTCACGTAATAAGTATAACTATAACAGAATTTTTTTTTTAAATGGCAGAGGACTTGTAGCAGCTATCCATGTTCTGCATGGTTTATAAATATCCAAGGACAGACTTCAAGGATTTTGTGAAGTTCCTAAACTTTTATCTTCTGTATGAAGCCTGGAATATGTCAAGGCTCTCTGAGCTATGAAGAAAAAACAAAGAGCAACTAAGACAGTCACTCTGACTCCAAAATTCTATTCCAGCTGCATTATTTGGTGGATGGCTCACCCCAGGACCCCAGAATCCCTGGTCCATGTTTCTTTGCCACAGCTTGATACAGAGCTCCTTTCCTTTATATTTTTTTCAGCATTCTCTTAAAAAAACTAACAAATAAGCAAACAAACAAAAAAACAAAGTTACTATCTGGAGACAGTGTATGTGTAGTCATGGAGTGAGAACTGAACAACAGAGTATGCTATGCAATGGAGTAGTTTTGATAATGACTCATGGGATCAAACACGAGTGAGCAGAGACGTGAGAACCTCAGAGGAGTGACAAACATTAAAAATGATGTGGGTTTGATGCATGAGAGGTCCTGAAGGGAGGTAGAATTGCTCGCATCAAGGTAAGAAAGAGAGTGATTTGAAAATAGGAGTCAGAATAGCAAAATTGGGATTTCTGAAAAAAAACATATTCATGCCATTTTTGGTGGTTACAAGTATAGATACTAAGTTATAGGTTAGGAGCAAACACCAGTTAGTGATATGTACAGAGGTGCAAGGTAAGGTTTATCCAGGAAAAACAAGCTAACAGGGAAAAAAAGTCAATATACTATTGCTATGTCGGAATGTTTTTATTTCTCCATAATTCATAGGTTGAAATCCTAAAGCCCAAGATGATGCTGTTAAGAGGTGGGGCCCCTGAGCAGTAATTAGGTCATGAAGGTGGAGCCTTAATGAATAAGATTACTGTCCTGATAAACAGAACACAGAGAATTCCCTCAGATGTTCCACTACATGAGGACATAGCAAAACGATATAAAGCAAGCTCTTTCCAGACACCAAATTTGTTGGCACCTTAGTCTTGAACTTCCAGCCTCCAGAACTGTGAGAATTGAATTTATGTTATTTATAAACCATCTAGTCAATAGTATTTTGTTATAACAACCCAAAAAAGACAGATACATCTTTTTATTGTCTCTGTTTTCCCCATTTTATAGGGAGGGTTGTTTGGTCTGGGAACCCTAGGTAATTAGCCAGAAGAAAATCTTTGTTCTAGGAGGGGGCCTGTGGGCACCAGATCCTTTGATCTTTCTGGTTGAGATAAGGCTACATGCATGAAAAGATCATTCTCTCTCCTCTGACACTGTCCTCTAGAGACATCCATTTACCCATCATTAAAGGAAAGTAGGAGTCTAGTAGGTTTACTGATAATTGAGGTGTTTTGGGTTTTTTTAGGTTTTTTTTTTTTTTTTTTTTTTTTAAAGATTTTATTTATTTATTTGACAGAGAGAGATCACAAGTAGGCAGAGAGGCAGGCAGAGAGAGAGAGAGGAGGAAACAGGCTCCCCGCTGAGCAGAGAGCCCGATGCGGGACTCGATCCCAGGACCCTGAGATCATGACCTGAGCCGAAGGCAGCGGCTTAACCCACTGAGCCACCCAGGCGCCCCTTTTTAGGTTTTTTTAAAAAAATTTTTTTTAAGTTAACATGTGCATAGAAGGAAACTGAAGGCACAAAAAGCAAAGAACAAAGTCATCCATAATCGCAAGCAATTTACAGTTTGACTTCTAGGTCCCATGTGGGTATCTACACAAAAGCATTTTAATGTGATTAAGATCATAAAGGTACGTTCATGCTTTTTTACACATCATGAATATTTACCATTTCAAAGTCCCCAAATTATGAGTATTTTATAACCAAGAATACACTACCAACTCTATCTGAAAGAAAAAACATAATCCTGCCTTTCTTGCTGAGCTTTGTTTTACTGAGTCAACACATTGCTATTCTACCTTGAGGCACAGAATGGAGGAAGAGCTATCAGGGTTGTCCAGAAAGGAGAAAAAAAAAGTGTGTGTGTGTGTGTGTGTGTTTTTCCTCTTCTAGATAGGGTATGACAATGAGATTGTAGCTCAAGAGGAAAGGAGGAAATCATCACTGTGAATGAAAAATCAAGGGAAGAGGAGTAAATTGTTGTGTACATCATTTAAGTGATTGCTGAATTTAAGAATGATGAGATCAGTGGTTAAAATCCAAAACAACAACAACAACAACAACAACAATAACAACATAATAATGAAGGAGGAGGAAGTAGAGTTGGGGAGGAGAAGGAGGGAGGAAGAGGAAGAGAGAAAGAACGAGGAGGGGAAGAAGAAGTAGAAGAAATTAAACTATGCTTATACTCAGCTTCAATGAAAGAGGAACAATCATCTCATTTTTAAATGATTTCAACAAGAGGAGTTAGGCACGATAATATCTGTGGCAAGCATGGGTAAAGGAGTGAGAGAAAATGGTCTAGCAATGACAACCAAGGAGATTCATTCATTCCCACTGTAGGTCCTGTTGTACATGGGCTATGGGATTAATATTATCTTTCATGTATGACATACGAAATAGAGAAGAACCCTCAGACAATAGCTATCTTTGAGGCAGAGCTGGGAAGGACTGTTCAAAGAAAAGGCTGAGGATAAAAAAAAAAAAAAAATTCTGATGTTAAACAGATTCACCAGTGGGCATAAGTGGTCTATGGAATTCTGATGAATTGTGGGAAGATCTCAGAGCCCATAATGACAAGCATCATGGTAACGGGAAACCATGGGGGCATGCTGTAAGTAGCAATGAAGCAATGACTGGATGAAAATTGATCGTTTTTAGGAAAGAGGGAATGATTTCTAAATTTTGCCCCATTCTTGATAATAGTTTAATCTTCAGATTGTAGTAGCAAATTCTTGACTTCAAAGTCTGGTGGTGGTTATTCATAACAGTTGCAAGCAAAAGTCATTATACAAAGATATGAGCTGAGAAGGCAGGAGCAGCTCTTAGCAGGAGCACATGTTGGTTTTATATCCCAGGATGATCCTATGAGTCATGTCATGGCACAGGGAACATCTCACAGTTGTCTCAGGGCAAAACCATGTCTTTATGGTCCTCTCTGAACGCCACGGGACTAATTGTATGCCTAACAACTCACCTGAGTATAAAGTTTATTTTACTTATTAATTCATCCTTTTTATTTTCCATTTCAGTGCAAGATAAACTAGCATTGTGACTACTTTTTGAAAAGTTCTCAACAAGCTGTCAAGTTATTATAACACAAAATGAAAACATTTGGAGTTGTCTATATAGCAGAGTAAATAGGTCTGGTACCAATCCTAACATGGAACCAGGGAGGTTCACCACATTAACATGTAATTCTTGGGACACCAGTTGGTTGTCCTATAATTTAACTTAATTCTGACATTATCTATCTGAAGTTTGCATCATATTCCATAGGTTAAGGGTCAGTTCCAGGAAACCGCCTCCCTCCTTTCAGATGCCAGTTACAAGTTCGGTTGTTACCTTTACCTCTGACCAAGTGGCTATAAATCAGAGGTTCCCACAAGCCCTGCCTTAGGTTTAATTAATTTGCTAGAGGGGCTCACAGAACGTAAGACAAACATTTTACTTACTAGATCCCCAGTCTATTATAAAAGGATATAACTCAGAAAGACCCAGATGGAAGAGATGCATAAGCTACAAAACCCATGATCTGTCCCAAATCTCCAAGTGTTCACTATAGTACCCAGCAGCTCTCTGAACCCTGTCTTTTGGGGAGGCTTCTTTACATAGGTATAATTGACTAAACCATTTTGCTTATCAGCAACTGATTCAACCTCCACCCCTTCTTCTCTCCCCAGAAATCAGAGGTGCAGGACTAAAAGTTCTAACCTTCTAATCACATGGTTGGTTCTCTTGGCAACCAGCCCCCATCCTTGGTTGTGTTCAGAAAGTCATTTCATTAACATAACAAAAGACAACCTAATGCTCTCACCACTTAGAAAATTTCAAGGTTGTAGGAGGAGTTCAGTGCCAGAAATCTGGATGAAGACTAAATGTTTATTTTTTATCATGACTCACAAGGATGAGCAGTTATTTTGATAGATGGAGTCCTCAAGTATGGAGATGCATTATATTCAAAGAAAAAGAAAAGAGAAAAATTTAAAGACCATGTGTTTTGTTTTGTTTTGCTATGGTACTACATTTGTTGCTATGACTGGGGAGACCCAGGACCTTGAGTCCTCAACCCTGCCATCCCCAGGACATCACCAGAGGACCTTGCTCTCATCATGAGAAAGAATTCAAGGATAGACACAACACAGTGGAGGAGCAACACAGGCAAGGAAGTTTATTAAAGCAACAGCACATCCTCTAGATGTGAGAGCATGTGAGCTTGAGAGACAGAGACAAAGCCACAAAAACCTGCACACCTTGGGGCTCAGGTTTTCAGATATCTTTTATGCACAGTTATTAACAAGGGGTTCGAATATTCATTACTTGAGGCTGGGATTCCTCGGAAGCAGGGTTTTGTATTTTTTTCTTCCCTATGTGGTCAAGGGTTTCCAGACTTGGCATCTTGGGCCTATGTGGTTTGATCCCACATCTTGTGGCCTTGTTTTAGAGGGCTGCCAGGACAGGCCTCTGACTTTCCCCATAGCCGGCATGACTTGCTCTTTGCTGGCTGCTATAACTGCCTACCCAACACATGTACAGCACCAAATGATTAAAAGAAGTTAATTCGTGCTAAAATAATCTTGGAAAGAATAGTTCAAATAATATTTTACATTTACTGTTAATGATTTTGATGTCTGAAGCATCAGAAAATATACATGTATTATAAATAATGATGATTAATATTTTTGTGTAAGTCTGTTGGCTAAAATTCATAAACATTATTCTAAGACTTGAAACCTGTTCTATATAATAGAGAATTCCACTTAAATTTGAAAGCCTACAAGTAGGGATACGTAAGATGTAAACGAATTTTTAAAAATTCCAAGGTTTAGGCCCTCTGTTTTCAAATGCTCCATAATCGGTGTGACAGAGAAGGGAAGGACAGAATAACCATCTTTTACACTTTCCCCCACTCCTTTTCTAGGAGTAGCAAAAATAACTTTAAATCAGGTAATAAAAAGCTCTGTTGGACTATAGATTTCACACAAAACAGTCTTTTCTTACAGTTAGGTTTCGGTGGGAAATGAAATGTATTCAACTTTAGGGATTTAAAGCTTTTATTTGTGAATATTTACCTTAAACTATGATAAAATATTTTGTTTGGTTTCTTTTCCCATTTTATGTATAGTACTTTATCTCAGCATTAACAAAGAGACTTCAACAATATACATTTTTATTTTAAGGATCAAGTACACCTGGAAGAAATGAGTATAAAAGGGTGTGTGAATTTTATATTAAATATCTTTGCCTCAAGAAAACACTCTTAGCCTCCATGAAGAATTCACTAAGCTGTTCTTAACCGCTTGGATCCATCTAGCCCTGGACAATATGCTTAAAGTTTTTTTCCTTCTTTCTGTTCTTCATTTGTAGATGGGCAAAACAAGTCCCTTTTTTGGGTCCATTTCCTACATTTCAGATTCACAATTATTTAAAAACCATGTACTCCAAGTTCAATTACCATACATTCGTAGTGCCATGTTGTATTTGGGGATTTGTAAAACAGTATTTTCTAAGTATTTGATTTCCCTTTTTAGAAATGAATTTCCATACTGCTCATGCTACAAATAGGCATCTCTATTATCTATACTTCATGGATAAATGTCACCATTGGGGGACAGGTGGCAAATTTTATTTTTATTTTCTATTGTCAGTTTTCCTTTGAAGCATCAAATAAGATATTGATATTTTTTGGCGCTTAAGCTATTTACTTACTGTGACTTAACGAGCCGAGCCGTTATAAAGTGAGCCATAGTCCCACCGTGCATTTCATACAACTATTACTAGAACTTCTTTTCAGAAGGATTTATCTACAATCAATATCCTTCTTATTGTGCCATTTCCAGAAGTCCTAAAGAGACTTCTCTTCTGAAACGGGGTTTGACTCTCTTATGTTTTACTCTCTCTCTAACAGTTGTACAGTGTACGGCAGCGGATCTAACAGGTGGACTGCGTAGTTCTTACGATGTGGCTATGGACACAGTTATTTTTGGACATTTCTGGGGAAGGTGAAAATCCCTCAATTGCATTATCAAATAAAAAACGGTTGTAGATACTTGAAATTATACTTGAAATCATTCTCTTTCTTAAAAAGTACATGGTAGGACATCGGTTATTAGATATTTTTCAATTACTGTTTTTGAAAGATTAGTTTACAAACTCAGAGACACAGATAAAAATTCATCATTATCAATGATATATGTGATCTGGATTCCTTCCCTTCATTTTCTTAAACTCGGAATTTTGGTATTGAACTGAAAGAGGTAGTCGTGAATTCTGTAGGGGCTATGCCCCAAATCTCTTTTGAGTAACAGCAATCTCCATGTGATATATATTTTCTACAGATGGTTTACAGGTTAGGGACATGCTGTGACCTCTCTCCCAATCGCAAACAGATTAAGCAGAGCTGATTAACCGAGCCTAAAACACTGGGTGATTTTCTCCTGGGGGGGGTCTCTGACAAAGCCCTCCCTTCCGAACCCTCCCACTTCATTCGCTTGCAAATCACTGTGCCTGAAGAGGTCTTACTCCCCCAGCCCCAGCCCTCCAGCCCTGCAGCGCCATCAGCGGCAGTATCTTCCTACGTGAGGGACGTCTCTTATTAATCAGAAACGCTGAATGGAAACCAATCAGACAGAGAGTTTCTTTGGCTTCAGCTTCCTGCCTGTCTGAGTTAAAAGTGATGCTCGAAGAGGGAGGCACGCTGAGATGCATGAAGCTTCAGCTGTGAAGATACTATAAAAAGAGAAGAGTAGGAATGAGACAGAAGCAACACCGGAATTGTCAGCGCTGAGCAGGGCTATACTCCGTTCCGCTACTAAACAAGGTAAATGCTATTTACTTTACCTGACAATATAAGCTATTCAGTTTTTGCTTTCTTAAAATGAAGTAGTACAAATACTGCTTTTCTCCTGGTTGCTTTATTTTGTACTCTCTCTCTCTTTCTCTCTCTCTTCCTTCCCTCAACAATTTTTTTGGAAGCAGGTAAGAATGCATTTTGTAGTATTTGAATAAGATATTAAGATGCTCACTGAGAAAACTTGCAATGCTTGCTTCATATGTTACTTTTACAAAACTGATACCTATCAGAGCTCTTTTCATAGTGCTCAAATTTGCATATGGAGGATTATTATAAAATAAAACTAAACTTCACATTGTGTTAGTTGATTTTGGGGGGTCTTGAATTACTCACATATTAATGTATACATGGATGCTATTATTATATTAATTCAAATGTCCTCCTGGTTTTTTCATAACTTTTGTTTATAAAATCTGAGTCAGAACTGTCAAAAATAAAGGCATCTTTATTCATAATTTAATAAGAAATGGTTTCCTTATTTTTCATATTAAAATAAGACAATATAGAAATAGTACAAAGAACACATGGACAGATGGACATAGGCTGTCCGGATTAAAGTGATCACTATACCTAGCTAAGATTTCTTCAAATATTTGTGGTTCTTACTCAAGTCAACATTCTGAATGTGTACCGCTGTTGGCTATAATTGCTCTCCATTATCACAGGCAAATGTATCTTAATGTAGTAAAGACTGGATGAAAACCACAGGAGGGAGAACTTCAAAGGCAAAATTGTCATGTTTTTCTGAAATGATATGGAAAATGCAATGATTTGATGAAGCAGTGTTTTATTTTTCTTTGCATACTCAACATAACCATTCACATCAATTAAATTTTTAAGCACACCAATCTCAAAAAAGGCAAGATCAATTTTAACTATAAGATGGCCAGTATTTTATAGTTTTTACTTTTAGATACTGCTATCAGTGTGTGTTCTCAGAATCTACTTTGAATACCAATGGTGCACTAAAAGAAAAGTGATCACCTGTAGTAGATAAGTTCACATTTATTTGTATGATCAACTTTTGATAAGAATGTAGTGGCTTATAGATTTGAGGAGAAGCTGGAGGTCTTTTCTGAAGATTATTTCTGAATATAAAGATGTATATATATATAAAGATATTTTATGTTATAGATCTACGAGATTACTAATACAGATTTTTTTCACAAGGGTTTTGTAATCTATGTAGCATGAAAAAAAATGATTTTGTGACAGCAAAAAGTGGCAACTTTGTATGACGGGAGGAAATCTTCATTTGCCTCTTGATCTATGGAATAAGAAGAGTTACCCATCTTCAGCCCCAGCTGACTAAGAATGAATTAGATCATTTGATGACCTTAAGTTAAAAAGAAATGTATAAAATCTCCTGCATTGAATGGTGGCTAAATCTTATTTTCAGATTCAGACACTGTCTCATTGCCTAGGCAATGCTATGTCTCATGTAGAATACATTTGTGTAACTATGAATATGCTTAATCCAGGTTTGAATGGTGGGTCTTTTAAAAGATCAGGAAAATGAAATAACATGCAATTTCAGCATGTAACAGCAAAGAACTTAGGCATAACATGAACAGCATATATTTGTGATCTTGTCCTCAAACATATTATGAATTCAACTGAAGTTTTCCCAAAGAGAGAGTACAAACTAATTATATCCCCTTAATAGATGTCTACTAAGATGTTAAAATACTGTCATCTCTGTATTTGTTTGTTTTGAAACATGAGAAAATGCAAGGTAAAGTGCATGGTATGAGCAAATCTAATTCTGGAAATATTGAAGAAAAAAATGCCTTACAGGAAGCAGATAGTAGTCTCAATTTAAAAGTAATTCACTAACTTTACGTCAGATAGATTGGGCAAGACTAATAAAGCAAGTCATACCAGATAATATTTTCTGGGATGAAAAAATATGATTTTTCCCTTTATTACACTAGGTGATAGCTTTTTAAAACAATTTTGAAATGATCTGCATAATCATTTACCATTATTGTATTCATTGCATATGAATAAGACATAAAGACGTCTTATGCCATTGCCTGTGTGCAGCAAAACCACAGTATTAAAGTTGGCTTTGAAATGATGTCTTTAAATGTTGTGCTGCTTGACTTGAGAAATTGTATGCTGGATCATAAGCCCTTCTGAATGTCACCTTCCATGAAAAGATTTCATTTGGTATTTTCCTGCGACCCCTGTATATACAAAGTTTAGCCAGTAGAGTGTCCCTTCTATGGTGCATTCACCATATGGGATTCAAAAAAACAATAACTGGAGACTTTTTTCCCCACTGGCTTACTTCTCTTTAGACAGTAGTAGTGATTTGAAGCAGATACGCATTTTCTACAATATTTGCACAATGTATAGGTATAGTTAATCAGAATGCTTTGGACAATGCTTGAAATTATATAACATAAAATACATGAGTAATATGGCAATATATTGTCTCAAGAAAGTATAAATTTACATTTAAGTTAATTTAAAGAATTTATGTGAATATGTCATGAATAAACATTGATTGTAATTTGTTCTCTATGAACGTGAACAGCCTACATGGATAATTACTTACCATTAATACAGATGTTTCAATGTGATGGATCATTAGTTTGCTATATTCTTTAAGACTAATTTTGTTCTGCAAATGAAAATTTAAATCTAAAGTATAAATAAATCTAACATTTGAAAAAACAGAATGTGGTACTTTATAAAATGTCCAATATGATGTTTTAAGTATTTATACTTATGACTTCAAGGATATATGTGTGTATATAAATAGATAGATATAGATATATATCTATATATATATTCAAAAAATATATATGTGTATATGTATATATAGATATATATTCTATATATGTATATATCTATATATATTCAAAATATTTATATCCCATTATATTTATATTACCATATTATATATATCAAATCAATAGTCATATTAACTGTAGAGTAAGTTTGGTTTATTGTATTTATTGTGAGGTATTTTATTATAAAAAGTCTAGTTAAGATCTTGGGTATTTACGTCTTAAATTATCTAGTTAATTAAAATTAAGCTTTCTTTTTTTAAAATTTTTATTTAAGCTGTCTTAAGAAAGAGGACAGGATGTGGAATAGGATCAAAAAGACATTGGTTTTAATTGGCTTTGTCTTTACCTGATGCTAATTAATAGTCATTTTTCAATGTAGAACATATGCTTCCTAAGATAAAGCAATTTTGTTTATTGTATCTTTCATATTTGTTTTCAGATATGAGTTGTGACTTAAAATATGTCCCCCCAAAGTCTCTTAATACCCATGACATTTTATTTAGGTTTTTAAATAAAACTCTAGAACTTTAGAAAAGGGATTATAACCACCTTCAACTCTGATGTTACAAAAGAAAATGGAGGTTTAGAAAGGTAAGGTTATATATCCAGAGTTGTCAAATCTATATGAAAAATTGGCAACATTGTGTGAAAATATATAATGTTGAATCATGAAAATCATATTAGGTGTGCACACAAACACACATACATACACACAGTGTTTAGGTGAGAACAACATCTCCTGGATTGTTTTAAACATTCTGAAAAAGTTTTTCTCTTATGACTCACTTTGAATTCCTCAGCCTGGAACCAATAATATCCTTATCATTAAAACATAGTAAGAAATGCAGAGTGAGGAGAGTGTCTTTACGCACTTACACATTTCCATAGCAGTCCTAATATGTTAATGCACTTATCCCTACATTTAGCACTAGTAAGAGATGGTCTTACAGCCACATTAAGAATGCAAAGTGCCTGAATAAAAGCACGCTGATCTCTGGAGCCTCACCCAGACATTTTATATTAGCACTACCAAGAAACACCTCTCAAAACATAAAAGTCATGATAATGGATCGTACTGCTTATGAAGGGAAAATGGAAACCTCATAAAGTGTTGTTTTTGCTGCTGTGAGGTATGTATGTGCATATGGGTAGGAGAGAAAGAGACAGAGAGAGAGACAGAGAGGGAGACACACACCCATACAGAGGGAAAGAAAGGGAGATTTGTTTTTAAGAGGAAAGGTAGGGAAAAGGAGAAGACTTGAATATTTCCTTAAGTAACATGCAGGGGTTTTCCTTCTGTTCCTTTTCTGTGCTTTTGGATTACTTTGCCAAATTATAAATCAGTTGCAGGAGAAATGAGTGCTCTTGCATTCTCTATTTCTCTTCAAGAATAAGATAAGTCTTGGTCTTTTGAATTGATCAAAGAAACACCAGAGTGCATGACTGTTTCATAAGTATGAATTAAAAAGCTTGTCTTTCCTATCATTTCTTGAGATTAGCCATATAGTTGTGAAGAGCATGGATGATTTCATAATTTTTTTCCTCTAAACACTTATTCAACTTATAATGGGAACGGCAATGACTAATAGTTATTATTTGATTTTTGAGTTTAAAGATGAATGTGTTCCTAAATGTATTTAAGAAATAGATATACCTGAAAATTTATATTAGAATATACTAAGCTTACTATACTTTATTACTAATTAAGTATCCAATGCATAATGAACTTTTTCCCTTAGTTACTGAAACCCAGTCTTAAGAAAGTCCTAACAAAAAATATTCACAAGAAGCCAGTATAACAAGGGAGATGACAACACATATAACAATGTGTAGTCTAAGCAAATAAACACCAATAACCACTTCCTGGGAGAAAAGACATCATGTGAAATATTCCACTTTAATAAAACTGGGACAATTGAACCTGAAAGTTTCCAAAGTTTCCCCCAGACAATCAAGTAACTTCTTCATCATCTATTTTTTTTCCACTAAAGCAGGTTACTGTAATAATTAATGTAGTTGCCAGAAATATTTTTTTAAATATTCACTTCTATGTGTTATAAATACTTCAAAGTACAGAAAATGTACCATGAATTCAAGAAATTCAAATCTCTTTTGCACTGTAATGGTAATTAAGTCACAAATGAAACATCTGAGGAAACTTGTAAGTTGAATTACAAAGTAACATCTATATATCTGTATCTTCTTGTATCTGTGTTCCCATTCATAATTCTGTGTACCTGTATCTGTAGTTATCTCCATGTACATGTATGTTTATATGTTTGTGTGTGTAGACTCAAAAATATGTGGAAAACAGAAAGGGAAAATAATTACTTCAATGTATAAATCAATTAGTTTTAAATTTTTAAGATGGTGTAACATTATATACTAAAAAGTTCTTTTGTCGGGTAATTATAGATACGGTATTATGAAGTAGTAAAGTAGCAATTATATATATATTTCTTAATTTTGGAAAAAGTTAAACTCAGTTGTAGTCCATGTGTTATGGCTGATTCGTATAAGTTTTGAATAGGGAGTATTAGACTTTCATTTCTTAAAACTGTAAGCAGAAATAATTGTTCTCCATTCAATGTCCACAACTCTTGACCTCATAAAATATAACCTCTTTACCCACTCTTATGATGGGAGGAAAAGTGTTATATAAAGTAGGAATCATATTGCTATCTCAAAACATATTGGTAAAAGTTAGATTATTATAACTATCAGAAAATAAAATCCTTATTATTTTTCATTTGTTATATATAGTACAAAGAAAGGACAGTTAAATGGTAAAATTTTATAGGAATTACTTGGCCATTTTCCCTACCTGAGGATTAGATAAATAGGCATTTTAGAATTATTATATTATTCGGTAAATTATTTGCTTAATGCTTTATATCAATTGCTTTATATTAAAAATGTAACACTAAGACTAAATATCACTTCCTTATATCTAATAAGATATATGCCATACTTAATACCAAAGTCAAGGATAAATGTTTGTATTATGGTCACTCCTTCGAGATTAATGTTATAACCTATTAGCACATTATAAATCAACTACATATGCATGTACTGAGCAGGGGTTAGACTAGGTTTAACTATCAGAAGAGAGAATATTTTTCCTTCTCTCCCAAATCTTGCCACTCTTGATAATGTGACATTTTACATAGATTCAATTCTGTTATGTTTTTAAACATAAGGTTCAGATTTGTATTTCTGGCAATACTTACATTATTCCAAAAATTAAATAATGTACTATTATAATAACATGTATGGTTATGTATGCAAATCATATTTGTCTGACTTTTATGTTCAGCTTAGAACTGAGATCTCTGATATAATCATTTACAATGAAAAATGTTGTTATCAAACCTACAATAAATATACTTTTCCTTGTAATTAAAATTAATTTTGGTTAGCTTAAAATAACCAGTTCTATTAAAATAGAAACTGTGACTATTAATAACAAACATACTTTTTAATATGTGTTATTTTACACAATAAAATGAAGAGTTTTTATCAGGCTTATGTCTTATAAGCCTATAAGATGTCATATATATAGATATAGATATAGATATATCTTACTAAAACTGCAGTTGTAGATAGTTTTTCTAGATGTA
Organism: Mustela putorius furo; assembly: GCF_011764305.1. Lineage (NCBI taxonomy): Eukaryota > Metazoa > Chordata > Mammalia > Carnivora > Mustelidae > Mustela > Mustela putorius. The sequence goes on along the minus strand of NW_025421373.1, from coordinate 2,478,182 downwards.
ATTATCAGAGTTTTTATCAGTTTTTATCATATACTGTCTATATATATATATATTTATCTCTATATATCTATAAAGATATATAGATATGTATGATGTATCTCAAATTCACTACTCTGGACTTTAAACCCATGTTAAATTTCATTTTCAATAACTAAATATAGAATGCTATTTAAGTAGGAAGAAATCTCTAACTTTGGAAATATTTTGTGATTTTTGAAAATTAAAAGAATTGTTCTGCTATAATTAAAAAAAATAGGTATATATTAGGAAACTACTTGAGGCTATAATTATTTACACCCAAAGATGAATATCAAAACAAATGGAGTCCAAATGATAGAATGGAGTCTAGGAAGTGGTGGGATTCCATCACAGAGACAGCAGTAGAGTCACACAACAATGTGAATTTACTAGTGATGACTCATGGTTGTCTGACATCTCTCCAGACCTATGCTGCTTTTAGGCTTTCTGCTTAACAAATGAAGCATTGCCTATGGGATCACCAACCTTTTATTTAAACCACCTTTTATTAAATCACCGACACTTTATTTAATGTAAGAGTTCAGATTCTTCTCCATTATACCCAAGACTGAATTGTGTTTATGGAAGTGAATTTTAACTGTATTCAGGGAGGAACAAAATGTTACTTCAGAATAAAACTGTCACTGGTATATGTCTTGCATTTATTTCATTCACCATATTTATAAGTTGTACTCTTCTGAAATTAAAAGAAAATGTAGGTAAGCAGCCCATAGAAAAGAATGTGAGGAACTTTTACCTGGAATAAAAATTTTATCCGGATTATGGGTTTGGACAAACACATCTCCAACTATTTATAAACAGTGTTTTGTTCTATAAAATATGGATTTGAAAGCAGATTTTAGAAAATAAGTACCTTTAAATTATAAAATTCTATACATATTTAATACAATAGCTTTCTATTAATAAGAGATGTCTTATAAGCCTATAAGATGTCATATATATAGATATAGATATAGATATATCTTACTAAAACTGCAGTTGTAGATAGTTTTTCTAGATGTAATTATCTGATGTTTTTATTATTTTGTATTCCTTGCATTTTGACTTCTGTCATCTCAAACTCATATGATAATTGCTCTTCAATTATCTCCTTTAGGAGAAAAATTTAAAGTATTAACAAATCAATCTGCTACAAGTGTATTTTCAACCAATTTAGTGTTTGGAAAGTAAGCATATGTTAAGATTACAGAAGGGATTCTTAGAATTTAGTATGTGGTTAAAAATTCTAAACATATATAATAATAAAAGGTATCAAATGATATACTAGTATAGAACTATTAATGTATATATGATAAACCAATTAAGTTACTCTTTTTAATATGCTTGGTGACATGTTTTATGTTCAAAGTGTAACATGTATTTTCTCCTTTAATTATAATCATGGGGGAAGATATTACTCATACCCATTTTCTTTTATCCTTTCTCTTATGCTTTAATTTTAAATCATTTGGTGCTAACGCAGACTTTACTTAAGCTTTGCATTGTCCACTGCCTTCTACCAAATTAAGTACAAATTTATGGTGATTTACAGAAAGCAGATTGTTTTTTTCCACACAATGAACGTGATGATTTATTTCTTTTGCTGCTTTTATATTTTAAGGATTATTTTATTTATTTATTTGACAGAGATCACAAGTAGGCGGAGAGGCAGGCAGAGGCGATTGGTGGGGGGGGGGGCAAAAGGCAGGCAGAGGTGGCTAGAGGGGGGAGAGAGGTTCCCTTCTGAGCAGAGAGCCCCATGTAGGGCTGGATAACAGGACCCTGGGATCATGTCCTGAGCTGAAACCAGAGTCTTTAACCCACTGAGCCACCCAGGCGCCCCTCTTTTGCTGTTTTTAACTAATGTGTGCTTTCTTACCCTCACTGCAACTTCAGCTTTGCTGCTATTTCCATTTCCACATTTACTGCTTTGCTTCTTTCCCCTTATCATTATTCCCCACCCCCACTCCACTTCTATTCTGAAGACAGAATATATTTAACTACAGGTGCCTATCTTCCTTAACTTGGCTTGCATTGTGGGAGATGATTCAGTGAACTGTGACAGAAAAGTAGCTTTTCCAACATGAGAAACTCCCTAGATGTGGAGCTAATAAAAATTGGTCAATATATTCTAGGATGATTTTAGAAATTCTTCTCCATTCCACTTCTCTCCTACTTTCACTTTCTAATTGACTGGAAGTGGGTCTTACCAGGAGTGAAGTAGGACCAAGATCATAATTCATTAAGAGATGAGTAGAACAAGGAGAATTACTGCTACTGACAAGAGGGTTGCACTGTAAGTCTGGGAATATAGCCCTGCTATATTCCTCCAAATAAGGAATTTGGAGAATTGTTAAGAAAAACTGGGGCTGGAAAACCTAAAGCTATCCTTATATACTGGAGTTTCATAAGGTTTGTGTATGAGGAGACAAACTGGAAATTTATTTTGATATTGACTGTTTGGCCTCAGAAGTCCCACAACTGATGCATACAAACTTTTCACATTAAGAAGCTGATCTCTGCCCCATTCCCATGTAGTAGAAATGACAGTTCATCCTACAGTTTGCAGGTGCCAGTGGAAGCAATACATTTCATCATGTTAGTACAATAATGTAGTATCCTAAATATGTATAGTCTGTTCAGAATTCTATATGCACCTTTTGTTTTTTTCTTTTAAACTCACCATCAGGAGAAAGACCTTCAGATTATTTGCAATAATTAATTCACCCACTGGATGATTATTTCATTTTCTTACCTTTGGATTATTCATTATTGAATACCTGCTCAGTCGCCTGGCTCTGTGCTATGGGAAACGTGTGCTGGGGAGAACTTCTCATGGAAGCCACCGTTGTTTCCAAACAACTTCCCTTGTTGGAGATTCTCTTCTTGCCATATGTGACAAAATTTATCTGCTTGTAACTTCACTTTTTATTTTGTCTTAGCGTCGCCTATATAGTTTGGAATCTTTAATCCACTGCTATCTAATAGCATTAAACTCATAAAAAAAAATCTCTGTCAATCCTGTGCCTGCTTTTCAAATATAAATGTCCCTCATTACTTCAGTTCTAAAATAAGGAACGTTTTACAGATTGCTCTATCATTCCAGTCACCCTGTGTGAAATGAATTCTTGTTTGATATTGTCTCAAAAACTGAAATAAAAAATCCTAATGTGAAATAGAGAGCTCACAGTAACTGGGACCAAAACTCCCTTTTAAAAGAAGTTTAAATTAATTTGAGTTAATTTAAGACCAGTTTTTATCCTTCCTCACTACTTCCATTAGACATACACAGAAAAAAATTCTTTATGACTTGTAATTATTTCTTATAAGGTTTTTCCAAATTCTTAGAGATATAACCCTTATCACATCTTACATTGGTCTCTTCCTGTCCAGTCCTTGGGGCACTTTTCCTATAAGAACCTTAGTATCTCTTGCTGTATTATTTTAATAACCTTTTAATTGCTCACTTAGCCAACAATTTCCTTAACAACTGATACTTTCCACAAAGTATAATAAATTAAGAATATGCTCAAGTAACCCTCTCTCCTGTTACCCCCAGCCCATACCCCATCGCATCTGGATATAAATCAATACTCCTTAGCCTTGAATCCAAGTTCTTCAGCAGCTGGTTTATCTTATATTTTAACTTTTTCTGCTAAATTTAGAGTTTTAAAAATATAGCCACAGCCTTAAAGAGCCCAAAGTTTAGGTCTCAAATGATTGAAACTATTCTGAATCTTTACAGAAATATTGTATTTATGATTTAATATGAGTTCCCTGGAAAACAGTCCAAAGCATTCATGATATTCATGGAATTTTAATATCACCCCAAAAAGATATGGACTGTGTAGGTCCATAAATTAAAATATGAATATTTAATAATATCACCGTATTGGAATCAGTGACTGGTGATGTGAGCAGACAAAGAGCTTCTTCCCAGCTCCATTTATTTGTTCTGTTTTATGGGTAGCTTATCTTCATTTCTGGATGCAAATTGTCTCATATATAAAATGCAATAAGCAAAAAAGTTTTCATAGGTAATATTTTGTGATTGGAGAGGGCAAGAAGAGTCCTGGGGTCAGTCATCCAAAGTATATGAGTTTGAGAAAGTCTTTTAATGCCTCGGAGCTCTAGGAGATTCCTGTGTTCAGATATTAGCAGTATTTATATTATAATGTAATGTAAAGGACATTACATTATACATTAGTAATAATGTATGAGGAAGCATGATTGTTTCTAGGTCAAGATTACTGGGACTGTCCATATAAAAAAGCACAAAAGGGACGCATGGATGGCTCAGTCATTTAAGTGTCTGCCTTCAGCTCAGGTCCTGGTTCAAGTCCCACATTGGAATCCTTGCTCAGTGGGGAGCCTGCTTCTCCCTCTACCTTCTGCTCCTGCTTGTGCTCTCTCTCTTTCACTGGTAAATAAACACAAAAAATCTTTGGGGAAAAATAAAATAAGAGCACAAGAGACCTAGCTTAATTTGATGAGTAATTTCTTTGTTCTTGAAAATTAGGTAAGATACATCTAGAGGTCATTTACAACATCATGAATGTACATTGTCACATATATCATATGGCTCCTTAAGTTGACATAACATGCAATTAAATATTTTGTGTTGTAAATTTATACATATTAAAATTAATATATAATATTTACTATCATAAATAGAATACTAGAAGGTTTATTGCTTGATGTTGGAATGAGTATATTACACTTGGATTTTGGAGACATAAGTGAGTTATAAAAGTCTTTTAGATATAAGTAACATTTGGTAAATCATTAATGGTAATAAAATTTCATAGTGTCTCATATCATCACTTTTTTTTTTTTCATCACATGTTTTATTGCCAGGTATTTAACTTTTCTTTTTCTAGCATTTTTATGGTTTCCCCCTTTTATTCGTTGAATTATGATGAGTATAAAGTGAATGACATTCTTGACTTTAAAATGAATACACTTTATAAAGGTGGTTTATTTGTATAAGAATTTTACTCTGGTGTAAAGAACAAAAAAAAGAGCTCAAACAAAAATAGTGGTAATGATGGTAAATGATTACATGTTTGTGAATAACATTCATTAATAATAACTTGAAAGTTATTTTTGTGGTGCATGCTAACAATTTGATAGTTTATCCATAATCTCTGTAAAACAGAGTTAATGTCATTTGAAACATAGAAACAATTTTAAGTTATATTATTTAGTAAATTTGTTCTATAATCAGGTATGGATGCCAAATATTTATTCAACCTTTACCATCACGCAGCATTTTCTGGTTGCTGAGGTTATAGCAGTAAACATGATACAAAGAGATTCTAATCATAAGAACTTACTCTCCAGAGGAGTGATACAAATAATCAATAGGATAAATATGGTATTGATAAGTGCTAAGAAGAAAGGTCATGTGATGGAGAGTTACTGAAGGGGTAGATGGAATAGGGTGTATGAGAGAAGTTTTTTGAATTGATTTTGAATGGAGAAAAGGAAATATTATGAGAAAAATTATTTTAGGTAGAAAAATGGCAGACTCAAAAGTCTAGAATGTTAACAAATTTTGCTAACTTTATAATATAATCTGAATTATAACTTTAATTTTAATATATAAACATTACATTGTTATATTATGCCTATTTAGATACTTATAAACTTATAATAAGAATGTGAACTGCACATTTTCCAGTTTTCATAGTAATGGTGTTTTAACAATAACCTGCATTCTTTTCTTTTTACTTCATTAAATACTTAGTTTCAATATAATATATATATATATATTTTATGTATACAAAGTTAGACTTTCATTAAATGTTACTATTTATATAGTAGTGGGAATTTCAGACAGCTGCAGTAGAATATTTAAATATTAACTATGAGTATTCAAATTATTAAGTTCTCTAGTGTCTCCCATTATAAATAGAAGATTCAGGCTGAGGCAGGGAGGAGTATCTAATTGTGAGGAAAGCTAATATGCCTGTATATATCTTTGTATATTTCTATATTATCATCTATAGTGAAAAGGGACAGTCTTACAACTCTTTCCTCCCATCCCCCCAAAAAAGAAATCCATAATAGGATTGATCCTCCTTTATCCTGAATTTTGAGGGAGATGCTCCTCTTTTTGAAAGAATGAGAAATAGCAGAATCTGTCCTAGAATTTTCTCAAATGTCTTTAGATGTGGATTTCTTCCTATCTGTGTGATTTTTATCTTAGACATGATTTTCATACTTCTAATATGGTTTCCAAAAGAAAGAATCTGATTATGCGACTCAAATTCTTCTCTACTTCTGAGGATCTGCTTTCTGTAGGTTCTGTTTCCATCACTTTGTCTGTTAGGTCATGTCTACCTTTATTTTCTGGTGCTTTTCTGGCTTCTCCTTCTTTTTTTTACTGATTTCTTCTCTTCAACGATCTCGAGTTAAATTTTCTGAGATAACTGTATTAAACCAAATTTTATTTCTTTGTAACAGAGCCCTAGACAGTCTTTTGATTAGTTTTCAGTATCTTCCTAACCATATCTAAATGACCCCTTCATTTTCTCTTGGGTCCTGGATATATCCATCTACGGAAAAAGTGACCTTTAATCTCACAAAGAGTGGCTGGAAACCCATCTTTAAAAGGACCCATGAGGACATCTGGGTGACGCAGTCAGTTAAGAGTCTGGGTTGTGGTTTCTGCTCCGGTTGTGATGGCAGGGTCAGGGGATCAGCCTCAGGAAGGGCTCTGTGCTCACTGCAGAGTCCACCAAAGACCCTCTCTGCCCTCCCCCTCCTCTCTCTCTCTCTCTCAAATAAATAAATATATTTTTTAAAGATTTTATTTATTTATCAGAGAGAGAGAGGGAGAGAGCGAGCACAGGAAGACAGAATGGCAGAGGGAGAAGCAGGCTCCCTGCCGAGCAAGGAGCCCGATGTGGGACTCGATCCCAGGATGCTGGGATCATGACCTGAGCCGAAGGCAGCTGCTTAATCAGCTGAGCCACCCAGGCGTCCCTAAATAAATATTTTTAAAAAAATAAAAGGACCTGTGGACATGGTATTCAATATATATGAAGAGGTCTATAGCATTTGCACAAAGTAAACAATTATAATGACAACATTCTCTCCCCAAGTGAAGTGTAGATAATATGCTTCTCATCCTACATAATAGTGTCCATTTGTCTGAAATGTATTTTATAGTTGTAAAATAAAAAAGGAAATATGCCAATTTGGAGTCTTAAGATGGTATCATAAAAATTTGTTGGTGGTTTTCAATGAGGAAACAACGTGTTATGGGTGAACCATGTTTTGCTAAATTATTCCTTTAGTACATTTTACATTGCTTAATTATGAAACTGATTGATATGCCACATTGGAAGGTACATATTTGTAACTTTTGGTCTGACCCTAATTTTATATCTCATAATTCCCTGCTTCTCTTTTTGCTAATAACCAAAATCTGCCTGACCTTCTCTTGAGTTACAGAGTTAGGGAACAAATCCCCACAGAGTAGGGAAAAAAATGTTTACTTAACTGTTAACTAAAATGATTAAGAATGCAGATTCTTGAACTAGGAACACTGGCTCTACCTCTTGCCTCCAGCATGGTCTCAATTAATTTACTTTATCTTCCTAAATTTCAGTTTCCTCATGTGAAAATCTGGATAATTGTATTCATTTGGATTGTTGTCAAGAATGATTATGATAATACATGCATCAAAGTGCTTATCATAGTAGCTACTTAGTAGATACTAATTTTGTTTAATATGATTATTAGTAGTAAGAGTAGTATATTCACAATATACTCAAACTGTCAGTTTCCAAAACCATGTTAAGAGAGTTTTACCATGGGGTGTGGGAAAAGTAATTAAACATTCTGTAAATGTTTTAGGACTTTCCTTGTCTAGACTCCTAAAAGAAGTTAAAAATTAAAAATAATTATACCTCCAAATAATTGATGAAAAGAAGCTTTTGGCCTATGCTAAGATTTTACTTGATTCCACAACATATTTTCTCCAAGGAAATATACACTGACTTTTAAAAATACCATATGATCAATCATGTATGCAGAGAGTAGGAGTAACAATATGAACATATTGGAAAAGTTGAAGAAATGTTAAAAATTATGTAAGCAATCACACTTTCAAAAGGCACAGGACATTAAATGAAACAAGATGGGATTGGGAGGGAGACAAACCATAAGTGACTCTTAATCTCACAAAACAAACTGAGGGTTGCCGGGGGGAGGGGGTTTGGGAGAAGGGGGTGGTATTATGGACATTGGGGAGGGTATGTGCTTTGGTGAGTGCTGTGAAGTGTGTAAACCTGGTGATTCACAGACCTGTACCCCTGGGGATAAAAATATATGTTTATGAAAAATAAAAAATTAAAAAAAAAAAACACTCCCCATTATAAAAGCATGAAAAATAAGTTTGAAAATATTATGAAAAATTTGAGTCTTGGAAAATATTTAACTTTTTATTTTTTTTTTTAAGATTTTATTTGTTTAACAGACAGAGATCACAGGTAGGGAGAGAGACAGACCAAGAGAGAGGAAGGAAAGCAGGCTCCCTGCCAAGCAGAGAGCCCAATGTGGGGCTCGATCCCAGGACCCTGAAATCCCAGGACCCTGAGCCAAAGGCAGAGGCTTTAACCCACTGAGCCACCCAGGCGCCCCTGACTTTCATTATTAATAAAAATAGAGTCAAGTTATGATAATGGTTTCTAATGATATTACATGCTATTTTAAAGTGAGGAAAAAAAAACATATATTCTATAAAATGTGATCTTTCTCTTGGAAGAGAGATTTTAAATTGGGAAAAGTACGATTCAATATAACTAAGGATTAGTACAGCAAGAACTGACATTTTGTTTAATTGACTGATTTTACAGATAAGGATAGCAAAACACCAGGAAATTTGTTCAAAGTGATCCTACAGGAAAAAAAAAAAAAAAACCAAGAGTAGAATATAGGTCTCCAGGAATAGACTATGTGAATAGGATTAGCTTACCAATGGCAATCATTATATTTTTACAAATTGTTTTTGATTCATAACCCTTCATATGTAAAATACAGCATGCTAGTAAACTCGGTGGCTAAATAATGACAGCCACTTGATTCACCTCTGTGGTTGGGCCTAGATGTCTCCACAAATCTTGCTGAAAGAATAGGATGAACCTATGGAATTGTGCATGTAGAGAAATAAAAACAGATTCGTGCCAAGCAATATGCTCTCTGCGAGCAGTAAGAGGCAGGTGACTAATTATTTCCCAAATTTTATAGGGTGGAATGACATTCCAGTCTGTTGTAATAAACGAACAGTGGATTGGAAATAAAACGACAGAGAATGGGGGTGTACATTCATTTGTCAAGCTGGAGTTTAACCTCTTCACCTTAAAAATTATAGACTAGAAAATATCTAAGGGCTTTTTCAGTTCCAAAGTCAACAGATCGTTGCTTTAAATAATTATACTAAACTTCCAATTGTTTCTCAAACAAGCTTCCATCCTGTGGGGGGAAAATATAACATTAGAATAATGGAGACTTTGGGAGTATCCAAAGGCCTGGATATCCTGTTCTCACACCTGGTCCTCTTGAACACATTTTCTGAGATGTGGATACTTCTGCGTTAGGTCTAATTGCATCTGTTCAATTAACCTTCTCCATATTGCCTAAGTGCCCTCCACTGATAGCAGAATTTCCATGTATAAAAAGAATATGACTTAGAATTTAATTATTGTCCACAAATATTCAGAACTGTATTTCTTGGTCATGTCTACCCCATCGTTTTTTTTCAAACATTCTGTCAGCCTATTCACCTATAACAATGAGTTCAAATTATCAATCACCAAAAGAAATTCAAGTTTCAGTCATGTGTTTTAAATCATTTTTTGTATGTAGATAATTCAAATAGTGTGATCTGCTCATTTAGTTGAGCTTATATATATTTCTACAGTTATACAATTGTGCTATTTCTACATTATTTATATATACAAATTATTTCTATATTAAAACAAAGATTGAGTGATATTGTCCAATTTGTTAATACAACTGCTCCATCATGAGGAAAAAAGAAAGTATGTCAGTTCACTAGTTTTATTTATTTTATTTTTTTAAAAGATGTTGTTTAGTTATTTGACAGAAATCACAAATAGGCAGAGAGGCAGGCAGAGAGCTAGAGAGAGGGGGAAGCCGGCTCCCTGCTGAGCAGAGAGCCCAACGTGGGGCTCAGTCCCAGGACCCTGAGATCATGACCTGAGCCGAAGGCAGAGGCTTAACCCACTGAGCCACCCAGATGCCCCAGTTCACTAGTTTTAAAGATAAAATTCATTTGAAGGTCAAATGATTCTAATGTCAAATGAATCCTCAAAAGACATTCAATTTGTAAAAGACCACATTTTTTAAAAAAGGGTTTAAAAGCTAGTTGTTTCTTTGGGACATTGTATAGTGGCATATTTTAATAAATCTATTCTTGGATACCATTTCATTGGTTTATGCCAACAAATAATCTATCAGAAACTTTAGGTTTTAGACCCCTCAGTTAAACCTACAAGAAATTACTATCCTTAGCCATGTTTTATCTACAGTGTTATGAGAGTAATAAGAAAAGCCTGAGTGCATAAGTTCTCCCAAACCACAAAAGAGCAACACCCTATGTTTCAATGTAATGTCTTGAGAAAATATAACAATACAAATATCTGATAGTCAATTAAACATTTTGCCTTCACAATTCATTTACATGAAAATTAATTATTTATAGGTAAATTATCTCCTCTGTTTTTGATTTCCTACTGGAGTTAGATTTCTTTCTGATGTTCTGAAGAAGGAAATTAATCTATTCATTAATTAAATTAACCTCATTGTAAAATAACATTCTGTAATAAGGAAGTACAGATTGATATTCTCAGGCAATGAACTTTTATTTATAATGTTATCTTGTCCCAGTCTATGGGAAAAATAGATAGCAGCTGTGTTAGACAAACCACGCACAAAATTAGAATATAGGATCTCTTTGCCAATGATATTGCTGAAGTTATGTAAAATATCATATATTTCTCATATAGGTTTTACAGATACATCATATTTTATATTACTTTGAAGTGCTTTCATGTACATGGAAACAACTTCAATATTATTAGTTCTGTTTATATAAATGTGGAGAAAAATCAAGTGATTCAATTTACACAAGGCTTATGTGATTCCTTTCCTTCCTATAGACCCACTATTAAGAGTTTTACTTAATATTCCTTCCATTTTTGTAATTTATTTTTGTAATTATATGATCATTGAAAAAATAATTTTCTTCTAGGGGAATATACAATCTTAGGACCATAAGTTAAGTATAGGACATGTGTCAGTGTTAGTAAGCCAACCTCAGACCCAATTAAATTTACATCTAAACACAGTGTGCAATTCATGTATGAATCTGATCCAAAAATCTCAAAGTCATAAAATCAAGCTATTTAGCACAATACTTTAGCTCCCTCTTTTGGATGGCTCAGACTGCAATACAAAAATATGAGAAAATGTCTTAATATGTTTTCTTTTCAACTGAGATTTTATATTTGAGATAAACTTATTCCTTTATTAAACTGTGTAAGATTAATCATTTTAATCTGTTTTCTAATAAAAATAAGTCAAATTTACTTCTGGAACTTTTTTTTACTAGTTGAAAGCTAAGTTATTGAACACTTCATTTTGAAGATGTATTTTGACAAAGTGTTTTAATATGTATTGTTTAGAATGAATTAATGTGTATTCAATTTTATAAGGACTTTTCAGTACTATTTCTCCAAATAAAATATTTGATCTCAGTTGTCTCATAAATTATGTACTAGTTATCCTTAAAACATGTAATAACCAAGAAAGACTTTTTTAAAGTATTGATCATCAGACAGTATAAATTTGGTGAATTCTTATTTTAAACACTCATAACTACTTTTAGTAATGACATAAACAATAACACATCAAGATGCATAAAACAAGTAATTTTTGTTATCCTTTAGACATGTATGTTATGCAAAGTATGTGTTGTGTGTGTATATATATATACATGTATATATATGCATATGTATATTACACACATACAGTTAATATTTGAAGAACAGAGATTTGACTTTTTAAAATAAATACAGTAGAGTACTATAAGTGTATGTTCTCTTTTGATTTTCTTAATACCATCTTCTTCTATAGATTACTTTATTATAAGAATACAGAATATAATTCATATATGAAACATGTGCTAATTGACTATTTGTGTTACTGGTAAGGTTCTGGTCAGCAGTAGCTATTAGTAGTTAACTTTTTGAGAAGTCAAAAGTTATGCACCAATCTTCAACTAGGTGGAGGTTTATTGCCCCTAATCCCCACCTTGTTCAAGAGCCAATTGCATATAATAAATATTTAAAAATATATATTATATATATGCATATCTATTATCTTATACTATTACATTATCACTGAAAATAGTTTAATATTAACACGAAATAATTCAAGCACCTGCAACTGAGGTGACAATATTTTGTTTTAAGCTTTTTTATTTCTTGCAGTGATTGAACTCTATGCCTTAAAGCATTTAATATCGAATAGCCTAAGTGTGAATTATATGGTTACACATAATTGGTGGAATTTTTGCCTTCCAAAAAAAAAAAGGTTAAGTTATAATTTTACATATCTGAAAATATAAATGAAGGTGTATATTTTTGTAGTTTTTTGCAACTGAAATTTATTTATTTAGCTTTATTTTGAAAATAGAAAACTTTAAGAAATTAAAATTTTTAAACACTAATTTTCACTATACTCAATATAGTAGACAATTAAGACAAACTTCTATATTAAAATATCTAAAAAATATCTTAAATTTTTTTTAAAAATTACATTTTGAAATACAAATACTGTATCTAATTATGGAAAATGAATTATCATGGGTTTGTCATCACAGGACAGTCAAAAAGGAATAAATTTTATCCCATCTATTCCAGTTATATCTATTCCCTAAACCCAATCTCTCAGTAGAATAACACTTCTTCTAATGCATTTGATTTTACTGCTACTTGAAATTGCAATTAGTTTTGAATAACTCAAAAATATGAAAATATCTTCTAGGTTGTCTGGGTGGGTCAGTCAATTAAAGGTCTGATTGTTGATTTTGGCTCAGGTCATGCTCTCAGGACTGTGAGAGCCCATGCTTTGCACTGGGCATGGAACCTGCTTAAGATTCTCTCTCTCCCCGCATCGGGCTCCCTGCTTGGTGGGAGGCCTGCTTCTCCCTCTCCCACTCCTCCTGCTTGTATTCCCTCTCTCCCTGTATCTCTGTCAAATAAAATCTTAAATAAAAGAAAAATTCTTTCTCTCCCTCTCCCTTTGCCCTTCCCTCCAACTCTCTTTCTCTTTTGAAAAAACAAAAACAAAACAAAAAAACCTATCAATGTTATAAAAAATTATATATTTTCCAAAGTCCATATATGGTAGATGAAATTAGAAATCTTTGCATGTAGGGGAATAACTCTCACTCTTTATTAAATATACTATTTTTAAAATATATAAATATTGAAGAGTATTTAAAATCATTCTAATGAATGAATTTAATAATCTACTTCACCTGTGCTTGTTTATATATTATTTTATATTTCTTTATTAAATAGACATTTTTTTTCCAGTTAAATGTGAGTTGGCTGTCATCTTTGTACTAGTTTTTCTGCTGTGTGTTCTGTTGAAGTAGAAATTAAATACCAAATATGCAGAAGCTTCACCATCAGCTTGATTTCAGCATGTATAAATGCTACATATGGCAATTACATATTGTAATTGATTGTAATTACATATTACATTGTCAGTCTATTCACAAAATGGCACCAAGATCATATGAAGACAAAACCAGCACATTTACTAATATTTTCTAAATATAGAGGCAGAAAAGAGTGAAATATTTAGAGAAATGGACTGAAACTAGTTCTGAATTATGAAATGTGTTAGTTAATATGTTATTTCATATACATAGTAAGACAAACTGAGCATTTTAGAAAAACCAAAGAATTAAAAAAAGAAAAACCAAAGAATAACAAATATTTTAAAAATGGAAAATTTCGGAGTGCCTCGGTGGTTCAGTGGGTTAAAGCTTCTGCCTTCAGCTCAGGTCATGATCTCAGGGTCCTGGGATCCAGCCCTACATTGGGCTCTCTGATCAGCAGCCAGCCTGCTTCCTCTTCAATCTCTCTCGCTCTCTCTGCCTGCCTCTCTGCCTACTTGTGATCTCTGTCTGTCAAATAAATAAATAAATAATCTTAAAAAAATAAAAAAAATTAAAAAATGGAAAATTTCATCACTTAGAGATGGCCATACAAAACTGCGAGCATATGTTTCACATATATCAATTCTCAATCTATCAACATGAGCCTCTCCAAATCTATACTCTCATCTGTAAGAGCAGATGTGTACCTCATTTTTCTAATCTTTAAAGTTATTCTTTCCTTTCATATCCAAATACCTAATTCTAGTTGCATGCTATAAGTAAACCTAATCCACCCCATCAATTATTTCTTTAAAATACCTAGGAGTTTCTTAAAAATCCTGGATTTCACCTGTTACCATTTGCTACGGATTGCTCTTCAATTTTCTCAGCCCATCTCAATGCCTAACTCTAATGAGGCTCCTTCTTGTTTCCCTCAGCCCTACTAATACTAGCACAATATAGTGATGGATAATAATAATATAATTTAACACCCCTGACAGAAGGATAAAGAGAATGAAGATAATGTTAGGAAACCAGAAGGCATCTAGGAAGAAAAAAATTTACATGCAGCACATTACTGCTAACTCTAAATACCACAAGCCCTGTAGCTTCCCAGAACTTGCCTCCTGGCCACCTCCATCCTTTGCTCTCAGGTTGCTGCCATGAAACTGGGGAACACTTTTCCAATCAACATGTATTACCTTGACAGTAACTGTTATTTGGGAGTATGAGGAAGTATTTTAAAAAGTAAAATAATTTACTGGTAACATTATCTGAGAAATGCCAACTTTTAAATAAAATTTTAAATTATTAAAGAGGAAGATTAATATCCTTGTAGGACATATGAGCATTTGTATTTTTCCATCAGAAAGCCTAGGGCCATCACTTAACCTACATCTACATTTTGTGGTGAGTGACGTATTTTTTCATCAAACGACAATCTCTCTTGCTTTCCTCCCTCACCTCAACCTAGTACAGCCCAGTGATTCCAGTACTATGTTGTAGAAATGACTTGTGAATGTATGGCCAAAAACCACACTTGATTCAGCACCAATGTTCTGGAAAAAATAAGATAAAGTTTCCTAATCGTAGGTACTCATGCTGGTACTGTCTATTAGAGATGCTACAGTATCAATTTCTGAGGATGGATGCAGTCAAGGGAAAAAGTAAAATCTTCAAATTCTGTAAAATGTAGAGATGTTAAAGGACAGATTATCTAACCAATGAATATTATATAAAACGTCAGTATACATTGTATTTGTCTTTATACATACCCTCTGCCTGTTTACCTACATTAGTTCTAATGCTGATGGTGATGATAATCGTATGAGATGAAGATTATGGTGGTGGTGGCGGTGGTGGTCTCGTTAGAGTAGGATGACAAAATCATGCACTAAAAATACTTCTTCACTGAGCTATCACCAGGAGATTATAACATACTGAATATCCTGAGTCACAGTATTGTTGACGCAGGTGACCCTTATATGCTTAATAAGCAGAATCCTATTAGTAAAAGACAGCTGTGTCAAGTTTTGGCAGAGTATACAGTTATAGTATTATGCAACAAAACATTAATTAATTCCGTGAATTTTCTCTTAATGTTAAAGTGACCAGATCATACATTTTAGAATTTATATTTAGTAACAGACAAGAGGCAATATTTAAAGACCAGTTTTTGGCTCTGATGAATATATTTCATATCTCTGGTGCTTAATGATGCTATTTAAGCAGCAAACATACGCTCCTTTGGGGCAAATATATAGAGAAAAAATAAAAATAAACTGGTCTTATCATGTGACAGATTTAAATGAGTTTCCTACAGAAAAGGACCCATAGCACGAGGGGTAAAAACCTTTAATAAGGCCTAATATTAGGAGGTTAACTGATGCATTTTTGCTTTTTAGTTTTCTGTTTACAGCAAAGAAAATATGTCCTAATGAAGATCAGTAGTGAGAGGCATGATTTATTGTGAAAATAATGCTCTCCCTTAGGAATGCAGTGGGAGGTAGAGATAATTAAGTCCTTTATTAACCTCATTGGTGTGCAGGATTTCTTAAATAAATATTAAGCATTTTAAACTTTACAGTCCTTAAAAAAATTAGATTCAGTTATGTGCAAATGTGTAAAGTGAAAGATAACATGTTCAAATTATTGAAATAGTGACAGTTAGGTATTCCTTTTTTGTACTTTATTTGTTCATTTATTTATTTATTTCAAGTTATTTATTTAAATTCTAGTTAGTTAACATATAGTGTTTCAGGAGTAGAATTTAGTGATTCAGCACTTACATATAACACCCAGTGTTCCAGTAAGGCATTCCATCGTATCCCACCTCATAGGCAAAGACTGAACACACTGAATCATTTGAACTCTTGAGTCATTATTCCTCCACCAAATCAGATCATAGTTCTGCACAAACCTCTGGGTACATTATAAGAGTAGTTAATTTTTATTGTAAAACCCTTTTGTTTTTTGTGGGTTTTTTAAGTTTTTTTTTTTTTTAATTATTTATTTGACAGAGAGAGAGAGAGAGAGAGATCACAAGCAGGCAAAGAGGCAGACAGAGAGAGGGGGGGAAGCAGGCTCCCTGCCAAGCAGAGAGCCCCATTCGGGCTCGATCCCAGGATTCTGAGATCATGACCTGAGCTGAAGGCTTAACCCACTGAGCCACCCAGGTGCCCCTGTAAAACCCTTTTGATTCACAGATTATTTGTGAAAAATCTTGGAAAATTGGGGTATCTTATATTGAGAGTAGCTTAAATTGAGAGTAGCTTATAAAAATAAAAAATAAATCAATAAAATAAGAAAAGGTCCTTGTATGAACAAACAATAAGATGGGAGTATAATTGATTCAACCCTCTGCATTGAAGTTGGGGCAGTGAGGTAGGAACTAAGCCAAGTCCTCAACAAATTTTCCTTATAAATTTATATATGTATCATCCATATCTATATCTCCACACACACCGCAATAAATCCTATTAGTGCTAATTTTGCCACACTGTTTTTTTGATATTTTAATTCAAATCCCTTAATTTGTTCAGTAAAAGAAAATAGTCTATGTTAATTACCTTATTAATTATCAATATTCATACTCCTTTAGTTGGATTAAAGCACAGTGGTGTATCATGGGTACTAGAGCCAGACTCCCCAAGTATAAGTCTCACCTATCAATGGAAAAGCTCAATGCCCCCCCCAAAAAAGGAAAAGTCAATGCTTCAAAGACCACAGAGAACACAACTGGCGGTCAAAGTTAGGTGTATTAACTTCTTGCGATAAGGTATACTGCCCATCATGGGGAAATTGGAAATAATCTGGTTACAGAGAGTTAAGATAGGCTTATTATAGAATTTGGGAATATGCTGAGGCATTTGGGAAATTCTTATGCAAGCAGAGATCAGAAATTGATTGGGTACTATCAGGAAATCAGGGCAATTCTATAGACATATATTAATTTCTATGTAGGAACCTGGAAAAGTAGTTTGAAGTTGTCTTTGATAAAGAAGTACTAGTAACCAAGAAAGGAAGATATCTGGTCATTGTGGGTCTATCTAGTGCCTCTGCTTTTGCCTTGTTCTAATTCACAGCTATTGAGTGAGTTCATCTGATGATGATATTCTGCTAAATTGTTGGTGTTCGGCAGGGGATACGATAGCTTAGTTCTTAGTCACCAGGCCAGGTATCAGCTGTCAGCTCTCAGAGCTGATTTTTATTTCTCCCTCACCACCTAACAGATGTTCACCTTGGACAATTTATTTTGACACTGTGAACTTTCATATTTTTCATGTATAGAATGGGAACAATTGCACCTTCATCAAGGAGATTTTGAAAGTATGATTTAAGTGGTATGTGTGATGCTAAATATATTCATCAGTCCTAAAGGCCTAGGGTGTACAGGTGGTTTCAGACAAAAGATTTCTTTTTCTCTCCCATTATATATCCATCACTCTTTGGCTTGTGGGAATGTGGGGAAGCCCATTTTGTCTTTATTTTGGGTTGTAGGCTGGGAAGTTTTGCCATACTTGCTGTGGCAAAGCGAGAAAGATCACGGCAGGATCATGCAGCAGTTCATAGACGTTCTTCTCAGCAGGAGTACGCGTAACACTCACCCAAACCTCACTGCCAAATAGCCACAGGAAACTTAGAGATGGAGGTTAAATAATGCCAGTGGATAGGAAGAGGAAGACATGAGCTCTCTCAAAACAGAATGAATGCTTAGCGAAATAAGTCAAGCAGAGAAAGACAACTATCATATCATCTCCCTGATATGAGGAAGTGGTGATGCAACATGGGGGCTTAAGTGGGTAGGAGAAGAATCAATGAAACAAGATGGGATCGGGAGGGAGACAAACCATAAGTGACTCTTAATCTCACAAAACAAACTGAGGGTTGCTGGGGGGGAGGGGGGTTGGGGGAAGGGGGTCATGGTTATGGACATTGGGGAGGGTATGTGCTTTGGTGAGTGCTGTGAAGTGTGTAAACCTGGCGATTCACAGAACTGTACCCCTAGGGATAAAAATATATGTTTATAAAAAAAAATTAAAAAACAAAAAAAACAGAATGAATGATTACCAAAGCTGTGAGGCACTTAGAATAGTGCCTGGTCAGTAACATCTACTTAACAAATGTGAGATAGAACAATAGTGAATGACTGTTATGTTATTATCATCTCCAGTTTCCCTCCTGTCTTAAGATTTAATAATAATAATTTACTTATTATATGTTACTTATTTTAAGATAGAATTTCCAGATGATACAAACATCTGGATGATAGAAACTGGATTTTTTGGGTGTCTGGTGGCTTAGTTGGTTAACCGTCCAACTCTTGATTTCGGCTCAGGTCATAATCTCAGGGTCATGAGATGGAGTCCCACCTCGGGCACTGTGCTGGGCACGGAGCCTGCTTAAAATATTCTATCTTCCTCTCCCTGTGCCTGCCCCCCATCCCCACATCCCCCACCCTTGCTCGCACATGTGCACACTCTCTCTCTCTCTCCCCACTGGATTTTTAATAACAGTATCTGACAATGATGGATTAAGGAAAAGTTTTTGTAACTGTGCTGTGCCTGAATAGGTGAATTGCAAAGGTAAATGTGCTAATGAGTTTTTACACTAAAATATTTTTATTTTTATTTTTTTAAGATTTTATTTATTTATTTGACAGAGAGAGATCACAAGTAGGCAGAGAGGGGGAAGCAGGTTCCCCACTGAGCAGAGAGCCTGATGTGGGGCTTGATCCCAGGACCCTGGGATCATGACCTGAGCCAAAGGCAGAGGCTTAACCCACTGAGTCACCCAGGCACCCGAACACTACAATTTTTTAAACTTTAGTCAGAGAATATTTGAAATTTGAAAGCTAGGAATAGCTCATGGTTGTTGCTTGTTTCACTCTTTTCTTTTCTTTATTTGGTCTGTTTAGATTTTATTTCACTGATAAAATTAAATAATCTGTAGATCCATTTTGAAGTTGCCAAATGGTACACCAGACTCATGTTATGATGTGACTGTGTATCATTAATTGAAAACATTACCATGGGTGATTGCTACAGTAACATTTAAATTGGCATCAGTGCCAAGAAATCTTTACTATCGATCTGATAGAGCTCATTCACAGTGCATTTCAAGAACATAACTGGAATTTTGCTGGTGCTTTTATTCATATAAGCTGAGTTAAAAGAAAAAAATATGTTTTAAAAATAAAAACATGTATTTAAAAATAAAACATATACATGTTTTAAAAATAATATATATGTTTTAAAATAAAAATATATCTTTAGAGAAATGCTTAATGCAAATGGTTGTGATTTTTATATAATTCTATATTCCAATATGTGAGTAGCTCATATAATTTTCTTCTATATTGCTATTTTTCAATGTATTCATTGAATACATGAATACATTCATTCAATGTATTCATTGTTATTTTTCAATCTTTTCAAAATTGAATTTTAAAAATAATGTAAAATAATATATGTAATTCAATACACTGACTATTAAGTATTTAACTAATTAAATAATCTAGTCCACATATTTTTTAATCTTGTGCTCTGCACTGTGCAAGGTGATTTAATACAGTTGAAAAAGTCACTATTCTGATTTTCAATCATAGTCAAAAGTCAAAAATCATAGTCAAAAGAGATAGTTGTAAGTAATTTAAAAATATCTAAACTTAATTGAACATTTTTCTAACCTTTTAACAGAATTAGCAACAGAATTATTATATTATAATAATTATTATTATTATAACTCTGTTTTACAAATTAACTAACAGATAGAGAGAGAGGTTAGTGTTAGTGTCTTACCAAAAGTTACATAATAGCCTTCCAAAACAATTCCAAGTCTCTGGTCTTGAAAATGCTTCGTGTTAACTCTCTGACCTTAATATTATGGACCCGATGTTGAACCACAGAGAAAAAATCTTTTACTTTTACCTGATAAAGTCAAGCTAATATTACAAACTGATAATAAACACATATATTTCAATAGCACTGTGTTAGTTTCCTAGGACTGCTATAACAAAATACAACTGGTTAGGTTCAAACAACTTAAATGTATTCTTCTACAGCAATGGAGGCTATACACGTGAATCAAGGTGTTGACAGGTCTTGATCCGGTCCGCTAAGTCTAGTAGATGATACTTCTTTATTTCTTCCAGCCTCTGATACCTTGGTTTATGCCAGCATAACTCCAGTCTCTACCTCCTCCTTCACATGGCTCTCTTTGCTCTATATTTGTGTCTCTTCTTATAAGAACACCATTGGATTAGGGTCCCTTCTAATTCAGGCTGGCTTCATCTTAACTTGATAACATCTTCAATGACCCTATTTCCAAATAAGTTCATATTCATAGGTACCAAGTGTGAGGAGTTGAATGTATCTTATTGGAAGAAACAATTCAACCCAAAGCAAACATTCTCATATACTACTGAAGCAATCATCAGAACCCTTGTCCATGGGCATCTGGGTGGCTCAGTCCTGGGGTTAAACCATGCATCAGGCTCCCTGCTTAGTGGGAAGCTTCCTTCTCCCTCTCTCTCTGTTGCTCCCCCTGCTTATTCTCTCTCTCTGTGTCAAATAAATAAATAAATAGTAAATAAATAAATAAATAAATAAATAAACTCTTTAACCAAAAAAAAAAAAGAACTCTTTCCAAAAGTTTCTGGATTTCTCTCTTCCAAACAAAATTCTTTGTAAGATTATCCTTCTCCCCTATCTCTGAATTTAGACATAACCACGGGACTTGCTTTGCCCACTTAAGTGTGGGGGCAAGTGGGTGCAAGACCTTCTGTGTAGAAGAGCCAACATGGATTCTCTCTGTTTCCTCTCTCTTCTGTTGGCAGTCATGGAGCGTGGCGATAGAACTTCCCGTGCCTTGGGTTCCTGGCAATAAGGTTTATCATAACCTCTCAGAAAAATAGCAATGGTCCTATACCCTGAGCAAGAATAAGCATTTGTTTCTAAAGCCACTGTGATTTTGGTTATTTTCTGTTACCACAGCATAATATGACAGGTGCATAAATAACTACTGCAATTGATATGCTGTCCTAAAAACAACGAGTCATAAAATCTGTAGCACTGACTTAAGGCCTAGCCATCCAACTGTAAAGAAAGCTGAATCAGAGGTTCAAAAGTGAAAATCCATTTCCTTCCAAGGTGTAATATTTGTGATAACTTGGATGGCAGATCCTGGGTCCAGTGAACTTATAGTCCTAAGGAAAATGTGGGAAATCAGAGTGATGGAAGGGTGTATTTGTCCATATGGCTTTATTGTCAAAATACTATTTAAAAAGAGATAAATCCAGAAAACTATTGTCTGTGTGGTGGTAAAAAATGTAATGAAATGCAAATTACATGAATAGGGGACTGACTGACATATTGAGAGGAAGAGACAACCTTTTTAATGCTCTTTGTTAAAAGAGAAATAATAGTTTGGTGTGCAAATAGATGATTGAGACTTTTATAGCAAAACGCAAATTGAAAGAATGACAATCATGGCTATTTAAAAATTTCTAAATGGATGATATCAGCAAGATTAGGACTTAGTTAAGTGTTTGATTCTCAATAAATCCTTACACTCAGATAAATTGTCTCATGTTAAAGATATTGAGGCTATAATTCACCAGTAAAGCCCAATAAGAGCAAGAATCCCATAATTAAGTAGATCTAGCAAGACTTGCTGTACAGTGTGGTACAAAAAATTAAATATAGAAAATCTAAGAAGTAATGATTAAACAGAAAATATTTCCATGGAGTGACTCTTGTCACATGAAACTGACTGGAGCCAGACAGGAAAAAAAAAAAAAAATGATTTAGTCTTTAAGAACTTTAAGAAGCCACCAAGCCAGACCAAACAGATCTGGGTGTCATTGAGGTTAAGATGATTCTGGGGCTTTCAAGTTGCTTGGTCAGTAAGCTGGCCAAAAAATTTGTTCAACTTGCAGAGTGATACTATCTACTGCCTTCTTCAGCAGTGGTCAGTGAGGTCAATGAATATGAAAGAATTTCAGAAGGTAAAGGGGTACAAACAATAATAGAAAAGGATGCCCCTTGTAAGGTAGCAAAACTGAAGAAAAAGGTCTAAATATGGCTTAATTCTCCTCGCCAGAATCGTAGGACAAGCAAACAGAACTTCAAAATTGCCATAATTTTCTGAAGAAAATTTGTTGTGATTATACTTCTCCCATGTCACACACAGTATCTTTTAGTTCATTAGTCTCTATCATGAAAAGCCTCACATAGATCTGATATAGAAACTACTGCATGTGTTATTTCTTCCATACTCCCTCAATTTGAACTTAAACGCATGTCTGGATGTGACTTGTGAATTGTACCTGCATATTTTTTCTCCAGGAAGAAGAATGAGCCTTGTATTTGGTAAGAAGGGCTTGAATTGTCATAATCATCTTTGTTATTTACCAAATATTACTAACTTCTAAGTCTTTAATAGGAAGGTGTTTTACCAGTAACTTTGAAGTTAGACAATGTACCCTGATTTGGTCAATGAAAAGATCGTCTAATTGATGGGTAGAGATCCTAGGTGGAGATGTTAAAGGCCTGAAGGCCAATTGCAAAGTTGTTTTGCTTTGTTTTGTTTTTCTTGCCTTGGCAAATGTGGAAGTACAGAGCGAAGCATGTCTCTCTTAGTCTGAAATTCTGATAAAGATGAGGTGGAACTATCAACAAAACTAAAAGATGGCCTGCTAAATGGGAGAAGGTATTTACAGATGACAGTTTTCCAGGCTGACTTCACAGAAAAGAGAAATCAAGACACATAGAAGAACATTCACACATTTATTTGTCACTAAAAAAGATTGTAGTGTGTTCTAGGAATTTAACATTAGATCATTTGACAATCTGAATATTTAGAGGTCATTTGAAAAGTCCAGGTACAGGAGGAATATATTTACTCATAAAAGCATTGCGATACGAGCCCTCAACTCAGGTCATTATCTCAGGCTCACGGGATTGAGCCCCATATCGGGCTCTCTGCTTAACTGGGGGAGCCTGCTTCCTCCTCTACCTGCCTGCCTCTCTGCCTACTTGTGATCTCTCCCTCCAACAAACAAAAAAATAAAATCTTTAAATAATAATAATAATAAACAGAAATATTTATAAAGAAATACAAAAGAAAAACTTCAAACCAAAGAGCAGCTATGTTTTATTTGCTCATTGTTCTTCCTTGATCTAAAATTGTCTGTAGGGGTGCCTGGGTGGCTCAGTGAGTTAAAGCCTCTGCCTTTGGCTCAGGTCATGATCCCAGGGTCCTGGGATTGAACCCCGCATCGGGCTTTCTGCTCAGCGGGGAGCCTGCTTCCTCCTCTCTCTCTGTCTGCTTCTCTGCCTACTTGTGATCTCTCTCTGTCAAATAAATAAACAAAATCTTAAAAAAAAAAAAAAAAAGCATTGCGATATATTCCGTACGTAGTGAAGATTATCATTTCAATTCAATGGTCAAATTTCCAGTCCCCATATTTCTGATCACTTGGTTTGATGTCACTATCTTTTACTTTCTTTCCTTTCTGCGATGTCAGAACCTCCCTCGCTCAGCCTGTCCTCTCCTCCCCTTCACTTACCTTTTTCAGACACAACTAAAGCAAGCCAGGCACTCCATTGCTCTAGCACCTTTGCATTTACTCTGCCTGAAAATATTTCCCACACATATCTACTTGTATAACGCCCCTTACTTCAAATTTTTCACTCAAATAACACCTTCCCAATGAGGCCAACCTGGCATTTCTTTTCCCTCCTCTTCTCTCCCCTTCCCTTCCCTGGCCCCAATGTTCAGATCCCACTATATTGCTCTATTATCCTCAATAGCACTGAAAACCTTCTCTCTACCGTTTTCATATTTATTACATTTATTAGGTAGTGCTTGTCTTTTCCTGCTTAAATGTAAGTTACATAAGGGCAGGAGTCTTTGTATATTTTCTTTGTATCTCAAACACACCCATGGGTCTCACGAAAGTAGGCACCATATAAATATTTGGAAAATAACTGGATGGCTCACTTCTAACAGAGTAGAAATTCATTCAGACCATATATACAATCTTATGTGTTTCCTCAGAAAGTCTGAGACTTGGATTTGGGTATAAGTGATTGATTAAAAATGTGATTTTCACAGGAAAACTGTAAAAACGGGAATAAAACAGGAGAGAGGAGAAAATAAGCTGGCAGTCTCAGACTGAGTGTAGCCTTGCCTGATCCACAGAGAGAAGGTTCCAGGCATAAAAGGGAATAGAGAGTTGACCCACCTTGAGGTGAAGGATCTGACTATTAGTACCTCATTGTCACTGATCATTGTGGTGAGCTTAGTTTGATGGTTCTCACCAGTTCAGAAAAGTTCTTAGAAGAGGTTAGCTATAAGCAGTTAACAGCTAAACCCAACAATAGCTGTCTAGTGAGTACATTGGCTTGGTGCATGGAATCTATGTAGAACCCAATAGTGTCTACCACAGAATTCAGAGTAACACTTAAACTATGGATGCACTTTTACCTTTAAAAAGCTTAATGTAATAGTTTACAATGACCCTCTAAAAGCTCATTTATAGTTTCCTAAGCAAATGCATACTGTTTTACTGCACATTAATAGAATATAATTATTTAATGACCTAATCGATAGTTTCAGTCCAAAGGAAGGGAAGACTATAATTATATATTATGAATCTATTATATTTCAGGTTCTTTCTATACTCATGGTTTTAATTATTTTATCTCCTTATAAGGTAAGCCTATGATTCCCATTCCAGATATAATGAAAATAAAACGTAAACTTGCCTAAGCTCATTAAGAGAGTGACAAACTCAGAATATTAATCCATATGTCCTCCCTCTGGGTTTACTGTTCATTCCACTCTTTTGCCTACATCTATAATGTCATTGTAAAATTACCTATTTTTCCAAATTTAAGTCCCTTTGATTTTGAAACTAGTCCTAAGCAATCTTAACATAGAAGTTAAATATTTAAGCTGAAAAATATTACATCAGTATTTGTACTAGTCTCCAGCTGAAATTTAGCATCTCTCTCAGTTATATTTATGAATATCAATACATAGAAGTATTAGAGGTCCTGTGACTTTATCATCAGCAGAAATTAAAGATCATACTAAGTACCTTGTATGTTCAGTTTTTTCTTTGACAATACAGGACTAATCAGATCTGCTGCTGGGTTTTGTTATTTATTGCATTAGTTAAGAAGCATATGTATTATTTTACCAAAATCAGTTTTTAAAAATAATTTGATAGCTATATTTTAATAAAATTGATTCCCTTTTTAATACTTATATCCTGTATCTTAATTCATGCTTTAAAAACATTATTTTGTCAGACTGACAAAGTGTTCATGAAACAAAAAACTGAAATTCCTTTTTAAAATCCATAATACTTTGTTGAACATTTAAAATATTTAAAATATTTAATTAAAAAATTAAAGATAGTAAATATTTAAGATATTAACTTACCTGTATCTCCACTGTGGAAATTATTATAAATGTTTGGATATTTGTGTTATAATTTGCTATTCCAGAGCTATTTAATTCCCCTTTCTCTCCTCAGTACTGCCGAGCACATCCTCCCACCAATCACTTGGTCCCCATTTTTCCTCTCCCCATTCTAAGACATAAGCTGGCCAACAGTTTTGTCCGAACTATTGGTTCTGGACCTAACTCAGGAAGGAAGCTCTGTCAAATCAAATACAGTTTTAAATATGGACACTTTTTAGTACTACGCACTCTTTCTTAAATGAGAAATACTTAGTGTAGGCTGATGGCATGTGAAACACTCATTAACTTACACCTGACAGACTGTGATGTTCATTTCTATCACTGGAAGCTGACATGAAACCACAGGCAAGAAATTCACTTACACCTTTCTCTACCAATTAAAAATTTGAGATATAAATTTAAGGTTTTCTTTCATTTTTCCAGTAGATTAACTATTATTAAATAAATTCAATATATGAGATATATATGTGACATGCATACATATATATATGTATGTACATATATATATCATATATAGTCAAACATTAAGCCATAAAAAATTATATCTTGCCATTTGTGACAACATGGATGTACCTAGAGGTTGTTACACTAAGTGAAATGAAATAAATAAGAAGAGAAAGAAAAATGTGTGATATCACTTCTATGTGGAATTTAAGGGAAAAAAAAAAAACAGCAGCAACAACAACAAAACCCAACAGAAAGAGACTCATAGATAGAGAGGGAGAAAAAATGCTTCTATTGTCAGTGATCTCTTCAGAGGTGTGTCACAAATAACTCTTGTTACATATGTATAGACCATATTCCTAGAATGTAAACTCCTCAAGGAATCTGCTATTCTTTTCACCTAAAAAAATGTCCAGAAGCTAGGCATTTTGTGTATATTTGGTGAAGGAATTAGTATGTAGATTTTTCTGATAACTTCATGATGTCATTACATATTACATCAAGTTGCACGATTTAGTTATCTTTCCCCTACTTTAAGACATTTAGCTCATTTCCAACTTTTCTCCAATGTTTCTGTCAAGATGTTTTCAGGAAACAGATGACACACTCAGTGATTGGGAAAGGTTTAATAGAGGGTGTGAGCGGGGTTAAAGGAACTGATTAGGGATAGTGCCATAGCAGGAATTCACATTAGCATATACCTGTTATCCCTCCCAGCCCTAAAGGAACATGGTGCTGGATAGACACTACTTCAGAGAGAGTACTGGTTCTTCTAACAGAACCCCAGCTATCTGAAAGGAGCTGTGGCTCATTTTAGAGAAAAGCCCAGCTCTTTGGGGTGCACTGTGGAGGAACCTACTTCCTGACACTACTTCAGAGAAGAGTAGTGGTTCTTCTAACAGAACCCCAGCTATCTGAAAGGAGCCTTGGCTCATTGTAGAGAAAAGCCACCAGCTCTTTGGGGTGCACTGTGGAGGAACCTACATCCTTCCTCCTGCCCTCCATCTCCTGCCCGTGCCTCATTCACACTGGCTAAATTCAAACAAGGATCAGTGAGCCCACTTATGTAGCTCCTATAAATTTATCTCCTGTTGTACTGAGCAAAGTAAGAACTGAGAGTGGATCTGAAGGCACAGACATAAAATTTCCAGTACATCTAATAATATATAATATTTAGATATACATGCTTGTACCCCAATCTCTCTTTTAAAATAAGAAACTTTCCTAGAATTTGAATTACTTAGTCAAACACTGTAAACCATTTTAAGGCTTTGATGTTTATTGACAAATTACTTTCAACAAAATTTTATGCATTTTAACTCTCATCAATAATAATAATCTTTTTTCATACCAAGAACTATGCCCATCCTGCTAACCCTTAACAGCACTGCATACTATCCTTGTTTTTGTTTTTTTCAGTGTTGCAGCTTTCATTGTCAACTATTACATCATGTAACCTTCAACCTTAATTATAAGGGTTATATTTTAACTTTAATTATAAAATCTGTATTTTCTTATTTTCCACTGAAACTGAAACTATTCCTATTTTCTTCCTTTTTTTTTTTTAGATTTTTTTTTTTTTTTTTTTTTTTTTTTTTTTTTTTTTACTTTAAAGTAATCTCTACACTCACTGTGGGACTCAAGCTCACAACAGGAGATCAAGGCTAACTGAGCCAGCCGGGCACCCCAAGCCCGTATTCTTATTTTTGTACTTCATGTGGAAGTACAAAATTAACACTCTCATCTCTTTAATAACCATGGAGTATACTGATGAAACTCAATATTCTGTCAGTCCTGACAAGTCCTTAAATTCCAGACTTGAATGTCCAAATGCGTATGGGTTATCTCCACTTGGATACTGAATAAGGCGTGTTTGAAATCAAAGCCTAGTTTCCCTACTGCCACACACAACCTGAATTTCTCCAACGCCTCTCATGAGCAAATGGCAGCTCTAACCTGATGTTCCAGCCAAATCCTTGGACTCATTCCTACCTCTTCCATTTTCATTAATTCCATCCCAGTGAGAATGATCATCTCACCATTTTCTCTGTCTCCTTTCTTGCCTCGTAAAGTCCATTTTTCACATGCCATTCAGTTACCCATTCAACATTAAGTTATCTCAGGATTCTCCTCTGCCACAAACCCTCATGTGATTTCAATGTTATTGAAGTTAAAACTCCTTATCATGCCTTGTAAGATTCTAGAAGTCTACTGCCTCTCAAAGCTTGTCATCTGTGACTATCCCCCTGTTTACTCAACTGTAGATACACTTAGTCCTTTCTATGACTTGAAAGCTTCTAGCATGAACATGCTTCCCTCCCCCACCCCTTCAGTGCTAAGTGTCTGCATTTTGTTAGACCCTTTCTCGGGACACTGTTCCCACTGAAATCCTTATAACCCTCCTTAAGTCCCTTCAGCTTTCTGCTCAAATATCACCATAATCAAGACTCCTGCTCTTTGACCATATTATCAAAAATAACAGTACCTCTCCCAGCACACATAATTTATCCTCTCTACCCATTAAACTCACTTTATTTTTCTTAAATAGTGTTTTTTGGGTTTATTTGTTTTTTGTTTTTTGTTTTTTTAGAATACATTTAGATTCACATTTTGGCTACTGTGGACATTGCTATGAACACAGAAAAATCAAGAACATAACATTGTGTTCCAATATACGCTTTACTTAGTTTCATTTATTATTAACATATATTAGCATAATCCTTTTTTTTATAATTAATGACTCTATTTTGATATATTGTTAGTAACTGAAGTCTATAGTTTATTCAGATGTCCTTTGTTTGTATCTAATAATATTTCTGTTTCAGAATTCCATCCAGGATACCACATTTCATTATGTAGTCATGTTGTTTGAGGCTTCTCTTGGCAAAGACAGTTCCTAAGACTTCTTTTTTTTTTTTTGACTTCTCTTTCTTTTAATGACCTAGATAGATTTGGGGAGTGCTGGCCAGGTATTTTTGTTGGGTGCCCCTCTATTGGAATCTTTCTGATGTTCTTCTCTGATCAGCCTGTGTTTGGCTTGGAGGAGACTATGGAGGCAAAATCCCACTTTCATGATACCATATCAAAGAAACTTACTATCAGCATGATTTAATGTTGTTGATACTGACTTTGATCACCTGGCAGAGAGGATTTTTCAGGTTTCTAAACTGAAAAAAATTAAAAATAATAATAATAAATAAATAAATACTTTTGCCTCCAATTTTTATGCTATCCTCTTTGGAAAGAAGTTACTATGTTCATCATACATTTATGAAGTAGGAATATAGGATCTTCTTGCTTGAGGGCAGTTTCTATATAAATTGTTTGGAATTTATACCTAAGGGAGATTTGTGTTCTCTTCCTCAATTATGTATTGATTGAATCATTTATTTATATCAACCTGAATTAGTGGATATTCTTATAACCCATGCAATTATAATGCAATACTTTAGTTTCTTGCTCAAATTAATCCAGTTTTGGTCATTGAGAGTTTTTTTGTTCTGTGAGCCCTTGACATATTCCTGTCAATGTAATGTGTGTGCTCGTGTGTTTGTTAAGCACTCCTTTACCTTCTGGCCTTACGATATGCTCCTGGCTCATGGTGTAGTCCTCTAGTCCTAAAATCAGCTATTTCCTTCAAGAAGCCTTGGTTCCTTTAGTTGGAAAATTATATTAGAAACAAGCTCTGGATGCCAGATGAGTTTATTGGTACTGGGCAGCACTGCTGCTAGGCCATCTCAGCTGTTAGAACAAAGAATAAATACGTGTACATACTAACTTGTATATATGCACATGCCTATAATTACTTAAATATATAGCCACCCATAAATATATCAGAGTATATGAGTTTTCGTCAATGTCTCCAACTCTAATCCATCGCCACATGAATTGTACTGTTCTCCTCCCTTTGTTTATCTATAAATTCCCATAACAACAGTAAGAAACCGGACTCCCAATGTCTGTCATCATTGACTTAATTGTTCAGTTTCAGTGTGTCCATGTATAGCAGTATGACAATTGTTCACCTATATGCTCTGGAGACACAACTTTATGAGCTAGAATGCAGTGCGTATGTGCAATTCCTTTCCATTTAGCCTTAGAGATTCTACTCACTTCCAGAGTTATGCAAGTCAGCACATTTTCTTCCCCCTCCCTCAGTGCAGTTGTTTCAAACAACTGTAGTAAGTTAGATTCCCTTGTCACAGTTTGCATTCCTTCTTGGAGCTCCATTCCTCCAGCTCCCAACTCCAAAGTGATTTCTTCTTATTTGCATACACGATTGTTCACTCTGTGTTGTGAAGATGTGTGGGTTTTGACAAGTGCATAATATCACATAGAATTCACTGCTCAAAAGTTCCTCTTTGTTCACCAGTTTATCCCTATACCCCTACCTACCCTCAACTCAAACCATTGGGAGCCACTGATCTTTTTACTGTCTTTATAGCTTTGCTTATTCCAAAATATCATATGTGTAGTTTGGATCAATGTGTATGTAACCTTTTCAGGCTGGATTCTCCTGCTTAGCACTATTTATTTAAGTTATTATTAATTTTTGGATACTTGATAGTTCATTTTATCTCTGATAATATTCTATTAAGTGAATATACCACAATTTGTTTATCCATTCACCTATATTTTATACCACTCTCAACCTATCCATAACCAATATCGTAAACTGACCAGGTCTTATGATTCTTAGATTAAAAGGCCCTTCAGCAATAACCATCTGGAGACTTCGGGGGTTTGTAGTCACAGCTGCTGGAAT
The DNA here is from genome assembly GCF_011764305.1 of Mustela putorius furo. Lineage (NCBI taxonomy): Eukaryota > Metazoa > Chordata > Mammalia > Carnivora > Mustelidae > Mustela > Mustela putorius. Next base: position 2,446,755 of record NW_025421373.1, on the reverse strand, counting down.
GCACAAGGAATGCACAAAGAGCACCTGGGGCATCAATGAGGTTCTGGGGAGGAGGTAAAGGTGGATGGGGAGGAACAAGAACAGAGCTGGGTGGGGGGTGAGGAGACTGAGATTCTGCATTTACTGTGGTTGACGGTGAGAGCGCAGGGTTTCTGAGGTTCACCATTTACTGGTGATTTTAAAACGTAAGATCGGGAATTTAACACTGGTGAAGAGAAACACAAGCAACCTAAATGATCAGTTACCTAAATCAAACATCATCTCTAAAACAAAGGATCCTCAGAGGAGGGTAAGGGGGAATCTTGTTCTTTTTCTAGTTATGTGACTGGCGATGTGTTTATTTGAGATAACCATAGTTGGAGTGGAGAGTCACACAATTTCATTACAGAAGTTAAAAAAAGGAGAGAGAGAAAAAAAGGAAACCCAACTGTCAGGGCTGACACTACAACGTACTAACCTCCACCCTCCTACCCCGCCCCCCGTTTTTGGAGATTTTGAATAAAAATCTTTATAGGCATTAATGTGAGTTTTTTTTTTTTTTAAGATTTTATTTATTTATTTGACAGAGAGAAATCACAAGCAGGCAGAGAGGCAGGCAGAGAGAGAGAGGAGGAAGCAGGCTCCCTGCTGAGCAGAGAGCCCGATGCGGGACTCGATCCCAGGACCCTGAGATCATGACCTGAGCCGAAGGCAGCGGCTTAACACACTGAGCCACCCAGGCGCCCCTTAATGTGAGTTTTTGTATGGACATTATTTTTCAGGCAATTAGTTATACACCTGCTACGTTTGGCTTTGTAAAAGACTTCCAAATAGTGTTTTAGCCTGCTTGGATCACAGTACATTCCCACTAGCAATGAAGGCAAGTTCCTGTTTTTTCCACATCCACATCAGTTTTTGAATTAAAACCATTTTGAATTAATCTGTGTGTAAGCGACACGTTTTGTATCTAGATTCATTTAAAAGTATTTGCATGTGGACATCCAGCTGTTCCTGCAAAATTTATTGAGAAAGTATCTTTTCTCCACTAAACTGCCTTTGCCCTGTTACAAATATTTTTTCACTAATTTTTTGTGGATCAAATTCTGTACTCTCCATTCTATTCAGTCGATGTACATGTCTGTCCTTTTGCCAAAACCACGCTCTCCTGATCTATGTAAATTTATAATAAGTTTTGAAATTATCTGCCAGTTTGTTGTTGATGATAATTTGTCTTCCACTACGATTTCTACAAGGTAAAGCACGTTGTTTAATTCATTGCTATGTCCTCAGTGCCTAGAACAGTCTTTGCAGTGGGCGTGATTTTTTTATCAATTTGTTTAGAAAATGAATGGATACATGTCCATGATTCCTTTTTAAATACTTATATTTAAAGTCCACTATTTTGTCACTAGCTTTAAGAATAGTTCTTATTTATCAATGTTATTCACTCAATCCCCGTAAAATTTGTTGTCTTTTTTTCTCCTTTTGTCAGTTATTTAAGAGGTTCACCTGATGGTGAGAGGTGTTGGGATTCTAGCGTTCTTCCATCTACACTAGCTTAACCGCTCTTCCTCACTTAGAGCCCTCTCTGCATCTGCCTTCCTCCATTTTCATGGACTCACTCTTGTGCTCTGTGAGGTGTTTTTTGTTTTGTTTTGTTTTTCTGTGTGTGTGTGTGTGTGTGTGTGTGTGTGTTTACCTTCAGGGGAAGGTAAGCACACAGCATGTGCTTGTGTGATAGGATGGTGCGTGTTCCCAGAGGCTTTATTATAACCCAATTTCATGCAGTATATTATGTCGTTTTCCCAAACCAACTTTTAAATTTTTCATCTAGTTTCTAGTATCTAAGAACACATTGACTAAAAATGCCACTATTTGTTTATGATACTCTCAAATCCTACCTGCCCCCCTACACCACGAAAACCTCATTAGTCAATATTTTTAAGTCCTGAATACGGACAGCTCTTACTTTAAAGTCAATTCGTCCTTCTCTGACATAACCAAAATGCTACACTTGTAAGGCATATCTCCAAATTGATATACAAAATAGTACCCCAACATTGTCTCCTTTCCTCCTCAGTCCTGTTATATTATAGGGCGTGCATATTTTGAATAGATACAATAATATTGGGGCAAACTCCAAAGGTGGTATCTTTGTAGAAGATTATACAAAAGTTTTAATTCTTTTTTTTTTATTTTTTATTTTTTATTTTTTTTTAATTTTTTATTTTTGATAAACATATATTTTTATCCCCAGGGGTACAGGTCTGTGAATCACCAGGTTTACACACTTCACAGCACTCACCAAAACACATACCCTCCCCAATGTCCATAATCCCACCCCCTTCTCCCAAACCCCCTGCCCCCGGCAACCCTCAGTTTGTTTTGTGAGATTAAGAGTCACTTATGGTTTGTCTCCCTCCCAATCCCATCTTGTTTCAGTATCATGCTTAGCGAAGTTTTAATTCTTTTGATCCCCTGATTCGGGGTACCAATACTGGGAAAAACTTTTTTGTCTATTTATTTTTCATTGGAAGTCGATGGACTTTTTTATGTATCAGAGAGTCATCAATCATTATTTATTTTCCTGTCTAGCTTCACTATCCTTACAGATTGTGATTATTTTTCTCAGATTCTGGAAATAGGTTGTTTACATGTCTTTATATTATATAACTCTGTATATTTCATATATGTCATTATACTATGTACAGTTTTACTATTGTTCTTTTGATAGGACACTGGGAAACCTGACTCAAGAGCTTCTCTTCTGATACCAGTTTATCTTGCCAGTTTTCTACTGACCTAAAACTAAATACTAAAAGCTGAGAGTTTACTGACGCTAACTATTCAGAAATCCTTACACAGAGGTAGCAGCTCATGTTTCTTCCAACAATGTCTGTTTTTCTTGAGATCATTGTATAACATTTATTGAGGCAAGGGTAAAATCACAAATTGCAATGCGACAATAATTGAAAGTGAGATTGCTGAAAAAAATCCATAAATGATTTGAGAGACCTCTAATACCTATTGAATATACACAGCAAACTAATAATCAGCTATATATATATTCACATGTATGCACACATATGTTTATATAATAAATGCAAGAATCATCAATTACTATGAAAAACAGATATGTTAAAACATATATCCCTAAATAATTTCTTAATTATGTAAGACTCGTAATTTTAATGTCTATTCACATTACAGAATTTGTTCTTATTATATGTGTGTCATTTACCTAACTGAGCTGTCAGACTCGTCTCTCCAACTGATATAAAGAGCCCACATAGTATGTTGGGATGAATCAAAAAACATGAATATCACTTTTGCTTAAGTCACAAAATAATTGGTAGTCAAAACAGCTTTCTTCACCTCTCCAATCCTCATATATCTTATTCAGAAAAAGATTTAAATTGCATGACTATATCCACATTTTTTAAAAAGATAAACAAGTTGATTTGGAAGTACTTTGTTGATTACAAATAGTATAAGATACTAAAATTAATCATATACACTTGTATTATATATACATTTCATCTGAGAAACTGCCTAAAAAAAAAAAAGATGGAAATTTTTACAATAGTTTATCTGAGTTTACACTACAGGGATAAGAAATAGTGATATAATTTAAATTTAGACATGGATTTTCTATGCTGAACATCCTACTTAATTACAACAATGCACTTTTTTTGATTCACAAATAGCCAAGAGCCATTTTTCTCAAATGCAATTGAAATATAATTATGGGGACAAGGGACTAATAATAAACAATTTTCAGTTTTTAAAGTTAACAAGATTCAAGTGAATTCCCTGATTACAAAACCAAAATTAAAGCAAATTTAAAATACTGTACTTTATAATGCATCTGATGGTATTTATTTATCAACAAAAATATGATTAAAATGCAGAACATTTAAGGTTGATAGAGATAATTAAGCATAGAAAATTTAGTAATCAGTTTGTTGCTATTGAATGAATAAAGGATGGGAAGAACTTTTAATAAATCCCATGAGATAAGAGCTTGCTAACTTTAAAACAAAACGCAATAAAAACATTTTATAATGTGTACTTTTGTCTAAGAGCAGAGGAATGTACGGGTGTTACATTGGCCACAGGAGGGGTATACTAATATTTCCTAAATGTGAAAGAATTATGAGGAAAATAAAGAATATATTTACTGAAAGGGATTCAAGTTCAAACAATCTATAATTTATACCAACCCTATACTGAAGCTCATACTTAATCTCACGTAATGCACATTTTTACACATATTACTCCTATTTCACTGGAAATATGGATTGTAGTTCATTTGTTAGGGAAAAACCCACTAGAGTTCTTTCACAGGCACATTTCCCCCCAGTTCAATTCCTTCCATATCTCTATTAGCTTGTTTATGCAATGGACTTTCAAGTCAATCTAATTTGTGATCTCAGACTTAAGCTGAGGATTATCTATTTAAGCATGAGTCAATTAATTTTATAAATACATATGAAGTACATACTATGTATCAATAACTATTTTATGCAGAACACAGTGATATACAAAATATCCCACCACCATACAAGTTACACTCTTACTAGAGGAAACAGTCAATAAACATATAATCCACTAAATGAAAGACATCTTTAAAATCATGGTAGACAATATATAGTAAATAAATGGATAGGATGAAAGAAATCAATAGAAACCGAAATAGGGTAAGCTATTTTTGAAAAAGTTGAACAGAATATGACAGAGAGACTGAAAATAATGATGTGGGGATGGCTCTAGATGAACCAGGTAAGGTCGTTCTAGGTCAGATTGTAAATAAAGACCCTGAATTGGGCAAGCGCTTAAAGTATGTGAAGGAGGCGCTGGTGGGCACATACAGAGCAACATTACTTAGGAGCAGTGCAATTAATATCAGGATTATTGACATCAGTCCAACAGAATCCAAATTCTGGATGCCTTCCATCTTCCCCACAGGTGCCTACCACCTTGTGGTATTAACAGGTTACTTCAACAAGCAAAGCCTCAGTTTACTCCTCTGTCTAATGTTTTCATACCTTCCTCATAGCATTTCTGTGATGGGACTTAAATACACAGTGCTTGAAAAAAAAGACTCAGAATAGTTACTAAAACACAGAATGCAAGTTAAAATAAATGTTCGTTGCCAGCTGTGGAGCTCAATGCAAGGGCATACCTGGATTTAATTCTCAATGCTTCTGTCTCTACTTACATAAACTTGGGAAAGTCATTTCACCTCTCTTTGCCTCAGTTTCCTTATCATAATATGAGGGATTATAGAAGAACCCATTTTAAATAGTTGCCATAAATATACAAATTGCATTAAATTAGATTAATAGCACAGTGAATAATTTTGCTTCCTATGATTTATATGCAGAAATGCTATTAATAGTAGCAGAATAAAAGTGACCACAAATAAGACAAAAAAACATAGTTCTTTGTTTTTCTAATAGATCTTTTCCCTGCTATAAACAACACTCCCCAAAATGGCACAATAATCGACTCCATTCACAAACTAATAATCTAAAAGTTATTAGTCTTTTTTGGCACCTTCCATAATTAATATATGAGAAGGTAGTATCTACTCTTCTTGATATGTCAATATGTGGTTTATATTCACATCATGGGTCTTGAGACCTAAGTAAGAAGTGGATCCTGAGGCGAGGACTTGGATGCAAGTGATTGGTTAATAAATTGCTTCCAGGTAAGCAAATGAGAGGGAGCATGAGAAAGCAATACAGAAAGAAGAATCCAAACAGGGTGTCATTTTGAAGTTCCAGCCTCAGAATAATTCTTGTAGGGGAACTATGGGATGTAAATATAAAGTGTGAATTTCCATACTTCTGCACCTGTTAGACAATGGCTTGGGATTTCATGGGAGGTGACTGTAAACTTGCAGGCACTTTAGGGATCCCTCAGGGTGCATGTGAGCAAAGTGGTTCCAATAGCCAAGGGAAGTCTTCCAAAGAGAATTGCAGGTGCAGGTCATTAGAGGCAAAAGCATGCAGAAATTGTAGTGCATGTAGTGTGCGTGCATGGGTGTGTGTGCATATTAAAGAATGAAAGAGAACCTGACAATAGCAACAGTGTCCACCACAAACCATTTCTCCATATGTCATTGCCATCACTTTCTTGACTAGACAGATAGACTAACTGATCCCCCTCCTTAACCAGATTTCTTGCCTGCTCTCCAACTCTTGTCCATTCTTCAGTGAAGCTGATCTTTTCTAAACATTCTGTGTTACAATTTTCCAACTGATTTCCATTGCACTGAAATGAGTGCAGATTTTCTACTCCAGCTTACAAAGACCGACAGAATCCTGGCTTCTGCCTAAGTCTCTGGCTTCATCTAATACAACTGGGTTTCTCTGCTTAAAGGCTTCTATTCTACCCAAAATGGGCATCAGAGTTAGAACAGACCCAGGAAATGAAAAATGCTCTCCAATTTCTTTTGCAAGAGAGATCAGTAAGGATGATGGTCAAAAGAGACCTCCCGGTGGGGAAGAAACAAGTGACCAGTGTGGTCAGCTAAGGAATTTGTTGTATTTTATCAAAGTGAGACACCAGCTGTTCTTGAGATTCTCTGGCTGCTCGTTTCCCACAGCACCAACACTGAAATGCAGGGCATGTTCTGAGCTAGTGGCCACTAGAGGGTACTTTGCTATTGCACTTTTTCCAGACACTTTCTGATTATAGTTTTCTGATATTTATTTCAGAGCTTTACATCTGCTGTGGTTAAATTTACCAATTTCCTGCAGTTTATAGTATTATGAATAGCCACATAAAGTCTTGCTAAAAGATAAGTACCATCACCTGAGATTTCAGAGTCAAAAAGTGATGTGATTTTCATTTCTCTTATGTCAAATCATGTGGATTTGTGACCATACACATGTATTTTGTTAAGATTAAAACAACAACAACAACAACAGATATGGGAATTAGAGTACATATGTGCTGGACAGAGCCCATAGCCCTGGACCATAGCAAATATCCATACTATTATCTGCCAATCATCATTCCCTATCTGATATACGTTTACATATACAAATACACACATGCGCGCACACACACACACACACACACACACATATGGTTATAATAGAAGCAACCATGGTTGATGATGATGATGACATTAACATGTTCAAAATTTGTATCCTAGCACTATACTAACTTGTTTACATAGCTTATCTTTTGTAAAACATACTATTTAAGGCTGTGTGTCTAAAAATTTGTTCCAGTACTTAGTATCTGTGCATTTGTTAAATTACTTAGATACTTCACACTTCAGTTTCCTTGTAGGTATATGCTGTTGTATAAATAAAATAAAGTCCTTGTGATACAAATAACTATTACTTTGTATTGACTGAAGTTCTAAATAAATTTAATAACAATACCTTGTGAGTCAGATATCAATTATTCTCTTTTATTGGAAGATGTAGTTGAGACTGAGTAAATATCCCCAAATCTCACAGACAATAAAGGATGAAACCAGGCTAGAGGCATGTGTTTGACCTTTACACCTCGATAACAACAACCGACTCCAGAGATGTAAGGTCCAGTGTTAGGCATCTGGCCCAAGCCAGGTAAATTAGAGTCCATTCCCAGAATATTTCAGACTCTACTTAGATAATACTATCCGTTGTTTTCTGGATTGGAAGATGTTAAATCTGAATTTTATATATTCCTCTATTGACCAGGTTGGGGAAGCTTAGTTGAAAGCAAGAGAGGAGAGAGGAATGAGCTAGAGAGAATAGTACTAAAGTACCTAAACCCTTAATTCTTGTTTTCAGGAGCACAAAGGCCCAGTTGCTTCTTTGCTCCTTTCCTTCCTCCCTTTCCACACTTAATTTGATTTGATAACCTAATGAATTCTTCTTTTGCCTATACTAGTTTGATGGGTTTCAATTGCTTACCAAAGGCATTACCAGCAGCAGCATTACTATAATTTTATATCTTCTAAATGAAATGTTTCACAAAAACCAATTTTCTAATAAATAAAATTAATTTTGAAATACCAAATGAACTATTTTTTTTTTTACTTCAAGAAGAATCAACTTACTAAAAATTCCAGATCAAATTACCCCATAGCTGAGACCTCATATCTAATATTACCATATCAATTTTGTGTGCTCATTTTTCCTATTATTTTAGGAAATAAATATGTGTTGTTATTTTTAATTATCAGGTAATATGTTTCCATTTAGAGCATGCTTTCTTCAGAATCCAATTAAATTTGAGTAACTTACTCAACTGATTGTAAAAATAAATATAGCTATCAGTTATAAAGGATTGACATAGTATGGTGCTAGGTATTGCAAGACACAATCCTAAGTACATTTGGTATAATTTAATTTGTCTTGAGGGAACATCTTATTATGTTACAGAAGAACAAGGAAGAGGAAGAAGAGGAAGAGGAGAAATAGGAGGAGGAGGAAGAGGAGGAGAAGAAACACATTATAGAAGTTGACAAATTGTGTGCAGAAAACAGTGTTATTTAAAATATATAAGCACATATATATATATGTATATATTAATAAATACACTACTTTTATTGGTCTTAAAGACTTTAGGAAAACTCAGTATAATCTTTAGTATACCATAGGGCTTAATTTTTTTCAAACATTTAGTATTTTAAATTACAAATATCTTCTCAGTATATGCTGCAATATATGTGATGTTAAAGTCAGCTGTTAATTTCCTGTTTACTTGTGCTACACAGGTGTCCTTACATAGCCAGGTGATACATGAGGTTTTAATGATAGCTCACTGATGTAACATGGAAAAATAATGTATATCTAACATATTATTTCTAAAATTTTAGTAACATTTAGAAAAGTTTTATAGTTTACAGGTTATGTGAAAATGAAATACAACATGATAAACCACTTTTCTTCCTCTAGTCCTCAGGGGCATCAGACAATATACTGAATTTGATATCCTGCTGAAGCTGTTTATAATGAGGACTTACTACTGCCTATCACTATTCATCTGGACCTATATGTCGCACATAGTTGATGCTATCCCACTACAAGAAAAAGCTAACAGTGATTTACCAAGCAAAAGGGTAGTGGATCTGACAAAAGATGATGGTAAAATATTACATCGCACCAAGCGTGGCTGGATGTGGAATCAGTTCTTCTTGTTGGAAGAGTACACAGGTACAGATACACAATATGTTGGCAAGGTAAGAAAAGAAATTAAAAAATGGTAGCAATGTAGTCGGTTTTATAGCAACTTCCTGTGCTGATTGTTTAAAACAATGATTATTTCAAAGTATCTGACTAATTACGATGTTCAGAAGGCATAATATTGCAAATGTTCATAGCAGGGTAGAATGGGGAAGGTGATTTATTCAGGTAGGTAAGTGCAAGTCAGTATCCATAGTGAGCCTCAACATAAAACATCACCTGTGGACTTGATTCATTATTAATCGGCTACATATGACTTAATTTTATGTGTGTGCATTTAGAAGATTTTAAAAGCTTTCTTCGAAATTTAACATCATGTAAAATAATAACTTAGTGTGCTATGTTAAGGCAAAAAACCACAAAAATATAGTCAAAAATTATATTGGTCCCTACTAATGAACAATTTATCTTAAGTTGAATAGTAAGCAGTGTATGAGAGTAAGTACAAATACTTCTATCTAGATGGTCTGTTTCTTAGTCTCAGTCGAACTGAACTACTTCCTGCCTGTAAGCCAGACCAAAGAACTCAAGGAGAAGAAGGAAAACAGAAGTAGAAAGAAGGCAATACCTTTGGGATGAGCCGTCCTAGTAGCAGCAACAGGAGCTCATTAGCAGTCTGGAACAAATGGCGATAGAGAAGACGTAACTCTCCCTTATATTCAACTTTGAGAAAACACATTCACAATATTTGTCTTCCTGCTTCTTCTCTGTCCCAAAATAGAGGGCATGATCTTGCCAGTGTCCAGAATTTTCTCTTATCCATCTTCGCCTTACCAGTTTCACTCATACCATTCTGTATACAGGACAATTCCTTGTTCACTTCATTGTCCCACATACGTGCCTAACTAATGCTCAGATATTTTCACATTCTAAGAATAAAACGAAATAAACAGTGATGAGTGCTAACACTGCCCAGAAATCATATATATTGTTTTCTTGATTCTTTGTACATGATGCTAGAAGTGATTGGGATGGTCTGAGTATTTTTTGACGTATTGTCAACACAAGGCAGAGAAGATAGAACAGGCCAAAAATAAAAATATAAAAAGTACCTGATATCACAAAGTCATGGCTCTTCCTTTTAAGCCAGAAATACATTTATTCTGTGAAATTGCCAAAATCTTGATTTAATTTTTCATTTTGTGTGTGTGACAGTATTTTTTCAAACATAGCTTTTTATTGGAAGCCTATTATTTCCTCTTCTTTTGATATCTGTCTCCCCTGGTTCCATAGGTCATATTCATTTTGCCCCACAGAGTTCACTTGCTGATTCCTTTTTCCCTCTTATTTCTCCTCAGGTTAGTCATAGGGCATCCCCCTGCACTCCTCATTTAACATCACTTTCCACACTATAGTTAATAACTAACATCAGGATATTTCAAGTTCAACTGACAAATGTTTGTGTCTAAGGACTTGAAATTGCCTTGCGATTCTTTTTCTAAGGCAGTGTATAAAGGACACATCCAGTTCATGAGGTCTCGCATAGAGGGTTTTATCCTTGGAGATTCACAGATGCAGAAGAACAGCCACGGATAAAGAGAGATACTCAGTCACAAGGCGATCAAGGCTCTACTGCAGGCATTTACTTTTAGCTATCAACAAAAATGCTTCTTTCTAAAAATTGAGTGTGCATTGATTAACAGACACCATTATTGCACTGACATTTAAAAATATACACTAAGCTTTGGATCTTTTTGTACCATCCTGCTTATTTTTAATTAGTTCAATAATCTGTCAAAAATAGTTACTAAATGCGTGCATAGTTTTATTTAATTAGTCTTCATAAAATATTTTATCACTTGTCTTTGGAAAATAACCTTTTTTTTTTTAAATCCATGGACAAATTAAGGTGTCAGATTTCTGTGCCTGCTATCCTTGACAACCAGATTATGAACCAAAAGTGCAACACCATTATAATAATCAGAATTTTTGTGAAATGAAGATAGTCAATCCCAAACTGTGTCAACTATTTTCAAATTATACTTGGAAAGAAACATGTATATATGAAAGAGAAACTTCAACAAATAAAACGCATACACTTCTTTTTGAAAAAAAAAAAAAAAAAAAAAAAACAGGTTTTCTCTATTTTGTATCAGGGCCTTGTCTTAGATTTGCCATGCACCAGATAGTTAGTTCAGATAAAAGTAGGCTTCCAAGGACCTCCTAGGATTCATTAAGTTGTTAAGGGTCTATGAACTCTCCTAACCTGTTCTTTTAGTTTCTGACCTCATTATTCATTTGCATATACAGAAACTAACTAGGCCTTTGCCCTCAACTTGGTCAAACATATGAGTTCTCTGGAGGATTTAACTTTTTGAACGCCAAACAAATTATTTTCTTTTTGACCACGCTACTCTGTTTCCCTCATCTTCAAGGACCCACAACATTGGCTACCTTCATGTGATGTAAATACCTACCATATTTACCATGCACCATGATTCAAAGAGAATATGTAGCTTCTGATGTAAAGAGATTTTCATATTTTTTCTTAGTTTTACAGAAGGTTGGTATTGCAGACAATTTTAAGACTTCTTTTAATTTATAGGTGATATAAAATTGTATAAAGTTGGAAGGATATATAATCCTTGGATGTAAAATTTAGGGTTTGATTCTAAATTTAAAGGAAGGAGTTTTAAAACAAATAATAAAGTAGTAGCAGCAAAATTTAATAAAATATACTTGTGCGTGCACTGAAACACAAAATTTACAAGGGTCAGTCTTGATTATGCCATTCAGTAACTGTGCAGAACTTTAGAAGTTAATTAAACTTTCCAAACCTCAAATTCTTGTTAGGTTAAATTGTCACTGAGATTTCTTTAACTCCAAAATTCTGATGTATTCTAGGATTATGGATGCAACTGCATTTGAGGGCAAGAGCAGCTAGTATAAATTTAATCAAATTTGCATGTGGATAAATCCAAGGAGGTGAGATTGCATATGGCAGGTGTGCATGTGAAACACACATGCAAACACACAAACACACACACACACAGAGACTAGCCTAACACGATGAAGTTAGATCACTACTGTAAAAGGCCCAGAATTCCATGCTGAGTTGTTTTTACATACAGCAAGGAAAGTGAGTCCTATTGAAAGTTTTTGTACTTATTTTCGATGTATCACAAGTATGGAATGCTCAGTTTGCTTTGGTGTCAGGATGGACTGGAGAAGCAACAAAATGAATAACAATGATATTTTTATAAGAAAAACTAGGGAATATTTCTGTATGTCATTTCAGACTTTTGCAATACAGGACAGAAAATTGAGGCATGTTGAAATTAAGAGTAATTTTTGTATTTTAACTATACTGGATTTAAAATTAAGAAAATAAATTGTGAGTAACTTGGGTTTTCCACAATAATGCAGTCTGAAGTTTGGTTGCTCGTTGTTGATGGAAGCTATCAGAGATTTATTAATTCTGTTTTTTGTAATGAGGGAACTTCTTGGTTCTTACTTAAGAGGACTACAAAGTTATGACAATTGCCATGTAGTTTCCCTGTGATTTGAATAGAGACATGTGACTGAATTACTTAGCCAAAAGAGTAATACTGCTCAAGAGAAGAATTTAAATAAATTTAATAAGAAGCATAGCAAAGGCTCCTACCATTCTGTTAGAGAAACTTCATATACATTTGATTTCTTACACATTAGATCTAGATCCTGAGAAATTGTTCTCAGGACAATCCTGAGTTGTCATGGATTAATAATTAACTGATCATATGCCTATTATGGAGAATTGATATTGGATATCTAGTTATTAAAGCACATTTATCATGCAGAGAGATACCAAACTTACAGATATAATGTTTATTCCTTTTAAAGGAAAACATTAGCATTCATAAAATAATTTGAAATATCAGCTTAATTGACCATTACATTTCAATTCAAGGCATTAGCTTTGCTCAGAGAAATCAACATCATGCCGTGGAACTGTCTATAACTAGGCACCATTCAAATACAATATATTTTTTATAGAGTTAGCTCTACATTTTTAATAGTGTTAATTCAAAAACTTTTACTGTTCCAGAGCTGAAAACATCAAGAGTGTAATTACAGAATCCTAGAATGGAAGAGGACTTTTAACATTTATCAAGATCTTGGTTACAACTGGGTACAACTGATTTAGGAGTTAACTAAAACAAAGGGAAACACAGGTACCAACAGGAGAGCAGATAGGAGTCTGATTTCTAACAGACTGAGTGATGAACCTCTCTTTTGTACTTACGGTTATTGACATATGCACTAAATATTGATATTTCTCCAAAGCATACATAAAATAATGTTGTTGGACAGGCAGTGTTCTCTTAGGCTTTCAGAAAATGGCAGGCTGATGTTTACAGAAACAGAATTAAAGTCTCAAAGTTCCTGAAGGATGTTTGATAAATTTTTATAGTATATTACAGTGTTTTTCAGAATCTAAATAAATTACAAAGCTTTAGTTGGGCTGCAATACTTGTGGTAGCTGTTTCAGATTTATGGGCACATTGTATCCCAAAAATGCTCTTTCTAGGTTAGTTGTTTAAAGCTAAAAACACATGAGAAAAATACTAAGCATTAAGTCTAGGTTTTCTGGACAGTCTACAAAGGCTTATTTCACACTGAGCTCTCTAAAACTTTGCTTTTCAAATAGAGTGCTGTCATTTAATTCTGGCTGCCAATTTCCTCGCTGCTAGCACTCTATCACCACTTCACTGAGCCACTGTGTTAGCGCACTAAGTGGACTTTTTAGTTGACTTCATTATTTTGCAATTCTTAAAAACATACAACACACTCTTTGTTTGTTTCTTTCTTTCTTTCATGTTATGTGAGTCACCATACAGTACATCATTAGTTTTTGATGTAGTGTCTCTTGCATGATGCCAATCTCCAGGTCAACCTATCTATAGAAAAATAACCCAAATTCACTTAAGTAGAATCCCCAACACTGGATATCGTCCCTACAACTGTGGTTTTAGCTCTGGGCAAAGGAAAATCTTTTCTCTTCCATATGCTTGACTTCTAATTTATCAGGGTCACAGACCTTTTTCGGAGAGTATCTAAGCTCTTTTTCATAATTTCATCTCTTCTCCTTGCTTTCAGTCCTACCTCAAGTGAGTCCTCATACCAAATGCCCACTGTCATTCTCCCCAGCTAGAATTTCCCGTCAAAGTTATACTACCTCTCAACTTATTCAAGGCATAATTTTAATTATTTTGGTCTAATATTTTGCCATCTAGAATCTGTGAATTTGGGGCTCTGAATCTGTGTTGGATTTCACTTTTTCTTACCCAAAATGTTTGCCTTAATGTATTTATTTACTCAAAATTAATATTCAGTTCCTCTCAATATATCTCTATTGGCCATTTATTACTTTGGGTCCTGAGGTATTGACACTACAAAACACTAAAAGAGCAGAGAAAGTTAAAAAAATAAAAAATCCCACTTTCCTGATACATGTTGCACCAAGGTCAATTTCTTTCCCGTATTGCCGTTATACTTGGGGCTCCTAATTGCAACCCAAGATCCTCCTATTTTACTCTATGCCCTCAAACAGCACAAACTTGAGAATCCCTTTTACTTCAAAAAAATCTCTATGTCCTTAATATAGATAATTTTAAACAGGAATTAAGAATTAAAAGATAAGGGGTGCCTAGGTGGCTCAGTGGGTTAAGGCCTCTGCCTTCAGCTCAGGTCATGATCTCAGGGTCCTGGGATAAGCCCCACTTCGGGCTCTCTGCTCAGCAGGGAGCCTGCTTCCTCCTCTCTCTCTGCCTGCTTCTCTGCCTACTTGTGATCTCTGTCTATCAAATAAATAAATAAAATCTTTAAAAAAAAATAAAAGATAAGATTAAATAAATTCTGACTTTGATTAAGGAACTGTAACTACTTCTAGAAAAGTTTATATTTAAAATTTAAGTAAAATTTTTTTTCTGGAATATAGCAACTGTTAAACCATTCAAAAAATATTAGAGTATGGCAGAAAATATCTATTAGTAAGATTGCCAAATATATGTGTGATTTTTTTCCTGATACCTCCCACCAATTTCAATGCTTTTGAACTATTTCTAATATTTCAACATTCTCTTGCTCTACTTTAATACTTGTAGAAGATCACATCTACCCTTGTATATCCATCAGTGTTTCAAAAAGAAAAACATAAGTAAAAGGAAGAAACTTAGAAAGAAGTAATAGCACCTCCAGGATGGTCTAGAGGGAGGATTGTGAAAAGATATTTAAGCACAAACATCATCTATTATTACTATTATTATTATTATTATTATTATTACACAAGTAATTTGTGCTCCTTACAATGAACTAGGTCCATAAAACAAAAAATTAATGTAAAACATATCAAAGATTAATTATAATCACACTACGAAGATAAGATTAAAATTACATTTTTGTTTATTTTCTTGTTACATATATTAATACTGTAGATTTTACATTACTTCTATATATTTTACTTTGTCTTTCTCAGTTAATTCTGTGTTTCTGCACATTGTTAAAATTTCAATGTTAGCCATATGGTTTCATATATATACAGTTTTTGATTAAATTAATTTTATATCTTTTCTGAAATTTCTATATAGAATAGTTTTACACACACGTACCCTTTGGTGACGATAATTTGGTAACTGATAATTTTTAGTGTATTTTAAATTATGCTTACTAGATCACTTTGTTAACTGGAAGTGGAATTCCAAGAGTCAAAGATACCATTTTAAAGCTCTGGGTATGCACTATTCAACTGTATTTCAGAAAATTGATAACACGTATCTTCCAAAATATGCCAACATGGGACATTATTAGTAAGCTGGATATTTATTTGTAAAGTTATGACTATATTAATGTGGATTTTAGACCTATGTATTATTATTCAATTAATTTTAAAAACTGACCACCTACAATGTGGGACATCAGGTGGAGTCCTAAAAATAAGAGTAAATAAAATGAACCTGTCTGGATTTTAGAAATAGATATATGTAAGTTATTGTAGATTTAGTAATCTCTATCTATAAAAAACAAAATGCTGTTATTACTGGACTGCTGGAGAAAGACTGACAGAAATCTCAGTTTAAATGAAGGATGATCCTTTTTTCCTTAAATCAATAGACTGAATTCCTAATACCTAAGTTCTACTTAGCCTAATTTAGCATTAAGATCACTTTCCAAATTAAAAATAGATGCATTGTTGTTTGTTAATTTAAGACTATCATATTTCCCTATTCCCATGAACACAAACTTTATTTTTTTTACTAGATTTTCATAAAATAACCAGACTTTGCTTGTGCAAACATTTTCATATGTTGTCCACAGTAAATCAGTAAATTCTAATAACTCATATTAATAGTCTTATAGCTATGGTGGTATTATTCATGGAAAAGGACTTAGGACAAAATTCTAAAAGATGTTAAAGCTTCTTTTTTTTTTTTAAGATTCTATTTATTTATTTGACAGAGAGAGCAAGAGC
This sequence comes from Mustela putorius furo, assembly GCF_011764305.1. Classification (NCBI taxonomy): domain Eukaryota; kingdom Metazoa; phylum Chordata; class Mammalia; order Carnivora; family Mustelidae; genus Mustela; species Mustela putorius. The sequence continues at coordinate 2,430,129 of NW_025421373.1, read as the reverse complement.
ACAAGCAGGGGAGCAGCAGGCAGAGGGAGAGGGAGAAGCAGGCTCCCTTTTGAATAAGGAGCCCAATGTGGGGTTCTATTCCAGGACTCTGGAATCTTGACCTGAGCCAAAGGCAGACTTTTAACTGACTGGGATGGTTAGGTTTCCCATGATCAGGCCTCCTTACACTGATTTCATACTGTAATTGAGGTTATTCTAGATATGTTATTGAATATACACTTAGTGGAATTCCCTGAGTAAATATCCTATTTCAGAGCCATCTTTTTTTAGGGATATGATTACAAAAAATCATCAAACTCAGGCCTTTACATGAACAGAGACACAAAAATGAGTTCAAGATCAAAGAATAAGTGACTTGGTAAATCTAAGGGGAAAGGGGCCTTTTTTTCCCCCCTAAAAATGGAAAGGGATATATTTGTAGGTGGCAATTTTGTGGAAGTTTTAGCTTCTTCAATGGTTTCTATAACAATAGCTTTTCTTGAAAAATTAAAAGATTCTTCCACAGTTTATGTTTTATTGATCTTCCTCTATAAACAGTAAGATCTATTGCTATTATGTGTTAATGGTATTAGAAAAAAATGCACTTAAAAAAACTATTTTGCTAAATTTGTTTTACATACTTAAAAAAGAATGTGTATTGCACACTTACTGGGTATAGTATTTTGCAATCTTATGTAAACTTGATGGTATTATTCAGTTCTCTATGGTTATAAGTTTTGTGTCACCTTATTCCAATGCTTACTGTGAAAATTCCTCTCTTTACCTCTGTCAAGTTTTCTTTATTTTTTTATGCCATTATTAGATGCATGGCCAACCATCTTTTATGTTTCTGATTAATTGATGCTTTGTTGTTATGAAATATCACTTTTTATCTTTCATAATACTACTTGCTTGAAGTTTACTTTGCTGATACAAACTTAGCCATGCCAATCATTTGTGATTTTGTTTGTACAGTTTGTAATTTACATCCTTTTGCTTTCAGCCTTTTTGTACAATTCTATTTGAAACACAGGTCTTGTAAACATCTCAGAGGTGATTTGTTTGTTTTTGCTTTCCTACCATGTTTTGGGTCAATTGATTTTTTTTTTAAATATCTGAATTTGTTCTTTACAATTCATCCTTTACCTATTATAATATAAATCTAATAAATATATATTTTAGTATGCAATACAATAATCTTAGAACAATATAATTTTATTCCCTCTGTCAGTCTTTATATTTCTCATATATTTCCCATCTGTATATGTTATAAACTGTACCATATGTTGCTAATTTTCATTATTTAAGCACTTCATTATTTACTAAAAACCTAAAAAGAAAATATAATTTTGTATTATATTATATTTTACTTATGTAATTACCATTTCCAGTCAGTGCTTTTGACTCTTTCATATTGATCTGGATTTCTGCATGCTGTCATTTCCTTTCAACCTGAAGACTTCCTTTAGCATAATTTGTAGTTTGGATCTGATGGAAATAAATTTTCTCAGCTTTTTTTTTTTTTAAATCTGAAAATATAATTATTTCATTTCTAATTTTGAAAAATATTTTAAGTGGCTATATATTTAAGTGACCATAAAAAATATTTAAATGACTATAGATTGATCTATAACTGCTTGTTTCTTTGTTTTTTCTCTTAGCACTTAAAATTTTTGCTATATTGCATTGTGGATTTTATTACTTTTAGTAGGAAGTCAGTCATTATTCTTATCATTGTTGTCCTATATGTCATGTGTATTTGTCTCTGGTTGCTCTTAAGGTTCTGTCTGTGTCTTTTGCTCTCTTGACAGTCTGTTTCAACATGGGTTGTGCTTTGATACCTGGCTGTGTTTTTGTTCTGTTTTTTCCAAGATTTTATTTACTTATTTATTTAGATAGCACATGTTGGGGGGAGCAGCAGAGGGAGAGAACTAATCTCCGTGCTGATGCAAACCAGATGCATGACTCAATCTCACAACCCTGAGATTATGACCTGAGCTGACACCAAGAGTCAGATGCTTAACCAACTGAGCCACCCAGTTACCCCTAGATGTGTTTTGCTTAACCTCCTTGGGATTCACTGGCCTTTTTAGATCAGTGGGTCTTTTTTCATTAAACCTTTAAATTGGGCGCCTGGGTGGCTCAGTCGGATAAGCCGCTGCCTTCGGCTCAGGACATGATCCCAGTGTCCTGGAATCAAGTCCCGCATCAGGATCTCTGCTCAGCCAGAAGCCTGCTTCTTCCCCCTCCCTGCCTTCCTCTCTGCCTACTTGTAATCTCTGTGTCTGTCAAATAAATAAATAAAATCTAAAAAAAAAAACAACTTTAAATTGTATGCTCATTTTTATGATCTGCTATATAAATATATATTTATTTATTTTTTGCAGAGGAAGAACTCCAAATACAAGTATATTAGGGTGTTCCACATTTTCTCCTACATGACTGAGACTATCTTATATTTTTTTCAGTATAGTTCTATATCTGTGCTTTAATTTGGTTAATTAATTTTTAGTGTCATCAAATTTTTGTTTCTTTTGTTTCTGTGCCTAATCTACTGCTACAGGTTTTTATTACAGAAGATATAATTTCCAGTTCTAGGTTTCCTTTTCTGTTTGATTTTTAATATAATTTATGAAATCCCTTAATCATTATTTTAGTGTGTCCTATAAATTTTTTGGTATACTTATGATAGTTATTTTTAAAGTCTTTGTTAAATTTAACATCTGAGTTACTTTTACCTATTTCTATTATTCTCTTGATATATTTTTCTGCTCTTCAAATCTATATAAAATTTAGATTACATTCTGGGTATTATGGTTAACACATCGTGGAGATTCTGGATTTTGTTTTCTTCCTCTGAAGATTGTTGAGTGTTGTCCGAGCAGGAAGTGAAATTGTGGGATTCTACTTTGATTCTATGTAGGCTTTTAAAATTTTCATGGCAGACTATTTTGTTTATTCCCTTTGTCCTGTTGTAACCCTATATCCTAGTACGTCACCCAAGCTTCTAAGTTATCACTTTTCTGCCACTTTATTGGATGTCTCAAAGTGTTCACCGAACACATTTACCTACAAGGAGCATTAATCTTAAAATCTTCATTCCTAGTATTTGGTATGGCTAAAATCGCTGCTTAATTTTTAACTTTCAGACTGTTCCTCTTCTCTGGATTCCTTAGAGTCTTAGTCTATAGATGGCCAGTTTAGAAGTCATCTACATGATACATGTAGCATGTTTTCAAGGTTTAGGGCTTTCTCCTCTGTGGCTTTCTCTACTCCTGAATATCTTCCCAATTTTTAGCCATTATGGCATCCCTCAATCCTGACCTCGGATTCCTTAATTTGTAAAGACTGCTGCTTTCTGATTGAATTCTGTCTTCTGCATGGCACATGAAAAGCAGGATACTTGCAAGGAAAAGGGAATTAATATGTAAATCATTTTAACCCCTATTTGCTAATAATCCTCCCAGTTTGTGTTCCTGGTTTTTACCTACTGACTTTATAAAGTCTTAAAAAAAAAAAAAAAAAAAAAAGCTAGTTTGTAAGGAGTTAATTATTTCCACAATAAGAGTGTTGTTCCCAGACAAGCTATTTTCTGCGACTGGAATCAGAACTCCTACATATTTTTTCCTTATTAAAACTTGTGTTTCCTATAAATAAATGTCTTATGATTGAATGCATGTATAAAATGAAGTCCTCTAAGACCAAATCAACAATGCAAATATGGTTTAGAGTATATTGGTTAAAAATTATTTCATTCCATTTTTTTCTTTCTTTTTCCTTTTTTAAAGATTTTATTTATTTGACATAATTAAAAAAATTATTTATTTTTTTAAAGATTTATTTATTTGACAGAGAGAGAGAGATCACAAGTAGACAGAGAGGCCGGCCAAGAGAGAGGGGGAAGCAGGCTCCCTGCTAAGCAGAAAGCCCGATGCCAGACTCGATCACAGGACCCTGAGAACATGACCTGAGCTTTAACCCACTGAGCCACTCAGGTGCCCCTCCATTTTCTTTTCTTGAGTAATTTTTCTTTTCCACAGCATAAGAGGAACTGAAGAAGGACCTGAGCATTCTTATAAAGTACTCTAAGAATACCACATAACAATTTTTAAGTTCCTGCTTTAAATGACTTTTTTCAGATTTTTAATTAAAATAGTATAGTCAATTTGTTAAGATGGATGGTTGAAGGTAGCAAATTGTTTGAGGAGAATATTAAATCATTAGCATATGTTATTCCAAACACTATATGGGGATAATGGCAGTGACTAGGCAGAAGTATATATTTGGATGTAACCCTTCTTTGTATTCACCACTTTTCCTGGGTTTATTGTTTAATTAATCTTCAACCACTGTTGCAATTCAGCCTGTATACTTATAAGTTAAAGGATAATAAACATTTAGGGGAAAAAATGTCAGAAGCAACTCTATTTCAATCAATAACTACTTTCCACTAATTATGTTGATGTATGTTGTGAAAACACATTTTTTTTATTTTCTTACTGGCTTAGAAAATCACTTTTTGTAGTCACTGTAGTATATTTCAGATTAATAAAAATCAATAAAAATGAAATATTAAATATCTTTAAAGTTGTAAAATACTAGGTTATTTGCTGTGGTAAAGACTTTTACAAATCTCTGAAACAAAAAGCTTTATTCACTTTTCTATGCTTACCCCAATAAAGCATGTTAAACTTTCTTTTAAAAAAGTCTTCATTTCAAGTGAGTAAAGTCATTTTTTTATGTGTATATGAAAAAAATAAAAGTGTCTTGGTCAAATGACAACAAAAAAGTATTTGTTTACATACATTATGAAACCAATTTTCTAATATACAACCAAACAACATAGACTCTATACTTCATTTGTCCCAAGTTTATCATGAAATATACTGATTTTTATAATAAATTTTAAAATCTAATTTACAATGACCTAAATATGTGTTTTGCACAAATAAATATACATGTTTTACTTCAAAATTAATGTAAACAAAGGAATGGTGAAATTTTATTATAAAATGGGTATTAGGGAAATAATTAAAAGGAATATAATGAAAGATCATAATACAAAATTATGTCAATGTCCCATAAATTTATTATAAGAGCAGCTCTGAAGTTAAGGCAGGAAATTTCAGTATCTGTCCTCAAATTACGTAGACTGGGGATACTAGAAAATTTTCATTTTTTTTTCTTCCTACTCATGTTAGTCTAATATTAGCAAAGAACAACTTGTGTTGCTGGTGATAAATTGGAAGATCAAACTGAAAGTTAGAATCTTTGACCATCCTCAGCTTGGGGAAGAAAGACAGAGATGAGAAGGGTAGATATGCTCTTAGGCACTGCCTAGCTTTTATCTCCAAGAAGTACTTTGTCTGGTCAGTGTTTATGGGAAGAACACATAAAAAATGCTACAGTCAAAATTGGGTTTTTTGTTTGTTTGTTTGTTTGTTTTTGTATAGTTCCAGTAGTTTATTTTTGCTTTTGTGTCCCCTGCCTGAAGAAAAATATCTATATGTTGCTAAGGCTGATGGTCAAGTGATTGCTGCCTGGTTTTATATTAGGAGACTTATGTTTTCAGGCCCCACATTTAGGTCTTCAATCCATTTCGAGTTTATTTTTGTGTGTGGTACAGAAAATTCTGTTTCATTATTTTGCATGTAGCTGTCCAGTTTTTCCAATACTATTTATTAAAAAGACTGTCTTTTTTCCATTGCATATTCTTTCCTCCTTTGGTGTAGAATAATTGACTGGTTAAGCATGGATTTATTTCTGGGCTCTCTATCCTGTTCTGTTGATCCATGTGTCTGTTTTTATGCCAGTACCATACTCTTCTGATTACTATAGCATTTTAGCATATCTTGAAATCTGGGATTGTGATACCTCCAGCTTTGTCCTTCTTTCTCAAGATTGTTTTGGCTACTTAAGGTCTTTGGTGGTTCCATATAATTTTAGGATTACTTATTCTAATTCTGTGAAAAGTGCTATTGGTATCTTAACAGGGATTGTATTGAATCTATAGATTGCTTTGGTTAGTATGGACATTTTAATAACATTAGTTCTTCCAATCCATGAGCATCATGTATCTTCGCATTTAGTTGTGTCATCTTGAATTTCTTTCATCGGTGTCTTAGTTTTCAGAGTATAGGTTTTTCACCCCCTTGACTAAATTTATTCTTAGGTATTTTATTCTTTTTGGTGCAATTGTAAATGGGATCATTTTCTTAATTTCTCTCTCTGCTACTTTGTTATTAGTGTACAGAAGTGCAACAGATTTCTGTATAATAATTTCATGTTCTGCAACCTTAATGAATTCATTTATTCTAAAACTATCTACTGATGGAATGAATGGATAAAGAAGATGATGTCTATATATACAATGGGATATTATTCACCCAAAGAAAGAGTGAAATATTGCCATTTGCAATAACATGGATAGACCTGAATGGTATTATGCCAAGTGAAATAGGAAGAGAAAAGCAAATACCATATGACTTCACTTAAATATATCTAAACAACAGAACGAACAAACAATAGGCTCTTAAATATGGAGGGAATGGGCAAAATGGTTGAAGGGGATCAAGAGGTATAGTTTTCTGGTTATAAAATAAATAACTCATGGAGATAAAAATACAGCATAATTGATAACATAATAATGTTGTATAGTGACAGACGGTGACAACACTTATCATAGCGAGTATTGAGTAATATACAGAATTGTCAGATCACCATGTTGTACACCTGAAGCTTATATGACATTGTATGTTAACTATACTTTAATAATATTTTTTAATGTACTAAAACTGTGTGATGTGCAGAGAGCCATTAAGTTCAAGACAATAGTACCGAGTGATTGATTATGGTAACCAATAACATTTAGAATTAATTTCATAGAGATTATTTTTTGACCATTTATTAGCTTTAGAGAAATTGAAAGAAAGTTGGTGAGGCATAAACACACGTTGAAAAATAACTCTTAGAGATGCCAGGAAATTTGCGCTACATATCCATTCCCCAGATTTTGCCTGCTAATTTTATTCTTTGCCTTGGATCACTCGGCCATTATTACTGTGTCCTTTGCTACTCTCTTTAAGTTCTAAGTCAAAGGCAGTAATACAAAATGTTAAGATTTAGAGTGAGAGTGCATAAACTGCAGCTAGAAAATTGTGAATAATTAGAGTTGATCAATAATAAAACAGCCTCCTTTCTAAAGTAATAAAACTCCTTTCAAAGTGTTCAAAGAGAGGATAAATGTTCATTGATAGTGGAGCATTTATAAATGATGAAAAAGGAAAGAAGAAAATGTAACTCCCAAATTCACTGATAACCATGGTTACGATGAGATAAATTCCTCTGGCATTATTTTTTTTTTGTCCCAAAATTTGTATATAGTAAGTATCTGCAAAATACAAATAGTGTTCTCCCTGTGCACCTAAGATTAAAGTGTGAGCATATTTTGATGCCCTAAACTGATTTTCTAGAAATAGTTTATAATTGCTATGTGATGCTTTTTCAAATAGAAAAGAATATTATGAAGAACCCTGTTTAGAAAAATAAAAAAAAGACTGTCATAAATAATTCTGGAACAACAGATAAGGTTTTCAATGAATGGATGTAATGTATGGGTATGTGTTGCCAACTTGGTTTGGTTAAGATGTACATGTACAAACTAATGTATGTGCATCTTTTTTTTTTCTAAGATTTTATTTATTTATTTGACAGAGAGAGATCACAGTAGGCAGAGAGGCAGTCAGAGAGAGAGAGAGAGAGGAGGAAGCAGGCTCCCCCCTGAGCAGAGAGCCCGATGCGGGACTCGATCCCAGGACCCTGAGATCATGACCTGAGCCGAAGGCAGCGGCTTAACCCACTGAGCCACCCAGGCGCCCGTATGTGCATCTTAATTGCACAGCTCAATGAGATTTTTATTCACCTATTTGCCATTTCTATTTAGCTATGGTAATATAACCAATATCACAATATAAACAATGTTGGCATCCAAGAAGAAACCCTCTCATTTAGCCCTTTCTAATCAATGCCCTCCCAGAGGTTACCACTTTGCTGACCTCAATCGATATTGATAAGTTTGCAAGTAGTTGAGTTTTATATACCTGGGATTACACAGTGTATCTGACTTCTGTATTTCAGCTTTATGCAGGACAAATTTTTACATGACATTATATGTAGGATTAATTGTTGATAATTATACAGTATTCCATTGTTTAAATATGACACAATTAATTTAATCTATTGACAAATAATTGATATGCTTCTAACTGTACATGATTATATACAAAAAGTGTGATAAAGATTTTTGCACATTTTTATTGTTACATGTTGTTTCATTTCCTTTGGATATATTTGAAGAGTGGGATTGCTGAACCACAGAGTTCTTTAGTAGATGCTCCTAAAGTGTTTTCAAAGAGATTGTACCAAGTTACATTTCCTCCAGGAATTTGTGAATGTTCTATTTATTCCATATATTTACTAATGTTTCTATTATTAACTTTACCTTGACACTTTATAAAGGTTTTTATATATACAAGCCATTTTTCGAGAGATATTAAAATTATTTTCTCCTAACTTCAACTTACTTCTTCATTACTATTATAGTGTCTTTTAATGAAGAAGCCTTCTTATTTTTAATTTGTTTCTATATATCAACATCTTCCTTTGAGTTTAGTAATTTTGGTGTCCTATTGAAGAGACATTTGCCCATCATTAAGATAGTATCTTTTGCTTTTTTTTTTTTTTTTTGGAAGTTTCATTGTTTTATCTACCATGTTTAGGTCTTACAAGCCAATTTAAATTCACTTATGGACTAGATGTAAAGTAGAGATCGAAGAGCTCATACAGACCTAGATTTGCTCTAGCATTTCTTTTTTTAAAGACTACTCTGTATCTAATTCTAATTTGTAACTTTTTGCATAATTCATGTGGCTGTTTATGTGTGCATGTGTTTGTTGAACTTTTTGTTTATCCTTATGTTATACCAGATTGTGTTAATTCTCAAAGCATTATTGTTTTGTTTTTTAATCTAGTCATATAAGTCCCTCAACCATGTTCCTCTTCTTCAAGATCACTGTGGCTTCTGAGGTCCTTTGCATTTTCATAAACTTTTAAAATTAGCTTGTCAGTTTCCACTAGTCTCAGGAATAGTTTCTGATTCAAGAGACTAAAATGACAAACCTGTTTTAGGAAATGTGTGACCCTGGACTGAATGCTGAATTTTGGTAGCATATGATCACAAATTCATTATTAGAACAATTGGCATATTTGAAGAGGGACTGTTTATCTTAATGTTAAATGCAATTATATTACTGTTTCTTTAGCTTTATAATTATACCATGATTATATTAGATAATTTTCTTGTTCTTAGGTTATAGATGCTGAAGTATTTATTTGGAGGTATAAGTTGATAAAATGTCTACAAATTGATAAAGGCAATTTTAATACATATACAACATGCTGTAATAGGTATGACAAATATCATATGCCTATAGAAGTACATAAATCAGTAAGGAAAAGATGAACAGGCAAATATGAAAATGAGCAAAATGACTGACTAGTTATTTCACAAAAGATGATACCAAAGTGGCCAATTAGCGTATATATAAAAAGGTGCTCGGCTCATTAGGGAATGCAGATTTAAACCACTCAAACACCAGAATGACTAGGAGTAAATAACAATAAATAAATAAATCCCAAGGGGAAATCATGACATGAACAAACTGGAACTCTCACAGATTCAGCATTCTACAAATGCTAGAAACACTGGAGGAGACTTATCCGGAAAAATACAACACGCCTTGATGTTAGAAGACTAAAATTTCCTCTAAAGATTAAATGCCATCCTAATCAATATCCCTGTATATTTCTTTTAAGTCTAGTCTGACATAATTTTAAACTTCCAGAGGGCCACTCAAGTTGTTCAAAGAACTTCCATACACCATTCAGCAGGATTTACCAATTATCAATATTGTCAATTTGTTTTGTCCCTCTTTCTGCATGTACAGATTTCGTATTATGGCAGAACTAGTTCAATGTTGTCATTACTTTCAGGACTTTTCCCTTCTTGAGCTCTACAGAGGGTCTGCAGTATTTGCAAATGCACACTAAGTTGGCAATAACAAATCTAATTTCTGTTTCCTACTGATGGAATCTGTTCAGTTTCTTAGCCTTCTTGCTGATATTTTCTAGTAAGTATTTTGGAGTTGGATCTTGAGCATATGAAGTTTAGACATCAACTTGGAAATGTTAGTAGGGACCTGGAGGCTACTTTCCCTGTGACTCCTCCCCAAGATTGTGCTCTCTAATTTCTAGTTCCTCTGGCAAACTCAAACTCTGACCACTGTCTTCTCAGCCAAATAATACTGCTTCTCTCTGCATGGGCTCTAAATATATTGTCACTAACCCTGTAACTGCCAAGTACCCTTAGAGGAAGAGTCTGGTAATAGAATAGGCCATAAAAAGCATAACTCAAGGTCATACCCTTTGTAATATTCCCTCTTTTGATTGGTCATCAGTTTTGCCTGTCTCCATAACTGTTTGTTTTGACCATATTTTCACAATTATTCCCAGTGGGTATATTTGTCCAATGCAGCGAAATACCAAGACTGCTTTTGAAAAAAACTTCATAATGTGAATGCAGGGTTCGTGCACCACTATGGCTTATCATATTGTAAGATTTAAGTATTTTTCCAATGTGCCTCTTCAAAATAAGATATACCTATTTTTTTGTTATTATTATTTATTTGAGAGAGTTAGTGAGAGAAACAGTGAGAGAGCAAAAGAGAGCACCAGCGAGGGTAGGAAGAGGGACAAGCAGACTATCTACTGAGCAGCGAACCTCATGTGGGACTCAATCCCAAGACGTGGGGATCATGATCAGAGGCAAGGGCAGATGCTTGACTGAGTCACCCAGGTGCCCCAAGATATACCTATTATTTCTGTTTCTCGTTTTATTATGTTAGGTAAAACTTTCAGAGTGGTTTTTTTTTTTTTTTTTAAGTCATAGATGATAGTGGGAATGGATTCCTTTTTGTGATATGTCATTCTAAAGGATAAATCATTGGTATTTTGAGATTTTCTAGCTTGTTAAGAAACATGGTGGTTCACTCTTTCCTTCTTGGAAAACTCGGACCTCCAAATGAAAATCTGCAGTGGCCATTTGTAAATATTTTCTATTCATTTCTTGTCTTGACCAGCAGGTCTGTTTTAGGGTTATACTTCTGCCTTTCCAGTCTCAGCATCTCAAACACCCTATGAGATCAGTGATTAGTGACCCTTCTTTCCAGGGCGATTTTGAACACCCCCACTCATCCCATCAATACATCAGTGACAATGTGAGGGCAAGAACTCAGGTGTCACCAACTAGCCTTTATCTTTTGAACTATCTAATCTTTCATTCTCCTGTATATGTAACAAAATTATGTAAAATAAAAACCAACATCACCATTTTGTTTTTACTGCATTTTATAAAAACACTTCTATTATATCTATTCAGATGGTTTACTCGTTGAAAATATAGATTTTTTTTTTCTTACAGTTCAGTGCCTGGTACATATGAGCACTCAGTTCAATGTTGATTTTAATCCAGGTTTTTGAGCACAGGACTGTGATATTATTATCACTATTGTTATCACTACACTCATTAAGCACAAGACAGCTAAACTAAACAGGCAGATATTTTCCCTACTCCCTAAATTGTTTTAGTGGAGTTTTGATAACTCCAACATATATAACATTATATATATCATGCTTACTTACTTACTTATCTTCATAAGCACAAAAATCATCATTCTGCTCACTAAATATGACCTTAACATGAAGACATGATGTTAACACAATGAAGCAGAAGAGACAATAAATTAAGTCTTAAAATATATTATGTAAGATAATTACATAAAATCGAGAGCCATATAAATTAATATAAACATCACATATTATTTGGTTGATATTTCAATGTACTTTAAGTTGTAAAAATGAATTATAAACACTGTTTTGGACCTTAAATTCAGTGATAATACTATATTAAACAATGTGATCACAATATAAAATGAAAAAAAAATCCACTCAAAGAAATATTAATTAACAGATATTCCCTAAGTTGTATTAGGATAGAGAGACAGACACTCAAACTGGTGAAACTTGTTAGAATCACTTGAAAAGTTTCAATCATGGAAGAGGCTGAAATTGATGGATAATACTCTATAATTATATACTTGTGATAAAACTTAAATTCAGTCTGTCCTGGATATCAATAGTTAATATGGCTTGCACAGCTTATCTTCAAGGAACTTTTTTCAATAAGAGACTGCAAGATAAAATAGTTGCCATAAAAGTGACTGCAAGCAAAAGAACAAAAGCAAATAATATACTTATGCAATCAGATTCTTAGCACAACATTTTAAAGGTTACAGACCATGGGTAGCTTAGGTTCTCCAAATTCTTAAGCCATTAACTGAACCCACAATATAGAGCTAATATAGATAGCACTCTCAATAATCAATTTAAAGCCCATCTCATAACCAGGTATCATTTTAAAATTGGAAAAAAATAGAAGGTTACTATTACCTTGCTGCAGCTAGCAATCCTAAAATTAAGAATCATCATTCCCACTTTTTAGTTTCTTCCTCCTACCCCCAACCTGCAACTAAAGTGCAGAACCAGAAGACATTTTTAAGTGTGTGACCATATGCTGTGAGTCCTGATGAAAATGCTTTTAATATTTGGCCTGACGCGGCCATCGAAAAGCATTTAATATACAAAATAGATTAAAGTAAAACAAATGCATGAGTATATACCTCTTTGGTGATTGATCGGTTTCTATTCATTTACCTTCCAAACCCGTAAGTGTGGAGACATATGTGTTTCCACCGTAAGTCGTCTCTCCGCATCTCTCATCAGCTTTCTTATATTAAATCTCCAACCAGTCCTATTCCCTCTGACTTTCATTTTGTCTTTCAAATTACCTTTATATACTCTATGAGAGTACTTTTTCTAAACCATGTTTAGAAACCATGTTATCATCTTCAAACATTTTTAATGGTTCTTGCCTAGGGTAAAACTCAAATATGTTGAGATTACTGTTATTTCAAAACCATTAATAAGGGGGTGCCTGGGTGGCTCAGTGGGTTAAAGCCTCTGCCTTCGGCTCAGATCATGATCTCAGGGTCCTGGGATTGAGCCCCACATCAGGCTCTCTGCTCAGCGGGAAACCTGCTTCCTCCTCTCTCTCTGCCTGCTTGTGACCTCTGTCTGTCAAATAAATAAATAAAATCTTAAAACAAAACAAAACAAAACATGAATAGGGCATTCACTATTCTTCATAACATAATCACCCCATATTTAACTTATCACTTAATCCCCACATCTCTACAGTTTATTTAGACCTTCCAATTTATTCTCTGCATAGTAAATCCTGTTCAAATGTAAAAGTTTACATATGATATTGTTCTTACGAGCTGTTTACCATCTGCCAGTCAGTGGGGTTGCCATTCTCTGTCCTATTTCACTATATAGCGTTTTTATATCTTCTTATCACACAGTTGTCTGTGTGTGTGTGTGTGTGTGTGTACATGCATGTGCACATGTATGAGTTCTTGAGCTCGTGTATGTTGCGAGTTGTTTTTGTGCTGGCTATGAAAAGAAAAATTCTGTAATCTTTTACATTCCAATGCCCTGGCACAGTGGCAGGTGGATGCATACATGTATGCGTGTGCACATGTGCACTCGTGTGTACACACACACACACACACACACATTACAAAAATAAGAACAGCTTTCTTTGTAAAGAGACTAAGCATCTTGAGCAAATATCCTAAGGAAAATCCACTTGCCATAGTGTATTTCAGCCATTAGTTGATTTTAGCAACATACACAAATAATAAGTTGCATGAAAATGATTTGCTCTGAACTCCCTTCTTTTTTACTTAAAATAAATTTTGTGCATTGAGACCACAAAGGATAATACCATTTAAAGTTGTTCCTACTGAACAGGTATTTCTCTAAAGTTGGAATGAAAGAGTGGGAGTGAGAATACATTGCTGTAGTTAGCACTCCCCAGAGTATAATAATTGCCTCTTAAAAATGATGTGTTCAAGGCAATAACCTTCATTTGTATTCTATGAGATATAATATGACCAATGAGTGAATCCTAATTTTCTCTCATGTCATTTCACTCCTGGTAATATGTGCTTCGTCTTGACCATTTTCATGGTGAATAATGCTAGAATCATACAGTACACATTCTCTTTTCTGACTTTGTGGTCAAGGCTAGAAATAGAGGTTCCCATTTTAGCTTTGCATAAAGCTGAAAAGAAGCAGAGTTTGCATTTATGTCAAAGGAACTTCGTAGAATAAAAGGTAGCTGAAATGTGTGAATTGTGATAAGAATAGCCTCTTCTATGTCAGGAGCATTTCTGAGGTTTTTACTGCTAACATTCTTTTCCCCACTATGGATCAGAAAATTTAAAGGAAATGAAAGTTTATGTTCATATTCAATTTGAATAATATGTAAAGATCTCAGGACCATTTTTATTATAGTCACCCTAGACATTTGAATCACTGTAGGATTTGCAACATTTATGAGAAAAATCATCTTATTTACATGGACACAGGTATACAAGACAAGGTCAAATTTGAAAAATGAGTTTTTTCTCAAATAAGTAAGATCTAGTCCATGTAAGTCATTGGAAAGAAAATTCAGTAAAGGCAGAGGAATGAAGGTTCTGATTATTAATGCAAAAACTTCAGGATGTACTCAATTATTCTATCATACTTCTTTGGAGTTGTTAAAATCATTTATTTATTTATTAATTTTAGATTAATAGCCCTGGTAAGTATGATCTAACTTGAAGAACAAAGCTTGATCATGAATAGCCAAGCAATGCAATATCGGGAAACCATTTATATGAAAATGGAACCATATACATCATGTGCACGTATATATATTAACCTCACTAAGGTTATTTCTTTTCATGAATTTCTAAGGTTAGGCAAGTTGTTAAAAAAACAATAAATAAACCGATGATTTATTTTACTTTTAAAACAACATGCTTTATCTTCATTTCTCCACTAAGTTATTTGAAAAAGTTTACTTGATAAGGAAAAACATTAATTAAAGGTCAGTAACTATAAATTAACCTGTATGTAGTATAAAGAAAAAGACAATGACTACTTTAGCTTTGTGACATTTCCATAAAAACAAAAACCTAACATCCCTTGAATTACTAGAATTTAAAATTTACATTTTAAATTTTATTTTAATTAAAAATTTTAAATTATAAATTTAAAAATTTATCATTACAAATTTTCAATAATTTAAAATTGGTTTTTATGAAGAAGTTTTGAAACTCAAAAGACTTACTTTGAAAAAGGTATATAAATAAATATGTATACATATGTAATTATATATAATTTTCAGTATACTAGTAAAAACAGCAGACTAAGAAAAATATAGAGTTCTTAATGTCTGAAATAAGATAAGGAAAAGATAATTAAAAGAAATAATAAGTACAGATATCCAGAGAAGGAAATTTTGAATTTTTAAACTATCAATACAATCCCATTAAACTCTACAATTATGTACTGATGTGTTTTAGACATTATGCTAAGATAGCTCAGGTTTACAGTGAATGTTTACAAGAATCACATAATCCAACAGCCATAGGAATATGAGCATACATACAAAGGGAAAAGTTTTTTTCACTCGAATTTATTAACTGATATTTCAATGATTTTAAATGATTATCATTCTGAAAAGCCTTTTTGACCAATTAGCATTAGAACAGATTCTCTACCCACAATAGTAAAAATAATATCAAAACAATAGTGAAATGCTGTTGTTCTTCAATGATCCTTGTAAAAATGAAAAAGCCTGACACTTGGCGTGAGATGTTGAAGTACCTTATAGCTATAAGTATCCGAAACTAACACAAGAATAAAATGATAGTTAATAACTGATACAGCAATTCCCACACCACCGATTTTCCCAAGAGATATATTCTTGGGCATATATGAAGATATATAGACCAGAGTATTCATTTTAGCACTTGATATAATAACCAATGACAACACAAAAGGAACAAAACTAAATATCCATTCAATGAAGATTACTTAAACAAGTACTTCATTGTGGAAAACAAGTGCAGGAAACTGTATGAAATAATACAAGAAGCTAGCTGAGGTAAATTAGTAAAAAAAAAAAATAATTTCAAATGCAAGAGATTTTAAGTTTCAGGAGGATAAACAACATTGGTTAATAGTTATGTATTTATACCTCTGATTTATTAGACTATGTTTCAGGTCATTGAGGTGAGGACAGACGGGGTCTTTATATTTACTTTGGTTTAATTCTTGTCTAATATCTCGATTCTCTCTCATTTGCATGTATTGCTTTTACAATAAGACAAAGTACTGACATTTCTATCTAACTTGTGTGGCATGAAAACCTGTCCAGACCTGGCCCCATCACTCTTTTTTAAATTCTAGCCACTACCCCTGCCAAAGGTTAGACTTCTGACCATACTGAAACGGTTATTGTCTTCAGATCATGTCATGTTTCTATACCTCTGGCATTTTATAAACGGTTTATTCTTTTTAAGTGTTCTTTAAATAAAAAATATTTTATTTATTTATTTGACAGAGAGCTAGTACAAGTAGGCAGAGAGGCAGGCAGAGGGAAAGGGAGAAGCAGGCTCTCTGCCAAGCAGGGAGCCTGATGAGGGGCTTGATCCCAGGATGCCACGATCATGACCTGAGCTGAAGGCAGCCACTTAACAACTGAGCCACCCAAATGCCCCTATTCTTTTTTCAGTGTTCTAAACCACCTCCCACCTCTCTGGTTTGCTGTTTACTTAAAAAAACATTTAGTCATTTATCAAAATTCACCTCATATACCATCAATTCCAGAAAAATTTCCCTCAAATCTCTCCAGCTTTCTTTTCACTTCTGAACATACTTCTATATGTACTCTAATAATACCATTTTATATTCCCTTTGTTTGGATACCTAGCATTCCATTCAAATGTAATGAAATCCATTAAATTAATGTTATTTTTTATCTCTCAGATACAATGTATTGCATAGTTGATGGTTCACAGTGGGTCTATAATTTGTATCTAATGACAAATAAAGGCCATATGAAATAAAAAATAGAGTTTGAAAACTATGGATGTAATGTAAAATAGGATGTGAGTACCTCTCACTCTTCTCCCTAGTAGAATATAAGTTCCATTTAGCAGGCATTTTCACATGCATGGTTTATTGCTATATGCACAGTGCCTAAAAAAGTGCCTGGAATGTATTTTGATACTAAACAAATGAACACATTCATAAGTATTCTTTCTGAGGAAATTTATAGTTCAAGTAATTAACTTTCTCAAGGATTTTGATTTATAATCAATTTAAATTTGGATAGATACAGTCCCAATTTCCAGAGAAGCAATCCAACAGGACTTGGTTTTGAATCTTTTTTGTTGTTGTTGTTGTTGTTGACTTCATCTTCAACATTACAAGCAAGGATACTCTTTCAGAAAAACTTACTCAGGAAAATATGGTGTTTGATGACACTGACAGGAATTAAATTACCAGGGCAACAAGCACAGGGAGAAAAGACAAGAGAAGAGAACACTAGAGAAGACAAGACAACAGAAGAGACTCTAAGACAGAAACTAAGGAATGAATGTATTTTCAGAGCAAGAGTCAGAAAAATACAGATAGAGACAGACTCTGGGAGAATTGGAAAAGTTCAATACTATAAAGCTCAAGCAAGGATAATTTGCAATAACTGTGTAGTAAATGATGTCAGAGTAATGTATTTATTTAGCTGGACTAAGGGAAATACTGGGCTTGTTAACTGAAAAAAAGCATTTCAATTTTGTGGATAGAAGCCAAACTGTAAAGAACTCTCTTGGGAATGTTAGAAGAGTAAGTGGAGAATGTTAGTAGAGATTCCCTCATTTATTGTAGGAAAAAACAAAAGGGAAAACAAGTATTAGCGTTACCAAAATTAAATATTTTGTTCTTTGGGTGGACACATGGAAGAAATCAGACGATGTACGTTTAGAATACTCTGAATATGGGGGCACCTGGGTGGCTCAGTGGGTTAAGCCACTGCCTTCAGCTCAGGTCATGATCTCAGGGTCCTGGGATCAAGTCCTGCATCGGGCTCTCTGCTCAGCGGGGAGCCTGCTTCCCTCTCTCTCTCTCTGCCTGCCTCTCTGCCTACTTGTGATCTCTGTCAAATAAATAAATAAAATAAAATAAAAATATTAAAAGAATACTCTGAATATGGATTGCATCTTAGATGTTTTCCTACAACAGCAGATCCTGAGACAGAGCTTTATATGAAGATCTCTCAGGAAACAGTTTGAACCAGAACTATAAGGAAGTAAAGATACAGGATTGGACAGAGGAAATTAAACAGTAACATGGTATGAAAGCCAATGCCATGAAGAGTTCTAAATCTGCATCTGCCCTTCAGAGCTACCCCAGACTGAAATAAGGAGTGTGGAACTTTGCACTGTGAATCAAGCATTGGGGGTGGGGAGCCCCAGGGAAAGGGTTGAACTTTTGGTGAGGTGGTTCCCTTTCACTGAGCTGCAGTGCACAACAGATCTTTGTCATTGACCTGGGGAAGAGTTCCCTAGTTCTGAAGAGGAGAGCAGGTTGATCAGAACATAGAGGTCTATAGCATAGAAGTCGGTTGGCAAAAATAGTACATAATATTATGATATTATAGTAGTGTGTATATGTTTAAAGCCACCAAAAAGATTTATATAGTTAACTTTTAACTGCTTATGAAAATATAAAATGTTCTGCTTTATTTTATATTGCCATAGAATTAATTTAAAATCTTTAACTTTGTTGTTACTGCTGCTGCAATGCTTTTGAATCAGTTCTACATAGAAAATGAGAGAAAATCTAGTACTCTGGTTCTTTCTGTCACTATGAATTCCACATTTCTTGGGACAAAACCAAAAGTGTTCACATAATTAGGCTAAAATAATGAATTCAGTTTCTAGTTGTCCAATTACTGTTTCCTGATCATAAAGCTCATAAGTGTATTACCAACTACAAAAGAGAGATATTTTATTTTAATGATGTAATATGAAAACTACTATACAAATATAGCCAAGTTAAAAGTCAATGTTTGCTGGATGTCTTAATTATAAGACTCTATTTTTTAAATAGATTTATAACTGTTCTGTTAAAAAGGAAGATCATGGGTAAAGGATATTATGCCAGTCTCTAGTAACTGATTAATCTCTTCATTGTCTGTCCCAGTAAAAATCACTAGGAGACAAATAAGAATTGAAGTTATTAGCTGGAAGGAAATAAGTGATTGGAATTTTGCTAGATCAGAAGCTATTCTACTTATCTCTTATAAATAATTACAAGGCCTCGATATAATGTCACTGAGAAAATCTATGTGATTCATGAAGGGGAAATTCTTTTATTCAATCAACACACTATTTTTCTGGGAACAGAGAAAGATTAATGGAAAAAATAGCACATAATTTATAGTTTTATATATTTTCTGGCTTTGACTCCTGTGCATTCATCGAGAAAGGATATGCCATAACTCAATAGACCAAATTTCTAGAGTGTAGAAATAACAGTTTCCTTGTGATGTTCTTAGACGTTTTGGCTTTAGTAAAATACAGATTTAAAAAAAGTTCTCAATCAACATGTTCTAAAATGTGTATGTGTGTGTATGCATGTATGAATCAACATAGAGACTTTCTCTAGATTGAACACAAGTTTTATGAGGAGAATCTTTCCTTGAACAAAACAATAAAATAAATCACAATGACACCTCTATTACAAAGCTTATGAAAGTACTACTCACAATTTCTTGATTATATTTAACAGGAATACTCACACCTTTTTTTTTTCCTTTTAATGGAAAACTAATGTGAATGTTGCCATGAACCTTGAATATAATTTAGTAAAAGCCCTTCAATTTAGTGAGATGGATTAAATGTCTTTTCCAAAATCATATTAGCATTTATTCAGAAAGACTTTCAAACTCCTACTAATCAGTGCTATTTCTTTCTAATAAACTTTAAGTTCAAGTTAAAATCACATTTTCCCATATTCTCATTTTATTATTCAATTAACATTCATTGAGTTACCTAATCTCTGGGAGTAACTTTGCAATACACTGAAATGTATCATTTTTTAAAGAGTAACAAAGACATAATCACCAATCTGCACTAATGTTCAGGGATACATGATAAGAGTCAATTTGCACTTGTGCTCATCATTCTAGAAAAGATATATACAATAATGATGTTAATACTCCCAGATTTCACTATTTTAGAATCTTTTGAGAGAACAGTAATGGTGCTCATTCATTCATTCATTCATTCATTCATTGGTGCTGATTTTATCCTATAATGTTCTGGCTAGGCTCAAAACTCAGCAGAGAACTGTTGCTGTTAGCATGCACTAGGAAACACAGAAGTGGCATTCATTGTCTTTGTGCTTACCCTTATTTTTTCTATATGCTGTGAGAGAGTCTGAGATGTAAGTGACATATCAAAATTAACTTAAAAGTCCAGTAGATAGCTTCTCACAGGGGATTAGAGTCAGAAGCCGATACACCGCTAAACTACAAAGGAATGTAAATTATTCTGATACTATATTATTTTTTACATTTTGCTCTAAGCAAAGCAAACACTATCCTTAAAAAGGACAATGCCCAAATGCTATAGATTGAAGATCATATCACTACCAGTAGTTCTAAGTGATCAATTCTAATATGATTTAATGAGTTCTGATCAATTATCAGAGTATTTTTGTGTATTATAGTAATTGTTTTTGCAAACAATAGTAATCTAGGTAATTGTGTAACTTCTTTCATATTCTCATGAAATCACTGTGCAGATTAATTGTTCAAAGAGAGGAGATTTGGGGGGGTAGGAAACTATATTGACTTAGATGTCAGGAAGATTCTTTTTATTAAGGAAATAATTTTTGTTCACAAATTATTTGATAAACTGATTACAGACTGAGATCTTTAGGGCAGAATCTAAATCAACAAAACACAGGTAAAAGGATAAAGTTTGGTTTTTTCCTGTTGATGGGTTCTCCACCAAAGGAGGTAGAGATCAGGGGGATTATTGGTGACAGGAGGCTGTTTTGCACTGTGAAGAATCAGTAAAAGTCAGAAAGAAAACCTTGGGTTTGATAGCAAAAAGGGCTTAAACATAGTGAACACATAATGAATACTAGATTTCTGTGTATGGGGTCAAAGTGAGTGTGCCTGGGCTTATGTAATAAATATACAGTACTCTTAGCTTTTTTGTCGTTGATTTTGTGTTATAATGCACTTTACTCTGTTTTATGATAAGCTCGATTTTTAATAACTATATCAATGATGAAATATTATAGTACATTGTATGTGTTTCCTGAAATCAAGTAATAAGAGAGTTAAAAAAATGAAAGCAAAACTGACAAATTTCTGATAAATATAGAACTTGAGAATTAAAAACAAAACAAAACAAAAATAACAAAAAATCCTGGGTCTGTTTGTTTATTTGGTTTAATAATATTAAAGATTTTATTGTCATATGCCCCAAATAATTAAGTATGTAAATAAGAAGCTCATCATGCCAAATTGAGGCATATTCTGCATTGAAGTACCTCTGTAATCTTTCACATACGAAATGATACTAAACCTTATCTCATTTGGGACACAAATAAACAGAAAATATTAAAATAAGAAGAGTTGCTATAAAGAAGGAGACATTTTCAGAAGATGATAAAAAAAGTTTTTGCTTCCTCATTAGGCCTTTCAGCCAACATCTATAATGCAAGTCAGTATCTTGAGTGGTTCCAAAGTCTCCTGGTGATGGTTAGTCTTCTATGTGGCCAGCACAGGTCTTGCCCTCAACTGTGCCTCCTTTTTTTGCTTTTGGATCAGATTAAATAAATAAGTAAGTAAATAAATAAATAAATAATCTCCTCCAATAAAATAAAAATAGTATATGGGTCTGTTAGTAGGTCTGTTGGCTGGTTCATTGATTAGTTTGGTTGGAAATTAAGCGGGTTAACGGTTTCCTTATTTTCTCTACTTAAGGAATTATTTCTGAGATGACTTGGAAAACATACAAGAGAGGAGTAGAAGTGATGGAGTATAAGCACTTTTGATAATTGTTTAGCTAATGGAGAGGGCTTTGGATTTTAATAGCACAGTAAAAGGCGATTTGTGTAGTTTTAGCTAAAATATCAAGGTCTAAATGTATCAGCTGATACCCAACTTACAATTGGAGTTATAATCTACATTTGAAAATCAATGTCACCTAAATGACCAATTAAAATATTCAAAGCTTCTTGACTCGGGTCATGGTCTCAGGGTCCTGGGATCAAGCCCCGCATCACATCATCGGGCTCTCTGCTCAACAGGGAGCCTGCTTCCACCTCTCCCTCTGCCTGCCTCTCTGCCTACTTGTGATCTCTGTCAAAGACAAATAAAACCTTAAAAAAAAATTCAAAGCTTCAAAATCATATGAATTTTCTTCTCTTCCTATTTACCAGTTATTAAAACCATGCTACCTTTTAGTTTGTTTTCTAACTGAACTGTGAATACGTTCCAGAGATTTTTGTTTATAGTTAACTAGTTGTTTTCTTTTATGTTGAGAAAATTTACAAATACCATTTTCAACAAAAAAGTCTCCTGTATCATAATTATATTATTAATTATATTATTAATTGAAAATCTAATATGATGTCTAAACTTTTCAGTTGTTTTATGAATGACACATGGTGGTAAACTCTCTGTGTTCATGCATGAATTATCTCATTTTATCTTCTCCTTTAATTAATAATTTTACTGAGTATGGAATTCAGTTTCAAAATAATTTGAACATGAACATAAGCATGCACAACAAAGATCACTCATTTATCTTTTAGTGTCCAAGATTGTTGATGACAAGTCTACTGTTTGCATAATGCATACTCCCGGGCAAGTGAACTCCTCACTGGAAGCATCTAGGATGCCTTCTATTTATGTAGTGTTGTAAAAGTTCATGATAACAGAAAAGAAAGGAAATCAAATTAAAGAGGATCCAAATGATTATTTTATCACTTGATCTTTCTTAACTTTTTATGGAAGTATTGTTAACATAAAATTAACCATTTTGATGTATATAATTTGGCAGAATTTAGTACACTTCCAGTGTACAACTATCACTTCTATCTAGTTCCAAAACATTTTCATTACTCCAAAAAGAAAACCCATACTTTTTAAGTACTCACTCAGTAGTCCCTCTGTCTCCAGTCCCTCTCAACCACTAACCTATTTTCCATCTCCTTAAATTTATCTGTTCTGGATATCTCATATAAATATAATCATATATTATGTCATCTTTTATTTCTGGATTCTTTCACTTGGCATAATATTTTTGAGATTCATTTACACTGTAGCACATATCAGTATTTTCTTTATCTTTTCTCTTTTTATAGTTGAGTAATATTCCATTGTATAAATATACCACATTTTGTTTATCCCTTCATACATTAATGGATCTTTGGTTCCACCTTTTTGCTATCGTGAATAATGCTGCTATGAACATTCATGTATAAGTATGTTTTTTAATACCCAGAATCAGCGACTTTGGCATATTTATGTGGCAAAAGAGAACTGAGGTTGGTAATCAGCTGACCTTGAGATGGTTGGGGAGGAGGAAGGAGGGAAAGACAAAGTGATGGAAGGAGGGAGAGAGAGAAACACAAAAGTTTCAGACAGCTGCCATGTGAAAATCGCTTGACCTGGTATCACTGGTTTTGATGACAGAGGAGGGGCCTATGAGCCAAGGAACCAGGCAGCCTCTAGAAACTTAATAAGGGAGGAAATGGTTTCTCCCTTAGAACTTCCAGAAGGGAATGTGACTCTACTGATACCTTGATTATAGCCTGATTAGACCGTCAGACTTCTGACCTAGAGAATTGTAAAAACCAAAGGTAATAAATTTGTGTTAGTTTAGGCCATTGAGATTGTGGTAAATTGTTACAGCAGTGACAGGAAATTAATACAGAGTATAACTAAGGTCTTCTGGATATTGTAACATTTAGCCTGAACTTTGAACAGCAATCAGAAATTAATACTGCAAAGACATGAGGAGGAGACATTTCAGATAGTGAGAGCTAATGTTTGAAATGAAAAATGAAGCCAACAGCTAAAAAGAAAAAGAATAGTTGAGGAACTAGAGATTATTGATGTTTGGTTTTAGTTCACAATGAGTACTTTATAGCTTGTTATGGACATATTCTAACAGTCCAATATAAATTGTTATTAAAATTGAATTTTATGATGACATACATGACATAGCCAGCATTTGGTTTTATGAAGTTTTGTCACTATTATAATTTAAAACTATCATTTATTTTTCTTTCTTTACATCACAATTCTTTTTATCTTCACTACAGGAGACAAATTTCTAAAATTCAAAGAATAATAGTTTAGTTTTTCAAGAATGGGAAAAATTGGGCAGTTACCAAGGGAAAAGCTCTAACTTTTTCTAAATCTAATTGGAGTATTAATATTCATAATTGATGACTGATCACAAATGAAGGAAGTTGTGGTGAATGTTGTTAATTGGAATTTAGGCATTTATAGAAAAGAATGAAAAATGATTAGTCATTTTTCCACAAAAAAATTCTAACGTGACCTTAAGCAAGATGGTCAATCTGTCATTATAATTGAAGAGTTTTTGATCAATTATATTGAAATCCATGATGAAAAAAGAAAGCAAATGCAAATGTAGCTCGGTGAGTGAGGAGAGAAGTAAGGAGAGGTATAAAGAGGCAAGGTCAGGTAGGTTCTTGAAAGCCATGGTAATCTATTGGTTTTCTTTGTGTTTTGTGTTTATTATTTACTATTGATGTGTGTGTGTGTGTGTGTGTGTGTAATCTAGTTCAATGAAAACCCATGGATGTATTTTAAGCAGGTGATTCATATAAACGGATTCTGCTTTGAAACGAATCAATCTGGTTGATGTATGGAACATGGATCCTTTTTTTTTTTTTTTTTTTGAACATGGATTCTAATGGAGAATGAGATTCAAGGAGACTGAGTAGGAGGCCAATGAAGCAATTAAGGTGGTCAACAGTGCTGGCAAAGATAAACTAAGTTGAACTAAGATGTTAACAGAAGAATTGAGACCATAAGAAGGAGAGAAACTAACTTTAGTTTGATCAGTCGTACACAGGATAGCACTATTTACCACAGTGGAAAAAGCCGGGTGAAGGGATGAGTAATAAGTGGCTCAGAGAGAAATAGAGAATCTTGTTTGGCCATATAAAGTTTTACTTTATTATTATTATTATTAAAGATTTTATTTATTTATTTGAGATAGAGAGAACACCAGCAACAAGGAGGGCAAGAGGAAAAGCAGACTCCCTGTTTAGCTGGGAGCCTGATGTTGGACTAGATCCCAGGACCCTGGGATCATGACCTGAGCAGAAGGCAGACACTTAACCAACTGAGCCTCCCAAGCGCTCTGGCCGTATATTGTTTCAAATGGCCTATTTGACACATTGATAGGTAGAAAAGGCAGGCATTTAAATATTAGATTTGAAAAGACAGTAGAAAAATTAGGGATGAAGATACGTATAATTTGCATCTAAAGTCATTTGACTAAGTAAACTACTTAGGAAGAAAGTATAAATAAAAGACTGGGATAAGGATTCGTATTACATAATGATAAATTCACTAAGATGGTATCCATGGCAATATCTAGGAAAGAATGCTTTGTGAGTGCACTTGCATTATATTAGTGCATAAGTTTTATTTTTAATAAAATGTTTGAAGTATAATAGAGAAATTTTAATAGAATAATAGTTAAAATTTCAAATTTACTCCATAACAATTGAACCTAAATTATGTCTTTATATATGTCAAGTTACTGACTTATTAGGTTTTCTAAAAAAGAATGTTTGATATATTACTAAGAATGAACTATAATCTTTTCCAATAAAAATGAAGAAATGTATTGCAGAATTTTAAAAGCTTCTATAAACACTGAGATTCCACTGAAGTTAATGTGAGGAATCTACCACAGGCAGTATGTTTAATGCTGCGACTGCATAGAATATCAATTATAGAACATGCTTCCGAAATATATATTTATTTTAATTTCTTTACTGTTTTTAAAATCTCCTCACTATTCAACTTTGTTCTCTCTTTAAACTGTGTGTTCTTTAGGAAATGGAGACATTTGGGTTGACTAAATGAGAATTAGTCTTAGAACAACAAAATTCCTAGGAATTTTCTTTTCTTTTAAACTGAACCTATGTGTTGAAGATGAAAGTTTTGAGAGGACTTCTGAACCAAGAAAAAAAGATACCTGCGAGAAAAGCATTAGGATGTCTCTGATTAAGGAATTATAAGTAATTCTTCTTCCCTTCTGAGCAAAGACAAGTGATTGGGAATTGTCAAATCAGACTTGCATTGATCAGACATATTTACCCAATATCAAGCCTTACTAATAATTTCAAGGATACACGCAATCTATAGAAATACACGAAGGAGAGAGAGATGGAGGGATTCAGTGCAGAAACCCATCCAGAGCATGGATCTCCAGCCCATGTCCAAAGAATAGGTCTCTAAGTGAAAAGACTAGTCACCTGCTCTAGAAAACTGAGTGCCTTTAGGTTTTGAAGCATCTCCATTTTGTACTGAAATAGCTCACATAGACTCACATGGGATATTTCCACAGAGCACACCTCATTAATCATGGATTTTTTTTTTTTGTCATTCATTTAATTACTATAGGCACACCTAAACCAGAGATAGTTCATTAAAGCATTTAAAAAAGAAGTCTTCTCCTCCTACCAAATGCTGTTAGTTTGTTTTCAGAACCTCTATTCTTAGCGTATTTACAATGAGGTTAGGTCATGTTCACATGCCTTTTTCAACCTAAGGAGGGTCTCTCTAATAATGCAAAAGAAACACATTCTAGGTAAACTGTTTAACTTCCTAGACTAATCTCTATCTTCAGTCAATATCTTCATATTTCTAAGATACATTTTTATTATCTGTTTTATATCTTGTGCTATATTTTCTACAAAGATTTATCTTACTAGCAACATGACAATGAATCGGATTTAACTCATGCAATTTTAAATAGGAATTTCCTTTGCAAATCTTGTTAAACATGATAATATCCCCTTTGAGTTGTTCTAATATTCTTTTGTAAGTGTAATTACTCTTATCCCCCTAGCGACGACAGTCATTTGAGCTTTTTATACATTGATGTAAGCATTTATTGAATGTGCAATTTTTATAAAGCCAACTTGACTTCCTTTTCTGGGAAACCATTTTCAGAGGCCTTTCATCAAGTGGTGGCTTCAGGTTAGATCATAAAATATTTCCTCCACCTGGAAAATTATTATTTACACAAGTCTGGTTCTAATTTAATTCTCTAAATCATGTGTTCATCAAGTAGCTCTGTCAGAGAAATTAATGTACTAATTTCCCCATGTACCATACCTTCTGGCCAACCGAGATGGTGATGAAAGGACATTAGTTTGTGAATTCTGGGTTGAGTTTGGGTTTGTGGACATGAAAATGTTCCAGTTACCATAGGAAAGGGTTCAGGACACAGGCTTTCACATGTCAGCTCTGTGCACTACATCTCCTATTCCACCCATACCCAGTAGAGATGACTAAATTTTACCCCACTACTCAAACTCAGTGACTTACACCATAGTGAACTCTATTGTGTAATATTCAGGCCATCAGAAAATGATGATCAAACAAACAAACAAACAAACAAAAAACACTTCTTTGTGATGACCCCACTATCACTTAAAATTCATCTAGTATTCACACAATTGAAATTCCTATTCACTTCTCTAGGCCACAAAGTCATCAAACTTTAAAAGCATCAGAGATCATGGTATCTGGTAGTCTTTCCTTGTAATGAATAAACTCTCTGTCCTAAATAAGCTGTCTTATTGATAGCTCTGGTAAAGTTATTATTAAATTAAGCCATATAGGGGTACCTGGGTAGCTCAGTTGTTAAGTGTCTGCGTTCGACTCAGGTCATGATCCCAGGGTCCTGGGATCAGGCCCCACATCAGGCTCCCTGCTCCGGAGGAAGTCTGCTTCCTCCTCTCTCCCTGCGTGTGTTCGCTGTCTCTCTCTCTCTCTGTATCAAATAAATAAATAAAATATTTCAATAAATAAGTTAATTAAGACATATAATTAGAGCTTTATCTTCTCTCACGTCCAATTGCTAGCATTGCCAATCTCCCGGAAAAGAGCATTTTCTACTGTCCCTATTGGATAAGCAATATGT
Organism: Mustela putorius furo; assembly: GCF_011764305.1. NCBI lineage: Eukaryota > Metazoa > Chordata > Mammalia > Carnivora > Mustelidae > Mustela > Mustela putorius. The sequence continues at coordinate 2,401,849 of NW_025421373.1, read as the reverse complement.
TTTCATCATGCTGACAGCCTTCTAGGAAAGCTATTTCAATCCTACTCAGAATGTCCAGGTGAGCTTTTCACATACCCACAGAACATTCAAAACAGTGGGTCCAGGGCTTACAAGGCAGCACATATGTTTCTGCCCGAGGGGAATGAACAGGAGATCAATATTTCTTCTGTGGGAATAATAAGTCTTGAGTTTTCTCCTTCTACCCACCCGTGGTCATCATTACCTCTGAAAGGGATAACTAAAAGTGTATGCTCTTGCTCTGAGATGTTCACTTGGAAATTGCACAGTTGCATTCCTTGCTGGTATATTAATCTTTTTTAGGGATACCTTTTCCATTTGGTATGTCTCCCATTTCTGTTTATTACTTTTTCACCTAAGGTTGACTTTTAAACTTAGCAAGCAAGTTATTTACCTACAGAGCTGGTAATAAAAGCTGCTTTTTTAACACTTCTTACCTACCCCTGCCCCCAGCTCTAGGCAGATTTCGAATTTGACAGGTAGAGAGTATTGGATAAGCCCTGCTCTTTGATAATGAAATTGCATTTATAGGTATCCCTAATCAAGCCACAAGGATTGATGTTATGACTTATCCCAAAATACCTTTAAAAATATGCACTGGTAAAGTCAGTGACATTAAAATTTGGTCTTAGGCATTCTTTACATATATAAAATTTTTAATATGGATAAAGAATTGTGGAAGAAAAAAATTTTATAGATAGAAAGATGAAGAGCTTTGTAATTTCATTTCCCCATACATCCATTCCTATCTCTAGAGTCTACAAATGATTCTTGTGAAGATCTCACTTTTACTTCCTCTCATCCTGGAACTTAAGGACATGTTCACTTAAACTATTAAGACAACCCATAGAGACTTTTCAGTCATCTGTTTTGAATAACAAGTGTTTCAATGGCCTATTGACTAGAGCACTTCTCTGTGTGTGATAAGTACTGTGATACGCTTACAGAATGTATGTTTCCTTGATTCTATCTATAACAGCATAAACTCATGTATAGCTTCAGTAGAAGATATATACCCCCGTAGTCCATACTGATGGAATTTGCTGTTCTAATTCTTTAAATGTTTTCTTTGATGCCATATCTGTTACACAAATGATTAACAAAACTGAACTAAGAATGAGTGTCAGGCCCCAATTATATGTTTGTACCCCCAGGGCTGTAGGTTGTGTGGTGTGCAGGACGACTTGCCCTAGTACTTCAGAACTTTAGTCACAGCCATTTCAAGCAATTATTTTTCTATTGATATTGGATGGAATTGTGGACACATTAGATAGTTTGTTGGATGCCAAAGGCATTTGTTATCTCCCATCACATCAGTGACTGGCTGAGCCCCCGCGTGTCCTTTCATTTTATAAACCCAAATAGCTAGTTCCAGAAATCTGACTGAGGCACTGCCTTGGTATTCCATGGCCTTTACAAGCTGTTATCTGCCTTTATAGTTGTTTAAGGAACACCATTTTATAGTAATTTTAAGTCGTCATTTACACACAGTAGAAAGCAAAGCTATTCTTAAGAGCTTGATAATGTCATATATGTTTATATGTACTCACACACATACACATGCTCACACACAAACCCATAAGTGACTACCTCTCAGGCCAAGGTATAGAGAATCTCCGTCATTTCTGAAAGTGTCATTTTAACTTTTCCAATCAATACAGCAATACTCTGGTTTATATCATCATAAATAAATTTTGCTTGTTTTTGACCTTTATATAAATGAACTCATAAGTATTACTTTTCTAGTCACTGTAAAGTTTTTCAGATGCATACATGTTGTTGAATGCATCGGCATTTTGTTTTTTAATTCTGGGCAGTACTGAATTTTATTGATATACATAACTTATTTATCATTTCTATCTACTCTTGGTTATCAGACTACTATAAATAAAATCTACATGAAAAAATTTATACAAGTGTTTGAAAGGGGCATTGGCATATATGGATCTATTACAAGGAGTACCTACCCTTGATCTTAGCATAGGTAGATAACTGATATTATTAGAAAGTGCAGAAAAGTTTATCAGATCGGTAAAACAAATTACCCTTTAAATTGAACCGTGTTTTTCACAGTCTAAACTTATCAGGTTAACTTATAATTTCAGGTATTCTGGAATATGTGTAGTATTCCCCATTGAGCTTTCACAGTCAAGCATTTTGATGAACAGTAATGCCGTTGAGAACATTCTATATGTTTACTGACTATTCAAGTATCTACTTTTATGAAATGCCTGTTGTCCTTTGACCCACTTTGTATTGGTTGGATTCTTTGTCTTTTGTTTATTGACTTGTAGTATTTTCATATTCATGGAGATGAGTCCTTTGTTGTCATACACTCTGTGGTATATGGCTTGATTTTCACATTCTTTACATGGACTTTTTTATATAACTTTGCATTTTTTGTTTTGTTTTTAAATAATATATTTTCTTTTCAGAGCAGTTTGGGGTTTGCTGAAAATAGATAAGAATGTGTGGAGTTCCTTCTCCAATCACACCATACAATAGTGTGCTACATTTGTTACAAGTGAATTAGCAATATTATTAACTTATAACTAATGTCCATAGTTTGCAGTTGACTTCACTCTGTATTGTACAGTCTATGGATTTTGACAAGTGATTGGCCTTCTGTATTCCCATTACAGTGTCATATAGAGTAGTTTGTCTGCCCTAAAAATCCCCCGTGTTCTATCTATTCATTCCTTCCTCACTCCTGAATCTGAAGTAACCACTGGTATTTTTATTATCTCTAACGTTTTGTCTCTTCCAGAAAGCACAAAGTTAGAATCATACAGTGTGTAGTCTTTTCAGATTAGCTTCTTCCACTTAGTAATACACATTCAAAGTTCCTTCATGTCTGTTTTTTAAAGACTTATAATTGATATGCTAAAAGTAGACAGAATATGGAATACAGAAAATGCTCAATAAAACCAGAAAAGGCAGAAAAAGATAAGACAAACAAATAAACAAGAAAGAAATAAAGAACCAGGTATTAAAGGAATATAAAAGGAAATAATTAGAAATATAGTAGATATTAAATCAGCTGCACCAGGCAAACTCATTTTAAATGTGAATGGTCTAAATGCACCAATGGTAAAGAAAATGGATTAAAAAAATCAAAACTCCACTATGTTGTCTAAAATCAACCCACTTTAAATATAAAGACACAGACAGATTAAAAATAAAGAGATGGAGAAAGATATTTCAAGCTAACGATAATCTAAAGAAAGTTGGAGTAGCTGTATGAACTTCAGATGCAGCCAATACCAGAAAAAGAACATTAATCAGAGATAAATAGAAACATTACATGACAAAAGGTCAGTCCTCCAAAAAGACAGCAATCCTTAACATGTATGTGCCTAACAGCAGAGCCTCAAAATACACTGTCTTCTGATGAGTGTATTTTAATTTTATTAAAAAATATATTGTTTTTATTATATTTATTGTTAGCATCTATTGATTTTGTGTAACAAATATTTGCCTGTCTCAGTGTCATGAAGTCAAGGTCATGTTTTTTCCAAGATTTTTATTTTTGTTTCAGCTATTATATTTAAGTCTGTAATATATCTCAAATTAATTAGATCATGTATGGTATGAATGAAGTGTCTCCATTTTTTTAAATACTGATCATCAATTAAATTGCTCAAGAATTTTGAGAATTTGTCCACAAAATTGCATTGGTACCTAAACTCAAGTGACTGCGTATCCATGTGCTTATTTCTAGATTTTTCATTTTGCTCTCATTTGTCAATTTAATACTTCACTCTCTTCACTACTGAAATACACAGTAAGTTCTGAAATGTAATAACCAAGTTCTGCTACATATTTCTTCTTCAGAATTATCTAGGCTACTCTAGTTTTTCATTCCATGACAATTTTAATTTTAGGTTATCAATTTGTTACAAAATATAAGTGAAATTTTGATAGGGAGAGCAATGACTCTATATACGATATATAATACAAGGCATTTTATGTATATATACATATATATGTGGGGGAGGATAGATATAATACAGAGTCTACATCAACAGGCTGTGGACCAGCTACTTTGGTCAACTGCAACCCAATTTAATATATAGTATAACCCAATGATTGTTACATATGTACTTGAAAAGAATGCATATAATGGATATTTTGGGTATTGTGCTATAGAAATATTGTTATGATTGATTTGGTTAATAGCATTGCCCAAATATTCTATATCTTTATTATTTGTCTTTCTGTTCTCTACTTACTGAAAATAGTATGTTAAAATATCCAAATATAGATATCTGAATGAACTTTGTATTGATACAGCTAGTTTCATACACACACACACACACACACACACACACATAGATGTATATATACACAAATTAGTATTCAGTCATATATTTCATTGTTCTGTCAGCTGAGAGATTCTAAAAGCAAAAACAACCCAATAACAATAAGCATATCTAGCATTCAGATCTTGATTTCTAATGTCATTCTCCAGTAAAAGGAACCAGGGCATCTTGAAAAACTGGCTGATTCTAGGACTAGAACAGAAAATACACAAGATGATTGTGGAATATCTTGTGCTCCCAGAAATTAAGGAAATGCACACATGCAAAAACACATAACAAAGAAGGATGTGGCAAAAAGATGCAAGAGTTGACTCTAAGGGCTCCCAATGGGCAAGGCTGAATAAAATTGGAGCAATGAAGTACAGTGGTATTTGACCATAACTCAAAATATAAAATTGAAAAATCCAAGAGCCCAGACTGATATTAGTAATTAATCATAAATAAGTAAATGGGAGATAATAAATAGGTCTCCCACGTAGAGCAATTCCAAATCATACATGAAGATATTGCCCCTTCAAAGAGATATAACTCCTCACTCCTTAAATGTTGGCAGAACATAGTGACTTCCTTCTGGAGAATACAGTAAGAAAAGGGGGAAATAAATGACTTTATAGTGGAGACACTGGAAAACCGCCAAGCCAACTAAGTTAACATTAACAATGACATATCATGTTGACAGTATACACCCTTGATATGATGTGATAAAAATTGCACTTTACTACTGTGGTCTTTCTCCCCAAGACACATAATCCTAGTATATTCATGAGAAAAAAATGCAAGATAGATCCCAATAAAAGGACATATTACTAAATACATGATATACTATATCCTTAAAACTGTGGAGGTAATAAAAAACTGTCACAGTACAGAGGAGCCTAAGGAGCATGAAGACAATATGTATGTGGATCAGGTAGACGATGTCAGATAAGAAGTAAAGGACTCTGAATAAGATACAGACTTTAATGAATACTTTGTCAGTGTCGGTTCATTACTGTAACAAATGTACCATAGTAATACCAAGCTAATAAAAGAGAAACTAGGTGTAAGGTGTAAGGAACTGACTGAGATAGCTTTGTACTTTTTCTATAAATTAAAAATATTCTAAAAACATTATCAGTGGAAAAAAGACAGTTTCTTCAATAAATGGTGCTGGGAAAACTGGACAGCTATATGTAGAAGAATGAAACTTGACCATTCTCTTACATGGTACACAAAGATAAACTCAAAATGGATAAAAGACTTCAACATGAGACAGGAATCCATCAGAATCCGAGAGGAGAACATACGCAGTAACCTCTTTGATATCAGCCACAGCAACTTCTTTCAAGATACGTCTCCAAAGGCAAAGGAAACAAAAGCGAAAATGAACTTTTGGGACTTCATCAAAATCAAAAGCTTCTGCACAGCAAAGGAAACAGTCTACAAAACAAAGAGGCAACCCACGGAATGGGAGAAGATATTTGCAAATGACAGTACAGACAAAAGGTTGATATCCAGGATCTATAAAGAACTCTTCAAACTCAACACACACAAAACAGACAATCATTTAAAAAAAAATGGGCAGAAGATATGAACAGACACTTCTCCAAAGAAGAAATACAAATGGCTATCAGACACATGAAAAAATGTTCATCATCACTAGCCATCAGGGAGATTCAAATTAAAACCACATTGAGATACCACCTTACACCAGTTAGAATGGCCAAAATTAGCAAGACAGGAAACAACATGTGTTGGAGAGGATGTGGAGAAAGGGGAAACCTCTTACACTGTTGGTGGGAATGCAAGTTGGTGCAGCCACTTTGGGGAACAGTGTGGAGATTCCTCAAGAAATTAAAAATAGAGCTTCCCTATGACCCTGCAATTGCACTACTGGGTATTTACCCCAAAGATACAGATGTAGTGAAAAGAAGGGCCATCTGTACCCCACTGTTCATAGCAGCAATGGCCACAGTCACCAAACTGTGGAAAGAACCAAGATGCCCTTCAGCAGACAAATGGATAAGGAAGATGTGGTCCATAAACACTATGGAGTATTATGCCTCCATCAGAAAGGATGAATACCCAACTTTTGTAGCAACATGGACGGGACTGGAAGAGATTATGCTGAGTGAAATAAGTCAAGCAGAGAGTGTCAATTATCATATGGTTTCATTTATTCGTGGAACTTAACAAATAACATGGAGGACAAGGGGAGTTAGAAAGGAGAAGGGAGTTGAGGGAAATTGGAAGGGGAGGTGAACCATGAGAGACTATGGACTCTGAAAAACAATCTGAGGGGTCTAAAAGGGTGGGCGGTGGGAGGTTGGGGGAGCAATGTGGTGGATATTAGAGAGGGCACGGATTGCATGGAGCACTGGGTGTGGTGCAAAAGCAATGAATACTGTTATGCTGAAAATAAATTTTAAAAATTAAAAAAAAACAAAACATTATCAATGTACATGTACAGCACTAGAAGAACATGCTTATTGTTTGTATATTTATTTTTATTTGCTTTAATGATATACAGATAGTATAACATTTCACTGTAATCATCTGTTCTAAAATCTCATAATTTTAATTATATATATACAATGTATTAGTTTCATTTTTTTGTATTTTTTTAAATTTATTTTCAGCATAACAGTATTCATTATTTTTGCACCACACCCAGTGCTCCATGCAATCCGTGCCCTCTCTCATACCAACCACCTGGTTCCCCCAATCTAATACCCCCTGCCACTTCAAAGCCCTCAGATGGTTTTTCAGAGTCCATAGTCTCTCATGGTTCACCTCCCCTTCGAATGTATTAGTTTCTTATAAGAAACAAAAGCTAATCATTTCCACAATAAAATCCAACTGCAATTTGGATATGTCTACTACTTCTTTTAGATTTATGAAAAATGATTCATTTTGAAATTTATTGTTAGTGCCTTGAACAATAATGCTTGTTAATCTTTGTGAGATAGTGCCCTCTTTATCATTACGAAGTTTCTTCTGTATCATTTTTTAAAATATGTATTTATTTATTTATTTATTTTCATTAACATATAATGTGTTGTTTCATTTATTAAAGTTTATTTTGTCTAGGGGCGCCTGGGTGGCTCAGTGGGTTAAGCCGCTTCCTTCGGCTCAGGTCATGATCCCAGGATCCTGGGATCGAGTCCCGCATTGGGATCTCTGCTCAGCAAGGAGCCTGCTTCCCCTTCTCTCTCTCTGCCTGCCTCTCTGCCTGCTTGTGATCTCTCTCTCTGTCAAATAAATAAATAAAAATTTTTTAAAAAATAAATAAAAAATAAAGTTTATTTTGTCTAACATTAATATAGCCCCACGTTTCCTGATAATTAGTATTTACAAGATTTTTATTTATTTAAATTTTTTTGCAGTCATATTGAAGACATGACTCTTGTAATCTACATATAATTAAGTACCTTTTTTTTAATTAATTTTTTATTTTTTATAAACATATATTTTTATCCCCAGGGGTAATGGTCTGTGAATCACCAGGTTTACACACTTCAGAACTCACCAAAGCACATACCCTCCCCAATGTCCATAATCCCACCCCCTTCTCCCAAACCCCCTCCCCCCAGCAACCCTCAGTTTGTTTTGTGAGATTAAGAGTCACTTATGGTTTGTCTCCCTCCCAATCCCATCTTGTTTCATTGATTCTTCTCCTACCCACTTAAGCCCCCATGTTGCATCACCACTTCCTCATATCAGGGAGATCATATTATAGTTGTCTTTCTCTGCTTGACTTATTTTGCTAAGCATGATACGCTCTAGTTCCATCCATGTTGTCGCAAATGGCAAGATTTCATTTCTTTTGATGGCTGCATAGTATTCCATTGTGTATATATACCACTTCTTCTTGATCCATTCATCTGTTGATGGACATCTAGGTTCTTTCCATAGTTTGGCTATTATGGACATTGCTGCTATAAACATTCGGGTGCACGTGCCCCTTTGGATAACTACGCTTGTATCTTTAGGGTAAATACCCAATAGTGCAATTGCTGGGTCATAGGGCAGTTCTATTTTCAACATTTTGAGGAACCTCCATGCTGTTTTCCAGAGTGGCTGCACCAGCTTGCATTCCTACCAACAGTGTAGGAGGGTTCCCCTTTCTCCGCATCCTCGCCAGCATCTGTCATTTCCTGACCTGTTTATTTTAGCCATTCTGACTGGTGTGAGGTGATATCTCATTGTGGTTTTGATTTGTATTTCCCTGATGCCGAGTGATATGGAGCACTTTTTCATGTGTCTGTTGGCCATCTGGATGTCTTCTTTGCAGAAATGTCTGTTCATGTCCTCTGCCCATTTCTTGATTGGATTATTTGTTCTTTGGGTGTTGAGTTTGCTAAGTTCTTTATAGATTCTGGACACTAGTCCTTTATCTGATATGTCGTTTGCAAATATCTTCTCCCATTCTGTCAGTTGTCTTTTGATATTGTTAACTGTTTCCTTTGCTGTGCAATAGCTTTTGATCTTGATGAAATCCCAATAGTTCATTTTTTCCCTTGCTTCCCTTGCCTTTTGCATTGTTCCTAGGAAGATGTTGCTGTGGCAGAGGTCGAAGAGGTTGCTGCCTGTGTTCTCCTCAAGGATTTAGATGGATTCCTTTCGCACATTGAGGTCCTTCATACATTTTGAGTCTATTTTTGTGTGTGGTGTAAGGAAATGGTCCAATTTCATTTTTCTGCATGTGGCTGTCCAATTTTCCCAGCACCATTTATTGAAGAGGCTGTCTTTTTTCCATTGGACATTCTTTCCTGCTTTGTCAAAGATTAGTTGACTGTAGAATTGAGGGTCTATTTCTGGGCTCTCTATTCTGTTCCATTGATCTATGTGTCTGTTTTTGTGCCAGTACCATGCCTTCTTGATGATGACATCTTTGTAATAGAGCTTGAAGTCCGGAATTGTGATGCCACCAACGTTGGCTTTCTTTTTCAATATCCCTTTGGCTATTCGAGGTCTTTTCTGGTTCCATATAAATTTTAGAATTATTTGTTCCATTTCTTTGAAAAAGATGGATGGTACTTTGATAGGAATTGCATTAAATGTGTAGATTGCTTTAGGTAGCATAGACATTTTCACAATATTTATTCTTCCAATCCAGGAGCATGGAACATTTTTCCATTTCTTTGTGTCTTCCTCAATTTCTTTCATGAGTACTTTATAGTTTTCTGAGTATAGATGCTGTGTCTCTTTGGTTAGGTTTATTCCTAGGTATCTTATGGTTTTGGATGCAATTGTAAATGGGATTGACTCCTTAATTTCTCTTTCTTCTGACTTGCTGTTGGTGTAGAGAAATGCAGCTGATTTCTGTGCATTGATTTTATATCCTGACACTTTACTGAATTCCTGTATAAGTTCTAGCAGTTTTGGAGTGGAGTCTTTTGGGTTTTCCACATATAGTATCATATCATCTGTGAAGAGTGATAATTTGACTTCTTCTTTGCCGATTTGGATGCCTTTAATTTCCTTTTGTTGTCTGATTGCTGAGGCTAGGACCTCTAGTACTATGTTGAATAGCAGTGGTGATAATGGACATCCCTGCCGTGTTCCTGAACTTAGCGGAAAAGCTTTCAGTTTTTCTCCATTGAGAATGATATTTGCGGTGGGTTTTTCATAGATGGCTTTGATGATATTGAGGTATGTGCCCTCTATCCCTACACTTTGAAGAGTTTGATCAGGAAGGGATGCTGTACTTTGTCAAATGCTTTTTCAGCATCTATTGAGAGTATCATATGGTTCTTGTTCTTACTTTTATTGATGGGTTGTATCACATTGACTGATTTGCGGATGTTGAACCAACCTTGCAGCCCTGGAATAAATCCCACTTGGTCGTGGTGAATAATCTTTTTTAATGTACTGTTGAATCCTATTGGCTAGTATTTTGTTGAGTATTTTCGCATCTGTGTTCATCAAGGATATTGGTCTATAGCTCTCTTTTTTGGTGGGATCCTTGTCTGGTTTTGGGATCAAGGTGATGCTGGCCTCATAAAATGAGTTTGGAAGTTTTCCTTCCATTTCTATTTTTTGGAACAGTTTCAGGAGAATAGGAATTAGTTCTTCTTTAAATATTTGGTAGAATTCCCCCAGGAAGCCGTCTGGCCCTGGGCTTTTGTTTGTTTGGAGATTTTTAATGACTGTTTCAATCACCTTACTGGTTATGGGTCTGTTCAGGCTTTCTATTTCTTCCTGGTTCAGTTGTGGTAGTTTATATGTTTCTAGGAATGCATCCATTTCTTCCAGATTGTCAAATTTATTGGCGTAGAGTTGCTCATAGTATGTTCTTATAATAGATTGTATTTCTTTGGTGTTAGTTGTGATCTCTCCTCTTTCATTCATGATTTTATTTATTTGGGTCCTTTCTCTTTTCTTTTTGATAAGTCGGGCCAGGGGTTTATCAATTTTATTAATTCTTTCAAAGAACCAGCTCCTAGTTTCGTTGATTTGTTCTATTGTTTTTTTGGTTTCTATTTCATTGATTTCTGCTCTGATCTTTATGATTTCTCTTCTCCTGCTGGGCTTAGGGTTTCTTTCCTGTTCTTTCTCCAGCTCCTTTAGGTGTAGGGTTAGGTTGTGTACCTGAGACCTTTCTTGTTTCTTGAGAAAGGCTTGTACCGCTATATATTTTCCTCTCAGGACTGCCTTTGTTGTCTCCCACAGATTTTGAACCATTGTATTTTCATTATCATTTGTTTCCATGATTTTTTTCAATTCTTCTTTAATTTCCCGGTTGACCCATTCATTCTTTAGAAGGATGCTGTTTAGTCTCCATGTATTTGGGTTCTTTCCAAACTTCCTTTTGTAGTTGAGTTCTAGCTTTAGAGCATTGTGGTCTGAAAATATGCAGGGAATGATCCCAATCTTTTGTAACCGGTTGAGTCCTGATTTATGACCGAGGATGTGGTCTATTCTAGAGAATGTTCCATGTGCACTAGAGAAGAATGTGTATTCTGTTGCTTTGGGATGAAATATTCTGAATATATATGTGATGTCCATCTGGTCCAGTGTGTCGTTTAAGGCCTTTATTTCCTTGCTGATCTTTTGCTTGGATGATCTGTCCATTTCAGTGAGGGGAGTGTTAATGTCCCTTACTATTATTGTATTATTGTTGATGTGTTTCTTTGATTTTGTTATTAATTGGTTTATATAGTTGGCTGTTCCCACGTTGGGGGCATAGATATTTAAAATTGTTAAATCTTCTTGTTGGACAGACCCTTTTTGTATGATATAGTGTCCTTCCTCATCTCTTATTATAGTCTTTGGCTTAAAATCTAATTGATCGGATATAAGGATTGCCACTCCTGCTTTCTTCTGATGTCCATTAGCATGGTAAATTCTTTTCCACCCCCTCACTTTAAATCTGGAGGTGTCTTTGGGCTTACAATGAGTTTCTTGGAGGCAGCATATAGATAGGTTTTGTTTTTTTATCCATTCTGATACCCTGAGTCTTTTGACAGGGGCATTTAGCCCATTCACATTCAGGGTAACTATTGAGAGATATGAATTTAGTGCCATTGTATTGCCTGTAAGGTGACTGTTACTGTATATGGTCTCTGTTCCTTTCTGATCTACCACTTGTAGGCTCTCTCTTTGCTTAGAGGACCCCTTTCAAGATTTCCTGTAGAGCTGGTTTGGTGTTTGCAAATTCTTTCAGTTTTTGTTTGTCCTGGAAGCTTTTAATCTCTCCTTCAATTTTCAATGATAGCCTAGCTGGATATAGTATTCTTGGCTGCATGTTTTTCTCGTTTAGTGCTCTGAAAATATCATGCCAGCTCTTTCTGGCCTGCCAGGTCTCTGTGGATAAGTCAGCTGCCAATCTAATATTTTTACCATTGTATGTTACAGACTTCTTTTCCCGGGCTGCTTTCAGGATTTTTTCTTTGTCACTGAGACTTGTAAATTTTACTATTAGGTGACGGGGTGTGGGCCTATTCTTATTGATTTTGAGGAGCGTTCTCTGAACCTCCTGAATTTTGATGCTCATTCCCTTTGCCATATTGGGGAAATTCTCCCCAATAATTCTCTCCAGTATACCTTCTGCTCCCTTCTCTCTTTCTTCTTCTTCTGGAATCCCAATTATTCTAATGTTGTTTCGTCTTATGGTGTCACTTATCTCTCGAATTCTCCCCTCGTGGTCCAGTAGCTGTTTGTCCCTCTTTTGCTCAGCTTCTTTATTCTCTGTCATTTGGTCTTCTATGTCACTAATTCTTTCTTCTGCCTCATTTATCTTAGCAGTGAGAGCCTCCATTTTTGATTGCACCTCATTAATAGCTTTTTTGATTTCAACTTGGTTAGATTTTAGTTCTTTTATTTCTCCAGAAAGGGCTTTTATATCTCTCGAGAGAGTTTCTCTAATATCTTCCATGACTTTTTCAAGCTTGGCTAGAACCTTGAGAATTGTCATTCTGAACTCTAGATCTGACATATTACCGATGTCTGTATTGATTAGGTCCCTAGCTTTCGGTACTGCCTCTTGTTCTTTTTTTTGTGTTGAATTTTTCCGTCTTGTCATTTTGTCCAGATAAGAGTATATGAAAGGGCAAGTAAAATACTAAAAGGGTGGCAACAACCCCAGGAAAATATGCTTTAACCAAATTAGAAGAGATCCGAAATTGTGAGGGGGTAGAAAGGGGATAAAAAGAGGTTCAAAAAGGAAGAAAGAAAAAAAGGAGAGAAAAGAGAAAAAAAAGAAAAGAAAAGAATTTAAAAAAACACGTAAGAAAAATGTAAAAAAGAAAAAATGTATATATTAGATAAACTAGTAAAAAATCGTTAAAAAAGAAAAAGGTAACAGTTAAAAAAAGAATTTTACCCGAAGGCGAGAAAAAAAAAAAACAAAAAATGAAAAAGAAAAAAATTAAATTAACTGCAAGACTAAAAAAAATCACAGGGAAAAAGCCATGAGTTCCGTGCTTGGCTTTCTCCTCCTCTGGAATTCTGCTGCTCTCCTTGGTATTGAAACCGCACTCCTTGGTAGGTGAACTTGGTCTCGGCTGGATTTCTTGTTGATCTTCTGGGGGAGGGGCCTGTTGTAGTGATTCTCAAGTGTCTTTGCCCCAGGCTGAATTACACCGCCCTTACCTGGGGCCGTGGTGAGTAATCCGCTCAGGTTCGCTGTCAGGAGCTTTTGTTCCCTGAGCGCTTTCCGTAGAGTTCCGGAGGACAGGAATACAAATGGCGGCCTCCTGGTCTCCGGCCCGGAGGAGCCCAGAGCCCAGGGCCCCACTCCTCAGTGCGCCCTCAGAGAACAGCGCCCAGTTACTCCCGTCTTCCTGACCTCCAGCCGTGCTCCGAGCTTACCGAGCCTGCGACCGGTTCAAGGTCACCCCGAGCTGCGAGCTTACTGTCAGCTCTGTCTCTGTAGCCGGCTTTCCTGTTCCAATACCCGCAAGCTCTGCGACACTCAGACACCCCCGATCCTTCTGTGACCCTGCGGGACCTGAGGCCACGCTGACCCCGCGGTGGGCTTCACTCCGGTTTAGCCTCTGGAGCGATGTCCCTCAGTGGAACAGACTTTCAAAAGTCCTGATTTTGTGCTCCGTTGCTGGGAGCCGGCCCCTCCCCCCGGGGTCTATCTTCCCGTCGCTTTGGATTCACTTCTCCGCCGGTCCTACCTTTCAGAAAGTGGTTGTTTTTCTGTTTCCAGAATTGCTGTTCTTCTTCTCTTCGATCTGCCGATGGATTTTCAGGTGTTTGCAATCTTTAGATAAGCTATCTAGCTGATCTCCGGCTAGCTGAAGTAGTCTCAGCCTGCTACTTCTCCGCCATCTTGACTCCCCCCCAGTACCTTTTTTTTTAGTGGATTCTGCCAATCTCCTTACCAGAGGTTCTAGACCACTAATATCAATGTAATCACCAACACAATATGTTTGTGTTTTTAATCTACTGCTGGCTTTCTTGTTTTATGTTTGTTCTAATTATTCTTTGTTTATCTCATTTCTTGCCTTTTTTACAGAAAAATAACTCTGCCTCATCTTTCTCTTTTTTCGACTACTTAGTATTCCATTTTATTTCTACAATTACCATTTTAGCTTTATTTCTTTGTATTATTTAGTGCTTGCTGTAAGGATATAAAAAATTATAAGCATAAAGATAATATGCATCCTTAATTTATTTAAGTCCAACTAGACTTAATTAATAAATAAACTTAATTTATTTAAGTCCAAAGGTAGAGGCTTCAGCTTAATGAGCCACCCAGGTGCCCCAGGACATTTATTTTGTATTGCTTGATACTTCAAGTAATCATGTCTTACTGACATGTAATGATGTCTTATTACAATGAATTCTCTCAGCATTTTATATATTTTTAAGATTTTATTTATTTATTTGACACACACAGAAAGATCACAAGCAGGGAGAGAGGCAGGCAGAGAGAGAGAGTAGGGAGCAGACTCTCCGCTGAGCAGAGAGCCCAATAGGGGGCTCGATCCCAGGACCCTGAGATCACGACCTGAGCCGAAGGCAGAGGCTTTAACCCACTGAGCCACCCAGTGCCCTCAAAATATTTCTTAATGTTGGAAATTATTTTTAGTAAACAATTATAGCTTCCATTTTTCTAATGCAAAATCAGCTGTCTTTCCTAGTCTAATTTTTCACCCTAAACTTATGTTTATTCTTTTGATGCTTTTAAGAATTTCTTAAAATATTTTATTTATTTATTTATTTATTTATTTGACAGACAGAGATCACAAGTAGGCAGAGAGGCAGACAGAGAGAGAGGGGGATGCAAGCTCCCCTCTGAGCAGAGAGCCTGATGCGGGGCTTGATCCCAGTACCCTGAGACCATGACCTGAACCGAAGGCAGAGGATTAACCCATTGAGCCACCTAGGTGCCACGGAAGAATTTTTTAACCATTATTTCTTTTAGAAAAAAATATTCTGTCATTTTTTTTCCCTTTTACAACTGCAAGTATATGCAAATTATTCTAATAACATGTATGTCTGTTAGTAGTTCACTATCAGGATTATCTGTTTCTGTTTCTATTGGAGAGCTATAAATATACACATTTCAAAACACATTCTCCCAGAACTTAATAATTGATTTAGACTACTATATTCTGGGCATTGTAGATGATACAATGTTCTGTCAAGTCTTGTTTTAAAAACAGTTTGAATGGGTCTATTTTAGTTTGCCTTTTTTTTAAAGAAAGAATTCTTATTCTCCTTTTTTAAGTTTTATTAAATCCAGTTGATTTTTCTTTAAGTAAGCTCTATACCCAACATGAGCTTGAACTCACGACCCCAAGATCAAGAGTTTCATGCTCTACCAACTGAACCAGGCATACACCCAGTCCTTTTTCCTCGGGATGTATTCTTTACTCATATACACAGTCCCTTGTCCTAAGACATGACTTTTCCCAATTCCTAACACTTCTAGAACAGAACTCTAGGCCAGCACAGCATAAGGTCTAAGGAACGGGGAGTAAAAATTTTGCTAGTGGGTCACTAGGGATAATAGTGAGAGATGCCGCTCCCATTTCCACTCCTTAATCCTTGGACCTGTGAATCCTGAGACAGCACCATTTACTGGACGCTGATTCAGAGCACATGAAGCCTTCAAAAGAAACCCATCCCAGCCCTGCAAGGTATCAGTGCCTAGATGTCACAGGATCAGGGTCTTCAAAAGGTCACTCCATCATTGTGTCAGATCAGCTGCTTTAGGATCATGGTAAGACTGGTGAATTCCATGAGCATTTACCTATTGCCACACTTGTTTTGATACGAAGTGATTACCTTTATCAGAACGAATGCTGTGCAGAATACTAAGATGAGGGATAAGAAATTCTATAAGTCTATGGATGGTAATTTTGGCATAACTACTGTGTGCCAGCAAGGCAAATCCATACCCAGAGTAAGCATCTATTCCAGGAATAAAATAGAAGAACAAAACAAAACAAAAAAATCATCCCTGCCAGGATGGAAGCAGTCCAGTGTAACTGAACAACCACCAGGAAGCTGGATGATTATGAGGTAATGATACTGGAAGTTCAATGTTGGTCTCTACTGCTGGTACACCGGGCATTCAGCAGTGACTATAGCCATACAGTCCTTAGTGAGTGAGTCCACGTTGCTGAGCCCATGCATAACATCCATTCCCACCACCCTGGCCACTTTGTTCATGAGCCCATTAGGAAACGACAGGACTGGCTGAGAATCGAGATAACAAAACAGTTATCCTATCCAACTGATTATGATTCCAGTCTGCTGAAGTCACCCCGTAGTGAACATTCACATGGGACATAAATATTTCCACGTTTTTGCACATTCAGAGTGGTGTACCCAGATCTCTCTTTCTCAAATTCCCTTGTCAACAATTTTCCAATAACGTTTCTTCCAAGTTCCTGAACGTCCAGCCAAACCATTAGTGACAGCTCATGAATTGGTATATAATCACAAATCTGGCCATTTTTCGTTCCAAATAAGTGAACAGGCAGGTGCACTGACGGAAGCTCTGTCCACGGAGAGGCTTATTCTTCACCATTGCCCTTCAAAAATGTCCCAGAAGGGGACTGTAGTGCTACAGCTGTCCACTTTACAGTGATGATTGAATATCTTACAGAATTATCTCTAAACCAGGCCCTAGACTCTTCTTTTTGGGTCAACTGATTGAAAGATTTCCTCATGAGGCCATAGGTACAGGCTAGGAAAGAGAATGCAGTGCAACACGAGGAGGGACCATGGGCATTTGGCCACTTCTTCCTGTAAATTAACTTATGCTCCCAGGGCATGTGCAGGCATGATGGCACCTGTTTTGATGAGTTGCTGCTGTGCACACTCAACCTTATGGCTTGTGGGGTCAGATAACATGCAGTTCATGAGTGGTAGCCTAGGCTGCATGTTAAGTTGGTGGCCCATGGAATATTCCGTTTCTAAGGCCAGTACCAGGCCAAGAGCTGCTTCTCAAAAGGAGATTATATCCAGAGGATAGTAGATCTCTGCTCCAAAATCCTAAAGGCCAGTGTTCACCTACAGGAGCCTGTCAAAGGCTACAAGCAACGTCTCCCTCTGTCACTGACACTTCAAGCACAGTTGGATCTGTTGGATTATATGGCCCAAGTGGTAGAACAGCTCCCAAAGCAGTCGAGACCTCTTGTAGAGGTTTTTTCAAGTTCTGGGTCCCACATAAAACTAGCAGCTCTTTAGGTATTGAAGTAAATGGATAGAAATAACATACCCAAGTGAAAGAATATGTTACCTCTAGAATCCAAAGAGGACCACAAGGCATTGTGCTCCCTTTCTGGTTGTGGGATGGGACAGATGTAACAATTTATCTTTCACTACAGGATGGGCTTAGGACCCCACTGGGCCCACTATGTGACACATGTCAGATAAAACTCCATCGATTACCTGACTTCCACATACCTCTACTCTTGTTGGCAGACCACACTGATTTTTTGAGTCTCCTGGAATCAATAAGAATTCAGAGCTAATGTCCAGTATTCCCCAAATGTCTGATTATTTCCTTATTTTCAGTGCACAGTTTGGTAAAAGACATAGGTCCATTTGGGGAAGGCCAGGAGAAAGACCGAAAGACTAACAGTATGAATGTTTGGGCATGTACTGGGGACATTCCTCAAGGGGACTTCAGCATATCCTTCATTCAAAGGGTCTGGGTCTGTAAACTGGTTCAAGTCTGGGGACGGACTGAAGGCATCATGACACTGTTTTTAAGGTTCGGTTAGTCTTTTGTTTTCTTGAACTTCAACTCTTCTGCTTTTACAGATCACATGAGAATTTAGTAGACTTCCTATCTATTGCACTTCTAGGAACACCATGATCAACTAGCCAATGTCTGAGTGAGTCTAATTATTCTAAGCACTGCTTTGACTCTACTATCCTTTACGGTAATCCTGCTACCTGCCTTGAGGCATCTGAGTGTTGCCACTTGGCTCCAAACTCTCTGGGATCCAATCACTCCCATTACATTTAAATGCCCCATTTCAGTGACTGCATAGCTTCCCATGGTAAGCTATGGCCTATAGAGAGGAATGATCGCAGAGCTCTTCAATGATGCTGGATTCCCACACAAATTTATTTCTCCCAGTAGTGGTAGGTTTATTTTATGGACCCTTTCAGCGTGGGTGTGTATGTCTTAAAACATTGCAGACATAATTTAAATTTTTAGCTTATTTTGAGTGCACCTTTTTTTTTTCTTTTTTTTCAAATTTCTTAAAAACAAATAAATGTTTTGGTAGCCTGCAACCATGATGCTGTTGATACTTTACAAAAATGATACTATTGGAAAATAACAGCATTTCAAAACATTATCTAGGATTTATTGTGTTATCAGGGTTTCATTCAAGTTTAGAAGAGGCAAATAAGTTCCATCCAGGGAGGGAGGACTACTTGGTACATTGAGAGCTAGAGAAAATAACTATATTTGGGTACTCATATTTCTTTAGGAATTTTATGTGGCCTTTGTTCTATAATAGATAAGCAATATTCATAACATTACTACTTTATTTTGTTTTCATTGATCCTATAAAATTGTTGAGTTTCAGGTTCATGCATAAGAGGTTATTTATAGTTAGGTTATGGTACAATAGATTTTACTATTGATTTCTATCAACTCTAAATGTATAACTTAAAATTAATAATGTACATGACTAAAAACCCCAGTATTTTAAGATAGTATTTTTTAGTTTGTTTTTTTCTTAACTTGCATCAGAAAATAAGTATTGTGAATTTTCATTCTCAAAATGGAATCGTATAAAGACCTGCTTTAAAATATGTGATGTGGGGACACCTGGGTGGCTCAGTGGGTTAAAGCCTCTGCCTTCAGCTCTGCTCAGCAGGGAGCCTGCTTCCTCCTTTCTCTCTGCCTCTTTCTCTCTGATCTCTGTCTGTCAAATAAATAAATAAAATCTTAAAATAAAATAAAATGTGTGATTTTATGTAACATAATTCTTTTAAAATGGCATTTAAATGAGTGTATATAAAATATCATAGCAGGAATTAGAACAGGTAAGAATAAGACATAAATCTAAATTATAATCATTTTAATGTATGAATGACTAAAATAATATTATCACTTTGTTGCAAGTATTTTATTTAATTAAAATTCAAAACATACTTATTCTGAAAATCTTGTAAAATTCAATGTTTCCATATATTGTATATAATCTGAAAACCTATAGCTAATTTAATTTCTGTCTGGACCCCATATTCAGTCCCAGCAGCACAATTTTCATATGGAACTTTCCTTGAAATATTTAAAATAAAATATAAAATCATTCAGAGAAAAGTGTTGTGATTATGATTACCATGCTGGTTAAATACTTTTCTAGACTTCAAAATACTTTAAATGAAAAGAAAATTTTGAAAAGTGAACTGTTTCCACAGGTATTTGAATGTAAGTGAGATAGAAAAATATATCTCCCACACCTACCACTGTTGCAGCCTACATAACCTACAAGAAGAAAGATCTCTTCCTGCTCCTGCAACAACACACTAACCACCACTTGCAGCCGATGAGAAACGGTCACAACCTCAAATTCTTGTTCTTCTCCAACAGACTTTGGTTTAAAACAACCTTCCTCGATCTTCTCCTCAAACTTAATAAAAGCTGACTTTCCCTTTTTCTCCTCAGATTTGCCTATGGCTTGCTATAGTTTGCTTGTCCTGAATTAGAGTTCCTCTGCTAGTCCCAAATACATTAATTTTGGTAATAAGGTAACTGGCTATAATTTTTAGGTTGACATACTATCATTATGTTAAATACATAGAAAACTGATAAGGAAGTATACAGAAAAAATTAAAAATAATTTTAATTCATGTGTATGTATGTAAAATTTTCATTGGCATTTTTCTCAAGTTATTTTTTTTTTAAGATTTTATTTATTTATTTGACAGACAGAGATCACAAGTAGGCAGAGAGGCAGGCAGAGGGGCGGGGGGGAGCAGTCTCCCTGCTGAGCAGAGATCCCGATGCGGGGCTCGATTCCAGGACTCTGAGATCTTGACCTGAGCCAAAAGCAGAGGCTTTAACCCACTGAGCCACCCAGGCGCCCCAACATTTTTCTCAAGTTTTAATTTAAATTGCAGTTTAGTTAACTTGCAGTGTAATATTAGTCTCAGTTTTAGAATTTAGTGATTCAGTACTTTCATAAAATACCAGATGCTCATCACAACAAATGCCCTCCTTAACCCCCATTTTACCCCTCCCCTCATCCACCTCCCCTCTGGTAACCATCAGTTAGTTCCTTAGAGTTAAGCATCTGTTTCTTGGCTTTCCTCTCTTTCCCCCTCCATGTTCTTTTATTTTATTCATTAAATTCCACATGTGAATGAAATCATATGGTACACACACACCCGCATCTTCTTTATCCATTTAGCAGTCTATGGACATTTGGGCTCTCCCTATAATTTGGTTATTGCAGATAATCTTGCTCTAAACATCAGGGTGCATCTATCCCTATAAGTCAGTATTTTTGTATTCTTTGGGTAAATACCTGATAGTGCAATTGGTGGATCATAGGATAGTTCTATTTTTAACTTTTTGAGGAAACTCCATACTGTTTTCCAGAATGGCTGTGCCAGTTTGCATTCCCACCTATATTACAAGAGGGCTCGCGTTTCTTCACAGCCTCACCAACACCTGTTGCTTCTTGTGTTGTTGATTTTACCCATTGTGACAGGTGATATCTCATTGTAATTTTGATTTATATTTCCCTGATGATGAGCAATGTGGAGCATTTTTCATGTGTCTGCTAGCCGTCTGTATGTCTTCTTTGGAAAATTTTAAATTGGATTTTTTGTTCTTTGGGTGTTGAGTTATAAGTTCTTAATGCAGTTTGGATACTCACCCTTTATCAGAAATGGCATTTACAGATACCTTTCCTCCCATTTTGAAGGTTGCCTTGTAGTTTTACTTATTGTTTCCTTCACCGTACAGAAGCTTTTTAGGTTGATGAAGTCACAACAGTTTACTTTTGCTTTTGTTTCCCTTGTCTCAGGAGACACATCTAGTAAGAAGTTGCTAGAGGAAATGTGAAAGAAGTTACTTCCTATGTTTTCCTCTAGGACTTTTTCTGGTTTTAGGTTTTTCATCCATTATGAATTATTTTATGTATGGTATAGAATGCTGTCCAGTTAAATTCTTCTGCATGTTGCTGTCCAGTTTTCTCAACACCATCTGTTGAAGACTGTCTTTTTCCCATTGGATATTCCTGACTTCTCATTTGAAGATTAATTGACCATACAGTTGTGTGTTCATTTCTGGGTTTTCTATTCTGTTCCATTGATATATGTGTCTATTTTTGTGCTGGTACCATATTATTTTGATTACTACAGCTTTGTAATATAACTCAAAATCTGGAATTGTGATTTCTCCAGTTTTGCTTTTCCTTTTCAAGGTTTCTTTAGCTATTGGAGTTGTTTGTGGTTCCATAAAAAGTTTAGGATTGCTTGTTCAAGCTCTGTAAAAAATGCTGGTCATATTTTGATAGAGTTTACATTAAATGTATATAGATTGCTTTGGATAGTATAGACATTTTAACAATATTTTTTCTTTCAATCTGTGAGCATGGAATGCCCTTCCATTTTTATGTCATCTTCAATGAAATCCTAATAATTTAAAAGAAAAATTCCAATCTTTCTCTTTTATATTTTACAGTTTAGTGGGCATGGTAAATAATTTCACCAAATGTGTGAGTATAATGATAGGGCACTGAAATGTGCTTTGTAATTACACAGCTGGCATATCTGTTCTAATCTAGAGAATCAGAGAAGTGCACAAAGGACTTATGTACTCTGTAATAGTAAAGATATGCCAGTAGGTATGACTGGCATAGATATATACCAATAGAACAGATATGCCAGCTGTGTAATAGTACAAAGCCCATTTTAAGTGAGTTATGATAAATATTTAGATAGGAAACAAAGCAGAGAAGGGGAGAGTATTAAAGGGTAAGAGGAAAATACGCAAACATCAAGTATGAAAGCTGAAACAAGCCCTCTGAAAATGAAGAAGATAGTACAAGACAAAACAATACAATTGGTCTGTACAGAATGATAATGAAGTGGGTAAAGGTGGCAGACATGCCTCTGGAGACGAGGATGAAATTATGGAAGATGTATAAATAAGGTGGTAGAGTCCAAACAACTAGAACAATAATAAAAATGAAGATTATTTTTAAAAGAACATTATGTCCTTTTAATAGAATAAGTTTAGATTAAACACATATACAGTGTGCCCAATATAGCACAAAAATTTGCGCGAGACTAACCCAGGTTTGTAAGACTTTAGATTCATGTTCCTGTTGTACTGTAACTTATTGAAGAACTTTATATTAAGAGGTAACATGACCAGACTTTTAATGTAAAAAATCACCTTCTTTAGAATGGAAAATTGTCTGGAATAGAGCAATTGGGGAGGCAGACGTCCATTAGGAGATTACTACAGTGGTCCAGATAAGACATCATGGAAGACAATACCAGGTGACAGCCATAGAGATGGAGACATACAGATGAGTGGGAAAGAGATTTCAGAGAAGAAAAGACTGCATTTGATTATTTTAGCTTTGGGATTAAAAGTAAAGAGGAATAAAATCTGAATCACAAGTTTGTTATTTTGGCTACTATAAAAAAAACACTAAATAGTCAAATAATTCAAAGATGGAATGGGACCTCAAAGAAATAGGTGGATGTAATGGGAATTGTGAGTATATGATGGAAGACAACATACAGGGATAGGCTAGTTAAGAATCAAGTTTTAGAATAGTGTTAGATTTGAAAAAAAAAGTTAAGATCTTTGCAATTCCTAAATTTCTGTGAATATATGATCTATTTGTCTGTTTTAAGTACTCAATGGACAGCCTCCTTTTAAGATAGGTATGTATCAGAAGAAGAAAGATAATTTATGAAAAAAATATTTATATGGTCAGTGGAAAGGCCCTGGTTTTTTTTGGTATCAATTTGGATTTTAAATATGCCTATAAATATGTTGACTTCCAAAAAATGTGAGACCATCATGTTTGAAAGTGTACTTTCCCAAAGTCAAAGAAGAATCTTTGAAATTAAAATTAAAATTCTCTCTCTGTTTGATGTCTCTGAAGACAGAGACCCTGATGCTACAAACAATATCATACTGAAGTGAGATAAAATCAGTTTACAATTATGGTGGTATTCTAAACTTATCAACAAAAGTTCAAAATGTCTCACATCATCTCTTTGAGTTGAATGATGTTGAATTTAATCAGGAATGTATCTACCCCAGTTCTAGATTTATGGATCTTTTTTTCTTGTTCATGTACATCTTTGAACCATTCAAAACTTTGTTTCAAAAGATATATTCATTTTTATCTATCTTTAAATTTAGCCCCTTATGATGTGTAAACATAGTTATTTAAAATTTTTGAGAGTGATAAAACTGAAATGTTTAGTATTCTCACACTGAAACTTAAGATAACCATTGTAATCATTGTTTCTGTGATATTATGGAGATCCATTGATATGAGCCAAAATTAATTTTTTTCTGTAATAACAATTCATGTATTTATAGAACTTTTCTTTTCTGCCTCTCTGAAGCTTCACACTGACCAAGATAAAGGAGATGGAAATTTAAAATACATATTAACAGGAGATGGGGCTGGCAGTCTATTCGTTATAGATGAAAATACAGGAGATATTCATGCTGCAAAGAAACTAGACAGAGAAGAAAAATCCCTATACATTCTTCGTGCCAAGGCTATAGACAGAAAGACTGGGCGGCAGGTGGAACCTGAATCTGAATTTATTATTAAGATCCATGATATCAATGACAACGAACCAAAATTCACAAAAGACTTATACACTGCCAGTGTTCCTGAAATGTCTGGAGTCGGTAGGTATATGTTATTCCACTTAACGTCTTTGTTTATTTGCTAAGGTGATTATTACGGACATACGGTTAACGTATGTAGCCCCTTCCAAGATAAGAATTATATATAACTGAGGTACTCAATAAACATGTTGATTGAAAAAAAAATTATATATATCTGAAGACTACTATTGAAACTATCTCACTTCTTATTATTTTCAATTTTAAATATTTTAATAATTCTTGCAATTTTGTAACTTATACCTAATGATATCTAAAATATGATCTAAATGATATCTAAAAATATGATCTAAAAATATGATGACTGAGAACAGTTATTCCATTGCATTTCTTTTTTTTTTCCATTGTATTTCAACCAACATCTTTACCTTTATTCAACTGCCATTCAAATGGCAGTCAAGCTGAATGTGTTTTTGCCTGAAATAAAAAAGGGATATCAAATAGTGTCAGCAGTTTTGGACAGTTTTGGACAGTTTTGCTTGCATTATTTTGCATAACAACTAACCTTGCATTTGACAAATTTCTTTTGATCATCTTATTTGATCACTGAAAGAACTTCATGTGGAAGGCATGGGAAATAGAACTTTAAATCCCCATTCTGTTAATTAGGAACTCAGGATTCTGAAAGATTAAGTAACTGAATTAAGATCAAATAACCTAGTAACATAATAACAATATGCCAAGTCTTTTAATGTTATTTTAGCTGAGTTCCACTACTGAATAATATTTTATTATGCAAACTGAAAAGATTGTTTCATTTTTAAGGGTCCTCACAATTTTAAGTACTATTTGTTATTATGCAATTTTTACCTGCATGTCTAAGTTTAGATTTGTTAATGAGATAAGAATTAAGTCATAACATGTTAAAAAGGAAGTGATATAAACTTAGTATAATATCCAAATTATACAACCAATTTTCAAAATTTGATAGTTTAGTTGAATATTATTTCAAAATCAGTTTTCAGTGATTAACTTTGAAATTATTATAATTAATCATGTTTCAGTCTAAAATGGTTTCTTTATGAGGAAAACCAAACTTATATCTACCTTTACTGAGTTAACGATACAAAATTATTTCTTAACTATGTGTGTCATCTAGCCAGAAGAACCAGGTGTTTGTAAAGAAGTTATTTCCTCTCAATGCACTTGAAATCTCATCTATCTGAGAAAAGTGCAGTTCAGTTGCCTTTTCAGGTATTCATTCTAATAATATGAAAGAGAGTTATCAAATTAGACAGGAGTGCTATGAAATCAGAAAGCCTAGGATGAAATATGAGTGGTTGTGTTTTCTTTAACATTTTAAAATATCTGCTAGCCTGGTATAGTTCCATGGAAAGTACTGGATAGGTTCATGTAGGTCGACCTATATAGGGCTGAGGTAAGTATGTATCATGATCCCTAAATGACTTATATTTGAGATGAAGATACATTAAATTTATACTCTCTATTTCAACTTCCTATTGATGAGCATTCTAAAGTAGTTTGGTTTCCTGGTTAAGACACTTTAACTTTTATAAAACATTACTGTTTAGTCTGTTTGTATGTTATTTTCCCAGATAGTTTTTTAAAGATTTTATTTATTTATTTATTTGGGAGGGAGAGAGATTGAGAGGAAGAGAGAGTGTGAGCAGGGAGAGAAACGGAGGGGGAATGAGAAGAAAAGGGAAAGAATCCCAAGCAGATTCTACACTGGGATTGGACTCCATCTCAGGATCCTGAGACCATCATCTGAGCCAAAACCAAGAGTTGGATGCCTAACTGACTGAGCCACCCCTGCATCCTTACTTTGTCAGATATTTTGACACTTAATAATACAAAAGCTTTCATTTATCCTTCTGGAAATAGATTTTATATACCTATAGGAATAAAAAGTAGAATTTTGATGACAGGTATTTGACTATGACACATTTTGATAATAACTGACTTAGAGTTGAATAACTTTTAAACTTTTCAAAGAATTACCTCATTTCAAAAACCAGAATGTTTACTTGTCAGACTGTTAATATTGAAAGTCAAATAACCTGTATTTTCCATGTATTATTTTGTGCTGTTTAATGGAATATTATCTCTCTACTCTGTGTATTCCTATCATCTACCTAATTCAAATATGTTCTATTTCATTGCTTTATTAATATTTATCAAGTATATAATAAGAATAGCAATGGAACAAGTACTAGAATATTTTATTAAATATAAAAGACTTAAGTTGTTCAATACCCATAATAATATACAGAATACATAAATTTATACATGGAAGAAGGCCTGCAGATTATCTTTTCCAAAAAGCCCTTCCTGTAAGGCAATCTGTATTTCATTTATATAAACTTTAAAGTGTGGGCAGTACAATTTCTGGTTATTGCAAGTCTTAAAAATGAGAATTTAGGTCCTTGTCAATGGCACTTCCTCTGTGTCTACAATTCCAACAAAACTGAAAAAAAAAGAAGAAACATATAGAAGGTAGCTATATTGCTCTGGTTGCAGCTTTTCATATCAATAAAAGAAGATTTAAAAACTACCAGTAAATCTTGGGGCACCTGGGAGGCCCATATGGTTAAGTGTTGACCCTTGGTTTTGGCTCAGGTCACCATCTCGGGATCCTGGGTTGGAGCCCTGTGATGAGATCTGCACTCTGCTCAGAGTTGGCTTAAGATTCATTCTCTCAATCTCTCTCTCTCAAATAAATAAATAAATAAAATCATAATAATAAATAAAAACTACAGGTAAATCTTGACCCTATTTATGGAAGATAGTTATTATTATTACTAAGTTTGGCATCACCACTTTAATTTCTTCCTGTTTGACCCACAGACAGACTTCATATGTGTGATTATTTTTAAATATCAATGCATATATTATACACAAATACACACACACATACACCCACACAAAAGCACCATATTACCCCTCTTCTAATAAATAAGTAAAAACCAGCTCAAAAGAGGTAAACTGACTTGCCCCAAAACACACAATTTATTACTATACTAGTTATAAAAAGAGAAAAAAAAGGTTAATAAAAAGCAGGGAAAACTAGATAATTTTAATGCCTTAGTATTATTCCCCACTCTAAAATACTTGTGCTTATTATGGAAAACTTCTAATTTTATGAGATTCTTAGTAATTCCTCAAAAGAAGCTGTTTTCTTTTTTAATTTAAATTCAGTTTGCCAGGGGCCTGGGTATCTCAGTGGTTTAAAGTCTCTGCTTTCAGCTCAGGTCATGACCCCAGGGTCTTGGGATCCAGCCCTGCATCGCATTGGGCTCTCTGCTTAGCAGGAAGTCTGCTTCCCCCTCTCTAACTGCCTGTCTCTCTACCTACTTGTGATCTCTGTCTGTCAAATAAGTAAATAAATAAAATCTTTTAAAAAAATTCAATTAGCCAACATATGATACATCATTAGTTTTTGGTATAGTGTTCATTGATTCATTAGCTGCGTAAAATGCCCAATGGTCATAACAACATATGCCCTCCTTAATGTCCATCACCCAGTTAGTTACTCCACAGCACTTTTTCTTATTTTATTCTTTTAATTCAAATGCCCTTATCAATAAAGTTAAATGCTGAAACAGAAAGGGGAGTGACTGCATTTTACATTAAGATTTTAGATCTATTAATGTATAAAATATCTAAATAAAATGTCTATTAATTATACATATAGATAAAATATATATTCATATTATATATATTTATGTATATAAATAATACATATTTATATATATGTTATAGACATGTATTTATTGGAGAGGGAAACGAACCATGAGACACTGTGGACTCTGAGAAACAAACAGAGGGTTTTAGAGGAGAGGGGTGGGAGGTTGGGTGAGCCTGGTGGTGGGTATTAAGGAGGTCACGTACTGCATGGAGCACTGGGTATGGTACATAGAGAATGAAGTTTGGAAAACTGAAAAAATAAAATTAAAAAATATATATTTTTTAAATTATATTTTTGTATATAACTCTGTTTAAAGGAAAATTAATATTAACTCAGTATAATTTTGTAGATGTAATTGTCTCTGTTTTTACCTATACAAAAAACTAAATGGTGATACTTGAGAACTTCTTCAAGTTGTGTGTAACCCATATACTAAGAGTTAAAGCCCATACATAATCAAATAATAAAGAATGCTTCTTGATATCCTCCAACGTTCTCCTCCATGTTGTCCCCTTTCCCTGTTAATTTTTGTCCTAATTGTGTCTTTTTTGTTCCTGTCTCACCAACTCCTCTCCTTGTTTATTTCTCCCTCTACCCCTGCTTCTGTCAAAACCACATGCCATATTCCATTGTGTTTCCCAGAATCACATGCTTCTCTCCTTTTCAAAAGTTAAAATCAAGTGATTCCAAATGTTGAAATCTGAAATGCATTAGCATTTTCTCATCAGAACAAATAAACTGGACAATATATAAGGATATATAACGAAGGAAAATGAGATAACTGATTTAAATATTTATATTTAAATATATTTAAATATCAAATATTTATGGCCGATCCCATAGATACTCTTTTTATTTTTTGTGGTCATCATACTTCGATTAAAGATTATCTATCACCCTTCCATATCTGCATGCATTCATCTTCATCTAGGCAACGTCCTACTGTGTAAATTTGCAGGGTTTGATGCGTGCTTTCTCTTAGACGGGGTATTTCCCAAAACCAGTCTTTCAAAAACTTACCCAGTTCCCCTTCCACACCATCTCCTCAACAAGAAATCCCTCTGTAAATTTTCTCAAATCACACATAGAACTCACCAATGAATTCCTTATGACTTAATCCAAGCCAGTGAGCGTTCATTGCCTGTGGATTCAAGAATGTATCTAATCATAGCCAAATGCCAGACCAGCCCTTTAGTGAAGCAGTTAGAATACAGCTTCTTTCCTCAGACTGTCTAGGTTGATCTCTATCACCTTTTCTCTCACCTTCTATCCCTTCTCACCTTCTAGATGTGTGGCCTTGAGCAGCAACCTCTCTCTGTCTCAAGGCCTTCATCGCATGCACCTCCTGAGAATAAATTAATCATGTAAATTAAGGGCTGAATATTCTGCCTAGCCTACCTGAAGTGTTCTGTAAATGTTCATTCTTATTATGACTTTCTAGAAACTGTGCTGGGCTTCAAAGATAAAATGTTGAATAAAATAGACATGGCCCCTGCCTTTGGGGAGTTTACACACAGGACAAAGCCTACAAATAACAAATACAATAAATTGGTCATTCAGGCTTCACTCTAAGTTATTTTTTAAATCTTTGTTTAATGTAAAAGTAGAACACTTATTTTAAATTATTTGAGAATAAATGAAAATTATAAGTATTTCAGAAAATTCAGAGGGATATAAAAATCACAATCTTTTAATCCATCTGTATAATAAACACAATTATAAAATCTATGCATTTTATATATATATAAATAGAAACTACTTTCTAACTTTATTACTAAATAGTATTAACTGTGCAATAAGTTCATGAAAAAAATACAACCTCTGAAATAAATACAATATCTATTCCCTAAAATCCAACACATTAGGTATTTCTATTTTCTTATTCTACCATTAGAAATACCACAATAATATGCTGTCAGTGTTCATCAGTGTTTAACAGCATTCCTAATCATTACCATGATTCTAAGGGAAGGGACAGTACTAGTACTATATGAGTGTTTATAACATTTTAGTCGCATTCCAAGATTGAGTTCTATTCTCTAGATTAAATTTTTTGTCTTTTTTAGGTCAAGTATTTTTGGATATGTTCTAAGATCACACACCCACAATAAAAGCAAACAACAGAAAACAAATTTAACAACAAAACATACTATTAAAAGTGTCAAAAGGTTTAAAGGAGTATTTTTACCTGTTTTCACTATGAAGTGACATCCACAATAAAAGAAAAATGAAACTGGTAGCAAAATACATGTCATGAAATTGATGAATTAACCACTTGCATTTAGCATATTGATTACACTGAATAATTCATATTTCAAATAATCCTCAACTATGAAAGCAATTCTTATTCTAACGAACATATGTTCACATAGGTTTATGTAAAAAATTCAATATAAATCATTCAATATAAATCAGAAAACCACTTTAGTTTAACTTCTTAATGTTATTGTGGGGAAGTGGAGATCACTTTATTACTTCTGCTTTGGCCTGGCTAAAATGGGAGGGGGTGTTTTTAAATGACAAAGGAGAACAGCTAGGATCCACTGAGTAAGTCACAGTGTGTCCTCACAATGGATGTACCAAGGCCTCAAGAGAAAGAGCTCAAGTTCTCTTGTTAATTAATTTTGAAAAAAAAAAAAAACATAAAAAGACTGCTGCAAAATTCATGCATTAGTATTCAGATACATTGATGGGAAATGAGCTGTTAGTTTAATCTTAATGTACAATTACTTAATTTTTAGGCTTTGCATATGTATATACATGCAAATTTTGAGAAACATTCACTACAAGTCAAAGAGACAAGCTTTGTGTGTGTAACATATGAGGTGTTCAAGTAGGAGACACAGCCAGGATGGAACTTGCCCTGTGCTAAGGAATTTTAAAATCTATGTAAGAATCGGAGTCAAACTTTGGAAAACTTACATGTAGTATACTAGAAAATGTCATTTAAACTCATTTTGCCCAAGGGATACTTAGTAGGTTTTAGTTAATAGTAGTTTTACAATCATACTTTGAATCTTTATAGTGATTAGGGAAATATTAGAAAAGCCCATTATGTTAAGCTCCTGAAACTAGCACCTAAAAAATCCTTTTATCTTTTAAAGACAATTTATGATAAAATAAAAAGAGAATGGTTTTATTTTTATAAAATAAAATGAAACAGATATTAGTATTAAATTACAGTATTGTATGTGACAGAACTGAATACTTTCTTAATTTTGGGGGGAAATATCTACTAATTTCATTATGTGCAGCAAATAATAGGTAACATACCAATAAATACAAACATATATGACTTTGGTAACTACATTTTATAGGGAGACACAGATGCTTAATAATCATTTATATCTTAAACACACAAAAATTACAGGTCAATTTTATGTCAGTTTGTTTTTTATTAACATAGGGCCCCTCTATTTTTTTATTCTATTTATAATATACAGTTAACTTACCAGAGCAAAAAGCAGCCTGAGTGTTACCAATGCTGGTTTTATCTTTGAATACATATTTTCAGTTTGCAGTAACTGCATTAATTGAAAATTGCATGTGCATTGTATTCAGTGAAAAATTTTTCCTTACAGTATTTTTTTTAAAAGATTTTATTTATTTATTTGACAGAGAGAAATCACAAGTAGATGGGGAGGCAGGCAGAGAGAGAGAGAGAGGGAAGCAGGCTCCCTGCCGAGCAGAGAGCCCGATGAGGGACTCGATCCCAGGACCCTGAGATCACGATCTGAGCCGAAGGCAGCGGCTTAACCCACTGAGCCACCCAGGCGCCCTCCTTACAGTATTTTTGATCAACTAAAAATGAAGTGCATTTGTTTCATTATGTTCATTTTTATGATAAAATAGTTTGCTGATTTTTTTTTTCAAATAGCTCAAACCATAAAATTAAGGGATATTGAAATTTTAAAAAAGGAATGAAAAAGAAAAGTGTGGGTTTTTTGAGGCAGCATCACTTAAAAAATTTTGTTTAAATATATACCATTGTCTAACACACCACACAACTAGCAGTAATTATTCAGAAAGACAGTTTTCAAAGTTGGAAGTATTTAGGTGTCTGTGTTTGGGTGGGGATTCGTGCAGGTACATCAGTTATACAAGTGACGGCGACAGATGCAGATGATGCCAACTATGGAAACAGTGCCAAAGTGGTCTACAGCATATTGCAAGGACAGCCATATTTCTCAGTGGACCCAGAATCAGGTAATAACCTTTAAGACTTGGTCTCTTTTTCACGTTATAATACATCTGGATGCACAATTATAGATTTTTCTGTATTTTAAAAGCTATTGACTCGGCATCATGCTTTCATTTATTCCCTACAGGTATTCCATGGAAATAAAGGCAAATTTCATATTATTTATGTAGATTATTTGAACTGTTAGCTTTTGAGACTATTACTTACTGAATTTAAATTCATGACACCAAATACAGAACTTCAGAGATTTGGCACTTTACGTGTCATAGAAAACACTCAAAACCTAAGGAATGTGACGATCATCAAAATCAAGCAAGCTTATTAATCTGAAGATTTCTGGATGAAGTTAATTTGCTTAATCAAAAAGATAATTAAATTGATTTAGCAAACTCATTCCCTGTACAACAGCCAGTGGAAGATTTCTTTCTGTTCTGTCAATTACAATTTAATATTTATGGATTTCATCCATTTAGGTACACCAACTTTTTATCTGTTTGTTATGACGAGCTTCTGTAAAATAGATCTTGCATAGGTTAATCTTAAAACTCAATTATTGAACTGTAAAATATTTGTCTACTTTCTCTAAAAGGCATAATAAAAACTGCACTACCAGACATGAGCAGAGAAAATAAAGAGCAGTACCAAGTGGTTATACAAGCCAAAGACATGGGCGGCCAGATGGGAGGCCTTTCTGGAACCACCACAGTAAACATCACTCTGACGGATGTCAACAACAATCCTCCTCGATTTCCCCAGAGTAAGGAAGGTTTTATTTGTCTCATGTTGGAAGCCTACTCCAATACACTACGAACAGAGGCTAATATTTGCACGAGTATTTTCGCTATCAGTTTATGAAGAAAGGCAAATCCACAAGCAGTCCCCCTGACAAAATATCACAATTTCCAAAAATTGATTTCCCAATATTCACTATGACCATTCAATCTTTTTCTTAGATCTTTTATGGTTCACAGTGTGGACTCTCAATTCTGACTGCCTGGTTTCAAATCCATGTCTGTCACTTGTCTTACCTCAATTATCTTGTCTCTATATAATAATATTTTCTTATTTATTTATTTACTTATTTTTTTTATTACATACAGTTGATTGTAAAACACACACTTGATGTTTTAAAGTCTCTGAAATCCGATACTATATCAAAATCATGGCAATTCGGGTTTAATTGGCAGGATTTGTTTTTCCAAATGGCTCATCGAATTATGGCATATCTTAGTTCTGATGTCATCAAGACATGTTAAAGTTTGCTAATATGTGTTACATATTTATAAAGATTAAATTAGTCAATACCCCTTTAGTCACCACCATTTGAGGCATGTATGTTAAACCATAGATGCTTTCCATGCCATGAGTTCCCATAAAAACAGATTCTAATCCTTTGCTGGGAATGTTTCCTTTTTGCAGTGAATAAAAATATAAAGGGCCCTATTTTTGAATTGTTCAATGAAAGGGTCTCAAATTTAAATTTATGATACTGAATCCAATACATGAGAGTATTTTCCAAACTATCCACATTTAAAACATTTGATGATTCAACTTTGGATGTTTGACATATACATCCGAAAAATGTTTTTTAAAAAGTTTGCTAAGAATATAAATAATAAGCTTAATGATCGTAAATGTATACTTCGCATTCAGTTTCCTTAAATATAAACTGAAAAAGTATAACTTGAATTCTTACATGGTTTGTCACTCTATAATTCCATGATCTATTATATCTTAGCAAAAGGTTTAGAACTATTATGGCAGTAATAAAAACATTTAAGAACTAGCCATGGAGTAAATATATTAAGGACATAATTTCATTTAATTCTCATTAAAAAAAAAAAAAAACTCTGT
This sequence comes from Mustela putorius furo, assembly GCF_011764305.1. NCBI lineage: Eukaryota > Metazoa > Chordata > Mammalia > Carnivora > Mustelidae > Mustela > Mustela putorius. Next base: position 2,367,992 of record NW_025421373.1, on the reverse strand, counting down.
GAGCTAATTCTTGACATTATCACCCTATTCTTATAGAAATCCTAGAGAACTGAACTTGCCCAGTAATAAGAATTCCAATGCAGGCAGTTAGATTTGGAAGTCCTTCTTTATCACCAAGAAAATTGGAAAGAGTATAGACTTTGAAGTCCGAGAGACTTAGTTATTAATCCTGCATTTCTCAATTTCATAGGATGATCTTGAGCCCTATGCTTGAAGATCGTGTACCTACTACCTTGGCCTTATGAGGACTAGGTTTAGAATTAAATTAATTAATATAGAGAGCCTTTCCTTATACAGAGTTCAGCACATATTAAATGTTTAAAAACATGGTGGGTATTATGGAGGGCACGTATTGCATGAAGCACTGGGTGTGGTGCATAAACAATGAATTCTGTTACGCTGAAAAGAAATTTTTAAAAATGTTTAAAAACAATTCTAACTTTCATTAACTCTTTTTGTAACTTTTTCTCACTGTCTTTTGAATAAAAACTCACAAACTAAAATCCTTTCAAGGACAGCACAATGCAATATAATGACTGGCTGAAAACTGTAGGAAATAGAAACATTCATATACCACTTAAAGGCCTTAAGAATCAAAAAAGGAAGGAAGGGAGGGAGAGAGGCAGGAAGGAAGGAAAGTTCCTGCGAATGGATTTAACGTTCTATCCCTGACTTAGGATATAAAAATAAGTCCATGTTTTTTAAGTAATTTAAAGAAAAATACTGGTAAAAATATAGAATGATAATATCAAAGGCTCTAGATATGTAGTAAATAGTCAGTTTTTCTTGCCCTCTGGAGCAAAAGTTCTGGAATCTAATAACATGTCTACCATCTACTTTCTAAATAACCTTGGAGCATTCACTTAATCCTGAACTTACATTTCTCATTTACATAATGACAGTGTTCTGCCTTTATGAATTATTTTTCCAACTTAATAAACCTATAATTTTTGACAGTTTACAATTCCAATTCAATACGATGAGAACCTCTCCCAATTTAAAGTTAATGTACTGAAGTAAAAAAGGCAGAGGAAAGAAGACTTTTGTTATCTAAAGACGAAATGTCAAAACATCTCTGATTTAATTTTCAGGTACGTATCAATTTAATTCTCCCGAGTCTGTACCTCTTGGAACCCATCTTGGAAGGATAAAAGCCAATGACCCTGATGTGGGGGAAAATGCTGAGATGGAATACAGCATTGCTGAAGGAGATGGCGCAGACATGTTTGATGTCATCACTGACCAGGATACACAGGAAGGGATTATAACTGTCAAACAGGTTTCTTTACGCTGTCTTCATTTTTTCATTGAGCGCTTACAGTTTATTTTTGCTTTTCAGTTAAGGGAAGAAGAGCCTAGGATTTATTTTTCCCATCCTTTACACACTGTCCAGTTTTCATAGAAGTGGGTATGGTTGTGATTTCATCTCAAATAAGTAAACCAACTTCATCACTGACACTTAAAAAGTGATACAAAACCTTAACTGCTTATAGTAGATGACCCAATTAGGATTGGATAGCCTCAAAAGTACTTATTTTACATTTTCTGTGGCCCAAAAAATAGGCATGCAGCCATAACTTTATTTCATGTACTTTTCAAAGTATTTAAATTAGCCTCTTTAAGTTGATGAAACCTGAAGATGCTGCATGTTTTTTTTATGTTGGATGCAGTGGGAGAGAATATTATGAAACTTTACATACTACAATCCAGAGAAATGTGGATTAAATTCAGACTTATTGATTTTTCTGTTTTCATTCATATCTTGCTTTCCGTAGTGTTCAGTATTCTTTCTAAAATAACAGTTTTAGATATGTTGGAACTAAGGAAGCAATTTATATGAATAGTTTGCTGCATCTCTACTTTTTTTCTATATTTTCTCTCATTTTAACTTTGTTTAACTTTGATAATAACAATAAATAATCTATATGTCCATTAGATAATACATTTTGCCTGTAACCATCAAAATGTGAAATGCATTATCACGTGGGAATTGATCTTAATGTACATACCATTATATTCAGTTACCCTCTACGAATAAGTATAAGACAAAATAAAAAATTACTGATTTATTTGATATACCTAAAAAGCAATAATTGGGGAAGTTTTTTAACCATAGTTACTGGTACCATTAACAGAGCCTGTTTTTACATTTAATATTGTCTTCCATTGTCATGTCTGCTATATTATACTAATTTTTCTTATTTAACTTCAGAATTTAGATTTTGAAAACAAAATGCTGTACACTTTAAGAGTGGATGCAAGTAACACTCACCCTGATCCACGATTCCTACATCTGGGTCCCTTCAAAGACACAGCCGTGGTCAAAATAGCTGTGGAAGATGTAGATGAGCCTCCTGTGTTCAGTAAACTTTTCTACTTGATAGAAGTAGATGAAGATGTGAAGGAAGGCAGCATTATTGGACAGGTCACAGCGTATGACCCAGATGCCATGAACAATTTAATAAAGTAAGTATTTTGTAAGTCTGCAGAAAAATAATCATCTTTTCACTATTTATAAGCATGTGTGGAAAAAATGATGCTGTACTATGTATGATCAAGTACAGTAACAAGACTAAACACTTCCATAACGACTCTTAGCTGGACTGCCTTCTAAGTGATTTTATTGCATTTGACTCATCACTTTACAAGGTAGATGCGATTATTATACCTGTCTGCAGGTTTTAGATTAAGGTACCAAGCATTTAAATAACCTGCCAAACAATTAGTGGGTGGCAAAGCTGGGTTTGAGAATCAGGCCATCTGGCTCCAGAGTCCATGACTTTAATCCTTTAGCTACTGTGATTCTTATCTCACTGTCTTTCTTGGAGAAATTGTAGTCCAATAATAAGTGATCTAAACAAATAAATCAGAAAAACATTGTTCTAGAAATGTTACGAAGAGGTAATTTGAAAATGTTGAAAAATCTTTTTTGTTTGTTTATACACTAAGTTTTTTCAACTTTTTATTTAAATTCTAGTCAGTTAACATACAGTGCAATACTGGTTTCTCCTTTAAAAACAGTTACTCAGCATACCATTTATTAAAATTTTGGGAAAAAATAGTATGTCAATTATATTCTAATAGTAACAGAGAATTAGTAAAGAAAAAAACGATATTTGAGAATTGCAAACATTAAAATTAATATGGTATTGTGAAGTATAGTGTAATACTTTCCCCGAGTTTAAAATTGTATTAACCTTTTCAAAACTTTCAAATATTCCGGAATCTTAAGTGATTACTACGTGTGGTTCTTAAAGGGAATGCAAAGAGAGTTATAAATGGATAGGCTGGGTGGGTGAAGATGGATATAGCTATACGCAACTGTGGCATTAAATTCATGATACCAGACCATCAAACATTTTGCCTATCCCTTCCTCTGTAAAATTACTGTTACCATTTATTGAGCACTTGCTATAAGCTAGAGAGTCTAAAGAGATTTATATTTATTAGCTCAGTTAAGCCTTACCATAACTTTATTAGGCAGGTATAACTGTTACCACCCAAATTTTATACAAGAATACATTGAGATGCGAAGGGTTAAAGGACACGCAGTACACAAATAAACAGACTGAGGATTCAAACTATTGCTGATCCGAATGCATAGCCAGTTCTTTGGCAGACATACCCTTCTTTCTTAATGACCTGTTTACTAATTAGAGATAATTAATATAATGTTCCTCATTTGTAGACTAATTGGACTGACTTCAGTTATACAAGGCAGATCCCTCAGGGACAAAATTATGCAAAGGCAAAACATGGTTTTTGTCCCTCAGAATTTGGTCTAGTTTCCCTTCATTTTTCCCATTGCCCACAATAGGGAATTTCATAAGCTCCAACTATAGACATGTTAACTTAGAAAATTACAGTCTTTTTATTCTTTTTAAACAAATGTATTGAGGTATTACTGACTAACAATAAATGGCACAACTTTAATTTGTATGATTTGATCAACTTTTGTATATTCATATGCCCACTAAAACATCAGCAAAATCAAGATAATGAACATATATCTTACCCCCCAAAGTTTGCTCATGTGCTTTTTAGTACCTCCCTCCTAAACTTCCTAAAACCCATCCTCCAGCCCCCAGGCAAACACTGATCAGGTTTCTGTCAATATAGATTAGATTAGATTAGATTGGGCTTTCTTGAATTTGTACAAACACAATCATAAAGTATTCTCTGTTGTCTAACTTGTTTTACTTACATAACCATATTGAGATATTTCCATGTTGTTATGTGCATTAATAGTTTATCCCTCCAACTGCTGAAAAGTATTTCATTGTTCAGAGATGCCACAATTTGCTTATCTGCTCACTGATCAATTTTAAGTTGTTTCAAATACTTGGATATTGCAATACCTTTATATACATTTGTATTTAAGTATATATACAAACATTTGTGAGTCAGAATTTGCATAGTTAACATGTTTTCACTTTTCTTGAGATAACTATTAGAGTTATGATTGGACCATAAAAAGTCAGCCTTTTTAATCACAGCCATTCTAATAGGTGTATAATAGTATCTTATTGGCATGTGACCAACGATGTTGAACATTTTCTGTATGCTTAATGTGCCACTCATATGTGTTCTCTGATGAAGTATTTATTCACTACTTGCTTAGATTTTGCTGTGTTACTTCCTTATTATTGATCTGGAGATACATACACATACCTACACACGCACCACTTAGCACAATGGATACAAGTCCTTTATCAGATATGTGATTACAAATATTTTCTCTCACTTAGTGCCCTGTATTTACATTCCCATAAACTTTCAAAACTCTCAATTTTGATGAAATCTAATTTATTAACTTTTAATTTATGGATGAGTTTTTAGTGCCTTATATACCAAACATCTGCCTGAGTCCAAAATTCTTATTCCATGTTTTCTTCTGGAAGATTACTGTTTTCAGTATTATATTTACATCTATGATTTTAAGCTAATTTTCTATTGTATGAGGTATGGATCAAAGTTCTTTCGGTTTTTAGTATATGGATCCCCAACGTTTCTAGCATCATGAGTTGCAAAAACTGTTCTTGTCACTGAATAGCCTTCCCACCGTTGTTAAAATCCAATTGCACACGTATATATGGGTCTAAGTCTGGACTCTCTCTTCTATTCCAATTATGTATTTATCTATGTTTGCAAAATCACAGTTTTCTGTACCTTTAGGGGGTGGGATTATGGACATTGGGGAGGGTATGTGCTTTGGTGAGTGCTGTGAAGTGTGTAAACCTGGTGATTCACAGACCTGTACCCCTGGGGATAAAAATATATGTTTATAAAAAATAAAAAAAAAATTTAAAAAAAGTCTTGAAATTAAATATTATTTGTCATTTAACTTTTTTTTTTCTTTTCTAAGTTTGTTTGGTAATTCTAGGTCCTTTTTATTTTCATATATAAACTGCTACAAAAGAGTCTGCTAGAATTTTGATTTGAGTTGTGTTAAGTGTGTAGAGTAATGTGTGCAGAATTGATGCCATCCTAATGAACTGAATCTATTAACCCAAAAGAATATATTTTCTCTGTTTATAGAGGGATTTTTTTCAGCTGTGTTTTGTGTTTTTTTATGTCTACAAAAAATGTTTTTTATATTTCTCTTTATTGCTTTATTGCACTGGCAAAAACCTCCAAAATGATATTAAGAAGAAGTAATAAGAGCAGATATCCTTAACCTTCTACCTTGTCTTATGATGAAATCATTTAGTCTTTCATCATTCAGTGTGATGCCATCTGCAGGGTCAATTTTATTCTATTCCTTTTGTTCTAAGTATTTTTATCAGGAACAGAGTTTGGATTTTGTCAAATGGTATTCTCTGTGTTTACTGAGATGGCCATATAGTAACATGATGTATTATTTGATTTATTTTTTAAATATTGAACAAGCTCTGTATTATTGGGATAAAGGCCACTTAGCCACATTATACTATAATCATTATACACTGTTGAATTCAGTTTACTGAAGTCTAAAAATAATTTTGCACCTATTTTTACGGGGACATTAGTTTACAGTTTGGTTTTCATGTAATGTCTGTTTGGGTTTGGTGTCACGGTAATACTGTCACACAATGCAGCCATAAGTATAAGAGGCTCTTTTAATTTTTTTGAAGAGTTTGCGTAGAATTGATGTTATTTTTCCTTAAACATTTGGCAGAATTTAAAGGCAAAGGACTGCATTATCTTTTTTATATGAGTTATAGCTACAAATTCTGTTTCCTTAGTAGCTGTAAGGCTCTTCAGGTTTTTTTATTCTTGCATGACCTGGTTTGGCTTTTTTTCCCCCTTTTCTTCATCTTTCAGGGAATTTTTGAGTTTCATCACAGTTGAAAAAAGTTGTTCATGATATTTATATTATCCTTTTGATACTCTAGTAATGATAGCCATTAGTGATATTGTTAATTTGTAGCTACTTTCTTTTTTTTTTTTTGTGGGCCAGCATGACTAGACTTTTTAGTTGATTGATTTTCTCAAGGAACAAGTTATATTGGTTTTTCAGTAGTTTTTTTTCTCTTTTTTACTCCGATCTTCATTCTTTTTTTCTGCTTACATTGAGTTTCATTTGCTCTTCTTGTCTATGTCTTTGAGTCAGAAACCGAGGTCATTGATTTGAGACCTGCGATTGTTCTCGTATGTGCATTTTAGTGATAAATAAATTTCCCTCTAGGTACACCTTTACATATGTTGTTGGGTTTTGTACCAATACAATAAAAATTTTGCATTGTCCTTAATGTTTATTTTTCTCTTCCTGTCAGTTGTGTCACAGGATGCTCTTAGCTTCTGTCACTGGTTTTAGCGATTTGGATTATGATGTAACTTTCTATAATATGCGTCAATTATTTTGAACTTGAAGTTTATAAAGCTTCCTGAATCTGTGATTTTTATGGCTTTCCTCAAACTTGGAAAAGTTTCCAGCAAGTCCCTTTAATATTTTTTGCCCTATATTCTTTTCTTTAAGGGCATTTAATTATAAATATGCTAGGTCTCCTATATGTGCAATACAGTGCACTGGTGCTATTTATCTTCTTTTTTCCCTTTTAGCCATTCTAAATCATTCCCATTCGTCTTCATCTTCATGTTTATTAATCTTTTTTTCTTTCAATATCTAACCTGCTTTAATTCCATCTAGAGTATTTTTTCATTTCGTAGATTATAATCTCTTCTCTGGAGGAGTTATCTCTAGGTTGTTTTCGATTGACAGATTTTTCCTGGAAGTCATATTTTCTTGTTTTTTGCATGCCTGTAATTTTTGACTTGATGACAAACACTGTGGTTTTACTGTGGTTAGTGTTAAGTAGCTCTGCATTTACTTTTTTTTTTTTTAGCTTTGCATCTTCATATATACTCTTGAGTTGCATTCAGATGTGTTTAATTTTTTTTTATTTATTTGAGAGAGAGCATGAGTGAGAGAGAGAGAGAGGAGAGAGAGAGAGAGTCCGCACAAGCAGGGGGAGGAGGAGGGGCAGAGGGAGAAGCAAACACCCTGCTGAGCAGGATCCTGGGATCATGACCTGAGCCAAAGGCAGATGCTCAATCGCTTAACTGAGCCGTCCAGGCATCCCTCAGATGTGTGTTTAAATTACTCACAACATCTTAATCTTTTGGACCTGGCTTTTGTGCTTTATTAGCAGCCCTTTTTTCTAGACCTAATTTTGCCCCGTAAATCAAGTAAGACCTTCCTGAGTAGTCTACCAAAGCCCCACGAGGTACGAATTTCTCCTCTTCGGTTGGTGGAAACAGAACTATTCCCAGTAACATGCCAGTTCACAGTTTTGCTCCCTCCTAATCCTTGTGATTGATTACTTCTATTGTTTCACTTTAGCTGTATCCAAATATGTTCTGATCAGAACTTAGCTGAAAACTTGAGTTATATTTTCTTCAAATTTCAGTAGTTCCCGCTTTGTGGAGCTCTCTCCCATGAATTACTCAGCCTTTCAAATTCTAGACTTTGTCCTCGACATGGACTACCAGCTTGAACGCAGGGGATTGACAGACTCCATCTGGGATCTCATTTCCTGCATTATTGTCTGGAACCTCTCCCTGGCAGCAAACTAGGAAGTTTTATGGATCACAACCTATCTTTCTCTTTTCTCTGGGATTATGGTCATTGTTCGCTGGTGTGTAATCCTTCAAAAATAATTTTCATTTAGTTTCATATATTTTGTTTAGTGTTAGTGGGGTGTGTGTGTGTGTGTATGCACGTGCATGTGGGGGGGGCTAGTAAATCCATTCCTTGTTATTTTACAGTTGCTAAAAAGGGACATTCAAAATATTTTTAAAATATATTTTTAGTTATATAATTTGGTCACTTGCATAAGAAGTTTTGCAGTGAAGAAGACATCTATTAAATTGTTCTCTCAATAGATACTTCAGTGGTATTTTACTCTATTTTTATCAGGTATTGAAAGTTTCTATTTATCAATCACCTAACCAACTTTAGTAAGTAGAGATCCTTATAATATACATATAGGCTTATGTATTTTTATTAATTGTAAATATTTGATAATGCCATTAACCTTCTCAATAAACTTCTATTGTATAAATAACACACTATTGTGTAGGGGATACATGATTGCTGGAAATTTAGTTGCAGTCTGTCTTTATATATCATATATATAATGTATATATATACATATATATGTATATGGGTTAGATATAGATACAGATATAGAAATAGATATGGATACATAATCCACCCAGTCCCTTCCTATACAGGTATATCCCTTCCTATATCTGCAATTTCCTCAGGATAAGGACAGGCTGGTTCCTGTTTATATAAAGAAATACACACACACACACACACACACACACACGCACACAAAACCTTTAGATATCTTACTACACTGTGAGAATCTAGCAATAATTCAACAAGAAGACAACATGTAATATGTGGCACTTTCGTTTGCTCCTATAGAATTTAGAAGGAGGATTGATCCCCACAGCAGAAATGGGCTACAATAAGCAACATGCAGAAATATTTTCCAGGGAAATCTTAGGAACTATTTCTCACCCACCAGTAAATCTGTTCATCAAACATATTTTCTGAAATACATCTGCCGCTTGCAACATGAGATTATGATTACAATTAGCAGCTGTTGTCAGCTCTGCTTCACCTCATTAGTAATCATGGATTTCCCAAGTTATGGGGCTGATTATAGCTTTACAGGTTCTGAAAGAACATGTTGTCTCATTTCACACCTATTTAATGCTCAACATATTTAAAGTTCAGCAAATTTTAGAAGAAATCTTTTCTACTGCAGTCAAACTGAGAAGTAAGTACACAAAAAACTTGCTGGAAAGAAACGCTTCTATGCTTCAATGAATGTACATGATTCTACCCTAAGCTGAAATGAGTGAATAAATGGATGTGTATGTGTGTTTCTCTAATATTCTAATACTTTGATTTTATTAGAGAGAGTAAAATAATATTCATTTATTTTAAAATCATGCCATTAATATTTGGAAAAAAAAAAAGATTTGAACTATTTGCTCAAGTACTATATAGTCACATTCTCTTTTTGAAGAGCAATGAAAGTTTCATAGTTCATAGTTAGAAAACACATTTCTGGAATGCAGTAGCTGGAAAGGAAAGAGCAAATTAATAGCCTAATAATACTGATTTAGTGAGTAGAAGATGTACGTGGCATTCAGTAAAGGAAGAGAAGTACTAGCCCTGACACATTTCTGCATACTACTGATTTGTTCTGGTGTTTGTAATTTAATTGACGTGTTTTATTGTGATGGATGAAAATACAGGGATCTGATATGTGTTGGATTCTTAACAGTAGAACATGAAAAATGAAAAGCAAACAAACTGAAGCAGAGTTCAGCTTCCACAGGGTCAGTTCTCTTGTGCTGTTTTGCATTTATTTGCTGTTTCTGAAGATCTTGTTTCACTTAAGAAGTTATGCCAGCAGCCTTCTTTTTGTTTAACTGATCGAAATTAAATGTAAGGAGATGAATAAAATAGTGTTGTTTTAATAGGCCATCTGCTGGAATATGAAAATAGCTTTGTCCTGTGCTGTTTATCAAGCTCTTTCTGGTCATCTGCAGTAATCCAGTGTTCTTATTACTAATAGGTAAACCAGAATGTCCCATTCTGTGGTGAAAACAGAATGTGGACTGCTGAATAAAAGACAGTTATCACTGGGCTTTGACAAATTGTGAGACATCATTTGCACTAGGGCAAATTTCTGAATATATACCTGGAAGTGTTCAGTGTTAGTGTTATAGTGAGCCATTTCTAAATTGTTGAAGTGGTTCTTCACCATGAATTCTTCACTTGGAAGGTGGTATTTTTCAAAATTGAATCTACAAATAGGATAGCCAGAAACTTATTCTGATACCACATAAGCTCCAAGCATGTCAAAGCTGCACTTGCATAAAGTTAGAATTGTTACCTATTCCTCAACCATAGAAAGCCCCATGCAAATCTCCAGGGCAAGTAACAATGAGTACAAAGGAATTTTATTTTTCATTTTGATCTTTAATGCTAACAGTAGGAAAAAAATCCAATATCTGATTAGCCATAGCAGATAATGACTAGCTACTGACTTCTCCAACAATCAAAAGAAATATATTTAGGCAAATATTATATATACAAATATATATATGTGTGTATATATATATACACACATATATATACACAACTCAACCACATCTATGTATTGAATATATATATGTATATATATACATATATATATACATGCAAAAAATATATATATACATACATATATGTATATATATGTACATATATGTATGTATATATATATTTTTTGCACTGCTTTCTTTGTGTTCATTTTAGGTTTGTTTTATTCATTAGCAGAATTTGGTAAAGTATTTAATTATTTAAGTAAAACAATATTTAAAAATGTTCTACTGGCTTTCCTAGCCCATGTTAGGAACTAAAATTGTATGAGGCTTGACACCTAGAGATAGGAAGCACTGTACTTTTTTCCATGTCAGCATTTATTAAGCAATAGAGATTTAGAAGAGAAAATTTAACATGACTGCCATCCTCAATTTTAGTACATTAATAGTTATTTTTTTAATAAGCTTTCAGATCCTTGTCTGGAATGAATTGCTGGTTAAAACCTGATATAAACTTTGCTTGTAGGAGATACACATATACACCATGTGTATTTTATATATTTATTTTTGTATATGCATATATAATACTCCATGTATTATATATGCATATATGCACACTCGTATGTGTATTCCTAACCCTCTATCTCAGCACTCGGAGCACTTTGTCCGGGAAAGGTGACATAGGAGGCGTCCATCTGGCACTCGCCCCGCGCCGGCAGCCCAGGGCAGCTTCTGGTCACCGCACGGAGGTTTTGGCGATGAGCCAAAGGGACAGCGACAGTAAAGTTATCTTCTATCTCTTTAGGAGTTCCCACACCAGAAGTACAGCTACTTTTCAGCAGTGACCATAAATCATATAATCAATAATTTGACCAAAATTATTGACAGTAAATTTACTTGACAGTAAAGTTATCTTCTATCTCTTTAGGAGTTCCCACACCAGAAGTACAGCTACTTTTCAGCAGTGACCATAAATCATATAATCAATAATTTGACCAAATATCAAAAATCTCCCCATAACACCTCTCATAACACCATGTAGGAAAATTACAATTATGATTATTGAAAAAGTGAGAAGATACCACCATTCTTCTGTGGCTCTATTGCCCACCGCACAACCCTTCCAAAGGACAAAAAGGTGAAGGGTCTGGTTTTATATTTTGAGACTAGGTACAGAAAGGAACCTAAAACCAACTGTGTAAAGCTTTTAGCTATTCCATATTTGAGATAAATTATATACGGGCGCCTGTGTGCCTCAGTTGGTTAAGTGTCTGCCTTAAGCTCAGGTCATGATCCCAGTGGGATCGAACCCTGCGTCAGGCTCCCTCCTCGGGAGAGAGTCTGCTTCTCCCTATGTCCACTGCTCCCTCTTCTTGTTCTTTTTCTCTCTGCTAATAAATAAATAAAATATTTTTTAAAAATCCAGTATATGTATATATTTTGCCCACATGCTCAAATACTCACTTTGAAATGCTGTCAGTCTGAGAAACTCTTTTGATAAAGTTTAGCAGAAAATAAATCAGGCAAACCCCGTGATGTTAAGCTATTACAATTATTTTGGAAAGCTGAGTTTACTAATGGATCTCTTAATTTCAGTATAGTTCTTATAACAATAGACTAAGTCATGGATTCTTTATTAGAACAACCAAGGCAAACAAAAAAACAAACAAACAAAAATCAAAGAATTTAGATAAATAGATTTTCATCCAATATTTTTTAAAATTACAAATATTTCACGTTTATAACATTGGCTGCTCAATACCTATTACTTACATGTTTGTCAAAGTCAGTGCCTGATACTGAATATATTACATTTCTAATGGGAGTTGTAATTTCCCGATTCACCAGATCAAAAAGGAGTTCATTTGCTAACTGAAGTTAATAAGATACCTAGAAAAATGAGAACTATACCCGATGCTGTTTAGTCTGTTAGTTTTCTCCTTTTTTTTTCCTTTTTCTGTGTTTACTCTAATCAGTTTATTCCATTGTATATGACCTTACTGTGTAAGCCTTGTCCATAGGTGTATAACATGCAATTGGCCTAGGATGTTTGTTAGAAATAAAAATCCAGCTCCAACACCAGACCTACTGAATCAGAATCTGTTCTTAACAAGATCCTAATGTAATTCATTTGAACAGTAATGTTTAAGAAAAACTTGTTTTCCTATACGGCTTAATTAGACACTCAGCAGAAATCTCAAACAGACGTACTTAAAGTGTTAGTATAGCCTAATCCGGCCTGACATAATGAAAGGATTTTATTATAAGCTGGATTTTTAAAAGATCTTTCTTATAGTATACTGCAGCCTTCCATTGCTGTCATTAAAAATTACCATAAACTTGCTGCTTAAAGCAACTCAAATTTATTGTCTTACCGTTTTATAGGTCAGAGAGCTGGGATGAGTCTCACCGGAATGAAGTCATGGTGTTTGTGTGGACAGGGCCACATTCCTGTCTGGAAACTGTAGGAGATAAATCGTTTCCTTGCTCACTCAAGTTATTAGCAGATTTCAGTTCTTTGCAGCTGTAGGTCTGAAATTCTTATTTTCTTGCTGTCAGTTCAAGGTTCATTCTGAGTTTCTAGAGGCCACCTGTATTCTTTGGCATGCGGTCCCTTTCCGCTGTCCTCAAACCAGCAGTGAGAGGTTAAGTCCTTTTCATACTTTAAATCTCTTTTTTTCCTCCTGTCTTATTTTTCGAGACCCCATATCTGCCTTTTTCTTGCACTTTAAATGGTTCATATGATTAGTTTAGGCCTATCTAGATAATCCAGAATAATCTCCCTTCTCGGTGACTTTAAGCTTAATCACATCTACAAAGTTACTTTCACCAGGTAAAGTAACAGAGTCCCAGGTTTCAGGGATTAGGAGGTGGGCATCCTTTGGGGGAGGCGGGGAGGCATTATTTTGCCAACCACGGAGTGATACAAAGTTTATGATGACATCGTCCATAGCCAGCCTTGAAGAAAAGAGTTATAAAACTCTGTGTAATATGTCATTTCATTTTTATCTGCAATAGCTCAGAGGAATAGATTGGAGGATAACCTTTGATTCATCTGAGATGTTCCTTGAATAGAGGGCCATTCAAGAGCAATGTACTTTACAGCAGCTTCTCTCTATTCACTTACAGTCATAAGGACTCCGTGGACACATGTTCTTATGTTTTTTAGCATAATTTTAATTTATCTAATGCAATTGACTCTATCAAATTTAATATGACTGATTACTATGTTTCAGGCACTGCAACAGGTCTAAGATAGGTTAAGCAAATCAAGTGACAATTAAAAACTCACTTAAAGGTTGCCACAAGGACTCAGGAGTATAAATAATAACTCTAAAGTACATATAATCATAGAAGAGTAATGATGGAAAAGGCCAAATATATCAAACCGTGTAAATGACAATTATATTAAACAAAAATTCTTGAAAGTTGTCAGCATTTTACTGGTCATGACTCTATGAGAACATTGCTTAAATTGCCTATAACATTAAGAAATAGCAGATGAATTAAGAATCTTAATGCCTAGATTCATGAATCTCTTTTCTGACAGATACTCTATTGATCGGCATACTGATATGGACCGGATTTTTAGCATTCACTCCGAAAATGGCTCTATTTTCACTTTGAAACCCCTCGATCGGGAATCATCTCCTTGGCACAACATCACCATTACAGCCACAGAAATAAGTGAGTGGGAAATAATCCACCTGAACATCAAAGTGGTAAAATAATAACATTAAGTAGACTCTATTTCTTGAATGATTTTATCATTAGCAACATCAGACTGTGTTGGATACTTGTATTATTTTAATGACTATCGAATATCTACTTTTTAAACTTGATATTCTTTTACGCCTTACTCTAGGATAGAAATACAGTCTAACCTCCTAAAAATAATTAGTCTAGGAAAATTATGTCTGACAAATAACACTTCATTCTCAGTCATATTCTCCTCTTTTTAATCATGCTTTCCATCTGGACCATGTAAGAAAGCTCAACTATTCATCAGCAATCCAATTGAGAAAGTGAATACCACAGAAATGATCAGTTGCTAAGTTACAAATGGGGTGAGTGGTATCACCGCTTCTCTGGAAATGAGCCTGAAGTCTTACTCGTGTTCTCGTTGCAGATAACTCAAAACAAAGTAGCCACATCCCTGTCTTCATCAGAATTCTAGATATAAATGACCATGCTCCGGAATTTGCCATGTACTATGAAACATTTGTTTGTGAAAATGCAAAACCTGGGCAGGTAAATACAATTATTATAAACTTTAAAAATGTATCTCCTCTTCACAACGGCAGATAACATTATATTAATTCACTCGCACCAACTTTTTTTTATGCAAACCCTCATAAATCCTCTTGGTCACATGTTCATCTACCCTTACCAAAACACTCACAGTGATCTAATCGTTGACTTCTGAAGTTGTTCTTATTATGAAAGTCATATGTCATAGGAAAAGTTTTAATATATGCTTTAATTTATATACTGGATATTTAATGAATATATATATGGAAAGTTCTTCCCTGGATTCATAATTATGCTGATACTGAGTTATATTCAAGAATAGAATGGAAATATATTACTAAATAAAACATGAAGAATGAAAATGAAATTGTTCTGGGTTAGCATAAAGGGAATCACAATAATTGTCTCATTGATTATATTTTTCCTCTTTTAATCTCAGGCAGGATATTTTGGTTGGATAAATTATACTTTGTGATTTTTCAACTTTAACATTATTGAGATAAAATGAGATTGTACAAGAGTCACAAAGTCCTCTTACAAAGTCCCCCTAATATATAAGAGACCTCTAAAGTAACTTTAAGCAAATGCAGAGTATGTTCATTTTTGGCACTACTATGGTATTTTATAAATGACAGCTACTGCACAAATTTCACAGAAAGAAATTTTAACAAGTTATTTAGATACTTCTTTAAAGAAAAAGTAGATAGATGTTAAGAATCATATATAATTTTATTGTGTCTATTTAAATATAGAAAATAAAAGTGAAGTACTGTCTTCCTTTTCTTCCAGTGAGGATTGCAATGGACCAAATGTTCATCTGAAGCCCTAGCCCCCAATATGGCTATATTTAGCGATGGAGCTTCTAAGGAAGCAATGAATGTTAAATGAGATCCTAAGGTTGGGGCTTTGATTGGAGAGGATTAATGTCCTTCAAAGGAGAGACACCAGAGAGATCACGGTCTCTCTCTCTCTCCTTGCACACACTCAAAGGAAAGGCAATGTGAGAAGGTAGCAAAGATGTCTGCAGGCCAGAAAGAGAGCTCTCATCAAAAACCTGCTAAGCTGGCACCTTGATCTCAGACTTCCAGTCTCCAGGACTGTGAGAAAATAAATTTCTGTTATTGAAACCATCCAGGCTGCAGTGATTTTCATGGCAGCCCAAACAAGCAGACCAAGACAGAGATTCCACTTGCATACACAAGAATAAAGATGGGGTATTGTCATTATTTGCCAAAAAGAATCATTACACAGTTATTTGGATTAAAAATTATTTTTCTTTTTTTTCACTTTGCAACATGTAATGGACATACTCTCAATTTAGTACATGATTCTTTTTAATTTGATGCTGAATTTTTACAGTACAGCTATACATTAGGTCATTCAACTATCCACTTACTAACAGAAATTTGGTTTATAAACACAATGTTACTCTAGCAGATAGCACTATAATGAGCATTATAATACATTTCTATTTATACACTATCTGGTACTCTTTTCCTTTGATACAACCTTTGAAGCAAGAATAATTAAACTGTATATATAAATACTCACCAATGCCTCTGAACAGCTTCCCACATAGGTCATTTACCTAGCGTTTTGCCTATTTATTGGAACACTAGACTTTAAGTGTCCACCCAATGGTAATATCTCATAATAATTTTAACATAGATTCTTCCCAAATTATTCAGGTTGAACATTTTTTCATAAATGTGTGGCCATTTTAAAATAATCTTCACAGATGTATTAGTTTCCTAAGGCTACTATGAGAAACTACCACAAACTAGAGAGCTTAAAATAACAGAGATGTGGTCTCCCACAGTTCTGGAGGCTAGAGGTCTGAAATCAATGGTGTCAGCAGTCTGTCCTCTCTGTAAAGACTCTAGGAGAGGACTCTGTTTCCTAACTTCTGGAATTGCCAGAAATCACTGGCATTCCTTGGATTCTAAGAATTACTCTAAATCTCTGTGCACACTGTCCCATGACATTCTTTTTCTATTTCTCTGTATCCACATTTCCCTCTTCTTATGAGACTCCATTCATTGGTTTAGGGCCCACACTAATCCTACGGCATCATCTTAACTTGATGGCATCTACAAAGAGCCTGTTTCCAAATAAGATCACATTCACAGGTACTGGGAATGAGGATCTGAACATATATTTTGGAGAGACAAGTCAATTGACAATAGCATATACATAGTCTTGACTTATTTGCCTATTAATATGCTTTTCTTCTGGTGACCCATGTGAGTAATTTATACACATTAAAATTAATATTTGACAATGATAAAATATATTGATATTAACTAATAATTATTTTATTATATACTATTAAAATTTCTGTCATTGCTCATACACTTGGCAGAAATCGATTTGCTTGTTGAAATTAACAAGGCTGAAAATATAGTTTAAGCTTACTGATATGTATTCTCTGTTAAAATATGCATAAACAGTGGCTCATCTAATCATTTTAAGAACTCAGCCATATAACCATAGGACTGATGTTGAATGTCTAAAATATTCCTAAAAATTAGACATATCATTGCCAATCTGGAACAGGAGGTTAAACAAAAGTATTTAAGTACTAAAAGTATTTTTTTCTAGGTCATGACCCAATCTCCTAAAGAGAAAATGTGCATTGCATTTGTATTAATAATTGTGCACCTTCAGAAGCATTGTATAAACAAAAGTAAGGTTCCATGACACTCTGCCAATAAAATGAATGAAATCCTAGTTAATATTAAATTAAAGGGGAAACGGTATTGACTAGTGAGTACTCAGGTTAGTTTGGCTGTAGAGGGTACACAATAACCGAGACAATAGGTATGTCAAACTGCTGTGAGATTCCAATAATTGTTCATCACAGAAGTTGGACTGTTACACCGGAAGTGGTGCAACTCTTTCTTTTTGTGGAAAAGAAATCTGAAAGTAAGAGTAATTAAATGGCTGTTGATTTCAAGTCGCACCAGATTGCAGACCCATGACTAGAAAAACAGGCACCCCGATGTGTAGCTTAGCGCTTTTTCCCTATAAAATGCTCAATGGGAATTCTCTCACTTGTTATTTGTTGCTCCCTCTTCACAATCAGGCACACAGTGAGTACAGTTAAGAGGTGTTGTAATTTCTCAACTTTGACCTAATTTTATGAAATATTAAAGGCATTATTTGTATATCTTCCTACACTGTACAGATACCATTAAAAGAAAAACCAAAACTTTGAATAAAATATGCAATATGATCGTAGTCAGATCGTCCCATCGCTTTAGAATCTTTTGCTTTCTGGTATTATGTACCATATTGCTTATTTTTCCAAAACTATATTTATAGTGTTCTTGATCTGTAGGAGTAGCTGTGCTAATCACTTTTTTTTTTTTTTAAATGCATCTGTTATGTTCTCTGCCTTTGAGACAATTGTTAGTAGAGGCAACAGATTAGTAACCAATTATTAATAAAATAGACTGGTGCTTTCTAACAATGCTAAAAAAAGATAGATGTTGGACGGATTAAATTGTTCTTTGAGTTTGGATATTCCAGGGGCCAAGAATCAGAAAGTGATCATAGAGACACCTCGCACAGTCATACTTGATGAACATATTTTAACCTTAACTAATTGTTACACTACACTGAACCATAAAAAGCTTTGGCATAAGTTCTGAAAATGGCCTGTTCTTTCTTTCTTTAATGTCAATGATATCTTTAAAACACAAACACTGACTTAAAATGTCCTATAACAACAAGAGTTGCTTTTCTTTGTGCCTTATTTAATTTATTGATTTGGTTTCA
Source organism: Mustela putorius furo (assembly GCF_011764305.1). NCBI lineage: Eukaryota > Metazoa > Chordata > Mammalia > Carnivora > Mustelidae > Mustela > Mustela putorius. Next base: position 2,349,371 of record NW_025421373.1, on the reverse strand, counting down.
GTTGATTCAGACTGTCAGTGTCATGGACAAAGACGACCCTCCCCGAGGCCACAAATTTTTCTTTGAACCGGTACCAGAATTTCCTCTCAATCCGAACTTCACCATTGTAGATAATAAAGGTATAGAACATTTTTTAAGCGAAAACTGAGACCTTCAGATGCAAAATTGAAAACTGGTCTGAGTGTTTTCCCCCTCACTTTTTTTTTTTTTTTTTTTTTTTTTTTTGCCCCCTAGATAATACAGCAGGAATCATGACTCGAAAGGATGGTTACAGCCGCAACAAAATGAGCACCTATCTGCTGCCGATTTTAATCTTTGACAATGATTATCCAATTCAGAGCAGCACCGGCACACTCACTATCCGCGTGTGCGCCTGCGACCATCAAGGAAACATGCAGTCCTGCAATGCAGAGGCCTTGGTCCTCGCAGCTGGCCTGAGCACGGGGGCCCTCATTGCCATCCTTCTTTGTGTCGTCATCCTACTTGGTAAGCCCCACTTCCGAATGCTCACTCACTCTCATACGTCTCGCCCTTCTCGCTCAGGGATGCTGCAACCAAATAGCACACTTCTTTAAGGCTAACGGTTGAAATAGTTAACTTTTTATAAAATGGTTCTTTCTATTAGGAAAAAAAAAATGAGTTCTCTCTGAGCTAGGTCTAGCTTTCCAGAGATTAAAAAACCGGTAAGGGTACCTGGGTGGCTCAGTTGCTTGAGTGACTGCCTTCGGCTCAGGTCATGATCCCAGAGTCCTGGGATCGAGTCCCACATCAGGCTCCCAGCTCCATGGGGAGTCTGCTTCTCCCTCTGACCTCCCCTCTCATGCTCTCTTACTCTGTCTCTCTCTCTCAAATAAATAAATAAAATCTTTAAAAAAAAAGATAATAGCTAGTGCTATATACACATATACAAACACATATTTTAAATCTATTTTATATAATACTGCTTAATGCTAATGAACCATGGCCACTGTTCTAAGATATTTAATTTTATAACTGATTTAATTTTCATATCAACTGTGTAAGATAAATATTTTGATTCTTCTCAAGAAAGACTAAATAACATATAATTCACTCATTTAGAAAGGTTTTAACGAGCATTCAAACTCAGATAAGTCTATTTCAGAATTTTCCTTCTAAACCATTATTCTCAAAAACAAAGACTACCTTTACTAATAAAATTACAAACAAAATTACTAATAAAATTGGTAAACAAAATTACTAATATACAAAATATTAAATTATATATATTAAACACCTAATTGGCAAGTGCATTTAAATTTTCAAGATAAGATAAACTTTTTATTCATGTAATTTGTGAAACATAGTTGTAAAATAAAAGTTTAAGTTCATTTTTTAAAAATATCACTATGACATTGTGGTCATACCTAGTCCCGCAATGTTTTCTAAAGTCATGCTTTCAATAGCAAATGTTTTATTTGAGCATGCCCTCACAGGAAACAATTTAATTCAATTAAACAGTTGTTCCACTGTAAAACATTCCCCCCAAAATTGTTTCCATCAAATATTCATCCAAAATGCTTATGCTTAGGGCATGAGAGGCAGCCAAATTTATGTTCCAGTGCTCATATGTGCTGGCTCCTTTTCACTGCAAATCCTTTCAAGCTATCTGGATGAAATCCCTTTGGCCAGATACCCTTGCAGGACTTCAGTGGGGGATTGATGAAAAGTGAGGGGAAAACATTTGTCTCAGCTAAAGTGATCCAACTATTTAGAAAAACATTTTCTCAGGGTGCTTTAGAATATTCATACCACCAATCCACATCTCAGAGCTGCTGCTGGAAAGTTCAGCTCTTCTGTAAAATATTTTTGTCTCCCCACGGAAAATAAATTTTGGCTCCCCTTTCGGCTAAGTGCTCCTGATACTATACTTTATTTGCTCACACAGTTCTCCTTTCCTAATTTCTAACAACATGGAAATACCTATATTACAAATTTGATTTTTAACATTTCTATATTAAGATAATACACACAGACATAAAGATGAGCATGCACAAATTGGGAGAACAAAAGCACCCCCCAAACAAGCTGAGATACCATAACATTAGGAAACTAAATTGCATTATGCAGAAATCCTAGAAGGCTGTTTCATTATTCTGAAAAGTCTGCCCCCTTTCTTCCATTCTACCTTCCCAACTGGCTGCTTATATATGGAGTATTTTTCTATTATTTTAGTTTAAAATTGGTTCTAATGCAGGTTTTGTTATCAAACTTCCTAAAGCATTTTTGCTGTGATTTCATCTTTTCTTTAAGTTTTTATTCAAATTCAACTCAGTTAACATACAGTGTAATATTAGTTTCAGGTGTACAATATAGTGATTCAACCTTCCATACAACACCCAGAGCTCATCACAGCAAGTGCCCGCCTTCATCCCCATCACCCATTTAACTTTTCCCCCTTCCCCGCCTGTCTTCCAGCATCTTTCAGTGTGTTCTCTACTGAGAGGTTTGCTTCCCTCTTGTTCATCTGTTTTGTTTCCTAAATTCCACATATGAACATGGTATTTGTCTTTCTCTGACTTATTTCACTTAGCATAATACTCTCTAGCTCCATCCATGTCATTGCAAATGACAGGATTTCATTCTTTTTTATGTCCGAGTAATAGCCACGGTATAGATATATACCACCTCTTTAGCCATTTGTCTGTCGATAGATACTTGCACTGTTTGCATAATTTGGCTATTGTGGATAATGCAGCTATACACTGTGGTGCATATATCCCCTCGAATTAGTATTTTTGTATCCTCTGGTAAATACCTAATAGTGTAATTGCTGGATCATAGGGTAGTTCTATTTTTAACTTGTACTGTTTTCCAGAGTGGCTACACCAGTCTGTATTCCCACCAACACTGCACAAGTGTTCCCCTTCTCCACATCCTCGCCAGCAACTCTTGTTTGCACACAGTTACTAAATTTCTAAGTTTCTATAGTAAAGAGAGACTACTCTTAGCAGGAGAGTGATATAGCATGGACAATGATACTTTAAACATACCCATTATAGTCTGAAGAAATGTAGTTCTTAGAGTTTGTCTATGTTACAAGGCAAAGTCAAAGACTAAAACCTGAGGCAGGACTTTTATAATTTTTTTGGTTCCTTAAGACACCTTGGGAGTCAGAGGAAGCTTATGGGAACTATTTAGAATAATAATTTAAATTAATATATCAGACAAAATGTATCAGATGTATCAGACAAAAGGAAATGTGTGCATCCAATTAAACAAGAAATAAAAGCAAAATGTGCTTATTGTCATATGTACCCTGTTCTAGTGCAAGTCTAATGATCATTTGAGATATGTCATAACTAAAATGCAATATAAAATATCCCTGCTTTCTAGTGATTTAATAGTCACACATAACTCTTACTATCACTATAGTAACTGTATATTCTGATATTCACAATAGAAATAAATTTCAGTTACAGATTAATGAACATAATAATACACTTTTTCTATTCCTTATCTTAACCTTTCTAAATTCCATTCAATAAATAACCTCAGGCTGGGGAAACAAAGTAGGTGATTTTGACCCAACAGAGGAGAAAAAAAACTTAGAATATTCTAAGGTCCACTTGTGGGAGTTAATAAATATCATATTAGCTAAGAAACCCTTAAAACAATTTGACTATATTGTTGTTCTTTTATAGTGAGAATTTATAAAAATTTTGAGAAAAGTAGAGAATTTATAAATTAATTTAATATTAAATTTAGAAGGGGCATTTTTTTACTCCATGATTCACTAGATTGGTGGGTTTCAGATCTATCTTGGAATCAATTAACTTATTTTCATCCTTTAATAGGGAAGAGTACAAATATGTTCCATTTTTATTGAAAAAGTCTCTTTTTTTTTAATTGTCTCCAAGATGATTCTGAATATAATACCTCAGCACCCATAACCTATTCTGTGGAGGTTAACTGAAGATGCTTCAAATGAATTTTTTTTAATTCTTTCTACCAATTAGTAGGAGCTAAGGAAAGTGTGTTGGTCGATATGATAATAGCATTGGACAGGCTTTTAATGGAGTTATAAGGCACTCAAAGGCCTTGGTGAAATGTGGTCTTAATGTAAATGAGTTTGCTTTGTGTAATCACAAAAATTGAGAAAAGAAATGGCAGATTTTGAGCCAACATTTTCTTCTTTTTTTATTAAAACAGAAATAGTATTGACAAAAAATTTAGCTGCCCAAAGTAAGGGGAACCTGTTTTTTATTTCCCCCATGCAATGTGCAAGGGTGCTTTAGCGGAATTAACTTTATTTCTTAACATTTCTTATATATAAAATTAGGGACTTGGTCCATTTCCAATGAGAAACTTATATCCTGGAAATCATGTGGGGTTTTTTTTTTCATATTTTTAAGTGCATGTGTAAATTGCAGAGCATATTTATTTTGCATACATTCACTGTCACATACACACATATGTTAAATTTCAGTAATATAGCAAAAAACAAGAAAGTATATTCTCTGCAGGGAAGTTCACAGTTAGCCTGATACTATGGGTATGTAAATAATAAAAACAATACATTGAATAGTGAATAGAGGGATTGTAATTAACATTTTAGCCAGAAAGTTCCAAAGCAACTGTATATGTCAAGGAAATCTTCAGTAACCAGATAATTCGTCTGAGCTGTCTTGTAAGACGAGTACAGGTTAAAGATAAGTTAGACTGAATTTTATATTGTCATTTATAGAGTTATAGTTCAGATTTTAAGTAGGCTTTCAACACCAAGTCAATAAAGGAATTTAAACAGATTTGAGCAGGGGGTGGGAGGATGTGTGAGTCCAGTGATGGGTATGAAGGAGGGCACGTATTGCACGGAGCACGGAGTGTTATATGCAAACAAAGAATATATGGAACACTACATCGAAAACTAATGATGTCCTGTATGGTGACTAGCATAACATAATAAAAATAAGTAAAAAATAAACAGATATGAGCTACTGGAAGGAATTAGATCAGTAGCATGTATATATTTACGTGTATCTATACACACACATATATATGCATATGTGTAATATATGCACATACATAATGCATACATATGCATATATGTGAATAACGTTTTATATATATACCCTTGAGTCATTAAGAAAATATTAAATTGGTGCTCAATTTCTCTTGGGATACTAATGATTGTAGCTTTAGAATTTTATTGTGTTTAAGCAAGCTTACTGTTGAGAGCAATGAGGAATCACATAATTAACAGTTGGCTAAATGAATTAGCCATAACTGAAAAAGGCCTTTGCAATGTCAGAAATCTAAGGATAGGAGTCTTGAAAGTAAATAAAGGGATTGTAGTATCTATTGTTTTACCAATGCAGGACATTTAGTCATTGGCCCAAGGCACCCTGTATCTGCGTAGGGTAGTTACTCTTTGTCCAAATAAATCTCAGCATCTCATACCACACAAACCTCCTTCAGCAAAGTGTGCTATATTTAATTTAAACCTGAATCATGGAATCTCACTATTTTCTCTTTGTTGTTGTTGTTGTTGTTGTTCATAGTTTTAGTTGTACTGTTTGCTGCACTGAAGAGGCAGAGGAAAAAGGAACCTCTGATCATTTCAAAAGACGATGTCCGGGACAACATCGTGACCTACAACGATGAAGGGGGCGGGGAAGAAGATACCCAAGCTTTTGACATTGGCACATTAAGGAATCCAGAAGCAAGAGAAGACAGTAAACTTAGAAGGGATGTAATGCCTGAAACTATATTTCAGATAAGGAGGACTGTGCCTCTGTGGGAAAATATTGATGTACAAGATTTTATCCACCGAAGATTAAAAGAAAATGACTCAGACCCAAGTGCACCACCGTATGATTCACTGGCAACATATGCCTATGAAGGGAATGATTCCATTGCAGATTCACTCAGTTCTTTGGAGTCTCTCACGGCAGATTGTAACCAAGATTATGATTACCTCAGCGACTGGGGGCCTCGTTTTAAAAAGCTTGCCGATATGTATGGGGGTGATGACAGCGACCGAGATTAAGAGTATTGTAGGACTTGATCCATGTTTTTGGAAGTACTCTCCTTGTTACTAGATTGAGTGGCCCGCATTCTCTTCCTTGGAGGAAATTCTTAAAAATTTGAAATTACAAACAATACGTAGGTGTTGTCTTAGTAAGGGTTTGCTTAATCAGTAAGTTTCTGTGAATGAATACGAATGATATAGATTTTTTAAAAAAGTAATAATAACCAGTTCACTCTCTTTGCCTAACAATCTCTGAAGGAAAGTATATCACATCAATAATCAATAAAAGTTACATAAAAGGCTTTTTGTGCCTTTCCTTAACTATAAAGACTTTATAAATGTTTTCTTAACTGACTTACAGTCACCTTTACTATTAAACATTGTGCAACTGCTTTGTAAATTAATATGAAAAAGTATATCCCTAAAGAAATAGGAATGACTATTACTGCCATATTTATTTAGTTGAAGAATGTCTTTGTGTTAATTCATTCATATTTTTATAAATGTATATTTATATTTTTGTATTTTTATGAAATAAACTAGTATTTATAAAAATAAATATCATTTTATTTAATTTCTAGAAGTAGTTCTGCTCTCACTTATATCAGAAATTTTTTACATCTTTATAGGCAAAACATGATTCACTCAGGGAAAAAAAACAGTAAAGTTACTGCATGTGATTTAGAATTAGAATATAGCAAGACTGTAAAAGAGCTTTAGTATAAGTAATGATGTTTTTCTTCTGCTACTTAAATATGGAAAAGGGTTTATTGAACCACTCATATCTACCCATCGATAAGATGTGAGATTTCTGAAATACAAACTATTATAAATATGCTTGGAAATGATTAACTGTTTCGTATACCTTTTTTTTCTGTAGAATCAACCAGTGAATTTTATTGGAGAGTGTATGAAGTGTATGTAAGGAATGTTATGCAGATAACAAAAATATCTAAATCACTCTTCCTTCAATAGAATAGTTTTCAGAACGAAAAGTAATAGTTCTGATTTTTTTTCTCCACAATCAGGTAATTCATGGGATATAATCTGGGTGACATTTAAAATGTGTATCAACAGAGAGGAGTTTGGGGTTTTTATAATTGAAAATTTGACTGAGGATATTCAAAGTCACTGTATATTTGAGAAAATCTCAAAAGAACTAGTGACATGTCCATTGGAGATAAGAAGCCTTAGGGAATGTGAAGTTTTACTAATGATGGGACTTGTCCAGAAAACAGAATACACATGGGAAAGAAGGAGAAGAGAGAAAGGAAGAATTGTACATAATAATTATTTGTAAATCTTTAAAAGACTTCCAGAAAACTTGCCTTGGTTTAATCTGGAGGGTAAAACCTAAACCAAAAGATAGAAACTTCATAAGGAAGTAAGTAGCATGTTCCTCTTTTTCTGTGCCATGAATTAACCTTTTCTTTCCCTTTTATTATTCATCTTTAAAGGAGCAAATGTCATGCCCAGGGCGATTCCTAGAGTGGAATTTATATAGAAATTTAACATCAGCTAGTCTGTTATCAAGTCTTTTTAAAGAGCAAATATCAATTATGAACAAACTTACGTATTTTGTTAGTATGTTATAAAGTTTTTGAAGACCATTTCAACATCTTTACCACCAGAAGCTAACACATATTTAATGCTGAGAAAATAAGACATACTTCACACTTAGGAAATATTTGAAGTGCTTCTACTCATTGGAATTTCCCAGAAAAGGGCAAGTTTTTAGTTTTAGTTTTCATTTAGAAAGTCTTCATTTTCACTTTAGAAGGTAATTCGTTTTCCCATTGCTAGAGCCATTTCAGCACGAATCAGACAAATATTTGAGAAGGATGATACTGAGTGGCCTAAAGTAGTAAAAAAAAAAAAAATGAATTCGATATCTGTTCAGACTTCTTATAATCACTTTATTCTACAATCACTAGAAGAGTAGGGGGGCAATAAGTTAGCAAATTAAAAAGAGGCGTGTAATGACTATGTGCAACACCTGCTTTTTAAAATTATGTTGAGTCAGAAAAGGGAAATTGATAGTCACATGTGCCTGGGTTTACCACGCTTTAAATACTAAGCGCATCACCATAAACCAAGCTACCTGAAACCTGTAAACCTATAAATCCTATGAGAAAATCATATTGCGACTACACAGAATAAGACACATGAAATTTTTAAGCTTGATTATGAAGAAAAGTTCATTTGACTACTGTTTTTCAGCACTTTAATAAAACTGGTTTGAGTTCTCCCTTTCCTGGATCTGAGAATGACTGATAAACTGAGTGTTTATGAGGACAGAGCCAACTGCTTTCATTCTTAATAAGTATATGACTATTTCTGCTATAAATCAAAGGGTAGGATTTGATCAAAATTACCAGATCTGTGAAATACTAACACTTCCTATAGTTTTCTAATAATCTATGACATTCTTATAATGGGAAAAATGTGCTTAGACGTCTCATCAGCTTTTTCAATTTCCTCATGAACTGTGGCATTGGTAAAATTTGAGTGAAATTAATTCCTAATGTGTTTACTTTCCAAACAAAATAAATCAGCTAGCTTTGACTGTTTAAACTTAAGATAGAATTGAAGCTGGTTTAGTCACCATTTTTTCCAAATACAATTAAAACTTAATCCTTGTTTTAATTTGTATATTCAACAATTTTCAGAATAATATGTTTATATTTATGCTTGAAAGTTTTTTTTCAGAGAGAGGAAACTATCTACATTATTTGAACTTTAATAAGTAGTCTGGAGAGTATTACCTTCTACACTACTCTCAGGCATATGAAATAGATTTCAATGATTTAAAAATCAATTTAGTAAAGAAAAATAACCAGCATTAACAACAAGAGCAAGCAAACAAATAAGAAAAAAAAAGTAAGCACCAGAGCTGGCTGGCAGATCCTTTATTATGCTGGTTTTTCTTTTACTTTACTCACTCTCCCTAACTGGCTTCTTTCTAACTCTATTTTAGAGTGGTCCACGTCCTCATCTTTCTTTTCTTTTTTTTTTTTTTTTAATCTAAATTCTGGCTCTTAATGATCTATCCACCCTCCCAGTTATGACATATGTATCTATATCAATATCTATGTAGACATATGGACATATCAATATAGAGATAAATTGAAAATACCCAAACAAAGACCTCTTCTCTGCCTCATTTTTACAATCCAAACACATTTCCAACAAACTATTGTACATTTCCACTTGGATGCCTAATTAAGTAGGGTACACCCTAATTCTAACCTCCAGTTTTCATCCCTAAATCTGCTCTACTCTCAACTTGGCCCAAGTTGATAGAAAGAAGGAAAGAAAGAAAGAAGGAGGGAAGGAAGAAAAAGAAAGAAAGAAAGAAGAAGAAGAAGAAAAAGCAATAACATCTTACTAACTTGTCCAGGCCAAAAATCTTGAAGTCATCCTTCATCCCTATTATTCTATAATCCTTCATATCCTATATTTGGGAAATCCTATAGACTATACCTTCAAAATTTGTCTGGTATAGGATTTTTTTAAGATTTTATTTATTTATTTGACAGAGAGAGACAGTAAGAGAGAAAGAAAGAGAAAGATCACAGGAAAGGGAGTAGCAGAGGGAGAGGAAGAAGCAGGGTCTCCACTGAGTAATGAGCCCCGTGCAGGGCTGGGTTCCAGGAACTTGGGATCATGACCTGAGCTGAAGGCGGAGGCTTAATGACTGAGCCACGCAGGCGTCCCTAGAATGATTTTTTTCATCACATCCCCTGCTAGAATCCTGGCCTAAAAGGCTTATCTGGATTATTGCAGTGTACTTCTAACTGTTCTTTCTGACTAGCTTTTGCCCCTACTGTCTATTTTGAACACAGAATACAGAATGGGTTGCATTTCTTGAGCTCACCCGCTTCCTTTCTTCTTCCCTCCCTCCCTGCCTTCCTTACTCCCTTTTAATTAAGTGTGAGCATCTCATTTCTCTATTCAAAATTTATCAACTGCTCTTCACAGTGAAAGTCAGTCCTCACAAAGGATCTACCACGTCACAGATCAAGTACCCATTATCTCTTTGATCTTATTCTCCTCTATTTCCTTAACACATTTCACTTTACTTATTCTGGACCCCTTGTTGTTCCTTAAAAATGCTAAGCATTTTCCCTTTGAACTAACTTATCACTATGCTTGGAATTATTTTTCCCCAGATACCCATGAAGTTAACCATAGGTCTTCCTTCAAGTCCTGGTTAAAATACCACTTTTAAAACTATAATCCCCCAAACCTATTTCTCTTTTCCCAACCTGTTAAAAAATATATATATATTTTCCACAGCAAATATTGCCACTGAACATGATACATAATTTGTTTATTTAATTTTTTCATCTGCCCACTTCTACTAGAATGATTGTTGGTTCACAACTGGCTCCTCTACACCTAGGGCAAGGGGGGATGGAAGAAAGCGGCGGGCCACTCCAGATTGGTAGGTGGCAGCGTTAATAAGGAAGGGAACTTACATCTGAAGCTTGTCTTGGGCAGCAACAGGACATGTAGATCTCTGCCCTTGCCTGCCAGAATCTTCAAAGTTTATACAGAGGATTTAACTGAATTCAGTCATACACTTAGTCTAGATAGTCTCAGATACTCCCTCCTCTCTTAAGGCTGTATTACTGAAACAACTCCTAGTGTGGAAATGGTGGGAAGAAGGTACATTCCAAGGACAGGGGAGGGTTGTGTGAGCAGCTTCTGACTCCCCAGAGTCCAGTCTTTGGGACAACCTGAGGTCACATCCTCTCAATGACCTCCTCCAAATACCTGGTCCCCAAATCATACCTTATTGACATGCAGCAAATATTTGTTAAAGATTAAGTGACATGCTCAATATTTAGATTTGACACTTTTGTTAATTTGGTAAAATATTATGAATATAGAGGAGATTAAAATAAAACAAATGTAAACAAAAAAGAATTATACTCAAATTCATAACAATGTACATGCTTTCAACACAGTATTGATTATGGCCTAAATTGTTAAATCTAGTTACTGTATGCTGAATTCTGGTTGATCATAATTAGGTCACTATTTAAAAAGATCTTTTCAAAATTACAGAAAAGCATGACTAATTTTTTTCAGTTTTTAAAAAAGCCTTATTAAACTAAAATTGTATTTGATGATCTGTGCTTCTAAAAGAATATGGTCTTGGGATTTTACTGGATTTCAGGCCATCAATTCTAAATGTCAGAATCAAAACACAAGCCAACACAAAAAATGAATCAAATAAATAGCCTTATCCCTTCAGTTTTAATTATCCTTATAATCACCTACTTATTGGGCTGTTCTTGGTCCTCTTGTCTCACACTTTGTGAGTAAAGGCAAGCTGAACAATGCTATGAACATGTTTTCTTACTGTGTTTAATTTCATTATAAATTTCAGTAATAATGTGTATTTTTTAAATAAATATTGTTTGATAATGGTTTATATGGAATAGGAAACCAGCTATTTAAGCCATTATGTTAAAACTAGCAGTGTAGACATTGGGCCTTATCTTATCTGCAGTCTTTGTTATAGTTGTTGTTTGACAGAATATTATTACCTAATATATTATTAAGAAACAAAAATCACCATAGTATTGCTAGCATTTAAAAGTCAAGATAGTTCCCTCATAAATAATTCCCTCTCAATTTTTTTATGGAATTGACTAGTGAAATTAGGTAGTTTTCCATTATTTTTATGTGTCATTCAGTAAATTTCACAAATTGCCAGTGCATGGCTGGTATTTTTTATTGTTTCTAAACACATAATTGGGTAATTTGTATAATAGTCATTTTTCAATGACTTATACTATAAATCTCTTTCACAACTATGTGACTGTGTTTTCAGTGTAATTAATTTCAATGTAACCAAAATTATATATACTATGGTTTATGCTTTCCCGGCTATTTTTGTTTGTTTGTTTGGCTTGGTTTTCTATGTATTCTTACTACTAATTCAACTCCAAACTGTCAATTGTCTAATTTTTCTCTCTAGATATTCAAAAGCATAAAAAAGTAGAGAGCTAATGTGAACTCCTTGAAGAAATCTTTCCTTCTGTCCCTGAACTGCTCTAGCAAGAGGGATTAATTGCCTTCTATGCTGCGTGCCTCCTGGTACCTCCTATAGCCATTCACCTGGGTAGTCCCTGGATCTCTCCTTCAGAATTGGAGTCCTGAGTCCTGTATCCCATGTCAAGCCCTTTGTTTTTCTTGTTCCTTCTGTCCCTCATGTTAAGGATATTTGGTCTAGTTATCTATTCAACGATGATACTGCATATCTGTGTCCAATATTATAGTTCCACTGTTTTAAACAAACAGAAATTCTTTAGTAATCTATTGTCTTTTTGCTCTATTTGGTACCCTGAAGTTGCACCAGTTTGAAGGAAGTGTTTCAGCTCCTTGATGACCAGAAATTTCTCTATGGATATTTACACAAGTCCTTCAGTAATTTATATGACATGACTGCTCCTCATACGCATTAAGCATTTGAGTTTGTAATTCCTATTCCCCAACATTGACCAGAACTCTAAAATATTTATGAAAGCTATTATTACTATGTGCTATTTATATTATTTTAATTGTTATAAATTTAACATATAATCCTTACACTAATCAATAATAACCTTACATATATGTTTCATAAGGAAATACATTCTTGAGATGAATTTAAACATTCAGGTCTGGATTTGTCTATTTGGCTTTATTACATCCATTCAATACTACTTTTCAGTGTGTATTATTCTATAAAATTCATTTAAAACCTTTTATATACTTGGAAATTTGGTACGCTTACATTCATTTAATAATTTGCTCTAGAACAGTATGCATATAAACAGAAACTGAAGCCAAATGAAGCATATATCTCTATGCATTTAGCTGAATTAAAAGTTATAACCATCAGAGTATATCACATTTATAAACTCTCTAATACCAACTTTTAAAGAATGACTCAGTTGTGTGATATGTTAGTTTCAAATTTATTTTTTCATTGGAGACATACTCATGGCTTTTCTTATTAATTACAGGAATAGTATGCTAAGAGATGCTTTTAATGAAAAGTATTCATTCAAATTATCACTTACCTTTTTCAGTATGATATATCAACCAAGACACTTCATTGATAGGATATTAGATAACCTAATAATTAATTTATTAATTTTGTAATAATAGCTAGCATTATGAGACTAACTGAAAAATAAAAACAAAAATAGTACAATGCAGAACCCATTTCTTTTAAAAAGACTTTAGAACTCAATTCAACAGATAAAACATAAACACAAGTAACTAACTATAAAGAGGTATGTGATTAGGATTTAGAAATGGTATAAAGTTAAAGGATAAAATGGTATTTTTTGGCTTCACATGTGTTTCACAATTATATCTTTTAAAAATAGGTAAATGAGGGGCACCTGGGTGGCTCAGTGGTTTAAGCCTCTGCCTTCAGCTCAGGTCATGATCTCAGGGTCCTGGGATCGAGCCCCACATCGGGCTCTCAGCTCAGAGGGGAGCCTGCTTCCCCCCTCTCTCTCTGCCTGCCTCTCTGCCTACTTGTGATCTCTCTCTGTCTATCAAATAAATAAATGAAAATCTTAAAAAAAATAAAAAATAAAAATAGGTAAATGAGAATTACTATATCCAGTAAAAAGCAATCAAAGGAATCTCTGAATAGAATATGGTAAGAAACTGTATCTACTTCATCGAACTCTGTAAATTTTGGATACTGAAGTTTAAGGTTACAGTACAATGAGGACACTGTCACCATTTTTTGACTTTTGACTACTGACAGTTTTACTATCTCACCCTTCCATCTTCTTTGAGTCCCACATCTAGAAAACTGATAAGAAAGTCTGGCTGTTCCTTCCTTGGGCACAGGCAGGAAATTTAATTCACTTACATCCTACTCATAGAAGCAACCTTTCATCCAGCCCTACTCTCTAACCACAATAAAAGCAGTCATTTTGGACTTACTCGAGAGGCTATCAGTGTTCTCTCCAAAGGACTCAATCGCATAAATAACAAAGTTTTTCATACCTCATTGATGTGTTTGCATGGCATCTTTGGTCTCCACATCCAAATTACACTTTGAGTGAGAATCCATTTTCCTATACTGGAGAATGCAACACACAAATTACAACTAAGCTTTTGATATCTAAAAATGGTAATTTGATAAATCTAAAAACAGATAAAATGATGTTTTGTTTTGTTTTTTTTTAACTTTTATTTATTTATTTATTTATTTATTCAGGGCCTGAGGTGGGGAGAGGCAGAGGGAGAGACAGAATTTCAGGCAGACTCCAACCTGGTTGTGGAGCCCAAGTGTGAGGCGTCATCTTATGACCCTGAGATCATGACCTGAGCTGAAATTAAGAGTCATATGCTTAACTAGCTGAGGCCTCCTGATGCCCTAAAATGTGTTTTTATAAACATTTAAAAATAAGCATTTATCACTACCTTCTTATCCCCATCTTCCTAGTACTTTAGAGCTACCTAGGAGATATCTAGAAATTACTTTATTGAGGTAACATAAAATTCCTTAAATTATCATTGTATTCTTTTATTAAATGCAATCATTTAGTATAGAGCATATTTGTATGATGTGCATTTGGTTACCGATAGACCAAGGAAGTTGGGAGATAGAGAAACAGAATAGCTACATTAATGTGCATTGATGTTTACATGTGCTAGGCACTGTACTTAGCATTTTACAATGATTATTCACTTAAGTCTCAAAAGTCTTTTATTTAGGCATTACCCTTGTCTTCATTATACAAAACAGGGAACTAAAACCAAAAAAGGTTACAAGTTAGTAAAATATGAAGGAAAGTTTTAACTCTTGGCAACCTGAGTAGGGAAGGCTCTGTTTTTAGCCAGTACTCTATATTGGATCCTCATTTATGAAGCTGAAAGCATGGTAGTAGCACTGAGCTAGGAACTGTTTAATCATCGATTTGTCTCAGATAATATCAACAATATTCATTTTGATTAAAAATTTAATGAAATGTCTGGCTTAGTTGATAGAGCATGAGACTTGATCTCAGGGCTGTAAATTCAAGTCTACATTGGGTGTAGAGATTATTTAAAAATAAAATCTTTTTAAAAATAACAAAATGTCCAACAAGAGTTTGGGGTTTTTCAAAATGAAAGGATATAAAATATTTTTCTTGGAAATGAAAGCATCTGAAATTATACAAGCAAGTTCGAGATAAGGACAATAACTGAATCTAAAGACATACGATACCTAAGAATAAATAGCAAAAGGTAACAAAATTACAGTATATAAGAAATGTATTAAAAATTGATACTCTCCTATAGTATTAAATAAGTGGTTCAGCACAGTACATACAACACAGATTTACTGTGTACTTTTAGTGAGCCAGGAACTGAATCTACATTATCATTCCTTAATGGCATGAACTTCAAAAATAAGCTGAATGGAGCAATGGGACTTTCATCATTGAAATGCTTACTATTAAATAATAACATGAATAATAATCTCTATTAAAAAAAGAATCCAATGAGTTTTACTAATTATATAGACATGGCACAATGTTAGGATAATGTCCAAAAAATAATAATAATCATTAAATGTAAACATCATTATGATGTAAAATCATTAAAATGTAAAATTCCACAATATGGACAAGATTTCTGTTGGTTATCTTATTTTTAGATGGGGGAATTAACCTGTGATTGGGGGAAACTCCCACAGAATTTTATATATTATTAGTATGCCTTGGAAAATAAGTCATATGGAGAATGTGTAGGTATGGCTACTTTTCTTTAAAAAATAAAATATATTTGGATGTATTTTTAATCTTCTGTTTACACTAGTAATAATCAGTAAATTTGTATTGACAACTTGAAGCCAGGTAATAGTAGGGAATGTGCCCTGTTCTCTTGCATAGGACTGGGGCAGAGGCACTAGAAAGCGCCAGCATTAAACACAAAGATTTGAGGTCAGAAGTGATGACTTTATGTCTTGCATTTCCATATCATGCTTTCAAACCTTTGCAATATAATTCAGACCACTTCCGAATTAATCTATAGAGCAAGCAAATTAAAATGGTGCCTGGCAGTGATTAAATCTAATCCCAAGAAGGAATATTGAACATCACAATTATCATTAGCCCCATTCATTCTAAGTAGACCAATTTGGAAGTTAGGAACATCTTACCAGGATGAAAGAATAGAGGTATGGACAAGGGAGACACTAGTCCCATTGCTTTTTCCTCTGGACACTGATTAAAATATATGGCTTCTTTTCCCATGCTTATTCAATTAAAGCAAATCACAGAGGTGAGCCAGGGAGAATTTTGATGGCTCTCCATTCTGCTCCACACACATATCCACATATTCCCCAAGCATGATTAGTTTTCATATTTTTGTTACTTGAGTATAGTTGACACACAATATCACATTATTTTCAGGTGTACAACATAGGGATTCAACTTCTCTTTATGTTATGCTATGTTCACAACAAGTGTACCTACCATCCGTCACCATATAATGCTACTATAATACCACTGACGACATTATCTATGCTATGCCTTTTATTCCTGTGACTTTTTCATTCTTGTATCTCCTCAATGATGGAAAACTTCACACATTGCCAAGGGAAAAACCAGAATACATGTAATCTAGATAGATAGGTACATAGACAGATATAATATTTATATCTATATAATAATATCTTCCAAAAGTGTAGAAGATCATCCATATATGTCATCTGAGAGTATTTGTACACTCAGACTTTAATTTTTTTTTTAAAAAATCATATTTTGAATTACAACTCTCCCAATCAATAAGAAAGAACTGGTGGTGAGGCTTATAGTATTCTAAATATTCCCCTTATTTTCCTGGTGAACAGTAGCTTCCTGTATTGATGGCATCATGCTAATAAATTGAGTAACTTACAAAAAATGTTGCTAACAAATTCGCACTTGTCTCAGTTTTAAAACTGTTGATGTATTTGGTTAATGAAATAAGGCATCTTATCAAGAATCATGTAATATGATGTAGTTCTTACTTGGGTATTTATTTATTGAATTATGTTAACCTAATGAACTGCTGGAAATGTCGATCTAGTGCTACTAGATCAGAGAACAGACATGTTCTGAATAGGAGAGTTGATTATATTGATCTAAGCATCAGTTAATAAAATAGTGGGGAAGTTATTTCCATTTCATGGTCTGTAAAATTAATTCCTTAACCTTCCAGCTATAATGAAAGATCGTATTTTGCATTTTTTCATTATTAATCTACTCTCATACTTACTTATTCTCATGAAATTATATTAAATATTCTCAACCTTTATTCATTAAAACTTTAATGCAATAACCATCAGTTTTACCCACTGAGTAACAAATAATTTAGAAACAATGTTAAAAGATATTTAAATGCAATTCTCTGTTAAATGAAAGAATGATCTGAATTCCTAAAAAAATTACTTAAAATTCTACTCTAATTCAGTTGAAACTAATAGACCTAAACTGCTTGCTGTTAGATCATATATGGCTAATTAATTAATTAACAGGATTTGTATTTGTTTTCAGTAGTATAACAAAAAATATGATTTATTCTCTAAATACTATATTCATTTTCCTTTTAAGAATAAATATACATGTCACCAAGCAACAGAAACCTATAAGTAAAATATTATTTCAGAAGAAAAACTAATGTGTACTTAACAATTTTAGGCATATATTTTTGGTAAATTTCTGTATATGCAGCAAAAACACCTTTGTGAATTGGGATCAAGGAAGTGAACTTAAGATTAAGAGGAAATTCTCATCTTTGAGAGAAAAGCTCTTTTTATAGATTCCTATGAAAGGTCCAAGAGGAAAAGCAGTAAATGTAAGTGATCAAAAAGAAAAGCTCCAAGCTAAAAAAATATGCTATAAATCTCAAAGGGTAGTTGCATTTTCAAGACTTTTTTAAAAGTAGAATTCTATTCCAAGCTAAAAAGAAGAAAGTTCATCCTTATTCTTCAATTTATGAGGTAAAGTAAATTACCTCATTAAAATTTAATTTAAAATTAAATCCCAAATAGAACAAAATCAACCATAGAAATGAGTTAAGTTCTAATCCACTGAGAACAAAGATGACAATGATTTAAGGAATAATATGCTCATAGAATAGTTCTTATGTGCTCTTAACAGCATTCATTCTCTTTCATTGTACAACTGTCCTTTTATCAATACAAAGCCTAGCAATGCATTTTGATAGGAGAAAAAATAAGTAGCTAGAGAGACAATAAACAAGAAGGAACACATACCTTTCCATGGTTTATCTTGCCTATCTTACTTAAATCATATTTTTTACCACTTCCACTTTAGAAGTTGCCAAGTGTCCATCATCACTAGTTTACTGAGTTTACTATGAAAGTATTATCTCCTTGCCTTTAGGCACTGAGTCACTTTTTGCATAGTATCATTTACTGATTTGACCAACTATCTTCTTACAGATCAAAGTTTCCTATTTTCTAGAGATCATTAGTCTTTACTACAGACAAATTTTCTCTGCTTTCTGTGCTCATTCACATGGTATTTCAGAAGTTCTAAGATATTCTTTGCCCTCTATGGGTCATAGAGAAGGGTATAGAGAATGTAGGGGAAGAGGGAGGAATTGAGAAACTGGAAGATAGCCTCCACCTTTTCTGGAGCTACTCTGTTAATCTATACTTTATTCTCAGACCACTGTTAAGGACTATTTCATTATCAAAGCTTTAATCATCTAGACAGTAATGGAAAGGGTCTCCAGAATTTTGCCCACTCTTTAAAATTACAAGATACCTGTTGGACTTTTCCAAAATCATCCTGTTCTATTCTCCCTGTTCTGCTTTGATGATAACAATAAAGCAACCTCCCTATTCAGGCTCTTAGTCAACATCTAACTAAGAAGAGAGAGGAAGCTAGATTGTATTTTTGTTAATATATCTCTGATCTGTTTCTGTGACTTTCGTTTGATTCTCATTGAGCAACATGTCCACCTGACGCTGGGAGGTATGACTATGGTACATTGAAAAATTGGACATAAATTGCCTACAACTTCTCCCTTCAAGAATTGTAATCTATTCCCCCATGCCATGAATTAAGGCTGCTGGATGGCATTTGTACCCATTTACTATAACAGAATATGGCAGAAGTGACTTGTACAAGTTCTGTGCTTATCTTTCAAAAAGATTTGCAATTCTATCTTTGCCCTGAGAAATAGTCCTCCCTCATATGAACAAGCACAGGTACTCTCCTGGAGGATAAGAGATATATACAGAGGGCCTCTAGCTACTCCAACTAATCCCCCAGAACTGTGACCAAGCCCTGAAAATAATATCCAGGCCAATATGAGGAGGACAACCCACTTGAACCTCGACCAAATTGCCAATCCACGGAATGGTGAGTTAAGAGAAATGCTTTTGTTTTATACCCATACATTTGGGTATAAACACTTATAGCAACAGGTAGCAGATACACTGGGAAAGAATCATTTCCTCCCCTGCACCTGGAGGAAGGGAATAAAAATGTCAGTTTTCCATGAACAACAACTTTTGTAACCTTTGACATCTCATGACTACCCCTCTGCTTCCCTGCAATTTTAAGTACATAAAATTAGGTGAAGAGTAGGTGTTTGGTGATTAGAGGGCAGAGATATTTCAAAAGTCTCTTTGTAAGCCTCAAAGCAGTATTTAATGATGCATTTTTGTCTCATATTTAATTCATCAAAAAAGAACGATGTCATATTCAGCATGTTCAATATGTTTAACCAAAGAAAAGGATTATGTGCAAAAGAGAGGACAGAGTTAAGGAAACCAACAAGGGAGAGTGAATAACAATGAGAAGACTTTTCACCCCTAGTTCAAAAATAATAAGGAGACAAGCAGTGTGACAGGAACAAAGTTTGGAATAGGGTCCCTGTGGGTAAAGAAATCTGTTTCATAACACACTCATGGCAAACAGAGAGGGACATCAATATTTTGATCTGTCTTCTTATACTCGTATCTATTTCTGGTGCTTCCCATCAGCTAAACCCAATGAAAAGCTAAGATAAGCATATAGATGAAAGCACCTTGTAACACAAAGTAGATCAACACAAAGCAGATCAGCAAAGTTTGCAAAATTGGTCTGGAGAGGCAACAGAAATGAACCATCAGGTTGTCGATTATGAGACCTTATGAGTCCCTTTCAACCTCCATAACACTCTACACATATAAAATTAATGTTTCCTGAGTAAACGTATGTGGTAGGTATTGTGCTAAGTGTTCTATGCATTTATTGCCCTTGGCAGCAGTGTGAGGTTAGTACCATTGCTATCTTTATTCCATGGTTGAGGAAACCAAAGCACAGAGAGTTATTTCCCAAGGTCATAGAGCAAAAAGGAAGATTCAAATAAAGGATACGCTGGCTTCAGAATATACGATTTTGTTACTCTTCTGAATTGCTTAATTACTGGTGAAGTGACTAATAGAGACAGCCCTGGAAACTTAGAACCAAAAAACTAAGAGGGTTTTCAAAAGGAACCCAAATTCTAGAGGTACATGGACTAACATCCTATCATTTCCCACAAACACTGAGCAGACTCAGCCTGGAATTGCCTTTCCAGATATGCCCAGTCAGTTTGGAAGAGATGGTCATGCTCGTTCTACCCCTCCCTACATAAATTATCCCCTAAAAGCCAGATGCAAACTCTAAGACAGCGCTTTGTACTAAAACTTGTTTAATATATACCTTGTAGTTGTTGAGTCATCAAATGACTCAACTGCCTTAAGCATGTCTCCTAAAAATCTCCTAAGGGGATTCTGAACAAGCTGAATGACTATATGTGTCAATTCTTTCCAAAGGACCCAACCCTAGGAAGTATTCTTTGAGCTCAAGGCAGATAGCACCTCTTATCAACCTGAAGATAATATTATAGGGCTATGATTTGCTTCAGGAACTTTAAAAGAAATTTTCCTATTGTTCATAAATCAAAGATCATTCTCAAGAGAAAATTATTTCAAATTATTTTATTTTAAGGTTTTATTTATTTATTTGAGAGAAGGAGAGTAAGGGAGCGAGCACAGGTGGAGGCAGGGGCAGAGGCAGAGGAACAGGCAGACTCCTAGCTGAACAGGAAGTCCAATGCAGAGCCCTATCCCAGGATCCTGAGACCTGAGCTGAAGTCAGACACTCAACCAACGGAGTCACCAGGTGCCCCTATTTCAAATTATTTTAGAAAGATATTATCAAAATAGCCAATCTATATAAATTCTTATGATTTCAATTTTCATAAGAAATGTGGAAATTTAATTTATTCCCAATTCTAAATGTCTGGGATGGAACTACAAACTCCTATATAAATTTTAATAACATTCTGACTAATCAAACATATGTAAGAAAGCAATTAACTTACATGTACAGATGTCTATTATTAGAAAATATTCTGAAGGTCAAACTACAATTATGTAATTATTCCACAGTCCAAAAAATATATACTATTCCAAAAATAAAAGATCATTTGGGGGAAGTATTAGATTTTAGCATTATGATAAAACTTCCTAATGTTAATAAACCTGTAGATAATGTAAAGACTTTTGGATTTTCCTGAAGTCTGAAACTTAATAAATTTCTCATGAAATGTGACCATGATGATCAATGATGAATTGGCAGCCTTCTGTAGTTTATTAATCTTGGCACTGTTTCAGTAGAAAATATGAGAAAGAAGGATCCTTTATCTAAAATAAATGATTCCTATTTCTCGGTAGCAGACTGCCTTTTACAATACAGTGACTGAAAGTAAAATAAGGGGCATTCAGAGTTCAAAAGTCAACTGAAATAATATGCTGGATGAATATATACATTTTCTTTTGTTTTTCAAAAATTTAATAAATTAGGTCCCTTTAATGCACTAGCTTATACACCTTACTTTTTTTCAACTTCAGCCATCTCTCACACTACTGCAGTGACTCCAAGAGAACAGAGAGTAAGTTCTATTTACCCTTGGCACACAGCATATGCTAATACTATGGAATTAGTAATATATGTATTTGTTGGCTACCTGAATAGAAATATTTGGGATGACTATTCCTTGTCTTCAAAGAGGAGAGCAGACTAGGAAAACCTTACCTCATAAAACTCAGGGAATATTCAAAATGATACTGTAGGAAGAAAATTCAGTGAGTGACAATTTTTCCAAAGGGACTGTCTCCACTGAAAAAGACTTACTGAATAATAATGGTAAGGTCAAAGCTCATTTTCCTGTCCTCTGTCAGCGAAAAAAGTAACAAAAAGACAATCAGTGTCAAAGAACCTGTGAAGCTCTTTCTTAGCAACAGTGCCTATAAGATCATTGCATCTATGCCAGAGAGAAGTACTGCTGTTCCGAGACAGGATGGCAAAAATAATTCATTTAAATAAAGACCATATCTGGATGGAACCATGTTTCTGAGAGGTTTACTGAGTGACAGGCCTTTTAAATAATATCTCTTTTCTAAAAGAAAGACATGAGTAATTGATCACAGAGAAACTGGCTTACTTGATTTTATATCTAAAGAACACTTTCTCTAAATCACTAGGATGAATCACCAGTTGGCATTCACTGCAGTCATACGCCAGTGAGAGCAGATGGAATATAAAATGGTATGAAACATGTCTACTGAGAAAACAAGCATTTTAAAAGTTAATGAAAGACAAAATAACAAGGGTATAAAGTAGGCTTACTGAATGTTAATGTAATTACAGCATAAAGAGAACCCCTACACTTTTAATGATTACCCAAATGGGAAGCAATAATAGTAGTAATAATAATACCAGTAATAGATTCATCACTTTTCTAATTATCATCTTAAGCACTTTAGGTATATCATATCACCTGATCCTAAAATAATATTTGAGAGGTATGCTTTTAGTAATCCTATTTTATTGAGGAGGCAAATGTGACTCAGAAGTTAAATAAACCTTTAGGGGTTTGAAGATCCAGCATTCAAATTACACGGATTCATCCAAGTAAGTTCGGAAACATTATGCTATATCAGTTACATTAAACCATATTTTGAGTATTGGGTTCTTTGTATTAACAAATAGATAAATGGAAGAATATTTTGTGAAATGCCTCAATATTTATTAACTCAAACATTTCAGTGCTTACTATTTACCAGGCCTTTGGGGTATCAGAGATAAAACAGTAAACAAAAAAGACAACATCTTACCTTACTTTACCTCAAGTTAGTTAATATTCTAGTAGACAGTACTCAGTATTATTTATTATGGCTTTGATACTATTCTAGGCTCCTTAAATCTATTATTGATTTAATATATCATTGAGGTATGACTATTATTTTTTTAAAGAAGTATTTATTAGAGAGAGAGAAAAAGCATGAGCCAGGGGAGGCAGGAGAGGGTGAGAGAGGGAATCTCAAGAAGACTCCGTGTGCTGAGCCTGGAGCCCAACACAGGGCTTAGTCTCACGATCCTGAGATCATGATCAGAGCTGAAACCAAGAGTCCAGTGCTTAACCCACTGAGCTACCTGGCGCCCCTGAGGTATGATTATTATTACATGAATTTCTGATATGAGTAAACAGGTAAGGAGACATTAAATAGCTTGCTTAAGTTCTCACAGTTAATAAATAATAAAGCTGAAAATATCTCCAGGCAGTCTGCCTCTAGATCTGCAGATGTGACTATTATATAATAATCCAGTATTTTATCAGAAGGCTTTCACAGTTTCTATACTACTTATTTTAGTCAACCCAAAAATCTGCTTCCTCCAGGACGAATTAAATAATGGACTCTAAAGATGAAAAAAAAAAAAAAAAAAAGAGTTTCTGAATAAGTTAGTCTACAATGGAAAGATAAACCAGCCTCAAGTATCAGCCAGAATTTGTGGAGCTGGAGATCAGGGAGAACACAGCCATGCTTCTGTGGGGCAGAGCTATCTGTCTGCCAACTATAATACTGACCATGATTTAGTACATGAAAGACAAAGAATCTCCTCTCCTTTTTAAGTAGCCAAATTATTGTTGTATCTCTGTTACAGCCTAACTTCACCACGACCAAAAAAAGACGATTATTAAATAATTTAATTCAAGTCTTCTCATTACAAAAGGGTATAATTAACTACCAAAGAAACCATGTATTTGGAAGAAAAAACTGAATCTAGCTTATGTATTAGCCATCCTCCAAATATAGAATAGGAGCAATTTTAGATTTGCGAACATTTACCAAATGTTATCCTTAGGGGAACTGGAATCCTAATGCCTTTTAGATGAAGCGCCCTGTACTTAGTAAATTCTCTCTAGAAATCCAGCCAAGGTTTTAGTATCCTATTCATTTTGCTATTTCCCAGCCTGTATTATTTATTTAAATATCAGAATAGGGACCTGCATTTCTACGAACTTTTCTTATAACTCTTTTCTCTTTTAATACATCCTGAATTTACAAAAATGATATGGTATTAATTCTGTTTTGATTTTGATCTAGACTAAGGTCATTCAGTAAGTTTTCCATCCCAGTAAAAGGGCTGAGTTCAGCTGTGTACATGTTACCTGCAGTCAGATCTTGTGTATTTTTCAATACCAGAGGTATTTTTAACCACAAGTATTTCATGAACTATTGGTATGTTTTCCACACTACATATAATGAGACAGAAGGATCTGAAAGATAAGAATTATTGCTATTGGCTTGCTTCTGCTTCTGTATTCTAAGGTCAGAAATGGAGGTAGGAGCAAAGGGGACCCTGTCTGGTTCCAATGGTTTGGCAACAACTCTTGATTTCAGCTCAGGTCATGATCTCAGGATTGTGAGACGGAACCCCGTATCGGGCTCTCCACTGGAGGTTGAGTCTGCTTAAGATTCTCTCTTTCCATCTGCCCCTCCTCTCCATGATCTATAAATAAAGAAAAAAGAAAGGCAAAAACATCAGGTAGTGCACACCTACTCCAAGCCTCTCCTGACAGAGTCAGGGTTGCATTATGGCTTTCATGAGCCATAAGAAGTTCTGGTTTTGTGGGTCCCTTCTTCTATAAAATAATTTAAATTTTTATTTTACATCTTGAAATATATATTTCATAACCATGAAATTTACCCATTTAGTGTGTATTACTCCAGTATTTTTAGTATTTTCACAAAATTATGCATCCATTAATACATTTTGTTTCTACTACCACATGTCCAAGAAATTTTAGGACATTTTATTATCTCCCCCAAAATGCCACTCCTCTTAGCCATTACCCTTCTATTTCCCTAATATATGTTGAACCACCAAAATGGTATTCCTTGCCTGTTCTACTATCGCTAATGTAGTACAGGTGGAAATAATGGATAAAAGTAAATTACTAGGGATAATGGCGTAAGAAATTGATGGAGCAGAGTCAGTACAGTAGGTCAGATGGCATAAAGATATGATAAAGAAACAAACCTTTACCACTGAATTTAGCATTTTATATAAACCCTATGAGAAAGCAGTCTTCTTAACATATTTCGTCAAGTACTAGCAATTATTATGACATTCTCAAAAATTAAAAAAAAAATAGATTATGTGCATCCAATTTGTCCTCTCTCTAGACATAGAAACATCAAGCACAACAATTATCTCAAGCCTTAAAATGGCCAAGCTGAATGGATATGTGGATGATTGTGGACTGACTCACTTTCAGTATGTGAGAACATACTGGCAAGAAGAAAAAATACATAGAGGTTATGTTAAGTGCAAGCTTGTTTTCTTAGCATCTAGGAGATTTATGTTTACTTTTGAACACCAAAACCCATAGTCATATTTTTCCTAGATCTGATTGGAATAAATTTACTATTTCCTATGAGGTTAGTTTATCAGAAGCCCATGGTGAAATGACTGGCCCATCACATTTCAGAGTGAGAAAAAAAGGGGACTAATGGAAAATCCCTTGAGGCTTACAGGATATTATGGTTATTTATTGAAGCAAGGGTTCCTAATGTATTCATTTAAGAGGACAAAGGAATTCTTCAAGACCAGATGAAATAAAATGTTTCCCCAAAAGCTGCAGAAATAACTGAATAGGTCAACTTAATGGCATCATTTACAATCTCACGTAAGTTCAGCCTTTTTGCACAAGCCCACAAGCTATTTTGCATTAATAACCACATAAGGCAATTATCCCCCCAGAGGGGATTGTGATAATCTGTAGTAATTCTCTGGATAATATAATCTTAAATTCTCATTTTTTCTAAATTCTGAGAACTATGTGATATGTCAATTGATGCTGTGCAATTTATTGAGTTTGAAATTCTAAGTTCAAGTTTATAATAAAATTCCATGTTTGTCTTTCTAGATGCCAACCTGACAATTTGTGCACATTAAACAATTATTTAAAAATAACAGCTTACATTTTACAGGACGAATAAGAGAACTGCATTATCAATCCAGTCAATAGTTCCAGGGATAAAAAAGTGCTTTAAACACCAAACTACGTTGTTATTCATTATGGTTTTATGACAACTATGAACAGCAGAAAAATAATAATATTTAAAGTTATTTGCTCAGTTTACCTCAATTCCACTGACACGACATGTGTCCCCATTTTAAGCCAACCAAAATATCTTGTATGAGCTACCCAACATAAAATGTAGAACAAAGAACTTAGCTTATGATAAAATTTATAATTAGATTTATGCTCATTACATTAAATATTATACATTTTGTATGAATAAAAAAAGCAAGGGAATTCTAAAAGTACAAACTTCCAGTTATAAAATAAGTAAGTTACAAGGATATAATAATGTACAGCATAGTGACTGTATATAATAATAATATTGTGCTTCATATTTGAAAGTTGCTAAGAGAACAGATCTTTGAAGTTCTCATCACAAGACCAAAAACAAACAAACAAAGAAAAAAACCCCAAAACAAAAAGGAACCCCACTTATTATGGCAATATGTTTAAAGTGTAGTCATTCAATTTTGTGTCAAGCTAGGTAGTTGGTCAGGCTCTATTTAGAGATGAATTTTATGAATCTCTTTCTTTTTTCTGATCCATGTTCATCCAAATTGTCTTCTGTTCCTCTATTGTCTTTTGCCACAATTCTGTTTGCTCTTAAAAGGCTCTCTGCAATGCCTCTCTCTGAAATGATCCAATGTGTAAAAAGGTTTAACACCGTGAAACCTCTACAGTAGTCACTGAGAAAATTTCTACCTTTGTATATCCTTTGCTCACATTTTTTTTAATGCTTTTATTTTGCTCTTTGAAGATTCTGCTTGTACCACTTATCATGTCTCTTTTCTCATCTTGCAGTTCCGTCTCACTTCTTGTAATACTAACATCAGTACGAAATAGATAATTCATTAGGTAGTGTGATCCCTTTAAAACTTTACACTTGAAGGATAGTTAATTTACTTCTTTCTGCACAGTAAGAATATTATATATTTTTTCTTAAGGATTCGCTCATCATATTTGAATTTAAAAAATGATTCTTGGCAAAATACCAAAAGAATCATCATACCCTCAGGAAACAAAATTACCCCCCTGTCAATGAAACTCTGGTTATCTCACTCCAAAGTGTCCCAATTATAGCTTCTGAGCAAGATCAAAGAAGCTATTAGACTCAGGGAAAGTAGGAAATGGAATCAGAACACTTTCACTTTTAACTTTTTATGGCCCACCACGTGTAGATTTAAGTGGTACAACATAATCTCAGATCTACATTGGCAGATGTCTCTACCCATCAGCATTCAGTAGTGTTCTTCACAGTTTTTAGATAAATGTAGTCATAAGCATTAAACAAAAGGCTCTTGTACAAAATGTATGGTAATAAAATCAAAGATATAGGCTTACCCTTAGAAAAACATGGTTAAAGCCTTTTGTGATCATGCCACTTTGAGAAACATGACAATAGAGGCAGCTTTAAAACTTCTTGAAGGCTTGGCCATCAAAAAATTTAATACATTCATTTTTTTAAGTGGCATCTTTGTCCAGCTGGTGCATTAAGCAAGTGTTTAGTCTTTCTAATAGTTAAATCTGTAAAGCCTAAAGACCATGTGAAATACCTCTGCTAAGCATACTCCATTTAAAAAAAAAAAAAAAGACTTATTTATGTGAGAGACTGAGAAAGAGACAGAGAAAGAGAGCAAGGGAGCACAGGGAGGAGCAGAGAGAGGGAGACAATTAGACTCTCCACTGAGCAGGCTACCTGACATGGGGCTCAATCCCAGGACCCTGAGATCATTACTTGAGCCGAAGTCATACTCTTAACCAACTAAGACACTTAGGTACTCCACTGATAAGCATACTTTAAAACTATGCTCTCCAATAATAGCACTTATTCTTCTGTATAGAAATTGATTGATGGGAGCACCTGGGTGGTGCAGTCAGTTAGGCATCCGACTCTTGGTTTCAGCTCAGGTCGTGATCTCAGGGTCCTACGATGAAGCCCCACATCAGGCTCTGAGCTCAGCCCAGAGTCTGCTTCAGATTCTCTCTCCCTCTCCTTCTGCCCCTCCTGCTCTGTGTTCTCTCTTTCTCATAAGTAAATAAATAAATCTTGAAAAAAATAAAAAAGAAACAATGATTACTGTTTCTCCCGGTCAATGACATCTAGTCTTCACTCATTTTGCATACCAATTACTTAATGTGATGCCAAGCACATGATAGACATTCAGAATTATTTGTTTATATCAGGAAATCAGAAATGAAATTCAGTACTAAGACTTTATAGATAAATGTAGAAAAACAGTAATTGTATCTGGTAAAATAATAATTAACCATGTCAATTTTTCTCTTATACAAAAAAAGTGTAGCTATACTCTGAAGTCATTTTATATTTCGAGGCATACTTGGGTTTTTCATAACATCTGAAATCTTATTCACATTGTACCTTTAACTTATTTATTCAGTCTGTCAATTATTTATTTAGCAAATGTTATTATGATATTAATATGTGCTACACACAGACTGTGCATCATTAATGGAGTTGTGAGTAAAAGAGACAACTTCAATGTAGTCATATTCTAGAATGTGGATATAGCTTATATTCTGGTGGAGAAAGTATATAAAACAAATACATAAATATAGTATAAAGGAGGGTTGATTAAGAATTAGGGAGAAAACAAAACAGGTTAAGAAGACAGGTATTCTCTTTGATTTTTTTTTTTAAAGATTTTATTTATTTATTTGACAGAGAGAAATTACAAGTACACTGAGAGGCAGGCAGAGAGAGAGAGAAGGAAGCAGGCTCCCTGCTGAGCAGAGAGCCCGATGCGGGACTCGATCTCAGGACCCTGAGATCATGACCTGAGCCGAAGGCAGCGGCTTAACCCACTGAGCCACCCAGGCGCCCCATCTTTGATTTTTTTTTAAAGAATTTTTTACTTATTTGAGAGAGGGGCAGAGAGGAGCAGAGAAAGGGGATCTTCAAGTAGACTCCCTGATAAGCATTGAGCCTGATGACCCAGGAGATCATGACCTGAGCTAAAACCAACAGTCAGATGCTCAACCATCTGAGCCACACACGCACCCCAAAAGACAAAGATTCTTAAGTAGTATGTAGTGTTTTATATAAGAGTATTAGGTAAAGGTTCCTCAATATGATGATATTTGAGCAGACACTAGAAGGAAATGAGAGGACAAAAGTGCTTGAAAATTCTGGGAGAGTATTTCCCAGGCAGAAAGATAAAAAACAAAACAAAAACAAAAACAAATCAACAAAAAACCCCACTAAGTCATCAAGGCAGGGATTTACTTGGCACAATCTTTGGGACAATAAAAAGCACAAATGGGAGTGAGAAAATGAGAATGAAGGAAAGAGGGAAGGAACAGGTTATAGATAATAACAGTGGCTCAGACCATAAATGTCCTCAAGGACCTTCTCATGGAATTTGGATTGTAGGAGTAAGTAAAACCCTTCAGTAAAACCCTGAAGAATTTAAGCAATATGGTGAGACTTATTTTTAAAGCATCAGATTTGGTGTCATGGACAATGATGGCTTAAGTGAGGTAGTGAGAACTGGTCAGACAAGGATAAATATCAGTGGAACAATCTATAGCATTGTTGATGTAAAGAGTATGAAATATTATGGATAAGGCTCAAGGATGATTCCATGGATTTGGTCTGAGCAAATAAAATGAAGATCTCTCTTCACTGAGATTGGAGCACTACAGAAGTGTAGGTTGGACAGAGGAATTATAGATTCATTTTATACACATTAAATTTCAAGTTCCTTGTAGACAATCAAGTACAAATACTTTTCTGGAGTTAAGGAGTAAGATATGGGCCCAATATATGAATTTGCAGCTGATCTATATAGACAGCATTTAAAAGTTAAGAGATTGTATAACTTGGAAAAATATCACTTTTGTCAAATGCTGCTGATAGTTAAGAATGATGAAGTTTTCAAACTGTCCACTGAAGTTGGCATCCCAGGTATATTAGTTATCCTGAGAAGAGCTATGTCCGTGGCATCATGAGAAATGAATCATGACTGAAGAGTTTCCAAAGAAAAGAGAGTAAGCCAGGAGAGTTAAAAATTTAAGTTTGTTACTTGGAAGGTGTTCAGAATAAGAAGAGATATTTTGAGATGGTGAGATAGGAAAGCCAAGATGTATATTAATGAAATGATTTAATAGAAGGAAAACATACAGGTGAAGAGATAGAAAGAGGGAACAATTTTTGAAGTAATGGTAGAGAAGGGAAGACATAAAAATCACAAGTGGATATTTCTGACCTATAAAGGACCTAAGCAGCATATCCACTGGGACAGAAAGACAAAAACATAGATTCAGATAGATTTGATAAATGTGAAGGTAGATACATGTAGACATTCTCTTCTCATTGCTTCTATTCTCTCTGTAAAAAAAAGTGCTAAAGTTATCTTGGATCAAGGCAGGAAAAGGAAGTCTTAAGTGATTTAGGAGAGAGAAGAAGATGTGACACAGATGCATCTAAGAGAGTGCATCTCTGCCATCAACTGCACTTAAATTTAATTCTCTGTGAAGCAAGAGCACTTACTCCTTTTCACCCCTTTAAGACTCTAACCCTCACCTTCAAGTACAATGGACCACACTTTTCTTTGAGTTAATACTTGACCCTGAATACTGTTCTCCTTTGATCGTACTCTCTGGCACTTTAGCTTTATAGTGGTCTCACTCTGGTAGACTGTGAAGTGCCACAAAGGTAAGAACTCTTATCTTATAGTTTGGGGCATTCCAAGTCCTTTTTACATATTTTCTTACTACATGTTTTATTGAAGTGATAAAAGATATTTCATCCAGTCATGAAGTCTTACTTAAGGGATTCAATTTGAAGCCCTCGTTATAAGCTTTATTCATAATTCCCACAGCCTCATAATTAGGGAATATTCCAAATTGCACTATTTACACAGTCTCAGAATCTAGGCCACAAGCACCAGTGTCTTTGAAAATCCACTTGGAGTAAGCAAAATGTCTACTTAGTGCCCCTGAAGCCTAAATCTTCACTAACAAAGTAATCAAATGTCCCTGTCTTGGGTGATGAACTTTATTTTGGCAAATACTTGAATCTGTAAGCATGATAAGAACCTTCCATACAGAGATCACTATTTGTTTGCTTCAATTAGATTATAATTCTTACTTGAAATTTCAATATGTTCCTAAATAGTAATTTAAAGACCAGCAATAATTTCAGAATAGAAGAGGTATTTACTCATTTGCATAACAGTCATATTTGAGAGTGGATTTCAGATGTGATTACATTAAACTGGCTTGGGATGAACACAGTTTTAATAACTGTTCTATATTGTCAGCCAAAAGTGCTTTCTTTTTTTTTTTTTTTCAAATAAAAGTCACTTCTAGTCAGATCTGCTTCCACATGTAAAACACTTTATCATAAAATACTCATAACTCTAGACTTCAACCCACTTGCCTACTTGAATCACTCCCTGGCTGACTCAAAGGCAAATTAAACTCAAGACCAAACGAAAGTCACGATCTTTCTACCCTCAGAAGTGATTAACTTTCAGCCTTCTCTATCTTAGTAAATAACAACTGATTCCATCCAGCTATGTAAGCCAGAAAACACAGTATCTCAGAATCTCCCACAGTCTTCATTATCTAATCCATCATCACATTCCTATTCATTTATTTTTCCTCCTAAACACTGTTCAAACACTACATCTACTTCTTTCCACATGCAAAACTACTTCTTACTCCAAGATACCTCCATATCACTCTTGGAGTCAGCAACAGCCTTTTAATTTGATTCTCAGTGTCTTAGGCACTTACAAACCATTTTATCTACGCTATACTTGGGAAAAATTTTATGAAGTTAAAATTTTATTTATGTTACTCCATATCCCTAAGAATAAAATTTTTAAAAAATTGGGCCCCTTGGTGGCTCAGTTGGTTAAGCAGCTGCCTTCGGCTCAGGTCCTGGGATGGAGTCCCACATCGGGCTCCTTGCTCAGCAGGGAGCCTGCTTCTCCCTCTACCTCCCTCTCCCGCTGCTTGTTCACTCGCTCTCTCTCTCATTCTCTGTCTCAAATAAATAAATAAACAAATAAATAAAATGTTTAATTTTTTAAATTAAATTAAATTAAAAACAAAAGTCAGTGCACTTCCTTTGCTCCTAAACTTTTTAACACAACTTAGAAGGTCTGACTCCTTTATGCCTCTTCAGTTTTGCCTCAGAAACTCTCATTTTCTTTGGATGATAGCCATTTTATCCCTTTTATGTTTCTGCAAATGTGACATGCTTCTGTTCAAAGGGACTTTTTTTTTTTTTTAAAGATTTTTTATTTATTTGTTTGACAGAGATCACAGGTAGGCAGAGAGAGAGAGAGAGAGAGAGAGCAAGCAGGTTCCCTGCTGAGCAGAGAGCCCAATTTGGGGCTCGATTCCAGGACCCTGGGACCATGACCTGAGCTGGAAGCAGAGGCCTTAATCCACTGAGCCACCCAGGCGCCCCTCAAAGGGACTTTTAATTGTTGCTTTCATTGCTTGGGACACTATTAACTCTACCTCACACATTCTTCCGCCTTGTGAAATTGTACTCTTCCTTCTAATTTTAACCTAAAGATCACATCTTCAGAGATTTTTCTCGTCTATCAAATGATTAACTCCTCCTCTTATACCATTTAAGGTTATTTATTTTATATTTATTCAAGGTTACAACATGTACTGTTTCATCAGAGCTATGGTAGTTTACATATATTTGTATATTTTTGTGATTATTTGCTTGATTAATCTATTCCATCAGATTGAGACTCCACAAGGTTAAGAACCTTATGTGCTTTGCTTACAATTATCCCATTAATGTACACTTTGAACTGTGCACACAGAATATCCTCGTTAAATACTTGTTGAGAGAGAAACTGAATAAAAGTACACAGAAACCCTGATGTAGAACAGTAGAGCTCCATAGAATATATGATAATTTCTGTAAGATACAGCCATTATAGGCTTACTGGAAGCATTTTGGTTTTAAGCTGACTTAATTATATATAGATAGATAGATGCCTATCTATATATAGATAGATAGATATATAGATATCCATATATATATATGTAGTTTTTTTGGTTTATTTGTTTTGTTTTGTATTTTCCTTTTTAGGAGCAAGGTGCCAGAGGCATTCTGGAACCAATTGCTCAGAAATGCATAAGCTAAAAGAGGATTCTGGAAACATTTTTGTTTCTTGGTTTCGACAGATGGCAGTTGCTCATATAACAAAGTACATGTTATGTAAAAAAAGAAAAAAAGAAATGAATTAAAGTCAAATAACAAAATATATTTAGGTAGATGATATATCTATAGAGAAAACATTTATTTTTCCAATGATTGTTTATAAATTATTACTCATATTTTTCACTTTCTTGGTCAATTTTTAATTGAGTTCCTTTTTCAATTGATAACAAGATGAGGAATTTCTGATATGTAATTATTCACTTCAGTTTTTAAAAAATTTTTTGTATGTTCCAAAACTCATTGTTCATGCACCATTCCCTGTGCTCCATGCAATATATGCCCTCCTTAATACCCACCACCAGTCTCACCCAACCTCCCACCACCCTCCCCTCCAAAACCTTCAGTTTGTCTCTCAGAGTCCACAGTCTCTCATGGTTTGTCTCCCTCTCTAATATCCCTCACTTACTTCTCCTCTCCATCTCCCAGTATCCTCCATGTTATTCCTTATGCTCCACAAGCAAGTGAAACCCTGTGATAACTGACTCTCTCTCCTTGACTTGTTTCACTCAGCATAATCTCTTCCAATCCCATCCATGTTGATACAAAAGTTGGGTCTTCCTCCTTCCGGATGGAGGCATAATACTCCATTGTATATTTGGACCATATCTTCTTTATCCATTCATCTGTTGAAGGGCATCTTGGTTCTTTCCAGTTTGGCGACTGTGGCTATTGCTGCTATGAATATTGAGGTACAGAGGACCCTTCTTTTCACTACATCTGTATCTTTGGGGTAAATACCCAAAAGTGCGATTGTGGGGTCACAGGGTAGCTCTATTCTGAATTTCTTAAGTCATCTCCACACTGTCTTCCAAAGTGCCTGCACCAACTTGCATTCCCACCAATAGTGTAAGAGGGTTCCCCTTTCTCCACATCCTCTCAAACACTTGTTGTTTCCTGTATTGTTGATATGTTCATTCTAACTGGTGTAAGATGGTATCTCAATTTAGTTTTGATTTGAATCTCCCTAATGGCTAATAATGATGAACATTTTTTTTTTTTAAAGATTTTATTTATTTATTTGACAGAGAGAGATCACAAGTAGACAGAGAGGCAGGCAGAGAGAGAGAGAGGAGGAAGCAGGCTCCCTGCTGAGCAGAGAGCCCGATGCGGGACTCGATCCCAGGACCCTGAGATCATGACCTGAGCCGAAGGCAGCGGCCTAACCCACTGAGCCACCCAGGCGCCCGATGAACATTTTTTTATGTGTCTGTTAGCCATTTATATGTCTTCTTTGGAGAAGTGTCTGTTCCTGTCTTCTGCCCATTTTTTGACATGATTATCTGTTTTGTGTGTGTTGAGATTGAGGAATTCTTTATAGATCTTGGATATCAGCCCTTTGTCTGTAGTGTCATTTGTGAATATCTTCTCCCATTCCGTGGGTTGCCTCTTTGTTTTGTTGACTGTTTCCTTTGCTGTGCAGAAACTTTGGATCTTGATCAAGTCCCAAAAGTTCATTTTCACTTTTGTTTCCTTTGCCTTTGGAGATATGTCTTGAAAAAATTGCTGTAGCTGATTTTGAAGAGGTTACTGCCTATGTTCTCCTCTAGGATTTTGATAGATCCCTGCCTCACATTAAGGTCTTTTATCCATTTCAAGTTTATCTTTTTAGTTTTACAAGAAATAAAATATAAATGTACTATTTAATGAGTCCAATTTAATACATATTAAAGTTTATTCATGAGGCATCTGGGTGGCTCAGTCGTTAAGCATCTGCCTTAGGCTCAGGTCATAATCCCAGAGTCCTGGGAGCAGGCTCAGGTCATAACTGGGATTGAGCCCAGCATCAGGCTCCCTTCTCCACCGAAAGCCTGCTTCTCCCTCTCCCACTCCCCTTGCTTGTATTCCCTCTCTTGCTGTGTCTCTGTCAAAAAATAAATAAATAAACTCTTAAAAAAAAAAAGTTTATTCACTAGAATTTTAAAATTAAGTTTCACACTTCTAATCAATATGAATTTTAAGCATAACATAATGGAAAGTTTCATAAAGGAGTTATTTTCTAGAATCAAGTCTTTTTTAAAAAAGACTTGCCAGAGGAGAGGTGGGTTAGGGGATATGCAAGTGGATGAAGAGGAGTGTCAGATTCAGGCTTCCAGCTATGGAATGAGTCAGTCATAGGGAAAAGGGCACAGCATAGGGAATATAGTCCATGGTATAATAAGAGCCTTGTGTGGTGACAGATGGTAGCTACCCTTGTGGTGAGCATAGCATAATATGTATACAGAAGTTGAGTCTATGTTGTACACCTGAAACTAATGTAATGTTGTCAATTAACTCAAATAAAAAGATTAAAATAAATGCTGTGTAAAATCCTAATTTAAGGTTAACTCCTTCAATTTGTGTTTTGTATTTGTTACAGCTTAAGTAAAAAAGTCCCTGAAAAGGACTAGGGAGAATTCTATTTCCCTGGAGGCTCTGCTACTCACTAACTACTTGGCCTTGGGCAATGCACGTTGGCATCCTGGATCCTGTTCTCTCCCTATCTCAAATGAATGTGCTATCCTTGATTACTTCTGAGGGAACATTCAAAGCCATAATTCTGTGGTTTGATTTTCTAATTCAAATAGAATATAGTATTAATGTAGTCATAGATTTTTATCCCTGGGGTTTCTTTAATGGAGGAATTAAAGTAGCTTAAAGAAAATCACGAAAGTATCAGCAAAAAGGATGCGTAGATCGGGGGATTATTTCCCAATTTGGGCAATTTTGTTGCTGAGAGATTGTTTCCATGGTACAGATTCTGTCAAAATCCCTCAGAAAAGATGTCTATATCACCATTATTTGCTCTGACAATATCAGCCGCTAACAGTCTTACACTTCCTTTTCAAAACAGAGTTTGAAGCAAGGACAAAGAATGAAATGGTGTAAACTCATTACTGTGCCAAAATTTAATTCAAACTCATTATCATTTAAAAACTATCATCTTGTGCTCTCTCAAGATGAGATACTTACTCAGGGATACTGCATCATTATCTTCCTTAGAGACCATTAAAAGAAAATTCTCTGCAGGGAAGTGA
Organism: Mustela putorius furo; assembly: GCF_011764305.1. Classification (NCBI taxonomy): domain Eukaryota; kingdom Metazoa; phylum Chordata; class Mammalia; order Carnivora; family Mustelidae; genus Mustela; species Mustela putorius. The sequence goes on along the minus strand of NW_025421373.1, from coordinate 2,312,716 downwards.
AGGCCAACAAAAATTACCATCTCATCTATTTAAAGCTAGAACGTACTCCATCTTTCAGCATATTAGATTTACTTAGAAATTTAATTTTTATTTTGGAAAATAAGTCCATTTTATATTGCAATAAATATATTACATGCAATAAATTACATGTTATGTACATATATGTATACACATATGTGTACATATGCATGCACCTACATACATATTTTATGAAATCAGAGCATGTATCATTTAGTAAAGTTGTCCTCTGACATTGCTTAGCCAGTTTATAATAAATCATAGATATCCATTAAAGTATATTAATCAAGATCTAACTTGCTCTTTTTTAAATGGTTAATTATTCTTTGCATATATCTTTTTCTTTCAAGTATACACTTGGAGTCACTAAAATTAGGTAACATATTTTTGTCTTCAACATATTTTTTTATACTACATGTAATCAAATTGCTGAGTTCTGCTGATCCACCATTTTGTTAATATTAACCATTATAATGAAACTTTTCATGCCTTGACTGTTTATTACATTTTGCTGAATTTATGTTTTCCTTATATATTGTGCCTTTATATACCTGCATATACCAGAATACAAAATCTGAAACAGAACACACTGCTTCAGTATAATATTTACCTTTTATACAATGTATGCAAAATGTACACTGCATTATGTTAATATTAATTCTGTTCTTTATGTGAGATATCTGAAAACTTAGAGTTAATTTAGATTCAAAGCTTTAGGTAGAGAAGCTAGACCTGAGCTGTAAAAAGCATGCCCCGAGACAGAGTCTCCAGTTCTTGATGGGGAAATGATAGAGACCGGAACTGGAGCAAGGGTGGTGATAACTAAGCTACACATTACAAGTCAGAGACACAATATCCTGATCTTGTGGTTTCTGACTCCTTGGGGCTGATAGACCAATGAGCCACAAGTAAGAAGCATGAGCTCTCCTCTTCCAACTCTGCCCCAGAGTAACCCCTAGACTCATTTTGATGCATTTGCATTGCAGATGTATACCATGGAGAAAGGCTGCTATGGCCAGTTGCTGTACTAATTTTGCAGCATCAAAAATTCCCGCTCCCAGCCTGTGGGAGGAATCCCCCAAATGACTGGAAGCAGCCTCTATAAGACACCAGCCCACTGTATGTCACAGCTCCTCCCAGCTCAGAAAGACCTGATAATATCCAATCCCAAAACAACCTAGGAGCTGGTCCATCTACCAAAATCTACCCTCTCTCCCACCTTGAGAGTGTAGTCTCACTTTAACAAACTGCCTTGTGCTGGCTGCCTTCCTTCTGTTTGCATTTTTTCCAGCATGGATTCCCCATGTAAATCTTCCCATGGGGAATCCAAGACCTCCATCCACACAATGCAGACCCTTTCCCAGGTAACAAGAGTTTTTCAATAAAGCTAGTATATAATTTTAAGGCATTCAATTCATTTGAAAAGAAAATATTTTATTTTAATGTTCTACTCCAGAGTCTTAAAATTTAGTCATCCACACACATACAACATAACACCTGGCACATACTGATTTATAAATAAATATATGCATAGATACATAAACACCTCAAGCATATACATTTCTTTTCATTTGAACTCTGACCAAAATAACCTCATCTGGAAATATTTTGGGTTTGCTCTTGATCTTCTAGTTTCTGTTCTTACTCAGTCATCTTCATATTTCTACACTTGTAAGTGCTTGCATTTCCTCTAATTTGTCAATTTTTCTGACCCTTGTTCTGACTTTGGTTCACTCTGGCTTACCACTGTAATCGCAGCTTTACTTGATCCCTGATTTTGACATTCCTCTACAGTTTTGAGTAGGAATCTCCCTACTCAAGGTTTTGGGCTAATGTAAAGACTAGCCAAGACCCCAGGTTACACTAGGGTGGGAATTAATGTGACCATTTGTCCTGGTTCTTATTGATGCAAACACTCAATTGGCTGCAAAGAATGGAGACTCAGATGTTCTCCACCCTCACTCTGCATCTAGTCCAGAACTCTGACTCAAATGGTCTATAAATGATGGTTTGGCTCAAAATTCTGCTGATATAAGAGTACTTCCAGTAAGTTTGAAACATTCCATTCCAGCACTCTTTCAATCCCCAGAGCCTGAGATAGGATAGTAAGTTTCAATAATGTTTCTCCATATATATAACTGCACAAGTATTCAGGACTTTTGACTTGTGGTTGGTAAAGAATGGATAGATTTTCTTATAACTGTTTAATCAGAGAGGACATTTATACTTCTGTAATGAGTAAAAATCCTTTTCTTAGAGGATTACAAATAGACTAGTCCATTACAAGTGGTCACTTGCCTCAGGGCAGAGTGGTTTCCATAGGTCCGGGGAGTAAGCACAGTGCTTCAAGATTCTTAATTTGCTCTTTTACTGTAGTGTCATTTGTGAATATCTTCTCCCATTCTGTGGGTTGTCTCTTTGTTTTGTTGACTGTTTCCTTTCCTGTGCAGTAAGTAGCTTTTTATGTTGATGAAGTCCCAAAAGTTCATTTTCGCTTTTGTTTGCTTTGCCTTTGGAGACATGTCTTGAAAGAAGTTGCTGCAGCTGAGATCTAAGAGGTTACTGCCTGCGTTCTCCTCTCAGATTTTGAATAAGTCAAGCAGAGAGAGTCAATTATCACATGGTTTCACCTACTTGTTTGTGGAGCATAAGGGATAACATGGAGGATAGTAGAAGGAAAGGAAAAGTGAATTGAGGGAAATCAGAGGGAGAGACAAACCATGAGAGACTGTGGACTCTGAGGAGAGTGGGGGGTTAGGTGAGCCTGGTGGTGGGTATTAAGGAGGGCACGTATTGCATGGAGCACTGGGCGTGGTGGTAAACAACGAATCTTGGAACACTGAAAAAATAAAATTTAAAAAAAAAAAAAGATTCTTAATTTGCATTTGCATTTCACCAGCTAAGTGTTTGCCTGCAATTTTGAGACAATCCATAAAAAGAATTTGCAAATCTTTCCAGGCTTCAGGTGCAAATTTTTTAATTTCTATCTCTAATTGAACTACTTTTACTGATTGATAAAATCATAATGAATTAAAAGGTCGAGAACTTTTTTCTTCCTACTTTCAAGCAGCAGGAGTGTGCAAAGTGGTAAATCCCTTATAAACCAGTGGTATTTTTTCTTTTCACTGTTTCTGTCTTCCTGTACTTAACTCTGTCTAAAGAAGTGAGCTAAAGAAGTTTATCTTTTTCCTCCTTAATCAGAACTTCCAGCCAGCCCCCATGTGGCTTTTTCTTTGGCTAATGCTGATTTCTTCAGTCTCTTAGCCTTGCAGATAGTAATATAATGCGGTTATGAAATTAATTCTATCCTTCCCAAAATATCTATTGTAGCTCTAACCCAAAGTATGAACCTTTTGGAGATAGGGTCTTTATAGAGGTAGTCAAGTATTTAAAATGAGGGCCTTAGGGTGGGCCTTAATCCTGTATGATAGGTATCCTTATAAAAAGTGGGAAAACAAGCATAAATGAAAATGATGTGAAGAAACACACGGAGAAGACATGGTCTTCTACAAAGAGAAGATAGTCTTCTACAAGCTAGGAAGAGGACTGAAACAGATCTTTCTCTTTTTAAGAATAAATAAAAATAAAAATAAGTAAGACTTTCCATTCTCCCTCTTATGAATAAAAGAGACATCCCATTGAGCATTTGCTCCAAATTGCAAAACTGCCTCCTGTGTCATAAAGACATGAGAAGTTTGATCTTCATCTCATAAAGCCACTTAGCTAACAAAGGTGGTCACCCCAAATACCAGGTGAATCTGGCATAATCTTTGTGTGAAAAAATGGTACTGTCAATTATTCTTACTTGAAGACTAACTATTATTCATTTTGAGAATACATATCTGCTTATCTGCTTGACTATAAAATGCTGAGATTCCTTTCTGTCTTTGTAACCTCTTAGTGAATTGCCTGTTAGAACATCACATTCTTCTTTAATGATCATTCAATAATAAAATTATTTTCTTTCTCTATTACTTTTATGGGGAAGGTCTCTAGGATAGGATAGAATTTTTTAAAATTATATTTCCCAAATACTTGATATCCCTCAAAAGGAATGAACACTGCCAACACCTTGATTTTGTATTTTGTGACTCTACAATCTTGAAACAGTAATCTCTGTTGTTTAAGCTAGCCAGTTAGTGACACCTTAGGAGACTAATCACATGTTGAGGACTGGAAAAAAAAATTAAAACCTTAATCCCTGGTTGTTAGGCCTCTATGAAAAATGTGTCTATTTTATCCTAAATACACATTTCCCTATAATTTTTCCTGGCAGCAGATATTGACAATGTAGGATTCTGATATGTCTGAACTTTAAGAACATAACACTTGCCTAATATACATTTTACCATTATTTGACACATACTTGATAGTATTACACATTTCACCTACTGCGTTGAAGATGAATACCTCAGAAGTCTATCACTGGCTTGTGTACAGGAATTCTCTAAGTTTTCACAAGCCCACAGTCTGCTTGAATCTTAAACCATTCCAGAACTTATTAAGAACTGAACCCCAGTTTCATATTCACCCAAAAAGTGTCATGATGGAAAGTGATCAGTCAAAAGAGAGATTTTAGATTTCCTTTAGTAACCAATAAAAAATATCTTCAGAAGTCTGTCATAGTTTAAAGTAACTTTGTTCATTTTGGCTCTATATCTAGTACTCACACAACCAGAGTAAACCACTGAACTCTCTCCAGAGTGATATGAATCTCTCTTTCCTGCCAAATTAATAAATTCAGCCTTGATACAAACCATTTTGTTGTGGTAGGTTTTTTTTGTTACTCTTTGACACTTTTATTTGTGGAGATCAATAGGCAGATGGATAGAGATGACATGTTTATCTCTCAATCCATGATGAGGCAGACCACAATAAAAGAACATCACAGGTTTGGCTGAGACTTTTCTCTAACTTTTCACTGTTTAATGGATCTTTACTCTGAGTGCTAACATGGAGAGGAACCCAAGCAATTCCCCACCTGTCCCAGCTCTGCAGACCCAATAAAGAAAAATGTATCATGGATAGGGACTTGATGAAAGCAGAAGGGGCCACATCAGTGGAAATCTGCTGGGATTTCTTGTCAGAACAAACAGTTGGCCTTATTCTGCCCCTCTCTTTTCATCCTAACTCAAGCCACAGGGTGCTGTCAAATAAATATGAATCTAGACCTAGATGGGGAAAGACTTTACTCAGAACAAAGTTTATTATAAAGGGAGAATGCCTCAATCTTAGAAATCTACAAGTGTCTCAAAATCAAAAGGAAAAAGGCTTTCCTTTATGTGGTGAGGATGAGTAACAAAGATCAGCAAAAACTTACAAGAGAAAGTTGGACAAGTAAGGGAAAATGATCATTATAGTCTGACAGGAAGCATCTCGCTGCACTCAGTAGATTCCTAGGGTAAGAGGGCATGTTCACATTTTTAGCTCTTTCTCAGACTTGGGAGTTAGTTGGAATTCAGGGACCTGTAGGGAGGAAATAAGACAAAGCATAGGGTAAAAAACAGTCAATGATACTGTAATAGCAACAGATGGGAGCTTCACTTGTGCTGAGCATTGTATCATGGATAAACTTGTTGAATCACTATGTTGCACAACGGAAACTAGTGCAACACTGTTTGTAATTAGGCCCAAACAAAAACATTAAAGAGAGAGAGAGAAATGGATAATTGAGAACATTTGGTCAGTGGGAGTGGAAGCACTCTCTATTCTAGGAAATGTGGTTTCTCTATTCAGAAGTGAACCTCAACGGACAGGAGTTCCTTGGTATTTCTGTGAACCAAAAGTCAATTTTACTAATAGCAACTCTTCCAGCATTTCAGCCCTTTCCCTACTTACTGGAAAAGCACTCTCTTTGGAACATTTTAAAACACTTCTTTGAGGGGGGGGGGGTCACTTCAAAGCCAGTTTCCAGAGAAGAACTGTGCTTTTTAAAACTCAATGTATTAAGAATCTTAAATCTATGTATGTAAAAACAAAACAAAACAAAAATAAAAAAACATATTTACATAATTATTCAAGTATACTATCCTTTCGTGATGCTTTTTCCCATATATCCAAATTTTATTATATGATATTATTATATTAATATATATATGAATATGAATGAATATATATGAATATATATTCATATATATGTATATTCATATATATGTATGAATATATATTCATATATTAAAAACTGATTTCATTTTATAAACTGAAGAAATGTACAAAACACTTTAAAAATACTTTTATCTCGGGGCGCCTGGGTGGCTCAGTCGCTTAAACATCAGGACTCTTGGTTTCAGTTCAGGTGTGATCTCAGAATGATGAGATCAAGCCCCACACCTGGAGTCCCATCCATACAAGCTCAGCAGGGAGTCTGCTTTTCTCCCTCTCCCTCCCCTCTTTCCTACTCACACACTTTTTCTCTCTAAAATAAATAAATAAACCTTTTTTAAAAAATATTTTTATCTCTTATGGATAAATATCAATGGGTAAATATGAAGCTTTAGCTTTTTTTTTTTTTTTTTGGTCTGATGGTTTGAAATTTATTTGTATGTGGTTTTAATGACCCATTTTTAAATTATTTAACATGATTGTATTTAGTTATATCTGAAACAAAAGATAACACAGTACTTAGTTACCTTTATAAGCAGAAAAGTGCAATACAAAGCTTCAGTAATGCAGAACACAATCAATATCTATGCAATCTATTTGCAAGTTTCCATTTATCATGGCACCTCACTATACTTAATACATGAGTATTTGACAAGTTTGCTTAAACACAATATCTCATCATTTTTCTTTTATTCAACTAAAATATACTTGATAATTTACAAGTGACATTGTAGGCAAGAAAATATCTTTGATTCTTAAGTTTGTATGAATAACGTTATAATTATCATCCCCTTGACTTGTATGTACCACTGACTTGAACTGATACAATGTTACCTTTAACCTCACAGCCTTTCAACTTGTTGAAAACACTTTTGCATAAAATCTTACTGAATAAATGAACACAAATACAAAACTGCAAGACTCTTCGTTAGTAATTGGTCAATTAATCACTTTTTTCAAATGTAAAGAGTAACTTTTTGAAATTCTCTAGCACTGAATTGCCTAGATGTGCAAATCAGATTTGGGACTCATGCTGATCTTCTGTAAGTGCCAACAATAGAGTCACATTTTAAAAAATAGTTCCTTTCCTTGGACCTTGTCATGTTGCTATATTATAGACAACTAAAGCTGCTGATAAAATATTGATGTTTTCAAAAGCCATTGTCACCTGCAAACATCTCAGCTTGAATTCATTTCTGAGATTAAGAATCCTGTGTCTAAGCAGAATACCACAGGGACAAGAGATGACAGAGATGAAAGCAATAAAATGATCACTGAGGAAGGTGCTGAGCTCTGATTCAGTGGTAACCTAGTGATATGACAGTAGGCAAACTATTTCATCCTTTAATTTTTCAGCCTCCATATTTGCAAAGAAGGACTAATACCTATACTCCTATTACATTTTAAGATGTAGATCATTTCTTTTCAAAATAGGGTATTATTAACCTAGCTCTCACCCTGACCTCCACATTGGAGATAATTAACCAGGAGAAATTCAAAAGTCATAATTATACTTGCAAATAAAAGAAAGAAGTACTGTGAAATTTAGCTGGTTCTGGTCTACAGTGCATAGTTAGAAACCCATGAGGCCAAATGTGATTTAAATTAAGAAATTTTCAAATTTCAAAAATCTAATTTGATGCATATACTGTATATTGATTATTATACATATGTAGTCTGCATACTTAAGCAAGGGATTTGAAGGGAAACAAAATATTAGTTTGCATAAAATATGGAAATAGAGACATATTTAGAGATATCTTTCTAAATATACAGTTATGACCTGATAATCTAGAAGAGAAAGCACTTATTTAATCTTTAAACTTCAGTGTCATTGAAAGGTACATTCTCTTGATTTATGAAATAAAATTTGACCTTAGCCCATATATCACATACATCACATACATCACACCTTGAAGGTTCTGGGAAATTGACTGCAAATATTCATCATTATTCAATGTGACTAAAAGGGAATAACAGTGACATTTGTAAAGTACACAGCAGGAATCATGTCCACCTTGTAGTAGTGCCCAGGTTTTTATGATCCCATACAAGAAAAAACTTAGCAACCCTCTGCTATCCCTCCTTTGTGTTTGTTTATTTCTTGTGCTTTTAAAATTTGCTAACTTTTTTTTTTAATAGCAAACATCATTTGCTAGTTAATAATCTCCAAATTAACCACCACTTGTCCTTCTCTTGTGGCATCAGTTGTCAAGTAAATGGCAGACTCCTTCAGTTATCTGAACCTCCGCAGTTCCCAGCGGAGTCTTCCCTGCAGCAGTGCTTACTTAGCCCAGCCCTCTGCAAGTTGAAGTCAGTTACTAAATTCTTCACTTCTGTGTGACCTAGTGTCAGACACCAGGACGGATTCTTGCTGACTGAATCCAAAATGAAATATGCTGGGAGCTTCTCCAAGTTCTAATAAACTAAAAAGTGAAAGAAGTAGAGGCTAGTCCTACCCTTCCTGCTATGGGGCATTATTCTAGGAGTACTGGAGGTTGAAAGTCACGGGCATCATCGAAGAGATGGGCCAGAAAACAATACAGAAGGTGACTCTGAAAAATGCTAACATTATTAAGTAATTAGATAATCCAGGAAACCATTACTCTTAGATTTCTTGGCATATAAGCCTTTTCAATGAAGCATACTATATTTCAGTCAAACTACCTTAACAGATTAAAGCCTTAAAATGATCAGTTATCATATGAATTTAGGGTTGTGCATTTATGACCCTCTCCCCAGTATTTGAGTTAAAATACAAGAGATTGTATATAATTTTCTATTATTTAGGAGTGAGTTTTAATGAATATTAAGAATATAGAGCGTCATGCTGAAGATTCAAGTATAAGAATAAATTAAATCAGGTCCTGATGATACTATATATTTTATCCATTCTAGTATCACTTCTTTTTTTTTTTCTAACATCACTTCTTTTACATTTCCATCATTAATAAAACTGTTTAAAACAATCTTTAAAAAAAAAAAAAAAAGAGTTCCAACTTTCTACCTGTTGTAAAATGCTGTGACTCAGTTCATGATCATACAGCATACATGCACAGATATTTTGGTATATTTTTGTCACCACTGAAGAAAATAAGCTAAAATTTTCTCTTGGTAATGCCATGAAACCAAAGAAAATTCTTATTCATCCTAGTGTTAATCCATTTCCTATCTGGAATTGATTTCTTAAGTAGCTTTCCAAGATTTCCAAAAGAATCAGATTCACAGCATCACAGCCTCATTACACCATAAACTCAAATTTAGTTTTGTCTAATTTTTTTAGAGAATCCTGCTGTATTGAGGAGAAATCACAAGAATCAAATGACTCACTAAACTATGGGTAGCCAGCTGTTTCAACCATTTTCTACAAGTGAAAGGGGGCTAGAATTTGAGAAAAATGCAATTATTTAAGGTTTTGGTACATAATAATGGTTATCAAGGCACTATTTAATATATAGTATACTAATATTTAGTATATTACTTTAGGAAATCTTCTCAGTCATTAGAGGGAATTCTTTGGGATAGTTTGGGATTATTAGATTGACACTACCAAAAACCCGTCAGTCTTATGCAATGAATAACATTGGGAAAGTGCTAGAGAATGGACGCCCCAAGTAAACTGACCATCTTTTGTAACCTGGAGACACTGCAATCAACCTTCAAATATCACACATAAATCATCTTAAACTTCAGTATCCATTAGGCAAAAGCTCCAGATTTCAGTGGGAAAGGGTTTTCTTTATAGTATCTTCTTTAAAGAATCTTTAAATCTTAATCTTAATCTTAATCTTAATCATTAAAGAATCTTTATAGTATCTTCTTTAAAGAATCTCTCATTGGTGACCTATCATCATTCTACTAGATAATATTTTTAAAATGCTAATATTAATGTGTGCACTTATATACCACTTTAGTAGAAATATTGAAAATATTAGTACTTTCACTTTGTTTTCAGTTCTAATGACACAGTAGGTGTTAAGAGTGTTATTATTCATTATGCTGCATTCTTAAAACAGCAATTTTTACATAGCAAACCTATATAAGTTGTAAATGATTTCTTTATAGGAAACATCCTAAAATGGGAATTATATTATTGGATTGAAAAGTGTTCATTTTAAATGTCTACCTATAGTTAGATATAACTATATTTAAAGATAGGTAGATAGAAAAAATGATGATTAGATGCATTAAGTAAACTGCCTAAGCTTTACTGTTAGAACAGGATTTAAATACAGATCTCTTAATCCATGGGGCTGTAAGCTGTTGATGTCTAAGCAGTATTCTCTGCGTCTCTGGTAGGTTGGGTAAAAAAGTCAGGACATAACGGGAAACAGGAAAAAAGTCTGGGAATTACATCTGAGGTAAGAAAACATCATCATACTCTGTATTTATGAGTTATATCTTTCACCATGGTCAGAATTTTCACAGATAAGTTCTGATAATCATGAAAGGATACTGATTGAAACCCTGTGTATATATCAGTATATGTGCATATTTATAGTGTTTTCTAATTAATAAATGATTAAAAGACATTAAGTTAATATTGTTAGTAATTTATGGAAGTTAAACACTTTTTTTTTTTTTTTTTTTTTTTTTTTTTTTTAAAAGAGCGGTAGAGAGAGGTGGTGTAGGGGCAAAGGGAGAGAGAATCTTAAGCAGACTGCACGCCCAGGGCATAGAGCCCAACACAGGACTCGCTCTTGTGACCCAGAGATAAAGACCTGAACCCAAATCAAGAATCAGATGCTTAACTCGCTGAGACACCTAAGCACTCCAATAATTTATGGACGCTAAAAAAAAAAAAAAAAAAAAAAAAAAAAAAAAAAGAGAGAGTGAGAGAGAGTAAAAGAGGAAATGCACATTTACACATACGATTCCATCACTGAAAGGAAGAATAACAAAATGAAGCTCAATTACTGGCACAAAGTGTGTAAACCTGGTGATTCACAGACTTGTACCCCTGGGGATAAAAATATATGTTTATAAAAATAAAAAATTATATTAAAAAAATAATAATTGATCGTAAATATATGCTTTTAATCAAACAGATAAAAGATGAAAACAGTGATTAAACAAACCCATAAGAATCATCTAAAAATAAGCACAGCTCAGGAATTTTTTTGTTTGTTTGTATGTTTCCTATATTGCTGCTGTAACAAATAACCACACATGTAGTGGCTTAAAACAACACAAATTTATTATCTTTTAATTTTAGAGGTCAGAAGTCCCAAATCAGTCTCTTAGGCCTAAAGGCACTGTGTTAGCTAAATCCTTCTACAATCTCCGCAGGACAATATCTCCTTTTTTTCCTAGCTTCTTAGGTCTATATTCTTTGTCATTTCTCTGTCCTCCACCTCCAAAGCCACCAGTGTTAAATCTTCAAAATCTCTCTCTGCTTCCACAATCACTAGCTCTGACTTTCTGCCTCCTTTTTATGAGGAGTCTTGTGATTACTTTGTATCCATCGGGAAAACCCAGTATAATCTCTAAATCTTCGTATCATTAATTTAATCTCATCTGCAAAATCCCTTTTTTCATTAAAAGTTACATATTTATGTGTTCTGGAAATTAGAAGATGAATACCTTTGGAGGGACCATTATTCTATCTATCAACCTGACCAATAACATATGTACTGAAGCTGTATCAGTGATGCTAATCCATATATGAAATCTTTTAGGAAGACCAACTTCCTCACCTTCCCTGTTTGCCCAAGACTCTTACCAATTTTATCACCAAAGTCCCATGTCCTGCTATACCTTTTCAGTCTTGGACAAAGAGGGATAGCTACCCTGTCTGGGCCTCCAGCAACTCTAGTCCCCATTCATCCCTCATAAAAGAAAAAAATGACATGTGTGTCTTCGGCAATGCTGGGTTTCGTTTACCGAATACTTGACTGGATAAGGGATGTAGTGGTAGCCATGGGTAAAGGTTAGGTTTGGAGAAGACTAAAAAGACTGTAAGGTATTTGAAATCCACAGGGACACTGGTATATTATATAGTCTTCATGATATTTTCTGGCTGTTGCTATGAGTTTTTATTGACAAATGTATAAATAAAACTTGATTCATCTTTAAAATACATCAACCCCTAGGTCACTCATGTCAGAGATGCAAGCATCCCTCAGAGAAGATTTAGTTAAAATCATAAAATTTGGGGGGGAGAATTTTTAGAATCATCATTTTTTTGCATATACTAGAAATGCTAGTGTTTATTATCACATCCAAGCTATCATCCATGAAACCCATATATATATATATACATGTATATACAAACTAATTAATTGGAAGTTTATACCTCATGTATTTAATTTTATTGATTTTTTTCATGATGATGAGTGTACTCCTTAATCCCAGTACCTGTTTCAGCCATGCCCCCCATCCTCCCCCATAGCATCATTTACCATATTTCCATATTTTGCCCAGCTTAACAGTTTTTATATTTATTTCTAAGAAAACTTATTTTAAATAAAATTCATATAGTGATCTTTTGGAGGCATTCTTTGCAACATCATTATTACTTAGGAACCACAGAATTCTTTTAACTATTGGTGATAATTCTAAGATCCATATTAGTCATTCATAAATATAATTTTAGTTAAAAATACTTTCATTTCAAGGAAAATTCTTATAATTAAAATATGTAACTGCATATAACAAGGTCATTTTCTTTTGTATGTAGGATTTCAAAGTTTCTTTAAAAAAAAAGGTACTCTCAGGAAAGGACACAGTAAGTACCTTCCAAGACTTTTCCTGCATTTTAATTATCTCAGTGTTTAAAGATTTGGTTATTCCTCTTTCCTAAAATCATTCCTCTGTATCCGATGAAAAGTTGATATGCTTGCCAAATGTAAAATTTTAAAAATCCCTAAATTCTCAAGCTATTTTATCCACAAACTTCTTCCTAGCAAAATATAATGACCACACTGCAAATATGATGAATATCAAACACATTAAATACATATACACATACATACCACTATCACAAAATGACAATATCACAATAGTTACTAAAAAATGTATTTTCCAGGAAACAAAATCTAATATTTACTTCCAGAAAAGTTTTGGAAGAAACACATAAAGATATATATAAAATAAGAGAATAAGAGAATATACTGGAATTTAAAAAATAATCTCAATTTGTGATGTCATAATATTCCTTCAAAAATTTCTCTTATTTCTTAATATTCTATTCATGAGATGTCTATTAAAAAGCAGTCTACATGGGGCACCTGGGTGGCTCAGTGGGTTAAGCCTTTGCCTTCAGTTCAGGTCATAATCCCAGGGTCCTGTGATGGAGCCCCACATCGGGCTCTCTACTCAGCGGGGAGCCTGCTTGCCCCCCCTCCCTCTGCCTGCCTCTCTGACTACTTGTGATCTCTCTCTCTCTCTGCCAAATAAATAAATAAAATCTTAAAAAATAAAATAAAATAAAGCAGTCTACAAAAGATTTTTAGGCAGGAAAAAATAAATATAAACAAGTAACTAAAAATTAGAAAAACTTAAATTAGAAAAAAAGATTTTCTAATATACTAATTTGTTAATTTTCTCTTCCACTATAAGCAGAGGAAAGAAAATACAACCAGGTATAGAGATGATTCTCTATTTACAAAGTATGAGCAGCTAAGCAAGGAAGCAAAAACAAACACTTAATTAGTAATAAAAGAATAATAACATTAATAAAACAATAATAAAGCACAAATTGAAACTTTAAAAGCAAGAGCCATGAAGTAAAACTAAACTTCCAAAATATTAATGTGGAAAATTAATGTTATTGTATCACTCTGGAAACCAGAACAGACTTAAGAGATAAATAAGAAATCCACCACAGCTTTACACTATTTTACACTGAGTTTGAATAAAGGGTGTGATTCTTTTTTTAGAAGATCTCAATGTTTCTCAACACCTCACATCAACTTGTCAATAATATTTAATATACTACATTTTGTGTTATATACAAGGTTATATAACAGCACATTTCATTTTCCATTTGTTATTTCTGATAATATTTTTTGTTCATTTTTTCTTAATGGGAAACTTACCCTAATTATGTGGTAAATTGTCAAAACTGAAATGTCCGTGTTTAATGTAAGATTCAAGATAAAAGTCATAGCTATGTATGAAATTATATATTGGATACTGTTATTGCTATTTTAAGATAGACATAGCGAGTCTCTAAAACAGAAAACACATCATCAAGTCATAGCTAAAAACAGAAAACAGGAAGAATAGCGGCTAACAGAACTAGAAGATAGCCTCTCCAGCTAAAGTTTATCTATCTCAGGGTCCAATTATTTATATGCAGCTAGTTTTTTCTTTTTCTATTGAAACCCAAATACAATTGCAAAAGAAAAGTTACCTCATGGAAACTGAAATACGGGTGTTCTACTGATCTTATCAAATATAAATGCAAGGGATAACTGATATGGGTATTATGATTCAGGTCAATAATGATGAGAAGATATATTATTTTGGATACTTAGGATTAAGAGACACAAAGTAAAGAAGAAAAATCAAAGAAGAAAGAAAAAGAAAGAGGGTTTTTAGTTACTTATTGCTGCATAATAAATCACCTCACAATTTAGTGGCTTAAAACAATAAATATATTTTATTTCACAGTTTCTATTGGTCAGAAAATCAGGTGCATTGGAGCTGGATTGTCCTGGTTCATGGTCTCTCATGAAGTTAAAGATAAGAGGTTGGCTGGGACTGTAGTTGCAGTCATCTAAAGGCTTAGTTAGCTGTGGCTGGAGGATTTATTTCCAATATGGCTGCTTATTCACATGTCTGGTAAGTTGGTTGTGGTTACTGACAGCAGGCCACAGTTCTTGACCACGTGGATCTCTCCAGAAGGCTACTTGAGTGTCATTGCAATATGCCAATAGATTTCTGGAGCAAAATATTGAAGAACAAAACACAACATGGTACCAAACTTTGTTTTATAATCTAGCCTTGAATGACTCACGCGATTATTGCCATAATCTCATATTGATAATATAGGTTGAGGACTACATAAGGATGTGAATATCAGGAGGTAAAGTTCATTGGGGGTTTCTTGCAGTCTGATAACCACAGGAAGAAACAAGGATATCTACTTTTGAAAAAAAATCATATAATATATAAAATTGTTTTAGTGTTGATGTTCTAACATAATCTGGATTGAAAGAGCAAAAGGATCTCACAACATATTAGGCTAATGATTTTTGGGCAGTGAGTCTGTCCCATTTCTTGATTCATTGAAAATAAGTATGTGTACTAGAGTTTTTTGCTGGTACACTATTCCACATACAATTTCCCAAATCCTATGGCTTTGCAGCAAGGAAAAGTCACTCAAGTTTTTGAAGATGGTTGAGCATTAGTATACCTTTTTTAGAATCTAACTAAATATTATACTTGGAGTGAGGTTAGACTATACAAAGTTCAAACTGTCCAGTGATACTGAATTCAGAGTTTGCTGTTCCAACCTACAAGCAAGTTTTACTCTTTCTGGATTTTTAGGTTTTTGATATAATGAAATCCCTGAAGACTGGTTGAGAATTTGTTCCAACACACAGACTTCTTATGTGAAAGATGAAGACTTTAATTAAGCTTAACAGACAAAATTTCATCCAGTTATCAGGATCAATTTCCTTGGAAGTAAGAAGTTATTATATTTTCACTATGTATTTTCTTTCACATATGCAAATTGCTTCCATCTTTCCTTAACTTCCTCTTCTTTGAAATTAACTACAACACCATTAAGAAGTGTAATAATATTTTCTGTCCTCACAGATTAGTCTGATTATTATAATCACCACAGAATGTCTACTGTCTACGTGTTGCCCAACTTTTTGGTCTCCTTGTCAAGTTCTTGTCTCAAACCTATCTTTATGGATCCCATTACAGTTCTGTGACTTAATTCCTTATATAAATGTTAGTATTGATGTTACTAAATTTACTCCAGATGCCCTAAAATTATACACTCTCTGATAGAACAGGTAGAAACATTTTTTAAATGCACTTTGAGAACATAACAGCAGATCTAAAAAATATAAGGAAAATACTTCAAATCAAAACAAACCAAACAATCTAACAGATCAAGATCTCATCTAAATTTCTTTAAAACCTGGAAATCTTTCATATTCATATAACCTTGCCTTTCTCTACACACACACACACACACACACACACACACACACACCACACACACCCCTTCATACACACTGAAAACAACAGAAATAAGTATCTGTCACATTGTGCTGGCTCAGGCTAATACCAATAGTGTATGTGGCCAATGAATAGCACTTAAATCATCTAACCAAAGTTCATCTTTACAAACAAGTTGACTTAATCATTTTTAAAAAACACTGGACGGTGAGAGTGGGTATGGTGAGTCCTAGAGTCCCCACAATCCATTTTGGGTTTTGGACATCAAAAACTATAAGAAAATAAATTTGTGTTGTTTTAAAATAATAAATGTTTAGTGGTTTTTAAAGCAGCAATAGGAAACTAATTTAAATTGTTTAAAATGTTTCATTTAGCTAAGTCCTAATTTGAAAGGTAGATATAAAAGGAGCTATAAAACAGTGTAAGTGAATCAAATACACTACCAAGGAAAGCAAAGATTTGTAGCATTTCCAGAGAGAGAACATTATCAGGCATTTTATACTGTTTTTCTTAAGATATTCTTAAAGAATCTTGGAACAGGTTACACTTAAGTTGAGGCATAAAAACCAGGAGTCAGACACTTACAGACAGCAAAGGGAGTTGACCGGAGAGTATCATTCTGCCTATAGTGAACAATGTGAATAAAGGCACCAAGGAAGAAAACAGATTTTCATGGTTACAAATTTTAAAAGGACAGATGTGTCAAGAAAATTGGAAATTAGGTGAAGGGATATTGTCTTTAATGAAGGAAAAACTAGATTAGGTTTCGTTAAAGACAGGATTGATCTATCACCGAGAAATGATTTGATGCACTGATAAGAGGGAGATGGGAAGAACTAAAATCTTTATGGGACCCAAGAATTCATCTGTGAAGTCCTTACTACTGAATGTGGCTCATGGACCAGCAGCATCAGTTAACATAGGTAAAATCGCTAGAAATACACAACCTTAAGGCCAGTCCTGACCTACTGAAGCAGAATCTGATTCATTTTAACCACATTCCAGGGCATTTCATATGCACATGAGAAAGAGGGAATAAGCCAATAAGCCGAAGTTTCTTGGAAGAAAAAAAGAAAATCTAGAGACCCAATTATCATACGGGAGAAAAGCAGCGAGAAAGGGAGAGGGCAGAAACTTAAACAAGAAATGAGTACAACAGGAGTTTCTGAGGAGGAATGTTATATTCAGTATACTGGGTAATGTGACCCTTCTTATAACCCCACATATCTTGAACAAAATTACAGAAAACAAATTATGCCAGTATGATTAGCTGCCTTCTAGAAGCCAGTTAAGGGGATGAATTTTATGTCAGGGCCATTCGGGGCCAAAAGGACAGCCATTTACCTGGATTACCTTCCATAATTCAGTGGCGTTTTTTTTCTCTTAGATATCAAAAGTAGAGAAAAAAATAAATTACATTCTTCACATTAAAGTTCGGGTACTCTACATAATGTTGAATGTTTTTATTTGCTTTAAGTTGTTTTTCTTCCAAAATCTTTCTTATGTTAATATTAGTGTCAAAAATTATCAATTTCAAGAGCAATGTTCTGGGTAAATGTAATGGTACTAATGATATTAATGAGAAATATCAGGTAATTTTTATTAAGGAAATCATACACAAAATAGTACACCAAACATTCTACAGAGCTGATTAAAATATACCATGTTTTGAATATAACTAACTAAATACCTTCATTGTAAATGGATATATGCTCCCCAAAATCTGTTCCTAAAAAGGAATTTACATGACAACATTTATTAGGGACAATTTGAGGGGGCTTTTGATAATTTTATAATTGTATATAAAACTTATGAATGTATACTCAAATGCAAACACATATTTTAAAAAGTGCTTTAGAAAAAACTGAAATTAATACAGAAAGCCGGGCATCATCATGCTCCATTTTTTGTTCATGAGGAACTAAAGGCATGGAGCAATAAAATCTTTTTATCCCCCATCCTCTTTCCCTTTGGCAAACACTTGTTTGCTCTCTGTAGTCATGGATCTGTTTCTGTTAGGTTTTTTGTTGTTGCTGCTCTTTGGATTCCACATACAAAGTAAATCATATAGTATTGATCCTTCTGACTTATTTTGCTTAGCATAGTATTTGCCAGGTCCATCCACGTTGTCAGAAATGGCAAGATCTCAGTTTTTATTTATGGCTGGGTAATATTCCTGTGTGTGTGTATGTGTATGCGTCACTTTTTTTGAAGGTTTATACACAGCATAGTCTGTCTGTCTGTCTGTCTTTCTGCCTCCCTCCCTCCCTTTCTTCCTTCTTCTCTTCAAGTGTTTATTTTAAATCTAGTTAGTTAACATACAGTGTGATACTAGCTTCAGGAGTAGAATTTAGTGATTCACCACTTACATACAACACCCAGTGCTCATCACAAGTGCCCTCCTGAATCTCCATCATTCATTTAGTCCATCTGCCATGAGCCTCCCCTACAGTAACCATCAGTTCTCTAGAGTTAAGAGTCTGTTCCCTGGCTTGCTTCCCTCTTTTTTTCCCTCCATGTTCATCTCTTTTGTTTCTTAATTTCCACATATGAGTGAAATCATATGATATTTTTCTCTTGGACTCATTTTGCTTAACATGATACACTCACTCTGTTCATGTCATTGCACATGGCAAGATTTCATCCTTTTTTAAGGCTAATATACATATATCACTTCTTCTTTATCCATTCTTCAGTCAATGGACATTTGGGCTCTTTCCATAATTTGGTTATTGTTTATAATTCTTCTATAAACATCGGGGTGTATGTACCCCTTTGAATCTGTATTTTTGTATCTTTTAGGTAAATACCAAGTAGTGCAACTGCTGGATTGTAGGGTAGCTCTATTTTTAACTTCCTGAGGAAACTCCAAACTGCTTCCCACAGTGGTTGTACCAGTTTGGATTCCCACCAACAGTGCAAGAGGGTTCCCCTTTCTCTATACCCTGATATCTGTTGTTTCTTGTGTTGTTAATTTCATCCATTCTTACAGGTGTGAGGTAATATCTCATTATGGTTTTGATTTCAATTTCCCTGATGGTAAGTGATGTTGAGCATCTTTTCATGTGTCTATTGGTAATCTAGATTTCTTCTTTGGAAAATTGTCTATTCATGTCTTCTTCCCAGTTCTTAACTGATTATTTGTTGAGTTTTACAAGTTCTTTATATATTTTGGATACTAACCCTTTATCAGTTAATGCCCTTTGTAAATGTTTTTTCCCATTTCGACAGTTCCTTTTAGTTTTGTTGATTGTTTCCTTTGCTTTGCAGAAAGGTTTTTGTTGAAGTCACAATAGTTTACTTTTGCCTTTGTTTCTCTTGCCTCAGGAGATATATCTAGTGAGATATATGGTCAATGTCAAAGACTTTACTGCCCGTGTTCTCCTTTAAGATTTTAATGGTTTCCTGTCTCACATTTAGGTATTTCATCCATTTTTTGTTTTGTTTTGTTTTTTAATTTTTTATTTTTTATAAACATATATTTTTATCCCCAGGGGTACAGGTCTGTGAATCACCAGGTTTACACACTTCACAGCACTCACCAAAGCACATACCCTCCCCAATGTCCATAATCCCACCCCCTTCTCCCAAACCCCCTCCCCCCAGCAACCCTCAGTTTGTTTTGTGAGATTAAGAGTCACTTATGGTTTGTCTCCCTCCCAATTCCATCTTGTTTCATTGATTCTTCTTCTACCCAATTAAGCCCCCATGTTAAATTTATTTTTGTAGATGGTGGAAGAAAAAGGTCCAGTTTCATTCTTCTGAAGGCTACGCTCCAGTTTTCCCAAGACCATTTGTTGAAGAGATCCTTTTCCACTGGATATTCTTTCCTGCTTTGTCAAAGATTAGTTGACCATATAGTGGTGAGTTTACTTCTGTTTCATTGATCTGTGTGTCTGTTTTTGTGCCAGTACCATACTGTCTTGATCACTACAGATTTGTAATATAACTTGGAAGTCCGGAATTGTGATGCCTCCAGCTCTGCTTTTCTTTACCAAGACTGCTTTGGCTATATGTGGTCTTTTATGGTTCAATTAAATTAAAAGAAACAATTAAAGGATTGTTTCTTTTATCTCTGTGAAAAATGTTGTTGGTGTTTTGATAGGGATTTCATTCAAAATGCAGATTACTTTGGGCAGTATAGACATTTTAATAATATTTGTTCTTCCAATCCATGAGATTGGGATGTTTTTCCATTTCTTCATGTCACCTTCAATTTCTCTCATGTGTTTCATAGTTTTCAGAGTAAGGATCTTCTACCTTTTCAGATAGGTTTATTCCTAAGTCTTAGTACAATTTTAAAAGGATTGATTCCTTGATTTATCCTTCTGCTGCTTCATTTTAGTGAAGAGATGAAATAAATTTCTGTACTTTTTCAAATTTCTTGATTTTGCATCCTGTGACTTTACTGAATTCATCTATCAGTTCTAGCAATTTTGTGGGGGGAGTCCTTTGGGTTTCCTTTATAGAGTATCACGTCATCTTCAAACAGTGAAAGTCTGACTTCTTCCTTGCTAATATGGATGTCTTTCTTTTTGTTGTCTGATTGCTGAGGTTAGGACTTCCAGTACTAGGTTAAATAACAGTAGTGAGAGTGGACACTTACGTCTTGCTCCTGAGTGTAGAGGAAAAGCTCTCAGTTTTTCCCCATTGGGGATGATTTTGGCTGTGGGCTTTTCCTATATGGTCTTTACGATGTTGCAGTATATTCCCACTATCCCTACTTTGTTGAGAGTTTTTGTCATAAATATATGTTGTACTTTGTTAAATGCTTTTTCTACAATGATTGAGAGGATAATATGGTTCTTATCCTTTCTTTTATTAATGCAGTGTGTCACATGGATTGATTTGTGAATATTGAACCACCCTTGCAAGCCAGGATTAAATCCCACTAGATTGTAAATCTTTTATATAAATCTTTTATGTGCTATTCAATTTAATCTGCTAGTATTTTGTTGAAAACTTTCACAGGGAGTGATAATATTTTTTAAAGAGGTAATTATCAAACATTAAATGTGTTGTGTTAACTTCTTGGGCTGTCATGAGAAATTGCCACATAGTCAGCTTAAAACAAGATCAATTGATTTCTCAGCATTTTGGAGGCCAAGAGTCCAAAATTAGGGTGTAAACAGGGCCACACTCCCTTGGAAAGCTCCATCCTCCTGGCTACTTCCTGGGCAAAGATGGCTCCTAGTAATCCTTTACATTCCTTGGTTTGTAGATGCATACCCAATCTCTGCCTCCATCTTTACACAGCCTTCCTTCCTGTGTCTCGGTATTCTCTCATCTTATTTCAAGGACACAACTTTGGAATTAGGGCCCACCCTCATCTGGTATGATTTCAACTTAATTACCCTGCAAGACCCTATTTTAAACAAGGTCACATTCATAGGTACTAGATGTTAGAACCTGAACATATTTTTTTTTTTGAGAGATGCAATTAAATCCACTAAGATGCTAAATACTTTCAATTAGTTACCTAATTTAGTTCTCAGAATAACCCAATGAGGTGAGTGATAATATTCCTTCTACCTTTTATATGAAAATCCTACACCTAGAAATATAATATCTTATACATGACTGTTCAGCAGGTTGGAGGTGGGTCAGGATTCTGATCCACACAGCTTTCCTTCAGAGCTCAAAATCTTAACTATGCAGGAGAACATTTAAGTGATATTCCCATGAGATGTCACAAACAAGTATGTGAAATTCTGTCTTTTGACCCCACAGTCTGTGTTTCTTTTATGACATCAGAATCACTTCCAAATTATCCAGGTGTACATTGTTTCTACGCTTATTCTGGATTCTTGATAGCTAGATTATTAAAAAGTTAACTGAAGCCATTTTTCTCTTTGTTTTTCACTGTTTCAATTGGTACGTACTGAGTACCTGCTCAAAGCCAGGCATATCACCCAGTAATAGGCAGGTACTATTCTGGTGTAGGCTCCATCATTATACAAAGGAAATTATGCATGCATGTGCTTATATAGATATATATATATATGTAATATATATGTATATAAGTATGTATTTAAGGATGATATATTTACTCTTGTCATAGGATTTAGCTCATTTGTAAAAAGAGATTTTTTTAAAAATACTATCGTAAGAAATCACTAAAAGAGAGAATTTCAAGTCAGGTTCTCAAAATAGAAATGGTGATTAAATTTCAACCATTTTCTATAGCCTATAATTTGAGAATTCCTTAGAAGACACAAATGGAATATTTTATAGACAAGTGAGGACAAGATAATATGAAAGTACTAGGGGAGTTTTCTGAAATACATGTGGAATATTTTTGTTGTGAGTTCTTGGTGTCTCTGTAGCACCTTAGCTAATTCTGCAGTGCTTAACTGTCAATAGTGCCCGTTGTTCAGTAACTGACTAGTACTGAGAGCTGGATGACCTTTGAAAATGCCAACTGCTGATCAAGACCTGATGTAAAAGTCTTTAGGAGGCCACAGATCTATGTATAGGATGTGGCTGCTTCAGTAGCTATCATTCTTTTACTCTTAATGCCAAATTAGTATCAACTTCTAGTTGACCCATAAGGGTGATGATTATTCTTTTTCATGATAATTACCTTCTGATTTAAAAACCATAGAACCATCAGAAAATCAAAAAATAAAGTGAAATAAAATAAATTTGAAGGGTATTTTTAAAGCATATTTTCTTTGCTTTTTAGGCTGCTTAATACTGAAATAATTAAACTTTTATGTTGGAAAATGCATCAGTAAGTTTTGTTAGGCTTTCTATATTGTAGCTTAGAATAAAAGAAGTTCAGGGGTAGGTCATTGTATGGGTTATGAACAGTATCATTGTGTGAACTTGCAACAGTTATAATGGTTACCAGTTATAATGGTAAAATCTTCCTGATATTATTTTAAGGTACTTTTGAGAACTCATTTAAAGATTTTATTTATTTGAGAGAGACAGTGAGTGAGAAAAAGAGGGAGAGAGAGAGAAGGAGCAGAGGGAAGGGTAAGGGAGAGGGAGAAGCCAACTCCCCACTGAGCAGGGAGCCTGGGACTCTGGGATCATGACCTAAGCTGAAGGCAGACACTTAACTGACTGAGCCACAGGTACCCTACTTTGGAGAATTCATTTAAGCATAAATGATATCCAGAGTAAGATTAACTATCTCTGATAGTAGTGAAAATGTGTAAGATACAGTAAAAATGATAAAACATTAAAAACACAACTTGGTATTTCTTTAGTTATAATCGATACTAATGACTTTAAATTTGATTAACTAATAAAATAGTAGTTTGGGGTAGAACCAGTAAGTCATAAAATATCATACAAGAAGAACACTACGTAGTATTGACCTCCTAAATAATCTTTGTAACAGTTTTTTTACTATATGAAATCAAATTTTGAGTATTCTAAAAAAAGTTATATGACTTAATATGGCACTTATTTTGGAGATCTTGGTGTCATTGTCTTCTCTATATTTTTTATTAGATTTTATAAGGGAAATTGTATTCCCAACTCACAGTGTCATGGGACCATGAGTGTCTCCAGGTTTATTTTTAACCTCCACATGTTGTGATTATTATAACTCATTCTGATTTCTTTTTCTTTGTCTGACAGAAACAGCTGATTTTTTAAAACAAGCCTACTAATTATACTTGGCCTAATAACATACATTCCATGTACTAACTTTACCTTAATTAATATCCTAATTTCTACTTTTTTTCATTTAATTTAATATTTCCTTTAATTATTTTTAAATCACCTTAAATAATTTATAAGTTAAGTACATTATGAACAAACACATGAAAGAATGAGTAAACAATATAATAATAAGAGAAAATCTATTACCAGTGGTTATAATTGACGAACTATTGATATTTTATTACTTTTATTGATTTCTTCCTAATTATAAAACTGCATGCATTTTATAATAATGTTTTATTAGAATTTTAATGGAATGAATTATTTTTAGAATAATTTCTTTATTAGAATGAATTATTTTAGAATATTTTTAGAATAAAAATATTGATGCACCACTTTGCTATTCAAACTACAGTGGGAGGATCACTTAGGGACTTGTGAACAGTGATGATACTGTGATATCTATAGCCTGACCAGAAAACTACTGAATCAGGATTTGAACTTTAACAAGGCTTTAGGTTCTTATTTCCATGATTAAAGTTTTAGAATCACTGGTGGAAACTGCATCAAACAAATTATCTTATGTAAAGTAATAATCTATAGCCCAATAGGCTAAAATGCTATCTGTATTGCCTTCTCCATCTGTACAATACATCTCAACTTTTTCAAATTTCTAAGTTCACAAACTTATATCTATATCTATATGATATCGGTATCAATATCTATATCTATATATGTACATTTTAAAGTTTATGTATTTAAGTATTCTCTACACCAGGTGCAGGGCTTGAACTCACAACTCTGAGATGAAGAGCAACATGCACTCCCAGCTGAGCCAGCCAAGCATCCCACAAACAATATTATTTTAAAAATCAAACCCTAAAGTTTGCAAACATATTGGATAAAAATGACTTTTTTCAAGTAAAGATTATATAGCATACTGAAGAATAAATGTTCCATATAATGTACTTTGAAATTATTGGTTTAAGCCAAGAGAAAAATAAATAAAAGGAAATCATTTTAGGTACAGAGAGATAGAGAAGGACTAAGAAGCAAGATTGGATCTATAATGAAATTTTTATTTCTATTTTCCATGCTGAGGATTTTCTTATACAGAGAAAAAATATGTATTCTTACAATTCATTCAGTCATTCATTTATCAAGTATATAATTATTTATTCACCCAGATGTTAGATATGAGTATATATAAGAATATATTACCAGTGAAGTAGAAATTCATAAAAATATTTTCTATATGCTATTATCATATGAAAAACATTATTATTAGTTTTTAAAGATTTATTTATTTCATTTTTTTAGAGAGAGAGAAAGCATGGTGGGGAGGGACAGAGGGAGAGGGAGAGTCTTAAACAAACTGCATGCCAAGAGTGGAGACCAACACAGGGCTCCATCTCTCAACCTTGAGAACATGACCTGAGCCAAAACCAAGAATTGGATGCTTAAACAACTGCACCACTCCAGCACCTCGAAAAACATTATTTTTAATAAATTTTCCTTAAAATGCTATTCAGAGATAAATACGGTTCATGTTTTTCTTTTCAAATTTATATTATTATCCTTGATATTCAAAGTGTACTTTCTAATTACTTTTATGAATATATTTTCTACATCGTGTACATTTTTTTAAAAACTTTCAGTATATTTTACATCAGAGTTTATATATCACTAGTTCATGGAATATGACAAGACTGCCAAGTCTCACACATTCCGAGAAACCTGTCTTTAAAAACTGTGTGATACATATTCTATGGGTTGGTAAATGAAACTAGAACATATATTTCTTTGCATAGCATCTCAGTCTTTTTTTTTTTTCGAATATTTTATTTATTTATTTGACTGACAGAGAGCACAAGTAGGCAGAGAGGCAGGCAGAGAGAGAGAGAAAGGAGGAAGCAGGCTCCCCATGGAGCAGAGAGCCCAATGTGGGGCTCAATTCCAGGACCCTGGGATCATGACCTGAACGGAAGGCAGAGGCTTTAACCCACTGAGCCACCCAGGTGCTCCTCTGGCAATATTTTTTTAAACATGAGCGTATGCTGAAATTTTCACAGAGCTTTCATTGGTTTAAGGCACTCCTCTTAGGATTTAAATACATACTCTGTTGTTCAACTTTTTTTGAGGGGATCCTGAAATATATAAATCAGTTGAGAGCCTGGCGGGGAACATCCTCTCTGACACAATTGTGTTAGACTCCTGACCTGTTGAACCCAATTTATATTGGTCCTGATGAAGAAAAGGCAAGGGATGATGCTGGAGTCTTAGAAGTTATTATCTCTCAGAATTTTTTGATTCATGAAAACAATTACATTTTGTTTAATTATATTAAAAATAATTAAATTCTGAAGATACTGAATTTGCTTCCATTTTTGCTAGTAAGTCTAAGTGAAACCTGATAGGTATGGTGGCTTAAAAAATTAATCTGAATTTCAATTCTGTTTCAATGTATTATATAGCTACTAAATTAACAAAAATGTATCAATGAAACAATGCAATGGTTTAAAATAAATTTTGCTGCTTATATTTTGTTGCCTTTAACATACATTTATATTACAAATCTTGTAAAGTTGCCAATATATGTTTTGGTGGAAAGACAGCCTTTTATTATTAGATAACATTACTATAAAAGCTCATGTTCTACGATATCCTCTTTTTATGAAACATGGTGTGAATAAATGATGTTTTTATTTGGATAGCTGTGTGTTTATTTTTGCCTTATATTTGTCATGTCCTTGCCATTAAATTGAGAAGTGGATTTTATAAGTTTACTGCTTTACAGAATATTAAACAGGAAACAATTCCCTAAGGCACCTGCCACATTTCACATATGTGGGTTTTAAAATTAATGTTAACTTCACATTAAAACTCTTGCGCATATGAAAGACACACACACACACACACACACACACACACAAAACTAAGCTAAATTTCAAGTAGTGTTTAAAGACACTTCAAAAAAATTTACATGCTCAGGGTTGCTGGGGGGTGGGGGAGGAGGGAGAGGGTGGCTGAGTTACGGACATTGGGGAGGGTATGTGCTATGATGAGTGCTGTGAATTGTGTAAGAATGATGATTCACAGACCTATACCCTTGAAGCAAATAATAAATTATATGTTAATTTTAAAAATTCTACATGAAAATTAGCACCATCTAACATATTTTGCACATATCTGGTTTTACTTTGATTTTTTGTTTCTGCTTCATTTTATTTTCATCAAAATATAAGCAAATTATTTAGCATTTATTATGACTGAATCCTAAATCTTCCTTTAAATATGATACATAGCAACTCATTTAATTTAATTTAAACTTCATACTATCAAATTTGGTATAATTTTGTTTTCTGCTTAATATGGGCTAATATTTGACTTATAAAATATAAAAATGAATTGCTATCTCATCCTGACCCCTAATATTCACCTTAATATTAGTAATTTTACTTCCTATCATTTCCCTATGGAAACTGTGGTTAGACCAATTTAACTCAATTGCTGCAGATATTCTAAACATTGAGAAATCCCTTTTCACTTAAATCCATGATATTTTTTTTTAACATTTTATTTATTTATTTGGCAGACAGAGATCAGAAGTAGGCAGAGAGGAAGGCAGAGAGGAGGAAGCAGGTCCCCTGCTGAGCAGAGAGCCTGATGTGGGGCTCGATCCCAGGACCGTGGGATCATGACCTGAGCCAAAGGCAGAGGCTTTAACCCCCTGAGACACTCAGGCACCCCAATCCATGATATTTTTAAAAGCATGACTTAGGGGCACCTGGGTGGCTCAGTCTGGTTAAAGGTTTTCCTTAGGCTCAGGTCATGATCCTGGGATCCTGGGATCCAGTCCCACTTCTCCCTCTCCCTCAACATGCAGCTCCCCCTGCTTGTGTGTGCTCTCTTTCTCTCTCTCTGTCAAATAAATAAATAAAAATCTTAAAAGAAAATTAAAAGCATGATGTAAAGTTCAAGTTGAAATGATTTATATTGCACGTTGTTGAATATAAAATATGTCTTTAATAGAATTATGTGATGTTTCATATATATGCAATAACGAATTACATCAAATAATAAGGCGAGCCTAGACATTCTAAATGAACAGTAAATTAATTAAAACTAATTAAGTACTTATAAATTCAAAATAATTTGATAAAATGTAAACAACTTTGAGCATTATGTATATATTTAAAATTTCTGAACTTGAAAGGATAAAAAGCAAAGACAGAGTCTAAGCTTGATTTTCTACATTAAATAGCTGAATAGACTTTTCAGTTATGAAATATCAAGTGCCCTGCTGTAAATCATCAACATTGAAGTATTGTAAATACATAATTTCTCTAATTTTAAAACACATGCCGTCTAATAAATACCATGTGTTTTTTTTTTTTTAAGATTTATTTATTTGCCAGAGAGAGAGAGAGAGAGAGACAGTAAGAGAGTGAACACAAGCAGGGAAAGTGGTAGAGGGAGAAGCAGGCCTCCTGCTGAACAGGGAGCTTGATGCAGGGCTCGATCCCAGGACCCTGGGATCATGACCTGTTCTGAAGGCAGACACTTAATGACTGAGCCACCCATGCACCCCAATTTTATCATTTTTAATGGAAGTACATTTAGTTACCTTAACAAAAAGACTATGGAGTTAGAAGACCCCAAAATACTAATTTTGTCTATGAATTTGATACCAAGAATAAACAGATCAGAAAGACAGCAATATTTTTTGCAAACTGTCCCAATAAGTTTTCTACTGGTGTATTTCACACTGTATCTATATATTGTAAATAAAGCTTTGTATCATTTAAGTAAACATTATTTCCTCTTTCTTATCTTTCTTTAAATCCAACACTGTACCATTAAATCTTTCTGATAATGGTTCCTCATGCTCAGTGCATTGCCCCAGTAATCAGAGGTTTCTAACATCCTCCCCTATCCTTGGAATGTACTTTCTGCCCACTGTTCCCATACTAGTAGCTGTTCCAAGGATGCAGTTTTGAGAAAGTAAAGTGTGGTTGAGACCATCTGAACTACATACGTGACTGAACACTGTTAAATTCTCTGTATAAACTCTTAAGATTCTGGCAGGCCAGTGCGGAGATCTACTTGTCTTGAGGTCATCCAAAACAATCCTTGTAAATTCCCTTGCTGGTTTAAACTGTAATCTACCAATCTGGAGTGGTCTGCCTCTTTCTTCAATCTCTTCTTTGTCCTCCATGCATGGGGGCTAGTTTCAAATTTCACCCAGAAGAAATCCTGAGGTGTGAACTAATACCTTGCTTTATACTTTGTCAGGAAAATAGCCAGATGAATGTATTTAATTACTCTTCCCAACATCCAAAATGACATTCTATCTGTATCGTCTCATTGTCGTTCAATCCCATTATGCCAGAAGGAATTTTACTCCTATTGCCTTTGTAGTCTGGAATGCAAAGCTATCTGTAATCCCAAGGAACTACCTTGCCTCTACCATTAGTTTATATTTTTATCATGCTCTCTCCACACTGCTTCTAATGTCTGACATCTTAAGACAGTCAGCCTAACATTTCTACCTCAAAGTGGCTTAAATAGCTGAACTAATTAGTAATGCTCCACAAAGTTGCATTACTGGAAAATACCATGAACATTAACCAGCCCAAGTTGTATTAAATACCATCCATCCTCACTATCCCACTAATGAACAATCTGGTTTTATGTTTCCCCTTACAAAGCAATGTATACACTGTCTTATTTTTTCATATAATTAAACCATTTCAACAACCTTCTCACCATTCCATGGAGCTTGCACTTTTCAGACTTCTCCCTCAATTCCATTTTTCATTTTCATCTTATTCACTTTGACCTCACTTTCACAACACTAATACTCCTCTGTTTCTACTACAGTCTCCTAAGTTGCTACTTCCTAACAAATGGATATGTTTCATTATCCTTATCTGGCTTCTAACCATTAACAAAAGTCAGCTCCTAGAATTTCTCAAGACTCCTTCTCAGAATAACTTCTCACTATCCTCTCATCTTGGGAGTCTTATCCTATCTAATGGTTTCAGATAGCCTGGGTTAACTCTTGTATTCTAATATTCTCTGAGTTTCCGATTATACAAAACCGCAAATGCCTTTTTAATATTTTCAAGTACATGTTTATAAATTTCTCAATTAAATGCTAAAAAAGGTAGAGTCTTATATTTTGTCCCCAATGCTAATCATGCTTCCTTTGCTTTTATCTCATAATAGGGCAGCAACTAGCAACTAACAAAAGGAGGAGCAGGAGGAAGAGTAGGACAAGGAGGAAGAGAAGACGACATGTCCCATGTCCTGTCTTCTCCCTCTTCATCCTTACAATATGCAATCTCTATGCAGATCTACTTCTCTTTGTTTCCACTGCCACAATTACTAGTCAAATTCTGTCATTAATTGTGAGAGAGCACATACAACTTTTATCCTAATATCATGATAAAGAAGGTCTCTTTAAGATACGTTTTCTTTATAATTTTATCTCTTTGCAAAAATATGTCCTATGTGTATGCATAAGACATATGAATAATCTCACTATGACTCTTTCTTTGTAAAATGTAGATAAAAGCATTTACTTCTCAAGATTATCATGCAGATTCAATAAGATGATGCACATAAAAGGTTTAGTGCAAGGTTAGTCCCTTAAAATTCATCTGTAGTACTTAATTCAATCACCTTCACTTGAGATTCGAAGGATCCAGTATGATATTTTACATAAAATATCAATGTCACTGTTGATGTTATGAAGGTTTATAATATTTTTATAGGTAATTATAAAAACTCATCACATTTTACATTAGTCCATAATATTATTTAGTTTACTCAAGACTCAAATTATTTTGTAATTTTAGCTTACAAATAATCATTAGCAAATGTTCAGTGACAATAAATGATGCACAGACTATTTCACTATTTGATTGATTTTACATTTTTTAGCTTTATTTTCATTTTACCTTTGGGTGTTTATTGTTTAAAAAGATCAACCTGAACAAGGGCATGGTAGAATCCATCACTGTGAACTTAAGGCCAAATGAGTAGAATTTTGGAAGTTATACTTTGAAGTTCCCTGAGATAGAAAATAGGTAGAAACCTATGATTTGAGATATCAGAAAGATCCCTGAAGTAAATCTAGAGAAATTAGTAGAAAATAGGTAGAAACCTATGATTTGAGATATCAGAAAGATCCCTGAAGTAAATCTAGAGAAATTAGTACAGTTTCATTAGTTAGCTTTATGTTTTCATAAGCGGTTGCATTGTAATCATATGTAGCATACTTTGCTGTATTTTTGGTATTGCAATACACCAAACTGAAAATTCTGAGAAATATAATAAATGTATTTTCTATCTCAGAGCTTACTGGCAAGCTTCACTATGCAGTTAATTTTTCCTCATTTGGAAAATTATGCATAAAATATACATAATGAATGTTTCCATATGAAATTATTTATTGATATATACACCAAATATGAATTATATTTGATTAGATATTATTTTTTATTATTTATTTTTATTTATTTTTTTTAAAGATTTTATTTATTTATTTGACAGAGAGGAATCACAAGTAGATGGAGAGGCAGGCAGAGAGAGAGAGAGAGGGGGAAGCAGGCTCCCTGCCGAGCAGAGAGCCCGACTCGGGACTCGATCACAGAACCCTGAGATCATGACCTGAGCCGAAGGCAGCGGCTTAACCCACTGAGCCACCCAGGCGCCCCTGATTAGATACTAAATACATTTTGAAACATAAGAAGAATCAAACTATTTTTGTTTACTAATGTAGTTTGGAGTATTAAAAGAAGTACTTAAAATACCAAAAATTGTGCCAATAAGTTGGGCAACTTAGGAGAATCGGATAAATTCCTAGATACATATAACCTGTCAAAACTTAAGCAGGAAGAAATAACCAATTTGAACAGGCCAATTAGCAGCGAAGAAATTGAATCAATAATTTAAAAACTTTCAAAAAAAATAAGTCCAGGACCAGATGTCTTCACAGGTCAATTATATCAAACATTTAAAGAAGAGTTAATACTTACTCAAATTATTCAAAAAAATACAAGAGGAAGGAAAACTTCCAAACTCATTCTACGAGGCCAGTATTACCTTGATACCAAAATCAGATAAAGACACCAAAAAGAGAACTATAAGCCAATATCTCTCATGAATACAGTTGCAAAAATCCTCAATGAATTATTAGCAAACTGAATCCAACAAAATATTTAAAAAATCAAATACCATGGTCAAGTGGAATTTATTCCCAGGATGCAAGGGTGGTTTGATATTTGCAAAACAATAAGCATGGTATGTCACATCAGTAAGAGAGAATATAAAAACCATATGATCATTCAATAAATGCAGCAGAAGCATTTGACAAAATACAACATCCATTCATGATAAGAACCCTCCGTAAAGTGGATCTAGAGAAAACATACATCAACATAATAAAGGCCTTATCTTATATGAAAAACCAACAGTGAACATCTTACTCAGCGGTGTAAAACTGACAGCTTTTCCTTAAGGTCAGGAATAAGACAAGGGGATGTTCACTCTCACCACTTTTATTCAACATAGTACTGGAAGTCCTAGCCACAGCAATTAGACAACATAAAGGAACAGACATCCAAACTGGTAAGGAAGAAGCAAAACTTCCACTATGGGTAGATGACATGACACTATATATAAAACACTAAGGACCCCACTACAAAAATACTAGGACAGATAAATGAATTCAGTAATATCTCAAGATTCAAAATTCAATGTACAGAAATCTGTTGCATTCCTATGCAGTAACAATGAATAGGCAGAAAATGAAATTAAGAAAATGATCCCATTTATAATTGCACCACAAACAATAAATTATCTAAAATAAATTTAACCAAGAAGGTGAACAATAGTTACTCTGAAAACTATAAAGCAATAATGAAAGAAATTCAAGATGACACAAAGAAAAAAAGATAAGCAAACAACTCTAAAATTAACACGGAACCATAAAAAATGTGAAAAAAGCAATCTTGAAAAAGAAAACCCAAACTGGAGGTATCACAATTCCAGATTTTAAAGTATATTACAAAGTAATACAGAAGTAATAATTAGTAGTAATTAAAACAGTATAGTACTGGCATAAAAATAGACCTATAGATGAATGGAATAGAACAGAAACCCCAAAAATAAACCCACGATTTTATGACCAATTAATTTTCCACAAAGAGGAATAAATATACAAGGAGGAAATATATCCACTTCAAAAATTGGGAAAACTGGACAGCCACAGGTGGAAGAATAAAACTGGACCACTTTCATAACCCATATGCAAATATAAACTCAAAATGGATTAAACAACTGAATAAGAGAGTTGAAACCATAAAAATCCTTGAAGAGAGCACAGGCAGTAATCTGCTACATTGGCTGTAGCAACATTTTTCTAGTTATATCTGCTGAGGCAGGGGAAATAAAAGCAAAAAATAATCTACTGGGACTACATCAAAATAAAAAGCTTCAGCACAATGAAGGAAACAACCAACAAAACTAAAATGCAACCTAATGAATTGGAGAAGGTATTTGCAAATAACATATCCAATAAAGGGTTAGTATTCAAAATATATAAAGAAGTGAGGGTTTCCTGGGTGGCTCAGTCAGTTAAGCATCTGCTTTCAACTCGGGTCATGATCCCACGGTCCTGGGATCAAATCCTACCTTGGGCTACATTCTCATCAGGGAGCCTGCTACTCCCTCTTCCTCTACCTGCCACTGCCCCGCTCATACTCTCTCTTCCTCTTTTTCTCTCTCTCTCTGACAAATAAATAAAGAACTCTTTAAAAAATAATAACACGATAACCGAAAACCAAAAATCCACTTGAAAAATGGGCAGAAGACATGAACAGACATTTCTCCAAAAACACATAGATGGCCAAAAGACACATAAAAATATGTTCAACACCACTTATCATCAGGGAGATGCAAATCAAAATTACAATGAAATGTCATCTCATACCTGTCAGAATGGCTAAAACCAAAAACAGAAGAAACAAATGTGGCGAGGATGTGGATAAAAAGGAATCCTCTTATACTGTTGATGGGAATGCAAACCGATTCAGCCACTGTGGAAAACAGTATGGAGATTCCTCAAACAATTAAAAATAAATGACCCTGTAATCCAGGAATTACATGATTGGGTAAAAATACAAAATACAAAGTAAAAATACAAAAAAAAAAAAAGTACAAAAGCACTAATACAAAGGAATACATGCACCCCTACAAGTATTACAACATCATTTACAACAGCCAAACTATGGAAGTAGCTCAAGTGTTCATCAGTAGATGAATGGATAAAGATGTGGTGTATACATCCACATACACAGACACAACCACGTGTATGGTAAGTGTGTAATGGAATATTATTCGGCCATAAAAACGAATGGAGTCTTGCCATTTGCAACCACATAGATAGAGCTGGAGAATATAACGCTAGGTGAAAAAAATCAGCCAGAGAAAGACAAATACCATATGGTCTCACTCCTATGTGGAATTTAAGAAACAAAAACAAGCAAAGGGGAAAAAGAAGAGAGAGAAACACACTGAGAAACAGACTGTTAACTATAGAAAATAAACTGATGGTTGCTAGAGGGCAAGTTGGTGTCAGGATTGGGGGAAAAGAGGATAGAGATTAAAGTTTACTGGTGATTTTTAAAAAATGTAAAAAAATGAAATGCCATATGCTACCAATTCTTTCTTGTTGTTATTGATGTGATTTATTTTGTATAAAAAAATGAAACAAAAGTGGTAGATACTTATATTTCAATATAAGAACTAATGTTTATAACTGAGAGTTGCTGGAGGGGAGATGGGCAGGCTAATGGGATAAGTAGGTGCTGAGTATTAAGGAGGGCACTTATCAGATGAGCACTGGGTGTTGTATGTAAGTGATAAATCACTAAATCCTACACCTGAAACTAATATTACACTGTATGTCTACTAACTGAAATTTAAATAAAAACTTGAAACTACAAAAAGAAAAGAACCACTGTTTAACAAAAGATACAATTAAAAAAGTTAAAGATGAGTGTTGGGAACTGTTTGCATTGTTATGGCTCTGGAAGCCTGGATAAGAAGTGAACTTGGACACACTTGGGGACGCCCTTGTGTGCCAAGGGAACTTGGAGCAAGTCCAGCGGGGACGCTCGCATGGCTTGACTCTGAAAGGCTATTCAGGGTGAAAATAACATCTGCGTAGTTTTATGTGATTCACTTATGACTTATCTTGAGAAAAAACACATTCTTGGAACCTTAAGATTATCACAAAAGTCTGGAGGTTAATAGCCTGTTAACAGCCTGCCTGACTCATTTTTTCACTGACGTATATGATTGAGTATTGATACCAGCATTGTGCTGAAGCTGTATAAAAGTGGTTACCTGAAGAAATAAAGTTGCTACTCGCCTGAGATGGAGTAGTCCTCCTGAGCCCGCTGTCTGTCTCTCTCTCTTTTCCTTAAATCTCCCAACCCTACTTTCAGGTGTTGTTCTCCGGCTGGACTGGCAGATGAGTTGTGTGTGTGTGTGGGGGGGGGGGGGTTGGGGTTTTTGTCTGTTTATTTGTTTATAAACAGACAATAGTTCTAAATTTTCTTACCATCTCTGTGATGGCATACTGTTGAAAATATACTGCCTCTGCCTACTGGATACTTCTTGACCATCTAATAACTGAAAAGTAAGTTTTTCATATTTTGATAAGCTTTCTTCTTCACATTTTTCTAAACTTCCTTTCTTCTACTATAAACTCTAATTGCAGAGTTAAAAAATTAGATAGTATAGAAAGCAAACATATAACTTTCATTCAGCTTCCCCTAATAATAGCATCTTATAATTTGTCCAAACTAAGAAAGTACATTGACTATAGTACCATTAACTGAGTAACAAACATTACTTACATTTCAAGTTTTTTTCACTGTCTTCCAGAATACCACATTGAATTTAGTCTTGTACACATGGCATTTATACCTAAATCTCAATCTATGTATGTTCATCTATATCTACTTTGCCTGAAGTTTCATTTTTATGTGATATGGCAATTAATAAAAAACAGATTCTTTCTTGTAAGTTGCTATATTTGTAGGTATATGGTAGTTCCAACATAACTGTTTTCTTTTGACATCACTGGGGTAGTAGGAATGCTCCCTCTTCTGTACCTGATACTTGGAATGTATTAATTTCTTATGTTATTATAATAAGCTACACTTAAAATAACAGAAATGTATTCTGTTACATTTCTAAAACAGGCTAGAAATAAGAAATTAGAATAAGCAAGAAAATATATGAAATTCTCTTATTAGACTCAAAACTTTCTAACTGTATCACCAGGCCAAAGTCACAGTGTCTAGTGGAAAATTCATCCCTCCTCTTCCTGCTTCTGGTGGCCTCCCAAATTTCTTGACTTGTGTTCATATCACTCCAAAGCAAAAACTTTATTTTCATGCGAATTAATATTTACAAATTTCTGGTATTAAGACGTAGATATCTTTTGTGGGGCCAATTTTTTTTTTGGCTACTCAAAACTCTTTATTGGATGAAATAAAATGAATGAGTGTGGAGCCATTTTTAAATGCAGGGCAGATTATTTTTGTTTTTCCTCCTTGGCTTTATTAAAGCTTATCAGTTCTGGGGCGGCACCTGGGTGGCTCAGTGGGTTAAAGCCTCTGCCTTCAGCTCGGGTCATGATCCCAAGGTCCTGGTATCGAGCCCCACATTGGGCTCTCTGCTCAGCAGGGAGTCAGCTTCCTCCACTCTCTCTTCCTGCCTCTCTGCCTACTTGTGCTGTCTGTCAAATGAATAAATAAAATCTTAAAAAATTTTTAAGAAGTTTTATCAGTTCTATCAAATTTATCAAAAAATCATCTTTTCAATTATTGATTTTATTATTCTAATCTTGGATTTATTGATTTTTGCTCCAATCACAGTGATTTCCTCCTTTCCTCTTACATTGGGTTTAACTTTCATTTCTTTCCCTTGTTTTTTCAGGTGAAAGTAGAGGGTATGCTGGGGTAAACCTGTTTTCTAATATAAACATTCAGTACTGTAAGTTTTACCTCAAACTACAAATTTTTATTTTATTTTTAGTTGCATTTAGTTTAAATATTTTATCCTCTCTCTCTTTTCATTATTATTATTGTTATTTTTCAAAGATTTTGTTTCTTTATTTGACAGAGATCACAAGTAGGCTGAGAGGCAGGCAGAGAGAGAGGGGGAAGCAGGCTCCTTGCTCAGGTGGGGAGGCTTGATCCCAGGACTTGGGATCATGACCTGATCAGAAGGCAGAGTTTGAGCCTTTCTCTTAAGACTTGCTCTGAAGACATTCTCTTTATTTCTCTAATAATCTCTGTGTTATTTAGATGTGTGTCTAATTTCCAAGCATTCAGAGATTTCCAGATCTCTTTCTGTTATTCATTTCTAATTTATCTTCCTTTTGGTCTTAGAGCACACTCTGGCGAATTCAATTTTTGTATATGTATTAGGCTTATTTAATGACTCCGAATGTAATCTATCTTCGTAAATAGTCAATGTTCACTTGAGAAGAATGCGTATTCTGTTCTTATTGGATAGAATGTCCTAAAATGTTAATTAGATCAAGTCGGTTTGTCAGGCTATATTAAATTATTACTTATTTTCTGCTTCTCTGATCTACTGATTGTGAGACCTGAGTGAAATCTTCAATTATAATTGTAGATATATATATCTATTTCTTCTTTCAGATCTCTCATTTTAAACCTCACATATTTTGGAGTTCTGTTATTAGAATACTCCTTTAGGGTTGGTATATATTCTTAAGAAATGGATCCCCTTACAATTATCTAATACAACTCTATGCCCCTGATTAAGTACCCTTGTTTTGCAGTCTAATTACTCTGAAGTTAATATAGCTAGTTTAGTTTTATATTGAGTTAGTTTTTACACAGTATACCTTTTTTTTTCATCTTTTAAAAAATCAGCTAATATATCTAAATTGGGAATTTTTTTCCATTGGTTTATAAGCCATAAATATATAATTTGAGTATAGTTGACACATAATGTTACACTCATTTCCGATGTACAACGTAGTGATTTGACAAATGTATACATTATGCTATGCTCACACAAATGTGGCTACCATCTGTCACCATACAATGTTATTCCAATATCATTGGTTATATTTCTTATGCTGTGCCTTTTGTTCCTGTGACTTACTCATTCCGTAACTGAAAGTCTGTGGCTCTCACTCCCCTGGACTCATTTTCCATCCCCAGACTGCATCCCCTTCAGCAACCTTCAGTTTGTTCTCAGTATTTATAGGTCTGATTCCGTTTTTTGTTTATTTGTTTATGGCTATTTTATAACTGGGGATACAGCTCAGTTAGGCATATTAGAAAAATTCAATTTAGCAATCTATTCTAGCAATGGTGTTTAGACCGTTCTTTTAAAAGACTTTTAGGGACGCCTGGGTGGCTCAGTTGGTTAAGCGGCTGCCTTTGGCTCAGGTCGTGATCCCAGCGTCCTGGGATCGAGTCCCACATCGGGCTCCTTGCTCGGCAGGGAGCCTGCTTCTCCCTCTGACTCTAGCCTGCCACTCTGTCTGCCTGTGCTTGCGCTCTGTATCTCTCTCTCTCTCTATAACAAATAAATTAAAAAAAAAATCTTAAAAAAAATAAATAAAAGATTTTTAATGTTTTTTTTTTATTTTTTATTTTTAAAAAATATTTTAAAATGTTTTATTTTATGTTCAATTAGCCAGCATACAGTACATCATTAGTTTTCATGTAGTGTTCAATGATTCATTAGTTGCGTATAACACCCCGTGCTCATCCCCAGACGTGCCCTCCTCAATACCCGTCACCCGGTTACTCCTTCCCCCAACCATCCTCCTTTTTGTAACCCTCAGTTTGGCTCTGGGAGTCTGGAATCTCTCATGGTTTGTCTCCCTCTCTGATTATTCCTTAGGTTTTCCCTCCCTAACCCGTGGTCCTCCGTGCTGTCCTTATGTTCCACGTATGAGTGTAAACCATATGATAATTGTCTTTCTCTGCTTGACTTATTTCACTTAGCATAATACCCTCTAGTTCCATCTATGTCGATACAAATTCTTATTTAAACTCACTATAAATATATTCGGATTAAAATCTGTCTTATTTCCAGCAATTGCTCTGTTTTGTTTTGCTCTTTATTTTTCTCATTGCTTCATTCTTCTCTGGCTTTAACTCAACATTTTATGGCTTTATAATTTTTTACATCTCCTCTATTTTCAGATTATGTGTTTCTTGGTATTTGTTTGACTTTTCCAACAGTTTCCCAAGGGTTTACAATACATATTTGTAAATAGCATGAGCTTATATTAATGTATTATTACAGCACTGACGAAGTATAATTATAGTATTGATATCTTCCTCCCATTCCATGGTCTATTATTATCACACATTTTATTTTTATCTATGTATATTGCTCTATATTCTTAGGAACCTATGTGAATTATCATTTTTGCTTTAATGAGTAAACTCTTATTTATTCCAAAGATGATTCTCTTCATTTCTCTAAGCAGATCCAAGTTTCTAACTATATAATTTTTTGTCTTCTTGAAGAAATTCCTTCAACATTTTCTGTATTTTCTGTTAACAATAAATTCCTTAGAGATTAGTTTGTCTTAGCAAGTCTTTTTATTTCTTGTAGCTTGGAAGAATATTTTCACTGGTATAGAATTTTGGGCTGAAAGAGATTTCTTTTAGTACATGTAAATATTTCACTCTTGCCTTCTTGTTTGCATCATTTTTGATGATTAGTTTGCTATATTTTCTTACCATTGTTTCTTGGATTGTAAATTATCTATTCCTCCAGTAGTCTTAAATGTTTTCTTTTATTCTTTGCTCTTCAGCAGCTGGACTATAATATGCTTAGGTATGTGGGCGTGTGCACATGCGCACACACAAGCAAGCATGTGTTTTTGATATTTATCTAGCTTGTGCTATCTGACCTTTTATAACAATGATTTATTGTCTGTCATATTATTTTTGGAAACATCTCAGCCTATATTTCTTTAAACGTTTCTTCTTCAGGGATTCCAATTATACACATATTTTAACATTTGATATTGTGCCACGGATCCTGAATTTAATTGTTTTGTTTTTTATTCTTCTTTCTCTTTGCATTTCTTTTTGAGAAATTTAATCACCCTATTACTCATTCTTGCCTCAGGTGTGTTAAGTCTACTGGTGAGCTCATTAATGGCATTCTTCATTTCCAAACATGGTTTTGAATTTATCATTTCCATGTGATTCCTTTTCCGTGATTTCCATTTCACTGCTGAAATTATCCGTCTGTTCTTGTCTTTTCATTTAAAGGCCTTATCATGTTATTTATAGTCATTTTAGGTACTTTGTCCATTCTCTATTATGTATGTCTGAACCTGGTTCTCCTGATTGCTTTTTGTTGTCTTTTTCTATGCCTTATAACTTTTTATTGTTGTTGTAGAATACCAGATATGTTGTACAGGATAGTATATATTGATATAAATATGTCCATGCTTATCCCAAATACTTTTTTATGTTTTCATATTGTTTCAATTCTAAATAAATCACAATTTTCTTAATGACTATATATGCACATTTCTGAAGTATGTTTAGTACCCAAATTATGGTATTTCAGTTATCTTATTAAGTTACCTGGTTTTCATACTATAGCTAAAAAGGAGATACGTATGATTTTATTATTTAGCGTTTTTTATGAGACTTCTTTTGGTGGAAGAGAACACGGGCAGTTTTCATTTCATGTGTGCTTAAAAGGAACGACTATTTTCCAGGGTAAGCTTATACGTGCAAGAAAAAAATTTCATACTATTTATTAAAAACTCTTTGCTACATCAGAAACTCTAAAGATGTGTGTACTTATGTATGTGTGTATATATATACACATATGTGTATAAATATATATATGTGTATACACACAAACATGCTAGGTCAATATATTTAAGACTGATAATCCACACTTGCACATTTTGTAAATTAACCACCCTATTAATACATATAAATACATATACATTTTACTTAAAATGCAGTGTATAGCAACTAATCAAAAATGTCCACCTATATAACTGATGGGTGCATGTGTATGTGCACATGCATGAGAGGATGTGTATCTGTGGAGGAGACCTGGAGACATTGTGGTCTGCTTAGCAATTTTACAAACAAGGAGGTCAGGAGGTGGAACACATGCATTACTATAAGGATCTTTTCGTCTCCGCAGAGCAAGGGTAGAGCTATGCTATTTTAGAATTCGTTTTCAGTTTTTTAAAGTTAATTAATTTTGTAATGGGAAGACAAAGAATAGAACATGTACATGAGTGGCATCATGCAGTACCTCTTTAAAAGACAGTGGTGGAATCTGGGGTAAAAGGATACATTTTTTTAGGTTCGCATACCTTAGCTTATATAAGAATATAGGAAAATTATTTGTTGAATTCCATTTATTCCTAATTAAACCATTATATTTCCTTCCTTCTTTTCTTTCTTGGAACAAGCCATTCTGATTTATTACAGTGATTTCTATTGCAGAGCACTAGCTCTTCAGTTAAAATGATTTCTTTAGGTTTGCTACTCTTTGCAAATGCACATCAGTTATCACCTTTACCCTTCATATCCTAAATCTTTAGTGCCTGATCCCATCTTAATCCAATCTTCATTTCTGCTTCTCTCTTGGATCAGATAACATAAATAGATTTCTTAGAATCCCCTTTACATTTCATAATACCTTGTTTTCTAAGATTGCAGTAATCAGAGGCTGGAGTGAAGAACAGAATCAGTAAGAAAAAAAAAATGCATCAATCTCTTTTTTAGGCAAGGAAGGATGTGACAGTGGGACTACAGAACAGCCCGCAGCTGAAGCTGTACCGGCATCTACGCGGCAGCAGCAGCATCTTCTGGACGAAAAGAAAAAATGTGAAATGACAGCAACGAGAGCATAATTAGTGGAAAGTAAGCATTTGGTAATAAAACCCAATTTCCTTTCAGGTCATTATTAGAAATGTAAATAAAGGAAGCTGAAAATGTTAAGTATGTAAGTTATAATAAGAGTTTATAAATCTCTACGTTAATCTTTCACTTAAATATGGCACTCTGAGTATGATTTAGCATTGCTAATTTTTAAAGAAGGAATTATCTGAGATAATTATAAGATATCATTAGATCTTCTGTTAAGATAATTATGAGCACTTTTTTTTAAACATACACTTTATAACAACTAAACCATCTTTTTTCAGTTGGCATGTTATTCTGACAACTTTAATCAAATTTTGTGAATTAGCACTGAAATCAACCATGTACAGTAAACACTATCAGACAGAATAGTTATTTTTAAGTGGCATGAATTGTCATTTGTTTTCTTGTTAATAGTTCCCTTCCAATTGTAATAACTAAGTTCAGGAATATGAT
Source organism: Mustela putorius furo (assembly GCF_011764305.1). Lineage (NCBI taxonomy): Eukaryota > Metazoa > Chordata > Mammalia > Carnivora > Mustelidae > Mustela > Mustela putorius. Next base: position 2,270,387 of record NW_025421373.1, on the reverse strand, counting down.
AAATTTAATTTTAATTCTTTAGGGATTAAAAATAAAACTTTATTTTGGGGGCACCTAAATGGCTCAGTTGGCTAAGCATCCAGCTTTTGATTTCAGCTCAGGTCATGATCTCAGGGTCATGAGATCTAGCCCCAGCTCTGGCTGGGCGCTGAGCTGAGTCTGCTTAAGATTTCTCTCTCCTTCTCCCCCTACCCCTCCCTGCCACTCCCACCCACACTCTCTCTCTCTCACAAAAAATAATAAATACATAACTAACTAACTAAATAAATAAATAAATAAATAAAACTTTATTTTTATCACTTAGAGATATCGATAAAATCCTGCATATAATAAGAAGAATTGTACAGGAGAGAAACCAGTAATTATATTTGACTGAGGTTCCCTCCGCACCTTCAGATAGAAAGGTTACAAGCTTATACTTCAGAATTTTTATAAAAAGCACACTTTGTTTGGGTCTCTATCACACACACTAAGCACACAGTTTTACCCACACAGTTTTACCCATACCAGAATCAGACATTAAATGGAGGAGAGTTTATCAACTTTATATGAGAACAAAACAAGCAGACTTCTCAAGTTCTGTTTTCTTTGGCCAAATATGCTTCCTCTTTACCTACACAAGATCTATCTGCATGTAGAATTGAGTCTCTTGCAGTTTACACGAAAGACCAACACATGTCAACATCAGTGTGCAGTATGGAGCTTACTATACGATTCTGTACAAGACTTGAAGTCAACAAAATAGGTTTCATCGCACACCCCTGAAAAGTGATTCTAAGTTGTATTAAGCATTAGATACCTTAATTATGTTGTGCCTTCAGCACCACAACAAACTGCCCGCTCATCATCCAAAAACTTTGTCTTCTTTTCCCCTTTCAATTACTCAGTTTCTTCATTCTTCTTTTGAGCTAACAATCAAGCTCTAGAGTTTGAAATCCTTAAAACATTTTCTCCATAAAAGCCAGTCTCTAGTCTGAGAAATCTCTGTAGTAGCTGGTTAGAGAAATGTGTCTTCCCATGAGTATATACATTAATTTCTAGCTTCTCTAAAAGACACACACACACACACACACACACACACACACACACAATCTTTTCCTATTTTCTGCTTCAAAGGATCTTTTCATTTAGAGGTACTAGAAATTAATTTTTTCTGAAAACAGATAATTTTCCAGGTGCTTACATATTAAATATTGCCAAGCTCCACATGTGAGAGGATTAGATTATTCCTGGATCAAAGCCTAAAATGTATTAAAAATTATTTTTAAAGTCCATGTGAAAAATTCAAATCTGCATATTTCCTTAGAACAGTTTATGTTGTGTTACAAGATTACATTTTATTTTTCAAATATAATCAGTATTCTCAGGCAGTACAAGTCAGTGAACAGAAATAAGATTACTTTTTTTTTTTCCTCTATACATCTCTGAGCTTTTCCTGTGCTAACCTTTGTGGGAATACACCTCAAAAAATTTTTATGATGTAATGGTTTTCTTGGTGCTTCTTTGTGTAACATAACTTTCAGTTTTAGGCAAGATCATTTTCCAGATACAAATCCCTAAAGGGATAGAGATAGGATGGGGGGGGGATTATTTTACCTATTATTACAGCCACTCCCTGAGGCTTGCATATTGCATAATTACACACATGTGATTTATTACAGTTTGCTAGTCTCTAGATGTATTGTTTACATTTTACTTGAGTCTAAATCTGTAATTTCTCTTTTCTCCTTTGCAAGTTGGCAGCCACCTTTGCTTTCTTGGCACAACTCACTTCAGTTTGCTCAAGGGGACAAAGCAGAGTTAGGAGGAACTTCAATAAATAAGCACCTTCGTATACATATATAAACTGAGCCTTCATCTTCCCCTAATACCTGACTATTCTCCTGGATGGGAAAGATTAAGGGTAAGAGTATGATACAGAAGAACCTCAGATTGGACCTGGTAAAACTGCCTGATGGAGTCCAAAGAATAATACTGAAGTATTTCTAAGTAGTCCATGGGCAAAAAGAATTTTCTCCTCAGACCACACAAAATTACTAAATTCAACTAAATGGAAGTTGATATTGGTAATACTGTGTGTAAGAAGGAAGAATGTTGCCTCAGAAGTTTTGTTTGTATAAATAATCTATAAAAATGAAAGCACTGTCATCTATTTATAATAAATTGTAGTCAAGTAGAAACCCCATCTTACTCTATCAAATATGCTTAGAAGAAAGCAGGACTAATTGATATCACATAAATTTTCAGTGGGTCTGTGTACCATAGAGAAAGCTGAATGCTTGAATGCTCACTATATATTCCAAATAATAATGGCTGTAAGAAGTTTAAGAAGTTATCAAGACTTAGAATAATATGACCTAAAAACAACTGAAACTGAGACCATTCTATTTAGTTAGGAAGTACAGATTTTTGGTTTAAAAAAAAACGTGGAGGTGAGAAAACTCTAGCTATTCAGGTCTTTGCCTGAAGCTGAATGGGATCAAGCCAATCAGTTCTGTGCCTCATTTGTAGGGAGATATCCTGGAAGGGGAATGCCAGACCATGATACCCGACTGTTCCGGAAGTGATGTAGCTGTCAGCCTACTCACAAAATGAAAGAAGCAAGAGTGTTCTCCATTCAGTCATCAGTAATTTTTTAAAAGTAATTCTTTCAAAGTCAAATGTGAATACATCATTCATCACCAACCAGACCGATGTCTGGTTCCATCTGTGTGTGTGGGTGTGTATCATTAATTTCCATCATAGAAGTACTTATAAAGGGGGTTCCTAGGTGACTCAGTCAGTAAAGCATCCAACTCTTGGTTCAGCTGGGGTCATACTCTCATGGATAGTGGGACTGAGCCCCGTGCAGGCTCCCATGTTCCATGGGGGTTATGCTTGAAGATTCTCCCCCTCTCCCCGCAACTCACTCACACCTGCCCTCTCTCTGCCTCTCTAAAATAAATAAATAGATAAATAAATCTTTAAAAAAAGTACATCTAAGTATTTTGAGAAGTAGCAGTAATGAGTATTTTGAAGAACTGATAAAATCAAGGGAATACCGTTTACAAAGTTTTTCATTCCTTAGTTGAATGTCTTTAACAATATCATAGGAGATTTTGACAAGAAGCTCTGTAGACACACACACACACCCTACAGTCATGTCTAGACAATAAAATTCATGACAGCACATATTATTTGGGTCCAAGAGACTTCTAAAGAACAATAAAGCAAATGTTATGAATTAAAAATATATATATTTCCTCAATAATGACATATTAAACAAAAACCTTAATATTACTTATAAAAAATAGAATCATTTTAGAGAACATCTAAACCTTCAAATATATTCTTTATAGATCATCTCATCTAATCCCCTTACTGCCATATTAAACTACTACATAATATTCCTGAATATTGTTTACTTAGTCTATGCTTGTATTATTCTACTTTTGAAGGCTTATTTATTTCTAAAACATTTTATGCCATTTTTGGATATAGCTTGATTTTAGAAAACATCCCCATGTAATGATCCTAAAATTCTATTTCTTAGTCCAAATTTTGCTTCTGACACTACAGATTACATGCATATGGCTTTCTCATAAACTCTTCAAATATTAGAAGATGGTGATATTTACCCCCTGATTCTTTACAATGTTAAAATTTTGAGGTTTACCATATATGCACTATGAATCATAATAACCATATATATAATTATATATATACATTTATATTCTTTATGAATATAAAAATTCATATGTCAATTATTTTAAGATTTTATTTATTTTATTTGACAGACAGAGATCACAAGTAAGCAGAAAGGCAGGCGGAGAGAGGGGAGGGGAAGCAGGCTCCCTGCTGAGCAGTTAGTCCGATGCGGGGCTCAAACCCAGGACCCTGGGAACATGACCTGAGCTGAAAGCAGAGGCTTTAACCCACTGAGCCACCCAGGTGCCCCCATATGTCAATTCTTAATGTTAAACCTCTACATTCAGGTAAAGTATTCTGTGCATAATATACACACAAAATAATCCTACATTTGTTTCATACTATTGTTAAGGAGATATTTTTAAGAAGTTACTTTTCCCACTTAATTGACTCATTCCTTCATCTATTTCCATGCTCTTTTTCTAATGCACTTTATTTATAATATGCCTAAAACATATTAACCATTTCATTTATATGCAAAGTATACTCAAAATAACCTAATTCTCCCATGATGAGTCATACTGTAGAAGTAAACATCAGTTATTATATTAAGTTACACTACATTTTCTTAATTCCCTATATTGCTTAAGTTATAATTGGTCACTCCTGCTACTGTGGGACTTGTATCTAATGAAAAGGTTTCTAAATTTGATTGGCTGTTTTTAATATTCTGAGGTCTAAAAGTCCTATCAGAAAGCTTTTTAGATTGTCTTTGAAATAAAGCAGTATCTACTTTATAGGTGTCTTAGTATGCTGACAGTGGAAAACTCTCTATATACTTTAAATTTGAGAGCTAGGTGATACTTTTTTAATGGTGCAGCACTCAGATAAATTTTACATTTTCTTTTGGTTTTAGAACTATGACAAAAACAGGCTTGTGTTTGAATCCTGAATCCAACATTCTCTTTCTAAGCAAACTTGGCATTCTAAACCCTCAGAGAGTCTCAGTGTCTGCAAAGGGGTAATAAGAATAATACTACCTACATCTAAGAAATATTTTAAAACTTAGGGGTGCCTTCGTGTCTCAGTTGGTTAAGCATCCAACTCTTGATTTTGGCTCAGGTCATGATCTCAGGGTCCTGAGATTGAGCACCACCTGGGTCCACACTGAATGTGGAGTCTGCTTAAGATTCTCTCTCTCCTTCTCCCCCTGCCCCTTCCTCTGTTCTCATGCTCTCTCTTTCTCTTTCAAATAAATAAATATATAAATAAATTAAAAATAAAATTAAAGTTAACTGAAGAAAAGAATATGAAGTTCTTAGCAAACTACATGTAAACTGTAAATACCCAAAAAATTGCATTTACATTTTCTATCCTTTTCTATCTCATCTAAATCTATACTTATACACAGAACTCTATTGAAGTCTGTATTATCACCTTTGTCCACATTTACATCTATATTTATGGCTATATCCATATAGCAGTTTGCAATTGGGAGGCATGATAGCATCATTAAGCTCAGATCTATATCTTATTAATTTGAAAAAAGGAGATCACAGGTTAGCTCAATGTCATTAGCAGAGAGAAAAAACAGGTATATTTAAGAATAAGGAATGAATCAGTGAGACTCATTAAAAATAAGGAATGAATCAGTGAGATTCATTAAGAGAAGAGGGACTCAAAATAAATAAAATAATTTATATATGCACATTTCTTATTATTGCTCAAAATTTTTATGTGACTTTCTACAAAAATTTATGTAATAAAGATATTCTCAGTAACATTCTTATTCTTCCCATTGAAGCTTCAATGTTTGCTCTATTTAGTGTCTAATAATTAAATTTTTGAAAAATCCTATAAGTTTTTAAAGAATATCATTGGCTGTATACAGTAATTTCATAAAATTCTTTAAAACCATAGTTATAAATTTTTATACATGTAAAAAAAAAAAGTTAATTTAGAAACAATCACTTAGAGCATTGTATGCTTATGCTATGCATTCTTCCCCTAGAAAGGAAAACAGAATGTAATCAAAGAGCATAAGAGGTATCCCAATAAAAGAAAATCCCAAACTATGGACAGATCAGTCCAGATTTAGGATGGTATATTAGTACACTTAATTAATACTGCTGGTCAAGTTGCAGTAATCACCAAAGGAATGAAAATCACCATGAAATTTTTTGCCCAGGTCACCATATGCACTGGTCTTATTTAGAGTTTTATATTCACCACAAAACAAATTTTGAATTTTTATATGGATCTTTATGCACTATATCTAATATATACTTTCCAATTTTACCTAATGTAAATGTGAATTTCAAGAATTTTAAAAAAAAACTTATAATCTTTTAAAGATGTGTTGTAATATGTTTCCTGCACCTCCTAGAAAATAACCAGAATCATACTTCAACTTTTTTTTTAATAATTGGTAATTTAAAATTATCATGTATTCTGATGTCTGTATAAAGTTAAAAGTACAAAATGGTATATTTTAATTTTTGCATAACAAAGAAGAATCATGAAAATAAATTTTAAATGTTTCACTTTTCCAGAAAACTGTTCCTAGCACTTCATGAAAGCCTCAGAAGAAATTTTTTAAAACTATGTAATTCAGAGGTGTCATGTACTAGAAAATAAAATATTTTTAAAATAATAGCTGAGTTATGCCACTTGAAAATTTTTTTTCGACTGGAATTAGGGCAACACAAGACTTGGAGTTTAGGCCAAAGGTTGTTTCTAACTATGTATCCTTAGAAACAAAAAAAAAGTTCCCCCAAAGATCTCAAATTTCTCTACAAAAGTTAAGGATTTAACTAGATCATGTACAAAATGTATGTCAATACTAAAAACGCAATGCTATATTTAACAATAACTTAGCTTTCCGTGCTCAAATTTTTACATTTAAATAGCCAAATGCTAAATCTTTTTGTGCTTTAGTGGTTAGCAAGACAAATGGATTTTTTATAAGGTTCATAATTTAAAATATTTATAATTCTTTACCATTTAATTAATTAACCACTTACTTGATTGCAACATAAGAGATAAGGCGATTCAAGTGGAAAATGGAAACACAGATTTCATTTAATAACTAATTGTTAAACTTGTCAGAAGTGACAGTATGTACTTTTAACCATAAAGCAAATTAATTCTATTTTGGGTGGTGTACTCTGTGGTCCACTTAGAGATCATAAGACACTTTATCTCTATATAAATATTGTCATTTGAAGAGATCTTTTTGTCACTACTCTCTCTTAAATGACAATAAAATACTAGAATAAGAAATAAAAATTGTTGATTAATACAGAAATGCCAGGAATTAAGGATTAAATTAACAAATTTAAGTTTGTTTTAAATTTGGATTAAATTAACAAATTACAGATTCAACAAAGAGAAAACCAATAGCAAATGGCTGGACTTAAACCTAATTATGATAATAAATGCATCAAAATACATAGTCTAGTTAAAAGACAAAGATTAAAAGACTGGAACAAAGACTCAATTCCATGCTGCTTATAGGAAACACAAGAAAATTCAAAGAAATAATCAATCAATCACAAAGAGGATGAAAAAAGAATACAGAAAAGATAAACCAACTAAAAACTAACCAAAGGATGGCTTAGCTATGTTAATACTAAGCAAACATATTTAAAAGCAAGGGGTTATCACAAAAAAATCTAGATTGAAGTAACTTAATGAAAACATATCACACGTCCTACACTAAAATCATTATTTTCAAAACATAAAAGCATTGACATAAGTGAAGAGCACTAAACTACATCAGACAATGTAGAAGAAATTTCATAGTAAAGACAAGAGCAGGAATAAGTGACCTAGAAACCATACAAATAAACAAAGCTAAGACTATCTCCAAATAAATTAATAAAATGGATAAACTCTTAAAAGACATAAAAATGCAAAACCCATGTAAAATTCTTTTTAAAATAGGTATCATTAATACAACATAGATATCCAAAAGATATTAAGATTTTCTGAAAAAGCTTATCCCAATTAAATTTTAAAGATTAAATAAAACCATAAATTCCCTGATAAAATTTGCAACCACTAACACAAGAGAACTAAAATATTGGAATAGAATTATGAGCATTAAAAAACTTGAATCCATAATTTAAAATACTTATGCACAAAGAAATCCCCAGCCACAGATGGTTTAACTTAAATGACAATGCATATCAACAATTCATAAAAAAGCCTTTCAAAGAATATAAAATATTAAAATACATCCAAACTCCTTTATTTAATCAAGAATAAACTTGAAACCAAAACTTTAAGAGTGCTATAAGCAAGGGATATTGCAAAGTGATAATTCTCACAAACATACACCAAATAATTTTAAATAACAACATTAGCAAATAAAATCCAGCAGTATATAAAAATGATACTACATAATAACTAAAGTTTATTCGTGAACTGCAAGGCTAATTTGACACTAAGAAATCCAGTGTTATATGCAAACAATGAATCATGGAACACTACATCAAAATTTTTGTACTATATGGTAACTAACATAAAAAAAATCACTGAATATAATTTATTATAATAACAGTACAAAGGAAAATAATAATAATTTATTCTGAGGCAGGAAATCATTCAATAAAATTCAACAGTTATTCTGGGTTTAAAAAATGACTCAAACTAGGAATTAAAGAGACATATTTTCTGATGAAAAATATACAAAAATAACTTACATTAAATAAAATATTCAATACTGAAATATTAAATTATTTCTTACTGAGGTTAAGAGCAAGCCAAGGATGGGCAATCTCACCACATATATTCAAGATAGTACTAGAAAGCCCAAGTAGGGCAGTCGCATAATGGAATGGTTAAAATTTAAAGCAGGCTACTACTATAAGTTAGAGATGCATATGGTATAAATAGCCATTAAAAATTAAAATAAGGGAGTATATCTAATAAACCATTAGGAAGTTAAAAACGAATTCCAAAAATGCTTTAGATCAAAATTATGTAGGAAAATAAGAAAACTATGGAATAAACAAATCAGATAAATAACCAAGTGGGAGACGAACATCCAGTCAAAACGGTAAATTCTTTTCATGTAATTGGTCTAAATATGAAATAAAAGATAAAAAGTAACCAGACCAGATTAAAACAAACAATGAAAATACACACCATATATAAAGAGAAAAACTCAGAAAATAAGAAAGACTGCCTAGTGATTTTACGAAGGTAGGCTTTTTCTGGCCTTTTGTGAAGATAAAATTACATAACTTAATACTTTTAAGATGTAAGTTTCTCCAAGTTAACCTATAGATTCTAAGCAATGTGAATTTAAGCATATGAATCAAACCTTTTTTGAAATGGCAAGAACTTGTAAGTGATATAAATTAGATGAGATCATCTTGACTGAAAACAGCAGAATTGGAGAACTTATAATACTATACTTAAGAAAATACTATAAAGTTATTATAAGTAAGATATTGTGATATTGACCTGAGAATGAACAAATATAACAGAATGGAAAAAAAATTGTTCAAATAGGTCCATACATATATATCTTTGGATATGTGACAAACATGATATTATAAGTGGAAAATGATTTTATCAATAAACAGATGTCTCTACAAAATTACTGAATCTTGATTCTATATCATGTCTCAAATAAAATTAATTCAAAATGGGTCATAGACCCAAATAAAAAATATGAATGTATAAAGATTCTAGGAGGAAACATAGGAGTATTCCTATTTGATCATGCTATAGGTAACAATTTTTTTTTTTAAGATTTATTTGACAGACAGAAATCACAAGTAGGCAGAGAGGCAGGCAGAGAGAGAGGAGGAAGCAGGCTCCCCAATGAGCAGAGAGCCCGATGCGGGGCTCGATCCCAGGACTCTGAGATCATGACCTGAGCCGAAGGCAGAGGCCCAACACACTGAGCCACCCAGGCACCCCTATAGGTAACAATTTCTTAAACAGTATGCAAAATAGTAAAATAATCACAATGATGAAAACCACTAAATTGAATTCTATTAATAGGAAGAATTCTGATTCATCAAAACATTCATTAATAAACCGCACTGGCAAAACCAAAGGTTGAGAAAGGTATGTAAGAAATAATTCATTTTTTAAAAATTCACATTTTATTGATCACAGGGAAAAAGCCATGAGTTCCGTGCTTGGCTTTCTCCTCCTCTGGAATTCTGTTGCTCTCCTTGGTATTGAAACTGCACTCCTTGGTAGGTGAACTTGGTCTCGGCTGGGGATAAAAATATATGTTTATAAAAAATAAAAAATTAATAATTCAAAAAAAATTCACATTTTAATCTGTGCACTTCAGTAGTCTTTACTATATTCACAATGCTCAACCACCAATTTCTAATTTTAAAAAGTTTTCATCACAACAAAAAGAAACCCTTTGCCCATGAGCACTGACTCTCCAGTCCCCACTATCCGCAGCCACTGGAACCGACTGATCTACAGGTATCAGTGAATTTGCCCCTTAGGAATATTTCATGTAATTGGATTCTTACAACATGTGGATTTGTTTTTCTCAAGTTTTTATTTACATTCCAGTCAGTTAACAAACAGTGAAATTTAGTTTCAGATACAGAACCTGGTGATTCATCATCACATACAAGACCCAGGGCTCAACACAGCTCGTGCTCTCCTTAATACCCACTACCCATTTAAGCCATTTCCCACTAACCTCCTCTCCAGTAACTCTCAAGTTTGTTCTCTATAGTTAGGAGTCTGTTTTCTGGTTTGCCTCTCTCTTTTTCCCCCCTATATTCATCGGTTTTGTTTCTTCAATTTCACATTTGAGTGAAATCATATGATATTTGTCTTTCTCTGACTGACTTATTTCCCTGAGCATAATACACTCTAGCCCCACCCATGTTGTTGCAAATAAAAAGATTTCATACTTTTTGAGACTGAGTTATATATCCCATTATTCATACACACACACACACACACACACACACACACACACACACACATACCTACATACACACACAATAGCCACATAATGAAAGAGCCCAGATGCCCATTGACTGATGAATGGGTAAAGAAATTATGTATATACAAAACTTATAATAAGGATATAAGTATATATATACAAAACTTATAATAGTGATATAAGTATATATATACAAAACTTATAATAGTGATCCATTATGTGGCTATTGTTTATAGTGCTGCTATAAACATCGGAGTGCATGCATCCCACTGAATCTCTATTTTTGTATCCTTTGGGTAAAGACTAAGTAGTGTAATTGCTGGGTTGTAGGACAATTCTATTTTTAACTTTTTGAGGAAACTCCGTATGTTTTTCAGAGCAGCTGTACCAGTTTCCGTTCCCAGCAACAGTTTCAGAGGATTCCCCTTTCTCCACTTCCTTGTCAACACCTGCTGTTTCCTGTGCTGTTAAATTTTACCCATTCTGACAAGTGTGAGTTGATATCTCGTTGTAGTTTTCATTTGTACTTCCCTGACAGTGGCTGATGTGGAGCATCTCTTCATATGTCTGTTAGCCATCTGGATGTCTTCTTTGGAAAAATGTCTATTCATGTCTTTTGCCCATTTTTTAACTGGATTATTTGGTTTTGGGGTTTTGAGTTTGATCATTTCTTTACACATTTTTGATACTAATCCTTTATCAGATATATCATTTGCAAATATATTGTCCCATTCTGAAGGTTGCTTTCAGTTCTGCTAATTGTTTCCTTCACTGGGCAGAAACTTTTTAGGTTGAAGAAGTCCCAATGGCTTATTTTTTCTTTTGTTTCCCTTAACCCTTATAGCTAGTAAGAAGTTGCTATTACTGCCTGTGTTCTCCTCTAGGATTTTGATGGTTTGTCTCACATTTAGGTATTTCATGCATTTTGAATTTAGTTTTGTGTCTGGTATAAGAAAGTGGACCATTTTCATTCTTTTGCACGTGGCTGTCCAGTTTTCCTTATACCATTTATTGCAGAGACTGTCTTTTATCCATTGGATATTCTCTCCTATTTTGTTGATTAGTTAACCATATAGGTGGGAGTTCATTTCTGGGTTTTCTGTTCTGTTCCATGATCTATGCATCTGTTTTTGTGCCAGTACCATACTGTCTTGATCACTACAGCTTTGTAATACAACTTGAAGTCCAGAATTGTGATGCCTCCAGCTTTCCTTTTTCTTTTTTTCTTTCTCTCTCTCTCTCTCTCTCTCTTTTTTTTTTCCCTCAAGATTGCTTTGGTTATTCAGGGTCTTTTGTGGCTCCATACAAATTTTCAGGATGTTTGTTCTAGCTCTGTCAATAATGCTGCTTGTATTTGATAGAGATTGCATTAAATGTGTAGGTTGCTTTGCATAGTAAAGACATTTTAACCGTATTTGTTCTTCCAAATCATGAACATAGGACATTTTTCTATTTCTTTGTGTCACCTTCAATTTCTTTCATCAGAGTTTTATAGTTTTGAGAGTACCAGTCTTTCATCTGTTGATTAAGTTTATTCTTAGATATTTTATTGTTTTGGGTGCAACTACATTAGGTAACTAATTGAAAGTATTTAGCATCTTAGTGGGTTGAATTGTGTCTCTCAAAAAAATATGCTCAAGTTCTAATGCCCTGTATCTGTGAATGTGACCTTATCTGAAATGGGGTGGGCAGGGTAATTAAGCTGAAACCATACCAGATTAGCGTGGGCCCTAATTCCAAAGATGTGCCCTTGAAATAAGATGAGAGAACACAGAGATATAGGGAGGAAGGCTGTGTAAAAGATGGAGACAGTGATTGGGTATCATCTACAAACCAAGGAATGTCAAGGATTGTGATTTTTGTACACTTTTCATTTTTTTAACCTCCCTAAACTTGTATAATAATTCTAGAAGGATTTTTGTTTGTTTGTTTTTGGGTTTGGGGTTTTTAGCTTTGTTTTTAGTGAATTCCTTCAAATGTTTAATATCCTAGATCATGTTATCTATGGAGACACTTTTCTTTCTTCATTTCCAGTTGGTGTAACTATTATCTCTTTTTCTGGTCTAATGGCCCACAAGAAAACCTCCAGAACAATGTTAAGTATAAGTGACAAGAATAGACATCTTACCGGGGACGCATTCAGTCTTTCATCCTTATGTGTGATGTTAGCTGTGGTTTATTCAGAGAAGCAGACTTTGGTTAAGAAAAATTGTCTTTTATGGCCAGTTTGGTTAGTGCCTTTATCATGAAAACATATTGGATTTTATCACGTGCTTTTCTGCCTTTATTAAGATAATCATGATTTTTTTTCCTTTATTCTGTACTATCATGTTTTACATTAAATGATTTTCTTATGTCCGACCAACTTTGCACTGCTGAGATAAAATCCCCCTTGGTCATGTTGTATAATCCTTTTACACAGTGCTGGATCAGGCTTGGTAGTATATTAATGCGCAGTTAGTTAATTTGTCGGTACACAGTTTTTACAGTATTTTTCTACAATTCTATGAATTTAGTAGGATGATGTGCTTTCATTTCTAATATTGTTCACTTGAGTCTATTTTGACATTCTTGTAAGAGGTTTGTCATATTTGTTGATATTTTTAAATAGGAAATTTTGGTTTCATTGATCTTATGTATTTGTGTATGATCTATTCCATCTATTTGTGATCTAATAATCTTCATTATTTTCTTCCTTTGGGTTTAATTTGTTCATCTTAGTCTTCAAGTTTCTTAAGGTTTTTTGTTATATTGTGGAATTTAAATCTTTTTAAATTTAGGTATTTATCTTTGCAAATTTCCCTTTAAAATACTGCTTAGGTTTATCACATAAGTATTGGTGTGTCACATTTTTGTTCTTATTCATCTAAAAAAAAGGTACTATTTTTCTGAATACCTTGTGATTTCTTCCTTGAATCACTGTTTAAAAAACATTTTATTTATTTATTTGACAGAGAGAGACAGACAGAGAGAGAGATCGTGAGAAAGGGAACACAAGCAGGGGGATTGGGAGAGGAAGAAGCAGGCTGCCCACTGAGCAGAGAGCCCAGGACCCAGGGATCATGACCTGGGCAGAAGGCAGCCACTCAACAACTGAGTCACCCAGGTGCCTCCTTGAATCACTATTTAGAAACGTATTCTTTAATTTCCACATATTTGTGAATTTCCCAATTTCCTTTCTACTTTTTATTTCTAATTATGCTATGTTTGGAAAATGTATTTGGTATGTTTTTTACTATTTTTTTTTAATTTAATTTACCAAGGCTTGTCTTATGGCCTAAAGAATGTTTTATAAGCATTTGCAAAAAATGTGTATTCCACCATTGTTGAGAGGATTGTTTTGTAGACACTTGTTAGATCTAAGGTGTTTATTGTATTGTTCAACAGTGTATCTAGAAATCAGTTAAAGTCTCCTTAATTTCTGACACATAATTTTGCTGGATATAAAATTCATCATAGGTAATGTTTCTTTCGGTTACTTTAATACATCATCTATCACATTTGGCCTTCCTTATTTCTGCTAAGTCAGCTATTAATTTTATTGCGTATCTTTTGAAACTGAAGAGTCAGTCATCTCTCTTATTTTCAAGAATGTCTCAATCTCTCAACTGTTTGAGTATAAAATGATTAATTCTGGGTGTCTTTGAATTTATCCTACTTGGGGTTTGATGAACCTCTTGCATTTGCAGATTAGCATTTTTCACTAAATACTAAACTAAAGCAGAAGGAGCACATTCCCCCTTCCTCTACCTTTTCATTCTATTCAAGCTTTAAATGAACTGGATGATGCCCACAGGCACTGGTGAAGGGAATCTTTACTCAGTCTACTGATTCAAATGCTAATCTCTTCTAAAGACACCCGCACAAAAATGCCCAGAATTAATTTTTTTACCAGCTATCTGGGCATCATTTAGCCCAGTCATGTTAACACGCACAGTAACAGCCATTATAACAGATATCTACTAAGTAAACTATAAGCTCCTTTTGGTCACAGCTATGTTTATATTGTCAGACACATAGCGTGTACTTAAGTATGTGCTGAATAACTAAATGAGTAGTTTAAATTGAGTTTGGCAAGTTAATAATATAAATTGAATCCTTGAAAATTTTGAAAAAACCTCATTTTTAGTGAGCAAAAATTTTGGTGGGCACAAACAGGCTTTAGAAAAATTCATATTAATAGATTGAAATAAGTTTTCTACTGATAACATGTTTCTAATTCATAAGGTTTATTAACTTGCTTTTTATGATAAAAGTAATAAATATGTTTGGTAGAAAGAATCCAGTTTTATTATTATTTCCATTTATTTATGTTTTACTATATGAGAGGATCCCTTCTTTTCAGTATCACATACTATCAATGTCTTAGTAAATTAAATCTGTGTTCAGTCCAGTGTTTCTCACCTTTATCTATTACTCTAACAAGTTCAAATAATCACAAATTTTTTGGTGATTAAAATAAATTTTATAGAAATAAAATATATAAATGTTTACTTCATGAAAACAATGTGACTAGATAACATCATATTTATGATTAAGCATATTGTAATATATGGCATGAAATCTGTATGACATACCAACAAAATATAGGACACATAAAAACTTTCAGTCCTACTGTGAGACTAAAGAATGATAACTGATGCTCACAGTAATAAACTAAGGAATGGTATGGTTCTAGAATATGTTGGGGTTTTTTGGAAAAAAAAAATGGGTAGGGGATGAAATGCTGAATGTTTATCCTTATGCTAAATCATATGAGGGAAAAAGAAACTTATAGTTTGGGGTCTGCTTCTTCTACTTGACAAGTAAAGGGTCGCTAAATGTTCCTGAATCGTAGTTTATCTATATGTTAAAATAAAATATATAAAAATTATAAAGATAACTTCAAAAGATTTATATGACTATAAAAATATCTTAAAATATTAATTTTAACATGCAGCTACTACAAACAACACACCCTGTTGATAATTTTATTAGATCTTTTCACTTATTACCTCATTTTCCCCTCATACATACCATATTGGATGCATCCTATATTTTTGCTTGTTATAAAGGATGAACCTGCTCTTGAACACACAACTCTACCTTTTGAGCAAGAATTTAAATGCATGCAGTTTGAAGACTTTACTCTTAACTATAATGTGTAATGTATGCGAAAACTCTTTATTAGTAGCTTAATCATTTGTACAATCTTTCTCACTTATCCTAAATAAACAGAAGCTTCAGCATATTCATAAATATATAAATGCAAAGCAGAATCAATAAGCACTTCCCCCCCGCCCCCCAAAACCTGGTAAGATTCAGCTGCAGCAATACAAATCAATTTGGAGTATCATTCTAATGGCAGCCAGAATCTCCAAGTGAATGGAAAATTACAAGCACTGGATTTATTCCATTTACCAAATGAAAACTACAGTGTTGTCTTCTTCTTAGTATAGAGAGATCCAATAAAAATACCTCATTCTGCAATGCCAAGCACTGCTTTTTGGACAATTACAGTACCAACTCTTCCCTTCTAACTGTATATTTGTGGATTTTATGTACCGACCAATCAAGACTGTTTACTTCACTTAGAACTTCTCCTGCCAAAAAAAGCATTTTGTGTATAAATGGCTCCAATCTGGGAAGCCATCCAAAAGAAGCTGTTCAGGTGAATAACAGTGTGATTTACATGCAGGTGCAAAACATAAACCTAGAAATAGTTTGAAAATGCTAACTAAAGATATGGAGTAGAATTAAGTTAACTAGAGAGGTATATCACTTTTCTTCTGGTATTTTAAATACCCTAGAAATATCCTATTTTTGTTTTATTATTGTTAGTTTTAGATTTACAACAATGCATCTTCCTTTAAGGTTTGCTTATGCATTTGATTTTTAGTAAAATAGATATTAGAGAAATGACTCAGTCACACAGTATCTTATGGTAAAAAATACTGTGGAGTGAAAAAGATCTTTCCTGCTTGACTAAAAAGAGAATTACTCCCAGGGAATACATTCAAATACCTAAAAATATAATGCAATTTTTCTGTACTTTCATCTCCTCAGCCCTTAACGGTGATGTGGGTAACAGAGGCAGAAGAAAAGTTATTAAATTTCTTTACTATCCAGAACCCACTGACAAGTCCTTGAAACAGGCAGAGTGACATTCCTCTAGGGACTCAACTGCCTCCACCTTAACAGTTTGCTAAGAGCAAAAGGCAATCCTAGCCTGACCACCCCCCGACCCCAACCAGGATCCTGTGGGTCTACTTTAACATGTAAAAATTCCTTTCCAGACTTTCTTTATCTCTAAACCCTGCAAGACACATGCTGGTAATCATCCCCAGGTATATGGCCCACCAATGTATATTTAAGCATCTCATGACTAAGGTTTTATTAGACAGTAATAAATGTCCTTTTCCCAACAACAGCAAGCCCCTCAAGGTCCTGGAAACCTTGCTTCCAAAATTCCTTAGAGACTTATGCTATTCCTGACCCCCTCCCATCTTGCAAGTACATAATGGGCCACTCCTCACAACCCCAGGGCAGTGACTCTTCCTGCCCACAGGTCCTGTCCCCATGATTTAATAAACCACCATTTTGCACCAAAGACATCTCAAGAATTCTTTCTTGGATGTTGGCTCTGGACTCCATCCCACTGAACCTCACTTATATTCCAAAACTTCGTCAACACAACTATAATTTTGTTTGTTTACTAATAGCACATTGAATAAACCAACCATGTAAATCATCAACAAAGCAAAATTAGGAAAAAAGACGGGAGGTTGTACAAGAAGTTCAAAATACACTTACCTACATGATTGCCCCTGGATAATTTCAGAAATTAAAAAGAAATTATGACCACAGAAACTATGAAATAAAGAACCGAATCATAGTGTGTAAGATATAGAGGTTTTACGTGTCTCTTTCCTTTGTCTTGAGTACTCTTTTAAGTTCTAATTGGCTAACATCTGTAGCAGGTTGTACAAAAGTTGATGAGGCACCCAAGGACTGATATTTTAGTGCTAGCACCAACAAATACTAAAAAATGGAAACTTAAGAGCACTGAATCTTAGTTCTTTTTTTTTTTTTTTTTTTTTAAAGATTTTATTTATTTATTTGTCATAGAGAGAGAAGCAAGAGCAAGCACAGGCAGACAGAGTGGCAGGCAGAGGCAGAGGGAGAAGCAGGCTCCCCGCCAAGCAAGGAGCCCGATGTGGGACTCGATCCCAGGACGCTGGGATCATGACCTGAGCCGAAGGCAGCCGCTTAACCAACTGAGCCACCCAGGCGTCCCTGAATCTTAGTTCTATTAGAAAATCATACTTCCATTGACTACCCTTTACCTCTATTATGAGTAAAGTGATTTAATAGTTATAAAACTTTATTTTTACAAAATGGAATTGTAAATGGGTTTTACAGGAATAAAAGGAAAAGCACTTTAAAATTGTCTAATGAATAAATGTAATGATTTACAAAGTGTTACTAGCAAGTATCTTAGATCCTCCAGGTACTATAACTTTTTTTTTTTTTTTAGATTCATATTTGAGGGATTTAACAACAGTAGTTCTAATATGTTAAATGATATGTGACAAAATCTTTCCTAAATATGAGAACTAAAAACTTATTAAATATATGTATTTTTGGCTCTGTGTGGCCGCTGCTATATTCCAAGTATTTCAAACAAATAGCAAATATAAAAGTTTGTATGAAAAAATAGCCTTAATATTTCTCTAGTAGGCTAATTATTTCTCTAATAAGTAGGTGAATATTGTCCATAATCAGTCTTTCCTGAATATCCAATAAATTGCTAATTTTATAGTTAACCATGCTTGAATTTACACTTTATCTCTGGCACATATTAAAGTCTATGACCTTGGATAATGCACATAACTGTATGAGTCTTCTTCTCTTCATTTATAATGGTTAAGAGGCTATAGAAAATAGAAGAGAGAAGAGAATTATGAGAGGGAAAAGTAAGTTATTTCAGAAATAAATGAAGGAGCTAGAAATTAAAACTTACTGAACCCCAAGCCTTTGGTTTATAAAACTTTCTCAACTATATATTCTTATCCTAGTTAATGAGAGAACTTGAAGGGAAAGTTCTATGATGAAAATCACTATGTAAATTTAGTTTTGCCCTTTTCAACAAATGGTTTTTAATGTAATAGTACTATATATATATATATATATTCACATTCTTGTGAATTATTCTGATAGAATGTGACTTGTATTATCCTGGCTTACTTATTAATTAGCAATTGATAAAGTATAAATAAGATTGTAAAACTTTATTTAAATTTGTAACCCTGAAATTTGATCATTTTTCACCAATAATTTTTGTATATTGTATATACAACTTTATTTTATTTTTAATGCTTAGTTGGATAACCATCAGTAGGGCTTACAAGAAAGCACTGATTAAGTCACTAGAAAATAAAAATTGTTTAAAGCAAACATTAGGCAAGTATTCATTACATAATAGTGGCCCTGGCACTATGGGCAATTGAGCAAATAGGTAAGTGATGGCTTCCAAAGGAACATCCAGTCATTTTAGATAAAGGATGGGGTAATATATGGAGTTATATTTGCATAAAGATTCTGAGACTTCAATCCCAAAAGGAATTGAATAGGAAGAGGGAAGAAGGAGATGCTATACATGACTGGAATCAGGTTAAATTGCTATTTTCAGAAGTACATACTTCTATTGGAAGTATCTGCTTTAGTGTTCTTTAGGGAAATGTGTAAGGTTAAAGTAATTGTTTTTATACTTATATACTATATATATATTTTATTACCCTCTGGTAGAAACATAATGTCCATCTCTCTACAGTCAGTAAACACTGCAGCATAAATGCTTTCCATATTCTCATTAACATAAAGCATAAAACACAATTACCACAAAATAAAACCTCAATAATTTTACAAATACTTAAAACATAAAAAGTATAATATAAAGTGAAATTCCCCAGCAAAGCATTGCTCCCAAAATAAGTTCTCAATCATGTCCATGGTATGCTTCTACAGTATTTCATATATATATATATATATATATATATATATATTATTCTGCTTCTTATTTTTGATTTGTTGGCTATGAGCATTATTATCTTTTTAATATGTATGAAAAAAATAATGTAAATTTGACATGTGGCTTTTTTTTTTTAAATGGAAACCATTCTCTAATAAGTTTGTAATCTGACAATTTTTGTCTTGTGTCATACCAAGAATACTTCCCCAAGACATTATTCTTCTTTTCAATATGTTTTGGTCTTGATTTATAAGTAAATTACTGATATATGAATTTTATTGAAATTGTTTAAATTGTTTAGGCAATGGGTTAAATATAAAGCACTGTATATTACTACTGTCCAATCAGTGATTCAAAATGTAAATTATGACCTCCATCACTGCCTTGAATGTTGCTCTGACAGAATTCCAGACCAGCCTGGTATCTTATCCCTGTATTTTCTTCCCTCTGGCCACATACGCTTCTGTCATCTCTACTGAGAAAGTCAATCATGAACAGCTTTCTGTAACAGAGATCACTAATGCATGCTTTGAGCAGGCCACCCAGAGAGTGAAATGTGGCCCTCACCATGGAAAATATATGGCTTGCTGCTTGTTGTACCAAGGCTATATGTCAATGTTTCCATGGCCACCATCAAAACCAAGCATACCATACAGTTTGTGAACTGATGCCCCACAGACTTCAAAATTGGCATTAATTAACCACTGTGGTATCTGGTGATATCTGGTGATACCACAAAGTAGAGTGAGTTGTGTGCATGCTGAGCAACAGTGCTGCCATTGTTGAGGTCTGGGCTTGCCAGGACCACCAGTTTGACCTGATGTATGCCAAGCGTGCCTTTGTTCACTGAAATGTGGGTGGGACATGGAGAAGGAGAATTTTCAGAGGCCCGTGAGGACATGGCAACCCTTGAGGACATGGCTGCCCTTGAGAAGGATTATGAAGAAGTGAGTGGATTCTGTTGAAAGAGAGGGTGAAGAAGGAGAGGAATGTTAATTTAAAAATATCAAAAAGGTGCTGTTCTCAGAGGGAAGCATATTGTTTTAAATATTAAGAAGTTGTGCTTTTGGGGCACCTGGGTGGCTCTGTGGGTTAAAGCCTCTGCCTTCGGCTCAGGTCATGATCCCAGGGTCCTGGGATCGGGCCCCGCATTGGGTTTCTCTGCTCAGTGGGGAGCCTGCTTCCTCCTCTCTCTCTCTCTCTGCCTGCCTCTGTGCCTACTTGTAATCTGTCAAAAAAATAAATAAAAATCTTAAAAAAAAAAAAAAGAAGTTGTGCTCTCATCAGTTAACTGTAGCAGTGAACACTCTCATATATATTTACTAACTTATGCTTTAAAACCCCAAGCTTTGTTTGTTAGACCACTTTGTTACCCAAGCTGTCCATTTCCCTGATGGGTTTGAATAAAATATTCTTTCGCTTATCTGAAAAAAAAATAAATAAAATATTCTCATTCTCAGTAACTTTTATCAGTTTGAAATGTTGTATAATAAATATGGTAAACTGTATGTTCCTTAACATTCAGGATTACACGACTACTATTTGGAGAAGTTAAGTATGATTTAAGATTAATGTCATTGTTGGTCAGAACCTGAGTAAAATCTTAGAAAGCAGACTTAGGTGTCCTCCTAGAGGAACACATTTTTGTTCTTACATACTAACCCTGAGGTTGGCCATGGGAAATACCATGGACAAAGGAAAAGAAAAAAACACAAGGCAAGCAGAGCTGTGAAAGGCATTTCTTTTGTTGCATTTGAGACCTCTCTACCATCATGTTATTAAGCCTGGGTAAGCCTGTTTCATCAATCTAATGCCCTGTTGGCAGATGGTTATGTTATCAACAGACAGATGCATATATATATATATATATAAAATGGTATATAAATACAATGGAATCTTATTCAGCTTAAAAAAAAGAAGGATATCCTGTCATTTGCAACAATATGGATAAATCATGAGGTCATATGCCAAGTGAAATAAGCCAGACACAGAATGACAAATACTATACAATCTCATTTATATTTATAATCTAATATAGTCAAACTCATAGACAGAGTAAAAAGGTGGTTACCAAATCTGGGGAAATGGAGATCTGATGGTCAAGGAATATAAAGTTATAGTTATTTAAGATAAACAATTCTGCTGCAATTTTCTATACAGTGCTTATGGTTAACAATAATTATTGTATGCCTAAAATTTGCTTAAAGGGTAGAGATGGTGGTAAGTGTTATAACTACATATAATAATAACAATGGCAATCATAATAAATAGTAATATCAAGGAGGCAGGATGAAACATTAGGATATGATTTATATGTGTATGACCTTGATGTTTCTGATGGTTTCATAGATGTTATTTATCCTCAAACTCATCTAACTATATACATTAAATACATACAACTTTTACATACCTCAATAAAATGATTTAAAAATTTAATTATTGTGGTTGTGTTCACACTATCCACCTATTGATGAATTTTAACATGTTTAATTTTGTAAATTTTTAAAAAATATTTTATTTATTTATTTGACACAGAGAGAGAGAGAGAGAGAACACAAGCAAGGGGAGTGGAAAAAGCAGGCTTCCCACTGAGCAGGTAGCCTGATGCAGGACTCGATCCCAGGTGGGGATCTACTATATGCATCTACTTCAATTTAATATGTTAAGAGACCTTGCATGCACTCAGATTGTGAAAAAAATCAAAGAAAAAAATATATATGGATACACTTTTTGTTATAAGAACAATAAATAGAAAATAAACCTTAAATACCGTGTCTTTTGAAAACTCTGTAGTAATAAAAAACGGTGATATAAACATATGAAGAAAATTTACAGGACAACTTTTATTGCAGAAATTCAAAGAACTTGTTAAAAAAGATCTGCTTTGAGACTGAGGCTTCTCTCTGAGACAGGGGTCTGGGTGCAGTTTGCTTTCCATGAAACGTCCAAAAAGCCACAAAAAGCTGCCAAAGAATAAAAACCTCCAGAGAACAAAAGCCTGAAAAAGCCATTTCCACAGAGCCCAGCCCTTGATAGGGAGCAGGAGGACTCAACCCAAGCTCAAGGACTGAAAAACAACACGGCAGGACCCTCCCCCAGAAAGCCAGCCAAAAGAATGAGAGTACAACCACCACAGGGTCCCCATAAAACTGTATAACCCCAACTTCAGGGGAAAAAAGATATTAAGCTCCCAGTATTACCCTAAAACCTGTATATTTCATAGATACAACTCTTATTTTTAATTCATTCTCACTATTCTTGTTCTTTTTAATTTTTTTAACCTACTTCCATTACAACTAGAGGTTCAATACAACATATTCCATAATAACCTTTAAACCTGAACTTTTATCATACATACACCTGTTTTTCTTTTGCTTTTCTATTTTTTTAAATATACATATAGATACAAGCTTCAAGGTAATCCTCTTTCCCTAATCAATACTATCCCTACATATAAACCAGTTTTAATCTTTTTTTATCTCTGGAAAGTTGAGTCCTTTAACAAAGATATCAAGATACACCCTGGAAGAATCAAAATAACTTCCTCGCTCACATTGAGGATTTATAACCACTCTCCCATCTTTTTCTTCTGTCAGTGTTTCTGTGTATTTTTGTTCTGGTATTATATAAATCTTATCCTTGGAGTTCATTTTGGCTGGGTTCTTTTTATTTTTCCCCTTGTCATCTACTTTTGTCAGTCTTTTTGTTTGTCCATTTTTGCTTGTTTATGTTATTCTTATCTTTGGAGTCCATTCTGGCTGGGTCTTCTCCTTTTTTTTCTGTCTCCCCCCCCCTTTTTTTTCTTTCTTTTTGGTAGTGACTTCTTTTTTTTTTTTTTTTTTTTTTTAAAGATTTTATTTATTTATTTGACAGACAGAGATCACAAGCAGGCAGAGAGGCAGGCGGAGAGAGAGAGGAGGAAGCAGGCTCCCTGCTGAGCAGAGAGCCCGATGCGGGACTCGATCCCAGGACCCCGAGATCATGACCTGAGCCGAAGGCAGTGGCTTAACCCACTGAGCCACCCAGGCGCCCCTTGGTAGTGACTTCTAATTGCTTGGAAGTGTTCCAGGGTGCACTTTGCCTGGATCATGGTTGATATATTCAACTACACATCCCCTCAACCACTTCTCACCAAAATGATGAGGAGGAGGAACACCCAACAGAAAAAAAAAATCTCAGAGACTGTGCCCTCTCCATTTGAGATATTGGGTAAGGACATAAACAGTATGTTGGAAAGGGAATTCAGGGCAACAATTATCCAGGCAATGGCTAGGTTGGAGAAAACCATTAGTGACAACATGGAATCTCTAAGGCCAGAAGTGAAAACTGCCCAGGGAGAAGTTAAAAATGCTATCAATGAGATCCAATCTAATCTAAATACTCTAACAGCTAGGGTATCCAAGGCAGAACATAGTATTCGTGATCTAGAGGGCAAACTGATAGAGAAAAGGGATCAGGAGGAGGCCTGGAACAAACGGCTTAGAAGCGCTGAAAACAGAATTAGGAAAATAAATGATGCCATGAAACTTCCCAACATCAGAATTATTGGGATTCCTGAGAGGGAGGAGAAAGAAAGAAGACTAAAAGATATAGTTGAACAAATTCTCCATGAAAATTTTCCCAATCTGAGGAATGGAACCAGTGTTTGTGTCCTAGAGGCAGAAAGATGACCCCCCCCCCCTCAAGATCAAGGAATCTAGAAAGACCACGAGACACTTGATTGTAAGACTGATAAATCATAATGTTAGACAAGAGCTGAGGGCAGCTAGGGGGAACAGATTCTTTATATACAGAGGAAGGTCCATTAGAATAATGTCAGACCTGTCCACAGAAACCTGGCAAGCTAGAAAGTCCTGCCAGGACTCATTCAGGGGACTAAATAAGAACATGTAGCCAAGAATACTTGATCCAGGGACGCCTGGGTGGCTCAGTTGGTTAAGCAGCTGCCTTCAGCTCAGGTCATGATCCCAGCATCCTGGAATTGAGTCCCACATCAGGCTCCTTGCTCCACAGGGAGCCTGCTTCTCCGATTCTGTCTGCCACTCTGTCTGCCTGTGCTTGCTCTTGCTCTCTCTCTGACAAATTAATAAAATCTTAAAAAAAAAAAAGAATACTTGATCCAGCAAGGTTGACATTCAAAATGGACAGTGTGACCACCAAGCTGGCACTATGAGAAATAGTAAGGAGGGTTCTATAAAAGAAGAAAGAACCCAAGAGTGACAGGGAACAGAAATTTACGGAGATAATCTATAGAAACAAGAACTTCACAGGCACATGATGTCAATAAAAACATATCTTTCAATAATGACTCTCAACATGAATGGCTTACATGCTCCCATAAAATGACACAGGGTTGCAGACTAGATAAAATGACAGGACCCGTCCATATGCTGTCTACAAGAGACCGATTTGGAACCTAAAGATACATCCATACTGAAAGTGAAGGGATGGAGAAGCATCTTTCATGCCAATGGGTCTCAAAAGAAAGCAGGAGTAGCGATTCTCAGATCAGATAAATTAGATTTTAAACTAAAGACTGTAGTCAGAGATAAAGAAGGACACTACATCATTCTTTTTTTTTAAGATTTTTATTTATTTATTTGATAGGCAGAGATCACAAGTAGGCAGAGAGGCAGGCAGAGAGAGAGAAGCAGGCCCCCTGCTGAGCAGGGAGCCAGATGCAGGGCTCAATCCCAGGACCCTGGGATCATGACCTGAGCCAAAGGCAGAGGCTTTAACCCACTGAGCCACCCAGGCACTATAAGAAGGATAGAGCCTTTAAGAAGGCTCTATCCACCAAGAAGATCTAACAATTACAAATACTTATGCCCCCAATACGGGAGCAGCCAACTACATAAGGCAACTGTTAATCAAGATAAAGAGTCATATTGATGTGAATGCATTAATAGTAGGGGATCTTAGCACACAACTCTCAGTAACAGACAGATCATCCAAGCAGAAAATCAATAAAGAAACAAGAGCATTGAATGACACATTGGACCAGATATACCTCATAGATATATACAGAACATTTCACCCTAGAAAAACAGAGTACTCATTCTTCTTGAGCACACATGGAACTTTCTCCAGAATAGACCACATACTTGGTTACAAATAGGGATCAACCGATACCAAAAGATTGAGATTATTCCCTGCATACTCTCAGATGACAATGCTTTGAAACTGGAACTCAACCACAAGAAAAAGGATGGAAGGAAATACAAACACTAGGATGCTAAAGACCACCCTGCTTAAGAATGTTTCGCTCAACCAGGAAATCAAAGAAGAACTAAAACAATGCATGGAAACCAATGAGAATGAAGACACATCAGTACAAAACTACGGGAGACAGCAAAGGTGGTCCTAAGGGGGAAAAACATAGCCATCCACATCTCTCTCAAAAAAAATTTAAAAATGCAGAATATACCAGCTCACCTTACACCTTAAAGAACTGGAGATGCAACAACAAATTAAGCCAACCCCACAAATAAAAAAGGAAAATAATTAGAGCAGAGATCAGTGAGATAGAAACTATAGATATAGTAGAAAACATCAATGAAACTAGAAGCTGGTTTTTGTAAGAGCGGTAAACCACTGGCCAAACTAATCCAAAAGAAAAGAGAAAGAAGGCAATTAATAAAATTATGAATGAACAGGGAGAGATCATGACTAACACCAAGGAAATCGAAATAATCATCAGAAATTATTGACAGTTATATGCCAGTAAGTTAAGCAACCTAGACAAAATGGATGCATTCCTGGAAACCTATAAACTTCCAAAATGGAATCAGGAGGAAATTAAAAACCTAAATAGACCAATATCTAGTAATGAGATTGAAGCAGTAATCAAAACCTCTCAAAAAACAAGAGCCCAGGACCTGATGGATTCCCTGGGAAATTCTACCAAACTTTCAAAGAAGAAATAATACCTATTCTCCTAACGCTATTTCAAAACATAGAAACAGAAGGAAAACTTCCAGATTCTTTTTATGAAATCAAAATTATCCTGATCCCCAAATGAGGCAAAGACCCCACCAAATGGGAGAATTTCAGACCAATATCCCTGATGAATATGTATGCCAAGATTCTAAACAAGATCCTAGCTGATAGTACCCAACAGTGCATTAAAAAGATTATCCAGGGGAGCCTGGGTGGCTCAGTGGGTTAAAGCCTCTGCCTTCGGCTCAGGTCATGATCCCAGGGTCCTGGGATCGAGCCCCGCATCGGGCTGTCTGCTCAGCAGGGAGCCTGCTTCCTCCTCTCTCTCTGCCTGCCTCGCTGCCTACTTGTCATCTCTGTCAAATAAATAAATAAAATCTTTAAAAAAAAATTATCCACCATGACCAGGTGGGATTTATCCATGGGATGCAAGAATGATTCAACATTCACAAATCAATCAATGTGATTGAACAAATCGATAAGAGAAGACAGAAGAACTACATGGTCCTCTCAATTGATGCAGAAAAAGCATTTGACAAAATACAGCACCTGTTCCTGATTAAAACGACTCAAAGTATAGGGATAGAGGCAACATTCTTCATAAAATCTATCTATAGAAAAATCCAGAGTGAATATCATCCTCAATGGGGAAAAGTTGACAGCTTTCCCTTTGAGATCAGGACTTGACAAAGCTGTCTGCTCTCACCACTGTTGTTCAATGTAGTACTAGAAGCCCTAGCAATAGCAATCAGACAACAAAAAGAAATAAAAGGTATTCAAATTGGCAAAGAAGAAGTCAAAGTCTTTCTCTTCGCTGATGACATGGTACTTTATATGGAAAACCCAAAAGACTCCATCCCCAAAATACTAGAACTCATATAGCAATTCAGTAATGTGCAGGATAAAAAATCAACGTACAGAAATCAGTTGTTTTCTTATACATTAACAATGAAAGTACAGAAATTAGAGAAGCGATTCCTTTTACTATAGCACCAAGAACCATAAGATACCTGGGAATAAACCTAACCAAAGAGGTAAAGGATCTGTACTCGAAGAACTACAGAACACTCATGAAAGATATTGAAGAAGACACAAAAAGATGGAAGAGCATTCCATGCTCATGGATCAAAGAATAAACATTGTTAAAACGTCTATACTGCCTAGAGCCATCTATACTTTCAATGCCATCCTGATCAAAATCCCACCAGTATTTTTCCAAAGAGCTGGAACAAACAATCCTAAAATTTGTATGGAAATAGAAGAGACTCCAAATTGCTAAGGAAATGGTGAAAAAGAAAAACAAAACTGGGGGCATCATGTTGCCTGATTTCATGCTTTACTACAAAGCTGTGATCACCAAGACAGCATAGTACTGGCACAAAAACAGACACACATACCAGTGGAACAGAGTAGAGAGCCCAGATATGGACCCTCAACTCTATGGTCAAATAATATTCAACAAAGCAGGAAAAATATATAGTGGAAAAAAGTCTCTTCAATAAATGTTGCTGGGAAAATTGGACACCTATATGTAGAAGAATGAAACTTGACCATTCTCTTACACCATACACAAAGATCAACTCAAAATGGATAAAAGACCTCAATGGAAGGCAGGAATCTATCAAAATCCTAGAGGAGAACATAGGCAGTAACCACTTCAACAATGGCCACAGCAACTTCTTTCAAGACATGTATGTCCCCAAAGGCAAAGGAAAGAGAAGTGAAAATGAACTTTTGGGAGCTCATCAAGATCAAAAGCTTCTGCACAGCAAAGGAAACAGTCAACAAAACAAAGAGGCAACCCACAGAATGGAAGAAGATATTTGCAATGACATTACAGACAAAGGGCTGATATTCAAGATCTATAAAGAACTCCTCAAACTCAATACACACAAAACAGATAATCATGTCAAAAAATGGTCAGAAGACATGAACAGACACTTCTCCAAAGAAGACATACAAATGGCTATCAGACACATGAAAAAATGTCATCATCATTAGCCATCAGGAAGATTCAAATCAAAACCACATTGAGATACCACCTTATACCAGTTAGAATGGCTAAAATCACACTTGATCTTAGCCAAAAGGCCGAGAAGTGATTAGAATGGCCAAAATCAACAAGACAGTAAACAACAAGTGTTGGAGAGGATGTGGAGAAAGGGGAACCCTCTATACTGTTGGTGGGAATGCAAGTTGTTGCAGCCACTTTGGAAAGCAGTGTGGAGATTCCTGAAGAAATTAAAAATAGAGCTACCCTATGACCCTGCAATTGCACTACTGGGTATTTACCCCAAAGATGCTGATGTAGTGAAGAGAAGGGCCATCTGTACCTCTATGTTCATAGCAGCAATGGCCACAGTCACCAAACTGTGGAAAGAACCAAGATACCCTTCAACAGATGAATGGTTAAAGGAGATATGGTTCATATATACAATGGAGTATTATGCCTCCATCAGAAAGGATGAATACCAGTTTTGTATCAACGTGGATGGCACTGGAGGTGATTATGCTGAGTGAAATAAGTCAAGTAGTGAGAGTTAATTATCATATGGTTTCGCTTACTTATGGAGCATAAGGAATAACACAGAGGACATTGGGAGATGGGGAGGAGAAGTGAGTTAGGGGAAATCAGAGGGGTAGACAAACCATGAGAGACTGTGGACTCTGAGAAACAAACTGAGGGTTTTGGAGGGGAGGTGGGTGAGGGGTTGGGTGAGCCTGGTGGTGGGTATTATGGAAGGCACACATTGCATGGAGCACTGGGTATGGTGCATAAACAATGAATTCTGGAACACACACAGACACACACACACACATTAAATTAAAATTCAAAAAAAGATCTTTGCAAATTAAATATATTCTAAAAAACAAAGCAAAAGACTAGTGAGTCATGAGAAAAAGCAACTCATGGAAATTAAAAATAAAATTTTATAAAAATGACACTGACGAGGCACAATTAAAAACAAAATTTCCATACTGGAAAAATTAGATAGAGAGATCTAGCTAACCTATAAACCAAAGCAATAATATACTCTAAAAATGCAGAGAAAAAGAAAGGATAAAGATTATAAGAAAGACAATGATAGGCATATATAATCTGGAGCAGACATAAATCTACAAATAACTAGAATCCCAGAAGTAAAAATTACAAATGAGATTACAAATATAAAAATATTGGTAAAATAAAAGTAAGGTTTTTAAATCTAAAACAAATCAGAAAACAAGTTTGGAAGATGCATATCCTTGCAGCGGGGAAGGAATCAAAAACATATACTGCACTTTTAAAAAAATTTAAGAGTGAAAGAAACATTTAAGAACTTCACCAACATATAGACTGAATTTTTATTGGTGAAATCTGCAAAAAATATTTGCCGTTTATTATATTATCTTGCAAATTTTGCAAATTCATTATTCCATTTGAAAAAATGAAGCCCTTGTCATTTTCCCAATTACTGAGTAGCTTATAGCCAAAAAATAGTTCCAATGAGAATTAGAAAAACAGATTAAACATGAACAACAAGAGCAAACAACAATCTTCTGTTTGAAGAGATATGAGATCTGCTGAGCCAGTCAGGAACTGAAGAAGCAGATGTGAAAAGAATAGTTCATTTATGTTAGTCAAGCTCAACTTTTCTGCAACTGCTTTTCCTACCTGAGTATTTGCTGGTCCTTGTTTGGGGCAAAAAGTCTAAGAAGCTTGGCACAGGGGTGTTAATAGAAGTGAAATTAGTGCTTTAGACAATCTCATGGACTTGTAGCCACAAAAATTTCAGTGTAGGATTATAAAAGCCATCAGAATATTAGGGACCAAAGTTCTAGAGAGAAAGGACATACACAGATCTCCACAGTACACTCTCTTTTTCCCATTAATGATTTTTCCAATTAATGATAGTTATATCAATGAAGTTTTTTTTTTTTTTAATTTTACTCATTTATTTATTTATTTATTTCCAGAGAGAGAGAGAGAGAGTGCACATAAACGGAGGAGGGGCAGAGGGAGAGCCAGAGGGAGAAGACTCACAACTGTGCAGGGAGCCTGATGCGGGATTCAATCCCAGGATTCTGGGATCACGACCTGAAGGCAGACACTCAACCACATGAGCCACCCATGCACCCGTATCAGTGAAGATTTCCTTTTAGGATTCTTAAGCACCAGCATAATACAAAATCTAAGTTTGGTGTCAGTCAAGGATAAGCTATAAATATCCAAACTAGGCTCCAAATTG
Source organism: Mustela putorius furo (assembly GCF_011764305.1). Classification (NCBI taxonomy): domain Eukaryota; kingdom Metazoa; phylum Chordata; class Mammalia; order Carnivora; family Mustelidae; genus Mustela; species Mustela putorius. Next base: position 2,239,642 of record NW_025421373.1, on the reverse strand, counting down.
AGAAGGCAGCTATACCTAAGGACTGCAGTAAAACAGAAGATGGACTGAGGTGCATTTAGTCTACAAATTTGCCTTGATTAGGTATAGGTCCTGATTATTACTAAGTGATCTGTGTCCATGCTGATTATCAGAGATAAGGTGAATCCTTCCTGTTGGGAGTAACAGCATTTATAGCTTCCAAATTTTCTCACACAAAATGTCCGGCATCCAATCAAAAAACAGCAGTTTTTTTTTTTCTTTAACAACAGTTGAGCAATTTATTAAAAATTCAAAGAAATGCAAAGGACCAAAATGTAGTCGAAATAGTTTTCCCTTCAGGACCTAAACTACAAGATGTCAAGAATTACTGTAAAGCTCCAATAATTAAGACATTTGGTACTGGTTCAAGACATGACTATAGAACAAAGAAATGATATATTAAATTGAAAGAAATTATATGTTAAATTCAAAAATGAAATATTAAATGCTAAGGACTCTTAATTTGACAAAATGACTTTACAGGAAAGTGGGTAAATTAAGACATTTTTAATAAACGGCACCGGGTGAATAATCATGTGAAAACATAGCTACACAATTAGTCCTCAAGAAGAACGAAAATATATAGGTTGAAAACATACAAACTACATGTACTTACCATAGTACCAAAATGGCTAAACTGAAAGAGGCAAATATTAACATATAGATAATAGGTATTACTGAGTATTGATCAAGGTATAAAGCAACTGGAACCCTCTTTACACAGGTGGTTGGAGTCTAAGTTGGGATAACTGCTTTGGAAAATCACTTGACAGTATCTTACAAAACTAAACATGAACATATCTATGATTCACATATATCTACATATTTCTCCAAAAGAAATGTGTACATGTTACCAACAAGACATATACAAGCATGTTTATGGTAATATAATTTATAAAATGCAAATGTTAAAGCAATTTGAATATTTATTGATTGCCCTGCATTCAGATAATAATAACAATAAAAATAATGATACGGAAAGAAGCCAGATGTCAGGTACAGAAATGAACGCGGACCATGACTGCATTTAAATAAAGTTCTAAAACAGGAAAATTTAGATTTAGAAGTCAAAATATTGGCTAGTCTCAGATGCAGTAATGATTAGGGAGGATCTTATGTTGGTAATGTGTGTCTTGATGAAGATGTGATTTCAAGGATAAGTTTACTTTGGGAAAATTCATGGAGCTGTACTTTTAAGATCTGTTCACATTATTTTTTAATTGAAAAAAAGTCTACCAAAATTAGGAGTATATTTATCTATGAGTGAAATACATTTTGTTTTTTTTTTTTCTTTTCAGATAGTTACTGGAATTTTTCAAATTTTCAACTGAGAATGAATTATTATCAATTCGAAATTAAAACTCTACTTCATAATGAAACTAGAGTGTTAGAAACAAAAATGAGTGACGCAGGGGAAGAAGAATGGTACAGATGTTGCTAGAGTAAAAGGACATCTACTTCAGGGACCACATCTTGATAGGTAAATATTCCCACATGTGAAATAAGCTGGCTATCTCTCCAAATCATAACACTAGATGAACACATACATGTGAAGGTATTCTTAGAGCTGTTTTCTCACAGCATGGAGTTTCCTCAAAAAGTTGAAAATAGAGCTACCCTACGACTCAGCAATTGCACTACTGGGTATTTATCCTAGAGATACAAATGTAGTGATCTGAAGGGGCACATGCACCCGAATGTTTATAGCAACAATGTCCACAATAGTTAAACTATGGAAAGAACCTAGATGTCCATCAACAGATGAATGGATAAAGATGTGGTATATATACACATGTGAACACACACACACACTATATATATATATATATATATATATATATATATATATATACACTCACTATATATAGTAGTATATAGTTCAGCCTACTATATTTTGGCAATATCATCTTCAGCAAAATTTCAATTTTTTGTACTTCAGAACAATATAATTGGTAAATTGAATCCAGACATAACTAAGAATACCAGAAAATGCCACATATTTATTCTATGGTTCCAAGTTTTTTGTTTGTTTGTTTTTGGTTAAATAAAAATAATAAAAGTCTTTTAAAAGCAATATGAATAAGATGGGCTGGGGACAAATGTGACAAGAAGCTATGAAAGAGTTTTCCAATTAAAAGCGCATACATTTTGCTATCATCTTTTTTTCTGATTCTGGTAGATTTTCAGAGTAGAAAAATTTTGGAAGAACCACCTAGGAAGAAAAACCAAGCAGGAATGGACTTAAGTACTATCCAGCCTAAAACTGTACTTTAGAACAAAATAGTTCTTAGGCAATTAATAGATATTCATTCACGTGTTATTCATTTAAATGTGCTCTCATTTTTTTTTTGATAAACACTGAGTTTACATGTGAAAATTAAGAAAATGTTCTGTACCAATTGCAAGACATAAATGTGCTCCATAACTGTGCCTATCCCTTCTCGAGATGCCAATGTTCTTTATCTGCCTTTTGGCTGTGACTTTGTGGAACATTTATTTTTGTTTTCATAAACCCTATAAATAAAAAGCCATTGAATCCAGTCATCTGAAACATAACATATGCTTTTTCAAGGTTATCAAAATATCTTACTTTTCTTTTAAAAGATCTTAACTATGCAATTCCAGTTTTGGGCTTTCTTCCAAACAAGACTAAAATAGACTTGCAGTTGCACAATAAACAAGAGTTGCTAATTGCCAATTTTGTAGACTATCTTACAAAAAAGGAATATCACTTCAAAATGTGTTTTGATGGAACTTTTTCCTCTCTATTCATCTTGTTTCTGATAACTCAGGACTATTTCTTTGCACTTGTGCATTTGAATTTTGCCTATGTTTTGAAAGACAAGTTTCCTTTGTTTAATTTTCCCTTCACTAAATGCATTTTCTTCCTTTCTATTCTGAATAAGAATGTAGTAATTTTCAAAATTTGTAATTTATTTTCATAACATTATGCTTATGTGTTCATATTCAAGTAGAAACTGAGTAAGATTCTTAAGTCATGATTAAAGCAAATGATGTTAACAATACAATCAATAAAGTTGTTTCCAGTTGTCTACCAGTATGTGGATGCTGTCCTCTGTTTTACCTACATTTATTGCTCTGGACTTCTATGTGCTTAAATTTGAAATAAAAAGCCATCTTTAAAAATGTGCAACTGTTGGGATGCCTGGATGGCTCAGTGGGTTAAGTATCTGGCTCTTAATTTTGGCTCAGGTCATAATCTCAGGGTCCTTGGATTGAACCTGTGTGCAGGGAGTCTGTTTACCTCCCTCTTCCCCTGTTCCACTCTGTCTCTTTCTCTCAAATAAATAAATCTTTTTAAAAAGAAGAATGCCCAACTGCTGCTAATGATTAAAATAATCTTTATTTTATCCATTAGCTATGGGTTCCATAAAATGGATTATTTTTACCCTGTGATTCACAAGAGAAGCTTGGAAAAATAAGAATATACATTCTATTAATTATATATTAAAAGCATGAGAAAGTTTTATTATTAATCAGATCATTTGAACATGATTCTGATATCTACCTCAGTTAAGTTTTTTAACTTAAATTATGGGATAATTTTATACTGTAAACAAATTTCTGTCACTAGCTTTCCCGGAATACAGACATTTTTTATAGATTGGTAAACCACCAAGCTGTCAGTCAATTCAGAATGTTTTTGTATATTGTTCTTTGCTCATCCTCTAATCTTTCTCCCATTCATGTTTCAGATCTAAATTTATGAATGACTTTTAATTCTCCTTGACTTCTTAAACTAAGTAAAATTCCCTTGCTATATGTTTCCTGAACTCCTCTGTACTTTCTGTGTAATAAGTACAGCATATTAGACCTGTAATAATATCTTAATTTTAGAGTGTTCCTAATGGTCTGCAGTCTTCTTTAGGTGGACAGTGCCAGAGTTTTATGTGAGGGAAAATGTTCATAGCCGGGAGTTTCTAACTCAGATTATGTATATTTGAAAGAACTAAATTTGAAGAGAGGAAACAAAATGTCTGAGGTAACTCAGGCCAAAAGTGGCTTGAGGCATTTTTGAATAGACCATGTTTGGGATTAAGAGATGGATCTCCATATTCAAACCAGGAAAAGGACCACTGCTAGTGATGTGCAAGCCAAGGTCAGTTTGATCAGGTCCAGGAAGCCATCAGTGGAGCTAGTTTTATAAAAGTTGCATGACTAGTACCTATTTCTATTCCAAGACACAGAGGCAAGGCCAGAGATTGGCTTACAATTTTGGTAGAGAAGGGAGTATATTGGAGGTTAGAATTGTGGGGCCTGCCAAAACCTCCTGCTGCCTTTAAGCAGAGTCCATGGCATAGCTCCCGATTGTACAAACCCCAGCCAGTATTTCCACTCCAGAGGCAATTTTCCTGACACATGCCACATGCTAATACAAAACCATGAAGTGAAGCAATGAAGTGCAGGTTGACATAAATATACATAATTGTTAGAAGATACTAAGAGTTGGACTTTTTCACAGAATAGTGAGGAACTGCTGGAAGCTAAAATAGGAAGAAAACAGAGCATCTACCACACTTTAACAGAGCCCCTAACACAAGTGCAGTGTGAGAGAGTATCTACAGCTTCCGTTGGGAAACCTGCCCTGAAGACCATGTCCTCAGGGAAGTGTCAGATTTCAGTTAGGGAAGGTAGGAAGGGGAATGTCCAGAGAACAGGAGAGGATATATGAAAGGGCACTGCTGATCACGGCTTGTCAGTCACAAGCAGCACAGAAAACAAGGTCTTAGAGGATGGGAAAGGTAGATAATTAGGAAAGATTACAGCACAGAATCTAGGCGATGACAGAAACGGGGAGCATTAAAGAATTCCAGGGTTACTGCAGTGTGTGTATTACCTTTCATGACAGCCTATTCCCTAGATTTTTTGGAGGAATGGTTGTAAAACAGGAGAAAGGGCTCATATGGCTTATGTAAAAAGGCTTCAAGAGAAACCTAGGTGTGGGCAATTTTAATAACTTCAACTTCATATATGAAGGCTTCTCTTAAAATCAATCTGCATGAGATCATCCTTTTGAGAAGATGCAAATTTCTCATTCTCATTTTTCCTTTCAAAACTCTAACATTCCTGTTTTATAGGAAAAAAAAAAAAGGAAACCTCTCGCAAATCCTTAATGTTATTATTATGTAGTGTTGTCCTGGGATTAAAATAAAATAAACAAACCCTTCCAAAACTGCCCTAGGATATCTAACAAAAGAAGACTGAGTTTGATTCTGGTCCTATGATTCTAAAGACTACATAACAATTCAATTTTTAAGTCTGATTTTTATTCTTTGTTTTCTACACCTTTGAAGAGCAAATCAACGGTCAGCTAATGGATCATTAAAAATAATTGTAGATCAAAGAACGCTGCATTTCTTTTTTGCTTACAACTCACAAATAATTCCATTATTTGAATGATATTCCCTATGTCCGTATTTAAAAGAACAAAATCTCTAAGCTTTTAAATCTATAGAAATATAAAAAAAGGAGAAATACAATTGTTGCTAATTTCCCTCATAGTCACCCATGAAATGTGTCCAAGTAAATGTCTATTAATTATGAAAAATACAATCAACCTTAGCTCATTAAGAACTTGATTTTAAAAGCCCTTTTATGTTTAATAGCTATTTATCCAATTTTGAAGTATATTTTTGGTGCTTTAATCAATCATGTAATTATAAAGATCAAGCAATCCAGAAAAAAGTTTTGAGAAGTTAGCCTCATACTGGAACAACAAGAAGAAGAAAAGTATTTATGTGCTTGATTTTGATCAGAGGAGTATTGTCATTTAAGGAATTTTAAGTATTTGATGTGTTGTAGTATATATAACATTAAGAAAAAATATAATAGAAATAGGTTTTGGGATGGGGCGCCTGGGTGGCTCAGTGGGTTAAGCAGCTGCCTTCAGCTCAGGTCATGATCTCGGGGTCTTGGGATCGAGTCCCGCATTGGACTCTCTGCTTGGCGGGGAGCCTGCTTCCCTCTCTCTCTCTCTCTCTGCCTGCCGTCTGTCTACTTGTGATCTCTCTGTCAAATAAATAAATAAAATCTTAAAAAAAAAAAAAAAAGAAATAGGTTTTGGGAAACCATTTAAAGATTCTCATTATTTAAAATATTCATTCACACTTAATTTTAACTTTATTAAAAACATTTTAGGTGTACACAAAGGTAGACAGAATAATATAATGAATCTAGATGTTCCCATAAAGCATCTTTAATAATTGTCAATATTCTATACCTCCACCTTCCTTTCTCCACTCAAGAATATTTTAAAGATATATCATCTGGGGCACCTGGGTAACTCAGCTGGTTAGGCACCCCACTCTTCAGTTCAGCTCAGGTCTTGATCTCAGAGTCAGGAGTTCAAGCTCCACCCCACCCCCCAAAATCATGGACATCATATCCTTTCACATTTAATTTCTTCCATATGTAATCATTAACACACTCCCTTCATATAAACACAATAAATTGTCAACAAAATAAACAATCCTCCCCCCCCCTTTTTTTTAATAAAACGATAGAAGTGTATTAAGTGAAGACATAGAAGAAGCTCTTAAGAGTGAGGGTGGTCACAACAGGGTTGCCAAGGAGGGCTTTTAGGGTTGGTGTTTTATAGAATGCTACCCAGGGAACTTAAATCCTTTTAACATATCTATTGATAACACCTTCAATGGCTTACTTCCTTTTTAGGGTCTGGTTATTCTTTTTTTTTTTTTTTTTTAAGATTTTATTTATTTATTTGGCAGACAGAGATCACAAGTAGGCAGAGAGGCAGGCAGAGAGAGAGGAGGAAGCAGGCTCCCTGCAGAGCAGAGAGCCCAATGTGGGGCTCGATCCCAGGACCCTGGGATCATGACCTGAGCCGAAAGCAGAGGCCTTAACCCACTGAGCCACCCAGGTGCCCCAAGGGTCTGGCTATTCTTTGTTGGTCACAGGTGATTATGATAAAAAAAAGACACGGACCCCCACATGTAATGTTATCAAATACCCATTTGATAATCAACTTTCCAAAACACTGAAATTACTTTTTTTTTTTTTTTTAAATTCAGTTCTTTGAATTAGAATGTAAATAACACCCAGAAAATCCATATCTTATGCTTGGTTGATATAGCGAAAGTTTAATCTAACATATAACCCTTCATTATATTGTAGTATAGTATAGTACAGTATTGTATTTAATTCTTCGCTAGAATTCCTGACATCCTACTTATGGTAGAATGTATACCAGTTTGTTTCTTTTAAATCATATATTTAACTAATTGACCAGTTTATTTGAATACGAAAAAAGTATCTCCAAATTAGTATGACTAATGAAGAACTCATCATATCCATTGACCACAATTCTGTTTCTATTATCTTTCTCTCTTTGTTCATGGTACAAAACTCTCCTTTGCTCAAGGGAAAAACTTTATAATTATCATGAATGCCCATTTAGGTCTCCTGAGGACTCTACTTCCTCTGAGGCTATCCCAGCAAAGAATTTTTGTTTTGCACAATCCAGTGAAACATTTGATTAAAATGGGAGCCAATACATTTTTAAGAATGCATAAACTTTTCTAAACGACTATAAAAAACAATATTATCTTATATTTTTGAAAGTTGCTAAGGTAAATCTTAGAAGTTCTCATCACAAGGAAAAAAAAAAGGTAACTGTGTGGTGATGGATGTTAACTAGACTTATTAATGGTGATCACTGTGCAATATCTAAAAATCATTATGTTATACACCTGAAATTAATATAATGTTGTAGGTCAAGTAGATTTCAACTAAAAAATAATTAGAAAGCTATGTGTGCTAATTTTATATATTTTTATTTTCATGTACAGATTTCTACTTCTAAAAATGATATTTTCTGATAAAAATTTAAATAGCTATACATTATATATATGTGTGTGTATATGCACATATAGGTATGTATTTATTTATATACATATGTATTTAATGCTCATGATATACTTTGCAATGCTGATTTTTTAAATAGATTATGAAATGTTATTATTCAATTATTATATAAGAAAATCCACCTGCTGAGCAGGGATCCCAATGTGGGGCTCCATCCCAGGAACCTGGGATCATGACCTGAGCCAAAAGCAGATACTTAATCGACTGAGCCACCCAGGCACCCTGTGCTAAAAATATTATATAAGGAACAATTTACCACTGTCACTCAAAATATGTCTTATTTTCAATTATTTGAAATTTACATATATGCTAAAATAAAATTGTTCCCTTCTCTTTCATATTCAAAAATGTCCTGGAATGCCTGGGAGGTTAAGCCATTCGCTCAGGTCATGATCCCAGGGTCCTTGGATGGAGTCCCGTATCCAGCTCCCTGCTCAGTAGGGAGCCTGCTTCTCCCTCTATCTAGTCTGCCTGCTGCTCCCCCTGCTTGAACTCTCTCTCTCTCTCTCTCTCTCTCTGACAAATAAGATCTTTTTAATAAAATAATAATAAAAGTAAAAAAATAAAAATCTCCCTTTATCTCAATCTTACTCTCATTCTTAATCTATTGCTTTTGTTTTGCTGCTTAACTTAAAAATGCTTTATTTGCTGGTTTTATCTGTAAACAATGGGTATATCAACAGGTTAAGAGGGCAATTAATTTGGATAGGAGTCAGGAGATTGGAAGCTTTGACCTTCCAAATTTAGGCAATTCCATCTTCTTCTAGTTTGCTATCCACTTCTTTATATCTTTTTTGTTTATTTCAAGTTTTTGCTTAAATTTTAGTTAGTTAACATATAGTGTAATATTAGTTTCAGGTGTAGAATTTAGTGATTCAACACTTACATATTACAGCCAGTGCTCATCACAGCCAGTGCCCTCCTTAATACCCGTCACCCACTGAGCCCATCCCGGCACCCACCTCCCCTCCAGCAACCCTCAGTTCTCTGTAATTAGGCCTTTTATGGTTGGCCTCCCTCTCTCTCTTTTTTTTTTCCTTTCCCCTATGTTCATCTGTCTTCTTTCTTAAATTCCACATGTGAGTAAAATCATATGGTATTTGTCCTTCTCTGACTTATTTCTCTATCCTTCTAATAATTAATTGAGAGAGACAGCCTTTTTTGCACGATTTGGGGCATTACGTTTTAGTAATTTAGTAAGGCCTTTAATTATTTAAGCAGACGAGGATGGAAATGCAGACTTTTCAACTACATTTCCTGTGGTCAGTAAATTTGTACAATATCTTCCTTTAATTTGTTTTATTACAATGTTTCTGTGTAGATAAGCAGAGTCCTCAAGATACTATACAACTAATTAGGAGCTAATCTATTCCCTTGAAGAATTTACCAGAAGTTCTCAAATTATTTAGTAAGAGTCAATTTATTCTACATAGTCCTTGCCTATTATGTAGCATCTTTGTTATCATGCCAGACCTTTGGCACAAGTCAGGTCAAATTATCAGCTAAGTTTCTTACCCCATTTGAGGGTTGGCCAAATTTTAAAGAATAAGTGATAGTGGGGTTTCTTTTATTTTCTTTTCCTTTTTTTTTTTTTTTTTGCTTTTGTTTTCACACATTATAGTTTTTTTTTTTTTTTATATGAAGACCAAAAAATCAAATGTCAATATGCAGAATGGTCTTCATGGTTTCTCTTTTTATGGACATCCGGATAAAGTAGCTGATAAAATCTGTGCTCTATATCATATATTCTTCAATTTGTTCTGTACTGATTTAGAGGACAGGCCATATGGAGGCAAATCCATAGTTCTGATTAATGGCTGGAACTAATTTATCATTGTTTTCTATATCCAAAACCACTATAAGTTAATGGGTTACTACAGATGCACAAAATAGCCAAGACATCTTATATCAATAGGTATTGAAAGAAAACGTGCTGGGCAACACATGATCTCCCAAACTAAATGGCATTCAAAAATAACCTTTCTTCTCATATTCATGAATGTTCAGATCTACTTCAGATGAATTAAACTAAATAAGAGTTCAGCTTCAGAACTCTGCTTCTAGCCAGGGGCCCAGTTTGATTGTTTACTGCAGGCTAGTAGCAGTGTAACAACACAGGCCCAGGCTGAAGGGACAGCAGCTACTCAAGAAAACCTCTTTTCAATGAGAGTAGAAGCATACATAGATGAGCTTAACTATGAAAGCACAATAGAAACATCTGCATATATCACACCAGATAATATCTCATTTGTCAAAGCAAGTCATATGGCCTAGCCCACAGGCAAGCTCTCAGGATAAACAATCTGCCCACTTTGTAGCCAAAGCCTAACTAAAATGGCACTGAAGTATTATTTTCCCAAAAAGACAGGAGGTGGGAGTGAATGTTAATAAAGAGTAACCTAGGGCGCCTAGGTGGCTCAGTGGGTTAAGCCGCTGCCTTCGGCTCAGGTCATGATTTCGGGGTCCTGGGATCGAGTCCCGCATTGGGCTCTCTGCTCAGCAGGGAGCCTGCTTCCCTCTCTCTCTCTCTGCCTGCCTCTCCATCTACTTGTGATTTCTCTCTGTCAAATAAATAAATAAAATCTTTAAAAAAAATAAATAAAGAGTAACCTAATCTATCTCAGAATTTAAATTGTATGTGATGCATTTAGGTACATACTGGTTTAAGAGCCAACCAATGAAATTTTTTTGACATATTATATATAGTTTCTTCTGACATATATGAGTGTCTGTTTAATAAATTTGAATATAATTATTATTAAAAATTAATTAGAACTGAGGTTGTTTAAATTTTAATACTATGTTTTATTTAACTCAATATATCTAAGATACTATCATTTTAATATGCAACCAATATAAAACGTATTAATGAGATACTCTGTGCTCTTGTTTTCATTCCAAGACTTTAAAATTTGGTGTGCATCTTACACTTACTGATGAAACATGACAATCTAATGCAACACATGTTCCTGCATAGAATCCTGTGTGGCATAAGAAAGACATGTTGTTGGGACAGTTGGAAAATCTGAATGTGAACAGGGTCTGTGAATTTATGGTAGTATTATTTTAATGTTGATTTTCAGATTGGTAGGGCTGTATGGCTATAATATATGAGAGACTCTCTGGGGGAGTTACCCTACAAGTAAACCTTTGAAGACATTTTATATGTAAATATCATTTTTTAAATTTGAAAATTTTGCTTTTTGAACCAGTCATTAGAAATGATGATCCTAAAAATCCTACTTTTGTAATAATTGTTTATTTTAATCAAGAGGTCAAAATAAATTAACTTGTAAATGTATCAGAATAAAGCACATCTATTTTTTCTCAGTCTTAATTAACTAATTATAAACAATGATTTATGTCCATATATGATCACAAGCAGTAATTATCACTTAAAATAGCTTGAAAACTGTCATGCTTAAAAAATGCAAATTTACTTATATCTAAGGACAAAATTTAGGGATCTTACACTAAAGAAAACTTAAGAAAGCAATCTGTCATCTAGTACAATGGTAATGAATTTGGTAGTAGTATTAGATATAGAGAGTATAATTTATGTTGTAACATATTTTAAAGTATAACTGGAAAAGAAGTTAAGATTTTCATGTTGCTAATAGCAAATCACGTCATTTTAAAATATAATGCTGTTACTTCAAAACCTCTAGCCATTTCAATTAAAAAAATGCATTCTGTTAATAATCCAGATGTTTCATTTTAATTACACTAAGCATCTGGATATTTTGGAACATCTGTTTGGCTTTCTGTTTTACAACATCCAACGTTAACTTTTGAATTTAACCAGTGCATTTGTCTATAAAGAAATACGGGGCATACACACACATACACATAAACTTAAACCTTTATGTACAAATTCTCCCTAAAATATTCAATCCCAAATAAAATGATGAATGCATGCAGAGGCCTTTTAAAACCACATTTAATAACATATTTATTATTACCATAATAAAATATGCATACATATCTTTTTATCTACATATTACACACATGTAGATATAGGCTTTACATTGATATATGTAAAATAATATATGTTGTATGTAATCATAAAATATATATTTATAATTGGGGAGGGAAAAAAGGCTGTTCTGGAGGACTAAGAGAATGGTGTCCCCTAGTTAACAAAATGAAATCTGTGTCTATGTTAGAAAAAAATTATTATCCTTTAAGTGCTATCCACAGATTATTTTCAAGATACTTAAATTGAATCACTATATTGTACACCTAAAACTATTATTGTGTATGTTAACTAACTGGAATTTAAATAAAAACTTTAAAAAAGAAAAAGAAGATAAAATTAGTTGTAAATCATTTAATGATTGCATATTTCACCATGTAGATACATAAAATCTGTTGATTCTTGTCAAATTCCTAACATGTGGGTATTTTCAAGAAATACAAAATTTTACAAAATATAAAAAATATAAAGCTTAAGTGGTAAAACTTTAGGAAACTGACACAGAATCTCTATGGTTTTCTAGTGGATATATCAAAATCAAGGCCCTAGGGCACCTGGGTTAAACCTCTGCCTTGGGCGAAGGACATCATCTCAGGGCCCTGGGATGGAGAGCCCCGCATCGCATCCGGCTCTCTGCTCAGCAGGGAGTCTGCTTCCCCCTCCCTCTCTGTCTGCCCCTCTGCCTACTTGTGATCTCTGTCAAATAAAAAATAAAATCTTAAAAAAAAAAAAAAAACTACAAGGCCCTAAATCATGACTATCCCTTTAACTATAAACAAATATGAATGCAAGTTGTTAACTCAAAAAACGTTCATCATGAATGAGCTTTTCCTTTTTAGAATTTTTTGGAATAAAGCTGTAATAATTATAATATGCTGAAATTTCTTTTCTTATATAACTAATTTTCTCTTAATGAGCTCAGATATTATATTTTACATATTTAATAATCTTTTTGATAACATCACCACTATTTTAAAGTATAGAGAATTACCAATGATTATCGAGAAATGTACAGCATTTACTTTGAAAACAGCACAAGAGACTGCAATGATTTTAAAAATTCTTGATTTTTTACATATGTAATTATGTATATTTGCATAAGAAAATATTTCAATTAATTGTAATTCTTTTAAATATATAATTTTCTATCTGGAAACAAATCTAGGCTAGTGTTTTGAATACTCAAGGTTAAAATATTTGAAGAAATTCATGACTCTCAATTTTCTGTAAGTGGATAGAAAATAATTTATGGTCTCATTCAAATTAATGTGCTTTTCAACAGTCTTCTAAAATTACAATGTTATTATTCTCTTTTTCCTCCAGCTAATTTTAATTTTTGGCCAGCATTTCCATATTTCCCCTAATCCTCAGCCCCTATTCTGTTTCTGAGTTTGATGATTTTAGATTCCATGTAGGTGAGATCACACAGTATTTGCCCTCAACTCTCTTACTTATTTCACTTAGCATAATACCCTCAAAGTTCATCTATATTGTCTCAAATGGTTGAAATTCCTCTTTTATGGTTCATTAATATTCTACTGTGTGTGTACTTCTTTATCCATTCACCCATTAGGTTGCTTCCATATCTTGTTTATTGTGAATAATGCCACAATAAACATGGGAATGCGGATATCTCTTCAATATCCTAGTATCATTTCCTTTGAAAATGTACCTAGAACGGGGGTTGCTGAAACATATGGTAGTTCAATTTTATATTTTTTGAGGAACCTCCACCATAATAGCTGCACCAATTTTCATTCCAATCAACAGTACATAAGGGTTCCCTTTGCTATACATCCTCACCAACACTTGCTTTCTTTTGTTTGTAATGATAGCCATTCTAACAGGTTGGGGTGATATCTGTTCTTTTTCAAGATTGCTTTGGTAGCATGGACATTTTAAAAATATTGACTCTTCTGATCCATAAATACAGGATGTCCTTTCCAATTGTTTGCATCTTCAATTTTTTTCATCAATGTCTTATAATTTGGGGAATATAGAATTGCACTTCCCTTTTTAAATTTATTCCCAAGTATTTTATTGTTTTGATACTATTGTTAAATGGGAATATTTTATTTCTTTCTTTTTCAAATAGTTCGTTGTTAGTATATGGAAATGCAACTGATTTTGGGGTGAATATTTTGCATCCTGAAACTTCCAAATTTATTACTTCCAAGTTTTTTGGTGGAGTTTTAAGATTTTCTATATACAAGATCATATCATCAATAGAGATATTTTTACTTTTTCCTTTGATATGTGGATGGCTTTTATTTCTTTCATGCCTAATTGCTCTAAGACTTCCGGACTGTTGAATAGGAGTGGTGCAAATGGCCACCCTTATCTTGTCCTTGATCTTAGAAGGAAAGCTTTCAACATTTCACATTTGATTATGGTGTTAACTGTGGGTTTGTCATATATGGCCTTCATTAGTTGGCATATGTTTCTTCTATACCCAGTTTTTGAGAGTTTTTCTCATGAAAAAAAGTTGAATTTTATCAAATATTTTTTGTGCATTTACTGAGATGATCACATGATTTTTCTTTCATTCCATTAATGAAATTTATTGCATTTATTGATGTGCATATATTGAGCTATCCTTGACCTAGGGATAAATTCCACTTGATCATAGTATATAGTTCTTTTAATAAGCTGTTGAATTTGCCTTGCTAGTACTATGTCCAAAATTTTTGTATCTGTATTCATCAGTGATATTGTCCTGTAGTTTTCTTTTAGTATCCTTATCTGGCTTTGGTAACAAGGTAATGCTAGTTTTAGAAAATAACTTTGAAAGTGTTACCTCCTCTTCACTTTTTCAGAATCTGAGAAGAATTGGAATTAATTTTTCTTAAATACTTTGTTGAATTCACATATGAAGCCATCTGGTCTTAAGGTTTTGGGTTGTGAGCTTACTGATTACCTATTTAATCTCCTGACTTGCTATTTGTTATTTGAGATTTTCTATTTCTTCATTATTCAGACTTGGTACATTGTAGAAATTTATCAGTTTCTTTTAGGTTACCCAATTTGTTGACATATAATTGTTTATAGTAATTTCTTCTTATCCTTTGTATTTCTGTAGTCTTGGTTGCAATGTCTCCTCTTGTAAGAGGCGTTTGTAAAATTGTAATTTTACTTGAGTTGTCTTTTTTCCTATGGTAAGCCTAGCTAAAGGTTTATCACTTTTGTTCATATTTGCACAAAACTAATTCTTAGGGTTTTTTTTTATCTTTTCTGTTGTTTTTCTAATCTCTGTTTCATAAATTTCTGCTCTGATCTTTATTATGAACTTCCTTTTGCTAACTTTGTGCTTAGCTATTATCTTTCTATTTCCCTTAGGTATAAAGCTCGGTTGTTTATTTGAAATCTTTCTTTTATTTTAATAAGGCATTTAACCCTATAAAATTTCTTTCTGGCACTGCTTTGCTGAATCTTATTAGTTTTTGTATGTTCTGTTTCCTAATCTTTTTTGTTCCAAGATACATTTCTCTTTTGATTTCATCTTTTCCCATTGGTTGTTCAGGAGTATCTTATTTCATTTACATGTATTTGTGAATTTTCTAGCTTTTCTGCTGTTATTAATATTTACTTTCAGGGTGCCTGGATGGCTCAGTTGGTTAAGCGACTGCCTTTGGCTCAGGTCATGGTTCTGGAGTTCCAGGATTGAGTCCCGCATTGAGCTCCCTGCTCAGCAGGGAGTTTGCTCCTCTCTCTGACCTTCCCCCTTCTCATGCTCTCTCTCTCTCTCTCTCTCTCTCAAATAAATAAATAAAATCTTGAAAAAAAATTACTTTCATACCACTGTAGTAGAAAAATGCACTTGGTATGATTTTTTTTTTTTTAAGATTTTATTTATTTGTCAGAAGGAGAGAGAGAGAGAGAGTGGGAGAGAAGGAGACAGCACAAGCAGGGGGAGTGGCAGGCTGAGGGAGAAGCAGGCTCCCTGCCAAGCAAGGAGCCTGATGAGGGACTCAATCCTAGGACCATTTTGATTACTGATCATGACCTGAGCCACAGGCAGAGGCTTAACCAAGTGAGCCACCCAGGCTTTCCATACTTGGTATGATATCAATCTTTAAATTTTCTGAGACGTATTTTGTGACATAATGTGATCTGTTGTGGAGAATGTTTCACGTGTGTATGATAAAAATGTGTATTCTGTTACTGTTCGATGAAATGTTCTGTGTATGTCCTTTAGGACTATTTGATCTAAAGTATAGGTCAAGTCTAGTGTTGTTCTGTTTTTTGTTTGTTTGTTTGTTTAGGTTTTTTTTATTGATTTTCTGCTTGGATGATCATCCATTGTTGACAGCAGGCTACTGAAGTCCACTACTATTATTGTATTGTTGTCCATTATTCCCTTCAGATTTGTTAATATTTGCTTAAGTATATTTAAGTGCTCCAATGTCAGATACATATATATTTACAGTTATGTCCTCTTGATGAACTGACTACTTTATCATTTTATAATGACCTTTTCTCTTGTTATAGGTTTTGACTTAAAGCCTACTTTGATAAAATTATAGCTACCCCTGTTCCATTTTGCTTTTCATATGCATGTAAGATCTTCCTTTCCTTCACTTTTGGACTACATGTGTCCTTGAAGCTGAAGAGAGTCTCTCATAGGTTACACATAGTTGGCTCTTGTTTTTATTCATTCAGCCACTCTATTTTGATTCTTTAGGTGAACTTAGTTTTGTTTCTATGTGAAATATATATAATCCATCAGCAATGGGAAACTCAGTTGCCAATAAAATTGTATTTATAAAATATATCTGGAAACAAAGGTATTTGCAAGAATAAACTCATGGGACGTAAGACAGGTACATAAGACATAAGACATGGCATATAAGACAGACATATGCAATAACTAAGTCCCATTTCTGTTGTTTATCAAACACTGAACTAAGTGTAAACAAGACTATTTTTATTGCATTTCTAATGTTAAGAAGTCTATCTACTTTCCAAGTATTATCCTTTCTTAACAAGGAGAATTAGAAAAGAGAAGGATCTAGGAAAACATTTATAGCAGTAACAGCAAGATTTAACAACTGTAAGTCTGACATAAAGAAAATAAAGATAATAAAAATTGAAGTTTATAAATTCAAAACCACAGAATTATGTTTCAATGTCAGAGAACACAGCCTACAAAATATGTTATTTCCAAAGTATATTTCTTAGTCACAACACAAGAATAAAATTTATAATGATGACTGCAAGACACCCAAACTATAAGTTAAGTCATGTGCTACATAATTGACTTAAAAAATTAGGAACACAGATAATATATTCAAAAACTCATTTCAGGCAAACCATTAATCATTCAATTACATAATGACTTCATGGAAAGACTAAAGCATATATAAGTAAGAGTTATTATCAAGTGTTCTTATGATAACTCATAGTCTCAAAGTTCTTTATATTGTTTTCAGTTCTGAAAATCTCAGATAATTTTTTGCATGTTTTTAACATTTCTCTTTTACTGATAAAAATTGAAGGTTATATAGATGGGTAGCTATTCAGATTGGTTAAAGCCCTAGTATGTACTCAAGTATTTTGTGGCCAAATTAGGCTTACAAGATAACACGTACACTTACTAGAATAGTTTATAATCTTTAAGTTAAAAAAAAAAAAGAAAAACTGATGAATCTGCTAAGAACACATATATTATGATTTAGTATGGTAGAGAAATGAACAAGACTCTCCTTTTGACAATCATAACAAAGAAACACATTTCTGAATCCCCATAAAATAGAGTCTTTAGCAGTATGTTGCACTGCACCATGCTATATTCTAAAAGATGTTTAAAAATATTCTATGGATTATTCATATTGCTCTTCTCTGATCAAGTCTTAATTTTTAGAGTCAATATTTTAGTTATATCTAAGTATTAAATTAAGTAATATAAATGTAAAAATGTTGATACATGTTTATACATGTTTATAAAATAAATATATCTTAAAGATTTTATTTTGTTCATTATTTAAAGGGAAAATAAACTATTATGACCAACTTAAGAAGTTCCTGAGAATATACATAATTACATTCTCAACAAATAAAGAATATGTATACACAAAAAGAGAAACCTTTAACAAAAATGTCAGGTTAGGATTGTTGGGTTAAATACAAAAATGATATATCTTCCTGTTTTATAGGAAAATAAACCCTTGGGGTTATCTGTTACAGCAGACAGAAATTATTTGCATCTCTACCAGTCAGAGATCTACAAGTTAACTTCTGTCCCTACAGAGCTCTAAATTAGGTTAGGAAGTAGGAAATCAAGCCCAGTGTTGCACTAAAAGAGCACCTAATAGCTACTTTTTTTTTTTTTTTTTTTTGGTCTATTTCCAAGTTTCAGGTAATAGTTGTGGTAACTTTTAAATTATTATAGATAATTGAATAGGGACCATACATTAATTTTTTTTGTTTTATAAAACCTAGTATTCTATTCATACCTTGTGATATTAGTTTTCTAATACATAATTTAAAAAAATGATACCCAAGGTATGAAATGAACAAGTTCAACATTAGTATTTGCAATGTATATATAAATTAATTTGCACAAAAATTTTTAAAACATCTGTAGTAATTATTTTTCTGAATAAGGTATTTTAAATCTTTTTGCCTACATTTCAGACATTGTTCTAGTAAGCTTGAGGTATATTAGAAACTCAATATTTAAGAAATAAATTGACAAATGTAATAAATACACAAATAATATATGAAGTGACTGCTGCTTGTAGAATGGTAAAAAATTGAGACTAATTAGGGAGTTAAGATGTGAGCTATGACTTACACTTCTACATGGTTTTGTCAGGTAGGCCTAATGAAGGAGGACACACTGAACAGACACAGTACGTGAGCGTCATGTAGACATCAGGAGTAAGAGAGAAGGTAGAGAGAACCTAGTGCACAAATTCAGAGGCTAGAGTGCACCAACCAGGCCTGCTCTTTGGGCCAAATTATTGATGGAATGTACATATTAATAGGTCAAGGGAGACCCTCTAAAAAGAGAATGTCTGATATTTAGCTGAATAGTATGGCACTTTTCTGATAATTCTCTCCTAAGTGTATTTTCATCATTACAAAATAACGCTATTAGGGAGTTGAGCCTATTTATTTATTTATTTACTTTTTAAGAGAGAGAGCCTGTGTGTGTGGGCAGGGCGGAGCGGCAGAGGAGACAGAGAATCTCAAGCAGATTCCATGCTGAGGGTGGAGCCCCACACAGGGACAATTTCCACCCTGAGATCATGACCTGATCTGAAATCAAGAGTCAGATATTAAATGGCTAAGCCCTCCAGGCATCCTTAGGGTTGACTCAATTTAAATCTGCCATTGCTCTTAGTACTAAGAATCTGAGATTATTATCCCT
Organism: Mustela putorius furo; assembly: GCF_011764305.1. NCBI lineage: Eukaryota > Metazoa > Chordata > Mammalia > Carnivora > Mustelidae > Mustela > Mustela putorius. The sequence goes on along the minus strand of NW_025421373.1, from coordinate 2,220,371 downwards.
TAAAATCAATATTTTTTTCTTATCTTTTCAAATTGTCTCAGTTATATACTCAGATGAAGGAAAGATGAAGACCACTTAGAACCTCACTTATTCTTAAAATTTATTAATTACATAAATGTGACTTTTCTTTCTCTTGTGTTTCTGTATGACTTTCAAGATATACTACCTATTAAAAATTTTCTTATTTTGAATTCAAAATGCAATAATACATATTAAGCCAGAATAACTGAGTAGGCTTTTCTGTGCAATATAAGAGTTGAAACAGAGATCTATTGAGTTGGAGATCGACTTCGTAGATTAAAATAGAGAACTATTTCATAAACTTTTATGTTAAATTACCATGTTTTATCTCAATTTTTGGTCAAATTCAATATTAAGCTAGCAACTCACTTAAAATATACAGTTTGATGCCAATTCACATAGCTTCTTATTAATTTTAGAAGACAACTGCCAGTTAATGTTATTTTCCCCAAATTAAGAATATTTTGAGTTTCTCTGGAATCACAGTCATTAATTATCTATGTAGTTTTATACTTAAATCACTTTAGTTAATTGATCTCAAGAGGTTAACAATCACAAAGAAAAAGTTTTAAATCAACAAACTAAAACTTATTTGATTCACTCAAGACAGAGATTCTGCATACTTGAATAATAACATACTCTAGTTTGAAATATGTGTCCTTGAGAAGTCCCCTTCAAAGGTTATTAATTGCTGCACTGATAAATATATAACAAATGTATAAGTTTTGGAAAGACAGTGGAGTGGGAAGGACCAGAAATCTGTCACCTCACTTGGACAGTAAGGTGGACTCTGCGCTGACAGAGTCTGTCTGACATAACTCTTTTGCATTTCCAGAGTCTATGGTAGGCTTGCATCTCCCAAAAAGAACTCCACTGCCCAAATATTGAAGATCTTTATTCTGATTACTGCTGGCTGCTTTGGATCATGGAGTTACACATAAAGTGCCTTAGTGCATGCCCCTCCCACATGCACTGACTAAGTAGACTTGCAGGGAATTCAAACATTCCTCCACCCTTTCTTTGTTCTTCCACTTTGGAAACCAGACACTGAATACTATTTCTCTCTTTCTTTTTCATCCTTTCTTTTTTTTTTTTTTTTTTTAATTTTACTTATTTATTTGAAAGAGAGTGAGAGAGAGCACAGGCAGGGCTGATGAGCAGAGGGAGAGAGAGAAGCAGGTTCCTTGCTAACCAGGGAGCCCAATGTGGGACTCTCTGTGGGACTCAGTCCCAGGATCCTGGGATCCTGAACTGAGCCGAATGCAGAAGCTTAACTGACTGAGCCACCCAGGCACCTAGAGACTAGGACTTTCGAAAGTAATCACACATATGGGGGGAAATGGAAAATTACCACACCTAACACAGAATAAAAAACAATAAAATAATCACAGAAAATGGCAAGGATGTGAAGAAGTTGGAATCCTTGTACACTTTTGTTGAGATGTAAAATAGCAATGCACTGTGGAAAACAGGAGGGCAATTCATCAAAAAATTAAAAATTGAGTTACCAAATGATACAGCAATTCCATGTCTCAGTATATACTCAAAATAATTGAAATTATGGTCTTGAGGAGATATTTTTACGCTCAGTATTTAACAGCAGCATTCCTCACAATAGCTAAAGTGTGGTAGCACCCAAGTGTGATAGCACCCAAGTGTGAATCAATAGGTGAAGGGGGGAGCAAAATGTAATATATACACACAATGGAATACTATTCATCCTTAAAAATGAAAGCAATTTTGACATATGCTACAACATAGATGAACCTTGTGGAAGTTATGCTAAGCGAGATATGCCAGTCATTAAAAAAAAGATATATACTGTATAATTACACTTAACATGAGGTAGTTAGAGTAGTCAAATTATAGAGACAGAAAGTAGAATGGTGGTTGCTAAGGGATAGGAAGAGGGAGAATAAGGAATTATTGTTTAATGGGGCAGCTTTGTAAGATGAAGAGTTCTGAAGACGGATGGTGGTGATTGTTGCACAACAATATGAATGTATTTAAAGCCACTGAACTGTACACTTAAAAATGGCTACAAAGACTAATTTCATATCATGTGTATTTTATCACACAAAACAGAAATATATACATATCATATATGCATAATATTAAATCACTATTTAGCATAAAAATGTTTACCTCCCTGCTCTATCTCCACTCTACCCTGGGGCTCCAGCATCTAAACAATCTCAGGTGCAGTGTATGGGTTCAGGAACTACTGTTGAAATAATGATTATTTTCTATTTGTTTAAAAAAGGTAATTTTAAGCATAGTTTCTATATTTTGTTTTAAAAAACCCCTGACTAGGGGCGCCTCAGTGGCTCAGTGGGTTAAAGCCTCTGCCTTTGGCTCTGGTCATGATCCCAGGGTCCTGGGATGGAGCCCCTCATCAGGCTCTCTGCTCAGCAGGGAGTCTGCTTCCTCCTCTCTCTCTCTGCCTGCCTCTCTGCCTACTTGTGATCTCTACCTGTCAAATAAATAAATAAAATCTTAAAAAAAAAACCCTGATTAATCCTCACCAAGGTAATACATTCTGTTATAAACGTTTGAAACTAAACTCACCTATTACATAGAAAGATAAACTTAAAGTCAGTCTTTCTTGTTTACTCATCTACTGTAACTATAGCATCTAAAAAAACCCAAAAAACCCCTCTAAATTATTTTATGAGATAAAACGTGCAGGCTTTCTTTTCAAATAAAGGATTTTTTTTTTTTTAAAGATTTTATTTATTTATTTGACAGAGAGAAATCACAAGTAGATGGAGAGGCAGGCAGAGAGAGAGAGAGGGAAGCAGGCTCCCTGCTGAGCAGAGAGCCCGATGCGGGACTCGATCCCAGGACCCTGAGATCATGACCTGAGCCGAAGGCAGCGGCTTAACCCACTGAGCCACCCAGGCGCCCTCAAATAAAGGATTAACATTTTCTTTCCAAAACAAAAATACAAGGGTCACTGAATGGCATAAAATAATGGAGAGTAATAACTCAGTTTTTAATATAATTAAATTCAAGATGTTTTCATTAAAAATACTAGTCAAACATTATTTACTGGAGTTAAAGGTATGGGGTTATATAAAAGTCCTGACTTTCTTTAGATAATAAGAATTTTTTTTTCCTGATTGGTTGAATTCAATAATCATATGAACAAATATGCCCAGAATAACTGTGGCACATATTAAGGGTAAACTTCTTTTGAACAAACATTAGTACTTATTTTGTATACTGAAATATTCCTATATTCCTGTATCTACTCCAAATACAAATTATTTTCATTTTCACATCAAGTAGAACTGTATTGCTTCCTGGATGCACTGGTTCAGGCTGAGAGAGGAATATTTCTAGAAACAGTGCACAATGGCAAGTTTAATTTTTCAGGTTTAAGGAGGATCCAATCAACAAACGCAACAAGACATCCATCATAGTTCAGATCTGTCTTGAGTTCTACATAGACAGAGGGCTTAAAAAGAAGGAAGAGGGATACGTTACAGGATACAGAGAAACAGAAACAGTTTTGATAAAATGCATCTTTCTTCAGAGATAAAGAGAGAACAAGATCAACAAAATCAGGCAAACAAAATTGTAGAAATTCATCACAGGAATGCAGACATTTGGAAATGAATTATTACGAGAAGCAATATATTTTAAAGTAATCACTGTACATTGTCCACTGTGGTTAAGATCATGGACTCTACTCTGATGTTCTAGGTTGAATACTCTACAAAGGCAATTTTGACCTTAGACAATTTACCAAATCTTCTGGTGCCATCTATGAAATAAACATGCTACAGTACCTCATATGGTTGTGAGATTAAATGACCCCTCATTCAGCGTAGTGTCTGGCAAATGGTGATTTCAAAATAAACGTTAGCCATTATGTTTAGTATTATCAACAGATCAGAAAATGTATCTGTAAAACAGGAGACAAAAATCAGCGACAAGTGGCTAAGCTATTTTTTAAAAGATCAAGTAAAAAGGGAGATGAATGGGACAAAAAAAATGATTTAAAATAAATTATAAATGTAAAAGCAGGTTTTAAATAGTTTTTAGCATATTAAGGAACAGAATTAACTATAAAAAAATTGCATTTGTGATGTTTTTCCAATGTTGAAAAGAAAAGGATGGAAAGAAAAATGATGAGAAATATAAGCATTATGGCTAATAATAGTGAAAGGAAAATTAGAGTGCCTAATATGCCCAGATTATATCTCAACAATGTTTATCTGTGCAATTCCCAATATATTTTTCTCCCCATCAAATCCTGACAAAGGCAATTTTTCCCTTTTCAAATAAATACCAAAGCAGAAAATGGTTCACAAATCCGCAGCCTCAAGTCCCAGTGTCTACAGCAAGACTTGCTGTACCAGGACTAGAATGCAAAAGAGAAATAAAGAAGGCCTGTAGAGCCACTTGGGCAAGGAATGGACATCCTGAAAGGTGGGGAGAGAAAGATGTGCTGTCTTTTGTGCACTGAGAGTTAAGGAACAAAGTGACTATGACCCAGACAAGCAAGAGATTTTGTTTTTATTGAGTTTACTTTTTAATTAGTTTCCCTCTCCACAATTTTCTGCCTTCCATTAACGTGATTTTTTATTTACAGTTTTTCCCCTGTACTCTTTTAAAGAAGAAGATGCACCCCGAGGACATAACCAAGATTCTCTGTATCTCAGTTACCTCCACTAGGAGAATAGGTTGGGAATTATTTTGCCTACCTGAAAGGTTATTATGAAATTTAAATTAGTTTCATGCATATAAAGTACACATGGAAAAAAAATCAATAAATATCAGTCATTACTATCATTCTTTCCTCATTACATATCTGAATTTGTTTTTAAATATAAACTGATGCTTTTAATTAGCAAATGGAAAACAAATTTCCATATATACATATATATATACATATATACACATATATCATAAATGATGAGCTTTATATAATGAAACATTTTCAGATATATGTCAAACAGGTTAAGAAAGACTGGCTTTTAACTTACAGTTCATTTACCTACAACCTTAACAAAATATAGCACATCACTTAACTGAAATGATAGTTTACCAAGTAACCACTATTTCCACAATGGAAATTGTATCTACATCTAATGTTTATCTATTGATATATCTGTATTTACATATTCATATATATGGAGAATTAAAGGAAAGATAATCTAGAGACAATAAAGATCTAGATATATAAAGAGATGACTATACAAAACATCTATCTATCTATCTATCTATCTATCTATCTAGAGATAGAGCCAGAGACCGAAACAGACATAAAGATATATCCCAAATATAACAGGCTTCAATAGTATATCATGGACTTACATTTCTTTCAGTGTATAATTGTATGAGGGCTTTATCTGAACAGTAAATAATACTGGTGCATAATTTATCCTGACCAAATGGGAGTGGGTATAATAATGTCTTTGTGTTTTCAGTTTCCCAATATATCTACCTTAACAGTATTTTTTTATACTTAGAAAACCATACTATCTTTAATGGGTTGCTGAGGTCTTCTTTAACTTAACATTGTAACAGAAATGTGTTCAATTGTACCCTAAAGGCCTAGTGATTAACTCAACTATCTTCAGTAAAAGTCAGTTCATTTAGAATTTTACCTCCTTCAGTTCTCTTAGCATGCTTAAACCCATACATGCTCAACAGTGATAATTCATGTTTATAATGATAACTTCGAGGAACTACAAGATTGCAGTGTACTTCCTGACTCTTTGAAGAAATAATATGTTTAGCACTGAGTTAATTTTATTATGCTCCAAGACTTTTCAAATAACTAATCCCCATATTCTCTAGAAAATATAATAATTAACCAAGATTTCTCAAACCCCCTATAGCATTTTAGGTAATTAAATTTACTGTATGGAGAATTGATTTGAACTCTGTGGATAGTAGAACCCAATGTTCTTTTATTTTAAAAAATGCCTTGAGCAGGTTTACTTTTGCTATGTTGATTTTTTTTTTCATTTTTATAGTTGTGTATTGGTATGCAGTTTGCTAATTTAAGGTTCCTGAAACACAACAGGAATGAATAAGTGAGTGTTGTCATTGTGGCTGTTACATTTGCTACTCTACAACATCAGTTCATTCCATAACCTCTGCTGATAGAGATGATGGGAGTGGTGTGACTCAGTGGGCCACATTATTTTACATCTGGTCTATATTAAAATCTTGGATGTCACATTTATTAATTGAGTTCCTGAACCTCAGTTATTTTTTTCTTATCTAAAATGGGGTCACAGAAATGCTGTACCCTATAAATATGACATATTTTATATATTATAAGAGCTGACAATTTATAATAGCTAATGTGATTATTGTTATAGTAAAAACCCTTGATATAAAATAGGCTTAAATAATTGAACAATTTTTTGAGTATGTATATAATTAGCATGCAGTTATAAAGTTTAAGTTCCAAAAGGTAGGCAAATACTAATAGCCTCAAAAGTGAACTCAAGTTTATGGAACTAAAGTGATGAAGTATGCATGTAAAGAAAGAAAAAGATCCCCACTTCTTTTGTATAGACAATTCCATATCTATAATGAGAATCAGAAAGCATTATTTTTGTTTTGAAGGGAAAAACAAGGTTTATTATCTGTTGAAATGTCATTTCTGCTCATTATATTTTAAACAATGTAATCACTTTGTGAAAAGTTGCTTATGCACTCAAAAATTAATATACTCACAGTTTTGATGAAGATAGTCATAAACTAGTCTGCAATTACAATGATTGTTTGATTTTAAGAAAACAAATGGTTTCATTTTGTGATGAGTGTCAAGGAAGCACAGAATGATAGCTTGTTTAGTTGAATATACAATATGCAAAATATTTCTGTTTTAAATAGTGTTGACTTGTGGAAAAATAATAAATTTTTCGAATGCAGATGTTCCCACAATTGTATAATTCTCAATGCAGGGCAATGAAGTTTAAATCAAAGCATATATTAAAAATAGTCAAATTATTCTCATCTTCAGATATACCTACTCAGTTGTTAAGGGAATTATGATTACATGCAGAATACTTATGACTTTTCATAATTATTTTATTATAATTTAGTGAGGGAAAAGGAGAATAAAAGATTCGATAATACATGTTCATCTTCTGATAATAAAGATGTCAGTAAAATTCAATCATCATTCTATATATTTTCTGGCAAAATAGCTTATGTCTTTTAGCTATATCCTGGGGTCAATACATGATATATTTCATGGTTCTATATACAATGATTTATTCACCCTAAATCAAGTAAATCAGAGTCCAAATTTCTACTTGAGAAAATAATGTAGAAAAAGACTTGGCTCTAAATTCAAAATAAATCTTTCAGTATAAATTACACAATGGTCAAACGATGGAAGAACTTTAAGTAGACCTGAGATTGTATCAAATCTAGAAATCAAAAACAATTTAGCCACAGAACAATCAGATATTTCAGTGATGCCCAATGTTGAAAAATCAATCATATAACTATGATGTCATTTTAGTAGCGTATGTTTAAATACATGGGCTCAGGATTGCCTACTAAAGCAAGAAAATTACTTATTTTTAACCCACAGCATACTATGATTAGGGCAAACATTACTATTATAATTTGCAGTGGGCTGGTAAAGGGGAGAAAAAAATCGGGCTCATCCCCAAAGTCATGTTATTGAAATAAAGATGGTCCTGAAAAGAAATCAAGCACAAACACACATAGTGTCGCAAATACACACTATATAATGAAAACAGAAAGGAATTAGGCAAAAGTTGATAAGTGTGTCTTAATAAAGATTCTAAGGTTTTCATTCTTTTTTTCTTTTTCTCTTATTGAGCTTCTCTGTTTCTCTATCTATAATCTTATTTCTGAGGTGAGAAGCATAAAAAAGAAAATGGAATAGAAATCTATATAGAAACCCTGGTTAAACATCTCAATAACTTGGGCAGGGTTTTTTGGTTCTGTGTATGTTTGTGTTTGTTTTGCCAATGGATAGTCTCATTAGCAGAAATAGGGTCTAAACCACTGGTTCCCTCAAAGTGACTGGATATTTAGAAGAATCTAGGAAATATTTTAAAAAGACAATATATTGCTAAATATTGGTATAAAATTCATATTGATTATAAACTTAATATAAATGTAAATTTATTAAATGTTAACAAACTGAGGAAAACGCAGCTACAGTCCTGGTTCAATTAAGTTCTGGGTAAGAAGAATTCACTAATAAATACATGCTACAATAGCAGACCACAGAATTTTCCTTTGTGATGCCAATGTCAGGAAAGCTCTAAAAGATTTTACAAACAAATTAATGATTTGAAAATGCAGAGATAAGAGAAGAATGGAAATCAATGACTGGAAGGAAGTTGACTTAGCATGGATAGCTGCTATGATAAACAGTATATGCTCTGTACATTAAGAAAGTGGAGATTTTTGGGGTGATTATATCATTAGGTCATTAGGAATGGAATGAGTGCCTTTGGAAGAGAGGCCCATGTGAATTACATAGAGAAGGTACCCTCTATGAACCAGATCAGATAACCTTGATCTTGGACTTTGCAGCCTCCAGGGCAGTGAAAAATAAATTTGTTGTTATAAGCCATCCAGTTTATGGTATATTATTATAGCAGCCCAAATAAATTAAAATAATCTCTAAATTTGGTTTTAGTTATCCCAAATGGATTTTGAAAAACTGAGAAAAATTACTGGAATCATGGCAAAGTAGAAGCTACTCTTTGCTTTTTAAAATTTTTAATTATTTACATTTATTTCTACTCTGTCCCTTCCCCAATACATATTTATACTATCTTGTGGTCTCTAGTGTGATATGAAAACTTGCTTCTAGACTGTAATATGTATCTGTTGACTGATGCTCCTAGACTCGTAGTCAATGCTAAAAAGTCTTATCAATTCTGTTGACCATTTGAAACTTTGAAGGATTGGTCAAGAAGAACACCGACTTAGGGGTAATATAAATTCATTTTGTTATGTCTGAAGATGCTATACCACTAACTCTGTATGTGTTCACAAGATGTATCTGATCAAAAACAAACAAACAAAAAATCTCCCCCTCAAGCAGCTTTTAAGAATGTTCTGGCTGATGCTGAGTGGAATGGAAAAAAAAAAAATAAAAAAGGAGGAGGGAGATGCCTACATCGTATACGGATGAAGGTGACTTCAATAGCTGGCTCTCACTTTGTGTCAAAATTTCTTTGTTAATTGTAGGGTGTCATTACAAAGTGACAGATCCTGGGACTACTTATTTTTAATAAATGTATGAAATGCCAATCTTGGAAGACAAATGACATGCAAAACCTTCATTACTGAAGAAAATCAGCTTCTCAATCAAATTATCACTTTCCTTAATAATGTCTGTTTTACTTCAATGAAAGATGCATGTCTACATTACTGTCTTTACTCATTCATCTTCATCACATACAGAAAGTATACATGATACAGAGGTATTATAGGAGGTAATAAAAAATAAATATATACTACATAACTTGTCGAAATTATTCCTATCTTGTCCATAGTGAAAATTATTCCAAAATCTTTTAGCTCTTATGTCTCCAAATGGAATATTTGTTACACACAAGCTGTAAGTATTTAAATTCTATTTATCATGACAATCTTCTGCAAATTTTGGTGAATTTTAACATTTCTTTACATAGTACACTGATTGGATTGCAGTTTTTGCTGACTTCTGTTGCTCTACATTATCAAGAATAATTAGCTAACGCTGTCTGTACACCCTAAATATAATTTAACCATATTCAGAAACATGTACTGCTATTGTTTGAATAAAATTAAGTGCATAACTAAACATATGAATTAACTTGCTGTTAAAACAGGAAAAATTTAGATGTTTTAGATTGAATCCATAGCAATATAAGACACTGTAAATTCAGTTACACAAATTTTAATGGATTTTATTATGCTCAAAGGAGCATGTGGAACATTAAAAAAAAAAAAAAGCAAACTCTTTGACCCTAATTAATTCAGTTTGTTTAGTGAGAAATGTTATTGGAGTATGTATATCAGTCAGCTATTTCTAGATTACAAAACTTATTTGAGCATGGGTTCAGCTGATTCCGGTGGGGCTTTCTCAAGGGTCTATAGGATTCTGGGCTCACTCATGTGTCTGCTCTTTGTCTGAGAAAATACTCTAGGTTGGGATCATCTGTTTAAGTCTCTTTAGACCAACTTCACTGCCTGTGTTCCTGCTGAACACATTTACCTACTGAAAACAGTAGACCAGCTGGCCATATCCTTCTAATGGTGATCACAGAAGATCAAGAAACAAACAAATATGAAAGTACTGTCAAACATCTTCTTGTGTTATGTCTGCTAAAAACACATTGATCTAACAGGCTAAATAGAGCCAAACTGGGAGAATATTGTGCTCCAGTTACCACTGATGCATAAAAAACTAGCCCCAATCATAATGGTTTAATAAAACAAACATTTTATTATACGTTATGGATTCTGACTGTCTGAACAGTCAGATTGGCTGGTTGTTTCTCTTGCGTTCCATGGCATTGAATGTGGTTACTCAGTGATTATCAAGTCATAGATTGGTTAGTCCAGAGAGTTCAAGTTGGCTACATTAACCTGTCTGGAATTTGGGCTGAAAAGGATGTTTTGTTTTTATATGACACCAGAATGCTTAGTTATGACCACTTACACATGATGGACCAGAACAGTCAGATTTCAACATGACGATGTCTTCCTCTAGAGAAAGCATGCAAAGAGATCCATGCAGAAGTTGCATGAACTTTCTGACAGAGCCCCAGAAGCTGTGTAGTATATATCCCAACACATTCCATTAATTACAAGCAAGTTATAAGGCCAGGCCCAATTCATTAGGAGCAGAATTAGAAATCACATTCTGAAGGCAAAATCTCATTGTACCAGACTACGTAAGATGAAAGATATCATGGATGGACATCTTTGGAAAATCAAATATGCCATGTATAGCAAAAGTAGCTATGGTACAGATTATAGATATAGGGAGAGATAAAGAATTAGAACTATGAAGGTAATTCACTAGAGGCATGCATATTGATATTTATGAAAATAATTTTAATATTTTGTGATTAAATTGCAGGTAATATAATTTACTACCTCTAATACATATTAATTTTCTATATTTTGTAAAATAAAGTGCATTTTTGGATTTTGTGCCACTTAAACTGAGTTAATATTAAATCACCTATAAAATGCCCTGTATATTACTTGTAAAATATAGAATATAAAAAATATAAAATGAAAATATAAAGAATTGCAGCTTTTAAGATCAATCATTAATGGCATTATTGTAAAAAGTGCATTTTAAAATTAATCTCTGGTGTCAGTGAGGATGTTTTAAGAGAACACTCTTGCTTAAATAGTAAGGATCTAATCTGACAAAATATAAAATATAAATTTTTACACTGCATTGCTCAACATTATCAAGTTTAAAAAACTATATGAAAACATTTTTAAGAACGTGTTCTAAGATTTTAGTCATAGGGATATTTTTTGTAGCATTTGTAGAATGACAAAATTCAGAAGGAACAAAAATGGTCAAAAGTAAAACTGTAATTTAAAAAACTAAAGCTTTTTGAAATAAAACATAAAAGAACACTAAATATAATATAAACTTATTTACTTATAAACAAAAATATCTTAACATATTAAACAATGAGTTTTAAGTCAATATATGCAAGCATAATCTAGACCAAGAGCTGTTAAAATACCTACCACCATGTCCCACATTGGGCATAGACCTAAATTGTAACATCTCTGGTATCTGAAGTTAGATTAGGCCATATCATTGGTTTTCTTTTGATGAAACAGTTGTAATGATACATGCTTTGACCAGTGCAAAAAAAAAAAAAAAAAAAAAAACCTCACATATACAGACATGGTCCCCCAAGATCTTCTCTCTTTCCAAGTAACTAGATGGGCAACAAGCTGAGAGATTTTGAAATCAATATCATCTGCCTGAACAGTTCTATGGGAAAGAAATTAACTTGTTATTGTTTAACCACTACACTTTTCAGGTCTACTAGCTGCCTCAGCTTATTCTGACTCTACTTATTCAGTAATGCTGTCTTATTACTGTAAAATAATGAGGAGAGTGTAGTTATTAAGAGAAATGTCTCTGGAGCCACACTGTGGGTTTAATCATCAGCTCTGAACCTTTCTAGAATGTGATATTTGGCAAGTTATTCACTTTCCCTATGCCTCAGTTTCTATAATATTACAATGTGCACAAAAAGAGTCCATACTATTAGAAATATTTTAGTAACTGGAAGATAATGCAAAAAAATAAATGGTTGAGTGAGCCATCAGTGTTATGCTATAAGCCTTGTCTAATGGGTGAATCCAAGGATTATTTAATTCCCTAGGGATATGCTTCTGTATACTATTTACTCTTTGAAGGTACATGTAAAATAGAGCTTTGTGTTCATTAGCAATTCAAGCTGTCTATAAAAAAAAAAAAAACAAAACTGAATACTTAGGGCTGTTATTACCTGAAGGATACTAAGGACTTGTTTCTAACCTTGTGATTTTATGTCAATATTATTTCTCTGATGTCCATAAATACTCAATTTTCCAAATGTTCCTTGAACATTGTTTTGTTACCCTGGTGGTTTTCTCATTAGTGAGTTAAATAAAACTTTGATATTTTATTTCTTGGAAAATACAGAATGTATGCATAATAGGCACATAATAACAGTGTTTAAAGAGTGTATGATATAAAATTTAACCAGAGTAAATAGTACATGTCATTGGATATTCTGACAAAAGCATATTTAGTAGTTCAGAAGAATGAAAACCAGTTAGGAGTTGGTCTAAAATAAAACAGGAGATCTAGAGATGGTAATAGGACCAATATAGCTTTCCTTTCCCTTCCCATTTCTCCCCAAATTCTCACATGAGATTAGACAACCAGGATGGCAAAAATCAATAACCACTGACACATCTAAAAGTAAAAAAGTATCCTGACCAACTCTTCAACCATGAAGGAATATTATAAACCACCAACAGCTACCAGACCAATGTGACTGATCAATAACTATGTGGGAGAAATAAAAATCAAAGAACTACAGAGATGTTAATTGCTACCAACAAGAAAAGACGGTGGGCCCATTGGAGGTGAGATTAAACCATGAGGGGTTTTACAAGCACTAAGATGAGTATAAGGGGAGTGTGGGAAAGTTACAAAGAAATCAGGTTGTCTGAAGCCTGAATTTGTAAATTAACGAAATCTATTTCTCTTCCTGAACAAAGACTCCTATAGTGAACAGAAACTGCTGAAAACAGAATCCACATTATGCACGAAAGAAACGAGTGGGGAGCTAGAGAAATGAAGCAAAATGGGTGAGACGTGAAGTAAATGTGTGAGAGGAAGCAGAGGCAGCTGATCTAAGAGCACAGAGTGCCATATTTATAATAACTTCACAGGAATAGCAGAAGAGGGAGCTCTGGGATCATGAAACTGGAAAATTTATTCTAATCTGCTCCTCCTACAAGAAAATCATGTGATATAAACTCGAGAAACAGAAAGTATTACGAAATCATTGAAAATCAGAACTCAAAAAATTAAATTAAAAAGCCAAATCAATGCCTAAAAATAACAAAGAATTAATAGAAAAACATACAGACAGCAAGACCTGAAAACTATGACCGATATTTTAAAACTAAAAAGAAATTAAGGAAAACAAGGAATCTGAAAACACAGCAGTGATCAGTATGAGAAGATTGAATAGGAAGAAGTAGAAGCAGAGGTGACAAAATTCTAAAAATAATTAAATCATTAATAAAATTTATTAAAACATTAATAAAATCCTTTTGGCTATAAAGATTAAATTAAATGGGACAAGGGCACCTGGATGGCTCAGGTTAAGCATCTCCCTATGACTCAAGTCATGATCTCAGCATCCTGGGATGGAGCCCCACGTCAGGCTCCCTGCTCAGTGGGAAGCGCGCTTCTCCCTCTCCCACTACCCCTGGTTGTGTTCCCTCTCTCATTGTCTCTGTCAACTAAATAAATAACAGAAAAATAGATGAAAGGAAAAATATAAAAAGTAACAATAAAAAGGGTCATAGATGAAGTGATAGAACAAAACTAATATTAACTTGTAATTTAATAAAATATTTCTGAACTTTAAAAAAATTGTCAGTCTTAAGAAACACAAAGAGAGGTGCAGAATTGTTTTAGAATAAAGAGAAATAGAGTAAGGACAGTTAAATTTAATGCATGATCCTGGATTGTACCCTGGAGCAAATAACCAACTTCCTGCTACTTACCAAAAAAACCCCAAAAAAACAAAAAAACAAAAAAAATAAAAAGAAAGAAAATGTAAAGGAGGGGAAGGGGAAAAAAAGAGGGAGAGGGGGTGGGAAGAAGGGAGAAAGAGAGGGGGACGGAAAAGACAGGCTCCAGGAGAGGTAGAGTTGAATCTGTAAATTCAAAGAATACATACTCACTGGGTAAATCAACCAAGAATGGCCAGTAAAATGCTACATAACCCAAACAAACTATGCAGCAAAACTGGGGCATAATGATGACTTCTTCCTAAAATTCAGGAGGATTTTCCATTAACAACAGGATTTATGGAACCGAAAGGTGAAAATAATTGGTCGGTGTTATTCCATAGATACCTGGCAAAGAAGAAATGTATTTTTTGAAAAAAAAAAAAAAAATCTAAAAATGTGATCATCTCTGTTCCACAGCTTGAACTTCAAGGTCCAAGATTTGTCCCCACAATTACACCCTCAACCAAAAATAAACAAACAAAAACAAAACCTCAGTCATAGTCTTTCATCTGGGATCCTTGTTTTATTTTCTTTTTCCTACAAATATAAGTCTTTAAAAAACACATAAGAATAAACGAGCCTTGAAGGCTCTACATTTTATGGTTTTCTTGGAGTTGAGGTCATCAACAGTAAAGACTGTGTATTAAGACAAAATAATTAGGAATGTGGAATTCCGTGTACTGCTTTGGTTCAATGACTGGAAAGGTTACAGAATTTTAATCTAAAATAAAATTACAGGAGCACCTGAGTGGCTGCCAGTTAAGTAGCTGACTCTTGATTTCAGCTCAGGTTATAATCTTGGGGTTCTGGGATCAAGCCCTGTGTGGGCTCCATGCTCAGTGGGGAGTCTGCTTAAGGATTCTCTCTCCTTCTCCCACTGCCTCATCCCCATTCCTCTCCCTCTCTTAAGTAAATTTTTAAAAATTAAGTAATTTATTAATTATATTTAATTACAAATTTGAAAGCTGAGCAGATATCAGTATTTTTGTTCCTAAACTCACCTTTTTGCTTCATATTTGAGAAATGCTCCCACCATGAGATAAGATAACCAAGTTTCTGTTTTTTGTTTGTTTTATTTTATTTTTATGATAATTGTTACTTTTTCCACTCTAATTTAAAATGCTATTATGTAGTTATCAAGAACTCATCTAAGTTCCTTTAACACTAACTTTTATTTTACTGATATTTAGAGAATGTTACCCAGTTCATATCTGGTTTTATCTAAAACACTCATTGGATTATAACATAAAAGTAAACACTGGTCCTATGATTATTTATATAAGCAATATTTTTTGTAAGTAGCACATTTTATATGTGCCACGGCAGCCCCTGGCACCTGTCAATTCAGCACATGTTATAAAGAAAAAAAAATAATGCCTGATACTTGAGAGGTTCATTAAATATGTCAGAGACATGTGAGGATAGACTTTTCACAATATTGAAAAATATTATATGAATGCCAGATTTTCAAACATCTGACACATATCCATGAAGTTTCATCACACAAGCCACGTTTGGCTGACAGCCTGCTCTGAAAAGAATTGGTAGAGAAGCAGCAGTAATGGGAATTCAAGACAACTGTTGCCTGAGACACCGTGTTTAGACTGTGACCTTTCAGTTGTTAAGATGATTACCCTACATCTACAGTAGCATAAGTCTGAGAGGCCAACATATAGGGAAGTATATATGAAAAGAGGGGCTAAGGGTATGAATTTAGATACCACATGAATCAAGAAGTAAGCTTACCAAAAAGATCAATCAAGAAACAGAGTAATGCTGACAAGACGTCTATGACACACAAAGGAAACAGCAAGCCACTTACGGTAACCTTACTGAGAGGCATTGCACATAGACACACACAACTAAATACCCAACTGTACGCTAAAAATTAAAAAAAAAAATGGGATTTTGCAGTATTATATAGTGCAAATTTAATAGATAAATATAATTTATATTATGGAGAATTACAACACGTATATACCAACAAAGTGCCATGAGATTACTGATTTCCCTCATATATTTAGAAATTATGAGTAGACATATGCAAGTCTCACCCAGCATGAGCAAAGCACATTACCGCAGAATTGAAGATGAAAATTAACCAGAATGCAAGAGGAGAAGGAACAAAGATTTGGGAAAATTTATTTCTCAAGATTTGAAAGAAACCTTCTCAGTAACTGCTTTTCTTCGCAAGGGAGAATGTAGGTAAAACAAACTTTCAAGGTCACTATTCTCTAAAAAGAATGTATTTATTAATTAAAATCTGAGCATTTCTGTCAAAGCATCTTAAAACTGAGGATGTCTTTTCAATGCTGAAACTACAGAGCCTGTTCATTTTTTTTAAATAACTGAATCACCTTCTAAAAAATCTGGCTAAGAAAGTATTAATATATGTTTAACTCTTATATAAGTGAATGCCTACATAAAAAATATGCAAATAACTTTTCTTTACAGCTTTGATTGTCAGATTTTATTGTGTATCATAATCACCCAGGATTCTTATTTAAAATGCAGGTAAATGGTCCTCATCTCCAACATTTTGTAGGTGTTCCCATCTACAACTACAGTGCATGATTTTGCATTTCAGATGAGCCTCCTAAAGAATCCCATTAAAGCATTGACAAGCCACAATTTCTGTGTACAACTGGTACACAGAATTGATACAAAGAACCAATTGAGAACGCTACTTTAATATAAAGAAATACACAGATTCAAAGTAAATAGATGATAAAAAATATACATATCATGCTAACACTAATTTTAAAGAAGTAGCTACATTAATTTCATAAAGGGTGGACTTTAAAGCACAGAGTTATCAGAAATAAGGAAAGGCATTAAATAATGATAAAGGGCCAACTCTCCAAGAGAACATCAATCTTTGATGTGTATGCACCTAGCAACAAAGATTCAAAACATGCAAAGTAAAAACAAGTGATGCAGGGAAATAGTTGAGTCCACTTTCATAATTGAAAATTTCAGCATTCCTCTGGCAGAAATGGACAAGGTAGCAAAATCAGTAAGGACATCCTTGAACTCAACCACACCATCAATCAAACAGATTTAATTGACATCTACAAAGACCACTTTACATAACAATAGCAGAATACATACATTTAAAGAGCTCATACAGAACATTCACCAAGATAGACCACCTTCTGGGTCATAAAACACATCTTAACACCTTATTTATTTATTTATTGTTTTTGTTGGAATAGTTAAGCATTTTCTTCTCTGCATTTTGCTACTCTTTTGGATGTTTTATTGTTTATTATTTATTTTATTTTAATTCCAGCATTGTTAATATAGAGTATTATATTAGCTTCGGGCATACAATATACTAAATCGACAATTCCATATATCACCCAGTGCTCATCACAAATATTCAAAAGCTCATCACCTATTTCTCCCATTCCCTCACCTTCTTCTCTCTGCTAACCAACAGTTTGTTGTCTACACCTATGTCTGTTTCTTGATTTCTCTCTCTCTTTTGTTTTTCCTTTGCTTATTTGTTTTGTTTATTAAATTCCACATGTGAATGAAATCATATGGTATTTGTCCTACTCTGATGACTTATTTCTCTTAGCATTATACTCTATAGCTCTATCCATGTCTTTGGAAATAGCAATATTTCATTTTTTATGGCTGAATAATATTTCATTGTATATATATGCACCACATCTTCTTTATCCAATCATTAATCGATGAACACTTGGACTGTTTCTATACTTTGGCTATTGTAAATAACATTGCTATCAACAACATAAGTGTATATTATTCCTTTTGAATTCATGTGTTTGTATTTTTTTTGTATAGATACCTAGTAGTGCAATTTCTGAATTTTATTTTTAACTTTTTGAGGAATCTTCATACTGTTTTCTACAGTGGCCACACCTGTTTGCATTCCCATCAGTGACTGATGAAACAAATTGATAACAACACAAATAAATAGAAATACATTCTATGCTCATGAATTGAAAGAACATTAACACCTTTAAAATAATAAAATTATACAACGTTTGCTCAGTTAACAATAAAATTAACTCAGACGTCAATAACAGAAAGACAACTAGAAAATCCCCAAAATACACAAAAACTAAGACATACATTTCCAAATAACATACAGGTCAAAAAGAAATCTCAAGATAAAGTTAAAAAAATATTTTGAACTAAATAAAAATGAAAACACGACTTAATTTTGGGGGGAATTCAGTAAAAGCAGTGTTTAGAAACACATTTATGGCATTGAATGCATATATCAGAAAGTAAGAAAAATTTAAAATTAATCATCAAAATTTTTGCCTTAGCAGTCTGGAAAAATATCAAACTAAGTCCAAAGTAAGCACAAGATAAAGACATATTAAGAATTAGAGCAGAAATTAATGAAATTGAAGGCAGAAAATTGGTAGACAAAATCAATAAAACCAAAAGTTATTTCTCTTAAAGAATCAATAAAATTGCTAAGCCCCTATTCAGATCAGCTAAGAAAAAAAGAGTGAGGCTAAAATTATTAATAACAGAAATGAAAGGTGGAATATAACAACAGATCTTATGGACATTAAAATGATATTAAAGGTATAATGTAACCAACTCTATGCTCACAAATTTGATAATCTAAATGAAATGGGCCAATACACCGAAAAACTCAATCTAGAAAAATGCACACAAAAACAGGCAATCTGAATAGACCTGCATCTATAAAAGAAATTGAATCAATAACAAGGTTTCAAAACAGAAAGCATCAGGCCTAAATGAGTTCACTGGTGAGTTCTACCAACCATTTAAGGAAGAAATTATATCAATCTTCTACAATTTCTTTCAGACGTTACTAGTGGAGGTGATACTCTGTACCCAATTCTTGGAGTCCACCATTATTACCCAAGTACCCAAACTAGACAGAGATTAAAAGAAAACTATAGATCAGTAACCTTCACGAATACAGATGTAAAGTTCTTAACAAAATATTAGCAAATCTAATCCAACAATGCATAAAAAAATTATACATCATGACAAAAAGTTAAATCTTACTTTTTGTCCCAGATATGCCAACCTGTCATAACATATAAAAACCAATTAATATTGGGAGGTAAAAAGAAAAAAATGATCATATAATAGATACAGAAAAGGCATTTGAGAAATCAAACATGATAAAAAAACATTCACCAAACTAGGAACAGAGTAAAACTTAACTCGGCTTCATTAAGACTAAAGAAATCATATAGCTAATATCATAAATCAATGGTGAGAAATTCAAAGTTCTCCCACTAAAATTAGGTACAAGACAAGGATGATCCCTCTCCCCACTCCTCAACCTTGCACTGGAAATCCTTGCTAATGCAAAAGGAAAAGAGAAAATAAAAATTATACAAACTGGGAAGGAAGACAAAACTGTCTTTACTTGGAGATGACATGATTATTACAAAAGCTATAAAAATAACAACAACAAAAAATCTCTTTGGATGCAATATGTGATTATAGCAAAGTTGCAAAACACAAGGTTAATATACAAAAGTCAGTAATTTTCCTATCCAGCAGCAAAGCACACTAGAATTTAAAATTGCAAACATAATACCATTTATAATAGCATCTCCCAAAACTGAAATACTTAGTGATAAATCAAATAAAATATGTACAAGGTCTATATGAAGAAAACTGTAATTCTGACAAACAAAATAAAAGAAGAATTAAATAAATGAAGAGATAGTCTATGTTTTGGATAGGTAGATTCAATATTGTCAAGATCCCATTTCTTCCCAATGATTTATAGATTCAATGCAATCCCAATCAAAATTCCAGCAAGTTATTTTGTGAATATACATAAATGTATTCTAATGTATATAAGGAGGAGAGGCAAAACCCAGAATTGCCAAGACAATACTGAAGGAGAAAAAAGTTTCAGGAAAGACACTACTTGAATTCAAGACTTAATATTAAGCCACAGTCATCAAGAGAGTGTGGTATTAGCAAAAGAAGAGACAAATAGATAAACGAAATAGAATAGAAAGCCCATAATTAAACCTACCTAAATATCAACTGACATTTGATAAGGAGCAAAGAATACAATAGAGCAAAGACAGTATCTTCAACAAATAGTACTGGAATAAGTAGACATCAACATTGTTTTTTAAAATTAAAAAAAAATAGTAATAATTTAAAAACATTTAATCTAGACCCAGACCTTTCTTCACAAAAATTAACCTGATTTGATCATAGACCTAGATGTAGAATGCAACAGTATACAATATCTAGGAGATAACATAGGAGAAAACCTTGATGGTATTGGGTATGATGATGCTTTTCTAGATAATATCCCAAAAGCATGGTTCGTGCAAGACATAATACATAAGCTGAATTTCATGAACATTAAAACTTCTGCGGTACAAAAGGTATTATCAAGAGAATGAGAAGACACTCTGCACCAGTTTCCAGTTCCATCAACAAAGCAAGAGTACACTTCTGTACATCTTCACCAACACCTTTTGTTTGTGTTGTTGATTTTAGACATTCTGACAGGTGTGAGGTGGATATCTCATTCTAGTTTCAATTTGCATTTCCCTGATGATAATGATGTTGAACATCTTTTCATGTATCTATTGGACATCTGTATGTCATCTTTGGAAAAATGTCTACTCATGTCTTCTGCCCATTTTAAATCAGATTATTTAATTTGGGGATGTTGAGTTTTATAAGTTCTTTATAGATTTTGGATATTAGCCCTTTATCAGATAAGTCATTTGCAAATATCTTCTCTCATTTCGAAGGTGTCTTTCAGTTTTGTTGACTGTTTTCTTCACTGGGCAGAAGCTTTTTATCTTGATGAAGGCCCAAAAGTTTATTTCTGCTTTTGTTTCCCTTGCTTCAGGGGACATATACTAGAAGGAAGTTGCTACAGCCGATTTCAAAGAGGTTACTGCCAGTGTTCTCCTCTGGGATTTTTTCCAATCTCCCATTTAGGTTTTTTGTTGGGGTTAATGTAGAGCATGAAATTAGCCATAATATCTGGCTTGCTAAAATGTAACACAGAGGCTGTGGGGGGCAGGGTAGGTTTCAGGAGAAGGGCTCAGGCCTTCGGAATGCCAGGCCTGTGTGACCTCTCTGCCCTTGGGAATGCCTCAGGGAGTTGCCTTCCCCAAAGCTTTCTCAGCCCAAACAGCCAACCTGTGATCTAAGAGATGTATGCATTGTCCCTTAGGCCATGCTTAGCAGACCTGGGAGATTAGCATAGTTAATCTTTCTTGTAGATAGATCCTCCCAGCTTTAGCAAGATCCCTTGTCACATATCACAGTGTTTGAGAAACAGTGGTAAGGATTTGTAATTGCTCTGAAGGACCAATAAAAGAAGAAGCAAAGAAGAGCAAAGGGTCTTCTCCTCCAAGCCTTGATGCCTTTGACTCCTCCTCTCTTTCACAGTCAAATTTGGACTAATCTTTCATCCGCTGGTAACAAGGATGGCTGGCCATTCCCGGTCATTTTTATCCATTTTGAATTTATTTTTCTGTTTGGTCTAAGAAAGTGGTCCAGTTTCATTCTTTTGCATATTGCTGTTTAGTTTTCCCAACATCATTTGTTGAGGAGACTTTTTCCAATTGGATATTCTTCACTGCTTTGTGAAAATTAGTTGGCTATATATACTTGTGAGGCTATTTCTGGGTTTTCTATTCTGTTCTATTTATAAATGTCTATCTCTGTGCCAGTACCATACTGTTTTGATCACTACAGCTTTAAAATATAACTTGAAGTCTGCAATTGTGATTCTTCCAATTTTTTTGTTTGTTTGTTTTTTCCTTTTTCAAGCTTGTTCTTGTTGTTTGGGGTCTTCTGTGGTTCCATACAAGTTTTAGGACTGTTTGTTCTAACTGTGTGAAAAATGCTCTTGGTATTTTGATAGGGGTTGCATTAAATGTGTAGATTGCTTTGCACAGTATAGACATTTTAACCATATTTGTTCTTCCAGTGAGACACCTAGGAGATAGACTTAGCATAAGTCATATCATTTTTGAAAAAACGGCTATTTCCTAACACAGCCATGTTATTGCACCCATGTTACCACAACCTTAACAGAAAAAAATGCAAAATACTCCACCCAAAAGGATTCCAGGAAAGGTGCCCTACCCTAGATATCTGCTAAACCCAGATTTTTTGCGTCTGTCCTGTGCACTTGGCAGGTCTTAGAAACTGGCAGCAGGATGTGGTTTATGCCTTTGTAAGCTACCCTGAGCTCATTCGGGGCTGTGAGATTTATTTATTTATTTATTTTGAAGATTTTATTTATTTGACACAGAGAGAGAGAGAGATCACAAGGAGGCATAGAGGCAGGCAGAAAGAGGAAGAAGCAGGCTCTTCGCCCAGCAGTGAGCCCTATACGGGGCTCGATTCCAGGACCCTGGAGACCGTGACAGGAGCCGAAGGCAGAGAGGCTTAACCCACGGAGCCACCCAGGCGCCCCAGGGCTGCGAGATTTTGGAGTGCATGAGGCTCCTTGCAGCCGCTGCCTTTTTAATAAAGACTCCTCAATTTGGCTTAATGAACGTGGTATCCATCCGTAGAACTCACTGCTTAGAATATAACACCAGTCCAACAAATGATAGAGAAATTAAAAAACAATAGATCGATGAACTCAGAAGCCTGTTCTTTAAAAAAAATTAATAGAGTTGAAAAACCTTTATCCAGACTTATGATAAAGACAAAGGACCCAAATAAATAAAATCACAAATGAGAGAGGATAAATAACAACCAGCACCGCATAGTTATCATCAATTATAAGAAAATGCTATGAAAACCTATATGCCAATAAATTAGACAACCTGAAAGAAATGGACAAATTCCTAGAAACAGAGATTCTACCAAAACTAAAAAGAAAGAAACAGAGAACCAGAAAAGACCAATAACCAGGAAAAAAATTGATTCAGTAATCAAAATAATTCCCAACAAACAAAGCCCAGGGGCAAATTCCTTCACAAGTAAATTCTACCTAACTTTTAATGAGGATTTAATACCTATTTTTCTGAAACTATTTAAAAAAAATAGGAAAAGAAAGAAAACTTAGAAATTCAATCTATGAAGCCAGCCTTACCCTGATACCAAAACCAGAAAAAGACTATTAAAAAAAAAAAAAAAAACCCACAGATACAAAAGTTCTCAAAAAGATACTAGTAGGGGCACCTGGGTGGCTCAGTGGGTTAATACTCTGCCTTCAGCTTGGGTCATGATCTCAGAGTTCTCAGATCGAGCCCCACATCAGGCTCTCTGCTCAGCAGGGAGCCTGCTTCCCCCTCCCTTTCTGCCTGCCTACTTGTGATCTCTCTCTCTCTCTCTCTGTGAAATAAATAAATAAAATCTTGAAAAAAAAAAAGATACTAGTAAACTGAGTCCAACAATATATTAAAAAAAAAAAAAAAAAAATCGGGCGCCTGGGTGGCTCAGTGGGTTAAAGCCTCTGCCTTCCACTCAGGTCATGATCCCAGGGTCCTGGGATCCAGCCCCGCATTGCACTGGGCTCTCTGCTCAGCGGGGAGCCTGCTTTCCCCTCTCTGCCTACTTGTGATCTCTGACAAATAAATAAATAAAATCTTTATAAAAAAATTAACATAGAACTGCTTCAGCAGTCAGACAACGAGAAGAAATAAAAGCATCTGAATCAGCAAGTAGAAGGCAAACTTTCACTATATGCAGATGATATGATATTCCAGAAGACTCCAACAAAAACCCAGTAGAACTGGTAAATGAATTCAGTAAAGCCATAGGATACAAAATAAATATGCAGAAATCATTTCTATATTTCAATAATAAAGCAGAAAGAGGTATTAAGAAATCAATCCAATTTATAATTGTACCCAAACAACAGCATATCTAGGAATAAACCAAACCAAGAGATGAAAGACCTATACTCTGAAAAATATAAAACACTGATTAAAGAAACTGAAGATGACACAAAGAAATGATCTCTTAAACGAAGAAAACACATGGATAAAACTTAAATGCATATTACTAAGTGAAGAAAACCAAACTGAAAGCTGTGTGCTGTATGTTTCCAAATACAGAGCATTCAGGGGAAGGTTTGAGAACCTTTGACAAGTTTTCTTACCTAAATACATATCTTATAAAGTACATGGTACAATATTTATTTGTATTAAAGGAAACTTAATGACTTAAAGAGAGTAAAAATCATGATAATTATTGATCAAAAAGCTCATACTCTCTGAAGCAACAAAAAGTAGAAAATATTTCTTGGTAGTGAGGTATCACTCAATAATAAATACTTAACCATGTCTCACGGTGTTGATCTACAAAACTCTATTATACAAGGTTTATTTCTGCATGTTCAATTTTTCTCATGTACTCTGTAATTAGGAAAGCGAAATTAAAGAGATCATTCAGTAAAGGGGAATAATAGTGTTATCTTCATGTAGGATTATTGAAGAAAAAAGTGCTTTTCAAAAGGATCAAGTGGAAAAATTATTGGCAAAGCAGTGGGCTTCAGCCACTAAAGATACTGATTGCCTTCTAGCGCAGTATTTAGAAAAGAATATTTCTCATTAAAAATATTTCTTTGAAAAAGAAAATCATGTAGGAAATTTTATTCTGGGGTAAACGTCATAGTAAATAAATCATGTTTTATAATTTCCCATGAAGTTACTGTGTGTAATTTGTTATCTTTCAGAAAATTTCTGAAATTATATTATGCTTCCCTAAATAACTAAGGAGGTTAGTTATATATGCTACAAAAATTTTGGAAGTTATATTTAATTAACTACCCATAATTTATTCCCATTGTACAAGTACAAATGATTAAAAACATATATCCCTTAACTTCTCTCTAAATATACTTCCACAGTTCAAGAAAATCATAAGCAGGAAGGTAACTTTCAATTCCTAGGTCTAGAATTTTTAAAACCATAAATTCATAGATAAGGATTTAGAGCTTGGTTGTGTTTCTCCTCTCAATAAATACTATTGGGGTGCCTGGATGACTCAGATGGTTGGGCATCTGCCTTTGGCTCAAGTCATGATCTCCAGGTCTTGGGATCAAGCCCCACGGTGGGCTCCCTGCTCAGTGGAGGTTCTGTTTCTCCCTCTGCCTCTCCCCCTGCTTGTGCTCTCTCTGTCTCTCTATTTCTCAAATGAGAAATAGAGAATGAATAAATAAAAATGAATAAATAAAAAATCTCAAAAAACCCCCCAAAACTATCGTTTTCTGAATCAAATTCATCGGAATGTCAATATTTTCCAAAATTAACAACAGATCTTGAAGCTATTTCATTAGTACCTATGGATTCACATTAATGATTTTACCTCCTTGAAAACAGGCAGATATTTTGAAAATAGAATTATATGACACATATAAATCCAAACTATAAATCATAACAATGTTATCTTTAAATAATATGTACCAGAAAATACTTAGATAATACCCAGAAAGCACATCATTTCATTCAACATGGAGAAAGGACATTCTATGTAGACATACTTATTGGTGATGAGATCATAAATAAATTATTACATAGACCTTCTCTGCATGACACTACTGTGCTTGGTATACTAAAATACATAATAAACACTTCATTGTCAACGATTTTTTAATAAATATTCATTATTATGTATAATTAGTTGAAAAAGGGGGACTTATAGTACCATAAATAATAATCTTGAATATATTTTAAATTGTTTTCCCTTACTTACCCCTAGTTTAGAAATGATCAATGGTCGGGGCGCCTGGGTGGCTCAGTGGGTTAAAGCCTCTGCCTTCGGCTCGGGTCATGATCCCAGGGTCCTGGGTTCGAGCCCTGCATCGGGCTCTCTGCTCGGCGGGGAGCCTGCTTCCTCCTCTCTCTCTGCCTGCCTCTCTGCCTACTTGTGATCTCTGTCTGTCAAATAAATAAATAAATAAATAAATAAAAATCTTAAAAAAAAAAAAAAAAAGAAATGACCAATGGTTAAGTTTACCAATCACCTGATAATCTCATGAAGATGACCTTTCATTACAATGCCCCAAGACTACATTTTATGAGTTGTGATTTAGAAATCAAAGTAAGGTGATAAAAAATGTTATTTTTGTGTGTGTCTATAATACTTGTAATGCAATTTCTCACACTGAAAAAACAATCAAGAAATACAGTATTAAAATAAATATTAAATAAATATAAATAAAATATTATATATATTTATAAAATATGAATAAATATTAAAAACAAGATTTTATAAACAGTCTTTTTTTAAAAGATTTTATTTATTTGAAAGAGAGTAAAACAGTAGCAGGGTGAGGGGCAGAGGGGCAAGCAGACTCCCCACTGGGTAGGGAACCCAACTTGGGGCTCTATCCCCGGACCCTGAGATCATGACCTGAGCCAAAGTCATGTGCTTAACAGACTGAGTTACCCAGGTATCCCTTGAACTATAGTCTTTTTGAAACATCAAATCACATAGAACAAATAATTTGGTTATGTTTTCTTATTATCTCCATATTCATTTTTAGAATAAATATTTTAATGACAAGTTAGTCTCATTCAAGTTTCTACTTAGTGCTTGGTCAGGACTATTTTAAACACACACACACATATGCACACACTCACACACATAACATCCAAGAAAATGTAAAAAATAAAGTTAATTTTTTTAAAAATACACTATGATGAAAGGCAAAACAAACAAACAAAACTAACTACCATAATTGATATTTGACATATTGGTTTTTTTTTTTTTTAAATTTATTTATTTGACAGACAGAGATCACAAGGACGCATAGAGACAGAAGAGGAAGCAGGCTCCCGGCCGAGCAGAGACCCCGATGCGGGGCTCGATCCCAGGACCCTGAGATCACGACCTGAGCCGAAAGCAGAGGCTTAACCTACTGAGCCACCCAGGCGCCCTGACATATTGTTAATCTAGGAATAAGCACTCTGAAAAATACCGAAAATACTATTTTAGAGAAAAATAAAATCAGTATTTAAGGCAAAAAGATCATACAATGTATATTTTCCCTAAATATATTAGTTCCCGTTGGACAATAGGTCTCACAAAAACTTTCTTTCTGATAATCACTGAGCTGTATTAAGGATATCTCTCTTATTTATACCTAGGGATTTACTCTGTAGGTATAAAAAAAAAATTTCTTTTTTTCAAATGTGCATATGTTGAATGACTATTTTCATTGAAAAGCTTCATGTGAAAAGCATTTGAGTCTTTGATACAGGAAGTCGGTGTGGTGTTATAAAGAACTGGGATTGAGTTTGATGGGAAATAGAGGAAAAGGCACAGCTTGAGAAGCTGACCACAGAAAGTGGCAAACCAAATAAAGCAAATTAAATACGTGTCTAAAGAGTAATTTAGGAATCTCTTCAGAACCAGGACCATGATTTGATGTCATGGTGAAAAGCCTCCGAATATTCAGGTGAGATGCATATAGGAGGCAAACCAGCAACAGGCACAGTTTTGGAAAATGTAGATGTATGTGAAAATCAGCAATACAGTTCAACTCCCTTGGAAGGAAACCTGATAATGTCCACCAGCAGTTTCAAGACCCCAATCAGTGATCAAAACTTGAGGCTGCAGTATTAGTAAGAGCAACTGGCAAAATAATAATGACAACATAATAGAATTCTACACAGAAGTTCTATCTTGTGACAGAACTAATTGTACTTGAAAGGGTATGGGAACTAATGAAAGGGTTCAGGCCACAGATTGAGTTTCCAGTGATGGGGAATTACAGGGGATACACAGGGGTCTGGATTTAGAGATGGCTAACAGACACATGAAAACGTGCTCTGTAACACTCATCATCGGGGAAATACAAGTAAAAGCTACAGTGAGATATCACCTCACACCTCAGAATGACTAAAATTAACAAAAGAAGAAACAAGCTTCCGCGAGGATGGAGAGAAAAGGGAACCCTCTTCCACTGTTGATGGGAATGCAAGCTGGCACAGCCACTGTGGAAACCAGTATGGAAGTCCCTAAAAAAGTTAAAAATAGAACTATAATCCAGCAACTGCACTACTAAGTATTCACCCAAAGGATAGAAAACTATTGATTCAAAGCATACATGCACCCCAATGTTTATAGCAGTATTATCT
This sequence comes from Mustela putorius furo, assembly GCF_011764305.1. Taxonomy (NCBI): domain Eukaryota; kingdom Metazoa; phylum Chordata; class Mammalia; order Carnivora; family Mustelidae; genus Mustela; species Mustela putorius. The sequence continues at coordinate 2,191,989 of NW_025421373.1, read as the reverse complement.
ACAACAGCCAAATTATGGAAAGAGTCCCTCAACTGATTAACGGATAAATAAGTGGTTTATACATACAATGGAATATTATTCAAACATAAAAAATGCAATCTTGCCATTTGCAGTGACATGGACGAAGCTATATATTATGCTAAGTGAAATAAGTCAGTCAGAAAATACCGTATGATTTCACTCGTACATGAACTTTAAGAAAAGAAACAGATGAACACAGGGGAAAAAGAGATAGGCAAACCATAAAACAGACTCTTAACTATAAAGAGCAAACTGAGGTTTGGAGGGGGAAGGGGGGTGGGAAGTTGGTTAAATAAGTGATGGGAATTAAGGACAGCACTTGTGATGAGCCCTGGGTGTTATATTAAGTGCTGAATCACAAAATTCTGCTCCTGAAACTAACATTACACTGTATGTCAACTAATTGGAATTGAAATAAAAACTTAAAAAATAAAAGAAACAAAATAGAAAAATAATTTTTAAAAATAGGATTAGGTTTGAAGAGCTTCACATTAGAACCCATTAGAATTCTCAGCTAACTTTGTTAGCTTTCATCCTTAGTCACATATTTCTCAGAATGTGAAGAATAATTTTTCATAGAGCGATGACCTATTTGGGAAGTTTTAGAAATCCTCAAATGACCTCCTCATCCCTAGCTACCTCTGTTCAACCATCTCCACAGTCAGTCTCTTTTCCACACCCTACCAAACATAATTTAATACTCCCAATACTTTCATAAAAATACAATAAACTTCCTTTCACCATAATCTACCTTTTGCAAGAACCTAGGGGAAAATATCCTTTTGCTTTAATTTCTAAACCTTCCTCTGCACGCTTCTAAGTAATTATTTCCCCACACTTTCGCCATACTGTTATGAAGTGATGGACACTATATCCTATTTATGAAGACAACTGTCCCTACAGATACATGTTAGATAGGTTGGCATTCCTGGCCCTAACACAGTTGTTTCCTGGTTAGCTTTTCCATTCTCTGTAGCAATTATAAATCCTTAAAATGCTTCCTTTTGGCTATCATTAGTGTTAGTCAAATATTTGTGATTGTCCACTGTTCCAGGCATAGGATAGGACTGACTTTAGAGTAGATCTATATACTGTCCATTCTGGACAGTAAAGTGTGAATAAAACATGGGCCAGCATATTTTATTGGTGGTTTGAGACCCTCCAGATTATCCCTCCTGGTACAGAATTGAACAGCACTTTAGATGAAGTTCTGTCAGGCTTGGTTCCTACATGTGCAGAGTGAACAGACCTCCCACTTGTTCCCAAACAACCGTGAATAGATAGCACTAATGACAAATACAACTTTCCCATATACGGACAAAGATATCTGTGCTTTGTTCCTTACTGAAGTAAGAACTAGTCCAGTCTGTCTGATTCTACCCTCTTCATATTTACTTAAATCGAGAAATTAGAAACCATCATATAAGAAACCTATTCAACCCTTCTTTGTCCCTGAAGTATCCAAACAAGTCTTTTGTTCTGAGTAAATTTGATTTCACCTGTGCTCTAGATTTTTGTATTCTCAATTCTTATGGCAACCTCATTTTATTATATCTATCTTCTCTCTAGAAGATATCTATAAGATATCTTCAAGATATCTTCTATCCTTTCTACTATATTAAGGTGACTGAGATTTTGTTTCTGGAACGCTATTCCACTTCATTGGTCTATTGATCTATATTTGCACCAATGACACATTCTTCCAATTATTCTAGATTGTGGCAGATCTTGCAAGATTTGGTTAAGTTGTTAAATAAATCTTCAAACATTGTTTTTTGTTCCAGCTCCCCAAGATTTCATCAGCTATTTTTGGTCCCAGGTATTTCAATATGAATTTTAGAATCAGTTTGTCAGTTTTAAGATTTATTTATTTGAAAGAGAGAGAGAAAGAAAAAGTGGGAAGAGAGGGGCAGAGGGAGAAGGAGAAACAGACTCCCCACTGAACAGAGAGCTCAATGTGGGGGCTCTATCCTAGGACCTTGAGATCATGATCTAAGCAAAAGCAGACACTTAACTGAATGAGTTAACAGCTGAGCCACCCAGGAACCCCTCAGCTTGCCAATTTTGATAATAATTATGACTGAAATTAAGCTTACTGTTTCATTAAAAATAAGTATCTTTATATCTCTGAGTTTCCTGGTAGATGAATATGACACATTTCTTATATTTGCTGTGGACATCATATATATTGCTATTGACATCATCTGTCATTAATTCTATATAATTTCAAGTACATGGTGTTGCAATTATTTTTATTAAACTTATTATTAAGGCTTTGATGTTTTTTGATACCAATGTAAATGGCAATATTTTTAATTTTTTTACATTTATTCATTTGCATAATATCTTTTACTAATGTTTTCTAGTTTTGTATAAAGAGATAGTTTCTCAAATTCTTACCCAAGAGTTATTACTATGTTTTTTGCTTATTTGTGTGTATGTGTTCTTGATGTCATTGCTATTGTATTCATTCTAGATCTAAATTTGTTAGCTACTGCTATAAATAAGTGTAACCAAATTTTATATATTAGCCTTGTGTATAGCAAATTTCTAAATTCACATAATATCTTGTATTTAAATATACATATATACTCAATTATTTTGTCTAATTATATTAAAAATTTTACTTTTTCTTCTCAAATCTTTGTTTACTTTCCCTTTGCCTCACTAACGTCCAGTCCGAAGTTTAAAGGCAGTGCTGGTTATAGTGTTCCATGTCTAATATACATGCTAACAGAGAAAGTTTCTAATAATGTCTAGTGACTCAAAAATATTCATCAGTGTTGGAGCCTCCTTTAGAGGTTGGGGATTTACTGTATAAATGACTAAATATTATACCCATTCGTTAGCTTTCTTATCCACTGTTACCACAAAAAATGAGAGTATCTTCCTACATCATCAAAGATGCTCTCTGCATTTCCCACTTGGCTTTCTTTTCATATCTAACTCCTGTTTTCTCCTAGAAATTTAGTAGAGTTTAGAATAGCCATTCCATCCATTTTTCCTTATACTTATTTTCCCTCAACAGCATCTCAAACTTTTTTTTTTAATTTTATCTTATTTTCTTCTCAGTGTTCCCGAATTCATTGTTGATGCACCACACCCAGTGCTCCATGCAATATGTGCATTTCAAACTTTTGATGATACACTGCACCTGCTAGTATCTTTCATTCTACTGGTGAATCATCCAAATTCACCACTGGTGAAAGGTATTGGTGATGGCTCACCACTTTGTGCCTAGAGTTATCTGTGTTACATCTACCACTAGCCTTGATTGTAAGGCAAGGAGTGTGTGATCCAGCTCCAAAACCCTACTGCCATAGGTTGTTTTTTCTAGGGACAGAGTCTAGTACATAGGATGTTTATTAAGAATTACCATTAGTATCCACAAATGTGGAGGGCAGTAGGGGAGGGAGGATTAAGGGAAAGAAGAACTTGAGCTTTGAGGAAAGCCCATCTGTCCCAGTGAACTCTGAAAGAACCCTTGGAGCAGGAATATCCCATCAGAGTTTTTTCACATTAGTGAAAAATGTGATCAGTCTTTGCAAGTGAGCCTAGAGGTAGTTTTCTACAGCTGAGGCGATCCTGAATGGACTGACAGTGAAAGGATGGTCCCCAACAACGCTTCAACTGTGTGCAAAATATTCTTCCATGAAGACAGATCCAAGCAATGGACGACTTTGTTCACACAATTCAACCTTTTGTGCGAAGTTTTGATTATATTTTGGTTCATCAACATTGATAAATTAGTGAGAACAAACAAACCAGAAAACAACAAAATGTCTGCCCTTAAATTTCAGCTTCTTCTGACATGACTTTTTAGATTTGTTTCTTAGATACCTTAATATATGGCAAATAGCTCAAGAGAAAAATGATTATATAATTATATCAGTCTCTCTGTGCTTCTATTTTCTTCTCTGGGGTCTAAATTTCTCAATATCAGGCTGTCTTGGCAGCTTTCCAATATCTTTTATTATTATGTATATTTTTATGAATATATAGATTTCAATTATTGTACTGAGAAAGGGGGCACATTGGTCTGGTGTAAGAGTCCATCATAGTCAGAAATAGACTTCTCCACTTTTTTCAATGTATTAAAAATTATCTGACAGTTTATTTTTATCACACACTTATATGTCATCTATTATGTACCATCTAGGTAAAACATTCTTTGTAGAGTCTTGGACTCTGACCCAATTGCATTAGCTTTTCCATCCTGGGAGGAAAGGATAAGTAGGAGAAAACATGGAAAACAACAGGAGCTTTTAAACTCTCTTAAATGATTATACTTAGAGAGACAAGTAAAAGTTGAATGATTTATATTCTAGAAATGGATTCTAATCTGAAATGGCAGAGGATAACAATATATTATACTTGTTAAAACCATTTTAGTTTTTATAAATGGATTTTTTTCATGCGTGCCAGATAATATTTTATTCCTTTACACTAGTAAGTTAAATTCAATCAGTTACCAAAGCCAAATACTGTCAGAAAAGGGAAGTATTTGCATTCAAAAGGGAGAAAGTATCTGGAGAAAGAGCTATGAAACCTATACACTATATTTAATCAATGTTACGTATTATAAAAAAATAAAATGATTCCTTTGACATTGATTTACTATAGTGCCCATAAAACAGAGTGGATGACATTCCCTGTCAGAACTGATTTGGACTTGGATTGTGGAAAATAATTCGGCCATAAAGGCAGAAAAACCTACTTGGGTTTTAGACATATGATAGCTGCCTTTACCCTTATGACCTTTAAAGATTAAATTATATAGAAGGAATAGTTCAGTATTACTCTGGCACATCATTCTCTGATGTAATTTGTTGGTGAAATATCATACTTGTAATAAAAATGCACTCAATATCTCAAGTTAATTTGTCCTTCCAATCTAACACCAGATACAGTAATGTCATAGGTTCTCCTTGGAAATGGAAGTGAAATTTATCTTTTTTTATCACATACATTTTGAGGCAGCACTGATAAACTTTGGTATATGTACAATGCTTTTAAATGATTATGTAATTTTATGACATAATTAAGAAGTCTTCAAGATTAACTTTGTATTTGATTTTGGAAAATTTGATTTGGAAAAATCAAACTAAAAGGAATAAGCTGTTGGAAATACTCAGTTCATCAAGTACTGTGTCTAATGAAGTATTTATTAATCTTATAATCTTATTATTGGCACATATTTCACTTTTGAATCATATAAATATGAGAAAAACCTTACTTTCTTTGCATTATTTACATTTTCCCACAGATCTCTTGAGACTTAATTTCTGGTCTTATTTGTATCTCAAATAAGTGTAGTTTATGAACAGGAAGTAAAGGAAGTATAGCTTAAATTACTTTGGAAGTATAGCTTAAAATAGTTTTTGAGAGCAAGTTCTAAAAAATAAAGAAAAAAAATACAAATTTTTTTCCACATTATATCCTATTATATCAAAAGATGTGCGGCTTGGAATAACCCGTTATTTTTACTGAAGCTAGATGTGGCTTGTCTATCACAACCTTGACAACTGGAATTTGGTCCTGTTGTCCTAACTGATACATTTTAAATTTCATGTCCACAGAAAAATTAAAAGCATATATTTCAAATTAAATTCCTGATAAAGTGATAATTTTCTTTTAAGATTTTGATAAAACATATAGAATTTTGATAATATTGCATCATAGCATAATTGTGCTCTTCTTGCATGCTCTCTCTCTCTCTGTAAATATATGTATATGGTAATCTCTTAAAGAGCAACAGAACATCTTTTTACTTTTTTAATTTAAAATTTTTATTTATTTACTTGAGATAGTTGAGAACACAGTGAGGGCATAAGGGCAGAGGAAGAGGGAGAAGCAAATGCCCCACTGAGCAGGGTCCCTGAGGCAGGGCTCAATCAATGGATCCCAGGACCCTCAGATCATGACCTGAGCCAAAGGTAGCTGCTTAACTGAGTCACCCAGGCACCCTCAACATTATCTTTTTTTTAAAGATAATTAACAGCAATCCCAAAATAGAATTTAATATATAGCTCATATTCAAGTGTCTCCAAAAATATTTTATAATTTTTGGGTTTTTTTCAATCTGAGATCTAATTAAATTTCTCCTTCCATTTTTTCATTTTGTTGTTTAGGTCATTTTTAACAGTTTTTCCCCCTAAACGTTGATTTTATGAAAATAATCAAGTTAGTATTCATGTAGAAAGTAAGAATAGGCTCCAGATTTGTTAAACTGTTCTCATTGTGTCATTTACTGTGTTCTTCTATTCCCTGCAACATCTAAGCTAGATTTAGAGACTTGGCTATATTCAGGATAAACAGCTGGTAAGAACTCTTCATAAGTGAAAATTTCTACTTCATACCATGTTATATCAGGAGACACTGAATGTTAATTTGTCTTAATCTTAGAGATGATGTTTTATCACATTTAAGTTAGTGACAGCTAGATACATTCACTGTGAATGACCACTTTCCATTTTTAATTAATCTTTAAAATATAATGACACTATAAAATCACTTGTGCCTCATAGTTTCTACTGATAATTTTTACCAAATGACATTGCCTGGATGTAGGATTTTACTGAAGTTTGTAAAATGTTGATTCCCAAGTCTTTTCTTCCATTTTCATTTATAGCACTTATTATTCTGTAAATCATATCACTGTAGGCTCATAGATTTTTTTGTTTCATTTCAATGTGTTAAAGTAATCACATTAATCATTTCAATGCTCAAAATATCCCAAATGTGTACTGTGGGAGCCTCTTTAAACCGGCTCCTTGTCTTTTTGATATTATTCTATGACTTTTTTTGTTTTGCTTTATTTTGTGTTTACACTACAGATCCAGATTTGCCTTATACTTTTTCTGCTCAGACTTAGCACCAGTGGTTTCCCCAGGGAACAATAACTATTTGTAATAGGTAATAGTCATTAAACACAAATGGTGTTTAAACACAATGGTATTTAAAGACAATGGTATTAAAACACAGAGATCTGTGTGCTATTCTATAATTACTATTGGAGTGTCATTGCTTTTAGGCCTTTTCAGTATAACATGGCTGGGAACATAGGTTATACTAATGGGCAATTCAAATCCCAGGACTTTGTTCTAATTAATTTCATTTTATATCTGTATACTCACTATAAGAAATTGAAAATAATACTTTATATAATATAAATTTACATATCAAAATACATATGCATTTTTTGTCTTTTTAAAATTTAATTTAATTTTTTTTCACTGTCCCAAAATTCATTGTTCATGCACCACACCCAGTGCTCCATGCAATACATGCCCTCTTTAATACCCACCATCAGACTCAAACCCCCACCCCTTCCACTCCAAAACCCTCATTTTGTTTCTCAGAGTCCACAGCCTCTCATGGTTTGTCTCCCCCTCTGATTTTCCCCAACTCACTTCTCCTCTCCATTTCTCAATGTCCTCCATGTTATTCCTTATGCTCCACAAGTAAGTGAAACCATATGATAATTGACTCTTTCTGCTTGACTTACATATGCATTTGTATATTTTTATATTAAGTTCAAAATTGCAATATGAATATTACTGATACAAATAAAGCTGAAGTAGAAGAAATTTTTGAACTAAGGTTCAAAAGGATATAAGGTCAGAACACCATGTTCTCAGTTTAATTTTCTTTAATTTGGTTATATTTTTTGGTTTGATACACATGTTAGTTTATTTGGTTTCCTTTTCATTTAATTGTATTCAATTCAATTTAAAATTGTAATATCTATGTCTATGTTAAATTATGTAAAAATGAAATATTTAGAGAGGTTTTAGCACGTTCATTAACCCTTCAGACTGCACTTATCCAAGCAGGCTACAATTAGGCTGTTTCCAAGTGTCATGAATAATGCTATAATAAATAACTTTGTACATATGTTGTTTCCTATTTATATTTCTCTACAGATTCTTGGTTCATAGGACAAATGCATACATAATTTTTCAGATATTTCCAACTTTTCCTCTACAGAATTTATACTATTTATTTTGCATTTATACTATTTGAATTTTGAGTGACAATGAATGAAATTTCCTTTTCCCCATGTCTTATCAACATAATGTGTTATGAGTTTTCAATTTCAATTGCCAAACTCAGAGGTCAGAAATTGCATTTCAGGGTAGTTTACTCAATGTCCAAATAAGTCAAGTAGTGCACAATATTTTATATATTAAACTATAGGTTCAGAACTAAAATCTACATTCTTCCTGATTTTTTTATTTTATGGTGCTTATTCTGATTAACATATTAAGTGAAATATCCATGATATGCGACAGTGCTATCAACTCATTGTTAGTAGTTAAAGGAGATTCATAAAATTACTGAGCTGTTAATATTTCATATTGGATCTCTTCTTTGAAGATACTATAAAAACCTGTATCCCTAAAGTTGCTACACAAGAAACCAATGTGAGTAGGCAACCATATCATTGGAACATATATCTGCTACTCATATAATACATTTATGTTGAAGATTAAAGTGGATAAAACTTTCATTAATGTTTACTTGCTAAGAATGACTGCTCTAAACAATCATATTATAACCATATTACATGTAAAATAAAATTGTGATGCAGAATTAAATACAATAAAAAAACAAGTCTCTGCTAGTTACATAATCTTCAGAGGACCAAGCATGGAATGGTGAAGCTGAGATTGGATCTGAGATCTGTTTGTAATTCTTACATTCTTTCTCAAAACTACAGTTGTGGGTAAATATGATACTGGTAAATCTGAAATGAGAAGATGCTGATCTTTTATTAAGATTTTCCCATCATAAAAAAGTAGATAACCGTAATTTTTAAAAATCCATGTTTGGGACCGATAGTACAATAAGACTTTTAAAAAATCGCCTAACCCAAACAATGATAAGTGATTACGTCGTTAAATTATCCTGCATGACTATAAAACAAGGATGAGCAGCATAGGGTCCATAAGGCATCATCCACCTCCAGTCAGGCACTTGGGGGCAGTAGTGTTCCTCTTATCCTGTGTTGTCCTAAGAATTCATTGTGTTTGCTTTGTCTTGCTAGGGTTTTTTTACATTGATAAACTTTACAGTATAATAACTGATCACTTTTATGTCCTCCCCTGATAAAGATAAACCTTACATACTTACTATGAAATTAAAAAAGACCAACCTATCCATTTAATTGTTCACCAAAATACTTACACTTATAGCATGAATGCAGGAACTAGCTCTCTAGGTAATTTAGAAAAAAATGATAAAAAGTTCCCATGTATATCATAGAAAAAACCCCACAAATTCTGAAAAATGTACAATAAAACCTGAGACATCAGATCATGAAGAAAAATGAAATTTGCTTTGTCATAAAAATATGAAATTGTGATAACATACAATTTTAACTATATAACATGGGGTATATTATTAGGTAAAACTCAGTAAAATGATAAAAATACAGAAACTGTACTAACTTTAATTCCATTTGTAAATATATTTAACATGTTGTACCAATTTTACATAATTTAAAAGTTAGTTTTAAAAGTAATATTGTATAGATTATTTTAAGAACACAGTATTTTATTCCATATGTATGCAAAGCTACCTTAAATAAGGAAGTGGAATTATTGAAATTTTTTCACATAAATCTTGTTCAACATAACTCTTGTGTGCTTGATATTTAAATTTGTTTTATTTCTCTATCTCCATTTTGATTTTTTAAAATTTTTAGTTCTACTCTTCAACTATTGATGATGAAAAATGAAATAGTAACATTTGAATGAAAATTACATTGTAAATATTTAAATAAATAAATCAAAAACAAAATCAACACTAACCGACAGTAACTAGTAATGTTTTATGGATACCTCCAAAATACTCAAGTCATTGTACTTAGAATTATATTTTCCTCTCTTACATACTGGTTTCTGCTCTACAAATTGAGAAGGAAGCATACAAATTTTTTTCTGTTTTTTTTTTTTTAATGTTATTAGCATTAGTAATCTCAATACAAAAAATACAAATGCTGTCATCATTAAAAATAAACAATGTTTAGTGGTTAAAGTATAAATAACAAATCAGTTTGTAACAGTTCTTAAAGTCTCATCTTCATATGATGTATTATTTTTCTGACAGCTCCCACTTCACACTATTCTCAGGTGCTTCCCAATTACAATTTGCTCACTAACGTTCTGTAAGTTTAAAGGATTGGCAACCTCTTATATAAGTACAAAGGATATACATATATAACAGTAGTGGTTTGATTTGCTGCAAATGGATGGCATACAAGCAGATCAAATGATATTTAGCAGCTAGCACTATATTCAGATATCTAGAAGAGCATTATCTGCTCTCCCTTTATAAATGGGGAAAGGTCATTATTTTCAGGCCAAAGAGAGCTTGAGAAATGTCTCAATAAATAGGACAGTAATGGATTCAAACAAACTCTGTTCCTTGAGAAGAGTCCTAAATCCCACTTCTCTATAACCGATCATGTAAATCATTATAAATGATCACCTCCCTTGATCATCTCATTTCTCCTGCTGATTTTCCAAACACAGCTAAAATTTCCTTACTGAAATAGAAGAAATTTTAACCATTGTCTGATCATGAGCTTCTGGGGGGGTCGGGGGCGGGGAAGCTATAAGATTGAAGCAAAGAAAATGAGGGAATATTTTATGAATCTAATTCATAATTACCCTCCAAATCAGAGTACTGGCCCCTTGCAAACTCTTTTCCTATTACCAATGCATACATCAGTGCTGGACCCAGCCATGAACATGCATGACAAGAACAAGAATTAAATGTTAGTTGCAATAGATCAGCCACTACAATATACAGAGAGAGAGCTCTCCTGACTCTGATCATGTTCTTAATTTAGTAACATAAAAAGAAGACTTTTACCCAAAGATTACATGTTTTACTGGCTTAAGTGAAAAAATAGTTGGGATAGTTGCCCTTGTTTTCTCCAGAACCATGGGAAAACACATTTAGATATAAAATAACTGGTTTTATCTGTTTGATCATGAACAACAGATATCGTCAAATTCTCACAACAGAATTTAAGTGTATATTAATATTTTGAATATGCAATCTGATATACTGACCTATTACTGTGCTATCATCTAATTTTAGAGGCCTATGCTCTGCCAGTTTCAATGAAGAAAATTCTTTCCAATATGTACAAAGCAGAATTTAGTGGATGATTCTTACAACATGGAAGAATGGAGAGTTGAGGATGGACAATACTCTTGCTACAAACACACAGAGATTCTGATGAAATCTTGACCTAAAAAGATGCAATCCTGAGAAAACTAAGGGAAAAATACAGGAATGAAATATAAATTGATAAATTAAGGATCATAGTGTTTGGGGTTGATATATCAGAAAACATAAAATTCAGATCTGTATATGGGCAGTAAGTGCTAAGTGCTGCAGTTTAAAGTCTGTGCAGCCACAGGAGGCCGATGAGATGGATAAAATTTCAAAATATTCACTACCAAACAAGACAAAGGGTAAATAAATTCTTATTAAGAAAGGGGAGAAATATGGACTGAATACAAGTATAATAAATCAAATGAGAATTAAAAATAAAAACTTTATTTATCTATATCTTGAGTCTGCAAACTTTAAAGCTCTCTGATGCCTTCAAACTTGAATGTTTAAAGCTTTTTCCAGCTATTCCAGTGACTTCCAGGTTTCCTGTCATTGTGGGAATAAAAACTAATGGATACTTCTGTTATCTCCCAACATACAGCCTTGTGAGGGATTTTCTTAGGTACGGTCAATTTGGGTAAGTTTCATAAATGATTATCTAAATAATTTGAGTCATCATTTCCAAGGATACATTTGACCTAAGGTTGGAGCTCTTATGTACTGGATGTATAAGCATTTTACATGTCATCTACACATGAAGCTACATGGGTAATGGAGTTGTCCACACTGTTTACACAATCACCCTCTTACTTTATGTGGATTCCACAGAGCACTGCACCAAAAACAGTTGTGAACTGCTCTCAATAACATCATCATTCCAATAAGGGTGTGTTAAGACACACTTTGACTCATCTCAAGGGTTAAGATTTAATCCAAGGTAAAAGTGAGTACTCCACCATGTGTCTAAAATCACACACATATATATATATACATATATATATAATACAAAATGACTTTGAATTAATAGGTCTGTGTCACTAAGTAAAAGTATTATAGATATTAAACAACTTCAAAGTTATTAGTAATTAGCATATCTTTTATGTAGTTTTAACTGTTTAGTATACCAATCAATGAGGGTGCAATAACCTCAAATAATGTTAACCATATATATTAATATAATAATTTTCAAATGTAAGAGGAAGGCACATAACTGAAATTAGCTATGTATAAAGGATTATGGCTATTCCTACTAGAAGATCTAGTGATTGTACTATCTTTAGAATAATTAATTTGGTAATTTGACAGAGTGCTGTTTCTCCATTTGTAGGCCTTGCTACTTTTATTCTGTTGGTTTTAGTCTACAGAAATTTTATTTATTATTTATTACTGCCAGCATTTCCAGATTTACATGATCTATTCTTAAAGTCGGCAATATTAAAGAAGAAAGATTTTCTTCTTTCTCTGACTTTAGAATGTAGAATGATAATCTGCCTATTCTGGTTGCCTTACACATATCCACACAGACCACACGGAGAAAAGCTTGAATCATAGCTGGAATCTTGGTAGAATAACTTATGATCCTACCAGAACAGGAGAAGACAGAAGGCCTGAGAGGAGCAACTCCAAAACCATTTCACACTTCCCTCTGTATCATCTGTGAGGTTATCATGAAACCTTTTTCACCACATCCCAGATTCTGATGTGGTGTGAGGCTCTCTGTCCACCCCTCATCCAGAAGAAAGCTTTAGTATATAAAATCACCTAGCATGCAGTCTAGGATGGGCTCCTCAGTGATGGGGTATCCCAAAACTCAAGATGTTTTTGTTTTTGTGTTATTTCTCTTTGTATGGGATAAGAAACATGGGGAGCTTGCATCTTGGGCTTATCTTTCTTTCCATTGTCTATGTAAACAATAAACTGTCTAATGCAACAATCTTTGTTTTAATATATCTTTACCAGTTACATCAGTCAGGCCTTGGTCTTAGCTTGTTTTATGTGTACTTCACACAAAAATCAAATGACCTTGCAGGCTGTTATGGAAAGAGAAAAACTTTTCATGATGTGGAGGAGAAATTTAAAAACTATAGAAGGTGGAAATATTAAATTCTAACTAAGATATATCTTAGCTAACTATACCTTTTTTTTTTTTGAGCGTTTTGAAAGATCCCAGATACTTCTTCTGTATAAACCATTTTCTATTGCTAATGTAACAAATTAGCACAAAGTTATGGCTTAACACAAATCTATTATCTGATAGGTCTGTAAGTATAGAAGTCATCTGTCTCTCTGGGCATGATCTTCTATATCCAAAGTCAACAGCAATGCATCTCTCTGATCATTCCTCTGTCACTCACCACGGCTGAAAAAGCATCTCTGTCTTTAGGACTCATATGGTTGGATTTGTCCCATCCAGATAAGGATAATCCAGGATAATGTCCCCATCTGACAACACTTAATGTAGTAACATCTACAAAGCCCTTTTGCCCTGTAAGGTAATAGTCACAGGTTATAGAGATTAGGCTGTGGAGATCTCTGGGAGGGTACTCTACTCTTGCCATCAGAAATTGCTGATATCGGGCTCCTTGCTCACTGGGGAGTTTGCTTCTCCCTCTGACTCTCTCTGCTCTTATTCTCTCTTTCTCAAATAAATAAAATCTTAACAAAAAAAAAAAAGAAAGAAAGAAATTGTTGATAGAAGTACTCAATTGTTTAAAAATTATTTGTAGTTACGCTTGCTAAACTTAGAATGCTAGTGGGAGAGGATAAAATTAAAATTGAGCCCACATTCCCAGCAGCCATGGTAGAAACAGTTAGTATGAGCAGTTGCTATCTAGAACCATGAAAATCAAAATATCATGGTCATTACTAAAGGCAGAAGAGCAGATGGACCATTCAGAACCCAGAGAGTGGTCTAAAATGCAGAGATTTGACTGAAATTATATGGCTCCCAAAACAAAATCAGTAGGCAGCTAAGTAAATAAACCACACGTTACCAAGTAACTGGCAAAACTCAGAGTTTATAATAAAAAAAATCTAGGTCACCAAGTGAACTACTAAGCTCTATAAATCATGACCCTGTCCTGTTTCATACCTATGCAAAAAAATCTATGGACTCTGAAAAGGTTAGGTGAGTCTCCCAAGGAATTTTTTCTTGAATCATACATATTGGCAGGAAACATTGATCTCCTCCTTCCCCAAAGGAAACTGTCACTCGATAACCAAGTAACTGACCCCAAATTAACCCCAGTTCCATCATGTGACCTTAATCCACTAGGCTGAATAAAGCCTTATCAGGTAATAAATGGAGTTATTACTCAAGACCTCATCTTAACCTAAGTTGTCCTAAATCAATCTACGCATATTTACTCATTCCCTGAGGGCAGCCACACACCAAAGTATGTCACATTATGACATCCTCAGAAAATGACAAAACTGGTATTGGATTTAAGATTGAAAGAATAAATGGTTCATATAGCCTTGGGTAACAAGCTGGGAGTACTGGCTTCCAAAGACTCTACTCCATAGATCAAGGGGATCAGTATCACAGGACCTTACTACATGGCCACAGCAAACCAGAGTGCTAGAGCACACTAGTTGTTAAGATTCTACTTCAGAAAATAACTGGAAACTGATATGTTCGGCACCAACAGAATCCTGAAACTGGCATCCATCAACCATGTTGCAATAAAGGTCATGGTAGAAATGTGTAATATCACATGTCATGCCTGTAACACACAGGCATGTCTGTTAGAGGCATGTGTTACAGGTTACACCTGTAACCACATCTGCTAAATATATGTCACCAGCAGAGCTGGTATAGAGTATATGATGTTCTAATTGCCTGCATCCATTCTGATCTGCCAGCATCAATTTGAATGTTTAGTGCCTATGCTTAACCTTGTATTGAATACATTTAATATCAGCCCTGCCACAAACAAGATATGGAAAACAAAGGTGCTCTGATTTTTTATATGTCCCTTTTAGTTATTTTTGACCAAATAAAATTTTAAAGTGATAGGGCTTAAGAAAAACACTGGAAGTGTTAATCAAGTCATGTCTTCCATAGAGATGATGTCCTGAGCACATTCTCTTTACTAGAACAAACTAATATGATACCTGAAAGTTGGAATACTATTATTAATCTGGTCAATGTAGGTTTCTCGATAGCAGATGTGAAAATACAGGAAACCTCATAAAATGAAGTCAGGAAGCCATGAAGGGGGAACTCTTGCATACCACCATTTGCTCTAAGTAGTCTACTCCCCACTCCTCAGCAGGAAGAAATTTACATACCCCAGCGGGAGGAAAAAAGAATTTCTCCTTGCCCAACAACAGCTTCACCAACAAGCCCTGAGCAAAACAGCCCCTCCTAGCTTCTTCCTTTCTTCTGTAAAGCCAAGCCCCTTTCCTTTGCTCTCCAGAATTGCAATCCCTCTGCTATTCCCAAATAAATGAACTTGCTGGTAAAAAAGCTGGCTTTTTTTTGAAAGGTCAATTCAGGAATCTGAAACTATAGCTGTGGGGCAGTCTGACCTGTTGTTTCTAAAAATAAAGTTTTATTGGAACACAGCAAAACCCATTCATTTACATCTTGTCCATAGCTGCTCTTGTATTGCATTATATTTGCAAGAGTTATCATGAATCACAAAACTTAAAAAACTCTATTCTCTAGTACTTTACAGAATGAGTGTAGCAATCTCTGGTTTATATCAACAAGCAGAAAGGAATAGAAGACTGCTTTCAGCAGGCAAGAATTAAAGAGTCTTTTTGGTTTCTTTATGCAGAGATACTGATTTGTTTCTCTTCCCCAAATAATACACAGAGATTTCTACCATCTTATCATTGTAAATGATATTACATTCGTTTCTTCTATTGATGACACCATGCTGATATAACTGGGAAAAGGGGAATAGTTGGCACTTGAGATGTTTTTATAGTTCACTTGCATGACACTGGGTACAAACATAGTATCAGAAATGCAGAGCTCTGCCATTTCAATGTAGAATCTTACTGGCATCCTAAAAAAGAGAAACTTCGCTGGTGGTCCAGTGTACAAAACCTATATTAAACAAATTAATGAGATTCATTTGGCACACTGAAATACTATATAAAGTTTGCAGCAATTTGTTACTTTAATTATTTTATTCGTCAGTCTAAACACAAATATTGGATTACTTTGGCTTGAAGAATATTAGCAGAGGTATCGTAGAAGAGTAAATAAATTGAGAATTAAGATGATAAAACGTTGTGGAAGGCTTAGAAAGAAATTAAAACTTCCAACTTCAAGGAATTCCATGCAAGCAATTTATTCTATAAATTAAAATAAAATAAAAAACTGGGAAATTCCAATAATACAGATACTCTTTAATCCCACATTAGTTACTATTGGCACATAAATCCCAACCCTTGTCTATTACTCCACAGTGTTTAACAAGACATACCACAGATGCCAAACCTAAGCTTAGATATGTTGGATGTTCATATACTGGAATTAGAAAAAAAATTGCTGACTAGACCATAAACTGGAAATCTCACATTTATGTGGACATATCTTAGGAGTCTTCACATCAAAACTGTGAGGAGTAGGAGGCTTTTGTGGTAGAGGACAATCAAGGACCAAATATTCTTATTACATTCACTCATCAATCCCAATATTTTGATGCAAGCTGAAGATCTCAGAATAGGACATAAAGTTGGACAGTGGAAATAAAGTATAAGTCCCTGGACTATTTTTTTTTTTTTGTCTTCTTCTTTTTTTTTTTTTAATTAACCATCAAGTTTAGGTTAATGCTAAAATAAAATTTTGCTATTAAAGAATACAGAACATATTTTCTGGACAACTGAAATGATGGTCCATAAAATACCTAACCAAAATATATTAATTTGAAATTCTGACTACGGATGACAATTAGACCAGAGTGTGTTTTTTTTTTTTTTTAAAGATTTTATTTATTTATTTGACAGAGAGAGATCACAAGCAGGCAGAGAGGCAGGCAGAGAGAGAGGAGGAAGCAGGTTCCCTGCTGAGCAGAGAGCCCGATGCGGGGCTCGATCCCAGGACTCTGAGATCATGACCTGAGCCAAAGGCAGCAGCTTAACCCATTGAGCCACCCAGGCGCCACCAGGCCAGAGTTATTTTAAATAAAAAAAAATGAAATGAGATCCTGATTCTGTTACCAACAAAATACATTCATTAATTCTGGTTTCTACTTCAGTGAATTTGTCATGACCATCAGAACTGGAATGTGAATATTTATCGTACAACATATGTTGGTTGGACAAATTTAGTATCATCTATGGCTTTTGCTATCGTCCATTGACCATGGGTGTCTATGATATAAAACATTTCAAGTATATAAAATCAAATCAGATGGCTGGCAAAGGAGGGTAACAAAAATCTGAGCATTAGCTTTCCTACTTAATATGACATTATTCCTCTCAACTAATCAATTATATCCATTTACTAGGGAAGTTTTAAATTATATTATTGTATATACCATATATTTGTATATACCATATATATATATACAGTATATATATATACCCACATACACACACACACACACACACACACACACACACACACAGTATATATATAGTCTATATAAATATAGTATATATTAGGTTCTCCTGAGAAACTCCAGAATTTTGGTTTTAATCATTTCAACTATTCAAAGTTTCTAATGAACCTGGGTAGAAAGCTATCAAAGTCCCATTTACAAATTGCTAAAATTTAAGGTAGGTTCTATTTATACATCATAAGGTCTTGTTCCTTCTATCCTTGTATCAAGCGTGCCTAGATATCCTCAAACTCCTATAAAGTGAGCCTGCACTGTTAACTTTATTTCTGTTTACCAAGAGCTTATCTCACTTTTCCTGATGACTCAACCAGTTTCCATTTGACAAATAAAACCTAATAGAAAAATTGTGTTAGGGCTAATCCTTTCAGAATTCTTCCCCAGGATTTAGAGAATCAAAATCTTTACCCTTATTTTTTGACCTGCTAAAAAACAGACTGATCATGGAACCATGATGCAGCTAACTGCCTAATATGAAAAGATACCACTCCTAGGACACTTGCTACAGTCACACTATCTTTAGCAGAGTTAAAAAAGGCAAGATGACTTTTCCACTTACAGAAAAAACAAACAAAACAAAACAAAACGGCTCCAACGTATCTTTAGTTTGCTCTAAAATCTACATTATTGGCCATTCCCTAACAAGCTAGATCACAGATCAGTTTTATCTCCCCAGCCCAAATTTCTTCTTTCTTTCCTTTTTCTTCCTTCCTTTCCCTTCTCTCTTACTTTCCCGGCTCCCTCCCTCCCTCCCTTCATCATTCTCCTCTACACATCAGCTCCTATATTCATCTACTCATCTTCTTCTTAGACATCATTTATCTAGGAGCCTTATCAGGTCATCTTATATAACACAGGATATAGTTGTTCAGAATTACCACAAATTTCTTTAGTAAAGGCTTCATAATCTACTCACAACTGATTTTCTAAGTCTGAACTTTGACCTTGCTACCTTAGACCTCTGCCATTCTCCTTTCATCCAATAAAACTCCCATTAACTCTCCAAAACAAGACCCAAATTATGTCCCTACTAAAATATTGATATCATATGTTGAATTTGACACCAGGACAATTAGTAGGCAAGTCTTCTCAATGAACTCATCTTTTTGTAATAATTTCACATTTGTTATGGCCCTTTTAATGTTTTGTGGCTATGTTACTTCTAAATGTGTATACACACACACAATAAAAAAAGTAGGAATGTTAAAGAGAAACCATAATCCTTAACCTGGGAGGTAAATCAAGTTTACACAATATGTCTTTTCTTAACTAACAGAATTTATGTTTGACCACTTTACAAAGAAATGTACACAGCTTTCTTTCTGCTCATTTTAAGCAATTACAGCTCAGTTAGTAAATTCACAAAATAATACTTTCCTAAAGAATACTCAACTCAGGCCACAACTCCAGCCAATAGTCAGATATGTGCTGGCTAGATTCTTATTTAGATTTCTGTCCGTCAATCCCTAATTATATAACAGTCTGAAGCAAATCCACTTTAACTCAAAGCTTTTATTTTGGCACATTATTTACCTTCTCTGGTTTGATTTCTAGATCTGGTTTCTTCTCCTGAGCTTCACACTCGCAGACACTGTGAAACCAATAATTGAGGACGTTTTTCCATCATCATTTAAGATTGTTTAACAAAAACAACTTGAATAGACCAGTACTTAAGACAATTCAATCATGGCTATTGAGCATCTATCATTAAAACCGATCTCAGGCTTTACAGATGAGCTAACTTGCAAAGAAAATATCTTTTCTATGCTAGTCCACAGAAAAATATGGAAAGCTCACCAACTTATTTTACAAAGCCAACATAACCTAGCAAGACCTAATAAAGGCAGCAAATGCTTGTGTGCATGTGTGAACACACAAACTCTAGACCAATTTTATGTGTGACCACAGAAGCAAACATCTAAATATAATAGCACATGCATTCCAACAGTATGTTAAAATAATAAGCAATACAGATTTTTCTAGAAATCCAAGAACAATTCAACATTGAGAAATCTATCAACATAGTTCAGTGCATCAGTTATTGAAAGAGAAAAAAATGAGTTTATAAATACAGAACAGAACTAAAAATATCTGAAAAATTCATCAGTCACTCCTTATAAGAATCCTAAACAGAAGGAAACTGACTAATTGTGACTTTTAACTTCTTAATTTGAATATTGGACTAGACAGCAGGTGGGGGAAATGTTTATAGAGAATATTTTGGGGATGATTGGGGAAAAAAAGAAAAGAAGAGAGAGAAGAGAAGAGAGAAAAGAATAAAGAGAGAACAACAGAACAGAAAAGAGAAAAGGGAAGGAGAGGAAAAGGAAAAGGAGATTGTTCATGCCTGAGATCTAGTGTTCCCTGTCTCAGTTGATACTGACTAAATCTTGTGAACTACAACTATGAAATGCAAGGTAATATAACAAAAACATATTTAAAAATTGAAATTGATTTATCATTTATTTATAATTTTGTAATTGATAACTTTGCAAATAGGTACTAATTTCTCCTAGCTTAACCTTATGACATACAATTTAAAAAAAAAAAAAAAACGTGGCAGTTTAATACAACACAGATCTGTTATCTCATTGTTCTCACGAGTCAAGAGTCAGTCTGGCATAGCTGAACTGTGTTCTCTTCTTGGGGCCTCACCAGACTGTGGCCAAGAAGTCAGGTAAGCTATATTGTCCCCTATCAGCTTGTTTAGGGAATTCTGTGCCTCCAAGCTCACTCAGGTTATTGGTAGCATTCGTTTCTATGTCGCTCTACAGCTGAAGGCCCAGGCTCCCTGCTGATCATTCGCTGGAAACTGCTCATCTCCAAGAGGTTAACATAGTTCTTGCCACATGGCTGTCTCTGAAGCTCTTTTACAATATGGCAGCTGCTTTTTCAAAGCCAGTAAAAGAAGCTCTCCCCCTTCAGGAGGACCCACTCACACTATGAAAGGTTTCTGTTCTATTCAGGATAATGTCCTATTGAGTAAGTATAAATCAGTTGGTCTGGGATCTCAATTACATTTGCAAGATCTTCACATCTTTATCAAATAAAGTAACCTTATCACTAGATGGCATTCCATCATTTTTATGGGTCTTACCCGCACTGAATGGGATCATCTCAGAATTCTGTCCACCACAGAGGATTTAAAATATTTAAGCAAATTAACACCAAATAGACCTGAAACTTAAAACTGTAACACCTGTATTAAATACTCATCTAGACCTACATGCAGCACAGTTAACCTCTCTGAAACTCAGTTTCTTAATTTCAAAAATTGGAAGTCTACATCAAATGAATACAAAGGTCACTCTTTGTACTTAGATTGTGCTGACACTTACAATCTTAGTAACTTGGACAACTCGCTTCCCAATTGTATAAATATGGTGGCGCTACATTTAGTTTCAGTAAATATTATGGTTCCTTAAGTCACAGGCCACACCGCTAAGACAGAAAATAACTTCTTAAAGCAAAGTGGCAGTTCACACAATGGCAATTATTTCTCATTTTTAAGTATCACATTGTATTTGAAATCAGTTTCTTAAAACTGCAGAAAGT
The DNA here is from genome assembly GCF_011764305.1 of Mustela putorius furo. NCBI lineage: Eukaryota > Metazoa > Chordata > Mammalia > Carnivora > Mustelidae > Mustela > Mustela putorius. The sequence continues at coordinate 2,170,702 of NW_025421373.1, read as the reverse complement.
CATAATCTAAACTGACGAATGTTAAGATATAATGGAGCAATTTTTTCAAGTGATGAAAATGATAACAGTAAAACTGTTCTAATGTGTTAACTTAGAAATTAGAAGTCAATTAAATCTATATAATGCTTGAGGTTTTCTCTATATTACAATGATCTTGCAACAGATTACACATTAATTGCATTTGAAGACAAGAAAAGAGGAGCTGCTTTTTCCCACATTTTACAGTACATCTTATTTTTCTTAATAATTCTGTTTTAATCACACAGATATATACCTATATTGTACATCCATATCCATATGTGTGCATATATTATGTATATACAAAGACATATAAATCTAGTTTACCTATTAGATTGAAGGCACTTAAAATAATGAATATACTACCAAAATATAAAGCAGCATTTGCAGAATTAATATATTTCATGGGTAAAACATCTATTGTTGTTGCATGTGTGTGTTTAAACCAAGTATAGCTGGTAATTTAACACATGTTTCCCCAGCATGAAATAATAAAAACAACAGTATATGAAAGGAATTTCAGTGATTGCTAGCCAAATGCAGCTGCTATCTATGCCTCCTTCGGTCTTCCGTCCAGAGTCAAAGGAAGGCCCCTCTCAAAATTCAAGGTCATTACCCAGGCTATTATCCCATTTTCTCCCACAGCATTGATTTTTCTCCTTACACGTTCATTCCTGTCTGCCCACAAATATCCTGTTAGCCTTCCCACGTTGAAAACAAGTTCTTATCTCCTCTTCCTCCACCAGCTTTGCCCTTGTTCTCCATTTCCCTTGATAACAAAATGCTTTGAGTTCCCAGATTTTAATCCTTCTCAGCTCCACTAACACCATCTAGTCAGGCTTTTCTTCTGAACCTGCTCAGCAAGTTACTTACTTTAATGTGCAACTTCCCAGTCCCCATATCACCTGATCCATCACTAGTATTTGGTTAGGTGGGTATTGTCCTTCTCTTTTCTTCTCTTCACTTCCAGGACAGCATGTTCTTTTGGTTTTAATTTCATCTTCATGTACCTTCTTTCTCTGTTTCCTTTGCCATTTCCTCCTCTTTTGCCAAACATATCTATGTTGGAATACCATCAAACCCCGCACGCCTCCACTGCTGAAAATAATGTGGTCCATTGACCCCCATGGATTTAAATAGCTAAATGTACAGCTTCATCTTAAATCTTTTGAACTCCAATGACTTATTGAACATGAACCTTATATGGCTGATAGTCACCTCAAATTCCACGTTTTCAAACTGACTCTATAATCTTCACTCTCACAACCTGTACCACCTACAGTTTTTTCATTTGTCTTGGCTTAAATAACCATGGTATCTGCATGAAGCTAATTTATTTAGGAGTGTGATTCCACACAGCATGATTGCAGAACAGGAGAACTTCAATGGATAGGCTGAGATTTAACCAGAGATGGTACCTAGAACTATGTGGGAAAAGGAAGCTCATTATATTGTGGGGCCCATATAGAGTCTCCACCTTGTTTCATGTTCTCGGGGAAAGAGTATCAGGCTCGAGAGTGGCTGCTCTCCAAAGGCTAAATCATGCTCTCACTTGCTTTTGAATATTTATTTATTTATTTTTGAGAGAGAGAGAGACAGAGACAGAGACAGAGAGGGAAGGACACCAAGCATGAGTGGGAGGAGGGGTAGAGGGAAAGGGAGAGAGAGAATCTCAAGTAGACTCCCCACTGAGTGTGGAGCCCAATGCAGGGCTCACTCCCACAACTCTAAGATCATGACCTGAGCCAAAATCAAGATCCCAACCCTTAAGTGAAATTCCTTGAGTGACTGAGCCACCCAGGCACCCCTTTGTTTGGCTTTTCAATGTTTCTCTGCTACAAATGTTCTCTGATAGGTAATACCCTGAAACATAAAGGCATGCATACTTTGTTTCCATTCTCATGTTCCTATATACGTGTTTCTCCCACAGAAATCCCTGATTCAGAACGTCCAGTCATTTTCCTTCTATACTTAGGTCAAGCAGCTGTGCCACTTGCCATTCCTAAGTTCTGTCTGTCTTTATTCCAAACAAAGTGAATACTACAGTCCCTTGCACATAGCATGGAGTTTAGGACATATCATAAAAGAATTTTTAATGCAGTAATAATCTATTTATTATTAGCCTCAATGTATTGTCTTGAACCTTCTAAACAAGAAGTACAATTTTCTCTCCTCATTCAGTTGATCACACAGAACTCTCATGAGGCTACAGATTTGAGAAGATGAAGAGGAATCAATACTGCAGAAAGAAATGCCACAGGAGTCTGGGATACTTGACTTCCCTGCCATAAATTATATGGCTTATAAGTAACAGAAATATATTTCTCACAGTTCAGAAGTCTGGCAAGTCCAGAATCATAATGCTGGCAGACTCAACTTCTGGTGAGAGCCTGTTCTTAGTTCATAGATGGCTGTCTTCTTGCTGTGTCCTCACATGGAGGAAAGGGTGAGGGAACTCTCTGGGGCTTCCATTATAAAGGCACTAATCTTCTTCATAAGGGGTACACCCTCGTGACCTAATCACTTCTTAAAGTTCCCACATCCTCACCTTGGGGGTTAAGATTTCAACATGTAAATAATGGGGACACAGACATCCAGATCATAGCACTGATCATATAATTTAATTGACCCAATTGATCTGGTTAAGTCTGATCTTGACTGTATCATTTCATAAGATAGATTACTGCTATGTTTTCCTGGCATTATGACTCAGGGGATCTGATAACTCCCTGCTCATGATGGACACTTCAGGTGTCCCACAGTCAAGCATTTAGTTTCTGTTAAGGCCCAGAAAAGAATCAGGTATATTTTCAAAACAGGAATTATTTTTCTGCCAAAATAAAACCATGACTTTTTTTCCCTCTAGTGTCTTCCCTGAAATTATTCTATTCTCTTGCCAGAGACTTTGGTACTGTATTCTTACACAACACAAATATGTCTGGCACCAATGGTTCAGGGATATCATGTGGCCTAGGTAGTAGGGTAGGTGGGAGCTATTTCCTATCTCCAAGAAAGTTACTTTTTTGTTTTGGGATCCACTCCAAATTGGCAGCCTTTAATCAGAAGAAAAAAAGAATGTAGATAGTGGTCCCAAGAATGGTATTGATTAACCAGTATGGAGTTTCTTAGTGTTAGGTATACAGTCCAAAGTTTTTCTTAGAGGAAATGTGACAAAATGGCCCAAATCATGATACTCTATTTTACCAGTTTAGAAGAGTTTTTTTTTTTTTTCTTTTACCTTGACAAGCATGTATCTTTTTTTGTATCTTTTTTTTTTTTAAGATTTTATTTATTCATTTGACAGACAGAGATCACAAGTAGGCAGAGAGGCAGGCAGAGAGAGAGAGGAGGAAGCAGGCTCCCTGCTGAACAGAGAGCCTGATGTGGGGCTCGATCCCAGGACCCTGGGACCATGACCTGAGCCAAAGGCAGAGGCTTTAACCCACTGAGCCACCCAGGTGCCCCAACAAGCATGTATCTTAATAGGAATCTTTTATAAATGCTACATTCTGTTTGCTATTTCTAATTAGCATGATGGCATCATTATAGCTAAGAGTGTGAATATTGTGCAGAATGTCAAAATTTTAAGATGTATTTTATGTGGAAAGAGAGCAAGAGAATTAATATAGCTTCATGGCATGATTACAAATGTGTGCTGCTGTCCTTTGCACATAAACTATTTCTAAATTCATGATTGATATTTGAAAGGATGCATCTGTCAGATTAATAATCATATACTAAGTAGATCTGTTCTAGAAAAGATACCACTTCCTATACAAGATGCCTAACTGAAGCTATCAAGTAGTTAGATTTACGATACTGTACCCACATATACCACAGTCCACCTTGCCTGTGCAGGAGCCTGGCAGAGGGATGGAGTCAGATATGATAGGGTCCACTACCCTGAAACCTTAAGGTTTATGGTTGTCATCCTAATATGATTTACAATTCCCTTCATAGGTTGTAGTGAAATGATTGGTCTTCCAAATGGATCCCTCCTACCATAATAGCTTCTCAGATCTGGGAACTAATGTGAGCATTCTGCTATTGTTAAGTATCTGTGGCAATAACTCACTGGAGACTGAAAAGTAACTCTGGACTGAGTCCATGACTCACTAGACCCACTATAAAGTGAACTTGACTCAAACACCACTGCATACCCACAATCTATCTGTTCTTATTTTAACCACAGAAATCTGATGGGGCTCGGGGCCACCTGGTATTATAGTTAATTCAAATTCTGTATATAGTTCTTAAAAACTATTATTAAGTATATAATAATTATTTTTCTTCAGAGTTACTGTTGTAAATAGCCGAAGATCCCTCTGAGGAAAAATCATGTTGTTTTTTTGTCTGTTTGTTTAGTCCACTTACAGTGTCCTTCCTCAAGAAACCAGTTCTTCTCTTCAAACAGGCTCTGGATCTCTGACTGGTGTTCTCATAATGCCATACTAGATCTGGTCCACTTATTATCGCTTCAGTATGTTGGATTGCTGCCTCCCATACTAACTCTTCTCCAGCCACATTGTGCCTAAGCAGCTTCTTGAATGGGCCTAGGCAAGCTTCTATCTTAAGGCAGTGGCACTATTTCTTCTCCCTTAAAATTTTTCCCAAAGATATCCACATGTCTCTCATATTTATCAATTTCTGACTCAAACATTACCTTCAAATAAAGCCAGCTATGATCATTCTATATAAAACAGAAAACTTATCACCAGACCAACCATCCCTGATCCTCATTACCTTGTTTATTATTTTCCAAGCATGCATCAATCACCTACTCATATATTACTTACTAGGTTTAATTATCTATATTCCTTTACTATTATGCAAATTCCATTAAAGAAGAGATCTTTGCTTCTTCTATGTCCATATACTAAGTGCACTGTTATAATGATATACAATGCTGTATCCCAAGTACTGTTGTGAAAAGAGCTTAAAACAAATAGGTGCTCAATATATAATTGTTAAATGAAATAACTATTTTATTTGAATTGTAGTGGTTTATTTTCCTGTATTAATAAATCTGTGCTTTATATCAGGATTGCCATTGTCCATTTTACTGTGACTACAGAGTTGTAGTCACAGGTCCCTTTTTCATTCTAAGCAGCTATTATTTTATCTAATTGCCTTTTGAAATCATTTAAATATATAAACCTAATTTATAACATCCCTATTATAAAAACACATCTATTTGTTTTACTGAAATTGAAATACTTTTATGGGTGTAAAATACTGGATATTTGGTATTTCAAGTAGGTAAGGGGAATTCTTGGATAATAGGATTATAAAGGTCAAGTTCTGACACCAGAAATTTTGCATTAAAATGGTCAGTATTGCTCACCTATGTATCCCAAGTGTATAAACCAGAAATCCTGAGCCTGCAAATTATACAATATCCCAATATGTATATATAAAAATAAGAAAACTATTTTTATTTAATATGAAGAGTCTCCATTCGTATGATCTATGAAGGTGCTCTCCATTCCTCCATCACTTTCAGTACATTATGATGTTTTGCATAAAACTCTTTTTCCACCTCCATGGTGAAAATAGTAATCTTGGGCTTAGGGACATGCAACAGTACCCTCAGATAGTAGTCCTGCCTTAGGGATAAGAATATAAAAAATTATCTTACAAAAATAGGATTAGAACATTGATAACTAGGTATAGAATGAAAAGAATACATGTATAAAAGAAAAAAGGTACTTGTTAAGTTATCACTCATTGAACTGTAAAAGAATTTGGATTCTTAAGTGGGAAACCTCCCAAGGGCCAGAATAGAAAGCATCATCTTTATTTCCACTGTAACTTTTCTCTAACCTATATTTTTCCATTTCTTCTCTAAATTCTCCCCCAAATGTGGGTAGAGAAGAAAAAGAAACTATAAATTTGTAATATCTGACACCATATCATTTACAACACAAAAAGAAAGAATCTGAACTTCTTTATTTCATAGAAAAAGTGGTGTGTGCTGTGGTGAGGGACTGGCAGTAATAGAAAGGGAAGGACCAAAACAGGATTTCAGGAAGTGTGATGATCAGGGCGAGAGAAGGAGGAAGATGACTATTCTGTTTGTAATAACCTTCTAAAGCCTAGAGCACACCCATAGAAGTCATTTTCAAAAGGCCCAGGCACTTACGTCTCATAGTGCACCAAAAAAAAAAAAAAAAAGAAAGAAAGAAAGAAAAAAAGAAAAGAAAAGAAAAAAGGAGGAATCTATTACTAAAAGCGCAACCGACATGGACATTTTCCCACTCTTGACATCTAACTGTACCCATTATTCTACTCTGGGATCCAGTCCTTTAAAATTTACTTACATTCACTGACTTGTTAATGTCTAGTGGATTCCAATATATTTTTGGTTCAATTTTGAGTAATGCAAGTATTTGGATGTTTTCGGGTGTCTGTAGCCATCTGACAGTCATCTCTAATATACAGGAAATGGACAAACATATGGTAGAAAATAGCTACTTACCGATGATGATTTGGAAACACATGGTGTGCAAAATTCTTAGTTATTCTATTTCCAGAGGATACATTAAAAATGTCCTTAGTGCAACTGAGAAGGAAGTCCTTTCACCTGTGTTATAAAAATACACAGCCACTTGCCATACGTTGTAAAATCGTACTGAACATTCCATGCTTGTTTCAAATAGCATTTTCCTCACTAGAATAACTGAATTTATGAGCTCCTTGAAGGTGAGACTCATTCATTCATATAATTGTGTATGCATAACAAGCTTTTGGTATATATTTGTGTCACGATCCAGTAGGACATTCTTGCATTTCTGTCTTAATTAATTTTTATGGTCTACCTAACTGCCATAGAAATGTTCTGATAACACTAAGAAAAACTTGCATTCTCTTTTATATTAGATTAAGACTTGTCCTTTTATCCTCTTTATCCCAATCACTTGGATAAAAATAATATCGTGCCAATTTTTCATGTATCTTTAAAATTATTGGTGTAAACAGGGGCACCTGGGTGGTTCAGTGGGTTAAGCCTCTGCCTTCAGCTCAGCTCATGATCCTGGGATGGAGCCCCGCATCGGGTTCTCCGCTCCGTGGGGAGCCTGCTTCCTCCTTTCTCTCTCTGCCTGCCTCTCTGCCTACTTGTGACCTCTGTCTGTCAGATAAATAAATAAAATCTTAAAAAAAAATTATTTGTGTAAACACTATGGATATTGCATACCTACACATATGTGCACATAGACACATTTCCTATTACCAAATATCTGCTTCATCCTAGTTAAGCTCCTGTTAAAAGCTAATGATTCCGGGGCACCTGGATGGCTCAGTGGGTTAAGCCAGTTACTTTTGGTTTCGGCTCAGGACATGATCTCAAGATTGTGGGATTGAGTCCCACATCAGACTCCCTGCTCAGCACAGAGTCTGCTTGAGAATCTCTCTCTGCCCCTCCCCCCCACTCGTACACTTTCTCTCTCTCTCTCTCTCTCTCATTTTTTCTCTCTTTGAATGAATACAATCTTTTTTAAAGAAACTTAAAAATAAAAGCTAACAGCTTTAATAGTCAGGTGGTCTAACCCTAAAGTTAAGTTTTTTGTTTCATAATGTTGCCTCCCTGCTTATGTGTTTTTTTTTTTTTTTCCTGTTGAATACCACCCATACAATTTTCAGGATGAGAACACAGAAATCTATGTGATTAACATACAGAAAACTCATTTTCTCATTCTACCTCCCTCCAAGGAAATCTGTTTGCTTCTATATTCTCAAATGCAGGGCATGAAGAAGACAAATAAACAAACAAAAACACTGAAAAATTATTTGCTTAAGCATTACTTATAAGAAAAATACTCAGAAGTATACCAATATATATTTTTAAAGTAACTTAGAAAAACTAATGCTAAAAGAAGGTTTTTACACTCTTCCATGTATCTATTTCTAAGCTACTAATCCCTAATCACACCCAGAAGGGTACGTTCCATGATATAGCAATTCTTTAAGACCACAAGAATGGCAGGATATTTGCACAGACCTTCAAAAATCAACGTTCACACAGTAGAATGCTTTCACTTACTACCTATGTGCATTTGAAAAAGTTAGTTGGCTAAGGAAAATCTTAGTTTCCTTAGTTTTCTAAGATGAGGCTAATAAATGCCTAGCCTGCTTGGTCACAGTTACTATTAAATAAGTTTTCTAATGCATTTAAACCAGAAAAAAAAAACATTTTATAAAAAATAACAAATTAAAATATTTCATACAGTGTTAAATTAAAATAGACAAACTGAATGCTACCTACTTGTTTGGATAGCAGCAGGCCCCTTTACCTCAGCATCAGGACTGACAGATTAGGAATGACTAAATCTCTGAAATTAGAAGCACTCTTACAAGAAAATATGTGAATGTGTCATATTTGGTCAAACAATGCAGTCCAAATCTTTGTCTCATCCTTAAATGTTACTTCCAATAGGAAATTCAATTTTTGAAATGATTCACAGGAGACCATATAGTTTTAAAGACATATTCTCTACCCTGGTGTCCACTGAGAGAGAATGACTGGGAAATTTAAGAGTCTGTTTCTCTTTGGGTTTCAAGAGGTCATCTTTCAGGTTGATTTTAGGTTCTGTAACATGTTGATAACAGCCTGTCTGAGTTGATGTGTCTACATTGATTTTCCTTTGGGTAAGCCACATACATATTGTGTGAAGTGAAAGTCCTTAGAGCACCCTACTGCACTTTTGAACAAATCACTGTTATTTTGGAGAAGAAAAATGAGTCATCAGACGTGTATCACCAATACTCTGAAAATGTTACCACTTTCTAAAATTTTTGCTTGATCAGGTGCTTTGACAATGAACATCAGGAAATTTTAAAGTTAAAGAGATATATTTAGATTATTTAATATTCTAGATACGGGGATTTTGCAGTGGAAGAACAAATGTCCTACAAACAAAAAGAAGTTAAAATTATATTAGCTTTTAAGATGAATGAAAAAAAATCCTGAATTTACAATAATCCTTACTATTATAACCTAATTTTTGAAATATGATAGCAAAATGCATTTTTACATATTTGGAATATATAGTTTTATCTGTACTGTTGATTTTCCTCAAAAAACTAAGTGAGAAGAGGGATAGTTTTTGACAACTATATAGAAACAAAACAACTATAAACCTGGGTCATGAGGTACAGATACCATTGTTCAACAATCAAGAAAACTAAAAGGAAATAGTAGGGATAAAAATACCAACACCATTGAGGCCCATAATTTAGAGCTTGTAAGAAAAGGCTTCTCAGAACACACAAAAGAGACAAAGCTTTTGTTCAAAAAGAGCTAAAGCTCTCAGTCTTTTCCTGTAGCCAGCACTTTCTGTGTATGATGTGGGAATACATAATGTTTTAGAATCATTAAAGCAATGGAAATGTGAAAGTATCCTTTTGGAATTCTAGGAAAGTATTCTTCCTGTACTATAAAATTACCTTATTCATTCATTCAGTGACTATATATAGCTCTCACACAAAATCCTTCTGGGTATGTTAAACTGAAAAGCATTTTGGTAATATCACATGAGTCCATTAACATCAGAGAAATCTGTGCTTATATATTTATTTTATTTTCCTTTATTTCTAGCTATTTCTTCAGTAATATTCTTTCTCCTGCGAATTACTTCAAACTGGAGTTCTAGGATTTTCCTACCATTTCTTTGGATAATTCTCTATTACACCTGTAAAAGTGTGATATCGACACCACAATTGTGATTTTAAAATAAACTTGCCACTGTGGCAATGACTTTAAAATAACATTTCCAACTGAAAAAGCATTTTCTCTGGGTTAACATATAACTGATATTTGGTTTTTCTGATATCCTTAAGCTTTCATTTAGCCATTTGAGTCATTGAGTAAACTACTCAAGAGCGTCTTCTTTTGTATTCTGCTTGTGCCATTATTTAAAATACTAGGCTTAGTTTTCAGTGTATTTTCATTAAAGATCATGGAGATGGGGAAAAAAAGGTCAAGTGAAGGAAATGCCGAAAAGATAAAGTATTAACAAAAATTTCCTAAGTGAAGCCCACTTTTATACCTTTATATTGATATTCTGCTGTAGAAACTCTTATTTGGTATTATATATGAAAACAAATATTTAATATTATCTTCATAACTAAAATATTATTATAAAGTGTCCATATTTTATAATTATCTTTAATAATTAATTTTACAAACTACCATCTTTAACTCTAAGAAAACTTATTAAAAACTTAGTTTATTTCTTCAATTAGCGATTTTCTGACATATTACAAAATATTAGTAACAAAGGAAACAAACAAAAAGTAAATCTTCAATCTTCAGGAGTATGCAAGCACTGTCCATTCCAAATGCATACTTAAAAAATAATCATCTTTGCAGATAACGGAAAAACATATCTAGATGATTGGAAAAAAAGTTCAAAAGAATAAACCAAAACAGCTTTCTCTAAGCAAAATAAACACAGAGAGTAAAACAAATGGATGTTTACACTAGTTGCCATTACTGATAACATATATATCTGGATACTTAGATTAGTTCTTCAAATTTTACTTACAACAGACATTACGTTAGATGTCAAACATGAAACTAAACCAAAGGGAATTTCCAACTTGACACTAATGCAAATATAACTGGTGACACCGGTAACAATCTATTGCAATAAACTCCAATAAACAATATTCAAATGCTCTATGAGCATGTAAGTGGTCATTCGGCCCATGCCCAAGGTATCAGACGAGGTCTGAAGGAAAAGTTATCAGGCAAAGTGAGTGTATGGGAGTGCCAGGGATGGAGACAAGGGGAAAAAAAGTTTCCAGAAGAAGGAAAACATGTAAGGAGTAAGAAGTCCTATGAAGGGTTTCAGATTTTGCTCCATTTGCAAGCTAACAAATTAGCTTCCTGTGATATCATAAAGCTTTAAAAGAAAAAAAAAGGGCACACAACTTCTGGATCAGGGGTAAAAAAAAAAATAAAATAAAAAAGAGGACCCTATTATAGCAAAGCAAACAGCATGAGCTCCATGCTGATGTTCTTTCAACTTACCCCCTAAAGTCCTTGGGGGAGAGGGCCCCAGCGATGCTGCTCATGCAATGAGGCTGCATGACAGCTGAGGAACCCAAGCTTAGGACATTTCAGTCGTTTAGCAGGGGATATAAACCATATACCACACCTTTGCCTTAGAGAGAGATATTATCTTTATTACACTGGACAGCAAACAGAACTGCCCTCTGTTCTGGAGACAGACATTGTAGCTTCTGAGACCATTCACTACATAATCTTGAGAAGTTAGTCTGACATACAAGGTAGTGAGTACTTCTGTTTGCAAGATGTACAAAACAAGGAGATTATGCTTTGGTATAGTTTATATAAATATCACAAATGTGTTTTCTTTTCCTGGGAGTATGAAATATTTTATCCATGAATATATCTGAATGTATCCCTTTAGGCTAGGGCCTGGAAAATAGTACTTTGATAATTATCCCAAACTCTTCCACTGTTAAGATCTGTGGAGATTTTGGATCCCTCATGAGATACGTTTTGATAATTTACATTTTCAAAGAAAATCATCTCTTTCAATGAGATATTAAAACTCACTTGCATAAGAATTTGTAAAGTGCTTTTATAGTACTTTTAATTTCCTATGTCAGGGAGTATTATTCCCATTTCATTTCTAATTTTGAGTGTTTGTACCTATTCTTGTTTTCCCTGTAGGTTCTGTATATATATATATTTTTTTTAATTTTTTTATAAAGAGCTTTTAAGTTTTAAAGCAATTCTGATCTCCCTTATTTTTATTTTTCAAACAATGTTTTCTGATTTTATTTTTATAATTTTATCATTTTCTCATTGTTTGTGTGATTTAAATGCCCAAGAATTTATTTAACTAATGGTCATTCTTTCTGTTTCTCCTATCTATAAATGCTCCCACTGTGGCAGGGGGAGGGTGTATGCTCACGTGTCGGTGCGTGTACACACACACAAGTGTGTGATTTACCTCCCCTGTGGCCCTTTTATTTCTTTTCTTTCTTTTTTTTTTTTTTAAGATTTTATTTATTTGTTAGAGAGAGAGAGAGACAGAGCACAAGCACAGGCAGACAGAGTGGCAGGCTAGAGGCAGAGGGAGAAGCGGGCTCCCTGCCGAGCAAGGAGCCTGATGTGGGACTCAATCCCAGGATGCTGGGATCATGATCTGAGCTGAAGGCAGCCGCTTAACCAACTGAGCCACCCAGGTGTCCCTCTTTTCTTTCTTTTACAAGCAACCTTCATGAAACAGTGGTCTATACTTAGTCTCTACTTCTCCTAAGCTGTCTTTTAGTATTCAAATATTTGCCTTCTAATCTGACTTCTGTCTATATTAGTCCCCTAAGTACAGTGAAAATTTTTCCTGTTTATACTCTTCAAACTCCTTTTTCAGATCATTTTTCTCTAACTGGCCAGATTTTGTCAAAGCCTAGCTGCGAAACCTCTTCCTTTTTAAATGAGTTTGTATTTCTAGGCAACATCATTCATTTTAGGACATCATTTTGTTGATGAATCCAAGTCTTATCTCCAGTTTAAACCTCTGTACACAAATAACCAACCATTAGTTTAACCTTCCATTTGACGTCTAAAGAAACCAGACTCAACTTATCCAAAACGAAGTTATTATTTGCATTATTCTTCCAACACTAAATTTACTCCCTCTTCTGTAATTCTAACCAAAAACACAGGAAGAATCAAATATCCATCAAGTTGCTAGTTATAAAATCAGAGATTAAATAAAATGGTATGAAAAGAAGTACCATGTAAAAGCTAATGCAAATTTTCTCATTATATCAATATTGGACAGATAGAATATAATACCAGAGAAAGGAGGCCATTTCAGAAACATAATTGTGATTTATAATCCAGGAAGATTTATCTTCTGAACTTGTTTGCCCCTAATAGCATATCTTTAATATATATGAAGCAAAGACTGATGAAGTTATAAGAATAGATAAACCAATAATCATAAGAAAGTTTTAACAGATATCTCTTAGAAATTAATGGAACAAGCAGACAGGAAGGATACAAGAGATTTGGCTAACATATATAACAAATCAAGATACATGCCATTAAAACCCATCAACTGAGCAAAATTCACTCAAGTGGAACAATAACTAAATTGGCCACCTGCAGGGCATAAAGTAAATCTCAATAGTTTCCAAAGGAATGCATTCTAGTTAATATTATCTCTATCCACAATAAGATTATATTAGGAGTTAGGAGAACAATATACATAGAAAACAAAAGTATATTAAAAAATTCAAGCATTTCCTTCAAACTATATATATGGTTCAAGAAGACATAACAAAAATCAGGAAAAAATGCACAGAATTGAAAAAAACACAGTATTTTTTCAGGGGAAAAAGAAAAATAAGAAAGTATTTTTTGCAGATAATAAAAATAACAAATTCTTAATTAAACTGATTAAAATTTAAGGAAAGTAATTAACAGGAGGCACTAGGGCTCAATGTCATCAGTTAAGAGAACAGCTCTATAGAGTCTCAAAAAAACTTATATGTAGATTATTTTTGTGTGTATATATATATGTGTGTGTGTCTATATATTATATATTCCATACATATATTATAATAAACATGTAACTATTCTAAGTAAAATAAAAAGTCATGTAAAACCTATGTTTTATCAATTATAAGTACTCCATCACACTGTGGGCTCATTTGGAACTTAGATCCAGTAATTCTTATTTATGAATTGTTGCAAAACAATTATGTTTTTTCCAAACTCAACTCAGCAGGACATCCTTAGTCCTTAAAATATCATAACAAAGTCTTCATGTTCAAAGCAAAGTAATAATATTATGGCATTGATAAGTTTCAGGTAACATGAAGAAAATTAATGCTGAGGGGTTATCACCAGGAGCTAAGATATAGGAGAAAGGTACATGTTCATAATATTGACAAGGGATTAAATCTGAGTTATTTCAGGGGTGCCTTGGTGGCTCAGTTGGTTATTCATCTGCCTTCAGCTCAGGTCATGATCCTAAGTTCTGTGATGGAGCCCCACATCGGGCTCCCTGCTCAGTGGAAAACCTGCTTATCCCTCTGCTTGTGTTCTTTCTCTCACTCACTCACTCTCTCAAATTAATAAAATCTTTAAAATAAATAAATAAATCTGAGATATTTCAAAGTAATGGTTAAAATTGAGTAGCAATTCACATATGTCAAAGTCCTATTACACGTAAACTCTGATATGAGCTACAACTCATATGATTAGGCTTGGTGAATATCGGTAGGCCCACTATTAAAAAAACAAAAACAAAAACAAAAAAAGTCAAATACATAGGTGACCTGAATTTTAGGTGGCAAGCCTGGTCAAGAGCACATTACTTTAACCTATCAATTCACAAGTTAGTGCAGAAAATGGGTCAATGTAGGGGAAGGTAAGGCTAGACTCTGGGATTTCAAGATAAACAGGAATTGACAGGCAGGATGCAACAAGTGGGTTAGTTTGTCAAGAAAGATACAGAAAGAGCCAGGCTATGTGGGAGAACAGGCAGAGGCATGTCCAAAAATATACACAGATCTTGGATCAGAAGTTTATGTTGAACATGAAAGATCCAAAACTTCTTTGAATATGTATAAAGTGAATCATCAAAGATAGATTCTTATGCTTTGATATTTTGCCAAAGGCTAAAGAGTAATAACATACTGAATAGCTTAATATCAATTTAAACAAATACATAATGAATGTGTCTAAAAGCTCTCTGAATTTTTTTTTATTTTTTACTTTTGAATTTACTTTTTAAAAACTAGAGATATATTAGAAACATTTATTGAATAATAACATAAAATTAAATATGAACATACAAGTGCACTTATTAAAAACACCAAGTCTTGAACAGAACTATCTGGTCTGAAGTTCCACCTGCTCCAGTGACTAAATTTAGTGCCAATGGCACTAAGCCATTTGTAGAATGGTGGTAAGAATAGTCCTACCTCTTAGAGAGGTAAAGAGAACTAAAGAATTTAATAAATGAAAGAACTAAGAATAGTGCCTAGAGCACAGAGTCAACACTCCTCAAGTGTTAGACAGAACTTCCCAATGTAAAAAGAAGTTGCGATGAAAATACATTTTTCACTGATGTTGGAAAGCTGAATACTATTTCATAATCTGTCAAATTAAAGATACATAATTATTTATTTTTGGTAATAAAATGCTTTTAATTTTTAATTTATTTTTGAATCACATATTTTATTTCTAATTTTTGTAAAAACATACCAAAGTAAATGGTATCAGTGCTGAAAATAGATAAAAATTATCACCTTGCAATATGCAAGTTAAAAGGCATATTATTTAAATCAGTCAGTTTGGATTCAAAGTAATGCAGGCAATGTAAGGTAATACAAAGCATTAATTCATCTATAAAAATCTATTTTTTAGCAATATTAAACTTTCTTTTTTTTGGTTAATTTTTATTTTCTAAAATTTCATTGAGCTCTTTTTTTTTTTAACTTTTAATTCTTTATTTTTTATAAACATATATTTTTATCCCCAGGGGTACAGGTCTGTGAATCGCCAGGTTTACACACTTCACAGCACTCACCAAAGCACATACCCTCCCCAATGTCCATAACCCCACCTCCTTCTCCCAAACCCCCTCCCCGCAGCAACCCTCAGTTTGTTTTGTGAGATTAAGAGTCACTTATGGTTTGTCTCCCTCCCAATCCCATCTTCTTTCATTTATTCTTCTCGTACCCACTTAAGCCCCCATGTTGCATCACCACTTCCTCATATCAGGGAGATCATATGATAGTTGTCTTTCTCTGCTTGACTTATTTCGCTAAGCATGATACGCTCTAGTTCCATCCATGTTGTCGCAAATGGCAAGATTTCATTTCTTTTGATGGCTGCATAGTATTCCATTGTGTATATATACCACTTCTTCTTGATCCATTCATCTGTTGATGGACATCTAGGTTCTTTCCATAGTTTGGCTATTGTGGACATTGCTGCTATAAACATTCGGGTGCATGTGCCCCTTTGGATCACTACGTTTGTATCTTTAGGGTAAATACCCAATAGTGCAATTGCTGGGTCATAGGGCAGTTCTATTTTCAAGATTTTGAGGAACCTCCATGCTGTTTTCCAGAGAGGTTGCACCAGCTTGCATTCCCACCAACAGTGTAGGAGGGTTCCCCTTTCTCCGCATCCTCGCCAGCATCTGTCATTTCCTGACTTGTTGATTTTAGCCATTCTGACTGGTGTGAGGTGATATCGCATTGTGGTTTTGATTTGTATTTCCCTGATGCCGAGTGATATGGAGCACTTTTTCATGTGTCTGTTGGCCATCTGGATGTCTTCTTTGCAGAAATGTCTGTTCATGTCCTCTGCCCATTTCTTGATTGGATTATTTGTTCTTTGGGTGTTGAGTTTGCTAAGTTCTTTATAGATTCTGGACACTAGTCCTTTATCTGATATGTCGTTTGCAAATATCTTCTCCCATTCTGTCAGTTGTCTTTTGATTTTGTTAACTGTTTCCTTTGCTGTGCAAAAGCTTTTGATCTTGATGAGATCCCAATAGTTCATTTTTGCCCTTGCTTCCCTTGCCTTTGGCGTTGTTCCTAGGAAGATGTTGCTGCGGCTGAGGTCGAAGAGGTTGCTGCCTGTGTTCTCCTCAAGGATTTTGATGGATTCCTTTCGCACATTGAGGTCCTTCATCCATTTTGAGTCTATTTTTGTGTGTGGTGTAAGGAAATGCTCCAATTTCATTTTTCTGCAAGTGGCTGTCCAATTTTCCCAGCACCATTTATTGAAGAGGCTGTCTTTTTTCCATTGGACATTCTTTCCTGCTTTGTCGAAGATTAGTTGACTGTAGAGTTGAGGGTCTATTTCTGGGCTCTCTATTCTGTTCCATTGATCTATGTGTCTGTTTTTGTGCCAGTACCATGCTGTCTTGATGATGACAGCTTTGTAATAGAGCTTGAAGTCCGGAATTGTGATGCCACCAACGTTGGCTTTCTTTTTCAATATCCCTTTGGCTATTCAAGGTCTTTTCTGGTTCCATATAAATTTTAGCATTATTTGTTCCATTTCTTTGAAAAAGATGGATGGTACTTTGATAGGAATTGCATTAAATGTGTAGATTGCTTTAGGTAGCATAGACATTTTCACAATATTTATTCTTCCAATCCAGGAGCATGGAACATTTTTCCATTTCTTTGTGTCTTCCTCAATTTCTTTCATGAGTACTTTATAGTTTTCTGAGTATAGATTCTGTGTCTCTTTGGTTAGGTTTATTCCTAGGTATCTTATGGTTTTGGGTGCAATTGTAAATGGGATTGACTCCTTAATTTCCCTTTCTTCTCTCTTGCTGTTGGTGTAGAGAAATGCAACTGGTTTCTGTGCATTGATTTTATATCCTGACACTTTACTGAATTCCTGTATAAGTTCTAGCAGTTTTGGAGTGGAGTCTTTTGGGTTTTCCACATATAGTATCATATCATCTGCGAAGAGTGATAATTTGACTTCTTCTTTGCCGATTTGGATGCCTTTAATTTCCTTTTGTTGTCTGATTGATGAGGCTAGGACCTCTAGTACTATGTTGAATAGCAGTGGTGATAATGGACATCCCTGCCGTGTTCCTGACCTTAGCAGAAAAGCTTTCAGTTTTTCTCCATTGAGAATGATATTTGCAGTGGGTTTTTCATAGATGGCTTTGATGATATTGAGGTATGTGCCCTCTATCCCTACACTTTGAAGAGTTTGGATCAGGAAGGGATGCTGTACTTTGTCAAATGCTTTTTCAGTATCATATAGTTCTTGTTCTTTCTTTTATTGATGTGTTGTATCACATTGACTGATTTGCGGATGTTGAACCAACCTTGCACCCCCGGAATAAATCCCACTTGGTCGTGGTGAATAATCTTTTTAATGTACTGTTGAATCTTATTGGCTAGTATTTTGTTGAGTATTTTCGCATCTGTGTTCATCAAGGATATCGGTCTATAGCTCTCTTTTTTGGTGGGATCCTTGTCTGGTTTTGGGATCAAGGTGATGCTGGCCTCATAAAATGAGTTTGGAAGTTTTCCTTCCATTTCTATTTTTTGGAACAGTTTTAGGAGAATAGGAATATTAAACTTTCTTAAATAATTTCATTATGAATGTTGCAATGAATATTATGGACACATTTATTCAATGTAACTAATTTGTGTGTGTGTGTGTGTATGTGTCTGTGTGTATCCACAGGCTGCAATAAAAATATTAATACTCATGGGAATACTCTTCACTAATGATTTTTTAAACTTACCTTTATTAGTTGAAACTTTGATATTGTACCATTATAAGAGTAAGATTAAAATAAAAGAGCTCATACCATGCTAATATTAAATAAAAATTTTCAAGCATTATGTGTAAATGTATATGAGAAGACATGGAAACATATCCATAAGTTATTAAATATACAATTTTGAAAGTAATTAATATTCAGTAATAATATCCTAAGAGCAAATAGAAAGCATTTGAAAAAAAAAGGTTGTATTCTTAGTACCCAGAGTATATTTATATTAAAATTTCATTTATGTTTTATTTTTTTAAAGCTTTTATTTATTTATTTATTTATTTATTTATTTTTTTAGGAAGAGGGAGTGCAAGAGTGGGTAAAGGAGCAGAAAGAAAGAGGGACAAGCAGACTCTGCACTAAGCACAGAGCCCACCATGGGGCTGGATCCCAATTCCATGACCCTGAGATCATGACCTGAGCTGAAACCAAGAGTGGGACACTTAATCGAATGAATCAGGCTGGTGCCCATAACTTCCCATTTTAATACAATATATGCAACATCTACATCTGTATTTATCTATGAAAAAATAATTACCTGGACCAAAATATTAATAGTGTTGAGCTTGAGACACCATGTCTGTGAGCTTTTCTTTTCTTTCTTTTTTTTTTTTTTTAAGATTTTATTCATTTATTTGAGAGGAAGCATGAGAGAGAAATCACAAGAGGGGTGAAGGGCAGAGGGAACAGCAGAGTACCCACTGAGCAAGGAGCCTAATGCAGGGTTTGATTCCATGATCCTGGGATCGTGATCTTAACCGAAGGTGGACTCTTGGTCAACTGAGTCACCCAAGCACCCCGAGAGTTTATTTATCTCAACCAAATTATGTCGGCTCTGACGGGCATGTTGGATGACAAAGATGAAGACAATATTCAGTATGCTTGTCCTGGGACTTTTAACTTAGTTCTCTTCTTCATATTCCCCTTTGGTGCTCCAAATGAAGAAGTGTTGACTTCTGCTGACTATAGTTCTAAAGCTCCCACAACACCTTACTGAATATCAAGCTGTATTAAAATAGTATGTATAATATACATGGATAATACATTGTAGGTATTATATAGTTTACCTCTATAATATTACGTAAATACCTATACACACACAGTTCTAACCCTAAATATACGTTTCAATATATGACTGGGTAATAAGAGACTAGCCATAATGAAATTTTTATTTCTCTACCATCATATTTTCTTACATGCCCTCAAATGTGAGTTCACAGATTATTATTTTTCAAGCTACATTTTTTCTAATTATTATTAATTTATCTTTTTAAGATATTTAGGTAATAACTTTAATTTCATTCAATTTCCATTTTTAATCATTTTGGCCATATAAATTAGGATAGAACCATTAGAAAATTATGAAAATATAATTATGCACACACAATAATCACTATTTTAATGATTTTTGCAGTTGTGCTAGTATCCAATTATGGATTGTTGAGTTATGGAGAGAGGCAAACAGGCTTGATAAGTATGAGCACAAAGTCTGTCAGTTCTCTAAATACACACACACACACACACACACACACACACAAGATTCAAGAAACATTCCTTTTCTAGAGGAGCCAAAAGTAATGCATTTCTTTAGTCAGATGTTACTACAACTGTTACCTATAGCACAAGCTCACTTGGTTCTTCTTTCTCAAATTAGAATTGAAAACTCTCTTCATTTAAAACTTGAATGATGCCTTATTTGGGTGTTAAAAAGAGACCTCTAAAAATAGCAATTGCATTAAGGAAGTCAATAGAACTTACATTTTAATTATTATATTGTACAGAATCAGATTTGATTGTGATAACAGACTTATCATTGATCATCCAAACGATAGCAGATTTTGAGATTTAATAAATTATTTGATTGTTAACAGTTACTAATCTTGTAAATAACACAAACCCAAGTGACTATCTAATCATTTAAATTCCCATAATAAACAAAAACACTGCCACTCAATGCAAAGACACTATAATAGAGATAAAGCAATCTCTCAAAAATTTTAGTGGGCATATTTGTTTTCTTTTTTTTTTTTTTTAATTATTTTTTATTTTTTATAAACATATATTTTTATCCCCAGGGGTACAGGTCTGTGAATCACCAGGTTTACACACTTCACAGCACTCACCAAAGCACATACCCTCCCCAATGACCATAATCCCACCCCCTTCTCCCAAACCCCCTCCCCCCGGCAACCCTCAGTTTGTTTTGTGAGATTAAGAGTCACTTATGGTTTGTCTCCCTCCCAATCCCATCTTGTTTCATTTATTCTTCTTCTTGTTTTCTAATCATAATTATCATTATGTATCTTTTTTTTTTTTTTGTCGTTGTTAAAGCAAAAGCACTTTATTTTTTTTTTTTTAATTTTTTATTTTTTATAAACATATATTTTTATCCCCAGGGTAATAGTGACTTATTTTTCATTATCTCAATGATGTCATCACCCTATAATTTGATTATAGATAAAGCTTTTTCATTACCACGAAGGACTCAGTGAACTCCTACTCCCAGTTCAATTATTGCAACAATTTTAAGCCCATGTACAAGCTAATTATAAGACAGCATGAATAGTCAGAATGAATATAAATAATATCAATGGTTCATGTTCTCACAGCATGATTCTGTTAAACACTTACTATAAATAACCAATTTTTTTCCAGGTGTCGCTGGGAAAATGTGCTTATAGAATGATTTCCTGTGTTATAATATTGCAAGCCAACCATCCTACATTTCTATACTGTTCTGCTTCATTTTTTTTTTCCCTGAATTAAAGTTTTCTCTATCGATAGATGTTGTAACACTGAAGTTCATGGATTTCATGTTATTATGCTGTAAACTCAAAGATTATCTGGTTAACTACACATATGGTAGCCATTAAATAGGGACTTCATTATGGATTGGATGACATAAAAACATATATTTAGGAGAAATTTTAACATATAAAAGGATTTCATTATAATTACAGGATTAAAATTCTAAATTACTTTTGTTTTAGATTTTATTTATTTATTTGACAGAGAGAGAGAGAGATCACAAGTAGGCAGAGAGAAAGGGAAGCAGGTTCCCCACTGAGCAAAGAGCCTGATGGGCTCCATCCCAGGACCCTGAGACCATGACCTGAGCTGAAGGCAGAGGCTTAACCCACTGAGCCATCCAGGTGCCCCTCTAAATTACTTCTGAAAAGGGAACATGATGCTGCAGAAAAAGATGACTATGATCCAAAAAAGGTAGACTCGTTTACTAATCAGCTCTTTGAAAAAAGGCAAGCCACTTTATTTTTTGGTTTCTAGTTTTTGTTTTCTATACAGTAAGATAATTGAATTAAATTAAATCAAAAGTTAAAACTATAACATCAAAGTTTTTTACTTACAAATTAACAAACAAAATCAATAAAACAAATGAAGGAAAAATAGCAAGACCCATAAAAACAATTTCCCAGAGAAATTTCTTTTTGTCAGATAACTTAATGTCCTTAAAACATTTTTTTTTAAAGATTTTATTTATTTATTTGACATAGAGAGATCACCATTAGGCAGAGAGGCAGGCAGAGGGAGAGAGAGAGGGAAGCAGGCTCCCTGCCAAGCAGAGAGCCTGATGCAGGACTTGATCCAGGACCCTGAGATCATGACCTGAACCGAAGGCAAAGGCTTAACACACTGAGCCACCCAGGCGCCCTAATGTCCTTAAAACTTTAAAGAAACTCTAACATTAATTCTAGAGAATACACGAGGAAAGGATTTCTTTCAAAAACATTTGAAACTTGTATTTAACCTGAAAGGGAAAACATTAATTTAGAATTTATATACTATAAAGATACTTATACAATTCATAGGCAAATTAATTAAACATTTAACTGTTTTCCTTTTCTACTCAGCATTTCAGAAAGATAATTCCATCTCTCAAAACAGTCATATTTTACCTTACTAAAGCTGATAACTTTATAGAATTTCTAAATATTCTAAATATTTGTGGCTGAGTATATGAATTACAATGAAATTTAGGAAATAAATCCAAGATTATTTCAAGGAGTACTGATGTGGAAAGATTTAATTTCAACATTACAAACTGCTTTAACTCAATAAAGAAAAGAGGACAGATAGATTCTGTTTACTAAACATGTCTCCCAAGTAATATTTATTGGTTACTAGATGAAAAGATCTGCAACCTAACAATCGTGCTCCCCAGTCAAGGGATACAGAAAAAAAAAAATGTTTTATATAAGCAAAGATATAGGAATTGCTACCTTATGCTTAGTGTGGAACCTGGGGTGCTGGAGTGTTTTCCTCTGTGTTCTTCTATAGCTTTGGCTATTATCACTCCCTGAAACACTTCTCTTTCTCACACACACACACACACACACACACACACACACAAAGAGAGTGAGAGATAGAAAATCTAGCTTCTGTTCTTGCCCTCTCTCTCTGTTTTGGTGGATTTCTAAGGCTGACTACTCAGTACTAGTCTCATGATGGGGCAGACAAGCCTTCTTGGTTCTTCCAGTTCACCTCTGTAATAGTTTCCTATTGCTGATATGACACATTATCACAAACTCAGTGCCTCAAAACAATGCACAATTCTTATTGCAACTCTGGAGTTTCAGAGTCTAACCTTCATATTCCTCAGCTCAAGTTAGGTGTCAGCAGGGCAGGCTCTTTCTGGAGTCTTTAAGGAAGAATTCATTTGCTTGCTTTTGCTAACATCTCAGACATCGGCACTCCTTGACTTATAGGCTCTTCATGGGCTCTGCTTCTATCAAATATCCCCTGCCTGCTTCAACCCTCTTGTCTCCCTCCACAGGACTTTTGCCATGACATTAGATTCACTGGGATAATCTAGAATAATCTTGTCATCAAAAGATTCCAGGAACCTGTGAATATGTTATGTTACTGGCAAAAGAGACATTAATTAATCACATACACAAGGTCCCTTTTGCCTGTAAGGTAAGATATTCACAGGTTCCTGGAATTAAGATGTGGACGTCTTCCTGAGGTTATTATTCAGCTGACGACAAACCTCAATCTTAGGCAGATCCTATGGAGCTGGGCCTGCGGACAGTGCCTTCCACGGCTTCCTTTCAACAGCCAAACTACCTACTTTCTGGGGTGGGTTTTGGGCAGGAAAGAGAAGGTTTTTGTTATGTTTTGTTTGTTGGTTTGTTTTTGGTTTTGTTTTTTTTTTTGTTTTGTTTTGTTTTTGTTTTTTTGCCCCTTCCTGGTATTATAAGATCTGTCCTTTGAATTGGGGCAGAATCTTCAGCCCAAGGATTTTGTACACTTCCCTCTCTCTCTGGAAGCTTCTCCTGTAAGCAGTGCCTGAGTCCCAGGGGAAGGAATAGTTTCTGTATCTCTTAGAGCAGCAGATACATTTTTTGTTTCTGCCCCTCCTCCTGAAGCAGTGAATTTTTTACGGTCAAAAGGTAGTGAGGGTTTGTGGACCCTTCCCCATCAGTTTAGAGTTTTTGGTTCAAAGAGAAAGTACAGGGAAAGTAGCTGTCCTCTGTTCCATGGTTGTAGCTCATCACTTCTTACACTGGTGTATCTCCAAGGCAGAGTTGGTGAGTGGGAGAAGAATTTTCCCAGTTCACAGTTTCTAAATCTTGGCATTATTGACATGTTGAGTCAGATAATTCTTTATTGTAGTGGGATCTCCTGTGCATTTTAGGATGTTTAACAAAGTCCCTGATCTCTACCCACTAGATGCCAGTAGTACTCTATATTACTTTTCTATTACTGCAGAATAAATTATCACAAATGTAGGAGCTTAAACTAATACATGCATTTACTATCTGTTTTTGTGGGTCAGAAATCTAGGCATGCTTAGCTGGGTCCTCTGCTCAGAGTCTTAGAAGGGAGCAGTCAAGATGTTGGCTAGACTGTGTTCTCTTCTGGTGCTCAGGATCCTCTCCCATGCTCACATGGGTATTGAGATTTAGTCCTTTGCAGTTTTTAAGACCAAGACCCTCAGTTTTTAGGGGCCACCTACAGCTCCTTGCTACGTGGCCCCATTTATATGCTGTTCACATCATAGCAGCTTGCTTCTTTAAAGCCAACGAGAGAGAGAGAGAGAGAGAGAGAGAGAGAGACTGGCACTCCATGGCCAACATGGGAGTCTTATGTGATGAAACACAATCATGGGCGTGACATCCATCACCTTTACCATGTTTCTTGTTATAAACAAGTCAAAATCTGCAATTGCACTACTGGGTATTTACCCCAAAGATACAGATGCAGTGAAAAGAAGGGCCATCTGTACCCCAATGTTCAAAGCAGCAATGGCCACAATCACCAAATGGTGCAAAGAGCCAAGATGTTCTTCAACAGACGAATGGATAAAGAAGATATGGTCCATATTCACAATGGAATATTATGCCTCCATCAGAAAGGATGAATACCCAACTTTTGCATCAACATGGATGGGACTGGAGAAGATTATACTGAGTGAAATAAGTCAAGCAGAGAAAGCTAATTATCATATGATTTCACTTACTTGTGGACCATAAGGAATAACATGGAGGACATTGGGAGATGGAGAGGAGAAGTTGAGTTGGGGGAAATCAGAGTGAGGAGACGAACCATGAGAGACTGTGAGACACAAACTGAGGGTTTTGGAAGGGAGGGGAGTGCGGGGATGGATGGTGAGCCTGGTGGTGGGTATTGGGGAGGGTAGGTATTGCATGGAGCACTGGGTGTGGTGTATAAACAATTAGAACACTGAAAAAATTTTTTAAAAAAGAAAATTAAAAAAAAAAGAAAAGAAACAAGTCAAAAGTCCCACACTCAAGAGGGAGTGGGAGGTGATAACAACAAGGGTGTTCATAACACCACACAACAACTGTTTTAACCAAAGCTGTGTTCAGACATTGCCAATTTCCCTGAATTGAAACTCCCCGCCCTAAAGTGATCACACCTGGTCTTCTGGACTTTTAAAAATATTAGCTGCTCTTGCCTGAACTGATTTTATTCTTCCTCCAAAACTCTGCCAAAGATAAAGCAGTCGCATGTTCTGTCTCTCCTCTGAGAGACTGGTCACTCTGGGATTCAGTTTACTTGATTTTCCTGTGACTTAAGTTGATAAGATTTATGATACTGTAGATTATCTGGATGCTCTCGTTGCTTATAAAGGATCAATAATCCACAGTGGCTTTTCTTTCCTATGTGAGAGTGCAACTACCTCAAAGTATGATTTTTTTATATTTTATCACATAAAAGGAAAATATCCAGGCGAACTACTTTGGACACTGGAAATCTCCATTATTTTATTTTTTCAGCAGTTACCAATAACTAATAGGAGTTACTGTCCTAGACAGCAAGGGTTAACTATAAGAAAATGTTTCTGCCCTAAAGTAGCCTAATAATATGAGATTCTGTACTCATGGTTTCATTACTATATTCAGAAGGGTAATATAATAATGAAAAGTTACTTTTCCCTAAGCTTACTATAGGACAAAAGTATGAAAAGGGGGAACCATTAATTTTTCCTTTGCTCCTGTGGACAAATACCATTTTACTTTTTAAATTTGATAATTCAGAAATATCATTTTAATTAATGATACTGCCTTATTTTCATGGAAGATAGACCATTTAAATATATAGTGAAAAATATTATTAATACTTAAAAGTTAGTTTATTATAATGACTGTTTATAAATACTCTGACTTTTTCCTCGGAAAATGTGTTTTATCCTTTCTTTGAAATAGCAAAGACTTTTTATGTTTTTCAAGTAGGTGAACATTTTAATAACAATCTATCTTTAGATCAAGGCAAATAATTATCAATATGTGTACCTTAAGAAGTTTCTAAGATCTTTCCATGTATTAGCAATGTCTATGCATACTACTGAACTTATTTCAAAAACACTGAAACAAAAGCTCAAAGATTAGAAACTGCTACGGACTTACTCATCTTATTATGTGAGAAGAGCCAAAATAGTATTAGAATAAATCTTACGATTTTTTTTTTTTCATCAGAAGTAAAACATGGGCATCTGGGTGGCTCAGTGGGTTAAGCCTCTGCCTTTGGCTCAGGTCATGATCTCAGGGTCCTGGGATCTAGCGCTGCATTGCACTCTCTGCTCAGCAGGGAGACTGCTTCCCCCCTCTCTCCACCTGCCTCTCTGCCTACTTGTGACCTCTCTCTCTCTC
Source organism: Mustela putorius furo (assembly GCF_011764305.1). Lineage (NCBI taxonomy): Eukaryota > Metazoa > Chordata > Mammalia > Carnivora > Mustelidae > Mustela > Mustela putorius. Next base: position 2,144,238 of record NW_025421373.1, on the reverse strand, counting down.
TGTCAAATAAATAAAATCTTTTTTTAAAAAATAAAACATTATTCAACCTAACAGGATAAAAAAAGTGTTTTTTGTCATAATATTGATATTATCTATATTATACTTGGAAAAGTTAAAACTATTTGGAGCTTATGGTATTATATCATAAATGCAAAAATTTATTTTTCTGTATCATCCCACTGTTGTTTTTTTTTTTTTTAATTTGCTCTGATGTAGCTTCTCTGATGTAGCTTCTCTAATTGCTTTTCAAACATATATATAAGATACTACTATGTTTTTATTGCATATTGCTCTGGAACTAAATGTCTACAATCAGATCTGGGGCAATTTTAGTAAAGGAAGATACAGAAGAGAATCACATAACACATGGGATATGAACGTAGACACAAATGAACAAGGGACTTCCATGATTAGCAGACACTTGTTTCATTCTTTTAGAATGCATATCTTACTTTAATGATTTTACTATTTTATGATATTCATGGGATTCTTTTCTGTGTCCTTGATTGTTTATTGCCTTTTATTTGCAATAATCAGAACATACCAAGTGTCCACTAAATTATCCAAGTAGTTCCCATTTATTGTATTAGCAGTAGAGTGTGAGCGTGATAGAATATAATTTTGTCCCTTTCTTTGTTTCTCTCTTTATCACTATCCTCTTTCTTTCCTTGAAGCTCAAACTACAAAGCCCATTTGTTAGTGTCTCTCCTAAGGCAACAACTTTCAGTTTCAAGCTGATGTTATCTGTGCACCTGCCTTTTTCCACCAGAACACTGAATTAGTTTCAAATTGGCTGAAAACCTCTTGTTGTCTGTTCCTATAATTGAACTTCCCAGAACCCATTGCAAATTTTTATTCTTCCTAGTGGGAACTAACCCTTGGGATTTCTTCTCCTTGAGCCTTTAAATTTATTTTGTAGTGGCTATTCCCTACAGTGGTTTAAATCTTGGGTAACCTAGATTTATGGAAGAGTTAACATTGTTGTCATTCTCCTTATGGTATTGTTTCTTACTGAACTGGGAATCAAATAATAGAAAACTGATCATTATTTTTAGTTATAGGAGTGTTTACAGGCTCCAAAACAACAATAAAATCAGTAATAATACAAATTTTAATGTTACTCTCAATTCAGAATATTAACCTTAAATATGAACACAAAGTACTTTCATTTTCATGTTACATTTTTAAGCATGCCTATCTTCTCTTTTACGAAAATGGTCCTTCAACTCTTTTCACCTGTTACGGTTAACAATAAAACCTGTCCATAATTAAGGACCTCAAATTTTACCCAACACTATTCCTTGGTATGTTTTTATGAAATTAATATTCTTATTAGATTCTACTCATTAGAGAAGTTTGCCTGTTTGCTTCTTCTTGAAGGCATCATCACTGGGCAATTTCAAGGTGAATTAGTAAGAATAACTAACTCACATCCGGAGGAAGGAAGATGCATAATGGGTAGTGCCTAATGAGTGAGTACATGAGTCTAGAAAAACCACTGAAGATCTGGTCATGTTGAGGGCATCTGCATCTATGAAACGATGATTAATTAGAAATTACAGATGTTTTATGAATTCCCTCCAAGTTCTTCCCTCCAAGTAGAAAAGATATCTGCTCTTGGTGACTATATCCTACAGAGCTTCTACAACAAGTTCTGATAGCCAAAAGGAAAGAAAAAAGCCACTCTTGAACTTGGTACTATGAGGAAAGCAGCTCAGTGTATACCTCTTTGGGCTCTGGGAACACAGCACCGTGGCCACGTCTGCAGATATTCCAGTGTGGATATGCAGTGTCGAGCTCAGGATAAGAGAATATGTCAAGTAAAAACAACACTGCTTCACATGGATCGAAAAGATACGCATTTTCAAGATGGTCAGAAGTGTTAGCACAGAGATGGGCCCTGGCCAGGCCTGAGATGGGGATCTGTTTAAGAAAGTCACCTGGTGATTCACAGACCTGTACCCCTGGGGATAAAAATATATGTTTATAAAAAAATAAAAAATTAAAAAAAAAAAAAAAAAGAAAGAAAGAAAGTCACAACATCAGTGACTTTCTTTGGAGATTTGACCTGATTCACCACAGTCCCCTTGAACTTCTCTTAACCCTCCGACAGAGGGAAAAAAGGAAGAGACAAAGAAGTTAAAAGTGGCAGCAGTCTTCCACAAGCAAATGGATCCCAAATTGATTTCAATGCACCATCACACACTTTCTGCCCATCGGGGAAAGACTCCCAAGCACAGAGTGTCAAGATGAGAGAATGTGTCTTAGCCTGCCATTAACTAATGGCTTCAGGAGAAACACTAAAGTTTAATGCCTAAGTTATTATATCTAGCTCTTAATCATTCCCCAAGATATTTTTGCTCCTATGAATTTGAAACCAAGGTATCCTGAGCAATACCCATGCTTTAAATATCAGTATATTAATATGTCTGTATCAGAACAGTGCTGAGGCACTAACTTAAAAAGCCAAAGCTAAAGCTCTGAAGCAAAATTTTCTGTTAATTATACAATAGGTTTCCTGCATTGATGAGAATGTTGTCTAATAGAGTTTGTGCCTCTTAAAACTGCTAAGTTGAACGTTGTCAACAAATACATTTTATAGTTCTGCAGTGCCTGAGTGCCTCAGTCGGCTAAGCATCTGCCTTGGAAGGCTCAGGTCATGATCCCAGAGTGCTGGGATTGAGCTCCAGAGTCCTAGGGTTGAGCCCCGCATCAGGCTCCCGCTCAGCTGGGAGCCTGCTTGCTTCTCCCTTTCCTCCCTGCTTGTGCTCTCTCTCACTATCTCAGTCTCTCTCTCTCAAATAAATAAAACCTGTATTTTATTGATATATATAAATTTTATTTTATATTATATGTAAGCATATATAATATATGTTATCATTCTTGTTGTGTTTTGGTATAAGCTACTATATTCTTTCAAGCAATAGGAGGTTTCCTTTGCCCCAATACATGTTTTAAACAAAATTTCAGCTATAGCATACTCTTCTATCCCAAGTGTTTTCAGGTTCTGTTATGCTGTTTGTATGTGATGGGGTGAGGCAAGAGGCAGGGGGAGGTGATTTGGCTTTTTTTAAAAAGGAAATAGAAAGAAAAAAAAACTAGTTTCTGTAGAATAAGGTATCATGTTCAAAATAATATTCAAATGTTTTGGATAAATTAATAATATGTAGGAAATCCATAAGCAAACTATTTTACACAGTCTATTTTCTTAGTGACTTTATGCTTGTTATAAAAAAATAACTAATATGGTAATCGGATTAGAATGTTAAAGGACATGCTTTATATTCAAGATCTCAATGCCAAGGGCTAGGGGCAAAAAACAAAAGATATTTCCTTGTCTGAATAATGCAATATTAATCAACAAACTTTTATATGGCCAAACTATATAAAATTATAGTTTAACTCATGTCTGCTTGAATTTTAAGGTCACAGAATTATAAAGTTCCCATATATTAAGTGTCATACAACATGATATTACAGTTGCACCTAATATTTTATTTTTTTAAGATTTTATTTATTTGTTTGAGAGACAGAGAGACTTAGCATAAATAGGGGAGAAGTAGAAGCAGGCTCCCAGAGTTACTTAGTAACATGCATTCAAATTTCCTCTAGGTCTTTTCGTAACTCCTTTTCTTTTCAGTGCTAAATAATATTCCATTGACTGGATATACTGCAGATTGTCTGTTCGCCAACTAAAGGACATCTTTGTAGCTTCTGAGTTTTGGCAATTATAAATAAAGCTACTATAAACATCCATGTGAAAGTTTTTATGTGTATATAAGTTCTCAGCTCCTTTGGGTAAATACCAATGAGTGCAACTGCTGGATAATATGGTACTAGTATATTTAGTTTCATAAGAAATTTGCCAAAGTTTTCCAAAGTGCCTGCACCATTTTGCATCCAACCAGTAATGAATGAGAGTTCCTGTTGATTCACATTATCACCAGCATTTGGTGTTGCTGTCCTAAATTTGGGGCATTCTAATAGGGTACAGTGGTAGCTCATTGTTTTGTTTTTTCCTGATGACATATGAAGCACATATTTTCATATGCTTATTTGCTAACTGAGTATCTTCTTTGGTGATATGTCTGTTAAGGACTTTGGTATATATTTTAATCAGGTTGTTTTCTTATTTTAATCAGGTTGTTTTCTTATTGTCGAGTTTTAAGTATCCTTTTCATATTTTGGATAACAGCCCTTTTTCAGATATTGTGAATATATTCTGTGGCTTTTTTTCTAATTTTCTTTGCATGATCTTTCATAGAATAGACATTTTAATTTTTTACAAAAAAATTATCAATTATTTCTGTCATGGATCATTTCTTTCATGTTATACTTCACAAAGCAATCATCATTACCAAGGTCATCTAGGTTTTCTCCTATGTCATATCATGTACAAATACAGTTTCATTTCTTCTTTACCAATCTGTATATCTTGTATTTCTATTTATTGTATTACTACATTATTAGAACTTCGAAAGTACAGTGTTGCAAGGAGAGGTGAGAGGAATATCCTTGCTTTGTTCATGATCACAGAGAGAAAGCTTATAGTGTCTCATGATTAAGCATGATGTTGGTTGTAGATTTTTTATAGATATTCTTTGTCAAGTTGAGAAAGTTCCCTCTATTTTTTGCTTGTGGTATTATTGTTATTAATAGAAACATAAAATGCAGAAATTAAATACAACTAAATAGAATGTAGTAATAAAAATGCTTTATAACTGGTATATTTTAATATGTCAGATTTATATTTTGACATGTATTAATTATATATTAATACCCTTGGTTTTGCAGTTCATGCTATACTTCTTTTCTACATGATCCTATGTGTCTCACTCTCCTACACAATGTCAGTTTCTTTCCTCTTATATATATATAAAATCCACTTAAATTCAACTGTTTTAAACCGGATTGTACAAATGTTCAACCTGAAAGGAAAGGAAGTTATAAAAAGCATAACAGTAACAACTGATAATTTTACAAAAGTAAGTGAAGTTTAGGACAGCAATTTTAATAAAGTTGAAGAAAATAATATGTATCTTCCAATCTGTATATTATTGACCACATTCATTGTCTTATTTCTTAAGGACCCTCCAGATGACTTTAACTACAAGTTATGTATTTAGAATACTCTCAAAGCTTTTTAATATGGAGCTTATCTCTTCTTTAAATAGATTAGTATTTTCTGTAATCATATTGTTTAGCTAGTAATTTCAAGTCTGAGTTTTTCTAATGTCATAAAAAATAAGAATTTGAGAACAGGGGAGCTAAGGTGATAGTATAGTAGGAGGACACTATGCTCATCTAGTCCCTAGAAAACAGCTAGTTAACTATCAAAGCATTCTGAATACCCATAAAACCGACCTAAGAACTGACAGAACATACTGCACAACCTAAAGGAGAGAAGAAGCTACACTGCAGAAGGTAGCAAGTGTGGAGATGTACTTTAAGGGAAAAACAGATTGTGGGTGCTGTGGAGGAGAGGGAGCCCTGGTCCTGGACAAAGGCAAGAGAGAGTGGAAAGCACAAGGAAATGCACAAGGAGAACACTTCCCCAGCCCTTAGCTAGGAAAACTAGAGAGGCCGACTTTTGTGAATTTTTGCGAATTTTTGCAACCATCAGGGCTCAAAGACTAGAGTTTTAAGGTTGGCAGGGCTTGGCTAGGACAGACTTGTGATCTGAAAGCAAAAGGTTACAGGGGAGACATTTTTTTCACTTCTTGGAGCACCTCTGTGAGAGGTGGCAGTTTGCAGACAAAAGAGCCAGTGGGCACCATTTCCCTACCTTGCCCCCTGGCATAGGTGCAGAACCACCTGCTGAGGGTGGCTAGTCCAGACATGGGCTATCTAGCCAAACTTTCAAATGAAACAGAATCTTACCAAGATATTTTCAACTGTAGATTCAGCTTACTGTTCTTTGATCTTTCATTCTAGATAACTTCTAGCCATTGATGTATTTAATACTATCTCTTCTTCATCTTTTCCATTGTCTTCTTTTTAGATTGTTTTTTCTTTTTAGCTTCTCTCCTCCATACCTCTTAATTTCTTTTCTATTTTCAACCTCCTTTACTCCATGTGGTACTACTGATTTATTTTCAGTACTCAATTTCACTAATTCTTCAGTCAAATGTGTCTAATCTGTTTTTAATCCTTTTTTAGCCTTTGTCAATACTTATATATATTCAAATTTCTGCTTTTACAGTTTTTATATGAAATATTTATAGTTTTGTAAATACTTGTGGTTCCCTTATTATTTTGAGTATTAAACTTTTATTTGTTAGAGAAATACTCATATAGTTACATTATAGTGCTCTTGGTCTTAATTATCCATTTTTGTTAGCTTCACCTCCTTTCCTATTTGTGTTGCAAGTTCCTGTAGGAGTGCTCATTATAAATGACTGAATTTGTTTTTCCTGTTCCTCTTAATGTTATATTTAAATGGATAGCTCAGCAGTGACTTAACTCATCAGCAGAATCAGTGTTTATAGATTATAACTCAAAGTTGTATTAGTGGTTCTGAAAACTTGGTCTATGAATATTTTACAGTTCTCACAACTGGGTCAAAATATGACAATCTCTTTCCTGGCTAACTGGAGGACTAGTTTCATTCCAACTACTTATCTAATATGATGAAAATTTATTAGCCTGTTGAAGAGCCTAAAGTCAAGTTGTCTGGCTTCTCTCAGGGAATATGTCTTTGTTGTTTTCTCTAATATCTTGCCCGGAAACTTAATTTTTTTCCTTGGTATCCAGTGCAAAAGGTATGTTTGCATTCTTGTTGATAACATTTTTAACATTATTTACATTCTATTCTGCATGTTTTAAAAATTACCCATTGCATCACGTATTTATGATGTATAAGTGGAAAGACTCCCATATGTATTCTTTTCTGACTTTTTTAAAAGTTTCTAAATTTCATCCAAGTATACCAAATTTTACATGTTTAGATTTCACTAAGATATATCCTTATGTTTGCCACCCTTTTCATTAAAAAATATTATCATTTTAGGCATTCAAAAATGATATAATTTAATATGCCTTTATAACTGATGTCATAAAGCCAATTAGTAGCTGCACATTCATCACTCTGTTATTTTAGCCCTTCCTTATTACAGTAAATATCTTAACAAATACCAAACACAGTAAGTAATATTTAAGTTGACTTCAGACATGTGGTATTCCAATTTTAATTTGGGGGATCATTTTGGTTCTCTTTATGGCTACACAATTGTACTGTATTTCTTTACCCATGCAGTATTAATTTGCAGTTGGCTGAATTTCAATGTCCTCTTTATAGATTTTCTGGAAAGCTGCTACTAAATTATCTCATATCTAACTAATAATGAGATTTATATTTGCCTTTCTATTCAAAACCAAGATACTGAGAACATTGTTCAGTTCTTTATGTTAACATGCCAACATTTTTTTCTTGTCTTAGAGTTTATACTAAAAATGACGCAGTGTCTATAGTAATTGGTATAATCTCTTTTCTAGTATTTAGAAATAATTTCTAATAAGTATTTCTTTTTAAAAACTTCCTGCCACAGGATGCATGTATAATTTTCAGGTTTGCCATCATAGTTCAGTATGTGCAATAGGCATTAAAAAAAAAACCCTGAAATCATACAAATAATGAGGTTTGCATGCAACACGACTATAAAAAGTGACACATACATCTACATTTCTTAAATTATTTCACACAGATTGAACTTACATAGCATGCACTAATATTTTACTTGTTTTAACAGATAATAAAAATACATGTGCAAGAAATAAAGATTTGCCCACAATTTAAGGCACGTAAGTTACTAAGTCATTAATAGAACTCAAATCTTTAGGCAAAAACTCAATTAGCTATTCTTTCTATGACTGCATAATCTCTAGCTGAAATAAGTGTAATCTTACCAGACACCTTGGAATTCATTATTTGTATTACTTGCTTGACTCTATCCAAGATTCTATCTACTATCCCAAAGTTTATGATTGAATGTTGACTCTTCTGATTTATGATATAGGCGTACTGTGATAACTAGTTTTTTTTTACTTTGAAATTACTAATACTCAAAGTTTCATTTTTTGGAAACCTTAGTGAAACATAAAATGTCTACTAATCTTTCTGCCCATGCAAGCAGTTTTGTGGAAGAATGTTCACTCATTCATCATTCACTCTATAAACATTTTGTAATGTCTTGTGTTTTCCTCAATGGCTGGGGAAATAGAGATGACAAGTAAGAGTTCCTGCTTCAAGGAAAGTAATTTTTATGGTCTATATAATTATATCAATATGCATTGAATCATTTGACTAAATGATACCAAAAAATATGGTAAAGATAAGGGTAGAAAAATACTGAGGCCACACTGGGATCACAGGATAGTTGATATACAAGAATTCGTATGAATACCAGAGACATTGAATGTTCTGTAAAATTGAAGTGAGATTTGCAGGGAAAATATGTGTCTCACAGAAAGGACAGGAATTCCACTTGGTCCAAGCAATATATATACGCTACACACTCGAAGGGAATTGTTCCGAGAACTACACACAGTTCTTTATTCAGCAACACTGTTCAGAACGGAGTATTTGAAAATAATATTTTGGATAGTATTTGGATATGTTAATGGATATAACATTCTACCCAGGTATACATGTCTACCAAAGTATGTGCCTCTCCAGTTCAGTAGGATGAGAGGTATTGCAAGAATACAAATATCCCTTGTTCAAATATGTTTGGATTAAAACTTAAAACAAATTCATTTAATAAGACCTTCTCATAGTGTTTCCCATACTTAGCCACAGATTTAATTTTTACAAAACAGTGGAGGAATAACACATGCATACCCCAACCCGTCCTCCAACTCAGACTTGCCCCACACACACTCACGTTTATTCATGTTCAGGCACATTCACACTCACGGAACAAGAATCACGACTTCCCCTTTCCCATCACACACACACACACACACACACACACAATTTCCTCTCTCTCTGCCTCTCTCACTCTCTACCCTCTTTCTCTTCGTCCCTCTCAGGCTTGCAACCACATAACATACATAAATATCCAAAACACACACTTTTAAACTTCTCTCAAAAAACTACTCATTCATATTTTAGAAAAATGTTTGAGTAAATTTTTTCAAGTTATTAGATAATCTGTAAATGTACATTAATTTATAACACTTGAAATTAGTAAAATGCATATCATGCCATACAGAAACTCAGATCCATTTTAATGTTTTATTTTTATATTTAACTGTATACTCTGATACTAATAAAATATTCATACATAATAATTTTTGATGAAAAGGTAACAATAATTTTCATTTGAAAATATTAACTGCATTTTAACCCTACGGTGTCCTAATAAGAGAACATTTACTCTGGTGATACTTTGTCACTATATCACTTGTGAACGTAAACTCTCCCCATCTACACATATATAAATTCCAGTTCAACAACAGAGTAAGTAAAATAAAGCTTTTAAACAGTATGTTTAAATTTTGGCTGACTAGGAACTGGTAATATATTCCATTTTGCTCTTTTAGTATTTAAGTTGTGGCAAAACTGCATAAATCTTCCTCTATTTTATTTTCCACTATAAAAGAACCATTTGCTATAACTGAGAATTGCTTGTGCTGCAGAACATAGTAAAATATTAAATATTTTATAAATTCTTTAATATTGAAAAGAAATATATTAATTTATAAACCTGAAATACTTCAGAATCATTATGTTTTACACTTAAATTTAAATAACGTGTATTTACATTTTCTACTTATACAAACAATATATGCTAGACATGGAGGAACTGCAATCCCGAGAAATATGTAATATAATAAAAGCCAACTACATTACTATCTTCCAGGGATATTTACTATTGAAGTTTTGATGTTTGTTATTAGTTATTTTCCTAGGCTACATAGACACACACACACACACGTACTTTAAACACTGAATATTTACTATACGTACATTTTCTATAATAGTTTGTGTCACATTATATATATGGTGAACATTTCCTGAGGTTATTAAGTATTTTTTTCTAAAATAAAGCCATTTCAAAAGTCTGTGAGCAATGATAGAAATGCTAAAACTCCTGTCCTTAAGAGAACAGCTAAGTTTTAACAGAGCAAGTTTGGTTCTAGGATTAACCCTGAAGTATGCCGGTATGCAGAATATAGGGTTGGCTGTTAAATATTAAATGTTAAAATAAAATCAATCATCAAATGCTAAAATAAAAGAAATAGCTTGGCAATGTATGAAAAGGAGGAACACCTAAGGATTTTAGGGGGAACACTCCACTGTCTTTTTACCTCCATTTTAAGCTTCTCTCAAAAAAAAAGAAAAAAAAAGTAGTTTACCTAATAAATTAAACACCAAAATATTCATAGGACTATGTATATTTTTTCCATTAATTTAAGCCTCCTTCATCTTCTTTGTCATCTAGAAATTCTATTCTTCCCTTCCTGTAGTTAGGTGAGTAATTCAGGTTAGAAGTGCTCTTTGTACCCAGAGGATTCAGATTCAAAATGGAGTACAGAATTTATAATTTTTATGAATTCTGGAACCAGAATATAAATCCCACCATTCTACCATGTATGTGGGTATACAGGTATATGTATGTGGGTATATGTATCCTTTAATTATGCTTTTAGTATTATTTTCTATGTTTTAATACTTGTTTTGCTCATTCAGCATTTTAAGGGACATTTCTTTTTTTCGTTTTTTGTTTTGTTTTGGTGTGGTTTGTCAAATCATGGGTATCTTTATAAATATTTACAAGAAACTCTTTTTACATATATCTATTAACAGAAGTTCTGGACCTAGTGATAATGTATTTCTATTTTCAATAAAGACTATTAAATTGTTTTAAAAAAATGGAGTACAGAGATTCCTCCTAGCCTAAACTATGATCTTCAAATGATCTTTTACCAGGTAAGATGTACGATGGTTACTTGTCCCTTAATTTACCAATATAAAATGAAGAAGCTGTTAACCCTTGGTCTTAATTCTTTGTATACAGTCATCTCATGAACATTGAGAGAAAAAAATATTCACCAAAGTCTACTGCAACTCTTAGTTACCTTGAGATAAAGAAAAATGAAAAGCATAAGAATTACCTATAGGCTTATATAGGTGAGATACCCATAAAATAAAAAAATAATTATCAATATTACATAATCATATTCACAACACAGAGGAAGCAATTGTATAAAATCCATTTGGATGTGCTAAAAGTGTCCCTCTGGGCAATTTCCATGTTCTACCTTTGTCATTATTTTCAGAAGTATATTAGATATAATTGATGCATGAACTGGCCATATCATCTGTTAACTTAGAAAAAATTTCCCTAGTGGCATTTCTTTAATATCATAGCAAATCTAGTCCTGTTGTTAATGGTTGTCTCATGAGAATTTTCGAAAATATCCATGAAATTATCTGATGAAATTATCTGATGCTACCAGGCTTTTCCAGGTGCCTTCCCGATGGATTTTACAACTTGATCATTCCGCTATTTTCTTTTCAAACTGGGACAGATACCATGCATCTATGTTGAGATATTTGAATTTCTCTATAGGTTTCTTTTGCTGTTTTATAGGATAATCTTTTAATAAGTGCTTTTATCAAAGCAGTATCTGCTGCAATGATCTGCTCAAGGTGAAAAATGTCAGATGTTTTTATTTAATAAATACCTTTATATACACAAATGGTTTTATAAAATCTGAAGATGATATGCTCAGTTTATCCCAGCAAGCAATTGTGCTGAGACAAGGAGACTGTTTTTGGCTCTTGGATAAAGAGATGGGTTATGATAAGCAATGGGTTCTTGAGGTATGCCATGTTGTTGAGTTCATGTTCCTAAAATAAGACCTAAATATTCATGCACATAAAATATAGCTAAATATTTATTAAGTTTTCCACATAAATTATCATATCATCTGCAAAGAGTGAGAGTTTATCTTCTTTGCCAATTCAGGTGCTTTTTATTTCTTTTTATTGTCTGATTGCTGAGGCGAGGACTCTAGTATGATGTTGAACAAAGTGGTAAGAGTGGACATCCATGCCGTGTTCCTGACCTAAGGGAAAAGCTCTCAATTTGATATTCACTTTGGGTTTTTCATAGATGGCTTTGATAATATTGAGGTATGTGCCCTCTATACCTACACTTTGAAGAGTTTTGATCAGGAAGGGATGCTGTACTTTGTCAACTGCTTTTTCAGCATCTATTGAGAGTATCATGATTCTTGTTCTTTCTTTTTCTTTTATTAATGTAAAGTATCACACTGATTGATTTGTGGATGTTGAACCAACCATGCATCCCAGGAATAAATTCCACTTGGTCCTGGTGAATAATCCTTTTAATGCACTGTTGGATTCTATTGGCTGGTATTTTGGTGAGAATTTTTACATTCATGTTCATCAGGAATATTGGTCTGTAATTCTTCTTTTTGATGGGGTCTTTGGCTTTGGGTTCAAGATAATGCTGGCCTCATAAAATGAGTTTGGAAGTTTATTTTTTGGAATAGTTTCAGAAGAATAGGCATTGATTATTCTTTAAATGTTTGGTAGAATTCCTCTGTGAAGCATCTGGCCCTGGGCTCTTGTTTGATGGGAGATTTTTGATCCCTGTTTAAATTTTCTTGCTGGTTATGGGACTGTTCAGGTTTCCATCCCAAAACTGCTAGAACTCATACAAGAATTCTGTAAAGTGGCAGGATATAAAATCAATGCATAGAAATCAGTTGCATTTCTATATGCCAAAAACAAGACAGAAGTAAAAGAAATTAAAGAGTCGATCCCATTTACAATTGCTCCCAAAACCATAGTTATCTAGGAATAAATCTAACCAAAGAAGCAAAGAATCTGTATTCAGAAAACTACAGAATACCCATGAAAGAAATTGAGGAAGATACAAAGAAATGGAAAAATGTTCCATGTTCATGGATTGGAAGAACAAATACTGTGAAAATGCCTATGTTGCCTAGAACAATCTACACATGTAATGCAATCCTTATCAAAATACTATCAACTTTTTTCCCAGAGCTGGAACAAATAATCCTAATATTTGTATGGAACCAGAAAAGATAGTAAATAGCCAGAGGAATATTGAAAAAGAAAACCAAAGCTGGTGGCATCACAGTTCTGGACATCAAGCTCTATTACAAAGCTGTAGCCATGTACTGACACAAAAACAGACACATAGACCAATGAAACAGAATAGAGAGCCCAGAAATGGACCCTCAACTCTCTGGCCAACTAATCTTTGACAAGGCAGTCTTGGAAAAAAGACAGTCTCTTCAACAAATGGTGTTGGGAAAATTGGACAGCCACATTCAGAAGAATGAAACTGGACCATTTCCTTAAACCACACACAAAAACAGACTCAAAATGGATGAAAGACCTCAATGTGAGACAGGAATCCATCAAAATCATTATGGAGAACACAGACAGGAACCTCTTTGACCTCAGCCGCAGTAACTTCTTCTTAGAAACATTGCTAAAGGCAAGGGAAGCAAGGGCAAAAATGAACTATTGGGACTTCATCAAGATCAAAAGCTTTTGCACAGCAAAGGAAACAGTCAACAAAACCTAAAGACAAATGACAGTATGGGAGAAGATATCTGCAAATGACATATCAGATAAAGAATTAGTATCTGGGGCACCTGGGTGGCTCAGTGGGTTGATACCTCTGCCTTCAGCTTGGGTTGTGGTCCTGGGGTCCTGGGATTGAGCCCCACATCGGGTTCTCTGCTCAGCAGGGAGCCTTCTCCCTTTCTCTCTCTCTCTGCCTGCCTCTGCCTACTTGTGATCTTTGTCTGCCAAATAAATAAATAAAATCTTTTAAAAAAAAAAGAATTAGTATCCAAAATCTATAAAGGATTTACTCAACACCCAAAGAAAAATAATCCAATCAAGAAATGGGCAGAGGACATGAACAGACACTTATGCAAAGAAGACATCCAGATGACCAACAGACACATGAAAATAAGTGCTCACTATCACTTGGCATCAGGGAAATACAAATTAAAACCACAATAAGATACCACCTCACACCAGTCAGAATGGCTAAAATTAACAAGTCAGGAAATGACAGATGTTGGCGATGATGCAGAGAAAGGGGAACCCTCCTATACTGTTGGTGGAAATGCAAACTGGTAGCCATGCTGGAAAACAGTATGAAGGTTCCTCAAAAAGTTGAAAATAGAGCTACCCTACAACCCAGCAATCACACTACTGGGTATTTACCCTAAAGATACAAATGTAGTGATCCAAAGGTGCATTTGCACCCCAAAGTTTATCGCAGCAATGTCCACAATAGCCAGACTATGGAATGAGTCTAGATGTCCATCAACAGATGAATGGATAAAGAAGAGATGTATAGGGGCGCCTGGGTGGCTCAGTGGGTTAAAGCCTCTGCCTTCAGCTCAGGTCGTGATCCCAGCGTCCTGGGATCGAGCACCACATCGGGCTCTCTGCTCCGCAGGGAGCCTGCTTCCTCCTCTCTCTCTGCCTGCCTCTCTGCCTACCTGTGATCTGTCTATTAAATAAATAAAATCTTAAAAAAATTTTTAAAAAAAGAAGATATATATATATATATATATATATATATATATATCCATTCAACATCAAAAAAATGAAACCAGCCATCAAAAAATTTTGCAGCCATCAAAAAAATGAAACACTTGGAGCCTCGGTGGCTCAGCTGGTTAAGCAACTGCCTTCAGCTCAGGTCATGATCCTGGAGTTCTGGGATTGAGTCCAACACTGGGCTCCCAGCCCCATGGAAAGTCTGCTTCTCCCTCTGACCTCTCCCTTCTCATGCTCTCACTCTCTCTCATACTTTCTCTCTCTCAAATAAATAAATAAAAATTTATAAAAAATGAAATACTGCCCTTTGCAATGACGTGGTTGGAACTGGAGGGTATTATGCTAAGCAAAATAAGTCAATCAGAGAAAGACAATTATGATATCTCAATGATACGTGGAATTTGAGAAACAAGGCAGGCAGAGGATCATGGGGGAAGAGAGGAAAAAACAAAACAAGATGCAACCAGAGAGGGAGACAAACCATAAGAGACTCTTAATCTCAGGAAACAAACTGAGGGTTGCTGGAGGGGAGGAGGGTGGAAAGGATGGAGTGGTTGGGTGATGGACACTGGGGAGGGTATATGCTATGATGAGTATTGTGAATTGTGTAAGACTGATGAATCACAGACCTGCAGCCCTGAAACAAATACTACATGTTAATAAAAGAAAAAAAAACTGTGGAATATAAAATCTCTACCTTGCTACCCTAAATAAATAAATAAATAAATAAATAAATAAATAAATGAGGGCAACTTAATCTGAAGTATCATAAGTTCTGCTCCAAATGTTATAATCATAGATTCTTTTGAGAGTAGGGTTTCTGTAATTCGTATTTAATTATTGATTTATTTCTTAAGACATTTACAATGTATGGATACAATAACCAAGGTAAGTTTGAATTTGTGGGGACACAAAATTCTGAAGTTCTATTAATAGTCTTCCTGCAGGACATTTTATCTGGCAGTTTCATTTGTAAATGAATTCACTATTAAACCTAGAGAGGTGTGTCACAGAAAATAAAGGAGTATTTTTCAATAATGGTCTTGAATACAGTTAGGAACATGTGAAAGAACTTAGTATTGGCAACAATCCCACTTCACTAGTGGTTTTAGGATTCAGGGGATATGATATTGATGTAGTTGTGGTAGGGTAGGATATCAACCATGTCAATAAGATTGCTGTATTTTGTGCATCTATTTTATGAAAAATTTCCTTTAGGAATTTAGAGGGAGTATACAAAATTGTTAGGAGCCAAGATCTCCCACAGAGCAGCATTATTTTACAAATTTTTAACATCTATCCTCCTGGTTCTTAATAGTAAACATTAGTTTTGCCAATGACCTTTCTTCTTGTAATCTCTACAGGTGTCTTCTTGTAGTCTCTATAGGTGTCCATATCCAGGGAGTTCTAGTTCTTACAGGACAGCACAAATCAATCCAGTGTTCTTTCAGAGAACAGTAAGTAATTTTATTTGAAGTATGAAGTTTGTTTTGATTTTTTATACTTTTTTTTTTACCTTTTAGTGCTTATTAAAAATACTGTCTCACTTGAAGATCTTCTCACTTAGCAATTTTCTATTCTAACCTAATTTTCCAATTAGTCTCCCTTTCAGATCTGAGCCCATTTACAAAAAAGAGAACAATGTTCCCTTACTTTGGGTAGTTGATCTACTCTAGACCATTACTTGAAATATTCCTGGATTATCTTTCTTTTTTTCTTAAAGTTTCCTTTTAATGAATCTGTGCCTTCTCCACAATTTTGAATCTTTTCTAATCTATCCTTAAGGAAGACTCCTGAAACTTGAATAAGTCCCATAGCAGGCTCCTTGTTCAGCACCTCACCACCTGCCACTCTCCCTGCTGGTATGCTCCTCTCTTGTACTCTTTCTCTGACAAATAAATAAAAACCTAAAAAAAAAAACCACAAAAAATCCTAAAGTAAAAAAATTCAATAAAGACAGCTCAGTTAAATAATTCAGAGCTGAGACTGCTACTGAAACACTTATTGGGCAGAAAGAAAATCTGAATTGGGACCAAGGTGCTTAGTGATCATGTCTGTATGTCCAAAGTTCCTATAGAATGCTTCCAAATGATAGACTTCAAAGTAATTTTGAGGGAAGCTTCAATTACTGAAGAAAGATTCAGTATCAGAAACAAAAAACTGAGTTTATAAATTGTCAAAGAAGGAATATGTGCTATAAAACACTATCGGAGAAAAGTATCTTTTTGTCTTAGGGTTATAAGAAGTGTATGGGTCAAATACTTCCTTTCAGGAGAGTGTAGTTAACTGATACTCAGTATCACAATTATTCGTGGAAAGTTTTTATTGATTATGACAGGTTTAAAACTAGTCTCAGTGGTTGCAAGCTGCTATATTTAAAGGATAATCTATCCTTTCCTTTTAAGTAGGATGAATGTAAGAACATCTGTGGCTTCTAAGACTATGAAGTGAATCAGAGATAGCACTATAATGGTCAATTACAGATAACCACAGAATTATTTTGATTACTGTACTTTATTGCAATTTGTCTATTTGAAGGAATTAAATCACTTATAGTGATTCAGTCCTTTCTTTCCTCCGCATGGATGTTAGGGGTAAAAGACCAGAGACCCCTTCTAGAGAAGTAGACTTGATATTTGTGTATATGTGCACTTGTATATTCGTGTTATGAATATTGCATAAGGCTACTGTGATTTATATTATATTACATAATCTCTGGCCACAGACTGACTTGATTATCTTTGCTCAGGAATTTGCAGGATACCCTGCTTAGTCATATTATAACTATGAGGAAATTAAAACTCCATCATTATTCAGTCCATCCCTACCTAAGAAAACGAAGCTGGTAATTCACTCTACCGTTTTAAACACACCTCAGTCTAAGTTCTCTGTCTCAATAAAATGAAGCATAACACATAATCAGGCCAAAAAGAAGTGGCAAAACCATGGCTCCCCGATTTTCTCATATTCCAAATTATATGCAAGTCCCAATGGCTCTGCTTTCAAATAATGTTCATAATTTCCATCACTGCTACACTCCCCTGCCTAGTTCACTGGAACAGTTTCCCATTTCTCACTATCCACCTGATTCCCATTCCCCATTCTGTTCATATTCAACATCCACTTATTTTTTAACGTAAGTCTTATTTTGACACTCTTCTAACCAAATCTCCAATGGTTCCTTAGCTATTCCACTTAGAATACAATTAAAAGCAATTCCAGCTAATGGCAACCTCTCCATTCTTATCTCCTGCTACTCCTTCATGCCACTCCTTATACACACCATGTAAACTATCAACACAAAGCCTTTACACTTTCCAGTTTCTCTGAAATATGCATTTCAATATAACTATGTGGCTTACTTCATTTTATTCATGTCTTTTTTAGACCCACCAACATAAAAGAGTCATGACTGTATATTCTATTCCCCCATCTTGCTTTGCTTTTTAACATATTACTACTTGATGTATTTTATATTCATTTGCTTCTACATCTCATTGAAGAAGTCTTTTCTCCTTTTTCATTGTTGCATCCCCAGAACAAGTCACCCTCTAACATGCAGTAGCTTTAATAATGCATCGTGTGAACTAAAATAAGCATTGATCACTGAATAGCTTATTCTAGGTCTTCCAGTGGAAGACAGTACAGAGCTTAGATATGTGGCGTCTCTTTCTTCTGCTACAACAACCATTAAATAGAACTCGAGCTCTCCATTTCAAGGGGCTGGTGTCAAGCACACAAATCAAGTTGAACCATGGAAATGAACCAAGAAGGGCCTTAATGAACTGATGTAAAATCCATTCTGAAACAACACTCTGCTAATAGGGATCTTTCTATCCATCTGCTTGAGTCATGTAGCTCTCTTCTCTAATAAATAACAAACAGACAAACAGAAGAGAGCTTGAAATTCCTGAATATATTTTCCTAAGAAATAATTTTTCAAACTCAAATGCAATGCTAACCACTAGTGACCAATCATGGTAAACTCCTTCTCCAATTGTGCAAGCACCCTTGCACACAATAACTACTTATTCTTCCTCAACCAAGAACTATATACAAATGAAGAACACATGAAGATATAAAAAGTTGATATTTTTGATTAGTTTTTAGTTCATAACATTGATATTACTCCTGTATCTTTACTCTTCAATTACTCGTGGAAAATGCCAAATATTTAGATTGTTTTGTTAACAAAAAATAAACAAGCATTGTTTTTGGATGCAAAATGTGTCTTTTGTCATTACTTTCAAAAAGCAATATTTAAAAAAATACTTTTTTTGGCACTCAGAAACTTTAACATACATTCCCAGATTTGCTAATGCTGTTCACTCACTGCTAGATAATTGTGATTTCTGTTCAAGCTATTAATAAATAAATGTCCAGCAGCCTAAAAATTATTCAAACTAGCCTCACACCAAAAAAATAATTCAGTTAACTTCAACAGGATTATAATTATCTTCTTTTTGCCCAACAGCACAGTTCCAACTGTATCTAGTCATTTAACCTTTTATAAGATTTCATTTCAAAGAAAATTAATTTTATTTTTTGGCTATTAAGACTTTCTCTGATATAAGGCTTGCAGAATTTTTCTTCTATACTGTAGATTGTCTTTTCATTTTCTTGGTTCTTTTTTGCATGCATAATCTTTTAAATTTATTGCAGTTACATTTGTCGATTTTTGCTTATGTTGTTTGTCCTTTTGGTGTCATAGTCAAAAAAAAAAATCATTGCAAAGACAACGCTAAGAAAGATTCTTCCTTACATTTTCTTCTAGGAGTCTTATAGTATCAATCCTTATGTTTGTCTTTGATCCATTTTGAGTTCATTTTTGTGAGTGTTGTGAGACATACGTTTATCTAGGTTCCAAAATATCATTAATGCAAATTGATTAACCTACTATGGAAAACAATATGGAGGTTCCCAAAAAGTTAAACATAGAACTAACATATGATCCAGCAATTCATTTCTGGGTATATACCCCAAGTAAGTAAAATCAGGATCTCAAAGAGATACATGCACTCCCTCCCATATTAATCGCAGCATTATTCACAATAGCCAAATACAGAAGTATCCCTCAACATATGAATGGATAAAGAAGAATGGATAAAGAATAGACTACACACACACACACACACAATGGAACACTATTTAGCCATGAGAAAGAAAGACATTCTGTCATTTTCAACAACATGAATAGACCTCGGCACTTTATGCTAAGTAAGATATGTCAAACAGAAAAGACATGTACTGGATGATGCAACTTATATGTGAATCCTAAAAAAGCCCAAGTCATAAAAAAAAGTAAAATGGTGGTTATGAGGAAAGGGTGGACTAGGGGACACTGCAGACATCATTTAAGGATAAAAATTTAAAATGAGTAGCAAATAATAAGCCTTAGAGATCAATTGCATGGCATAGTGAAAACAGACAACAATATTATAATCAACAAACTTGCTAAGAGACTAGAACTTAATCACTAAAAAAAAAAATGATAGTTATTAAATGTAATAAAGGTGCTAATTATCGCTACAATGACAATCATATTACAGTATATAAATGTAAGAAATTAACATGTTGTGCATGTTAAATTTATACAATGTTATACAATGAATATATTTCAACTTAAAAAGATAATTAAGCAGATGGTGAAAATGTATGTCTTGAAGTATGGACCACATGGAGAATATCTGTGTATTTGTGAATGATTAGACAGAAATAATCTCCAATTAAATCATGATAACTTACATAAAGATTATTTGTCAATATAAATGTTAGGCAGTAGCTACCCACAATTCCTTTTTCAGAAAAACAGAACCTTGTTCAGTCTCCCTGGAAGTAGAGTCCATGATGGTTTTCATGTCTTCCATTCTGTCTCATACAACTGCATGGACATTATCAGTGATGTGCTGGAGATGACCCAAACAGGACTAAGTGAGAGGTGATTCTGTGTATCTCTTCAGGACTCCACTTTCAGTGATGTCATGATAATAGATTCAATTCCATGATGGGATTATTTAAATAATGTAAATTGGTAAAGACCAGAGTTTTTGTTTTCGCTTTCTTGTGAAAGAGTATATAATTTTTTTTATTTTTTTAAATTTTTTATAAACATATAATATATTATTAGCCCCAGGGGTACAGGTCTGTGAATCGCCAGGTTTACACACTTCACAGCACTCACCATAGCACATACCCTCCCCAATGTCCATAAGCCCACTACCCTCTCCTACACCCCTCCCCCAGCCACTCTCAGTTTGTTTTGTGACATTAAGAGTCTCTTTTTGTTTGTCTCCCTCCCAATCCCATCTTGTTTCATTTATTCTTTTCCTACCCCCTAACCACTTCCTCATATCAGGGAGATCATGTGATAGTTGTCTTTCTCCCATTGACTTATTTCGCTAAACATAATACCCTCTAGTTCCATCCACGTTGTCGCAAATGGCAAGATTTCATTTCTTTTGATGGCTGCATAGTATTCCATTGTATATATATACCATTTCTTCTTTATCCATTCATCTGTTGATGGAAATCTAG
The DNA here is from genome assembly GCF_011764305.1 of Mustela putorius furo. Taxonomy (NCBI): domain Eukaryota; kingdom Metazoa; phylum Chordata; class Mammalia; order Carnivora; family Mustelidae; genus Mustela; species Mustela putorius. Next base: position 2,123,117 of record NW_025421373.1, on the reverse strand, counting down.
GTTCTTTCCATAGTTTGGCTATTGTGGACATTGCTGCTATAAACATTCAGGTGCACATGCCCCTTCGGATTACTACGTTTGTATCTTTAGGGTAAATACCCAGTAGTGTGATTGCTGGGTCATAAAGTAGCTCTATTTCCAACTCTTTGAGGAACCTCCATGCTGTTTTCCAGAGTGGTTGCACCAGCTTGCATTCCCACCAACAATGTAGAAGAATTCGCCTCTCTCCTCATCTTTGCCAGCATCTGTCATTTCCTGACTTGTTAATTTTAGCCATTCTGACTGGTGTGAGGTGGTATCTCATTGTGGTTTTAATTTGTATTTCCCTGATGCCCAGTGATGTGGAGCACTTTTTCATGTGTCTTTTGGCCATCTGGATGTCTTCTTTGAAGAAATATTTGTTCATGTCCTCTGCCCATTTCTTGTTTGGATTATTTGTTCTTTGGGTGTTGAGTTTGATAAATTCTTTATATATTTTGGATACTAGCCCTTTATCTGAAATGTCATTTGCAAATATCTTCTCCCATTCTGTCAGTTGTCTTTTGGTTTTGTTAACTGTTTCCTTTGTTGTGCAGAAGCTTTTGATCTTGATGAAGTCCCAATAGTTCATTTTTGCCCTTGCTGCCCTTGCCTTTGGCATTGTTCCTAGTAAGAAGCTACTGCGGCGGCTGAGGTCAAAGAGATTGCTGTCTGTTTTCTTTTCAAGGATTTTGATGGATTCCTTTCTCACACTGAGGTCCTTCATCCATTTTGAGTCTGTTTTTGTGTGTGGTGTAAGGAAATGGTCCAGCTTCATTTTTCTGCATGTGGCTGTCCAATTTTCCCAATACCATTTGTTGAAGAGGCTTTCTTTTTTTCCATTGGATATTCTTTCCTGCTTTGTCGAAGATCAGTTGGCCATAGAGTTGAAGGTCCATTTCTGGGCTCTCTATTCTGTACCATTGATCTATATGCTTGTTTTTGTGCCAGTACCATACTCATACTGTCTTGATGATGACAGCTCTGTAATAGAGCTTGAAGTCCGGAATTGTGATGCCACCAACTTTGGCTTTCTTTTAAATTTTTTTTTTAAGATTTTATTTATTTATTTGTCAGGGATAGAGGGAGAGAGAGTGAGCGAGCACAGGCAGACAGAGAGGCAGGCAGAGGCAGAGGGAGAAACAGGCTCCCTGCCTAGCAAGGAGCCCAATGTGGGACTCGATCCCAGGACACTGGGATCAAGACCTGAGCCGAAGGCAGCTGCTTAACCAACTGAGCCACCCAGGCGTCCCATGGCTTTCTTTTTCAATATTCTTTTGGCTATTTGAGGTCTTTTCTGGTTCAATATAAATTTTAGGATTATTTGTTCCATTTTTTTAAAAAAAATGTATGGGATTTTGATAGGGATTGTATTAAATGTGTAGATAGCTTTAGGTAGCATAGACATTTTCACAATATTTGTTCTTCCAATCCATGAGCATGGAACATTTTTCCATTTCTTTGTGTCTTCCTCAATTTATTCCATGAGTACTTTATAGTTTTCTGAGTATCAATTCTTTGCCTGTTTGGTTAAGTTTATTCCTAGGTATCTTATGGTTTTGGGTGCAACTGTAAATGGGATGGATTCCTAAATTTCTCTTTCTTCTGTCTTCTTGTTGGTGTAAAGAAATGCAACTGATTTCTGTGCATTGATTTTATATCCTGACACTTTACTGAATTCCTGTACAAGTTCTAGCAGTTTTTCAGTGGAGTCTTTTGGGTTTTCCACATAGAGTATCATATCATCTGCGAAGAGTGATAGCTTGACTTCTTCTTTGCCGATCTGGGTGCCTTTAATTTCTTTTTATTATATGATTGCGGAGGCTAGGACTTCTAGTACTATGTTGAATAGCAGTGGTGATAATGGACATCCCTGCCGTGTTCCTGACCTTAGAGGAAAAGCTCGCAGTCTTTCTCCATTGAGAAATGATATTTGCGGTGATATCTGCAGTGGGTTTTTCATAGATGGCTTTGATAATATTGAGGTATGTGCCCTCTATCCCTACACTTTGAAGAGTTTTGATCAGGAAGGGATGCTATACTTTGTCAAATGCTTTTTCAGCATCTATTGAGAGTATCATATGATTCTTGTTCTTTCTTTTATTAACATATTGTATCACATTGATTGATTTGTGGATGTTGAACCAACCTTGCAGCCATGGAATAAATCCCACTTGGTCTTGGTGAATAATCCTTTTAATGTACTGTTGGATCCTATTGGCTAGTATTTTGGTGAGAATTTTCGCATCTGTGTTCATCAAGGATATTGGTCTGTAGTTCTGTTTTTTGATGGGATCCTTGTCTGGTTTTGGGATCAAGGTGATGCTGGCCTCATAAAATGAGTTTGGCAGTTTTCCTTCCATTTCTATTTTTTGAAACAGTTTCAGAAGTATAAAAATTAATTCTTCTTTAAATGTTTGGTAGAATTCCCCTGGGAAGCCGTCTGGCCCTGGGCTTTTGTTTGTTTGGAGATTTTTAATGACTGTCTCAATTTCCTTACTGGTTATGGGTCTGTTCAGGTTTTCTATTTCTTCCTGGTTCAGTTGTGGTAGTTTTATGTCTCTAGGAATGCATCCATTTCTTCCAGATTGTCAAATTTGTTGGTGTAGAGTTGCTCATAGTATGTTCTTATAATTGTTTGTATTTCTTTGGTGTTGGTTGTGATCGCTCCTCTTTCATTCATGATTTTATTTATTTCGGTCCTTTCTCTTTTCTTTTTGATAAGTCTGGCCAGGGGTTTATCAATCTTATTAATTCTTTCAAAGAATCAGCTCCTAGTTTCATTGATCTGTTCTATTGTTTTTTGGTTTCTATTTCATTGATTTCTGCTCTGATCTTTATGATTTCTCTTGTCCTGCTGAGTTTAGGCTTTCTTTCTTGTTCTTTCTCCAGCTCCTTTAGGTGCAGGGTTAGGTTGTGTATTTGGGACCTTTCTTGTTCTTGAGAAAGGCTTATATTTCTATGTATTTTCCTCTCAGGACTGCCTTTGCTGTGTCCCACAGATTTTGAATCATTGTGTTTTCATTATCATTTGTTTCTATGAATTTTTTCAATTCTTCTTTAATTTCGTGGTTGACCCATTAATTCTTTAGACGGATGCTGTTTAGTCTCCATGTATTTGGGTTCTATCCAAATTTCCTTTTGTGATTGACTTCTAGCTTCAGAGCATTGTGGTCTGAAAATATGCAGGGAATGATCTCAATCTTTTGATACTGGTTAAGACCCAATTTATGACCCAGGATGTGATCCATTCTGGACAATGCTCCATGTGCACTAGAGGAGAATGTGTGTTCTGTTGCTTTGGAATGAAATGTTCTGAATATATCTGTAATGTCCATCTGGTCCAGTGTGTCATTAAGGACTCTATTTCCTTGTTGATCTTTGCTTGGATGATCTGTCCATTTCAGTGAGGGGAGTGTTAAAGTCCCCTACTATTATTGTATTATTGTTGATGTGTTTCTTTAATTTTGTTATTCATTGGTTTATATAGTTGGCTGCTCCCATGTTAGGAGCATAGATACTTAAAATTGTTCGATATTCTTGTTAGACAGACGCTTTGAGTATGATACAGTGTCCTTCCTCATCTCTTATTATAGTCTTTGGCTTAAAATATAATTGATCTAAGGATTGCCACCCCAGCTTTCTTCTGATGTCCATTAGAATGGTACATTATTTTCCACCCCCTCACTTTAAATCTGGAGTCTTTAAATCTTGGGTCTAAAATGAGTTTCTTGTAGGCAGCATATTGATGGGTTTGGGTTTTTTATCCATTCTGAAACCCTGTGTCTTTTGATTGGGGCATTTAGCCAATTTACATTCAGGGTAACTATTGAGAGATATGAATTTAGTGCCATTGTATTGCCTGTAAGGTGACTGTTACTGTATATTGTCTCTGTTCCTTTCTGATCTATTCTTTTAGGGTCTCTCTTTGCTTAGAAGACCCCTCTCAATATTTCCTATAGAGCTGGTTAGGTGTTTGAAAATTCTTTCAGTTGTTTTTTGTGTTTTTTTGTTTTGTTTTGTTTTGTATTGTTTTGTTTTTTGTCCTGGAAGTTTTTTTATCTCTCCTTCTATTTTCAATGATAGCCTAGTTGGATATAATATTCTTGGCTGCATGTTTTTCTTGTTCAGTGCTCTGAATATATCATGCCAGTTTTTTTCTGGCCTGCCAGGTCTCTGTGGATAAGTCCACTGCCAATCTAATATTTTTACCATTGTATGTTACAGACTTCTTGTCCCGGGCTGCTTTCAGGATTTTCTCTTTGTCACTAAGACTTGTAATTTTTACTATCAGATGACAGGGTGTGGACCTATTCTTACTGATTTTGAGGGGGGTTCTTTGCACCTCCTGGATTTTGATGCTTGTTTCCTTTGCCATATTAGGGAAATTCTCTACAATAATTCTCCGCAATATATCTTTTGTTCCCCTCTCTCTTTCTTCTTCTGGAATCCCAATTATTCCTATGTTGTTTCGTCCTATGGTATCACTTATCTCTCGAATTCTCCCCTCGTCGTCCAGTAGTTGTTTGTCTCTCTTTTGCTCAGCTTCTTTAATCTCTGTCATTTGGTCTTCTATATCACTAATTCTTTCTTTTGCTTCATTTATCCTAGCAGTAAGAGCCTCCATTTTTTATTGCACCTCATTAATAGCTTTTTAAATTTCAACTTGATTAGATTTTAGTTCTTTTATTTCTCAAGAAAGGGCTTTTATTTCTCTGGACAGGGTTTCTCTAATATCTTCCACACCTTTTTCAAGCCCGGCTAGAACCTTGAGAATCGTCATTCTGAACTCTAGATTTGACATAATACTAATGTCTGTATTGATTAGGTCCCTAGTCTTCAATACTGCCTATTGTTCTTTTTTTTTGTGGTGAGAATATAATTTACTAGCATACTGCTAACAGTGGTATATATAAAAAAAATTGTATCAAATAAACATTTGAATAAATTTAATTTATTTATTTCAGGTCTATTAAAATATTTTGTTGTTAAAGTCTTTGGACTTTAATAGAATCCATAAAAATACAGATGGTTTTGGAATTAACTTGAGGTGACCAATACATTTCATGAATTGTAAATGGTAACTATTTTAAATTTCACATTTCGGTATAACTTGGTGTATCACAATTCCATAAGCATCATGCATAAGTGATATAAGCCATTTATTCTTTAGTATTACTAAAACTAAAATGAATTTTCTATGTTTGGAAATCCATTCTACCTTGTGGAATGCTCATTTTGCATCTCAGAAATGCACTTCACAGAAAGTGCAACTCTAGGTTAACAACAAAATTTCCCCAGCACAATTTTTATTATTTACTGGGTGTGTTTTAAAATTTGACATAAAATCCATGCACTCACTGTGTTTTACGACTTTTTTTTGAAATACGGAGGTTCTTTTTTTTCCTTCTGAGAAAACAAAACTGCCTAGACACATTTTAATGCTTTCAATATTAATATATTAGATAATTTTTGGAATACTACCATAGGCAAACATTACTAAAGGATCTCAATTGTATTATTTTCTACTGTGGTCAGAACCAAAGTCAGTAATCTTCTTTTAGGGTAGTAAAATATTCTTTAGCATCTAGTAGCTATACTTGATAACCCCATTCTTGGACTATGAGAACAAATTGTATGCCATCCTAATCTAATGTAAAGAAGAAACTATTTATATTCTCAGTTGTGTGAATATGTGAAATATACTTCTTAAATGTTCTGATAAAATGTCTTTTTTAGATTTGTCTGTCAGAAATAAAAGATTGACATATTTCCAGTTCCAAATAATACATTATATGCACCCCAATACCAATCTGAGTTTCCAAAGACCTTAATTTTAATAATGCATTATAGAGTATGGAAGTGTTGAATCTCTATATTGTATACCTGAAACTAATATAACACACTGTATGTTAACTATACTGGAATTTTAAAAATTGAAGTAATGCATTACTGAATGACTGTTAAAAGTGTGAACTTAGACTCTGCTCCTTACTTCCTCTGTGATTCCAAGGGAGTTCAGTTATCCATATACACTATCCTCAAAAGTAACATGAGAATAACCATAGCACAAAACTCATTAGAAAACTTCATGTAGATTAAATGAGAAAATATAAATAAGATTACATTTAAGATATTTAGAACACTATCTGACCCATTAATGAGTGGGCACTAAATAAGATTTTAATTTTTTTCTTCCTATTTCTCATTTACTTTCACGTACTCATTCTAAATTCAAGACATATGCTAAAGTGACAGCTATGTGATAACTGATGTCATGGAAATTGGTATTGATGGGGAAAAATTTAATAAAGACTTAGAAGTATTTTCATTGTTAAAAGCAAGAGAGAAATCCAGCTGAGCATTATTAAGCAGGAAAATTGCATTCAAACATGTTATTGTTAGTACTTTGTGCCTTTAAATTCTTCATGTTTTCTATCTGCTGAATAATTTATTTCCATTTTGAAGCACTTACCCAGCCACAGACTGGCACTCTCTTCTCTGTCTCCCTTCAAATAGGTTTATAAGTCAATACTCCCAAAGAGATTTCCTACTATTATAATTAATAATGATGAATATTCTGTAAGAAGGATAACTTCAAGGAATTTGCTACAACTTGCTTCAAGTTTTTTTAAAAAAAAATATTAAACAAAATATGATTCATTTAGGTTTTAGTTAATTGTCACCTATTTTTTTTCTATATTAAATCTGTAAAAGTAAGCCAGAAATAATTGTGGCTTTCAAAATGAGGAGTAGTTTATCTTTGAACCACATAAAAAATGGAAAAAACTCAGTAGTTTTGCATTACCTTAAGATATCCATAATTTCATTTCCATCTCTAATTCCCTTTGATATGGAGTACTATGTGACTGAGACACTGCAGTGACAAATGGAAGGGTATAAAGAAAGAACAGGAAATAAAAATTAGAATCAAGAAGATAAAATTGATGATGGTAATCAGCTCACTGAAAATTATCTAAAGAAACAAATTTCACCCTCCATTAGCTTTAGTACACACTGAGAGGGGAAACACAGGATGCTGATTTCTTTCTCTTTTAGAGGCTATATTCCGGGAACGTTATTTGTTAGTTTACAGGACTTTCATGCAGTGGCACATTTTACCCACTAACTTTTGTAAAAAGCTAAACAACAAGAAGCTCAGAATGTCTAGCTATAATAATAACCATGAAAAGAATGAAGGGGGGTCAGAGGTGTTTGCCTCTGCTCTGCCAAGCCATCCTGTTGCTCAAATATTGAGAGGAACTTACTATGATTAAATCAATGGTGTGAACAAAAACATTTCTGTAATTCTGTGTTAATAATTTAACCATCTGGTATTAAATCCATTTGCATTTTTATTTTATTTATTTATTTTTTAAAGATTTTATTTATTTATTTGACAGAGAGAGAGATCACAAGCAGGCAGAGAGGCAGGCAGAGAGAGAGGAGGAAGCAGGCTCCCTGCTGAGCAGAGAGCCCGATGAGGGACTCGATCCCAGGACCCTGAGATCATGACCTGAGCCGAAGGCAGCGGCTTAACACACTGAGCCACCCAGGCACCCCCCATTTGCGTTTTTATTTGAAGATTTTATTATATAAAATATGAGGATATTTTAAGGCAATTAGTGGATACTTTAGTTGTAAATGCTTTATTATTTGGATATCCATAACTTTGCCACTACAGTATTTGAGGTTCCATAGATTAGTTGACATATGAACACTACTACTATCTCACGTTGTTCATTAAAGATAAAAGGATACTTTTGTAAATATAATGAATTAACCCCAATATTTTATTAAAATGCTTAAAGTTAAAAAGCATTTTATTTGTAAGAAGCATAATTTTCTCTCCTATGGAAGTCTATTAACTAATGCTGTATTACACTTTTTCTCATCAAAAATATTTCATAGAAATTAAATGTTATTCTTAAATTAATCTGGACTTACAGTTGAAGAGTATACATACAACATTACTGCATGTCTATTCCTAGATAACTGACAATGTTCAGGGTGTCTGGTGAACACTGAATTTTTTGGTTAAAAAAAGCAAATCAGAATGCTGCTGGGGGTGGGGGCAAGAGACAGGGTGGCTGGGTGATGGACATTGGGGAGGGTATGTGCTATGCTGAGTGCTGTGAAGTGTGTAAGGCAGAGACAGATGAATTACAGACCTGTACTCCTGAAACAAATAATACATTATATGTTAATACAACAAAAACAACAACAAAATCAGAGAGGCACCTGGTGGCTCAGTCCATTAGGTATCTGCTTTTGGCTCAGGTCATGATCTCATGGTCCTGGGATCTAGCGCCACATCAGGCTCCCTGCTGAGCAAGGGGCCCGCTTCTCCCTCTCCCTCTGCCCCTCTCCCTGCTTGTGCTGTCTGCCAAATAAACACACAAAAAAAAGAAAAGAAAAGAAAAGAAAATGAGAAATATATGAGGAGTATAACCGTTATTCCACATTACATATATATGCACACATACAAACACAAATATATACATACACCCTCATATGTTTTCCTCTGAAAAATAAAAGCTATAGAACACAGAATGTAATTGATTCTTGAAAACTCTACGGCAAGGAACACTGACTATGCAACTGTGCTCCAAAGGAAAGTAATGCATTTAATGTGATTTTCAACAAAGAAGGATAGATTTCACAAGGTTTATAATAATATTCTTCAATGTAAAATACATTTTTCTTTATCTGAAAGAAAATATCTGGTGGTTCAACACATTTTAGATTAGTTGTATTTGAGTTTTTCTTAAAATTTTTTGACTTTTGAGATTCTTGTTGAATATTTTGCACTTACTTGACTTCTTATATGTGTCCATTCTAACTGACAATTAAGACAATTAAGAACCTGATCTGTAAGAGAAATCTCTCTACCATATCTTCACAGGTTTTTCATTGAAATGGTCATATAATTGTGTCCATTAGTATACTTCAAATGCATAAAACTCTGTTCCAATGTTTTCCAACTATTAGCAAAGTAGCTTAGAGAGGAAACTGTTTAACAATAGTTTTTGTGCTTGTGTTTGTTTTTGTTTTATTGTTTTGTTTTGGTGTTCAACAGTTGATACTTAGAACCTAGCTACACGAAGTCTTCCCTGGATCTGGGAATTTATTATATACTCATAGTAGTCCTATCATAGAGCTACTTAATTTTGAAAGTTGACAAGATTTGTCTTAGAAAGTTATACTGGAGAAGGGAAGATAAAATTTTATGAAAATCATACTTTTACCTAAAATAATGTTCTACAAGAAAAAGAGATGTTAAATAAATTTGATTTTGACTGAATATATACTGCCCTTATTTATCAGATATTAATCTACTCTAAATTAGAAAATATATGTATATTAACAAATAAAATACCATAATACATAGCAAAATTCAATTCTGACTTTTCTGATAAAATTAATAAAAAAGAGATCTTCATTTTATTTTATTTAATTTTTTAAGCTTTTGTTTATTTGTTTATTTATTTATTTGATTGAAAGAGAGCATGAGAGACCAAAAGCAGGGGGAAGGGACACCAGGTGCCCAATGAAGTGCTTTCAATGATATTTTAGTAAGTACGTTTACTCATAAAAGCTTTTAAATTACAATAAAAAATGACACACTAAAATTATAGCTGAAAGACTCAAAATCATCATGTTACATGCTAGATTTTGTATTTGTTTTATAAGCATAACATCTTGAAGCTGTTCCAAATAATCCTTTTACTATAGATAAAAGGATGGACTAAGAATTTAAAAGTGGGGGTGCCTGTGGCTCAGTGGGTTAAAGCCTCTGCCTTTGGCTCAGGTCATGATCCAGGGTCCTGGGATTGAGCCCCGCATCGGGCTCTCTTTGCAGAGAGCCTGCTCCTCCCACTCCCCTCTGCCTACTTGTTATCTCTGTCAAATAAATAAACAAATCTTAAAAAAAAAATTTAAAAGTGGCAGACAAGATTATTATGATTGTGATGATTATTCACTGTATGGAAATTTTAGAGGGAAAATATTTAAAACTAAATATGATTTTTCTTCATGTTGCTTGTGATTATAAGAAGTTTAACAGACTTCTTGATATCATCTAACATCTCTGAAGACTACCTTCTTGTTTTCTTTTTTCTAACTTGGGGATGGGAATGCTTGATTAGCCTTCCTAAAATATCACTTTGAGAATGAAATCAGATAGTGTTTAATCTTTGTATAAGTGTAGTGAATCCTTATTTTCATTATTCTCATTTTAAACGATCAGAAGTACTATTTGGGATGCCTAGTGATTTCTTGAGATACCCATTAGTTGACTAATATTAGAAAATTTTTAAAGTTTCTTTCCTCCATAATGAATCAGTTCTTCCATTTTTGCATTTAAATATCCATTTTTAGCTTCATTAACTACTTAACACATTTTCCTTGAGTTGCTACTTTTTAGCTACTTGAGTTAAATACATCACTTTTTAATTTTTAATTTTTTATGTTTTATGACAAATATTGTATGGTATTTATTTTGTCTGATTTACGCTTTAGCAATATCCTACATATTTTAATAGGTTGGAATTTTAATTTTGTGAACTTAACAATTATTTTTCTCTTATCCACTTTTAAGAGATTAGTTTTCAAATTTAGAAATCATTGGTTTAGTTTGTAAAAGCAATTTTTTGTGAGTAAGTACAGGTTGGAATTATATTTGTATTATTACTTTCCAATCTCATTTTCAGAAAACATAGCTTGTACAAGTTCTACTATAAAATTCATTGTAATTTTCTATTTGCCCTTACATAAGAATCATTTTTGTGTTGGTTTCATGGCATGAGAAACCACACACCTAAATCACTGGGAAAGAGATTTTATATTAAAATCTTCTGCAAAAGCACACACACACACACACACACACACAAATACAGGCATGTGCAGTAAACATGGAGCAAGAGTTTGATGAAAATCTGCTTATTCTATTTTGTTCTATTTTATTTTTTTAACATCTCGTTGTAACATTAGTGTGACTTCCTGATCCATGGTTTGAGAAGTATTGTTTGAAATCTGTAAATACTTGCTTATATGAAAAAAAAAATTTTCCTATGTTCATAGAACATTACAAAGATATATTGACTCCTAGTGTAAAGCTGCATTGCCAATTAAAATTTTTCTACTTAATACCAATATTTGTGCCTCAGACCATACTTTTTTTTTAAATATTAAATGACCTTTTTATTTAATTTTTTAATTTTTTATTTCTTTTCAGTGTCAGACCATACTTTTTAAAAATAGTTTGATCTGGTGAGAACTTAGATACTATCACTTTGATTAGTTAGATATTTTTAACCACAAATTAACTCTTGGAGCCAAATGGATTTTAGGCATTTGCTTATACATGCATTCTTCACCCTGTCAATAAACTTTCTTTTTGCATACTTAAAGGAAACTACATGTTAATGAAGTTCACCAGTCTGTGGAATTAATTTGCACACTTCTTCTCTACCATTTAAAGCTGTCATTCTTTTTCTTTCAATGTTTTATTTTAGGCCCTGCCAGTCATTACTCTGTAAACTTGTATTCTGGATCATTGAAAATATACTGATAATTATGTATGAAAGAAAGAATGGATGAGAGGAAAATCTATTTAAATATTTTATTGTAGTATATTAAACTGATGATAAGGCATAAAAATAGTGTATCAGTTTAGCCTAACACACCAAATATATAAGCAGTTGTCTGCAAATCATAGCAATCTACAAGTAGCTTTATAAAACCTCATGTCTAATTATAAACTTCAAAAAGAAACTTTGTATCTCAAATCCTTTACACCTTTCATTATTTATTCATGTTTATTACAAAATAACTTTTTTTAAAAAGATTTTATTTATCTGACAGAGAGAGATCACAAGTAGGTAGAGAAGCAGGCAGAGAGAAAGGGGAAGCAGGCTCTACACTGAGCCGAGAGCCCAACGCGGGGCTGGATCCCAGGGCCCAAGCCAAAGGCAAAGGCTTAACCCATTGAGCTACCCAGGCGCTCTACAAAATAACTTTGTTGAGTAATTTTGACCAAAATCTCACTCTACTCTAAAACAAAGTGAGTTATGTATTGTATATCTCACTGCCCCCAAACTGAAAAAGGTACTTATTTTGCTCACAGTCCTACAAGTCAGGTAAGTTGGCTACTCTGTGCTCAACTCAGATACTTCTTCTTGCATTGGCCTGATACTTCTTGTGGTATATCATATAAGATGGCCTCATTCATATGTCTAGTGTTTAGTAGTGACTTTTTTTTTCTAGCTCTACTGCCATATAATCAATAGAAAACATTATGTAAGTTTAAAGTCTACAACATATTGATGTGATACACTTGCATATTACAAAATGATTAACACACACTAAGTTAGCAACACTCCCATCACATCACATAATTACCATTTCTTTTTCTTTTTCTTTTTCTTTTTTTTTTTTTTTTTTTAGATTTTATTTATTGATTTGACAGAGGAGACACAGCGAGGAAGAGAACACAAGGAGGGGGAGTGGGAGAGGAAGAAGCAGGCCTCCCGCTGAGCAGGGAGCCAGATGCAGGGCTTGATCCCAGGACCCTAGGATCATGACCTGAGTGGAAGGCAGATGCTTAATGACTGAGCCGCCCAGGCGCCCCTCTTAACAACTTTCAAGTATATAATACATCACGCTCAGTCATAATCACAACGCTGTCTCAGACCTTCCTCATCTCTGATCAACATCTTCCCATCCCGCCCTGTCCCAGTTCCTGGCAACCATCATTCTATTCTGTATTTCTACGAGTTTGGCTTTTTTCAATTCCACATATAAGTGATATCATATATTTGTAGTTCTCTCTGTGACATTTCACTGAATGCGTTTAAGTGCATCTATGTTGTCACTAATGGAAGAATTACCTTATTTATCATAACTGAGTAAGTCCATTATAAATATATGCACGTTATTACTGAGCCTCTTGCTGCACGTAGTCTTCATCCTCACAGAGACTACGTGGGGCTCATTTTTAGAGCCCTCTCAGTGGCTATGGAACAAGTGAATTAGAGCCAGAGAAGCAAGATCTCTTAAGGACAATTTTCAAGAGTCCTACAACATCAATCCTATGGCATTCTGCTAATAAAAAGCAGTCATCAGGTAAGCTACAATTCAAGGCAGTAGAGAAATAAATCTTATCTCTAAATAGTAAGAACACCAAAGTCATATTTCAAAGGGCATACATAGAAGGGTAGGATGACCCTGTGGACATCTGTGTAATGTACCACATAATGTGGCTTCAACTGAAATGATACTAGGATTCACTCTAAATAGGAAATAAAATTCTTATGTATCCATGTCAAAATGATTTCTTAAATCATTGAATTACATATCCACTAACATAACTTGTTCTTTTTTTTTTTTAAAGATTTTATTTATTTATTTGACAGACAGAGATCACAAGTAGGCAGAGAGGCAGGCAGAGACAGGGAGGAGGAAGCAGGCTCCCTGCTGAGCAGAGAGCCTGATATGGGGCTTGATCCCAGGACCCTGGGATCATGACCTGAGCCGAAGGCAGAGGCTTTAACCCACTGAGCCACCCAGGCGACCCTAACATAACTTGTTCTTATAACATAGGCAATAATCTTTTTGACATTGGCCTAAGTAACACTTTTTTAGATAAGTCTCCTGAGGCAATGAAAACAAAAGCAAAACTTAACTATTGGAACTCTGCCATAATAAAAAGTTTTTGCCCAGTGTAGGAAACCACTGACAAAAGAAAAAGGTAACCTAGTGAACAGAAGAAGATATTTGTAAATGATATCAAATAAAGAGTTAATAGCCAAAACATATTAAGAATTTAAATATAACTTAGTACACACAAAAAGCAAATAATCTGATTAAAAATGGGCAAAGGACCTAAATAGCCATTTTTAATGAAGACATACAAATGGCCAACAGACATATGAAAAGATGCTCTTCATCAGTAATCATGAGGGAAATGCAACTCAAAACCACTGTATCAACTTACACCTAGAATGGCTACAACTAAATACGAAACAAATGGTGAGGATGTGAAGAAAATGGAACCCTTATACATTGCTTATGGGAATGTAAATTTGTGCAACTACAGTTGAAAACAGTATGGAATTTCCTCAAAAAATTAAAAACAGAAATACAATACAATGCAGTAATTTCCTACTAGGCATTTTCCAAAAGAAAACAAAGTCACCAATTTGAAAAGACACATACATCCTTATGTTTATTGCAGTATTTTTTGTTTGTTTGCTTGTTTGTTTTTTTACAATAGCCAACATATGGAAGCAACCTAAGGGTCCATCAATAGATGGATAGATGAATGAATAAAGATGTATGTGTGTGCGTGTGTATGTTATCACATACACAGGAAAAACAGAGATCTTGCCATTTGCAACAATATGGATGCACTTAAAGTATATTATGCTAAGTGAAATAAGTGAGATAAAGACAAATACATGATTTCACTTACATATGAAATCTAAAAAACAAAAATAAATGATCGATGGGGCGCCTGGGTGGCTCAGTGGTTTGGGCTGATGCCTTCCGCTTGGGTCATGATCTCAGGGTCCTGGGATCGAGCCCCGCATTGGGCTCCCTGCTCCGCAGGAAGCCTGCTTCCCTCTCTCTCTCTCTCTGCCTGCCTCTCTGCCTACTTGTGATCTCTGTCTGTCAAATAAATAAATAAAATCTTTAAAAAAATAAAAAATAAATGATCGAACTAGGAACAGAATCATAAATACAGAGAACAAGTGGTGGCTGCCAGAGGCGGGAGGTTTTGGGTAGATGCATGAAATAGGTGAAGGGAATTAAGAGGTACAAACTTCTAGTAATAAAATAAGTCAGTCCCTGGATGAAAAATACAGCATGAGGAACATACAGTCAGTAATACTGTAATCATGCTGTATGGTGACAGATAGTGACTACACTGATTATGGTGAGCAATCAGCAATGTACAGAACTGCTGAGTTACTATATTGTACACCTGAAGCTAATATAACATCAGATGTCAACTGTACTTCAATAAAGATAATTTTTTTAAAATAAGTTAATATAACCAACTATTCCCTAAGTTTTGAAGAGGAAATCTATTATCCCAGAAAGTTTCACTAAAGAAAAAAAATAGTTTTCCATGAGCATTTCTTCATGGAATATTGTAATTAATATATTACATATATTGGCTTTGGGCATGTACCTCCTATTCTTCTTACAGTATCTTTATTTTTGGTAAAACATTCTTTCATTCCTAGTTCAGCTGATTCAAACTGATCTGATTCTATCATTTCATTCCAGTATTGGGCATAATACCTAGGCTTGCCTATTAAATGAATTCTTCCACCTGGGAACAAAGATCATGGTTTAGGCATGGTTTGGTAAATCAACTTGGCCAATTAGAATCAGACTGCTGATTTTGAATAGAAATACTGGCATCCTACTTTTTGCCTTTTTCTGGTAAAACAAGAAAATTCTACAATGTGGGCTTAGTTTCCTCTGACACTGAAGTCAACATACCTGAATACAAAGCTAAAGGATATAAAATACAATGTCTTGATGACATTTATCATATCTATAATTCAGCATGTTTGCCATCAAACCTATCTCTGGAACTTTTAGATTCATGAACGAGTAAGCTTCCAATTTAGCTTAAGTTATTAGAACTGGTTTTCTACCACAAGCCACATAAATAGTACGAACATAGAAAATTTTTATCAGACTCTTATGTCAATATAATATTAAAGTGGGTACAAGCAAACAGGAAATCAGTACAGTAAGTCTGCTGACTTGGTAAAGATGGTACACTCAGCTCATTTTTATCTGAACGTCTATTGTGCACTGAGCATAGTCCATCAGTACATTGTCCTATTTGGAACATATGCATATATATCACTATATACCTATACAAATACATACATATGGAATGACATATGACCACATACAACCATATGTAGTAGCTATATGCCATAGTATAGTACATACTCTAGTGTAATATATAGTATTTAGTGTAGTATAGATACTATATATAAAAAGACTGTACATTGCTTTATATATTTAGGTGACTGTTTACAGAAAGAAAACACAAAATTGCCATAAATAAAAAATCAAAATAACTGTAACTCAATTATATATAGGTTTTAAATCAGTTATAGGGAAAACAGATATATCTCTTTCTGTATAACATTTAAAAACAAGAATATCAGCACTAAAATTATGTACCCATAAAAAAAGAATGAGAGCTTGCTATTTGCAGCAACCTGGAGGGTATTATGGTAAGTGAAGTAAGTCAGATTGACAAAGACAAATATCATATGATTTCACTCATATGCAGAACCTAAAAGAAACAAATGAATTAAAAAAAAAAAAAAAGCAGAATGAGACCTATAAATACAGGAAACAAACTGATGGTTGCCAGAGAAGAGGGGTTAGGGGTGGGCAGAATGGGAGACACAGGCTCCAAGTTATGGAATGAGTAAGTCATGGGAATAAAAAGCTCACCATAGGGAATATGGCCAAAAATATTATAATAGCATTGTATGGCGAACAAATAGTAGTTAGACTTGCAGTGAGCACAGCATAAGATATCGAGAAGCTGCATCACTATGTTGTACATCTGATACTAATGTAACATTGTATGTCAGCTATACTGAAATAAAAAAATTGTAAATAAATGAATAAAAAGTCATAATAACATGAAAACTAAATGTAGTGCAGTACCCTTGACTGGGTCCCAGAACTGCTAGAGAAAGCAAAAAGAAAAAATAATGAAATCAAATAAAATCTACAATTTAGTAGTTAGTAATGTAGCAGTGTCAGTTTCTTAATTTTGGCAAATGGACCACAGTAATGTGAGACAATAATGATGGGAACTTGAGGAGACTATAATGGAATTTTCTTTCTTTTTTTTTTTTTTTTAAGATTTTATTTATTTATTTGACAGAGAGATCACAAGCAGGCAGAGAGGCAGGCAGAGAGAGAGGAGGAAGCAGGCTCCCCGCTGAGCAGAGAGCCTGATGCGGGCCTCGATCTCAGGACCCTGAGATCATGACCTGAGCCAAAGGCAGCGGCTTAACCCACTGAGCCACCCAGGCGCCCTATAATGGAATTTTCTATAATTTCTTTGTAACTTTTCTGTTAAACCTAAAATTATTCTAAAATAAAATTTACTGTAAAAAAAAATAGCACTAATAAAAATTTAAAAGTTAATTATTTTAAAAATTTTCAGAGAAATGAATAATCTGATGACTGAATAAAAACCTTATTAAAGATAAAAATTCAATCTAGTAAAAAAAGACAAAATCATGACAATTTACTTAACTCTGCGTAAATGTATTTTTAAATTATAAAAAATGGTTAATTTTCTAGAAAAACATGTATTTATTGCCAAAAACAACTTATAACAGGCTTATTTACAATTACAGAATTTTTCAGAGAACTAACTTTCCTAAAGGCCCAAGTTTAGACACTTTCTCCCTGGTAAATTCAAATAAGCATTTAAAGATATGACAATTCTTATACTGTATTAATACTTCCAAAACAGAGAAATAAGAAAAACTTTAAAACTAGTTTTGGTATTTTTAATATATAGACTTATTTATTTATTTGCGAGAGAGAGGAAGAGAGAGCATGTCCATATGTGCAGGGTGGAGGGGCAGGTGGTGTGGAAGGGGCAGAGGGAGAGGGAGAGAATCTTATGCAAGCTCCACCCCCAGCCCAACACAGGGTTCAATCTCAGGGCCCTGAGATCATGACCCAAGCCAAAATCAGAGGCTTAACCAACTGAGCCACCCAGGTTCCCTTGTTTTGAATCATATATAACATTTTCATTAAAATCTAACAAAGATGTCCCCGAAATAAGTAACTGCACACCAGCCTCAATTATTGATAAAAATCCAAAACTCTTAAACTATTAGCAAACAGAATTTAGCAGACTGATAAAACATGACCACATTAGTTTGTCCCAGAAATGAAAAACAGTTTAATGATGGAAAATAAACAACAATCACTCATCACATTAATAAACCTAATGAAAAACATACCCTCTCTGCAAATGATGAAAAAGCATCTAACAAAATCCAATACATGTGCTAAATAAATATTCACTAATCAACAGGAACTACCTTAATGAACTGACACACATCTCAGTCCAAAAGCCAACATCATACACAATGGGGAAACAAACAAAAAAAAACCACCAGAGACACATCCTCTAAATCCAGGACCAAAACAACAATAGGAGCTAATGACCCTGCCTGTTATTTATCATCCTATTGGAAGTACATATGCTTACACTAGACAAAGGAAGAAATTACAAATGTAACAATTGGGAAGAACAGGTGTAACTGTTGCTATTCATCACTGATACATTATTTAATGGAATGATTTTCAGAATCAACTGATATTACTGTAAATAAGAGAATACAGTCAAGCAGTCAAGTGTAAAATTAATGTATAGAAAACAACTGTTTTCTGTGTCTGTCAGATAAAGGGTTCTACTTATTTATAGTCATATGTATATGTGTTAGTATATATGCGTCAGGTAAAATATATAATACAAGAAAAGTTCCACTTCACTATTAATATTCAAAAAGAATTCCATTAAAATGATATTTAATTAGAGTGATGTTTTAATCTGTATTTTAGCACTATGCCCCATTTTCTTGACTTATGAATCTAATTAAAAAGTCAAGAATATTTGAGTTACTGAAGCAATATGGTTGTGTTGTCTGTCTCTGGGTGAACAATATTCACTCTAAGAATGTTTTCTAAGTTCTTACCCTCATCTTCCCACCCCCTCTTGTGATACATCTGCCTCAGAAATAGCAAAAAGGAACAAAGCTTGAATTTGAAAAACAGCAGGAATAGAAGCTCATTTGTTGTTGTACGAAGATTTATGTCAAGCAAACAAAAAGGATGCTAACCTCCTCTGGTGGACAGTAACGCCCCCATCTAAATGCTACTGTGGTTGGTTTTATGCTTTGAAAACTCTCACAGTCAGAATATTCACCACAGAATGGCAATCTGACAACTGGGTGTGTTTAATGTCACTTATCTACAGAAAAGGCTAAAAATTGCCCCAAACAGCCTCTGATAAATAGTACCTCTTCCCACTAATATTTCCATTATCTGGTTTATGGTTCAATGAAAATATTCTTTTCTAAGAGATCAATGCTATTTGTATGTTATTTGTATTTAGAAAGTTCTACAAAAATTAAAATATAATTCATGTAGTGATTATATAGAAATAATCCATGTAGCCTATCAACACTCTTAATTTAAAAATAGTACCAGTTTCATTTTTACAGTTTTCAACACATGACAATGAAACTCAAAGTTATGAAAAACACAACCATGTCTTTCGAGTCTCAGAAGCAGGAGTCTGGCTTACTTCTATTAGCGTAGGCAATAAATCAGCATTACTATCAACATGACTTAATATTAATAAGTTATAGCATAGAGGATAAAATCATCCATTTTGAAGCCAAGCTGTCTTGGTTTAAAACCCAGATTCTCAACATTTGACTATGTGACCTCAGGCAAATTGCTTAACTTTTCCACTCAGTTGCTGCATCTGTGGAATGGAGATAATAGAAGTAACCCCTCCAATAATGGCCATGAGAATTCAAGGAGATAAATCTGAAGCAATCAGAAGAGTATTTATCACCTAATCACATCAGTGCTCTTCAGAGTTAGGTGTTTTTATTACCAATATTTGTGTTATTATTACCCACTTACCAGGATATAGTATGTAATAAATTGATTAGCCACAAAACATTAGAAAACAATTACATTGCTTAGTTCTTTTAAGTTCAGCTTTGTCCATTTCTTGATATTAAACTAATACTCAAAGCAGCCAATAGATTTAAGGTACATTTTACAATTCTTTAAATCACCATCCTAATTGTGCTAATTTGCCAGTCATTGGCTATGATGATCCTTGATATGCCTGTTTTTGTTTTCTTTTTAAAAAGTACTATAGCTCTAAAGTTCAAGGTCATGGTAGAAAATTGAGCAATTATGAACATACCTGCTTATTGGTCAAAACACTTTAACATGATTGGTGTTACTGAAATTAAAAAAAAAAAATTCTTTAAAACACATTCTCAATTACAAAGGTAACAAAGAGAAATCTCCAGAACTAGAATAAAGAGAAAATGTGTAACACTGAATGTAGGGGAAATAAAATTGCAAAAACAGATGCTGTGCAGACCTCAAAGCAGACACTAGGAGTTGTGGTTTGAAAGTCATTGTTAGATAGGAGCTAGGGCCAATGCCCCAGAGTTCTACAGAGAGCCCACCCTGGGCTTCCTGCTGCAAATCAAAGAAGGATTAAGCACAAATGGGAACCAAGCTGTCTTTCAACATTAGCCATGTTTGCAGAAAAAGAAATCCTCCATTCCTCACCATGCTGATCCAATAGAATAATTGATTCAGGCAGAAGAATACTTTAAGATCAGGACTAATTTACACACACACACACACGCACACGCACGCATGCATCCACCCACCCACCCTTCCTCCCACGTGCACACATCCACAAACACAGAGAGACTAAATATAAAGCCAGTCAGCCCTGGGAAAAATAAGAAGGAAGACAAACTCAGAAAAGAAATACACACACACACACACACACAGTGAGAAAGTTGAAAAATCATACAAAAAAGTCACTTCCAAGAATGTGAGAATTCATATCCAATGTATTAAAGATTATAGGGAAATCTTAAAGGAACTAAATTTGAATATGCTTAATACTTTAAAGAATAAAATCTATTCATATTACCCACTGAACACAGATAAGGAATTATCATGTAACAAAAGACACGTTTAAAATAATCAGGAAAACATATATCACAATCATTAAATAATGGCTAAAGTATACCAAGTGCTTAACATATTCTTTGTCTAAGGCCTTCCTATGCTATAACTCACTTAATTCCTATAAAGTCATTATTACGAGTTTTATTTTTCCAAATGATGAAGCTGAGTCACAAGGTTACACATGGCAAATATAACTGGGAGCGTCTTTAAAAACATATTTAAATGCAGATTTAAAAAACTCATTTTACATCAGTCATCAAGAACTAAAAGCAAAACACACTTTATTCTCTGAAGCTGATTTTGGAGTAAGGAAGCCAATGTGATAAAATCAAGTCATCTGTCTTGATGCTGGAGGAACACAGAGAATGGTCACGAGGCCCCTTGGGCTTCCTGCACTTTCAGGTTCCGGCTGACATGAATTAGGATTAGCTCTCACTGTAGTGAAAAAGCCCCCAAATTGCAATACTGACAAAAACATGCTAAGTTCAAATAATATGGATGGATCGTCTCAGATCAATTCTATAGAGAAAATTCATGAGCTCTAGCAGCACATTGTGACATATATATACACACACATATATTTGTGCTTCATAAATTTCACATTTTAAGAAATATATGCAGGATGATAAAGGCTATACACGTCAGCACAAACACTGTAGTGACAAAGAAAAATCTGGATTTTAATTGAATGTATTTATTTCTTTTGTAGCTTTTCTATTTTAAGGTAAGGTGATAGCTTTTGCCATTTATGATTCAGACTTACACTTCAGGAGAGATCTTAAGTTTGTTGATAGCATTACTCTGGAATGTCACAATACCCCTCAAGATTTCTAGTAAGAGAAATTCTTTTTCATTTACTGCAAAGAATATATTAAAGCCGTTTCTGTCATTCCACAAGCGGTCAATGTGATTTTAGATAAATACAGAACTAAAATATCTGATCTATTAATTTGTTTGTACCTCATCTACATTTCAAATAAATCACACACTAACTAGTTTTAACAAGGACCAGACAAAGTTTGTTTCTAGCAGTTACTCCGCCAAATGTTGATTCTTCAGTTCCCCCTCTTTGACTTCCCATTTGAGGGGTTCGGGCCCTCTTTCCACCTCTCAACCCTTTTCTCCACTTCCCTTGTCCCATTATTTTCTCACAAAATACTGCTTTAGCTGACAGAGTATTCAGTGTGCCTATACTTTCCTTTTAATGGCACGTTTATTCATTAGACTCCTGTGGAAACAAATTCATGGTCATGTATTAATGGCTATTAGACAGCTGATCAGTCCTTCTTCCAGTTAATGTGTGAATCTAACAGGGATTTCCTAGCTATCTTTGTTAAGTGCACATCTTAGCCATGACAACCCTTTCAGTTATGTGACCCGTTGACACATGTGAGAGACAATGTTCAACTTTTGTGGCTAGATAGTGAGCTAGCTACTTTGGGGCAACCACCAAACATACTTAAACTAGCTTTTTTTTTTTTTTTTTTTTTTAAATATCTGTAAGTAGTAGTTGGCTCCTTCATTAGAGAAAAATGCAAGTGATAGAATACACCCTTCCCATGGTCCATTAAATGATGATGGATCGAACAGCAACATACAACACAGTGTGTTACTTAGGTACATATCCCAGATATCAACTTAATTTTTTTAATAGCCCACTCTACTAAATCTGGATTAGGAACCATAACATTTATGAGTTAGTACAGTGCTTCTTCAATCTAAGCCCTTTATTTTCACTATCTTGTAACTGCTTGCCTATTTCTATACAAGCTCCATGAGGGAAAACTAATTTTTTTCTTCTTCTTCTTTTTTTTTTTTTTTAAACTTCGTCTGCCATGATACTAGGCACAGAATTTGAAGTGTGGATGTTGGCAAATACTGCTGGAGAGAGACTGCTTTAAAATCTCTCTCTTTGTTCCCTCTACTCACATAAACCCAGCATTCATTACAAGTTTAAGTAGTCTAGACTGTTTAAAAATTATTCACGTTTGAGTTAAGCCTTCTGGAAACAGGCCCATTTTTCTCCCTTTATTTGAAAATTTAAAATTTGTGAGAACTGGCAAGTCAACTAGGGGTAAATGTCCCTGAACTAATGCTATTGTACCAGTGACATGTAACACTCATGAATGGGTCTATCTGGACTACAATATCCTTAAACTTGCCATTAGTCCTTAAAACAAAGGCACTGTTTTCATGGTAATAAGCCACACTTTCTGCAACATTCCATTCAGAATCATTTGTATGCTCACAGAGATACAATGATCAAGTCATCAGACAACAGAAGCTGTTAAGTCCAGTTACAACAAAATCAGGGATTTGCTTAGCTTTATAGAAAAGTTAGAATCAGGAAGTCACTATTTCTGTTAACACAGAAAATTCTCATTCAGGTGAAAAATAGTTGGGATAAAGAAGATATTTGAAATAGAGAAAATTCCCTGAGGTAGTGTGGCAAGTAAAATATGAGAATAATGAGGTTTGAGCAGGAAAAACTTGGCTTATTTATATGAAATGGGTGGGTTAAAAAATATGAATTAGAAAAGCATACTGTGAAACAGCAGCTAGATACTTAAATTATTAAATAAAATTTTTAATAAGATAATTCAAAAGTATTTGCATGAAGTCTGATGAATTCAACTTTGCCGTATGTAAATACAAGATGAATTAAAAGGTGCTTTGAAAATACAAAAGAATCAAGTTTATTTAAAAAGTTCACTATAGGAGCCCCTGGATGGCTCAGTCATTAAGCGTCTGCCTTTGGCTCAGGTCATGATCCCAAGATCCTGGGATCTGGTCCCACATAGGGCTTCTTGCTCAGCAGGGAGTCTGCTTCTCCCTCTCCCTTTGCCCCTTCCCCTGCCCACGCTCACTATCTTCTCACTTTCTGTCAAGTAAATAAATAAATTCTTTAAAAAAAAAAGGAAGTTGATTATATATTGTCTGTCTCATGATATCATAAGTATTACGTGATATAAAACCACACTGAGTGCAAGGCTGGAGGCATTTGAAATGGCAAATAATCATATGGTGAACAGATGAGTCATGCAAGCATATCTGGATGATGCAAAATATGTCTACACTTTTCACAGGTAAGAAACACCTAAATGGACATAATAAACTTCCTTCAAACATACCTTACAATAAATACCTGAAGAGTTTTATTCAAGGAGATAAAACACCAAAAAAGACTTCATCATATTAAAAGAAAATTACAAAACATAGCTTTTGTAATATTCTTAGAACAAAAGGAATATCACTAAAGAAAAATATATAAAAAATTTATAAATGAAAATTGAGTATGTTCCACATAAAAAAAATTCGTAAAGCAGAATGCTTGTTATAAACTATTTTTATAAACACAGATCCTCTGTAATGTGGGTGCTTAAAATGGGCCTTTTCCAACAAAAAGACCTCAAAGAGAGCATAGACACTTTGGATTTCTTATGAATACTTTCCCTTTCTTTCTCTCAATTTTTTTCCTCTCATAGAATATGGTTCAATTGAAAGGAAAAATAGGCTCAAGAAAAACTTGGAACTATTGTCCCTATACTATTTTATTTCCAGTTTTTATAATTTTACCTTTAATTTGATAATTCAAATCTCTTTGTTGATAAAAGAACAGAGATTAACAGAATTTGAAATGAATTAAAGATATATTTCTTTTAAATCTGGGTATTTTACATTATAACCATGAATTAAATCAAAATCTCATCCAGATACAAAGTTTAAAAAAAAAAAAAAGGTGATGGGAGATAATTCTGTGACTCTGATGACCTAATCTTGCCACCAACTAATTCATTTCTTATAAAACTTTAAATGTTAATTAACAAGAAGTAAAGGCTTTGAAGTGCTAGTATTTGGCAATATTCCAAATATAAGACAAAGAAGCCATTTATTTGAGAACTGTTGGCTTTTTCCCTATTTGAATAAAACATTTTAAACCCTAAGCCAGCCATAAATAGCAAGAGTAGGCAAATGTCCAAATATTAGAATCTGCTACACACCTTTTAAAGACTTCTACCACCTTCTACCACCTTTTTTACAGGTCATTATATTCATTCTCTCATATAACCTTCAGAAATACTTGGTTTATTTTTTTTCATACAAGCAAGGTAACTAATGCTCAGAGGACTAAAGCCCTTGTCCCAGGTGGATAGTTCTGAATTTGACTCTTATATTGACCTCACTTGACACTTCAAAGTGAAAGATAACTTGGAACATTAAAAAGTTAATAAAGATGAAAATGATCTCAATTTTCTTTATAGATCTTTAAAACATTAAGTGGATTCCTTATGCTTTGAGGCTTCTCTTCTGAAGTACAATGGACACCATTACTTCAGATTTATGATTCATGGAGAAACAGGGCTTAAATCAATAATCATCCCTCTGATTTAATGAAGATCTATCAATAATCATCCATCAGATTTAAGGAAATTCTATCATTTAAAATGTAGACAAATATGTGAATCATTCCAGAAGATCTGTTATGTGTTAACTTTTTTGTGAAGCTGAATTCAAATATCTATAGAAACGAAGCTCAGAACACACACACACACACAAATACTTGCTATAGTACTAGCTCTAGATAAAGTAGAAAATAATTCTGAATTGTGTGTCACACTTTTGGTATATCCCCTGATACTCTAATATTTTCTAGAATTTAATGTCAATAAATTCAAAGAAAAAAAATTCAAAGAAAGTCATCCAGTTGCAGCTAATTTTAGAATTTTTTTTTAATATTTTATTTATTTATTTGAAAGACAGAGATCACAAGTAGGCAGAAAGGCAGGCAGAGAGAGAGGAAGGGAAGCAGGTTCCCTGCTGAGCAGAGAGCCCGATGCAGGGCTCGAACCCAGGACCCTGGGATCATGACCTGAGCCGAAGGCAGAGGCTTTAACCCACTGAGCCACCCAGGAGCCCCGCAGCTAATTTTAATATCAATTCATAAAAGAGTAGATGAAATAGATAATAAATTTGTGTTACTAACAAGATGACAACTGTACTCTAAGTTCTGAGAGTTCCTGTTCTAGAATTTTTTTTCCTTCTTGAAAGAAAAAAACAATGCAGAATAGGAGTAAAAGAGTTTTATTTCTTCCTGCAAAAATTTTATACATTGATTTGTATAGGATTCAGATATAAAAAAAATGAATTTGCATATATTGTATATTATATAAGATATATAAATAAATATATATATTTTAATATATATATCTTATAAATATATAAGATATATTTGCATATCTTTTCACCATGTTACCATTCGAGACTGATTTTTCTAGATTTACCTTCATAATGCAATTCCAGATGCATCAAGATGATTTCAGAATTTTTTAATTTTTTTAAAGATTTTACTCATTTATTTGACAGAGAGAAAAAGAACACAAGCAGGGGGGATGGCAGGCAGAGGGAAGGAGAAGCAGGTTCTCTTCTGAGCAGGGAACCCCATGTGGGGCTCAATCCCAGGACTTCAGCATCACGACCTGAGCCAAAGGCAGACACTTAACTGGCTGAACCACCCAGGCACCGCTTATTTCAGAATTTTTAAGTCACTACCTGTATCCTACAACTTCAAGATTTTTCACAAATCCTCATGTGTTTGCCTATTTGCTTGGTACATTTGTGGCAATTCATTAGCTAAAGGGATGCATTAGATTTTGCTAAGTCAATAAATTCAGTTGAATAGCTTACATTAAAAAAAAGAAGAAGAAGAAGAAGAAGAAGAAGAAGAAGAAGAAGAAGAAGAAGAAATAAACAAACAAACTCCGGGGCGCCTGGGTGCCTCAGGGGGTTGGACCTTTGCCTTCAGCTCTGGTCATGATCCCAAGGTTCTGGGATCAAGTCCCGCATCAGGCTCTCTGTTCAGTGGGGTCTTGTTTCCTCCCCTCTCTCTGCCTGCCTCTCTCCCTACTTATGATCTCTCTCTATCAAATAAATAAATAAATAAATCTTAAAAAAAAAAAAAGGAAACCTTGTATTTGTAAAGCTGCCTTTGACTTTTCTGAAAGAAATAGGTAATGTTGGAATGGCAAATGGCAAACTTAAGTCAAAATGCAGAAACAACAATAAGTTATAACTTAGACATTTGACTTACCTTGCCATTCTTACAATAAATCCATGAAAGTAGTTCGCTATTTGATCTAAATACAATACCAAATGTAGCCCCTTCAAAATACGAAGAGTTGAGGTATACCTATGTAATTTAAATTTTTATTTAGGTCTTGATTTTGCATTTGTATTGTTCCCTATGAATGGATTTTGTTATTTTTTTTTTTTCTTCATTAGATCATAGTCAAACCAAAAAGCATGGCAACTATGTTTAATGAAATGATTTCTGGACTATGTTTCTCTTATGTCAACTAGAGCACTATGTTTCTCTAGGTCTCTGGGTACTTTCAAGCAACCATCTTTCAAGCTCTGATGTACCCACTTCTAAATTATGACACCTAGACTCTTTTCTACAAATGCCCTTGGACTACTAGAATCATTTGCTCACAAGGACAAAAGTTCCAAAGCACCTGAGAGTTTAGTCTACACTTAGTCCCCAACAACTGACTGCTGCCAGAACAGGAAAGCCCACCTCCCTTGTCTGGAGTTGGACCAAATTCTGAGGTATAAATCACACTGCGGTGTTCTGGTGCATGGTCACACTGAAGCTGGGACTCTGTCGAACATCACATGTGTTCTTGGTGCCTTTCTCTCTTGACCTGCTTCTCTTACTCCCTTACATGTTTTTTTCTGACAGGAAATTCTTTATAAACTCTTGCATAAGAAACCTCATCTAAGGTTTTTCTGGGGAACCCAAGTTAAGTACAACAATGATAATTACATTTTTATTTTATTTCTCCCAAAGCCCAAGCACATTAATTCAATATGGATTGAGTGATAAATATGTGCTATAATTTCTAGTTTGGAGAGGTATTAGTGGTAATTAGGTCAGGTTGAGGGTGACAGCAAACCCAACATATATTCAAAAAGACGAAAGTTTCTCATCAGAGAGAAACTTTCGTCTTTTTGAATATATGTTGGGTTTGCTGTCACCCTCAACCTGACCTAATTACCACTAATATATATATATATGTATATATATATGTATATATATATATATCAGAGAGAAACTTATATATATATATATATATCAGAGAGAAACTTTTGTCTTTTTATATATATATATGTATATATATTCCAGTTGTCAGAAATCCATATATATATATATGGGCAACTTGGGGTGCATGATTTTTTTTTAACCATCATGGATAAATCCTTCTTCTATTTTTTATCTTATTCTAAGACATTTCAATCAAATACTGTTGAGTCTGCTTTACAAACTTTCAGAAGATGTATGAGGAAGCAAAAAGAATTGCCTCCCATTTAAAGACACTTCTCAATAGTTTAAATCACCTTAATCTTTAAATCACTTTAAATCTCAATAGTTTAAATCACTTTTGGGTTGAGATCACCATAAGGACAAACTGTGGCAAAGGACGGTGGGAAATCAAGTTTTGTTTTTGCTTTTTAATTTTCAGTGGTCATACACCTAGTAAATTTTAACAAGGAGCTTTAAATGGAGAACAATGGCAGAATGAAAATTAGGGAAGAAAGAAAAAAGGGACTTCATTTTTTCTCTAAAGCACTGAATTTGCCATATAGGAATGTTTCAGGCATCACAAAAATGTCAACTAAAAGTATCTCAAAGCCTTCTTTATAATCAGTTAACTGCACTTTAGTTATTTTAGTTGAAGAAATAAGTCTAAAATATAAAAAAATAAAATTGAGGCAAATCTAAAAGGCATAAAAGTCTGTGAAATGGTTATAGGTGACTTTTAAAGCTACTCAGTGTATTCCAGCATCCAACTCATTATCCCAAAAGTCTGTTTGAATGCAAGACTTCCTCTCCAGCAAAGATTCACTCTTATTATATGACTCTGAAGAACTGTTTCAGCTACTTAAATAGGCAGAATTGTTGGTCTCCTTTGTGTTGTGATTTTGCAGAAAGATTCCCATGAATAAATATTTTGAAACCATCAACTCAGGTACCTAACATTCAGCAAGTCTGTTTAGAAATATGTTTATTGAGAAAATTACCACTTTACATAGAAAAAGAATCTGTATCTAGAAAAGTGTTTCACTGGGATGACAAATGTTCAATTTCTGTCTGACTTCCAAGAGAATCTCAGAAGCCCTAACACTTATTCTCTCATTTAGGTTTGCAGAGAAATTTACCTAATTAATATAGTCTATTTAATAAAATGTGGTTTACAATAAGTTTCACATGGCTTTTTAAGGGTTTTAAACTCCACAAAGAGTAAGGTTATGAGATCTTTTTATTCACATTTTATCACCAACACCTAAAATAGTGCCTGGACTGAAGCAGAAATGTGATATATGTTGAATTAAGTATTAATATATCAGTGTACTAATAGATAAGGAGTAGATAGTAGTATTTTAGATTATTTATTGATCTAAAATCGGAGGCAGAATTATCTTATTATACTAGCTAGGAAATTCCAGTTGTCAGAAATCCAAACTGTGAGTTTAGGTTTATTTCCCCTGCAAATGTTAAATCATTTTCTTTATAACCCAAATAGTAAAGGACACTTGAAAATGAGAGTATACATTTTTTAAAAGCCAGTGTACAAATGCATAGTATCTGTTATCTGTGTGTTGCTCTAAATTATAAAATAATGGAGACTGGCACTGTAACTATATTCATGTGG
Organism: Mustela putorius furo; assembly: GCF_011764305.1. Classification (NCBI taxonomy): domain Eukaryota; kingdom Metazoa; phylum Chordata; class Mammalia; order Carnivora; family Mustelidae; genus Mustela; species Mustela putorius. The sequence goes on along the minus strand of NW_025421373.1, from coordinate 2,093,574 downwards.
GCATAAGATTACAGATGTTTTCATGATATAATGGAAGGCTTAGTAACTATTTTTTTAATAAACAGATGAATGAATAAATAAAAGTTTAATGAAGAAAGGCCTAAGAAAACCTAAAAAAACTGGGATTTTTTTTTTTAAGAATTTATTTATTTATTTGACAGACAGAGATCTTAAGTAGCAGACAGGCAGGCAGAGAACTAGTAGGAAGCAGGCTCCCTGCTGAGCTGACAGCCCGATGTGGGGCTTGATCCTAGGACTCTGGAATCATGACCCAAGCTGAAGGCAGAGGCTTTAACCCACTGAGCCACCCAGGCACCCCAGAACTGGGATTTTTACCGACCATATAAACACCTCTTTGTTCATTGGAGATTATATTCTGGACAGTATTCTATATTCAGAGGAATACTTTCTCTGCATAATAGATGTTACTTCAGCTTCCTGGTGAGACTCAACTTGAGTTCTGCAAGATTCCTAGATCCACAGATAGAACGTGTAGTCAGATTTCAGAGGTAGTAGTAAGGTGCACTGAATGGGCTGTGGATTAAGTCACCACATCAGACTTGGGATTCAACAGGGATTCATCTGGACACAGAAGATTCATAAACCTATGAATGGAAAACCATAAACTGGAATTGAGCAGTGCTAATAAGAGAGTCCAAACCACTGGGAGAAAAGACCTAAGAGATCCCCCTCCCCCAAAATGTAGAGAGCATGAAATACAATCACTCAAACTCTCCAACATCTTCACGTATGTTTGCACACTTCCAACATGTTACATATGCAGTGTTGTATGTAGTTTCTAGGAAATTGCAATATGCACCTGTCCCATAAGTTACTTATAAATAGCAAGTGGATTCTTTTTTTTGATCTCTTACCTTTTTTTCTCTATCTCTCAACCCAGTATTCACTCTCTAACAAGTTCTCTGATGTTACTCTGGTAGAACACCAGTGTTGCTTTAGAGAGAGAGAGAGAGAGAGAAAATAATCAGCTTTCAGCAGGGATATTAACTAAAGAAAGGATTCAAGTTGGGAATATATAAATTCATTGAGTAAAAATATGGATGCAAAGTCTGTGTCTGTGTAAAAAAAAAAAAACAAAAAAAAAAAACCAGCCATGGCTTTACAATACTGTTATTATCTAATGATTGCCATTTTTGTAAAATAAATAAAATGAGTAATACAAATGTACCAATTATGTAGTAAGCACATACTATGTGCCTGAACTACCTTCCTGCTTTCAGTACAGACAGAATTTCACTTATCAAGTGCTGATTATTTGACATTATTAGTTTTACTTATGCACATTTAGCTTGTTCTTTTGTTTACCTAGAAGATAAGTGAAACATTATAGAACAATTACAAATTTAAAAAAGAATGAGTCTAACATATGTTGCTTTGTAAGTATTGGGGTAATCATGAAATAGATATGTTCAAATAGTTTAAGAGCGACTTTAAATTTTCAGTTGAGCATTAGATGATGGATTAGAATTCTTTGAAAATAAGATCTCTTCAATTATAACCACAGCAAGAAGGAGAAAATAAAATAATCAAGGTCATTAGTCTTATCCTTAATTTTTATAACTTAGCAAGAGATAATTATGATTATATTAAGTAGTTTATTATCAATCAAGAAAGAATATTATCAAATATTAGAAAGCTGTTCAATTACAGCTATTTTCATTAAAAACTGTAATATACTATGCTTACAGTTCAATATCAAGGATAACTTTCATCTCCAAAATTATTTTGTGTAGAGTTTTTCAGTATATTGAAAGAAGCATAGTCAATTGCTATATCCACCATATCTGGTTTGCTTCAATAATGTTACGGCTCTTTAATGAACATAATTCACACTGATTTCTAAGTGCAAATTTTAAAGATACTCTTATATTTGGATTATTTTTATAGAAGACAAAATAACGTAAGATGAATACAAATGTGATCAGAGATGTGTAATGGCCACTCAAAAATAATCACCCATGGTGAGAAGAAATTTCATGGAGTGAGAATCAAAAGGCATTGCTTGTCTTCCCCTTAAAATGAAAATCTACTAGTCAGAATGAGAATGGGTTGCTCACAGGAATGCCTTAATTCACTGAATAATGACTATGCTTTTATGGCAGAAATTCAAGTGAGATGAGGGACTGAAAGAGTACTCAGTGGGAAGTAACTGTACTGCCCTGGAGATGATGAACTTTGGAACTGAGGTAAGTTGAGGAAAAAATGGAAATCAGGCATCCTACTGTATCTGTAGCAAGCATTCACACTGATAATGTAATAGATATTGATGCCTGCCCACAGGGATGAATGGTTGATGAAGAAAAGAGGCATTTTTCCGTTCTTCTTGATTCCATATTATTCTTCTCATGAGTACTGCTTGAAAGCTAATAAAATGATTCAAGAATGCCACTACCTCTGGAATGTATCTAATTGGATAAATGGCAGTAGGTCATGGTTCCCATGGAGAGGTAGTTACGGTTGTATCATATGTTTGTTTAAGGAAGCTTTGTAATGCTCAGTAAATTTTGTTATTTTTGAAAGACTACGATAATAATGCTTTTATCCTTATTTCTTTGAACATGTATTGGTAGTTCAAGCACTGTACCCAAAGCCTATCAATTCCATTATCAGTGAAAAACTATTAGGATAACATCTACCTTGAAATTAGGAAAAGAAAATAAAGCTTTTGTGCCTCCTAAAATGCTTATCTAGTACTGAATTATTCTTCAAAAAAAATTAAATTTTAATAACCTAATTTTAGTTCAGTTTCTACATAGTTAATGATTTTCTTTATGATAATCTATTGATGTTTATTACATGACTGAAAAAAAGCTTTGCACAGGTGCTCTATGTTATTTCAATATTTAACAAAAATTTTCCTTTGGTTAAATTTTTAACATCAAAAAATAAGGGTTTTTCAATACAAATACACTCAAAATATATGATGTGATGGGGGAAAATGGACAATTTCTTTAAGAATAGAAAGACTATTCTAGATTTTTATTCTTACTCTTTTTGATTTCTGTATCATTTTCTAATTCATTTGCAAACTATTTTATAATTTTGGACTTGATATTGTTAAAGTAACTATAAAAAGGAAAGTGAATGATGATTTTTCTTCAATTTCAAATAGGACATAATTGTTTTCACTTCTCAACATTTTAACTGTAAAATATTAAATAATGCATAGTACTTGAACTACACATGAGATATTCTAAAAATAAATGATTCTGTACGTGGATAGTATCCTACTTAGATGAAACAAAATTTTGAGGTGTAATTAACATGCATGTATGTTCAGAATTCTCTGACAGAATTCATGCTCATGTGTGTACAAACGCAGATACAGATAAAAGGGTAGGGACATGCCAAATCTCACAATTAACAACTTCTAGTTGAACTACCTTGTAATCATATTGTTAAAATAAAGTATATATTTGGTATTTCATTTTATTTTGAACTTGTAAACTATTTCAATGAGGACTAAAGTTTCATCTCTGAGAGAATTATGCAGAAGGAAATTGACCTGTAAATCATTCAATCTCACGAGAAAAATGTTGGATTATTTTGTTCAAGTTACTTCGACATGGTGAGCAAGTTGACCCAAAGCCAGAATACCCCCAACAGCCAGGGGGAGTTAGGAGGCTATAGAGACACTTTATAATGGGAAGATGTAAATTTCTCCCCACTCCACACAGATGATATCAATGGTGATTGTGCATTCAAAGAAATGCAGTGGGCTAAGAAAATTCTATCTCCATCTGGGAGCATCTTATACTACTTTTGCTTTATGTATCTCAATACAAACAAATATGCTTCCATATCCACTCATAAAGGAAACCTATATTTTAATTAGAGCTGATGACATTTTCCATTGATAATATATAAGACTCACCTAGGAGGTGACCTTTATGTAGATTTTATGATCTGGAATTAAGATTAACATAATCCAAAAAAAGTCTATCAACCATAATATTTTTTAAGATTTACTTATTTTAGAGTGAGAGAAAAGGATGTGGGGAGGAGAGGCAGAGAGAGACTCAATCTTAAGCAGGCTTCATACCCACCATGGAACGCAGTGGGGTGGGGGGTTGGAGGGCTCAATCTCATGACCTGAGATCATGACCTGAGCTGAAACCATGACACAAGAGTCAGACACTTAACTGACTGTGCCATCCAGGTCCCCCTCAACCATAAGACTCTTAAAATATTTTCTATGGAAATGATATAAAAAGGAGGTATAGATTATTTTCTGTTACTTTTGTTCTATATTTTATCAAAGGTCCAGTCAATATTCCTCAAATAGGTATATAAATTGAAGAGTCAGTGAGTATATAAGAAAAGAAAAATTCGACTTGTTACACAAGCAACTAATCAAAGAGTTTGCTTTTTCTCCTTTTTCCATCAATAAAGTAAAATTTTTAGGTATTTTAAAATTTCTATGTATAAAAAAATCTAAAGTTTTCTAGCTTTATAAACTTAAAAAATGTCTATATTCTTCAGCTTGATTATGAGAAGTTACTTTTATACAAGGTTATGATGACTGAATCTAGTTCCGGCATACTAATAACAACGGTCAATTTAACAGGCTATTTATTTTTATTTTACAAGCCTTATAAATATTTACCCAAATAAGTTCACAAAACTTTTCAATGAACTAGACTAAAAGTCTTTTACCAATAATAACAATTATATGTAAGTGTAAATGATCCAAGTTGCCACAAAATAATGTAAGCAAATATAACAGACATGGGGTTGTTCTAACAGATAGTATATCTTTGGAAATGAATTTATATGATAACAGAAAAGCCATGATAAAATACAGGTATCAAAATACATTAGCTACCACACAGGAGTATTTCCTGTGTATATTCTAAGACTAGCGAATGAAAAGGAACATTACTTCAAGGCCTACCCTTTGGGGTTTATTAAAACTCAAAAAAAAGACCACAATCAAAATTATTTCATGATAAACTTAAATCCTATGACAATTTTTCAATATATCCCTACAAATTCTGTCTTTTAGCCTTACATCTTAGGTTTGCCACTATAATGTTTCATAGAATCATCTCTCTGTAGAGGTCTAACATGTAACTTTAGTATTCCTCAATCTGTTGCAGTAGTATGGATTATAATTATATTTAAACATATGCAGCTAAATTCCATCAACCCATGTTCACAAAGATCACAACCTCAATTTTATTGTGATTGTTTTACCAATCCTTTCTTTGACCCTATCCTTGGACCCTTCTGACTAAATGACTATGGCTGGTTTGAACAAACAAAACAGACCCTGTAGAGTGAAGATCAGTCTTGAACTAATCTTTCTCTTCCCGTGGTTAAAAAAAACCACAAAGAGAGATCAAATGTCATTGTATATACTATGCTTTCTGAGGAAAGACTGTAGCTAACATACATTTAGTTCAACTAGAATAGTATATCCAGAGATTCTGATTAAGATTTTATTATACTTTAAGATGAGGGTAGTCAGTTTTTAAGGAAATTACCTTTATTTTGCATACTGTCCAAGATCTTATTTTCATAAAACTACAATTTACAGATCTGGCAAGTGTAAAACTCTGCATACACTAATCAGCAGACATTAGTACTTAGACCTTAAAGCCATAAATGTTGTTGATTAGAGCCAAACTTGGTATTTTTGAGTTTCATTACATAATTAAATAAATATAATGTGCAATAATCTTAAAAAGAAACTCCAACCAAATACCTCTATTGTATTACATTATTTGGAATTCCGTGTGTAGCACTCAAAGCAAGGTTCCCTCATCTTGGGATGCTGAATAATTTAACAATGGAATTGACCTTTTCTGAGAAAGAAGAACCTTTACAATTTAACCTGTCTCTAAAAAGTTAAGATTTCATCTTTTCAAAGTGTGGACTATGTATTAGGGTAGAAAAGGACACGCTATAGTGACAAGCAATGTAAATCTCTATAGCAGGGGGCTGTTCTTAAAGACACCCCGGGATCGGGTTGGGAGCAATTCTACCACCTTGTCATAACAACATTTGGACCATGTGGCTCCTGCAATTGCTGGAACAGGGAAAGACAAAAAGAGAACTGAAGGCCTGCTTTTCCCTGTGTCTTCTTCAAGTGACCAACATCATTATCATTCAGAGCTTGGCCAGAATAAGAAATACGACTTTGCCTAAGTAGAAGGAGGAAAATAAAATATGGTGGGGGAAGAAAAATATTTGGTGAGAACTGTCATTGCAATAATTTGTACACCACAAAGGTAAGAACAGGAAATGAAAAAGATGACACAATTTATAATATAGATGTTCCTATGTTAAAAGGCAAAATGATTTGAAAAGTAATGAAGTGCTTCAAATATGCATAATTATACTTTACATTTACAAGTCTGTATCCTGATTTGGCTAAGAGTAAGTGCTTAATTAACTAAACTGAATTCCATAGTATAAATTAACCCTTTCACATATTACTCCAGATGATTATCTCAAGATCCCTGTGACAGAAATTTGAGAAATTATCTGTTCTGATTTTGAACATGCTCCCTGAAAGAGTGAACTGAAAGCAGTTTCCCCAAAAATGTTCTTCCTTAACCTCCATAACACTAAGTTTTCTGTATTTACAAAAAAAATTATAAATCACTTCCACTCTTAATTTATACTTTATTGATTTGAAATTATACAAATTTTCAAATAAATTTATAAATGTTATCCAATATTAAATTATAATTGCGTCCAGTAAAGGTAAGAAATGAAGCCAATATGAGCTCCTGAAATTGTGAAATCCATGTTTGTGTTAATTTAATCAGCCAAACCTTTATGGATAAACACTGTGCCAGGTAAGCAGCAGAAAATGGAGAGTAAAAGGGTAGAGAAATAGGTCAACAGGGAAAGTCGCTAAAACAGACTTTAAAAATTAAAATTTGTAACTATTCCCTAAGGAAAAAGAAATGCAAAGCTACAAAAATGTTACAACCTCAGAAGTTTAATAAGATGTAAAGAAAAAATAAGATACAGGGCAAACATTTTGCCACTAAGAATATAAATTGTTAAATTAATTGTTTGGAATTAATTACATCATTGCTTATCAAACCTCTTAAACTATACATTGCACTAGTTCTAATAGCTCTTTCACATTTGTAGAAAAATGTATGAAGATGTTCAACACTGCATTGCTTTTTGTACCCAATGTCATGAAGGAATTCAGTACAGGCCCTTCTCCCCAGAGTATGCCACTTTGGCATGTGGATTATTTCGAGCTGTAGGCACTTGAGACCCTGTGTGCTCAAGAGAAACCTTTATCCCTCCCTTAACCACACAGAAGGATTTAAATTGGGGAGGGGTGTTCTTCCCAGCATAACAGTTATTAACAGAGATAAACATTATCTGAATGACCCATCTGTAATGGCAGGGCAAACATCTAACTACCAAACATCCACTCTTCTTATTGCCCTATGAAGTGCATTCCTTTCCTCTGAAGTCCCAGACCCCTATCCCCTTTAGCTTAGTTTAGGAAATATGTATCTCATTTTGCCTGTCTTTAGAATTTCCATGTCTGTGTGGATTCCCTGGTATATACACTATACATTTGATTTTCTCCTGTTAATCTGTCTTTTGCCAATTTGCTTTTTAGTCCAGCTAGAAGGACCTTTGAGGGGACAGGAAATTTTGCTCCACAGTAGTCAAAAACAACCTTACGAAAGAGTAATATTACCCTGAAAACTAATGTTTCTCTATATGTTAACTAACTAAAATTTAAATACAAACTTGAAACAAGCAAGCATACAAACAGAAGAATAATAAAATATATGATGGGACATTATTCTGTGAAATACTACCAAGCTGTTAAAAAAGTTGTATATGAAGTAACTTTCTGTGGAAATATTCCTGACAAGGAAGACTCAAAAAGGCATAGGGTTAAGAGGTGAAGTTCACAGTAACATTATTCTCACAGCTAATATTTATTGGGTACTTTCTCCATGTGGAATGTGGTTACACACACCTCAAATGTCTGACACTTGCACTCTCACAGTGACTATGCAGTGTAGATAAAATTACAACGCTCTTACTATAGATGAGAAAACTAAGTCGCCTCGAGACCTCTTTGGGTCTTGCTTCAGATTACAGGACTAGTGAATGGGGGAACCTGAAAACAAATCAAAGACTGTTTCCAGCCTGTGTTATTTACATTAGGAGAGTATGTCCCAGGGAAAAAAAAAAAAAGAGAAAGAGAGAGACATTTAAAGAGAAAAAAAAAATAATAATAATCCTATTTATGTAGGGAAAAAATCCTGTAGCTTATTCAAATGCTTTAAAAAGAAAATGAATGGTAGGATAACATCAAACTTCCACCTGATGAGCCAAAATACAACCTCCATAAAAGCTGATGCTGAATCTGTTTTGTATGCTTTCTTTCTAGCAGTAGTGCCTTGTTAAGTTTATGCATCTGATAAATAGTTATTACTGATTAATGAGTCATGGGCTAACTATATCCATAGTGCTTACCTTTGCAGAAAGCAATGCACTGGGAAAAGCATGGTGGCACACTTCCCTTCTTTTATATTTTGATATTATCTGAATTCTTGAAAATGAGACTATATTACTATTTACTTAATTTATGCAATAACAGATTTTGAAAACTGTCTCTAAGATTTTCAGGCCATCTCTAATATTAAAAAACAAAACAAAACCTAAATGTTCTGTTTTGTATTAAGTATATGGTTTATTCAATTTATGGATGTATATATGTATGTATAAATATTTTATTTATTTATTTGAGAGAGAGAGAGCACACCAGCATTAGGGAGAGGGAGAGGGACAAGCAAGCGGACTCCCCACTAAGCAGGGAACCCAACACAGGGATCAATCCCATGACCCTGAGAGCATGACCTGATCTGAAGGAAGATGCTTAACTGAGCTACCCAGGCCCCCTGATTTACTCGATTTAATAACTAGTTAAACCTAAACCACTTAATATATGACGTTTGACAAATGTCTGCTTCCCTTGAAAATTTAAAAAACCGGGCATCTTTTAAGATCACCGCGGTTTGGCGGAGGGTGAGGGAGTAACTGCATGCATCTGGGAACCACAGTATAACAACAGTATTTGAATTCCCTAGTTAAATAAAAATTTTAAATGTGTGTTTTTATTCTTACATTCATAAGCACAAGATTGCACACAATTTCTTTCCTTAGAACATCACGCCTGCTTAGGTTTTGCATTTATTTCTCCTATAATTATTTATTTATAATTTTAATCTCTGTATGACTTAGTAAGATGTACATAATGCAAAGTGTGATAGTGATTGTAGTATTGTTTTTCTAGAATGTGATGGATAATGACAAAAATTTTAAACTAAAAAAATGTGTATTTTTAAATTCCCAATGTAAATTGTTTTAGGATTATTTGTTAAGTAATTAACTTAGAATTAAATAATTAACAGAATTAAATCATCTAAATACCTATGTTCTTGACTAATGTATTTCTTCAAGGTTTAATGATAATGATTTTGTTGAGGGGTATGATCTCTTCCTGACCTAAGTAGTAATTGGCTATATTTTTATGAGTTTCTTCTGTTTTTAGGAAAATAGGTTAAATGTACAGTTCTTTAGAATTTTGCTTATTGTTTTCATGACCTATTCATTTCTATATCAACACTTATAATGTTAACATGTCAAAATGAAGTATGAGCTTGATAGCATCTATAATAGCTTCTAGAATGGTGACTTATAAAAATACACATACACTGAAGACTATTTCACCTTTTATCATTTTAAAAATGTATTTTGTTTTCCCTTTAAAGTGTCATATTTTTATGATGTGGGAAATCCATTAAGACTGCCACCATTTAAGACTTCCCCAGAAATTAAACAGTGAGTATATTTAACAGTAACGACGATATAAAATAGCATTTTTGAAAACCACATTGAGTTTTTTGATTCGTGAACATTCTATATTTAAAGACAACTAAAGTGCAGTAGAAACACTAAATTACCTGATCCATAACTTAAGAGTAGTATATCCGCAAATTAAATTCTCTGTACCTACTCCATGAGACATTAAATAAAAATGGTATCATCTTCCTCACAAAGTCAATGCCAAAGTCAACTGAGGTAAACCTTATCACTAATGTTCAACGCAAGAATGTCATTAAACTAAAAAAATAAAAAATAAATAAGTCATTGAACTAATATAAGCACATAATTTTTAAAAAGCTCAAGTGATGAAATGTTACTTTATAAAGTTGCAACTTCTCTTATTTTGCTTAATTAGCTGAAATTTTACCAATACTTATTCAAGAAAATATCAGTAATTTTCTAATGTGTCAATCGTTGGAGTAAGACTGGAGATGTAACTGGTCAAGACAAAAAAGCCTTTGCCTACCATGGGGCTTCTTTTTTCCAGTATGTATCTGAGGGGCAGGGATAAAGAAAATTAATTACATGTAAAGTAAACAGATATATTACAGACAGGGAGCAATATGGTGATAAATTAGCATGAGAAAACTAGTGACTGGGAAGTTACCTTAATAGAATGGTCAGGGCAATGAGGTAGCCTCTGAACTAAGGGCTTTTTGATGAAGAAGAGCCTGTCACATACACATCCTATGGAAATACATTCCCATGCAGAGGAGCCAGCAGAAACAAAGACCAAGAGATGGGGAAAAGACAGACACAACTGAGAAGTAAGAAGAATGCTAATGTACAGCGTAGTGAGGAAGGTTGCAGAGGTCTCACTGCAGGAAGAGGCAGGGATCAGGGATGTTTTTTAAAACGTGACAGAAAGGTTGAATTTGTTCAAGTTCCAGTAGAAAGCCTTTGGGTGATTTTAATCAGGTGGTTGACATGATTGAATCTATTTAAAACAGCAATCCAAATCCAACTAATTCTTAGGCTCTGGTATCAATCTAAGTAGGAGATAATGGATATATAATAAATAGAATTAGTAGAGACAGAGGGAAATAAGCTCATTTGGGAAATATTTTGGAAAGAGAACCAAGAGAATGAATTTTCTGACAGCAGTACATAAATAGATCTATCCAGGATAATTTATGCTGTACCAGAATGCTGATTCCATAACATGAAAATGGATCCGTTATAAACTGATGAAAGGGAGTAAAGGGAGCAGTTCAAATATCTTATTCCACACATGTAAAATACAGAGGCCTATCACATTTCCAAAAGAAGAGTCTGAGTAGTCCGTAGGAGAGCCTGGAACACATGGGAGATATCGAAACTGTTGCTATCAATCTGGCAATCATCTACAGGTTATTTCGAAGCCACAAGGCCAGATGACATTATGCAATAAAAGAAAAATGCCACACTGAAGCCTTACGGCAGGCTGGTACATTGAGGTCTAGGAGCAAAACCTCGGCTGTGGCTGGGGAGTACAGTAAATTATCAGGATATTCTATTGTCACTGAACAGAGATTTTTCAGGAAATTGAGGCTGCTTTTAAGTCAAATCATGCTCAGAGGAAAATTAAGATGAAAACATGGGATTCATATTTTGTAGGCTACAAGGTGCTGGTGCCTTGGTAAAAATATTTTATTGGTGCACTGAGAAAAAAACTACAGTAAACCAAAAGAAGAGAGAGAATGAAAATGAGACAAAAGTTATAGATAATATTTGTATCAGTCATATAGTCTGGGGGAGAAAATAAACAACTCCATTATTAATATAAGAATTATATTTATTCTGTTTATGACAATATAGAATGGCAGTTTTATTCCTTTTTTCAGCTTTAATTAATTAGTATTCACATTCTTTATAGTTCTACTCACTTAAACCCCATGATTATATGTACCAAGAAGAAATTTAACTGTTAACAAGCTTATATTTGCATCATTAAACAATGCAAAATATAATTCAAACCATTTCTTAAAATAGAAGGGATTCCAATTCATTTTCAAGAAATGTCTGGTATATTCATTGATGATACATTATTGTCAAGACTCAGTTACTGGTAATTTGCCAATGTTACTCCAAGGCAATCTTTTTGGTAACTAAAAATGCCTGTATGTGAGTGTTTGTGTAGGGACAGAGAGGGAGACTGACACAGAACGAGAGAGAGCAATAAAGACAAAGGAAGAAAGAATGAGCTTTGAGAACAAATTACTTAAATGATCATACATATGATTACATAAAAACATTAATATTTAAGTATAATTTAAAGAAGACACATTTTACTTATCTTTCCATGCTAAATATAATCCATTTTTTAAAATGTAAGTGATACAATTATTAACAAGTTGTTGGACTGCTTGATAGAATTCAGAAGATAAACATTAATGAACATGCTATATTGTGTCATATGTTGATTAATGATTAATTCTGGAGTGTTGTAGACCATTTTACATACCATATTTTAAAAAGGATAAGCTTAAGTTGCAAATGAATACTAAATATAAAGGAATATAAAATATTTCTTAGAAGAGAAAGACTAAAATAATTAGAAATCATTACATTCAGTGACTCAGTGAAGGCAAACGGAAGTTAAAAAAAAATTGTATCCCTCTTCAAATATTTAGAGAGTTGTCTTATGGATAAAATTTGGCTTGCATTCTTCAAAATGGTCCAATTCATACTCAAAAGGGAATAGTTGCTCCTTGAAATTTCCCATTGCTAATTGGAAATGAAGCCAGATGACAGTAAAGCAGTGGCCAATCATGGCAAGTCCACAGTAAATTCTAAAATTTTTGAGAGTTAACTACTTAGAAAATAGAATACCCTTTTTAAAAAATATTTTAAAAGACTTTATTAATTTACTTGTCAGAGAGGGAGGGAGAGAGAGACCAAGAGAGAGAGCACATACACAAGCATTTTATAGTGATCCCATGTTAAGCGAGAGGAAGGAGAAATATAACCGGTCACTTGTGAATTTCACATATCTTGTGAAATTGTTAAGCCTGAACTATGTTTATATTTTAGCCTACCATAAAATTTTCTTTAAGCTTAAGCATCTATAAAGAATTCAAACTTTCTGTGAAAAGAGAATTTAATATCCCCTATCACAAAAAAATCTGAACACACAGAAACTGTTGGAGAAAACAAAGAATCAAAACTTGATTCAAAACAAAAATATCTGTAGTTTAAAAATTGAACTGTGGGGCACCTGGGTGGCTCAGTGGGTTAAAGCCTCTGCCTTCCACTCATGTCATTATCTCAAGCTCCGGCTCTCTGCTCAGCGGGGAGCCTGCTTCCTCCTCTCTCTCTCTCTGCCTGTCTCTTTGCCTACTTGTGATCTCTGTCTGTCAAATAAATAAATAAAATCCTTAAAAAATAAATAAATTAATTAATTAAATATATTTTAAAAAATTGAACTGTATCATTGAAAAATAAGATTCCAACTTCAGGTAAGAAGTAGTCATCAATTTATAATGAATATATTAAAATGATGATGCACGGTAAAATCTAATCAAATTTGTTTTAAACAGTGAACAGATGAACAATCAAATAATAAAAATTTCTTGTGAAATAATATTTTAAGTCCTTATATATAATCCTTTTTTGAAAAAGATAGATAAAATTAAGACAAATTAAAATCTGGAACTTAAACCATATTATATCTATAACTTATTTAGCTTTATATAAGGACTATTATATCTTTATAAATATGATAAAGTATATTTGAAAGCCTTTTGCCAGTTTTTCAAAACAAATATCATTTTCCATTCTAAAAAGGGGAAAAAAGAATCGAAGTTGTTTGATAATATTTTTGAGAACTCACAGCCAAAGCAATCTATTTCATTGCATACTATTTATCTCCTCCAACAACTAAAAATGTAGCTCTTCTATTAGGCACAATTGATAATCTTTTTTTAATTGTAAACTACTTGTTTGAAGAATTTATATTCAAACCCAATAGTGGGGATGCTTGGGTGGCTCAGCTGGTTAAGCCTCTGCCTTGAGTTCGGGTCATTATCTTGGGATCCTGGGACTGAGTCCCACATCGGGCTCTCTGCTCAGTGGAGAGCCTGCTTCTCCCTCTCTCTCTGCCTGCCTCTCTGCCTATTTGTGATCTCTCTCTCTCTGTCGAATAAATGAATAAAATATTAAAAAAAAAGAAACCCAATAGTGATTTCGCTGTGCACACAAATATTTTATTCCAAAGAATACACTGAGTAACTGAGAATTCATTGTTCTTTAACTGTGATAACAGGTTATAAAATATATAGTATTTTAGCTTTTACTTTAGTTTTTAAAAAATAGGTTAATGGATCATTGTTGATTAGTGAATGCAAGAATCCTCTCTATGAAATTTTAAAAAATCTCTAGATATGGTAAGTGGAAGGCTCTCTTACTTAGGTTTGGAAATCATACCTAGGTAATATCCTTCTAATAATAGCAAGATTTTATTTGAAAGTTCATAGAGAAATCTATTCCTAGCATCTTTGTATGCTTAGGTCAATAAATGATAGTTGGGCCAAAATCTGGCTCTAACTTTTTCATATAGATACATCCATTCTGTAAAAACCTTATTAAAATGCACAGGTTATATTAAATTATATAAAGTGTGATGCATAATTTAACTTATATTGATACATAGGACTTAAATTGGTAGACTAAAAACAATTGGTAAATAAAATATTTTAAGTATACTTCCTTCAAATATTAGATCTTCTGGTTTATGTAAAATATAATTAAATCTTCAAAAAATGAAATATTCAATTTTCAAAATATGTTTAATCTAAAGCTGTCATACCAGTCTATTTGTACAAAGTGTACTACACATTAACTATAACAGAAAACAATAGAACATACTATTTTATTTATTTATTTTTAAAGATTTTATTTATTTTTTTTGACAGATCACAAGTAGGCAGAGAGGCAGGCAGAGAGAGAGGGGGAAGCAGGCTCCCCACTGAGCAGAGAGCCCATTGCGGGGCTCGATTACAGGGCTCCATCCCAGGACTCCGGGATCATGACCTGAGCCAAAGGCAGAGGCTTTAACCCACTGAGTCACCCAGGAGCCCCAGAACATACTATTTTAAAAAGACATGATTAATGTGCACTATGTGGACTGTATAAATTATATAATATAAAAATATTGAATCTGCCCTTTTGGGCAGATTTTTTCTGCTTTCCAACACAACACCATCACCTCTCATTTGGACCATTTGACGAAACTCCTAAGTGATCCCCTCACTGCCATTAAACTTGTCACATCTACTCTCTTTTCCAAATGAGAGCAAGAGACATTTTTAAAAGGCAAATTTATTCTTGTTGCTCTCTCACTTAATACCTACCACTCTATTCCTATTAAATTTAGGATGAATTTCAACACGCCTAGCAGACAGTCTCTTGCTTCATCTCGACTTAATTTCATGGAACTCTGCCTCATTCATTAATCTCTAGCTCCTTCGATCTCTTTTTCTGATGGCCTTTATTGCTGCAGGGACTTTGCACATCCTTCCTCTCTATTGTGAATGATCACTCCCCCTTCCTTCACCTCACAGGCCTCAGATTAAGTATCACTTATTATGTCAAATGAGCCTACTTCCCCTTTTTTGTGCCTCCATAAGTTATCATTCTCTTTATTGTAGTTTTAACTTCATTTTTGAAAAAAAATATGTGTTGTCCCCAGCCTTAAGTAGAAAACTAAATGAGTTAGGGAAAAATACTGCTTTATCACTCATGTCTAGTCTAACATGTGACAAAAAGTAGGTACTTAATATATTTTGGTGACTGAAAATAAATTTCAAGTAGTCTCGGTGCTTTGTTATGTTTAACTGTGTTATACATTCTGGGTGAAAATCTGAATTTGTAGATTCAAAAAGTAAAAGCTAATGAAATATTTTTATAGGTAGATTATACAAAAAATAGTTTAATTTTTGATGTAGTTTAACCAGATATTCAGGTTATTTGTTCCATTAAAAACACAGTATTTTCCAACTACCCCAGCATTGAAAATAACCCGTTTAAGAACTAGAGTTCTCTCACAATATCAAAAGATACATGTACTCTCATGTATAATAAGCATTATTCATAATAGCCAAGATTTGGAATCGACCTTAAGTATCCGTCAATGGATTACTGGAAAAAGATGTGGTATGCACATATATATATGCATACAATGGAATATTCTTCATCCAGGAGAAAAAAAGGAATCGTGCCACTTGTGATAACATGGACGGACCTTGAGGGCATTCTGTTAAGCAAGGTAAGTGAGACAGAGAGAGACAAGTACTGCATATTCTCACTTACATGCAGAATCTTAAAAAAAAGTGGAACTCACAGACACAGAGAGGAGAATGGTAGTTATCAGGGGTTGGCAGTGGGGGAAGTGGGGAGATGTAGTTTAAGGATACAAACTTATAAATAATCAATCAGTAAATTCTGAGAATATAATGCACAGAATAGCGGTTATAGATAACACGACTCCACTATACACTTCAAAGTTGCTAAGAGACTAGATCTTAATTGTTCCAACTACAAAAATGAAATAATTATGTGCAGTAATAAAGGTGTTAGTTAATGCCACAGAGGTATTTAATCATGAGATATATAAATGTATCAAATCAACATGCTGTATATCTTACATTTATATAATGTTATATAAGTGTCAATTATATCTCAATTTTTAAAAATCAGGGTTTTATTTGATGTTTTTGTTTGTTTGGTCCTTTTGTATTTTTGTTTTTTAGACTCTCTTAGCGGGTATTTCAACATTCAGAATGATAAAATTCAATTCTCAAAGCCTGAAAAGCATTTGAACAAGCATCAGTATGCTTTATTCTACATTGGTCTCTAATATTGGTGCAAAGAATTACAGTGAGTACATAATGAAAAAAGCTTAGGAAGAACAAATTGAATTAAACTCGTATTTGCTTTTTAAATACTATCTGAGGTTAACTAAATTTTAAATTTTGCCATCTATGTACCATAGCAGAGAAAGTAACATAAAAAAGAGCCAGAAAATAATTATCTAGGTCAATTTCTTTAATGATACAATTTATCAGGCTTACTAAATGTTACCCTGTAGGAAAAAGTAGAGTTGACATAGCAATATTTCACTGGCATTATAGTCTTTGGAAAATTGCCTAGTTTAAAAGTAAGATATTTTGGTTATGGTTGATTAAACTATTTAAACAATCTTTGCTAGTATATGTGGCTTGTCATTAGATAATCTAAAATAAACACATAAAACAAACAGAAAATATATTTTCTCCTGTGACTCAGTGCTGTGTATATTTTTATTATTTTAAATGCACATTATTGTGGCTTTTAAGTTAACTCTGTTCTGGATTGAAAGTATTTTACATAGAAGTGACTCAATCACTTTTCCGCTATTGCAGTAGATTGATTCACACATACAAAAGAGAAGCTATCCATTTGGCCTTTTTATTGTTTTGATTATATTTTGGTATTAAATTATTTATAACACATTTTCATGCAAATTTATCTGACCTGTAGAGTTGATTCTGAACATTGTGAAAGGTTTACATGTCACCTTTACTTAGCCTCATCAATCCCAGCATTATGCTGAATAATGCAGTATTTATAATTACTATTTTAAATTCTTTGATGGAAATAAGTTTCTATGCTCATTAATTCAAATAAGTATGTTTGATAATAACCAGAACTGCCAATTCCAAACATTCATCTTTTTCATCCTAGGGACTCCTTTATTATATTCTTTAATATAAAAATAAGTTAGATTTGCTATCACACTTACTTTTATACACTTTTATTTGGAGGGTTTTGAGTTGTTTATTTCAGCTGCATGTGGCTCCTCCTGATTAATATTCACAAGTTCACTGGTCTGTAAATCTCTTACGATTTTTTTAACTTCAAACACAGTTTAAGTTACTTTATGTAGAAATAAAAAAAAAATCTTATGGAGTTAATGTGGCTTTTTTTCATTGTATTTAATGCTAAATTCTAATCCACATTCCTGAAGATTTTATAGTTATTCATCTATATTTTTGAAGGCAGGCAGTACAAAATGCCTTTGTGCAGGGTGAGTCACTCCAAGTATTGTGACTAGAGACAGCATATTAGGATTGCTTGACAAAGCAACTTATTATTTAAGCACTGAAAGGGACAAGAAATTGTATTTGAGTGAAAGGGAAAGGAGAGTCAGAAGAGGGAAAACATCGGTACAAACTATAACAACCAGAAAATTGGATGAAAAGAAAGAAGTCAAAGTTCTAGGAGGAATACCAAATATGAGTGTAGCCTGGAGCACTACTTATCAGCTGCACACAGGCCAAGTTCCTCGAGGAAATCCAATTTGTTTAGAGGAAGTGACCAAAGAGATAGAGCCAGGCAAATGATCCGAAGTGCCCTGTAACAAAACATACCAGAGAGCTGCTTTCCATAGTTTGAAACATTTCCTGCTAGGCTTTGTCATTTATAAGAAACCACCCACTTTAAAATGGCACAAAGAATCCCTAATTTGGTCAGAGTTACTATTATACACCACATTTTTTTAAAATTATGTAATGGGAAAAGGTGCTGACAACTGAACTAGTGAATTCAAATTTTTCTCAAGTTCTGAACCCTTTAAAACCTGAAAGTTTATTCCAAAATATATGAAAATACATCCTTGATCATCTCAACACATCCAAAACTAATTAGGGAAAATAAAAACCAAACAAGTCAGGAAGGCATATTTCAAATGAAGATTCAAAAGTTAAAGTAGGATGAATGGACCATGGGCAACCTAGCATTATTTAAATGAGGGGCAGCTGCGTGGCTCAGTCTGTTAAGCATCTGCCTTTGGCTCAAATGGCTCAAATCCTGGGATCAAGCCCTGCACTGGGCTCCCCGCTCAGTGGGAAGCCAGCTCCTTCCCCTCCCAACTCTCTCTTCTTGTGTTCCCTCTCTCCTGTCTCTCTGTCAAAGAAATAAGTAAAATCTTTTTAAAAAATAAAAGACAAGTGTGATACCAATGGGAATTGGGTACTATATCAGTATTCTATAAAGGAATTACCAAAGTTGAAGAAAATGGATAGAACATTGTCCCTTTCATCTCAAATATAAGAAAAAAAAATGACATATGACAGCAGAAACAAGAAAAATGCAGGCTTAAAGAAAGAACACACTTTACATCAAGGATGTAATTTACATAGTACAATAATCTCCAAAGTTGGCCACAGAATTGTGAAATCACCAAATTTCAAGACATGCATATCTATAGATATGACGCTCGGTTAGTTATAACCACTAGAATCTGATTTTGTAAGTCTTAGACAAGCTTTTCTCTCTACTTTTATCAGTTTTTAAATGAATCAAGAGAAGCTGCATTGTGGAATCATGCAAACTGGAATGATTTCCCTTTACCCCAAATTTCTTTCAATTCTAATTTACTGTGTTAACCATTTCTATATTTTCTAACTGCCTGAATGGTGCCTCAATGGTCTTCAGCTGTCCTTGTGCACAGAAATTAACTGTATCATAGTTGTTTAAAAGTACTACAAAATAAAAATTCTCAAAAGCATTTGCAGGCTTAATGTTGTGCAAAATGATCTATTAGCTATAACTAAATTTAAGCCT
Source organism: Mustela putorius furo (assembly GCF_011764305.1). NCBI lineage: Eukaryota > Metazoa > Chordata > Mammalia > Carnivora > Mustelidae > Mustela > Mustela putorius. Next base: position 2,074,086 of record NW_025421373.1, on the reverse strand, counting down.
CTGTTGCCTTATGCAGAAATGAAATAATTTTTCAGCTTGATGGAAAAATGCACTAAGTATCCTCAAAGTATCGTTTTCTCTTGTGTATGAATTAATACTCTGACAGTAAATCTCCCTTTATAGCAATTATATAATTTTTCAAGGGTTTTTTGTCTATATTATTTCCACTTATTGTCTCGTTTCAAACATGGGAGTGTGCAAAACCATTAAATTTGTCCTCATATAATGGAAATGTAATTCCTACTAGAATGTATTCCCAAAATACTTGAGGTGGTTAGAGGGACAAAACAGGTAGGTGTTAGCTTATGTGGAGTCTTTTCAAACTGTTTAAAAATATTAAGAAATCGCTGACTTTATGTGCATGTATCCAACCTACTTCTATTTATTTGGTTCTTATTATATGCGAAATGCATCTCTGAACAAGACAGATAGTTTTCTCTTCCTAGAAAGCCTGCATTCTTTTGAGAAAAGACAAAAAAAAATGAATGAATGATCAAATACCCATCTGGAAAATATGAGTCTGTGACTCATATTCTGCAAATAATTGAAAGGGTAATATGAGAAGAAGTCAATGATAAAGGTAGACTGGTTTGATATGGGAGAGCTCTCTCCCTAACAAAGTAATACATATACTAAGATATGATTAATAAAGATGTGATCATAAAAGGTCCTGGAAGGGAGGATATTTCAAGAAGAAATTGGTAACATCACATTTTGTAACAGATATGCCAAGCTGTCATCAGATTTCGGTTCTTTCTCCACAGAACTCCTTACAGGGTATATTTCTTCTCTGAGTAGAATTTACATTCCATTTCCTTTCCCTGAGGCATGAACATGTGTCTAAATTTGGGCCAAATATGTATAAACAGAAGTGGCATGTTGTTGACCCAGAAAAACCTCCTCAGAGATGACCCAGTCTGCACTATTTGACATGTGTTAGTCCCTTCCAACATTTTTGTTTGTTTGTTTTTAAACCAAAAAGCACAGAGGAAATGGCTGAAGTTAAATTTTAACTGTAATGTTGTATCAAAAAGTTAAGGGTTTATACATTCAAAATGAAGCATTCAGTTGAAGTTTGAATCCTTTACCATGAAGACAATAAGAATAGCATGAAGCACAAAGCATCACGTCGGTTATGGACGGATAACCAAAGAGGTATTGCAGGAAAAAAGAGGGGGTTGGTGAACTCAGCTACTTCCTTGGACAACTAAAGAAATCCCTCGTTTGTTCATTTGCATAGGATTGTTCAACTATAATAACACAGAAAATAACTTAGAAAATTCTGCATTGGAAGGAGTAAAGAAAAAAAGTTTAGATGTATATTAGTTATACCTGTCAAAAATATCAGAGATATTGTACTTCTGGAGGAATCACTGAGACAATGTGTCCTTGGACCTGCCTTCTACATGAAAACAAAGAATATCTGCAGGCCCCAAAATAGATAGTATTACTTCTGTATTTCGTATATAGAGACATAGCCTTATGGATAGGATGGTACTTGACTTCAAAGTGTAATGTGATGACTACCTTGCAATGTGACTAGCTGGGTAGGGGGTACATGTATCAATAAAATACTAAGTGGAAGGAAACTGACATTTATTGATTACCTAAAATGTTTCAGGAACTTTAACATATTTTACTATATATCAAAGGTATTCTGAGATGTAGACATGGTTTAACCTATTTGCAGTCAAAACAAATTAATCTAAGGTAATTTAAATAAATCTTCTAAAGTAATAGGAGAACCAGGAAAAGAACTGGAACTGATACACTTGATTTATTATACACTACCTATCTATTCAAGATTAGCCACAAAATGGTAGGGACTCAGTTCTTTTTTTTAAACAATCCAGCCTCTCTCAGTAATAAATCATGATATTGAAGAACCAGTTCGTGAAGGATGTATGTGGACATTAAGGAATTATAATAGATCGCATATTTGTCACTCGTACCTGTTATATCAATTACCTATCCCTGAAAGAATGTTCTAATGTATTCTTTAGTTTTAATAATCCAAATTTCCTTATCTATAAAATTTAAAAGATGATAGGGTTATTGTAAGAGTAAATGAAATAATAAATATACATCAAAATTTCACAAGTACTATTAAACCATATTAATTTTAATTTTATATAAATAATAAACTTAATGGAAGATGATGTACTATTTTATTTTAGTTCACTCATAAGAACATAATCCTAAAATCATCAGAAATCAGAAATAATTATTTTTTCCACTACTGACATCACTAAGCTATTGTGCCTATTTATGCAAAAAAAAGTTTTGTTAGTTGTGACTATGTTCAAAAATGTGTATTACAGTGTTAAATGCAACAAAAAGTTTTGAATTTTTTCCTGGCACCCAAAGAGAAGTATATCCTCCATATACTTTTCGTTCAGCATTTCCTTAGATAAATAGTATTTTTTTTAAAGATTTTTATTTATTTATTTGACAGAGAGATCACAAGAAGGCAGAGAGGGAGGCAGACAGAGAGGAGGAAGCAGGCTCCCCAATGAACAGAGAGCCCGATGCAGGGCTCGATCCCAGGACCCTGGGATCATGACCCGAGCCGAAGGTAGAGGCTTTAACCCACTGAGCTACCCAGGTGCCCTGAGAAATAGTATTTTTAAACTATACTTTTGTCTCTCTGAGATATGTTTAAATACTTTTAAAAGCTAAATGAGTCTTCTCATGAATTCTAAGGGTGTCTTTCTTAGGGGATCTTGAAGGAATCCATTTGATATCTGACCATCAATGAGGGTGGTACTCCAACGGGAGTTTAGCCTAGGCACTTTGTTCCAAATAGTATCTTCTGCTTGTTGAAAAAACACAAGAAGTTTTATAGCTCCTTTGAATAAAAAACATGTATGTAATAAGCTGTATCTGTCTGGCTACATAATAGGGTGAGATTTCTTTCTGTCTTTGTAATCTCTTCAGGAGAGTACCTGTAATGCACATTACAATCTGGTTTAATGCTTTTTCAGTGATAAAATTGCTTTTTTCTTTTATTTTGTGGGTAGGTTTATTGGATTGGCAGGATTTTTACCTTTAATTATACTTCTTCAAAAATTTGACAATGAGGATGGAATTAGTCTGGCAGTTCCTGACTTGAGTGCACCAGTTGAGGGTCTTTGGGCAATATAGCAATCAGGTAAGAGACCTCACATTAAAAAAAAAAAAAAAAAAAAAAAATCAATCTCCCTTCCAGTGCTTTGCCTTTTGGAATAGTAGCCAGACAAAACACTCTCTCCAAATTCAAGATTTTATGGTCAAGTAGATATTGGTAATACAGATTCTTAAATCTAGTCAAGACCACCATTAGTTTTGATGGTGTAAAAATATGGTAAGCCAGAAATATATCCTGCAGATCTTTCTCATAAATTGGCATATATCTCTTTCACATTTAGAATAGGTAAACATACATAAACCCAGTTATTGCAGTAACCTACTGATGCCTCTGATTTGGATGAAATAAGGTTATTTATGGGATTCTTAGAAGGATTTTGCCTCAAGTAAACAGAAGGTGGGTACTTGTGTGATGTACTCATCATAAGAGCAAAGTTAAAAATTAGAAAGCCAGAAAAAATCTTGAGAAAAATAGAAATGTGAGAACTGTAATTAATTGATCTTTTACAGAGCCTCTTCCTTTCCCTACTATCTCCACCATCTTTCATTCTGTTGCATCTGTTAGCTCTGCCCATTCCTCAGATCAACTCCTAGGAAGAAGAATGAATGATCTTTTAGATGACTGCATTTTTTTCCATCTATCGATTTCCCTAAAAAGGGGGATGGGTCCACGATATCTTTAGCTGGTAATGAATTACTTGGTTTATGAGTTTATGTATCTCATGCCCTAGCTCTGAGTACACTCAATTTCACCTACAAGAATCCTTTGTGTCATCAATCTATCATGTCATGATGAAGCAGAAATGTAGGAGATATGATCAGAGGATAACTGAGAACTTGAATAAAATACTGTCTCTCCATGAAGACACGTACAGTAATTACACCAGATACTTAGAAAAAGGTAAAGTACTATTAGGTGGAAAAGTACTAACGGAGAAAAAAAAATCAAAGTATCATAAATTCTACATTGTTCTCATCTCAAAAGGAAGGAAATCAGCACTTCCTATTCTAATTGCCAGTGGAGCAGATGCCATTAAGAGGCCCACTAGGCCTCCTCGGTAATTCACCTGCCTTCCTCACCCGCTGATATTACTAAAGTTTTTTTTTTTTTTTTCTTTCCTTCCCATTGCACTCTCTTGCCAGCTATTGACACTCAAGTTAGTGAAAAGATGATAAGATGGCAAAGACAGATTATAACTAAAATATTAGCAGCAGCTACTCAGTTTAATGGCAAAAGAGACAAGAAAAGAAAAAATAAAAACAAACAAATAAAAATACCATGTTAGCTGTTGAGTTAGAACAATTTACTCAACATAACCCTTAGTCTGGCATCATCTGAAGGCAGAAAAAGAAGAAACTAACACTGTATATCATTATTGCAAGAGCCCAGGACACTGGAAGATGGATTATAGACACTCGAGAAAATGCAGAGATGGCAAGAACAAGGAATTCAGGAAATCCCAGAAGGATAAAACTCTCAGCTAGAAAATAACTGTCAAATGGTGTAGGTTGATGGATTGAGGGAATCTCGGGGGTAGGAATGGGCGAAATGTGCTCCAATAATTTTTTATGCTACCCTACCATTGCCTTTTCTGGTAAGTATTGGTGCTATTTGTTTCATAAAAATTTTTTGCCTTTGGTATGATGATAAATCAATATTGGTTGATATTCTGAGTCGACTTCTACTTTTTTTTTTAACTGTCCCTTTTTTTTTTCTATGGTTTTCATAGAAATTGTTTCCACTGATTGAGGAACATGCTTCCTTTCTCCTGATTTATCTATAAACCAATTGGGTAAATATCTGCTATGCAAAGTGAAGACCTCCCTCAATATTCTCTACTCCAGATGAATGCTTATGGAGTTCTCTGAGGGGTCAGGGAGGAAGGCATCCAAATTGGTTATTCTGTGCTTTCTGAAAGAAAAGGGGTGTGACAGAAAGTGTCAATCTCACACTATGTTGGGGAAAAATGTCCTGAATGAAAAGAAATCAGTATTACTTTGGGCCCTGGAGAATACCAATACTGGTTTAATTTTATATATTAAACTACTAAAAATAGCTAATTAGAATAATAATTCCATGGCCATGTACAGAATAATACCCTTTCCCAAGTGTTTAATTAGAAGGAGTAAAACCATTATAAAATAATTAGAAAACAAGAAGTAAAAAAGGAAAGTTATTCTGTAATTCCAGTAAAGGGAGGTAAATTTGACCAAGATGGGCACCACTTGACCATTATATGGGTTTATTCAAGATCTTAGTAAAATAAATTAATGTGTTGTTCTAATAACTACTATAGTTCCTAACCTTGTAGTTATTCTGATTTTGGTACCATCATCAGCAAAATTTTTTTGTAGTTGATTTATACTCAGTTTTCTATTTGCCCCTATTCCTCTAGTAGATGACTCAAAGTCTTATTGCCTTTTGTTTAGGAAAGAGTTCAGTATTTACACACAAAGGATTCCATAAGGTTTCAGGACCCTTCTTATTTTATTTAGTCATTTATAGGAAAACTTAGAGAAATTTGTCCCACTAGAGGGATCCATTAATTATTCACCACGTAGATGATTTGCTGGTACCCTGAGAAAGAAAATAGTAATGCAAAACTGATACTTCAACTTGGCTATAATCCTTGCTTCACAGAGACATAAGGCCTCCCTAGAAAATTACAATATTGCCAAAGTGAAGTAAAATATTTAAGGCATCTGTTGAAGGCAGCAAGTGTTACAATCAAAGAATCAGCTAATCAACACAGTCAATGTTACAATCTACAAGCCTGCAAATGTGATGGCCTACTAAAAAACAAACAAACAAAAGCGGTATTGCAAGCGAACAAATAAAAACCCAAATAGACAATTTGAGGACTACTAGGTTATTGTAGACAGTGGATCCCAGCTTTTGCAGAAGCAGCAAAACCACTGAAGGAGTACATTCCTGGTAATTCTTTAGATCTCTGGGATAGTTCCTAGGAACTAAAGAGTTTTGAATGACTTAAATTGGCTGTAGTCTCTCTCTCAGTTTAGAAATTCCAGATTCTGGGCGCCTGGGTGGCTCAATGGGTTAAGCCGCTGCCTTCGGCTCAGGTCATGATCTCAGGGTCCTGGGATCGAGTCCCGCATCGGGCTCTCTGCTCAGCAGGGAGCCTGCTTCCCTCTCTCTCTCTCTCTCTCTCTGCCTGCCTCTCCATCTACTTGTGATTTCTCTCTGTCAAATAAATAAATAAAATCTTTAAAAATAAAAAAAAAGAAATTCCAGATTCTGAAAAATCTTTCCATTTGTTTTGTCATGAAAATAAAGGTGATACTAGAAAATTTTAACTCAAAAGTTGGATGTATACCATAGATCAATAGTATCTTCGTTGTTCTGCAAGTGGTTTAACACTGGAAATGCCTGGATGTTCCAAGCGGGCCAACAAGTCACACTTTTGAAAAACCTCAAGCCCTACCTTGGGTTACTGGACAGCTACCTTTCAAGTGCACAGGGCCCAGCCTTTGTCAGTCCACTGTCAGACTAGCTATGAATGAGTATTATTTTCTAATACTGGTATGTACTTAGTAGATGGAGTTCCCTAAACTTTGCTGCATTTTTTGCTATTGTTGTTTTCTTCTTTAACCAGATCCTGCTGAAACAGATGATCATGGTGCCTTCTGCTAACATAAGGCACCAGTCCCTCACTGGGCATATATGACATTCCTGTTGGAAATACAGATATGACAAACATGAGAGTATTTACTTATGAGTCAAATGCTTGGGATGAAAATGACCAACTTAAGTTTTCCAATTCTCTGATTATTTCTCTTGAAATTTTGAAACCTTATGTTTTGTTTGAAATTAAAAGTAGGTATAAAGAGCTGAATGTATGGCAGTTATAGGAACTAAAACTGTTGGTTTAAAATTCAAAGATTACTATACACATACACACACAGTGAATTTGTGTGCTTGCGTGTTTGGAGTCTGTCATGAAACAGGGAACATTTGGGGGTTAAAATTAGGGATTTTTTACTTTTATACGAACTAAAATGTTTCAGAGAAAATTCACAGCTGGTTTTTGAGAGGCTTAACAACTAATTGCCTGCTTAGGTATCATCCATTGTAGAGCTCACATATGGCAGAATGATATATCTAAATGCAAAAAATTTACTGACAAATTAAAACAGAATATGGCAGATTCCAAACTTAGAAGACCCACTTTTAACAAAATAATCAATTTTCCCTTATGTAAAAAAAAAAATATGTCACAAAAGGAAGTAAACAAATGGATTTAGAAAGAAGAATAATTCAATGAGTAATGGGAATTATCTGATGAAGTAATTCCTATACCACAGTCTTATTTGCTCAGTTAAAATTGCTGTGTCATCAATAAAACCTGTGAGTACCTAATATTACACATAACAAAAAAATTTAAAAAAAACTATTCAAAACATATTAAAGAAACATGTTATTTCTCAGCAGAATTTTTTATAGTCCACTCTTAAGTTATATGGAGAAGTTCCCCACCTACCTTACAAGCAACCTGGTGGCAGTTGGGTTTCACGGAGTCAATGTTTATAGAAGGTAAGAGATTTGTTTTAATTATGAAATGTATGATGTTCAGATGAACTGAAGGCTTTCCCTCTTCAGAAGCTGATTATCAGACAGTGGTAGTTCTCTTAACACACAAAATTCCTACTTTGGGGATAGCAAAGCATATAGAATCAAATGGAATTATTTCAAGTACAGTCTAGAAATTTTAAAAATATTTGTAGAGTCCTGTTATTTTTATACTTCCTGATCTTCAGTTCTTTGGACAAATGCAACGGAGGAACCAAATTCAAGACAACAACTATAACTGAAAAAAAAAAAAAAAGATTCAACAAAATGGCCTAGAGGTTTACTATTAGCTTCAGTAATAACTTAGTTACTATTAGCCTCAGTAATAACTTAGTTAGCAACTAAGTAATCCTACATGCAAGAATGGTACCCCCTTCTTTTAGACTTGTTTGACAGGTCTATAAATGTATGTCTGAGACTGTATCCTGCAACCAATTGAATTGAAACTTCTCATAATCATTTTCTTATTTAAAAAGAGTTCTCTCTCTTCCCAAGAAACCAGAGCAAAGTCAAAAGGACCTGAATGGACCCACCAGAAGAAATCTGTCACCTTTATCTATTGGTAGATTTCATCTACATAAAAGTATTCCAGAGTAAAGACAGGCTGTCCCCATGCTGAGAGGGAACCTTTCAAGTGCTGCTGACCATTCAGAAAACTATAAAGTAACATGAATACCCAGATGGAATAATTCTTCCCATGAGAAGTGAGCATGTTAGGAGGACTGAACTGTAGCTTCCAAAAGCACTTGAAAATTAAGTTTTCCAGACTACCTGTCACTGGTATTGAATTCAACTGTAAGGAGGTATTCTAGAGAACTTACTACTATTCTCATATTTCACTTTGCTTTACTATTCACAGTGATGGTTACTTAAATTGCTTTAGGGGTATTTTTACTAGAAGATGAACATTTAACCCATTGCACTACTTTTTCTCTCTATAGTCCCAGTAATGATTCCTATACATAAAAGGGAACACCTAGGTACTAAGCCAGCAGTACACTAGGAAATACAGAAAAGGGTTGTAGAAAAGAAAAACTTTATTTAGAAGACAAACAAATTTAACATTTACAAAACGAAGCTGCAAAGGACATATCCAATATCACTTGATTAGCAATGGGATAGAGGTTCTCTCCAGTAAGAGTATAGGTAGATAAATAAAGGTAAATATCTGTAATTTATGGAGAACTGATATCAACATGGTATTGATTTTGACCAATGTTAAAAACGGACCACAGGTTGTGTTTGTCCTAATGACTTAAAACCATTAAAGCTATGTATATTGAACACTGGAATTTCAATCTGCCTTATAAGACTTTGAAACTGAATAATGCCATAAGCGCCTTTGTGATTCACATCCGGGAAAAATTATTTGGGAAGACAGAATAAGTATTGATGCACCTAGATTGGTGTGTAAATGTAATATAACTTACATGATTAACAAAAATTGGGCTTTATAAGAAGATCCCTTAGATAAAAATTTAGATTATCAAGCTCCATAGTCAAGCAATAAAGACGTCATGACATTTTGTGTAGCTAATGCATGATAAAGAAAAATTGGTCACATTGCTAATCAATGTGATCCATTCATTATTAATATTTTAAAGGTAATTCCCCCAAAGTGAATGTTATATTTAATTTTTAAATTTCATACTACTATAATTCCAACCATTGTTTTGTTTTGCACTCTTATTAGAGACTTACTAGATATTTAGAAAACCAGATTCTTTTTTAATTGCCCAGAGAATGAACTGGCAATGATGATAATGACAACTATAGTGTTACTATCAAACAGGAACAAATGGAGACATAAGAAAGGTAAATACTAGGGACGCCTGGGTGGCTCAGTTGGTTGGACGACTGCCTTCGGCTCAGGTCATGATCCTGGAGTCCCGGGATCGAGTCCCACATCAGGCTCTCAGCTCCACGGGGAGTCTGCTTCTCTCTCTGACCTTCTCCTCGCTCATCATGATCTCTCTCACTGTCTCTCTCTCAAATAAATAAATAAATAATCTTTAAAAAAAAAAAAAAAAAAAAAAAAAAAAAAAAAAAAGAAAGGTAAATACTAACCTAAAAATAATAAATTTCAGGCTACTGTAGTTCTAAAAGAAAAAAGATAACCTCTTCTTTTCTTTTAGCCTTTTCCAGAAGAAAAGAAAGAAAGAAAGAAAGAAAGAAAGAACACTTGTATTTGTAAATCATTTTTCTGTATCTTTGAGATGTGTGTATTTTTTAAAAAATGATAAATGAGGCTCTTGCCAGTTTTGCATTCCAGGGGTTATCTTTCTTGAGGGTCTTGGAATATGAATATCAAAGAGGATGGCAACCTGTAATCTACTCTCTGTGGGAGTTTAGCTGAGGCACTTGGCTCCAAGTTATAACTTCTGCTTGTCGAATAGATACAAGCAGGATATGCACTTGCAAAAATAAAATCATTTTCTAAAACTGAAACCAATAAATGAAGGCAAAAATGTTTTTAGAACAGTAACCATGTTTAAAAGAATAAAATCAACAGCCTGATACCATCCTTCTTACCATACGTATCTTCATTACTCATCATTGGACTCATCTCCACTGCTGGGTTTTCCATAGACCCATAAATAATGATAACATATACACAGCACTTTATTTCTGGTCGTGGTAAGCTATATCATTACAGTGTCCTTGTGTGAATACCCTTACTTGTGTACTGGAAAAAATTCCCCTTTAAAAAAAAACAAAAAACAAAACATCAATGATAAAAGCTTTATATTCTGTAAACTATTCTGCTAAGTGTTCTCAAATATTTTGTGAAAAAAACTAATTTGGACAAGGTTCTCACCACTAGGTAATTTCTCAGAGCTCCAACTTTTAAAAACACGGCTTTAAATGATTTAAGATGCTTTCAATAGTATTTTTTTGGGGTCATATTTTAGTGCATCCCTAAGGTATAATACATAATAAAATGCTGTGCTATAGTAATATCTAAATACAATACAGTATTGTTATGGGGGGGAAAAGTGAATATTTAATTGCTGAAGAGACTTTCAAATTATTATAAATTTAAGTATTCTACATCTGCTTCTAAATATTTCCAACAGAAAACAAGTTTACAATTGTATCCTAAAGAAGTAATTACTCCTCAAATTGCTATGTCCATAGCATCTAGTACATACCTGTAAAGTTCACCTTTTCTTTTGGTAAAACTGCATATTTATCCATAAAAGATCTCAATTTTTATGTCACTAGATGTAGAAAATTTCCATGGATTCATGGTCTCCTATGAATTACTATTGAGTAGATGTTATCAATATTTCTTTCGAAGAATATAAGGGATCTAATAAAATAACAGAAGAGGCTGTCACAATAAGGCTATGAAAGAATGAACAGTTTGTTAGTATAGAAACTCTTTTTCCTTTCACCTGCATCTTTAAAAATTAGCATACAGTATAAGCGTTGTGTATTGTCATTTATGAAAGTGTCAGATATATACATTTCTGGAGATAATGTACTTGGACATACTTGAAAGCACCTACATGATAATTTTAGATAACTGGTTTTACACATAGTCTAAACAAATAAGATTTTGATATGCTAACTTTTGATTAGTCAAAGTGACTGATTTCATTTGGAAACTGCATAAAATAGCAGGTCATTAAATTGTATGGGTCAAGATTTACAATAATAAATTATCATTTTAATTATATTAAGGATACTTTTACTTTGTAGCTAAGAAATTTTAAAAAAAACTTCTATTATATGTCCTCTCAACTAGAAATAGTCAATGTAGAGGAGAGACAAATACCATACATATTTTATACTAAGAAACCCAGTAATACATATTTATGTCAATTTGAAAAAAAATTGGAATGTGGTACAGCATTTGTTACACTATAGCATTTGTTACACTACAGACAAGGAAGTTTTACTTTATGTTGAGATTTCTAAATAGCTTCACATGGTTCATTCTAACCACAATATAACCTGAATAATAAAGATAGGTATAACTTAAAAAAGACATGCCGTCCAATTCTGGAAGGGAAAAAAAAAAAAAAACATGATGTATTTTGTAACCTGTGCCCCTACACAATGTGCAGTGACAGTGGTCTTTTGGACGTGAGAATCTGGAGATAATTTAAAGGTAAATAGGACCAGTCTATTTTAGAGAATTATAGAACTGTGCCCCCACATCATAGTTTCTGTAGCACCATGGATTCTAGGATATGAATAGATAGCTCTTGCAACCAAGCTTTATTTTGACTCTTACATCCTCATACCTGCCTAATTTATATTTCCACCTGCATTTCTCAAGAACCTTCAAGGATTCCATTTACACTCTCTATGATGTGATACTGAAAATGCAGGACTGGGATTAGAGGAGCCAATAGGCAGAAGCTTAAGGTAGTAATATACTAAATGATATGTCTAGGTGTGAGAAAAGACATGGGAATCATTATGATAAAAGTAGTAAACTGTGATACTATTCTGTTTAGAATTCTATGAGGCCACAGATATGACGGTCATCTATTCTTCATACAGTCAGAGAATCTGCGAGAAGGGAGCCAAGGATATGACCTCAAGGAACATTTTATGAGCAAACGTTAACGCAGTTAGAAAATGAAAATATTTAGAGTAAGATCTCCTCGCCATAAAACAGGAGAAATGGAAGAAAAGTTAGGATGTCAAGATCTCTCTGGAAAAAAGCTGTCAGTCAAACAGGTACCATTAAAGATTGGGTCGTCACATGGGCATGTGACACTGAGTTCTGTAAAGAGGAAGATTTCTTAGTGTGTGTATGTGTGTGTGTGTGTGTGTGTGTGTATACACACCTAGTGAATAATGTAGATCATAGCACAAAATAATTTAACTTTTTTTTTTCATTAAGAATTATTTCTGTGCTCATGGGACATCCTCCAGAATAGACCACATACTAGGTCACAAATCAGGCCTCAATAAGTACAAAATGACGGAGATCACACCATGCATATTTTCTGACCCCAACACTATGAAATTTGAAGTCAACCATGATAAAAAATTTGGAAAGACCAAAAATACATGGAGATTAAACAACATGCTAATAAGCAACGAGTCAACCAAGAAACCAAAGAGGAAATTTAAAAATACAGGGAAACAAATTAAATAATAACACAATGATCCCAAATCTTCAGAATGCAGCAAAAACAGTCCTAAAAGGAAAGTAGAGAGCAATACAGGCTTATCTCAAGAAGCAAGAAAAATTTCAAATTGTAAGGGCCTATTTAGCCATAGCGATTCCATTTTGGATTAAACAGTGATTTTGTTGTTTATGCAGTAAAACTTAAACTGTCCCTGCCCCCCTTCCCCTCAGGGGACTTACTTAAAAACAAGTCCCAGAAACCAGTCCCAGGTAACAAAGCCCAAATACAGGGGAGGGTCAGGCCAGGTGGAGACAACCAATCAGTGGGAGGGGGCACATACTGTCTCTCTAGCTACCAAGGAGTATGGGCCCCGCCCTTTGGGCGCCTTTTGGGCGCCAATCCTGACCAAGGTGATAGGCTAGTTCAAATGTCTACTATAGGGTAAACTATAATTCAATTGGTCACTTATGTGTGACCTAGCATGACTGTGCAGCTTTCTCTGTCTGTTACAATCTCATTGGCCACCTGTGCGTGGCCAGGCCCAACCACATGGCCTTTGCCCTTAAAAGCTAGTCTGTAAGACAGAGGGGGGTCGCCCTCTCTGTAGAGGCACAGACCTGAAAGTTCGGTTTAATTCTCGATGCTTGGGGTGAAATAAAACTTTGCTTGACCTTCACTTTGTATCAGTCTCGCTCCTTTAATCATGGACCCATAATTGGGGGACCTTTCAAAATAAACAACCTAACCTTACACGTAAGGGAGCTAGAAAAAGAACAAAGCCTAAAGCCAGCAGAAGGAAAAAAATAATAAAGATTAGAGCACAAATAAATGATACAGAAACTAAATAAATAAATAGATCAATGAACAAGGAGTTGGTTCTTTGAAAAAATTAATAAAATTGATAAAATCTAGCCAGACTTATCAAAAAGAAAGTAGAAAGAACTCAAATAAAATCACAAATGAGAGAGGAGAAATAACAACCAACTCCACAGAAATAAAAACAAGTATAAAAGAATATTACAAAAAACCGTAGGCCAACAAATTGGACAACCTGGAAGAAATGGATAAACTCCTACAAACATATAAACTACCAAAGCTGAAACAGAAAGAAACATAAAACTTAAACAGACCAATAACCAGCAAAGAAATTGAATCAGTAATCAGAAATCTCCCAACTAACAAAAGTCCAGGGCTGGATGGCTTCATAGGCGAATTCCACCAAATATTTAAAGAAGAGTTAACACCTCTTTACTTAAACTATTACAAAAAAAAAAAAAAAACAGAAAAGGAAGGAAAACTTCCAAATTCATTCTATGAGGCCAGCCTTACCCTGATACCAAAACCAGATGAGAACTACAGGCCAATATCCCTCATGAACATGGATGCAAAAATTCTCAATAAAATACTAGCAAACCAAATCGAACAGTACACAGTACATTAAAAGAATCATTCACCATGATCAAGTGGGATTTATTTCTGTGCTGGAAGGGTGGTGTAATATTTGCAAATCAATCAACATGATACACCATATTAATAAAAGAAAGGATAAGAATCATAGGATCATTTCAATAGATACAGATAGAACATTTGACAGAGTTCATGATAAAAAACTTTCATTCATGATAAAAAAAAAAACAAATTCAACAAAGTAGGGGTAGAGGGAACATACTTCAACATAATAAAGGCATATATGAAAGGCCCACCACTAATACAATCCTCAATGGGGAAAAACTGACAGCTTTACCTCTATGGTCAAGAACAAGACAGGGATGCCACTCTCACCACTGTTATTTAACATAGTATTTGGAAGCAATCAGAAAATGAAAAGAAATAAAAGGCATCCAAATCAGCAAGGAAGAAGGTAAACTTCCACTATTTACTGATGACATGATACTCTATGTAGAAAACCCAGAAGACTCCACCAAAAAATTGCTAGAACTGCTATGTGAATTCAGTAAAATCACAGGACACAAAATCAATGCACAGAAATCTGTTGAATTTTTATACATCAATAATTAAGCAGGAGAAAGAGAAATCAAGGAACTGATCCCATTTATAACTATACAAAACCTGTAAGATACCTAGGAATAACTAAGCAAAGAGATAAAAGATCTGTATTCTGAAAACTATAAGAAGCTGGTGAAAGAAACTGAAGAGGACACAAAGAAATGTAAAAACATTCTATGCTTACAGATTGGAGGAACAAATATTGTTAGAATGTCTATACTACCCAAAGCAATCTACCCATTTATAATGCAATCCCTACCAAAATATCACCAGCATTTTTCACAGAGCAAAAACAAACAATTTAAAATTTTTATAGAACCAAAAAAGACTAAATAACCAAGAAACCTTGAAAAAGAAAAACAAAACTGGAGATATCATCATTGTGAACTTCAAGCTATATTACAAAGCTATAGTGATCAAGACAATATGGTACTGGCACAAAATAGACACACAGATCAAAAAAACAGAACAAGAAAGAATGTCCAATGGAAAAAGGACAGTTTCTTCAACAAATGGTGTTAGTAAAACTGGACAGCAACATGCAAAAGAATGAAACAAGATCACTCCTTACACCACACACAAAAATAAATTCAAAATGGATGAAAGACCTACATGTGAAACAGGAAACCATTAAAATCCTAGAGAACACAGGCAGGAACCTCTTTGACTTCAGCTATAGCTACTTCCTACTAGATATGTCTCCTGAGGTAAGGGAAGCAAAACCAATTATAAATTAGAGGCACTTTATCAAAATAAAAAGCTTCACACAGTGAGGGAAATGATCAGCAAAACTAAAAGGTAACCTACAAAGTAGGAAAAGTTATGTGCAAATGACATAGCTGATAAAGGGTTAGTATCCAAGGTATACAAAGAATTTATGTATTTATGTTCCTTATGGAGGTTCCTTTATCATTAAAAACAGAACTACATTTAAATATTTATTTATTTGTTTGTTTGTTTGTTTATTTTAGAGAACAAGGGAGAGAGCACAAGAGAGAGGGTGCAAGTGGGGCGGGGGAGACAGAGGAAGAAAAAGAGAGAGTATTCCAAGGAGATTATCCACTGAGTAACAGAGCCTGATGTGAGGCTGGATCCCAAGACACTGAAATCAGACCTGATCTGAAACCAAGAGTTTGGTACTTAACCAAGACTGACCTACCCAGGTACCCCCCAAAATAGAACTACTTTAAAATCCAGCAATTGCACTACTCGGTTTTTACCTAGTAGAAGGACTCAGGTGGTAACGCAGTAACACGGCCTCGACTGACCTGTAAGGTACTCGGAAGCACAGATAACCATTCAAAGTGATCCAAAGTTGGAGCAAAAGTACTGAGCTATTCTATTTGAGCTATTCTAGGGCTGCCATAACAAAATAACACACACTGAATAGTTCAATAACAGAAATATATTTTCTCTAATTTCCGAAGACTTGCAGCAGTCTGAAATCAAGATGTTGGAAGGTTTGTTGAGGCCTCTCTTTCTTGCAGAGGGCTACCTCCTGTATCCTTACACTGTCCTTTGTGCACTCACATCCGTGATAGCACTCTTATAAACACACCAGACCTACTGGGTTAGTAACCTCCTCCCACCTCAATGATCTCATTTAACCTTCATAACCTCTTTAGAGGCTTCATCTCCCAAAGAGTCACATTGGGTATTGGGGCTTTAACATGAATTTCAAGTGTACATATTTCTGTCCGTAACAGCTATGATAGCCCTATGGTAGCTATGATAGTTCTGTCATAACATGTGAGTGCCCTGGGAAGTAGACAATTACTTGGCCTGGGTGATGCTCTTCAGCTCAACTGATTATTCTCCAAATATCTAAATATAAATGAAATAAACATGCTTAGCAATTAGTGGAAACATTATACTGATTCTTGGATCTGTAAATATTTATCATAGTAGGAAAGTCCAAACTGAAGTACTGAAAATTGTTTTCCCTCCACCAAGGTAATACATCAAAAAATCCAACCACCTCTCAGAACAAAATGGCAAATCAAATAATATCAGAAATAGAATATGGCCATCCTTTGAGAAGAAAGTTAGCCACTCAGTTATAAGTTAATAACATCAGGCAATGCTTCATTTTGATTAGAATAGACACATATTACATGTTTTGGATTGCCTTTTCTGTACAGAGTACTTCAGTGAGCACTACTTCTGAAGGGATCATAGAGTATCTGATCTACTAATACGAAATCCCTGGTAGCATACCCTCTAACAGACCCACCTCTTACAATAGCATGGCAATAAACATATGACCAGGAGATACAAGAATTTTCACATTTAGAATTCTCCATCTGCAGAAAGTGCCAACCCATTAGAACACTGGAAAGCCCTGAGATATAGTTTAGGTGCCATTTTCATGTTGACACCAGTGAATCAACATACTTCACAATGAAGAATACACTTTAAAAAAAATTATTTTTATTTGGAGAGAAAAAGAGAGAATGCAAGTGGGGTGGGGAGAGGCAGAGGGAGAAGGAAAGAATCCTCAAGTAGACTCACAGCTAAACAGGGAGTCTGACATGGGGCTCAATCCCAAGACCCTAAGACCATGACCTGGGCCAAAATCAGAAGTCAGACGCTTAACCAACCGAGCTACCCAGATACCCCAAGAATATACTTTTAACCAAGAGTCCATATATGTATTCTGGCCTTGGTAGGTTAAATGCATGACTCTTGGAACTGAGGGGTGGCAATAGGCCCTATTCTCCATTATTGCCAATGATGTTTTTGAAAATTTTTGATTCCCAATTTCTACAAATGTAGACTTCTCCAAAGAGCCTGGGTTCCAGGTAGGCTCATTTCCACTAAGGTACATTTTAAGAGTATAACTAAATTTAATGGTGTGGCTTTACCTTCTCAGGTTGATTTACAATGCCAGTCTAGCAAAAGGCACAGAAAAGGGTTCCCATATTAGCAAGAGTAAGTGAATCTGATTATCATGAAAAAGGAGACTGGTTGTAAATTAAAAGAGATAGTCATAAATAGATTTGAGATTCAGGTGGATAAACTTGTGTATCTCTTGTTACTTCTATTCACATTTTTAAAAGTAATAAGCATAGAACCATCAGGAAATGATTCTGGATCACCCCTCCAGGCAAGCTTCTTCAACCAGAGAATTATAGCTGAGAGGGAGGTGATCTTGGGTGAATGACACAGAAGTGACATGATGACTACTATCTTGACCTCAAGTTCCGTTGCGGCAGAGCAGACCAGACTGTCTCACTAACCCACCTTTCATAATTTTTTTCTACAAGTCATGACTGAAAATAACCCCATTAAAGCTCTGCTCAAATGGAGTAAACTTGATGGTAAAAGTAAATGAATATGAGCAATGCCAAGGATGAATGCTAAAGTGGCCATGCCCAGATCCCTTCACAGGGCTGGGACACCAATCTTAGAACTACTTAAAGTATTAGACACTGATGGTACATGATTGCAGAATTTCTCCCTTTTCCAAAATAAATAACTCCAAATAAGAGCTACCTTGCCTGGAATATTATCCACCATCAGGCAGCAAGTGTTCAGTGACTGAATGGATGAAAATACCCAAGGTCCACAATAAAAATGAGTAAATATGCAAGTACGTAAAATCCATAGAAATTGGGAAATATGAAGCATTCTATTATTTCTGTTACATCAACATTATCAGGGAACATAGAAAAGTGATACATATCAGGACAAAAACCAAACATATCAACCCCAATTTTGCTCACTTCAAATCATAGTCATTGGGTTCCTAGGTGGGTTTCCATACATAGTCCTCACCCAACACACACACCTTTGGTATTGCCAAAAAATACTTATGAATAAATCAATTTTATTTTTATAAAATGCTGAATTATTTAAAATATAGCCTATTAAAGTGATCAAGAATACTAATTATAAATAACATAATGGATGACACTTAAGTTTTTTTCTGTCATTTAGGTTTACTGCATATATTAACAGTAGATTGGCTAAAGCCAAAATATATTATAAAAATGGAAATCAAGTTTATTTTTAATGGAGATTTATACATGCAGAAAAAATACTATTAGTATTAAAATTGAAGAAATAATGGACTGGTTCTCCAGAGTTTTAGGAAGAAAATGAGATTTAAGGGTCAAATAGTCTTTAGTTTCTCCCAAGAAAATTTTATATCTTTCAATTTTATATAGTATAAATATTGAACTCAGAATTTAGAAAAAAACAATATGTAAGCTACTATTATAAAATACTGAATTATATAAAGACTGGATTAGAATATTTTTGAATAAGGAAAATATATTGAGTTATGTAAATATTTTATGAGATTATAAATGCAAAATACTCATATATAAATGATGAAAATTTAACTTTTAATCATAATATAAATTTTGAGAATGTGGAATAATTTATTCTAACATATAATAAAGAATACTGATTTTTTAAGCTTTCACAATAGTTATTAGCAGAAAATGGAAAACCCCTTTAATATATTAATTTCATATATATACATACAAATTAAGACACTTTACATCTTCCTGACAGTTTAAACCAATGCCTATATTTAAAATACATACTAACTAAATAATACGATCAAATAATTAAGTTCTTATTAAATTTGGGACCTGAACAATCTTTGAAATGTACATTCACCATAACCAGATATAAATTAATTTAAAATAAATGTTAAATGAGATTAGAAATAGTACATTAAGCTAAGAGTTTAAAGAGAAAGGAACTTGTAAAATACAAGGACACTAAACACCAGGACCATGTGAATGTTCACTCATCCTTCAAATGTTGGTTGAACTGTTACATGGGCTAACAGTACAGTCATGCAAATGATTAAAATTTGAAATACTTAGTTATAGGTTAATAGCCACTGTCCCAACGCTTCCATGAGTGTTCTCCAACACCCCAGGGCTCCAAACTCCTCACAATGAAAGGCTCAAATCCAGGTAAACCAGGTAGTATCCTGGACACTACTTCAACTCTATGATTTTTATCTACAGTGAACAGCCAACACCAGCACACTGGTTTTAAAGATTTTGTATAGTATTGTGGATTCGTGTTGGGACAACTCAACGAGATTGAAACTACATTTCCCATAACTGTCTTCCCTGTTTAGTCCAATGTTATTATGAAACACAGATATTTTGTTTGTGACCTAAATGAAATAAAAGGAAATGAAGCAGCAGGTACAACATTTTTATACTCAAAAAGTCAGTGCAGGGTGTGAGAGATTGTTTCTTATCACATAATTGTCTTATCTGCTGTTGATATAAGGCAGCAAGTAGGCCCAAATCATCTCTAGTTCCTAGCGGATTTCTCCCTCACTACTGTCCAATGCCTGAACCAAATGTATGTTTTGTTTCATGATAAATCGCATCATCCTCTCCTGTGGAACACTGTCACTGAAAGTGAAGACACATGTAATCAGAGACTGAGGAGGGTCCGAAGTTTTCCTTGTAAGCACTAGCACACCCACACCGGCTCAAGGTTTTCCTTGCTTTCCTTACTTCCTGGTTATCTTTCCTGCTGATGGCTCTACTGACTTTAACCATCTAGTTGCAGATATAGAAACACCCATCTCACCTTGACTTTTTAACTATCCCCTCTGCTATCTATAATAAATGCTTTTCATCCATTTCTCGAGTGAATTCTTCTCTAATTTTCTGAAAATACAATTTTATACAGGGAGAGTTTCTAGTGGAACAAAATCGAAAGAATGGATTATCTGAGTTGGGTATACTTCATCTATAATGATTTCTCTTATATGACTATATTTCAAGGCACTAATGACAGTATTTCCAGTGGTAAAGACAGTGCTAGTAGTTCATGAAATGTGGATAGATAGGAAAAAAGGACAAAACAATGACTTAAGTATCACCTGAGGACACTTGTAATCAAGTGTCTATGAAGAGAATTAGGTGACAAATTATTTCCTGCCATAAAAAATATAGTGGAAATAGAGGATATAATAGAGTTAGGCAATTGCTTCCAAATACACTAGAGAATTTAGAGTGAAAAGAGGAGCTCAGGACTTTAACTACCAAGCTGAGATCTTATTCTATGACTCCTCCGAAACTCACAGTTCCAAGGTTAAGATTTCTGAAAACAAAGCCTTGCTTTGACTGAGTTATAACACAAAAGATATTCCAGAATTTTAGATGTATCTTATGTTATATTAGGGGATCAGTTTTGTAGGAGTACAACTCTGAAAATCAGAATGGGTCTGTAGACAGATTCTAATAAAACCAAGGGACTTAAATTCTACATTGTTCTGATCCTCCTTTGCTAGTAGAAGCATCTCTTTATACCTTCAGTGAGATCAATCTTCCCTTGCCTGAAAAAAACTATAACTTTCTTTGAAAAATTTGTAAAATGATCCTCTACAAGATGGATCCCCTTGCATTACTTTCCTATTGTTTCTGCACACAAATTACAACTAACGTTGACAGGTCTACATTCCTTCTAGAAGCTCTAGGGGAGAATCTGGTCCCTTATCATTTCCACCCCTAGAGGGTGCTCACATTCCAGGATCCTTTCTCTATTTACAGAGACAGCAGTGCAGTATCTTTCAGTCTCTGACTCTGTTTTCATCATCATATCTCCTTATCTGATTTTAGGCTATTTTTTTCTGAGGCCCACCCCACAAAATACAGGATAAAGTTCTATCTCAATGCCCTTAACTGTATCATATTTATAAGTGCCCTTTTGCCATATCAGACAACATATGCACAGGTTCTAGGATTAGGACACAAACATTAGGGCACAAAGGCTTATTGCACTTTGCCTTATTACATTCCTTCACTTCTCACTGATCCCATGTGTATCCAATCAAAAAACCCAGACTCCAGTCAAAAAAGAACTTTGAGGATGAGCGACAAAGTGTAACATCACCAGAATATATGATACACTAAGATGTAATTTCATGATTTTGCCAAATGCCGTCAAAAGAAACCTAGGAAACGTGCAGGGATGTATTTTAACACTGGGGTTCATTAGACAGAGAAGAAGGTAAACTGGGTCACATGGAGCTTATTAACATGAGCTCACTCAATACAGATTTACAGCTAGTAACAACTACGTAACCCAATCTTGAATTAAGGACTATAACAGGTATGTGTTTTTCCTAATTGTTTTGAAGTAAATAATTTGTCTATATATTAATTCTTTTTCTCTCCTTCTTTGTTAGCACATTCTTAATTCTTTTTAAGAGCTATTAACCATATGTTTCATTATTAAGTTATAAGATATTAAAGGAGGAATTGCACTCAACCAGAAGAGGGAAAAAACTCACTAAAGATGGGAAAAAAGTGCTCTTCATCTCATTTGGAGAGAAGGGTTGCTGTGTTCTCAACTCCAGGAATAGCTATTTTGTTAGGGAGAAGCATGATTTTGTGAATATATTTATGTGCATTATATGTATAATTTCATTTAAAGAAGTATGCATGGATACCAAATTGATATTTGGTTCTGGAGGGTTTTGTATAGCATCAATTAATTAAGTCAGAACTGCATTTCTTGACACTCCCTTTTTCTCATTGTTCCAAATTATTGTGGGCCATAAGAGATATTTTATGAGATTTAAAAGATAAAAATAAGGGAAACGGTCATTTTTCAAAGGCCATGGGGATTAAAAAACAAGAAAAACTATTTTTAGCTTCTGTTTTTCTAAAATAATCTCTGAAACTATTGCCTACAGTATGCATTAAAATACTTCTACTTTTAATTCCATAATAATTTTTATTTACTTGTTTTTAGTGACATGTACTCATAAGATAATCTGGGACTGGATAAATAATGGTAAAGTAATAAATTGAGGCGATTTTCCCACATATGCCACTTGAACCGTGAGGATCGAGGCCCCTCAGCACCTCCATGACTCACTGCTCCAGGGTGCTACACGTTTTCAAAAAGCTCAGTCATGCGTGAGCCAAGGCCTGCTCTCAGCAGGACAGAAACTACGGACTCAGCAGGATCATGAGATAGAAGCTCCAGAACAGACTCTGTTGTTACGAACATTTCTTTCTTGTCTCCATGTAACAATTTTCATTCTATATTTTTAGACTGGAGTACTTATATAGAATGTATAGACATATATTATACACACACACACAAACACACACATACACGTGTGGTATAAGATACACATTATATATCATGTGTTCATTTGTATTTGTAATTCATCATGACAATGAATATACTGAAGCAGACACTTTTCTCTAACTGAACAAGTTAAATGCCCAATATTCAGTTAATTACCTTTTGTTACTATTCTATAGTACTGTGAATTTTTAAGTCCCTTCCCTGACTCTCTTAATAAAAGAAAAATATATTGAACACTATAAATTGAGCTCCATGCTAAGGACTTTAAGATTTAACAAGTAACTGAAGTATACTTTGTTTTAAACCTGTAGGTGCTCAAAATTTAGTAGGGCAGATGGACAAGTACATTAATAATTAATATCTAACAACACAGCTTTATAGTATAGTATTATAAAGATTTATGACTGAATAGAGCATGTATCTGAATTTATATCATGCACCCACCTCTACCATCAGAATAGTTTCTTTTTTAAATTTTAACATTTCTGAAAACTCACAGAATGCTGTACTACCTCTGGTTTCTCCAGGGGGAAAAAAATCAATTTCTGTTATTTTCTAGTAATGAAATCTTGGAAAATCACTGACTTGCCTCAACCTCAGATTCTTTATCTCTAAACAGAATTATATCTATCTTGCAAAATTAATCTAAATTTATTTTTTGAAATAGTACATAATAATTGTGACATTTATAAAACACAAAAATGGTCAGTGCGTCATTGGTCGCATAATAGTCCTTTGCAGAGACACCATTTGTAAGTTAAGAAGAGAGAGATAAACATGTCATTTAATACTATCAGATTATAATGTTTGGGTGCTTTATTTATATTTATTTATGCTTCTATCATTTACTTTTCACTGAATAATACTCTAAAATTCTTCCTATTTTTGCATTTCTTAATGAAACATGGTGTTTCATGGATTAATACAGAATATGAAGAAGATACTTCTTTTCACTGCCCCAGAAAATGAAAAGAAGGAAATAAAAACTATGCTTAGCCACCAATTTGATGCTTCTACATGTAATTTCAATTCTTCAGGGGAATGCTATAAAACAATGAGAAGATTACAAATCAGTTATGGCTCATGCATAGCAACTGGAACTCTTATTCATTAATGAGAATGCAAAATGGTAAAATCACATTAAAAGACAGTTTCTTAAAAAACCAGATATACTCTTACTATATTTATCCAGCAGTTTTGCTCCTTAGTATTTGCCCAAATGTGCTGAAAACTTAGGCTTTCAAAAACCTAAACACAATATTTACAACAGCTTTATTAATAACCGCCAGAATTTGGAAGAACCAAGATGTCCATTAGTAGATTAATGGATAAATAAACTGTATTGCGTCCAGACTATGAAATATTACTCAGTGCTAAAAAGAAATAAACATTCAAGTCATGGAAAGACATGAAGGAAACTTAAATGCATACTATTAAGTAAAATACCCCAGTTTAAAAAGACTGCATCCTGTTTGATTCCAACTAAATAATGTTCTAGAAAAATAACTATGGAGATAGAAAATTATATTTTACTATTCATTCTTCCCCCTCTCTCACTCCACCCCCCTTAACTTCCTTAATGAGTGTGAAGTGGCAGGTCATTATGATTTAGAGAAATTTGCATTTATAATAAGTAATGTTAAGTATCTTTTCATATGCTACTGTCCATTTGCATATCACCCTTGGAGAAATGTCTATTCAAGTCTTTTGCACATTTTTTAATTAGGTTTTTATTTTTACTGCTGTTAAGCTGTTGGAGTTTTATGCATGTTCTAGATATTAACCCCTCAATTAGATATAAGACTTGCAAACATTTTTCCCTTTTACTCTGTTAATAGTATCTTTTGAGGCACTAAAGTCTTTAATTTTGCTATAGTCCAATATATCTACTTTTCTTTTCTTACCTATGCTTCTGGTATCACGTTCAGAAAATCACTATCAAGTCCAATGTCATCAGGATTTTCCCTTATATTTTTTTGTAAGATTTCAGATATTACATTTAGATCTTTGATTTTGAAAATGTGTGTGTGTTGGTGGGAAGGGAATGGGTATAAGAGTAAAACTTCATTCTTTTTTTTTTTTTTTTAAGATTTATTTATTTTAGAGAGGAGGGGAGGGGCAGAGGGAGAGAGAGAAACTCAAGCAGACTCCACATCTAGTGCAGAGCCCGAAGCAGGGCTGGATCTCAGGACCCTGATATCAGACCTGAGCCAAAACCAAGAGTCAAAGATCTAGTCAACTGCGCCACACAGGTGCCCCAAACTTCATTATTTTTCATGTGGATATTCACTTTCACAACGCCATTGAGTCAGGGAAGATGGGAGCAGCTGGACCCTTTCCTCTCCTTTCCCTTTATCATTCCCTATGAACAGTTACATTGTTTAAATGTTTAATATTTGAGAAATCAGTTTGTAAACTTTTTTATTCATATTGAAAACAAATCCAATAATATACATAAGAATGTGTTCCCTGGTGTCAAGAAAAAATATATTAATTCTGTTTCTACCATTTATTAGCTCTGAGGCCTTAAGAAAGTAAAACATTTTCTCTAAACCTCAACTCCATAATCTACATCTACCAAGTTCTATTTCTAATGTTAACTTGTTATAACCTTTATACACCTTTGTAAAGGATCTAGCAGAGAACTAGACACATAAAACTAAGAAGAGTTTTACTTTTTATATTTACTGGAAATTGTTTTAAAACTATATCATTCAAAAATTAAGATAATTTTTCCTCCATACTAATGTAAAAATATTAAACTCCTAGATTTACATAAAAATGTTTTAAAAAGAAATCTGCATAAAAATTAATTGTATTTAATACACGTTTTTATAATTAATATGTATATTGAAACACAGCAATACATTACAGAACAGGTACTTGTTTCATTGATAGCTTCAACCAACAGATAAAATCTTTTTTTTTTTTTTAGTTTTACCCTTTGCCCCTGGGCAAAGACATCTAGAAGTTTGAGTATGATAAGATGACACTGGATTGAATATTAAAGATTCTAAATTCCATGGTCAAGAGCCACCTCATTTCTAGAAAGTCAATGTGTCAACCTTTTAATGAAATGCATTGTAAAAAAAAAAAAATGTTTATCTAAGCAAATTTGGGACCAAACTAATGGAATCAAAATGTAGTTGGCACGTGAGATTTATGTGAGAATACAGTACAAAACAGCAGACCAAAACCAATCCGTAAACCTTTAGTAAAGATCATTGTAAAGGAGAATGTTCACCCTTTGTTTCTTTAATATTGTTGAATCAGAGCAAAGTGTCGTTCACATCATACTGCAAAAAGATGAATCTTACCATGAACTACAAGATGGACAAAGAAAATGTCATCTAAATATGGTGATAAACAGGTTATAAACTAAATATCTTCCATATATACCATTTTATAATGTTTCCTTAGTAATCAATGAAATAAGCCTCCCAACATTTTTTTAGCAGGAAAGATAAAGAGTTCATTTAAGAAGCAAAACCATACTGAATATACGTATATTTGTATTAAATATTTAATCACTGAATTTATTATAGAAAAGAACATTGATAGATTTCCTTCTTTACTTAGGGGAAGGAGACTATTTTATAAATATTATATATTAAACAGCACAGCATATAATTAAACATTTAAAAATGTTCCTACCAGAGGTTATTATTATTCATTGTCATTATCAATTCTATAACCAAATGTAACTAAAGACAGTGAAATGAATGCATAACAATTTATTAAACTATTATAAATATATTTCCCATCAGTTCCAACACATCTAACATGATAAAAGCCTGCTTCTAAATTTCTTTCATGAATTTTATATCATTGAAATTTCAATGCACAAATAGGTAAAACTTTCTTTAAAATGGAGTCTATTAGAAAATATAGACAAAACTTATTTACAAAGATCTTGCTAATTTGTTTAATAGATTATTATATACCTGAACACCAAAGGGAAAACTTGCTTTGAAAACAGAAATATCAGCTTCATTCACTTAATGACAGTAAATATATTAACAAGAATAAAATATATTTCATTTCCTACTCCTTTTTCTTAGATCATGCTCTGTGCAATGTCTTTAAGGAAGCTGTTTTAATGTGTTGTTTTAAATTTCAGTGTGTGAAGGGAAATCATGATCTAAAATTCTCAGTTTGCATTTCTAATCAGCCTATGTGCTAAAACAGAATAAAGTTGATTACCTTCCTTCTGCATATTACTTCGATACCGTATCAATACTGGTACCAAAATACAGATCATACAGGGATCAACCAGGAGCACATAACCATTAGGAGATTTATATTAAGATTTATCGCAAAGGATTGTCAAATGTGAACATTAGGAGTGGCTACACATGTCTGAAATTTGTAGGGAATGTTCATGGATCAGGTATAGCTGCAGGCCATGGGCACAATTCCTTCCTTTTCAAGGAGGCCTTAGTTCAATTCTTAAAGCCTTTCAATGATGAAGTCAGACCTCTGTGGATTATCTAAAATAATATAACTTAAAGTTAATTCACTTAGACTTTATTCACCTTTATGAAATACCTTCACAGCACCACCTAGGTTAATTTTTGATTTAAGAACTGGGGACTTTAGCCTTGCCAAGCAGACACATAAAATTCACTATCATAATCTACTTCACAAGTTGGCACCCATACTCATCTCCTTGATCCATACTTAATCTCCAAATAAGGATACCAACAATATGATATCTGCACTCAATAAGATACAAACTATCCTACACAGAACTAAAAAAACGCTCTTTCCTCAGAAAAGGATGCAAAGTCTTTGGCTGATGTTTACTCTCCTCTTTTGATATCCTGTAACTTAAATATTAAAACAAACTTAAATCATCAATATATCTTATGTTAGATCACAATAAAGTAAAATTAAATTAAAATATTTTATTAATATTAAACACCATAACAAAATTAAGAACAAATGACTATTACAGTCCTCATTTCAGCAGCTGGTCATGTGGTTATAGCTGGTATTTAGAACTAACTTCTTTCATTACCATTCCATATTTCCTTTTCCCTAAGCAAGAATTTTAGGGAGTGCCTGGGTAGCTCAGTGGGTTAAATAAAGCCTCTGGGGGCACCTGGGTGGCTCAGTGGGTTAAGCCGCTGCCTTCAGCTCAGATCTCGGGGTCTTGGGATCGAGTCCCGCATCGGGCTCTCTGCTCAGCAGGGAGTCTGCTTCCCTCTCTTTCTCTCTGCCTGCCTCTCCATCTACTTGTGATTTCTCTCTGTCAAATAGATAAATAAATAAATAAAAAATCTTAAAAAAAAAAATAAAGCCTCTGCCTTCGGCTCAGGTCATGATCCCGGGGTCCTGGGATAGAGCCCCACATCAGGCTCTCTGTTCAGCAGAGAGCCTGCTTCCCCCTCTCTCTCGCCTGCTGCTCTGCCTACTTGTGATCTCTCTCTGTCAAATAAATAAATAAGATCTTTAAAAAAAAAAAAGAATTTTAGTTGCTTATGGATCATTGCCTTGGTGGCAGTGAGGGATGGTGGTGAACTAAACCTTAAAACCAAAAAGTATGGATCATTAGCAATTAGATTGCTGAAGTTTTTCATTGAGTTTAGTCCCAGGCTGTAAGGGATCCTTAAGGACTCTTCTCTAATCCAGGTATACCTTTCCTCATTTCTATTTTATAGTAAGAACACAATTTCCCTTTGATAATCATGGGGGGGAGTCACCCCACTCAGTAAAATAACTTCTTTTGACTATTGGTTTGGAGACATGAGGAACATAAAATGGCCAAATGACAAATGAACTTCAACTTCAATGGAATCATTGATGTCCCTCAAGGTGGAAACAGCTCTCCCTCTGACATACTTCTATACAAACAGAGCCTAATGTGGAAATATGAAGTAAATAATTTTACTAGTGGATCACTAATAAGTGAAGACTATCCCATTTCCACACACTGATTCCTGGAGCTGCAGTTCTTGGTAATGGGAATAACAACAGTGGGGCAAAGGGAGACTAACTGGGAGCATATACAGCATCCTGGAAATCATTTCCCAGCCCCACAAGGGATTGCCACACAGTTGGTGCTGTGACTGAGTCACCAAAGAGCCATTCCACTCTTCTATCTAGACAAGTGCTTCAGAATCATGGAAAACATGATAAAACCAGTGAAATCCATTAGCATGAGCCGACTGTCATACTTTGTTTCAAAATGACTTATTTGATCATGAGAAATGCTATGTGGAATATCATGAAGGCAGATTAGGCATTGTATAAACCTACAAATGCATTTTGGCAGAAGTCTTACATTCAGGGAAGGAAAACACCTATCCAGAGTATCTATTCTCAAAACTACAAAGAGCTACCCTTTCTATGATAAAAACAGTCCAATGCAATTAACTAGCCACCAGGTAGCTGGCTGACCACCCCTGGGAATGATGGTCCTATTGGAGACTTGGTGTTGTTCTTTGCTGCTGGTAGTCATTCAACAGTGGCTAGAGCATGACTGGACTTACTCAGGAGGAATCACCTTAAACACTCACTAAAACTTGCCCTTGCTAAGGTCACACTTTGGTGACAATTCACATGGTACACACTTATCATCACCTTGTTTCCTGTTCAGAAAGAACTATCCAAATACACCTTCCCCAGATATACTTGATAGCAATCTCTCACTTATGTTTCTTCCCAGTCCCTGGCTATCCAGCCAAATTACAGCCCATACAGACCACTACTCTAGCCACTTATCTTTCCAGGGTAAATGAACATCCAGGTTTACCATTTGAAGTTTTGCCTAGTAAGAGGTTTTTATCACTTTCCTTCAGAGCTATCCCAGAGAGGAGCTATAGTGCTCCAGTTGTATTATATCAGGTGGTGCCTATATGTTGCGCAGAAACATTTATAAGATGGGCGAGAGGGGCCAGAGGTTTCCCTTTCTTCATCAACTAGTTGTAAGGGACTCCCCATGAGTTCACAGATACAGATTAGGAGATGGAAAGTAATATAGGAGTGAGGGCCATGGAAATCATCTGTGTCCCTGTGTTATTCTTAAGGTAACCCTGAAAGCATGAGGCTGATCTCACATATACCACTTTTCTTTGATAATGGAGTACTGCTGGGAACACTCAGCATTATGACTGGTGGGTCAAAGGACACCTAGTTGATAATTAGCAGCTCATGTTGTTTGGAGAGTATTAGCCCATGGTTAAGACTTCAGTCCTTAGGGGTGCCTGGGTGGCTCAGTCGGTTAAGTGTCTGCCTTGGCTCAGGTCATGATCCTAGGGTCTTGGTATCAAGTCCTACATCGGGCTGCTGGCTCAACAGAGAATCTGCTACTTCCTCTCCCTCTGCCCCTCATGTTCCCTTTCTCTCTCATTGCTCTTTTTTAAAATCAATCAATCAGTCTTTTAAAGTAGAAGCTTTGGAACTTCTTGGACCACACTAACACCCAAATAAAAAATATGTTGCTTCTGAAATTCAAACATGCCCACTAGGCATTGTGCCACCTTTTTGAGATATAGAAGAAGCCAGATGTGACAATTTTTCTTTACCTTAGGAAGGATATCTTGGCATGCCCCATACCACTGGACCACTAGAAATTCCCCAGATACACCAACAAAAACATCTGACTAATTATAACCACATACCCAATACCAGGATATCTGTTGATATGATAAAGCAATAAAATTTCATCTGAAATAGCAGTTGCAATCAGAGTCACCAAATCAATTAATTTGATTAATTAAGTTAGCGGTCTTTGTTCACATCTATTTTCTTCACAAGCAAATTGGATGCGATGAGGAGGGAGTCCAAACTCCTTCATCTTTCAAGTTCTTGGTGGTGGTGCTAACCTCTGTAATCACTCCAGGCATGTGACATTGCCTTTCGTTTACTATTTCTGCCAGTGGAGGCAGTTATAGTATCTTCTATTTGGTCTTTTGTAACATAATAGCCCACAATCCACAGGTCAGGGAATCAAGGTAGAGATTCTGTTAGTTGCTGAATAGTAGTTTTTTTTTTTTTCCAATTATACATTCTAGAACTAGAAAAATATACACAGAACAGGTTCAGAGTCCCACTGGGCTCACTGTGAGACAGACAAGTTAAAATTCCTTTGATCATCTAACCTCCAAAAATCCCCACTGGGACTGATGGGCTCCAACTGATGTTTTAGTTTCCAGGAATTATTACCAGTTCAGAGTCAGTGTCTAGTAATTTCAGAAAAGTTTGATTATTTCTCTCTCCCTAATGCAGAGTCACAATAATAACTTCCTATAGTACCTTTGGAAAAGTCTGAAAGATAGATTAGCAATACAAATTGACAATTAAGCAGGGTCCTTTTTCAAGTGGACCCAGATTCCCTTTCCTTCAAAGGGTTCTATACCTGTGATGTGTCTTCAGTTTGAGAATTGATGTAAGAGCCATGACTGCTTAGATAATTAAAGTTTTTTAGAATTCTGCTCATTCAATCCTGAACTCTTTTGCTTATGCAGATCAAATAAATATTTAATAAACTGTCCTATTTCTTTTCTAGAGATGCTATGATCAACTAGTCAACCACTTTGACTCAACTGTCCATTATGGTAACCACAACCTCCTTGTCTTTGGTGATTAAATACCACCAGTTGCCTTTTCACCCCAGGATCCAATTATTCCTAATTACTGTAATTTAGGGATTCCAGTTCAAGGGCAGCAATTTCCACTGTAACTTCTGACATACACGAAAGATGACAGCATGGAGCTGCTCAAGGATGGTGGGGCTTCCCTCAGAGTTCTGGTGAAAGGTGTGTCCTCTGGATCTCACTAGTGTAGATGAACAATTCTTATAAGCTAAACCACTCTAACAGTCCAACTCCCCTGAGCTTTGATGTTTTTCTCCATAGACTAGGAAATTTCAACTTATTTATTTTGGATCCACACTTCAGCAAAACCTGCAAACTATTATAGCCTTTTCTAAATCTTTAAGCTAGAACACTGAATCTGGAATCTATTTAGCAGGCACAAATCAGTAAGTTCATCTAGACCCAAATTTATATTCCTTCTACCATAATCCTACCTTCTCTCTACCATGATCATTATGACAATTTTATACACATATTCCTCATATTTCTGTTAGGATAAATTAGGGGAAAAAACATGGAATTATTTTGGTGTATAGCAGAACTCTCTATGGGTCACACTATGTTTCTTACCCCTTTGGCATTATGGGATGTATTATAGGTCTGGAAATAGGAAGAGTGAAGTGGATAAGTCATAACGAGGACTAGCAGTTTCACATATGGCAACTAACTCAGTAGAGACCACTTCTTTGGGCACAGAAGTGCCACACTCCACAAACAGTGGTGGAAGAGCTATATCTACAGGAAAAGAAGACTTGGTAGAATCTAGGTGTCAATGTCTCTTGATTCATCAAGGTTTATCCAAGATGCCATTTTCTCCCCCACTCACCACCGCCCACCCATAAATGCCCTAACTTTAACAGAAGTTTCACTAAGTTGGAAAATCAATTTGTGTTGTAATTTAACTGCTCACAGAATTTGACTTTCAGAAAACTTGGCCCTGAGGCTCCAGGACATGGGGTTTATTTGGACACAGATATAGAATATTTCAGGCCATGTATATGGCAGTTAAACTGGTCATTTGAAGCCATGGCATTGCCTCTTTCTTTAGTTTTTCCAGGTCTGTTATGAGCAATGAGCCAAACCCATCATAGTCTTTAGTTTGACTAAAATGTTCTATATGTGATATACTTAAACAGAACCTCAACAACCATAGATATTTTATTAAGAATATAAAATAAAAATATTTTTCTTACGAACAGTTCCATATCATGTCATGAAATACCAGTGCTCTCTTTACTCCTGAAAACACTGTTTAGTGGCTTTAAATCTAATCTGACTGGAGAATAAATTTTAGAAGAGACAGAACCAATTCAGAAATCATATACTTAAAATTCTTTTCTCTAGAACCACTTTTGGCAACAAAATCAGTATCAGGAAGTGTTCAATCAGAGAAGGAGAACCAGCAGGAAATGTATATTCAGTAGGAGAAATACTATAAATACCTAACAAATTGTGTGGTCTAGCTATACAAGTCTGAAATACCTAGGGCAAAGCATATGGAATGGCTAGCTAGAATTCTCAGGTATGAACTAAAGGTGCTATCGAGAGGAAGAATTTATTCTTCTTGAGAGAGGTCTCAGCCCCGCTAATAAGGCCTTTCAACCGCTTGAATTAACTCCATATCATCAAGGACAAGTTCCCCTTAAAATGAACTAAATATGGTTCAATCACATCTACAAAGTACCTTAACACATTATACTACCAAACACAGATTTGTGTTTGTTTGGAAAATGAGAAACTACAGTCTAATTATAATGACACAAAAGGTGATCATAACCCTTACATTTTAGTATTTCTTTCTAGAAAATGTAAAAAGTATTCAATATAAACTAGAGAGGACAATTTATCTACTTAGCACACTTGAATTTTTTTCTATTTTTTTCAAAAATAGAATATTTTACATTCTTTTGAGATTCACAACTTTAAGAGTTAGAATATACTACTATATCAGACCCATCTTGTATATCACCACAAATCCTCTTAGCCCATATTTGAGCTTAACCATGCTTTGGCGACAAACATTGCAGGTAACCAGCCATGCTTTGGTAACCCTGCTTCATGCCACCACGTCATTCTATATTTCTATCCCACACCTTCTGTAACATCATGGTGTCTAAATCTTATAGTAACACACTGGATCCTTGAACATTTAAAAACCCAACATCATGTGGAAATTGTACTCCATGCTAGGACTCTTGACCAAGGAAGAAAATGAACCAGTAGAGATATGCTTCCCTCTGCCTGTAACATTAACACTTTTTAGGTGTTCTCATAAAATTCCTCAAATGATCTCAGCAGAATCATGCCCCAGCTAACCACAGAAGTAATGACATCAATAATAACTTTGTATTAGTTTTTCTTCTCTATTTTACTCTTCCCCAAGTGTCTTCTTCCTCGGGTAATTTTTCACATTAAAATATATACACTCAAGTCTTACATTATGCTCTACTTTCTTGGAGAATCCAAAACTAATGCAATTGGTACCATGGGTGGCTGTAGAAAGATCTTCAGAATGGGATTTTAGAATATGACCTCTATCTTTCTTAAAGTGGTGATAAGGACTCTGTTGATGCTGGTATGTGGGGTGATGAAACCTTCAGACTATAGTAGTAGTGCAATTATTGGTATTTTCTCATGAGGGGCAACATGGAGCATGAATATATGTGGAAGCAGTGGTATCTGAATGGAATCTAGCTATAATTAGGCTAGAAGAAATAATGAAATTTCAGCTCAAGTGAAAAACAACATGATTTTATACATATAGCTGTTGGTTATTTTCCACATTGAACTGCCTAACTGAGATAGAAATAGCAGCAGGCAAAACACTCACACTGGGTTCTGTGACCTGTGGAGTTTGAGCCATTATTTCAGAAACAGCCAAGTCTGAAACTACCCCCTCCACAACACTTGTACTAAAAACATAGATTTCTAAATAATATATGAATCAAGAAAATCCATAGAATAAATAAGAAAAAAAGACAATGGTAATAGAGTATAAGATTTCAAGCATGTATCTGAGTCTAAAAACTCAAAAGGAAGTTTTTAAGTTAAATCTCTATATAAGAAAAGTGATGTCAGAAATTATGTGATATATTCTTCATATCAAGAATTCAAGGGAAAAACAAATCAAACTAAAAGAAAGTATTAGGAACTAAATCAAGGTAAGAAAATTAATAGACTGATATCATTACAATGGAGAAAATCAACAAAGGGAAAGTTTTTAATGATAATACCATAGTAAGTTTAATAAAGCAATAAGTAAGAAAATATCGTATTACATAGCAGGATAAAGTTATATTTCTAGAGACACATATAGCAAAAAGAATATAACTTGATTTAAGAACAGCTTTACCCCAATACATATATAAATTGGATTTAAGTTAAAAATTCATCAAAAGCACAACTTACTAAGACTGAATGAATAAGGTTATGGATTTAGTCTGATTCATATTAAGTAATCTATTGTTAATACTCTCCCATCCCCAAAATAAGCTTCACAAATCCATAGCTCCATTGGCAAAATATTTGAAACATTTAATGAATAACAAATTTACATTAATTCTTAATAGGAATAGCAAAAACACTTCCCAATATTTGTACAAGGACAGAGTAACCAACCTCATTATATTATCCTAATGAGGACAATACAGGAAGGGAATGTTATTTCCTGAACATAGATGCACAAATGTAAAAAATATGTGAAAATCAAATCCAACAATATGTAAAAAGATAAACAAAAGCTAAGTTATTTTCATACCAGAAATGTCTATTTAGAATAGTATTTGAAACTCAATCAAGGTAACAGAGGGAGAAGCAGAAAAATGTTGAGTCAACATATCACCCAGATACATTAATAGTAAAAATGTGGAGAGCCAAAGACAACAAAATTTTGAAAAAAGCCAGAATGAAGTTACTCAGAAGACATGAAAGAAACCCAAATATGTGATTACTCAATGGAAACAATGGGGTTCAGAAGGCAGTGCAAAGACACAATCACAACATTTAAAGAACCAGCCAAACAAGAATCTTATAAACGATGAAACTATCTTTCCAAAAATTGAAAGCAACAGGATTCTAGCTTCAACCCTGACATGAATAAGCTTGGAAGTGTTTAATCCCATCCTCACAACAAGAAAAATTCTAAAACTAAGAATCAATAAATTTTCTTGGACCCATCAGAGAAAAGAGATCACAGACCGGACTGACACTCTGAAATCTGGAAATCCTGTCAAATACAGAAAAATCATGCATGCAAATACTCCCTGAAGTTGCTGGGGCCATAAACTGGTAGGAACACATAAACCGTAATTTCGACAAATTGCTGGAGGATGTGTGTGAAACAGAGTGAGAGTGTAAACCTCATGAAGTTTTTGGTCTTAGGAGAACCCCATATTTTTGTGGGGTTTACTTCTAAGAAATCCACTAGTTTCTCAAAAATAAAGATACCAAAAAAAAAAAAAATAGAAAAAAGAAATCTCTCCTCATACTTCTGGAGGGAAGAGAGGAACGTGACCATTTTGAACTACGCTGAGAGTGTTCTCCTTGACAATTCCTACTTCCAGTAAAAAAGACTTTTCAAGAGCCTTATTTCTCTTGGAGGAAGGGCACTTCCTTGACTCTAGCTCCTTCCAGCCTTCCTTTCTCACCTGTGGGAAAGGAGAGAATGAAGAAACACTTGTAAAGGCTGCAGTCCAGAAACACAGGCTCAGTAAAACCCTGACACTTAATCATATTACTACAGACAAGTTTCTCTGTCCTACTCCTTACCAATGCATCTCAGGGCTCACATATATTAACAGATGCTTACCAAAGAGCCAAAGAGCCACAAGGCTCAGCCTCTGTTTAAGAGGAGGACTTATATATATGTTGTACACCTGAAACTAATATTACAGGGTATGATAACTGAATTTAAATAAAAATTTTTTAAAAATACCTTTTAAATAGAGGGGCAAAAAAAGAGGACTTAGGGGAAAAAGATACACCTGAGAATTGTGACATCCCTTCTACTTAAACTTACAGTAAACCAAACAGCCCAATGTTAACCATATTGACATAAAATCTCACATGAAAGACTGTTTACATCAGTTCCTATTACACAATGTCATAAGCTGAACTGTATCCCCAAAAAGGTATGTTAAATTTCTAACTCTGGTAGCTGAGTATGACCTCACAGAGTCTTTACAGGTCTAATCAAGTTAATATGAGGTTGTACTGGATTACAGTGGGTGGGCCCTAATCCAATGACTAGTGTCTTCCTAAGAAGAGGAAAATGTAAACATGGACATACATAGAGATGCCATGTAACAGTGGGGGTAGATATTGGGGTGATGCAACTGCAAGTCAAGGAATGCCAGAACAGTTTCTAGTAAGAGTAGGAAGACAGGAGAAGGTAGGGAAGAGTACTCCTTTACAACCTTCAGAGAGAGAATGGCCCTTCTGACAAATTTTATTTTAGACTTCCATCTTCCTAAACTATGAAAGAGTAAATAAATTTCTGTTTGGCATCACTCAGACTGTGGTTAATGGCAAATCTAGAATATCACTGCAGATTTCAATAATGAGGGTGAGGTGCTGTGTAACAAATACTTAAAAATTTTGAAGTCATCTGGAACTAGGTAATAAGAGTCTCTAAGTGTTTTGAGGTTCATGACAGAAATGTATTTATAAAATTGACAGAAAGTTTATATGGAAAGGCAAAAGACACAAAATAGTCACTGTAACAATGAAAAAGAACAAAATTGGAGGACTGCCCCTAACTGATCTCAAGATTTACTTCAAAACAATAATGAAGACACTGTTATGTTGGCAAAAAAAAAATAGCAAGATTAATGAAAAATTATTAATAGAGAACCTAGAAATAAATTCATACAAATACAGTCTATCATTTTCAGCTATGGCACAAACAATTGAATGAAGGAAAAGGTTTATTCATCCAACTGTGATGGAAAAGATTTTGGGCATGCAAATACTAAATCTTGATAAAATATTTACAAACCTCACAAAAATTAAGTCAAAATGGTTCGGAGACTAAATGTAAAATTCAAATCTAACCAAACTTCTAGAACAAAACATAGAAGAAAATCTAGTTGCTCTTAGGTTTGCCAATAAGTTCTTAGATACAACACCAAAATCATGATTTATTTAAAAAACAGAAAAATGAATAGCTGGACTCTTTCACTCTGTGAAACTATTAAAAGAATAAAAAGCAAGCCACAGATAGGGAAATTTTGGGGGAAAAAAAAAAACAAAGATATCTGATAAACGACTTGTATCCAAAACATATAAGGGCTTTTAAAATCACACTAAGAAAATAAAACAGCTTAATACTTTAAAAAATGGGCAAAAGAACAGACACCTCACCAAAAAAATACACAGATAAAAACATACTCAAAATAATTTATCATTAGGGAGCTGCGAAATAAAACAGGGCGATGCTGCTGCATATCTATTAGAACATCTGTAATACTAAAAAGAAAAATCAATAAATCTGACATTACCAAATGCTGGCAAGGATAATGAATGGCATGAGCACCCTTTCACTGCTGTGAGAATGCAAAACTACAAAAATTTTAGCCACTTTAGAAGACAATTAGGCAGTTTCTTAGGAAAATGGTTTTACAATGCAATTATGCTCTTACATATTTACCCAAGTGAATTGTAAATTTATTTGCGCAAAAACATTACACATAAATGTTGCTAGCAGATTCATTCAACCCAACTAAGAATCCTTCAATATGTTGATGGGTAAATAAAATAGAGTATATCTATATAGTAGGATATTTTCAGTGATAAAAGGAAATAAGCTGTCAAGCCATCGAAAGACAAGGACAAATTTTAACTGTCTTCCTCTAAATAAAATAATCCAGTTTTAAAAGTTTGTATGTTGCAAATTAAATGTCATCTGGAAAAGACAAAGTGAGTGAGAGTAAAAAGTTCAATGGTTGGGAGTGGTCTGGGGGTTACAAAAGAAGGTCTCAATAGATTAAGCACAGAGGATTTTAACGGTGGTGAACTATCATGTAATCATGCACATATGACATTATGGATATGTCAAACCCAGCACAAAGAGGGAAGCTTAGTGTACATTAATTTTCTTTAAAAAATCATTTAGGAACTTGAAAGAGTATAAGGAAAAACAGACTCTGACAAGCCAACATACCTGCACGACAAACATATGATAAAAGAAATAGGTGATAACTTTGGAAATGAATGGAGTTTTTAGGACCAAAAGCTAAAGAAACTGCCCATCAATATGACACTCTAGTTGATAAAGTTGCTTCCTATGGAGTATATGGGTTAACATTTCTGATATTGCTATACATGTATGCTGAAACTGAATGATTAACTAAATGGCTGGTGAATAATTAGGAGGTAGGTTTCTCTCTGTTATGGTGGGAATTTACACGTAAGCAAGAGGAGATGCTAGAGTGATCCAGTTGGTGGGTAATGAATTAGAGTTGCAGACATTGGTATAAACTCATGTTTAGCAGTGACAGAGCAATTAATGACTTGCTGAAGTCTCAGAGTGGTCAAGCCTGACAGTTAAAAACTCCAGGAGGATCCAGTGATAGAAAGACATGTACTTTTCTGAGATTATTTCCATGAGCTCAACCAGATCCCAGAGAAAATATCAGAGAAATGTCCCTTCTTTATTACTAATCACTTTGAAGTATGCCAGAGTGCTCAGTTCTTGTTACACAAACCTGCTTTCAAGGAAAATGAGTTAAACAGAAGCTTAACATGCTGGAGAATTATCAGAGCCTAATTTACCTAAGGAGAAAGGAAATAATCAACACAGTAACCCCTAGTCTTCCACAGAAAAGGGAACTACCCAACTTCAACCCATACTGGCCAATCTAAGTTAAGGGAGGAGAAAAATTAAAAACACTTGTGAGGTTCACAGTCAGGAGGCATAAACTCCCTAAAAATGTTGAGACCTAATTATATGACTATAAAAGGCTTCCCCTCCCAACATGCCTCACCGCAATATTCCCAAAGACTTCTTAACAGCAGTTCATTTTATGTGGTAAATAATGTCTGGTTATCTAGAAAAAAAATTGTAAATACTACTAAGAGGTGAAAAATACAATTTGAACAAACAGAGCAAACATCAGAACCAAACATGACAAGGGTATTAGATTATTAGACTGACTATTTAAAACAGCTACAATTTATGTGCTAAGGACTAAAATGGACAGCACTGGAAGAATAAGTGGACAATATAAGCAAATAGATGGAAATCTCCCCAAAAAGAACATCAAAGAAATGCTAGAGATCAAAAGAATTATAAAAGAAATAAAAAATGCCTTTGGTAGTTTTTTTTAGTAGGCAGAACGCAACTATGGAAAGAACCTCGGACCTGGAGAACACATCGATAGAATCCTTAAAAACCAAAAAGCAGAGAGAACAGATCAAAAACTAAAAACACATCAGGGTATCCAAGGACTGTGGGACAACAAATATAATATATGCATAATGGGAATACTAGCAACAGAAAAAAAGAGAGAAAGGAAGAAATACTTTGGGGAAAAAAGAAACAAAAACAAAACCACCACCACAAGAAAAAAAAAAAAAGTCTTCAAATTAATGTCAGATATCAAACCACAGATCCGTGAAGCTCAGAAAATACCAAACAGAATAAATTAAAAATCAAATTTAAAAAAAAACACCTAGATACATCACACACACACACACACACACACACACACATATGAACATGTGTTGGTTTTTTGTGTGTAAACAGTACTTTCCTAGAACATAAGTAGTAAAATGAGCACCTTATTACATCAGATCACTTCAGGGGGCTTTGAAAAGAAGTAGTCTTTTTAATAGTCAACTCATAATCTTGTAAAGTATCTGATTTTTTTAACTCATCTTGATAATAATCAGTAACAATAAATTAGTTCCTAAAACTTTACCAATATTATGTAAATTACAAGATGATTTTAGAAAGCAGGTTAAAGTTGAGGGGACATGAGATTAGGAAAATTTAGAATGCAAAAAATTTGAAGAAGAAAAATAGAAAATTAAAGAAAAAAAGAGTTCGTGGACTGAAATTACTTTGTGATGCTTTGGAAATTTTATTCTGTATCAAGTAAGAAGTAATAGACTCATACTTCTGAACTTTGCCTTCCAGAGAATCTGGAAGTTTTTACAATTTTAAAGGTTAGAATTATGTTTTGTTCAAAAGGGAGACTTGTTTATTACAATTTAAAATACCACCCATAATATGAGTAAAACCTTTT
Source organism: Mustela putorius furo (assembly GCF_011764305.1). Taxonomy (NCBI): domain Eukaryota; kingdom Metazoa; phylum Chordata; class Mammalia; order Carnivora; family Mustelidae; genus Mustela; species Mustela putorius. The sequence continues at coordinate 2,033,339 of NW_025421373.1, read as the reverse complement.
CTCCTCCAAGAGGAGATAATTTGGGCTTGAAAAAGGTTAGTCAATTGAATTGTCTTCAAATATTTATGGGGAAAATGACCAGGAGGTGCTTCCCTTGCTGACATTAGGAAAAATACAAAGTAACCTGGCTATGTGGCATGGACTTTCAAGTTCTTTCCCCTCCATTTTTTCAGACTGAGTATATAACTCACTAATTTGTAAACTTGCTGAAAGAAAAAAAGAAAATCCCATGTCCATTCCTTATCATTTCTCTATTGAAATCCAGTCATTTCCATATTCACTATTTTACTGAAAGTGCTCTCCCTGTTTACCTGCATTTACTAAAACTCTTCTTGTTGAACATTTTGTTTTTCATGTAACATCAATGCTCCCATTTTTATTGCAAAGCTGCACTTCGCTGGTCACTTAGCTGGTTTTTTCAACCTCTATTTCTTAAACCAAATTAATGTATTTATTCTTCTCTTTATATTTTATTAGATGGTCAAGATATATTTTTCATTTTCCATAGAGAAAAAAAAAAACGTGCAAATGTAGGGGCATCTGGGTGGCTCAGTGGGTTAAGCCTCTGCCTTCAGGCTCAGGTCATGATCTCAGGGTCCTGGGGTAGAGCCCCGCATCAGGCTCTCTGCTCAGAGGGGAGCCTGCTTTCCCCTCTCTCTCTCTGCCTGCTTTTCTGCTTACTTGTGATCTCTCTCTCTGTCAAATAAATAAATAAAATATTTTTTTAAATGTAATTTTAACTGTTCCATATCTTAGGCAGCAATCGCATACCCCTACACTCACCTATATAGACAACTTCTTCAAAGAATTGATGCAAGTTGCTGTACCTAATTCTCATCACTCGCTAATTATTTCACTATAATTCGGACTGCCTCCTCTTATTCCTACAAAATATATTTTCCTAAGATCTATAGTGACTTATGGGACACTGAATCCTACAGCAGTTTGTACTGCTAGCCACTCTCTCCTTGAAATCTTCACCTTTCTTGGCTTCTTCGAGTTCACCCTCTTTTCCATGTCACTGACTACCTCTGCTTAATGCCCCCTTTTCCTTAACCTTTTACACTTTCAAATCGTACTTGTAGAACATCATTCTCCTTATGTCAGTTTTTTTCACAATAAACTACATTATGTTAGTGAATCCAGTTGTCATTTTTATCTGATTTATTTTGCTTTAACAATTCTAGCACAATTTTGTTTTTTGAATTTTATCCTTATGTACCTCTATTTCTCTAAGACACCTTCCTTTGAAGTTTCAATTCACCTTAAAACTAACAAGATTGAAATAAAACTCATGAACCCCCTTTTCATGATTCTGTACTCCAATAGGACCCCTATCTTAATACATGGCATTGTCATAAATATTTGAGCCTGAGACCCTAGGAACCAAATTCAACATTTCCCTGACTCCTCCACCCTTATCCAGGCGATCAACATTTTTTGATAATTTTATTACTTAAATATCCATTGAACCTATTAGCTTTTTTCCCTCTTCTATCTGGCAACTTCCAGCTATCATAATCCTTGGTATGAAATACTGCACCTACATAATGGTATACTTCAGTCGATCCCAGTATATACAAGGCTTGGCCTAACTAAGCTATTTCCTCTGTTAAGCAGAGTCCACTCATCAAAATTCAGATCTGATTATATTGCCCTCTGACGAAGATATCTTAGTATCCTTTGTTCTTAGATGAAAAAGCAAAATACATTAAAATAGAAAACAAGACTAGATATTCTGATCCTACCTTCCTGTCTAACCTCATCTAAAAATACTTCCATCTTGATTCTGGTGCCCTAGATATACTATACTCATTTTATTCTCTTGTATACTCCATGTTCACTCTTGCACAGGACTTTTGCTTATACTCTCTTGTCTCAGCCTAAGGCTTTTGTGTATACTCTCTTCTCCTCTCTCACTCATTCCTCCATTTGCTATGCTAATTTCTATTCTGTCTTCCATTTAGCTCCCCTATTTCATTAGATGATCTTTTGCAGACCTAAGTATAGATTGTCTTCATAATGCAGTTTGTAACACCAAGGGCCTATCTATTTAGCATTTTAAAAACAACTTCTAATTTTATATTTATTTGTGTGATTCTTTGATTGATATCTGTCCCTTAGTAGATCCTATGTCAAATTTTGTTGGCAACTATGTATTTTCTTCTTTCTTTCATTATATTCCCACTGACTAGAAAAATGGACAGGTGAAACGTGTCCTTAGATATTTGTGAAATGAATTAATAAGTGAAGAGATGGATGAATAAAATAAGTTTTTGTACCCTCTAAATTTATTATTCACATATATATGCTATCATGACATATCCATTCTCATTATATTATTATACTGTGTGAAGTAGCTTTGTATTTTGGAAAATAAAACACTTCTATCAGATATTCCTACTTACCAATATTAAATCCTGAATACTACACATGCCAGCTCTATAGGAATTTGGGGGACATAAAACTGAAAGCTCTGTATTTATAGTTTGATCTCTCAGTTACTAAAATAATTATTCTAGATTTGTTCAGAACTACTACTCCTTCATGGAACCACAGACTCAGTATTGGTTTGATAGGTGAAACTGTTAAACCTACACTAATTTTTATCTAGTGGTTCACTCAGGTAAAAATGCTTTCTGCATAATAAATACCCTCCCAGTGTTAATAATCAACACTGGGGGGGAAATAGAAATGTCAAAAGGTCAAAAGAAACTTGATAATTGACAGTATTTCTACTTAGTTTAAAGACATCTGGGGGCATTAGTCAGTAGGACCAGCCACAGAATAAATTAGTGGATTAAAAAGGGATAGAATTATTCAGGGAATTGCATAAGATGATAATAAAATACCTGGGAAGTTTTAATGATTAAATTTTCCCCAAGGAAAACTTCTGCTGAACAATCATTAAAAGTATTCTCTAGCATCTCTTACATTTTTTATAGTTCCTCCCAGTGATTCAAATGTGAATAATCACATTTCTGAAAAGGCATGTAATGACATCTGTGAGAGAGGCTGTAGGAGTAATTATGCCTGGAAAGATATAAGGAGCATTTTAAGGTTCCTTCAAGGAGCAACTGTTCTTGAATTAAAATGCATGCCACCTTATATTTGAATATTGACTAAATCTAACATTTAATAAGTGCATATTATGCTTTAGATGGTCTCTTAGAAGCTATCTTGTTTAATTTTAATAATAACACTCTTTTATCCTACCATAATTCACAAAAGGGAAACTGAGGCTCAATGGAGTGGAATGCATGCATGAGTTTTCATAACCAAGATGGGGCTGAGCCAATAATTAATTGACTTCAAACTCTAGATGTGTTTCATTGTGCTATATGATCCCTAGAATGCCAAGGCATTTTTCCACTTAGAAAAAAGATAAAATGTTAATACCCACAAGATGGTATCTCTGTTCTACACTGTGCATAATAACTAATAAAACTGCTTACATTTTAAATTATTCTTTGTCACAATGTTACCACTTAACCTGAGAAGAACACACTCATTTACATTCCAAGGGCAGTTTGCGATTTGAATTAAACATAAGTGTACACAAGAAAGGCATACCATGATGTTTTCCAGGAAGTTAGCTTCTAAGCACTTATTAACTAATATATTTTCTTGGCAGATAAGTGGTAAACTAAAACGTATTGTGCTGTCAGTGCAAAGAAATGGAACTGATGACTCTTCTGCATCCCAGTCTCAGCTGCAGCATAACTTGTCACACAACCGTGGACAAGTTGTCATTTCATGTTTCTTAGTCATATTGCTTACTTTCATCATGAGTGAGTTGACTAGATAATCTATACGGTTATTTGAGCTTTTAAATAATTTTTAAAAAGTAAAATTCATTATAGAACCCTTCCTACAAAGATCACAATCCTCCTTGTGTTCCCATCTCAGGTAATCCAACCATTTGGACAGTCATCAAGGCAGAAAACATTTTCATTTCATTTCATTTCATTCTTTAGCCAGTGGAATAATGAGACAGAAGCAGAAAGAAGGTTCTTACCACACGGACATTATGCCAATTGTTCATTAAAGCTTTTTATCCCATTGTTACTGTACATTTTTCATAAAAGGTGTATGAATATGGTGGGTTTTGTTAGCATTTTAATGACCTGCCAGATAGGATGGGGACATTCTGGGGTTGGAGACAGGCTGCTCAAGAAGGAACTCTGGTTCCACCAGCTACCCAGTAGAGTTGCCTATCAGAAGCTCTATCTTCACTGCACTTCATAGAACCTGAGAGAGGTGAAGCTATCCAGGCATCTAGGAAGTGGGGGGAATTTGTGGCTCTTTGTTTTCTAACCTGCATTTAAACTTACTGAAAGGTCTTTTACACTTCCAAAATTTGGCCTGAATTGGATCATTTTTCTTCATATCCACAACTATCACTCCTGATCCTGATCTCGAATATGTTTAGCTGCACCTTGATACCGTTCTTGATCTGATATGGTCCATTTTTTTCATAAGGCAGAAAAGTTGATACCAACTCATCCTTTCTGCCTCAGACCATCCAGAACTCCCAGTGCAATGCAAAATTTGCCTTTTAACACTATCTGCTTTCCTCATTTTGAATACACCATACTAGTTCCTCCATGACCCCTGACTAAGGAAACAAGTTCTCAGCTTAGTTTCCTAGCTCGACTAATTCTCTAAACCCCACATTTTACATGGTCATCTCCTGTCACCTTTTGTGTCTCCACTCTCAGGAAATCCTTCCTGCACCTCTCTTTAAAAGAGAGCTTTAAGCTCCTCAACTCTCTCCCTCCCTAATCATCACCATGTTTTAATTGTTTTAAAATTTTACTTACCATCATGCTATATTACTTATTTTTAATATTAATATTTTTCCTTTACACTAGGTTGTATGCTCCATGAGAATGCAAGACTGTCTTGTTTAATTATGAACTTATAACAAATATATTATGATTTATATTAGATTATATGATAGAGGATGAGAGGGCAAGAGTTTGAGAGGCATATGAGTAGAGCAATAGACAGCAATGTACAGCCAAAGATACCAATGACACTTTAGACAAATTCATTTTTCTTGATTAATCTATGTGTTCATATTTACATGTAATGTATGTCTGATGTGAATTATATGATCTCTAGGATCTATTCCCACTATAATAACAAATCTCTATATGTATACATATATAGTTGAAAATACTAATTTTGGAACTAATATCTCATTTAAATTTCTTTTTAAAAAGTATAAAACAAAGAATGCTGAGCTTATTCCTTTAAAAGTAATATTTAATTAATAAAGAAGCAAAATATTCTTACAACCTCAAAATGCTACAGTTGGTTCTGTACTTAGATGAAAATACTCAGGTACTTAGACCTGGTTTTACTTTATTATCATGCAAAAAGTTTTAGATGAGAAATCTGCCTTGCCATGTTTTGCACATCACAGTAGTTTACTTGCTGATACAAGTTGATCTAGACTTTTTGTAACCTTATTTCTTGCTATAAAATAAAATATTGGAACTTAGCTTGTGAGTTGCAGAAATTCTTTAGAATTGCTCCCTCAAGAGAATGAGTTCTCTATAGAATGTTGTTTTGAAAAGATGAATAGTATTGCTAGAACACAGAAATCTTTATTGAGATATATTTTTGTTTTGTTGTATTGCAGTATTATATTTTTTCTCCAAGCATTATTTGGAATATTAGTTCAAAACGATTCTGAAACTTAGTTGAAATAAAGACAGAAAGAAGAATTGCAAACTAACAATGATAAAGTTTTAAAGACCAAAACTAAAAGTAGTCAAGGGGGAAATATTAACTAAAATTGCTGAAAGAAAAGAAATTGCTCAAAGAAATGTCACATTAAGACATCAAAATAAAACAAAAGATAGACAGGTTTCAATTTAATGACTGCTTTGTGGTTTATATGAAATGGACTGACTTTCCCAATCTAACTTTCAACAGAAAATCATCTATATGATCTAAGATAAGGCTAAAATTTTAGTTGAGGAAAACTTTACACAATAAAGATATTACATGATGTTTTCCACTGAACCAACTACTAAAAAATTTTTAGCAAATATTGCAAAAAGTAGAAGAAAACTATAAGTTTCATTTGATATCTTTCGTTGTTTTAGTTCTAGATTAAACTTTATAAATCAAACCTATTAAGGAAATTAACTGTGTGTTTGTCTACAACACGTTTAAAGATTTTTGTCTTATTTTATGATTGTGATAATTTAAGTCACTAGTAAAGATGTCACCATTTAATACAAGAGAAATCCAATTTTAATCCATTTTACTTTAAAAAATATTTTAGTAGTGTAGTCCATAGTTTCAGGAAGCTGCAAAGGAAATATCAAAATGTAAAGTACTGACATGATCATCTTTGGGGAAAAAAATCTATTTAGGAATAGCTTGCTTTTTTTACCAGTTTTACATCCTTTTCACTACTAACCAGTTTTAACATTTTCTCACATAGCTTCCATATCTTATAAGGTATAATCTACAAAACACATGAGATTTATCAATACATATATTTTTGGTTTGTTTTAAATTTGTCTAAATTATGTGTTTCCAATGTTAACATAAAGAATCAGGATTCTTAAACTAACATAACATTTTAAACAAAAGCGAAGACATATTTTTAAGTCTAGTAAATGACCTCCTTTTTATGAATACTGCACAATTTCATTTTAATATTTATGAAAACAAATTCAGATACTGTAAGTTATCTAAAAGTCTTATAAAACTAACACTTGAGAAGTGATATTCATTATAAGGACATCAATAACATTGGATTTAGGATCCACACTAATCCACTATGGCCTTATTTTAATTAGTTACATCTGCAAAAGACCCTATTTCCAAACGAGGATACCTTCTGAGGTCCTAGTTGGACATGAACTTTGGAATACACTATTCAACCCACTACACATGCCCTGAGGAAAAAAAAAAAAAAAAAAACTCCACAGAAACTGCACTAAACCCAACAATTTTATAGGCCAGTCCTAATAATCATCCATGAAACAGGTATTTTATTATATCTGGCCAAGAGTCTAGAGCAGAAAATCTACCCAATTTATATGAGACCCATGTGATGTCTTTACTAAACTGCACAAGAACACCAGTGTGAAGGGAAAGGGCAGACCAATCCCAATTATGAACATATCCCTTTCTATATCTTTATTTTAAATATTAGGACAAATGATACAAACAATGCATTAAATACATTTAATCAACATCAGGGATAGATTATCATGGAAGCGGGGTTCCATATAAAACTGAACACTTTAACAGACTAAAGAAAATAAAACATATGCTTCTCTTAACTGAATAAAATATTTAAAAAATGCTAATGATAAAAATTCATCGTCTACTCATGATGTTATATTGCAAACTTAACTATAGAAGAGACATTTCTCAGTATGACACTGGGGTATATAGAAAAAAAAAAAAAGCTTCACACTGATAACGTATACCTACTCAGCATCCATTTATTTTCTTTTAATTTTAAAGACACACTTAAGCCATTTCTGAACGTTTTCCATTTAGAATAAGAAAATGTGTATTTGTTATCAAGGTAATCAATGTAAGTTTGTGTTTAGTAAGTTAGCCATCAAAAGCAGAGATGTTCTATGTTTGATTCAAATAAATTTCCTCTGGCAGGCATCCTTGCAAACACTGTGACTATGAAATATTTGGAATTAAACAGTGAAGCAATTTTTTCCTTTACAGATAATGGCTGCTTTCCATGGAATCTTTCTACACATTTTTTTTTTCCGGTTCCTAACTGAAGAATATCACATGAAAGCTTTTATTATTATTATTTTTTCTTGGAATAAATGGCTTAAAAGCAATTTCATGACCATGATTACAGAACATATATAGATTTATCTCAAAAAATTAATCTCACTTGCAAGTTACACTTGTGTAATCATCCTTTTAACCTTCTCCCTTACTTGTGCAACCAAGCATAATAATTACTCTGACATTTTCTGTGTTCACAGTAATATGTAAATATTTCTTTCCCTCAAGTCTGCCTTCAAATGCAAAAGAAAATTTGTGACCTGTGTTTTCCTTTTAACCAAGAATGAATCAGTATATTTGGGTCTGAAATTGTAATTGCATACCCACATTCCACTACTTCCTTTGAATGAATTTGCCTCACAATTGAATCTTTTGAGTAGAAACATTCTCCTGGTTATTTCAATTTTATCCCCAAATACATATACTATTTCCATCAGTAAGTAATTTTGCCTTTCATTACTAGTGTAGTCTAGGTAGCATTTTATCACCACTTCTGCCCATGTAAGACAGAGGTATAAGATACCATGCAATTTAATCTTAATTTTCTTTTTAATTTACAATACTGAAAACACAGTCCTGCTCCTTTTTTTTTTTTTTTTTTTTTAATTTTCACAATCCTACTTCTTAATCTGGTATGATATTGCCCTTCCCTTTCTAATGATACTAGTAAAATCTTGAATAATTTGTGAATTTTCACGAATATATTCAATGGTTTTTAACAAAGAGAGTGTATACTGTTTCATTATTTGGCTGAGTCATACCAAGAGATAAATGAAGCATTACTCACCATATTTATATTATAGTTATGCTGAGAGATTTATTAATAGTAAATCTATATGAATTATTTTCTTTTCCACAAAGAGATCACACAACCCATATATTGGGATTGTCAATATATTTTTAAATTCCATGAGACACAAAACTTCATAATAGCCATGAACAAGGATATATTCTAGAAAACAAACTCCCTTATGAGTGCATGTATCTTCTTTCCTGGAGTGCATGAACTTGGGTTAATTCAGTCAAGTGGGAAAGGGCTAAGTAACTATTGTTAAGGTGGCTCTATACAAAGATATGAACCTAGCTTAGAAGAAAAGCTTAGATATGAACATATAAGAAAACGCCTCTTTCCTTATTTGTGGCAAAGGTAAGTGTTCTGGGCAGCTTAAACCTGCACTAGGCACATTCAATATACAATGTCTGGCAGCACATGAGGGACAGTTGGACAGAAAGCCAATACCAAAATGTATCAACTAAATAAAAAGCTTGAGCAAAATAATATGAAATGTAATCTATAGCACTGTTTGATATGAAACTACTTGTTCGTGTGAACACTCCACAGATAATACATCTTCAAAAATCCTAGTTTTCCCAACATGTAGATCATTCCATTTATTTTGAAAAATCAAGATGAAAAGAAAATAAAACAAAACCAACAAATAATTGGGAACAAGTGCAAAATAACAACTCTTTGAGAATGTAATTAAGACAGAAACAGTCACTGATAATGAGCAAAAAAGTAAAAGTAAACTATATGGAAATACATAGAAAAATGTCTAGTTGAAAACATGTTTTGCATGTCTTTTACAATTCATCAAAATGATCCATATAGGAGTCTCTCTAGGGCTTGAACACCTAGGACCGCAGTTGGTTAAGTGTCCAACTCTTGTTTTCAGCTGAGGTCCTGATCTCAGGGCCTTGATCCTTGGGTCCTGAGATTGAGCCCCACATTGGGCTCCACACTCAGCACAGAGTCTCCTGAAGTTTCTCTTTCTCCCCCTGCTCTTAACCACGCCCCCCCATACACACAGCGCACGCAGGTGAGCTCTCTCTCTCTCTCTCTCTAAAATAAATAAATCCTTAAATATGTGGGGTGGTGAAAAAATTCTCCTAATCTGATGAAGGAAGACAATTCCCAATTCAAGCACCCACTATCCTGAAATGCCTATAGTCCACACACCACCTGTTTTTAATAAGTTAATTCTGTTGGGGCATTTGGGTGGCTCAGTTAGTTAAAGTGTTTGCCTTTGGTTCAGGTCATGACCTCAGGGTTCTGGGATGGAGCAGGCATTGGTCTTCCTGCTCAATGGAGAGCATGCTTCTCCCTCTCTCTCTGCCACTCTCCCTGCTTGTGTATGCATGACCTCACTCTCTCTCTCAAATAAATAAATAAAATCCTTTAAAAAATAAGTTAATTATGTCAATAGTGGGGTTTCCAATTATCAATTAATTAGGTATTCCATAGGAAGATCTTTACAGACTTCAGATTAAAATGTATTCACTCAAATAATCAGGTTCCTATAAAACAAAAGTGTTTACAGCAAAAGTTAGATGCTGAAGTCATACAAATACATTCCCTAATGTTAACCCTACACAGAATACATTTTAAATTTAAAGATATCAAAACTCATACATTCATACAAGCATACAATCAAATTTGCAATAAATTGGATACCAAATTTGCAATAAAATAATACATTTAAGGATTTACTACTCCTTGCCTTGAATTCATAGTGGGATGTAAGGATACTGGCTCTAATCAGCAAAGCATCTGTGTATGTACTTTCCTCAAAGATCTTTGGGGAGCCTGCTGTTAACTTTTAAAGGCATTTTTCTATGTGTTGGTAGCTACTCATCCTTTGAGTTTCTATGAATACAGGAGCTGTTTTTCTTCACCAAGAAAGTTTAGAAAGGTTCAACGTAAGATTGCTTTCAATCAATTATTTTTATATACTATGTACAAAAAGCAACAAGACATTCAGAAGGCCATGATAGATTTCCCATTTCTTAGTTTGTCTAAAGAAACTTTCTAGTCCAATAAGCCGAAGGCATCATCACAACTTCTTTAGATATTAGTAACAAAGAATCTCTAGAAAACTGATAACCATTCCTTACAAGTGCACACAGAAGGAGATTAGGGAGGCTTTGCCGAATCAGCATAGTATTATGAACTGACAATCCGCCTGAAGAAGACAGCTCATTAACAACCTAAACCACGAAAACACCACAGAGAACTAAAGATCTCCATGGGTGACATGGAGCTGAAAGCTGTCAGTGAATACTGCTTCTTCTTCAGTACAATTGCCTTTAAAAGAAAAGTTAATGGGAAAAAATAGCAAACCAGATCAATAAAATCAGCATGACCTTCAAAATGGCGGGAAGTAGGACATGTTATCCAACAAAGTTAACGGTTTCTAAAGATTAAAATGGCAGAGTGATGCGGTTTTGCAGAATTATCAAATAATACAAGAATCTTTAATGAAAGAAAAGGAGTAGGTGTGGTATCTCTATGTTTTATGTTAGAAAAATAAAGAAGTAGGAATATTTGCTCAAAGGCATAGATATGATTGGCAAGTTCGCAAAGAAGAAAATGTCAAATAACTAAAATATTTTTATTCAAATATCTATATTAAATATATAAATGAGCAACATTTTTCAAAAAATTTATTTTAGGGAGAAAGAATGCGAGCAGAGGGAGGGGCAGAAGAAGAGAGAGAGGACACCCCTCACTGAGTACGGAGCCTGGTACAGGGCTCAATCCCAGGACCCAGACACCATAACCTGAGCTGAAATGAAGACTCCAACACTTAACTCAGTGAACCACCCACGCACACCTCAGTGAGGAACTATTTCTTTAGATTCCTAAAATTTTGACCGCAAGTGAAAAGCATAAAGATTACCAGTAATCAATTAAGATATAAATAAATATATAGAAATGGTAGGATAAATATATAAAAAGGTACTTATGTAGATATATAAAGTCTAAGTTTTGTGTGTAAAAATCAATACACATATACATGCATATTATATATATTATATATTAGAAATATTAAATATTATATGTAGATATTCACATGTAAGACATGTTTTGTCTGTATATATATATGATATATCCCTATTATAAGTAATAGGTAGTAGGTTAATATACATTTTTTGATCATGACCTGAGCCAAAAGCAAAGGCTTTAACCCACTGAGCCATCCAGGTGCCCCTATACTTATATATAAAATAGAATATCTGTTAGCAAGAGAGTACAAAGGATGAAATCACTTCAAATCTCAGGAAAAATATTGTGCCTCATTAAATGTGACACACATTTACGTAAAGAAAAATAACAGATAAACATAAAATAAGCTCAAATGCCACAAATAGACTTTCAGCAAAATTTTGACAAGAAATACTTGTGAGCTTTGAAGTCAAATGTGTATTTCAAAACAATATTTCATCCTATAGAAAAAAATACAAAACAAATTGAGATATATATATACATACTTTAAGTATATACAAATGTATTTCATACATTGGCTTTTCCAACTAAATCTGTGAATGAAACATAGTAAGACCATTGAAAAACATAAACAAGCACAAATATAGCATTTTTTGATATAAAATAGGCCTGTGCCAGAATATTATACAGTTCAAAAATCACCATAATTGATCAAACTTTTCTGAAATTACAGTGAATTTCTTTTTTGGATTCCATGGCAAATCCTAAAACTCTTCCTTTATGAATGTAGAAACAGAGATTACAGGCAAATGACGCTCACTTGAATCAAAAGTATTCTGAAACAAGTCATCACACAGACAGTTCATACTTACAGAAAAAACAGTCTCTTGTGGCACAAAGGTAAAAGAGAAACTGTATTGCTTTAAAAAGAGCGAATAAAGTCAATTGGCTGGGAAGAAAGAAAGACTAAACAGATTTTTTAAATAAGTAATTTCCTAACTAGTCAATATCACTCTATCCTCCCTGTCACACAAACTTTCTTTAAATAGTTGGTTCAGAAAAAAAAAAAAAAACTCAGATTAATAACTTAAAAAATGAACCACATAAATTTAAAAATACCAATCAAGTTGAAGTATTCTTACCAAGAAAAACAATATTGCATTTGGGTAGACTAACGTTGTGAACAAACACATCATCATTACACAAAAACCATAATGAATCCATAACATATATACAGATTTTAAAGGGTAAACTGTATTATATCAGAGAAGAAATGATAAGGTATCAGAGATGGAACCAGTATTGGCATAATTAGGAAAGGAGAAAAGGAAAAGCAGATTCTCCCCCCCAAAAAGGAAGGCAAGCCTCAAAAGATCAAATGGAAGAAGAGATTCCAAAAGAAAACCCAATAAGCAACAGTGTATATAATTCCAGCTTATGTTACTAAAACAGATACCATCTTTTTGTTTTCCAGGTAGAAAGATTTTAATTATAAGGCGGTGGTACTCAAACTTTTCACCTCAGAAATATTTTAAACTCTTAAAAACAATTGAGAACCCAAAGAGCTTTTGATGTGGGATTTTTGCAGTAATATTACCATATATTAAATTAAAATGGAGATATTTATATTTATTGATTTAAAAATAACCACAATAATCCCAGTATATGTTAACATAAGTATTTTCATTTGAGACACATTTCCCCATACAAAAAAATGTGAGAGGAGTGGCTTCCTTTACATACATCTCCCTTGATTAAAGACAGGTAGATTCTCACACCTGCTTTGGTATTCAATGTTATACCACGTTATTTTGGTGGAATGCCACTTTAAAAAAATCCATTCCCACAGAGATATGTAGTTGGAAAAGAGCAAAATTTTCTCCAAAGACTTCTGAGATAATTGTGGATATTCTTTGATCCTACACTGAATGAGAAGTAGAATATATGGCCAATGATAAAATCTATGGGTCTATCTTGTGCTCTGAATGGATTTTTACTCAAAAATAATTTTAGCTGTATTCTCATTTTCCATCCTTCCTAATTGTTAAAATTTACATTATAGACTTATGATGTGACCAGCTGTGTGTGACGTTTATTCACCACCACCTGACTGGACAGCATAGTGACACGGTACTGACTGCATACGGGGTATCCCGAACCAGGACCTAGCTGCTTCATGTGGGTAAAATAGCTCATCAAAAAGATATCTTTGAAAACATTTATATTAAAAAAATTATCCTGGAATGACCTGGAAACACAGCTAGGCTACAAGAAATCGGAAAGCTTAGTCCTACTCTGAGATCATGGACTCCACTCTACTCACGCTGGCAGAGTGATGGCTGGCTCCTAAGAGAATATGCTAGAGAAACAGGGATGTGTACGTTCATGAATATTCCTCAAGCTGAAACCTATGAATAACAAAAGTAGAACTCATTTTGTGCATATTTTATGTGTGCACTAGAATGCTAATCTTTGCTAATCCTTAAATCCAGTTCTCCAAGGGACTGACTCAAGTAGTAAGGGAGTGGCCTCTCTTTCGTGTCTTTTATGCCCTCATAATGACATTTGGAATTTTTTTTTTTTGAAATAGCATAAAACCTTTTGTGGAATGTGGCACAATGTATGCATAGGGAAAGAATCTCCATCATCCTATTAACAGTTATATAATTATTAAGAAATGTAAATCAAAAGTCATTTATGCTTTTTAAAACCCACTCACAGCTTAGTAACAGTAAGCACTGCTCCTGATACTGCATTTCTCCCTCAGAAATTATTGTATCTGCTTAAAAATACATTTAAAATAAATGGAACCTTCAATTTCTTCTAGAGAATACTCTAAGCTGGCTTCTTGGTTTGAAACTTTCAATGGGTAGTTAATGATATTCAATACTCCACAATACGATTATAAATGATAATATGAAAGATCCAGTAAAATTGAATTTTGACCTCATACTCACCTCTGAATAAAAATGATAAAAGACCATGGGGACTAGAGAATTTAAACTGAAGGAAAAAAATCAATAAAATTAAGTAGACTTTTCTCTGTAGCCTGGAGTGTATCTTTGGCTGTGCTTAAGCTGCATGTAAAATCTCGCTCTCTCTTTTTTTTTTTTTCCTTGCATTAACAGAAAGCTCTTTACATTATTATAGAAATAAAAACCTTTCATACTCATTTCAAGTTAATGTCTTTGAAGGAAACTATTTAGCTTTCCAGAGTTTTTGCTCTCCTATTTAGTTACAGTCATTCCAACAAATCTTGACATAACCAAAGATTAATCTTGAGAGGATTTTTCTATTTACTAATTTCTAATCCAGCTAAAAAAAAATCCTACTTTTGGAATCATAGTAATTACTTATTTTTTCAAATTTCTTAATTGTCCCAGTTGCTTATTTCTCTGGGTCAGAAATATTGGTATGGATATATTTTAAATAACTTGCTATACTCAATTCAAGCTAAAGCAGTTCTAAGTTTTGATATTCCTCACTCTATTCCAGGTTATTGAATACGTGTGTGTGTGGTGTGTGTGTGTGTATAATTACATATGCATCTCTTTTAATATATATTTCAATTTGAAAGCTATATATGCTTAGATTTTGAAGTTTAATTTTATATGTAAGGGGGAAAAAAAAGGTATAAAGTACCGAAATGATACTCTAGCTCAAAAAGTCTTATTAGGCCCTAAGCTGACTTCATTCACAGGAATACTGTGCTTGATTTTGTTACCAATATTTTAAATGTGAAGACTTTATTTAACTACTCTATAGGCAGGGGTGCCTGGGATTAAGCCTCTACCTTTGGCTTAGGTCATGATCTCAGGGTCCTGGGATCCAGCCTTGCATAGAGCTTTCTGCTCAACAGGGAACCTGATTTCCCCCCTTCTCTCTGCCTGCCTCTCTGCCTACTAGTGATCCCTCTCCCTCCGTCAAATAAATAAATAAAATCTTAAAAAAAAAAAAAAAAGAACAACGAAATTCTATAGGTGGGGCGCCTGGGTCACTCAGTGAAGCATCTACCATCAGCTCAGGTCATGATCTCAGGGTCCTGGGATCAAGCCCTGAATTGAGTCTGCTTCTCCCTCTCCCTCTGTGATCTCTCTGACTCCCACTCTCTCTGTCAAATATAAATAAATACATACATACATACATACATAAGTGAATAAAATGTTTTTTAAAAATATAGGCATTTGAAGTTTTGACTTTTGTTCTCCTTTGGTTTATTGCTTAGAAGGATTATAAAGAGGTGGTTAAGAAACAGATTTCACATTGTTTAAAAATTAAATATTTCAGGGCACCTGGGTGGCTCAGTGGGTTAAGCCGCTGCCTTCAGCTCAGGTCATGATCTCAGGGTCCTGGGATCGAGTCCCGCATTGGGCTCTCTGCTCGGCAGGGAGCCTGCTTCCTTCTCTCTCTCTCTCTGCCTGCCTCTCAGTGTACTTGTAATTTCTCTCTGTCAAATAAATAAATAAAATCTTTAAAAAAGTGTGTGGCTAATAGAGAACGTTTCTGTAACTCAGGGCTGGTTTTTGTCTTTTATTTTAAAGATTCATAATTGTTATATACTTGTGTCAGTCAGCTCAGACTACCATAACAAAATACCAGTGACTGATTGGCTTTAACAACAGACATTTATTTCTCACAGTTTTGGAGCAGGGCAGTCCAAGATCAAGGTGCCAGCCAATTCATTGTCATGTGTGATCACATATGAGAGAGCGAACGCATGCTCTGTCATGGCTTTGCTTATAAATTACCAATTCCATTGTGAGGGCTTCATCCTCAGGATTTCATCTAAACCAAACTACACCCTGAAGGCACCATCTCCTAATACCATCGTACTGGGAATTAGTCCCTCAACATATGAATCGGGGGGGGGGGCATATATTCAGTATACAATAATGCCCATGAAAATCTACGCCCCTTTCCATTCCTTAATATCCTAATGGCAATGTAATATCCTATGAAACAGGAGATCCTTAATATCACTCAAAATGATTGTGAAAATGCGCTCTTACATAAAACAACCCTAATACTGGAACTTCCTTTTACCTTCTCTGCAACTCTATGTTACGTAGAATCAATGACCATTTCACCCTCTAGATAAGGTTTAAAAATAAAGTAAGCAAGGGAATGTGACAAAACTAAACACAGGCTTTACAAAGCACAGAACCATAATATGAGAGGTAAAGGAAAATGGCCACACTAAACTGAATGATTTATTATATTCATTTTTTCTGAGATAGCATTACTTCTAGTCCCTCCCAACAAGCAACCATAAAAATCAACATATTTCCATATAATTCCAAAGCATAGCTCCTAATAAAAGTGGGGAAAATATGGAATCTGCTTTTCCTGGCATCAATAAATCTGTTCTTGAGAGAAGAGGTCGGAATGGAGCGCTGACAGGAGTTGAGCGGAAGAGCGCCTTCACACTTGCCTCCCTTTGTTCTACCTCTGACAATGCATCCAGAAAAAACATTGATAAAAATGTCACCTTCTTATGTTGAACCTACATATTGCTCTCGGTAAGAAACAGATTCTTCTCCTGACCCTACCAGCCACCAACAGGTTCCCCTACGGAGATGGCATCATTTTGGAGTATCACATAGTGTCACTAATTTGGCAATGCTCCAAGAATTACTTGCTTCGGGAAGCACAACCAAGAAAGAAAATTTTTAAATGTACACAGTTAAAGTGGTTTTTGGAAAGTTCTTTTCCTCTGATGAAATACATTCAAAACTCTTTTGCTCAGGGGCACCTGGGTGGCTCAGTCTGTGAAGCATCCAACTCTATTTCGGCTGGGGTCATGATCTCAAGGTTGTGAGATCAAGCCCCGAGCTGGGTTCTGCATGGCAGGGCAGGGTGGAGCCTGCTTAAGATTCTCTCTTTTTGTTTAGATTTAAGAGACTCTTAAGTTCTGAGAAATACATATATGGTAAATCCCTTTGACTTTACCAAAGTCAGAATGGAAGGGTAAGGTGACAGAAGAAGCAATAAATAATATAAACAATTAAAAAGCATTTTGTATGTGTGATCTGATTCAATCATCTCGACCAGTTTATAAATTAAAATTTTTTTTTAAATGCTGCTCTCCTTCCACAAGGATGGAAACTGAGGCTTTATGGTTATAAAAGTAACTTCGACAGAAAGTATAAATCTAGTAAGAGCCTGCAGAACAATCTAGTGTTAACTCTTTTCTATAAACATATTCTATTAGTAAATTTACTATCCTTCCTTCTAAAGAATGCTGAGTTGATATTTTCTGATAGACAAGACATACTAGTCCATTATATTATAAATCCAGGATCCTTCAAAATAGTATCAGAATAATGTCCATTTTTTGTTTCTACTTTTTTTCCTTATGGTTGACTCTAGATAATCCTGTTCTAACTCCAAATATTTATAAACTTGGACCATCCTCTTCCTTGTCTGTCTCTTTTTCTTCCTCCCTCTCTCCTTCCTTCTTCTTTTTTGACCTTTTTCAAGTTTTCCTTATAAAGAACTATATGACACATGGACCCCAATTACTTACCTCAGGGAGGTTTTTCTATATTCAATTCTGTACAAAAACTTTCTTCTCTTCTACATTTTGTGCAGTGTAAGCTATCCAAAGTAAATATTCCACATTCAAGTTGGGAAAATGCGGAGTAAGTGCAATACCTTAAGGAATAAACCTTTCCAAAATGATGATTTAAATGCATCTTATCCCCCTTGCTCTCTATGCCAAAGTAGAATAATTTACATATATTTAATCAACTTAAGTAATTTCTTCCTTGTCATTGTCTACCACCTTAAGTTCTTGCTTAGTAAGAACCTTGACACTGTTATCCTTTACTTTGTAGTAAGAATTAGAGGCATTATTGGATGGGAGATCCTTTAACTGAAGAAATATATAACCAATTTCATGAATATAAGAAACATTAAATTCCTCAGTACTTGCATACAAACAGAGCTCCTCTGTTTGTATCTGCTCATATAATATTAGTAAAACTTGTTAGACCCCACATTCTAGATTGCTGATCCAGACGCTATACAGATATGGCAAAACCTTTCTCAAGATTGTTCGAAGTGGGCCCAAAGCATCAATTGTGTAAACTGTGAGGTCCTAAAATGAAGACTGCAAGCCCAAGTGCTAACTAGCTGATTGCAAACTTGAAGATACAGAAAGCAAACATGTAATTCTGGTTTCATGATCATTTCGTTTCACTGCATCTTTACTATATATTATTTTAATATGTATAAATAGCTGAACAGTTAATGTGGCTGATTCTTGTTTAGATACAAGCAAGTAAACTGTTCACTAGTCTACAATATTGACACAGCTGTTTTGCCTCAGTTTTAATATCATCATTCTCCATTTATTTTTCTCTACAAATATTTCCAGAACCATTATGTGTAGCCATTCTCAGTCCCTCTTTCATTTCCCCCCAATGGCCTAAATCTACCTCATCAGCTGTTCTTGTAAATAAAGCTTTATTGGAACACATATTCCCCGTCACTTACCTCTTGTCTATGGTTGATTTCCTGCTACTATGATGGAGTGGAGTGGTTATGACAGGCTGTACTGCCTGCCAAGCTTAAAATACTGGTTATCTGACCCTTTATAGAAAGTCTGTCAACTCTGAACTAAGTAGAAAAATACACACACACACACCGAGCCATGTTCACACTCATAAAATACCTCTGATAATGATAGAGGATGTGTGATTTGAAAAATGATCATGGTTTTAAGAAGTAAAATTGACCTGAATCCATCAAAATAATTCCCTGAGAAGGATGCTATCAAACAGATCTCCTACATCTGGAAGGAATTTTTGGAATGCCTTCAAGGATTTAAGACCATAATTTAATTTGTGGCTAGGAAACCATTTTTCTGCTATATAGAAAATGGATTGGAAAAAAAAATTATAATAGAAAGACAGGAGAGCACACGGAAAAGAGTTAACCTGGTTGCTTGTGAGGTTGGTCCTTGGGTCAAAACCTAAGAACCAGGATTTTGAGAGTGTTAAATGATGATAATGTTTCATCATGCCTAGAATATTTGTGAAAATTATTTATACTCAATACTTGCTTTCATTTGAGAGTCTGGAATTTTAATAAATTTTAGATAGAAGGTGCCTATGTGACTAGCTCCCAATAATAAACCTTGACACTGGATCATATACATATTGCTGCATTTTCACTGCTTGAAGAAAAATTTTCTCTGTACCCACTCATAGGAGGGTGAGAGCACAAGATAGTCTGAATACAAATTCCTCCAGGATTCAATCTTGTCTATTCCCACTATGATCAGACTATATACTCTTACTATGTTACTGTGATGAACCTTAGCAATAAGTACAATTATATATGGAGTCTTAAAGTCCTCCTAACAGATCTTCAAAATTGGAGTAGTTTTGTGGAGCTCCAATACAAGAAGTATTACAACAGCATAGCAAAATTATGGGAAGTAAGGAGAAGAACGAGGACAGTTGTATGGAGAAGGTGGATACATTTATGTATGTAGAAGAATGAAACTCAACTATTCTCTTACACCGTACACAAAGATAAACTCAAAATGGATAAAAGACCTCAACTGTCCATCAACAGATGAATGGATCAAGAAGATGTGGTATATATACACAATGGAATACTATGCAGCCATCAAAAGAAATGAAATCTTGCCATTTGCGACAACATGGATGGAACTAGAGCATATCATGCTTAGCGAAATAAGTCAGGCAGAGAAAGACAACTATCATATGATCTCCCTGATATGAGGAAGTGGTGTTGCAACATGGGGGCTTAAGTGGGTATGAGAAGAATAAATGAAGGAAGATGGGATTGGGAGGGAGACAAACCATAAGTGACTCTTAATCTCACAAAACAAACTGAGGGTTGCTGGGGGGAGGGGGTTTGGGAGAAGGGGGTGGTATTATGGACATTGGGGAGGGTATGTGCTTTGGTGAGTGCTGTGAAGTGTGTAAACCTGGTGATTCACAGACCTGTACCACTGGGGATAAAAATACATGTTTATAAAAAATAAAAAATTATATTAAAAAAAAAAAAAAAGACCTCAACGTGAGACTGGAATCCATCAGACTCCTAGAGGAGAACATAGGCAGTAATCTCTTCGATATCAGCCACAGCAACTTCTTTCAAGATACGTCTCCAAAGGCAAAGGAAACAAAAGCGAAAATAAACTTTTGGGACTTCATCAAAATCAAAAGCTTCTGCACAGCAAAGGAAACAGTCAAGAAAACAAAGAGGCAACCCACGGAATGGGGGAAGATATTTGCAAATGACAGTACAGACAAAAGGTTGATATCCAGGATCTATAATGAACTCCTCAAACTCAACACACATGAAAGAGGCAAACATATCAAACAATGAGCAGAAGATATGAACAGACACTTCTCCAATCAAGACATACAAATGGCTATCAGACACATGAAAAAATGTTCATCATCACTAGCCCTCAGGGAGATTCAAATTAAAACCACATTGAGATATCACCTTATACCAGTTAGAATGGCCAACATTAACCAAACAGGAAACAACATGTGTTGGAGGGGATGTGGAGAAAGGGGAACCCTCTTCCACTGTTGGTGGGAATGCAAGTTGGTGCAGCCTCTTTAGAGAACACTGTAGAGATTCCTCAAGAAATTGAAAATAGAACTTCCCTATGACCCTGCAATTGCACTCCTGGGTATTTACCCCAAAGATACAAATGTCATGAAAAGAAGGGCCATCTGTACCCCCAATGTTTATAGCAGCAATGGCCACGGTCACCAAACTATGGAAAGAACCAAGATGCCCTTCAACGGACGAATGGATAAGGAAGATGTGGTCCATATACACTATGGAGTATTATGCCTCCATGAGAAAGGATGAATACCCAACTTTTGTAGCAACATGGACGGGACTGGAAGAGATTATGCTGAGTGAAATAAGTCAAGCAGAGACAGTCAATTATCATATGGTTTCACTTATTTGTGGAGCATAACAAATATCATGGAGGACGAGGGGTGTTAGAGAGGAGAAGGGAGTTGGGGTAAATTGGAAGGGGAGGTGAATCATGAGAGACTATGAACTTTGAAAAACAATCTGAGGGGTTTGAAGTGGCAGGGGTTTGGGAGGTTGGGGTGGTGGGTATTATAGAGGACACGGATTGCATGGAGCACTGGGTGTAGTGAAAAAATAATGAATACTGTTTTTCTGAAAATTAATTAATAAAGAAAAAATAGAAACAAATAGGAGCTTATGATCAGAAGTAAACATGCCATATAAGGAATAAATTATATCAAAGAACCAGTAGGTAATGATAAAGTAAGTAAATCGATCTGTCATAAGAAGTATTTCTATTACCCACCCTGAAAACTGCCTTAACTCTCAAAATTGGGGGTTTGTGTACTAAAGAATACAAAAAGTTCATCTTACTTCTTAATGTCCCTCTGTAGTACAGGACTTGTTTAACAATTTTTTGATAGCAATTAAGTAAATTCTCTAGTGAGGTCATATGGCATGGCGAAGAAATCTCAGAACATGGATTTTTATTTTAATTCTCCCAAGATTGTTATATAAAAAGTTGGAAGCTTAATTCTCACAGGAGTATATTCATGTAAGACCCAGTCAGTAGAATGTGGTATTATTAGTTCAACTATATCTACCTTTTGAATAAAATTCATTTGTTAAGTCCCAACATACTTCTAGTCAAACTGTGTCTTAAAAGTTATACATATCTAAATGAGATACAACTATATTATTACCAGTATCATTTTACTTATCAACTTTTAGCTAATTCTATTTCAATGTCACAATTATTCTGCCTTTATTATTTAGACAAAACAAAGATTCATCAAAGTATAATCCCTGGAAGAAGTATCTCTACATAGACAGAACACTTGAGTCTATGGCTCTGACTCTCCCATAGAGTTTCAGCATCAAATTGAGGTTCTTTTGCTTTGACTGATGAAATTATCACCAATGAAATAACTATAGACCTATGTTGACCAAGAATATGTAAACTAAAAAAAGACAAGAAAAACTTTAAGAGACTTTCCTAAATACTCTAGAAGAATAAAAGGTATATAAACAATGGGAGAGAAACAAAAAAATACTCAGAATTGTTCAAATTTTCCATCCCACATAACTAGTTTGCTCCTTGGTCATGAAAACACTTCACCATTCAACATGCACTGAGGTAGAAGACAGTGAGAAATAAAACAACCAACCAACACCAAACCTAAAATTCTCAGTTCAAAAAGGCATTAGCATTTTGGAGAAATATTGTACAAATATGCCATACTATTTCATAATGATTTCACCTTAATATTCTTTCCACAGCCCTGACTTATTTTTGGCCAAAGTAAAAAAGCAACCAAATACTAAAAAATACATATGGTTAGACTGCCCATATAGTTCCATCCACCTAACAGGGTTATAGAATAAAAGCCAGTGAGGTTTGAGGCCGTAGTCTCAGTGACACATGAAACAATGCAAGTTCTCAGGCAGAAAAGTTTGAGAATAACCACTAATGGATAAAGAATTTTTAAAATATATTATCAGCTTGTTATATTATAAACTTTCTCCACTTATTTATATCACCCTTGATTACATAAATAAGATAAAATTAGCCTGACCAGCTATTTAAGTAGAAATGGTGACACATTTTATAACCATTAAGATACATGAAATTCATATTTAAAGTCCAATATCCAGGGGTTTGTCTTAGACTCCTGCAAAATTTTGTGCATCAGTACTTTCTTATTATTACTATGCATTTTAATCACCAGTCTCATTAAAGACAGAGCATCTTGGAGAACTCTACATAACTCTACATATATTCTTGCTAATATCATTTGCAATAATTTTACTATGTCATTCAATCAAAATTCCAAACTGATCTATTCAAATAAATTTGAACTTGCCTTATTACAAAATAGTCACAATTAACTAATATGAAATTATAATAACAAAGGCAGCTAACATTAATAAAGTTTTAATTCATGCCTTCAGTAATAATAAAGCAAGGTTTCAACAGACATTACAGGTCACTGAGTCATGAAAACAAAATGTAGTGTGAGATCTTAAATTAGATCCTGAAATAGGAAAAAAAAAAACAAAAGATTTCAGTGGAAAAAGCAGGTAAAATCCAAATAAAGTCTGTAGTCTAGTTCATAATATTCTCTTAATATTTTTACTGTTGTTGCTGTTGTTATTAGTTTTAGTTTTGGTTTAGACCATTATTATTGTTATATATATTGGTAATGTTAATAGTGAGGAATGTATAGAAATCTGTATATTTTTGCAACTCTTCTATAAATCTACCATTATTTGAAACTCTCTCTCTCTCTCACACACACACACACACACACACACATACACACACACACACACACACACACAAAACCCTCATTGTAGTTCAGTTACATCTTTGGACAGTTCTAAAAGTGAAGAAAGAAAAAAAGTTTTTATATGGAGCCAGTACTTGTCTTCCTGAAGCTTCCACCCATACACTCCAATCTTTATCTCTTGAGAAACTACAGAACACAGATAATACCTACTCTATGATGGATAGCTTCAGATATTTAAATGGACTTACCACATCACCAAAATGTTAACTTTTCTAAGCTAAACATTCTCTAGTCTTTCAGCTTTTTATCATGTAAAAGGTTTTAATACCTTCACCATCCAGTCACTTTCTCTTTAAAGGTGAAGGTACAGGATCTGCTTTGTCCTAAGGGCTTTCCTTGACAGCAGTGCCTCTTGGCAGCTACAGACATCCTTGACAGAAACACTTCCTGATGCAGACCCTCAATGGCTAGGCCTACTACCAGTGTCTCCATTAGCTGTCAAACCCTCCTAGACACAGAAGTTCCTGGCAGTTTGTGAAACTAACAGTGACAGCTCCGGTTAATGTTAGCTAGTAATGTAAGTAGCAATTTCCAACAATCTTCAGGGCTGCCCAAAATTTCCTTGCGGTGACTGCTTTTTTGGAGTAGCTTTTCTACTCTTCACCATTGTTGTAATAATATGCCTAGTCAGAGGTTTCTTGGATACCAGGGGAGAAGATTCTCATGACTATGACACCTACTGCCTTAGTCTACTCAGGCTGCCATAACAGATAACATAGATAAGTGGCTTACACAATAGAAACTTTCTCAAAGTTCTGGAGACTAGGAAGTCCCAAGACCAAGGTGCCAGACAATTTGGTTTCTAGTGAAAGCTCTCCTCCTGACTGGCAGATGGCCTCCTTCTCACTGCGTCCTCACATGGCCTTTCCTTGGTATATGCACAGGAGAGGGCTCTGGTGTCTTCCTCTACACCTTAAGGAGTAACAACTGCCCTGATAAAGAGTTCTGCTGGCCCACACCATCCAGACCAGTTTGAACTTAACCCCTGACTCACATTTGCACAGATGAACTATGGAGTGACCCACAGGGTGACCAACAGGTATCTTTAGCTCATTATAATGCTAAATCTCCAGCCAAGGGGGAAACATAAGCCTTCTTTATATAACATATAATGTACGTATAGACATGTATCCTTAAGATGAGCCCGTAGGCTTAACTCTACATATGACGAGTCTCCCTTATTTAATTTTTTCCCCTTATCTCAATATTAATCCTAACCTTAAATGAAAGAAGCCCATCTACCCTTGCTCAGGGAGTTACAATTTTGGAAGTCATTTCCCATGATTCCCCTATTTGCTGCAAAGAAAGTTTCCTTTGCACGACAACTCCACCTGGTATAATTCTTATCTGTGACTCATCAAGGAGCAAACTCAAATTACTTTGGCTATAAAACCAGACAGGTTATGTCCTTCCAAAATACAATGGTGAACAGGCACAAGACAGGACCCTACCATTCAAAGAGGAAGGGGTGCTGTATATCAAGCAAGTCCAAATCCTAGCAAGGCAAATTCCATGAGAATTTATGGCTTGAGGATAATCCTCTTTATATCTATACTCTGCTCTGTAGGCCCACTGCAGTAGCAAAATCATCCCCATGGCTCTGTGGGTAGCTCTGCCTCTTCAAC
This sequence comes from Mustela putorius furo, assembly GCF_011764305.1. NCBI lineage: Eukaryota > Metazoa > Chordata > Mammalia > Carnivora > Mustelidae > Mustela > Mustela putorius. The sequence continues at coordinate 2,007,807 of NW_025421373.1, read as the reverse complement.
TCTTTCCAGGATAGTCCCAACTTTGTGGAACTGGGCAGGATCAACCTGGCCCCTTGAAAGCAGAGAGACAGCCCCACCTTCTGTTACTAGGGAGAAACAACCTTGCTGTGGTGGGAGTAGCAGCTTTAAGGATCTCTGAATCACCTGCTGGGTTGTTCCCTTTCCCTAAAGAACAGCACACATTCATAGCAAAATAACTCTGGCCCCTCTTGAGAATTCAAGGCCATCCATATTAGGAAGGGCAACTCAACTGCTCTACTCAGTGTATGAATTCAATGTTAATCTCATCCAAAGCACTCCCACAGACACAATCGACATCATGTTTGACCAAATATCTGGACATCCCATTCAAGCGGACAAATAAAATTAATCAACACATTCACGCAGTCAAACGTTTTGTTTATGAGATACATATTTCTCTGCATAGAGTGGCCATAGATTTCCACGAGCGCATTCTCAGAAAAAAAATACAAATATGTCAAACAACTTACAAATGGTTCCAATTTAACAGGTTGTTTCCTTCATATTCCTGCTGTTTTCTAATGGCAAGCACAGCAAGGCTCATTTGTTTCCAAGAAGCTACATTATGGAAGCATTGCTATCTGTATAACAGAATCTTATTCACCATCTAAGTCTTCTTTAAGAGGGATCATCAAATCACCCTGTGCTCAGATAAACAAGTGTTCTCAAATAAATGCTCTCCGAAAGTTTGTGAAGTACATCTAAAACTCCCTTGGGGAGTTTACACTGAGGTAACTAGAAGCAATGGTAGAAATTCCATTTTCTCTCTATGTGGCTGTTTCTAAACCTAAAGATTAGTTTCAAACATCAAATCATATCCTAAACAACATATCTGAGCGTATTATAGTTTTCCAATTTTGTTTCATTTTAGATTCTTTTCCACAAGCAACTTAGAACAAAGTAGGCCTAGTGGTTATATTGTCTTAAGATAATTAAACAACACACGGTTGGGGCCTTTGAATGTTTGGTAGAATTCCTGTGAAGCCAGCTTGACAAGTTGAATTTTTATGGGTTAGTTCTTTAAAAAGTTTCTCTATTCCTCCTTTGGAAATTGATCTGTTTAAAAATTTTATCTTTGGGACACATGGGTAGCTCAGCTGGTTAAGTGTCTGACTCTTGATTTCACCTCAGATCATGATCTCAGGGTCCTGAGATGGAGCCTCAAGTCAGGCTTCACACTCAGTGGAGAGTGTGCTTGAGATTCTCTCTCCCTGTCGCCCTTTGCCCCTCCCCCCACTCTGTCTCTCTCACAAATAAATAAATCTTCAAAAAAATAAAACTAATATTTTATCTTTAAAAATTATCTTTGGGGGAACTTTTGAAATATTTTTTTCTACAAAATGATACACATAAAGTGTTTTCAAAAATGTTGCATGAAGTTTTAGAAATATATTTTTTATAAATATATTAAATTGTTCTCATTCCAATAATGATTACTTCTTTGTAATTTCTTATATTTATTTCCACCTAGAATTATTTTTTAAATATTAAATCCAGTATAGTTAACATACAGTGTTATATCACTTTCAGGTGTACAGTATAGTGATTCAAAACAAACTGAGGGTTTGGGAAGGGAGGGGAGGTTGGGGGTTGGGTGAGCCCAGTGGTGGGTATTAAGGAGGGCACATATTGCATGAACTGGGTGTAGCACATAAACAATGAATTTTGGATCACTGAAAATAAATTAAAAAATGAATTAAAAATTCCATATATTACTCAGTGCTTATCAAAATAAGTGTATTCTTAATCCCCTTTACCTACTGAACCCATCCTCCCACCTAAGTCCTCTCTGATAACCATCAGTTTGTTCTCTATAGTTAAGAGTTTTAGTGTGTCTTTTTTCCTTTGTTTCTTAAATTCCACATAAGTGAAATCATATGGTATTTGTCTTTCTCTGACTTATTTTGCTTAGCATAATGCTGTCTAGATCCATTATGTTTTTGCAAATGGCAAAATTTCATTCCTTTTTAGGGCTGATTAATATTCCTACACACACACACACCCCTTTATCCATTCATCTATCCATGGATACTTGGGCTGCTTCTATATTTTAGCCACTGTAAATAATGCTGCAGTAAACACAGGAGTGCATATATCTTTTCAAATCAGTGTTTTCATATTTTTTGGGAAACAGAATTACTGGATCATATGGTAGTACTATTTCTAATTTTTTGAAGACCTTCCATACTGTTTTCCACATTGGCTGTAGCAGTTTGCATTCCCTGCAGTGTATGAGGGCTCCTTTTTATTCACATCCCTGCCAAACATACTCCTTGTGTTTTGATTTTAGTGATTGACACTTATAAGGCGATACCTCATCATGCTTTTTGATTTTCATTTCCCTGATGATGAGTAATGCTGAACATCTTTTCACGTGTTTGTTGCCCATCTGTATGTCTTCTTTGAAGAAATGTCTGTTCATGTCTTCTCATTTTTTAAATTATTAAAAATTATTATTTGGGTTTTTTGGAGTTGAGTTGTATAATTTTTATATATGTATTTTACATACTAACCCTTTATTGCATATGCATTTTGCAAATATCTTTTTCCATTCAATAGGTTTTTGTTTGTTTGTTTGTTTGTTTGTTTTTTTAGTTTCATTGACTATTTCTTTTGTTGTGCAGAAGCTTTCTAATTTTATGTACTCCCAATAGTTTATTTTTGCTTTCCATTTTTTGGTGTCATTTTCAATTTATTTCATCAATGTTTTATAGTTTTCAAAGTGCAGGTTTTACCTCTTTGGTTAAGCTTAGTCCTAGGTATTTTATTATTTTTGGTGCAATTGTAAATGGGATTGTCTTCCTAATTTCTCTTTCTGCTGCTTCATTATTAATGATAGGAATGCAATAGATTTCTGTACATTGATTTTTGTATCCTTCACCCTTACTGAATTCATTTATCAGTTCTAGTAGCTTTTTGGTGGAGTCGTTAGGTTTCTATATAATCATGTCATCTGAAAAAATTTACAATTTTGGATACTTTTTATTCCTTTCTCTTGTCTGATTCCTGTGACTACTAGAACTTCCAGTATTATATTAAATAAAAATGGTAAGAGTGAACATCCTGTCTGGTTCCTGACCTTAAGAGAAGAGCTCTCAGTTTTCACCATTAAATATGATGTTAGCTGTGGGCTTTTCATTTATTATATTGAGGTATGTTCCTTCTAAACTTATTTTGATAAGGTGTTTTGTTGTTGTTTTTTAAATCATGAATGGATGCTGTACTTAGTCCAATGCTTTTTCTCCAACCGCCGAAATGATCATATGGTTTATATCCTTAAACCACCTTTGCATCCCAGGAATAAATCCCACTTGATCATGGTGAATCGTTTTTGGTTTTGTTTTTTTTTTTGTTTTGTTTTGTTTTTAATTGTTGGACTTGGTTTGCTAGTATTTTGCTGAGGATTTTGCATCTATGTTCATTAGGGCTATTGGCCTGTAGCTCTTTATTTGGTTTTGGTATCAAGGTGATACTGAATGAATTTGGGAGTTTTCTTTCCTTTCCTATTTTTTTTAGAGTAGTTTGAGAAAAAGAGGTTTTAACTCATCTTTACATGTTTGGTAGAATTCAAATATGAAGCTATCTAGTCCTACTAGACTTTTGTTTGTTGGGAGTTTTTTGATTACTGACTCAACCTCACTGCTGGTAACTAGTGTGTTCAAACTATGTCTTCCTAACTCAGTTTTGGGAGGTTATACAGTTCTTGGAATTCATCCATTTCTCCTACATTGTCCAATTTGTTTACATATAGCTTTTCAAAATATTCTCTTGTAATCCTTTGTAACTATGGTATTGGTTGCTATTCTTCTTTTCATTTTTTTTCTTTTTTGTTTTTAAGATATTATTTGAGAGCAAAAGGGGGCACATGTGGGAGGAGGGAAGGAGGGGCAGAGGGACAGACAACTCCCCGCTGAGCATGGAGCTGAAGATGGGGCTTCATCCTAGGACCCTAAGACGTTGACCTGAACTGAAGTCAGAGGCTTAACTGACTGAGCCACCCAGAAGCCCCCTTTTTCATTTCTGATTTTGTTTAGTTGAGTTCTCTCTCTCTCTCTCTCTTTTTTTGACGAGTCTGTATAAAGGTTCATCTGTTTTGTTGATCTTTTCAAAAAACCAGCTCCAGGTTTCATCGATCCATTATATTGTTTTTTTTTTTTTTTTGAGATTTTTCTTGCTTCTTGAGGTCGGTCTGTATTGCTATAAACTTCCCTTTTAGAAGAATTTTGCTGCATCTCAAAGATTTTAAACCATCGTGTTTTCATTTTCATTGCTTTCCATGTGTTTTTTATGATTTCCTCTTTGACTTCTTGGTTGCCCCATTGGTTGTTTAGTAGTATGTTATTTGACCTCCACATACTTTGCTCTTTCCAGATTTTTTCTTGTGATTGATATTTAGATTTACAGAATTGTGGTATAATTTCTTATATTTATAATTCTTAGTTTTTCTTCTTTAGATTAGCGAATACGTGGTGAATATTATTTTGGGGGCATATTTGCTATTTTTCTTCAACAACTCCCTTTTAAGGATGTCTTAGACAATTTTTTATTTTTATATTATTCCCTATTTCTGCTTTCTTTTTTACTTTGTAGAAGTTTTATATATTTTAAAGTTGCTTCTGAACTTATTTTCTTTTTATTCTTACACTGTGTTTAGAAGTAACAAAAATTCAACCACGTAAATTTTAAAGATCTAAATGGCTTTATTAATTGATGTATGACTTGGGCAGCAGCCTGTCTACCAAGAACAGGGGAACTCCAAAGTACTGCAGAAAAGGAAAGGTTTTTAAAGATAAAGAGTAAGCAGAAAAAAAGGAAACCATTAGCCAAGAATCTACTGTTTTATTCCAGGTCACCCTCTTAAGGGGAATAGAAAGTCTCTATCAATAAACTCCATAGTGCTGACCAAGAAATTCCAGTATTATCCAGTTAAAGGATCCATTTCTCACAGGGCTGAAACGCAGTTCGGTTAGGTTTGAGTCTTGGTTTACTGACTTAGAGCCTCAGGTGACGCCACTTTGGGCCTACAGTTTGTTAATAGGAATATTTAACAATACTCTTGTAGCAAGCGTGCATGGAGGCAAGAGCACCTGGCTCACGGGTCCCAAACAGACCAGATTCAGTCATTGGTCACTGTCAGAATCCAAAGGCAGAGAAATAAATGCTGGTGAAACAAGAAAGGAATTTATTTCAATGAGGCCAATACCAGAAAGAAGCAGACTAGTATCTCAAAGACTGTCTCCAAAGTGCTGAAAATCCTCCTAGGTTTATATAAGGAATAGGTAGGACAAACAGGCAATAAAGGTCAGTTCATCACTGTCTTGGGGTCAATCAGATGGGGCCTTGCTGAATCAGGGCAGTCTTCTTTATTGGTCGAAGGGTAGTTTCAGTTCCCACCAGGGGATGCTTTGCCTGCCTTGTCTTCTGCTTAAGCTAAGCGATAAGCTGGAAATAAAAACTTAATCAATTAGGAACTACAAACTGAGGTCAAAATGGAGGTCACTGAAATCTTCTTTCACTCTCTAACTTTACTGTGTCTCTTAAATCTGTTATTTATTATGTTCACTAACATTTTAAAAAAATATTTTCCTTTTGCCTTTGACCTAAAGTGTTTAAGTGGGAAATCCAATGTTCTTCCAAATAAATGTCTCCTTTTTCAGTTTTGGATTTTGATCATATACTGCATTTTATTATATTTACTTTACAGTATACTGTGACTTTTTTAAAAACTTAATTTAATTTAATTTAATTTTCAATGTTCTAAAATCCATTGTTTATGCACCACACCCAGGGCTCCATGCAATACATGCCTTCCTTAATATCCACTACCAAGCTCACCCAACCCCCTACCTCCCTCCCTTCCAAAATCCTCAGTTTGTTTCTCAGAGTCCATAGTCTCTCATGGTTTGTCTCCTCCTCCATTTTCCCCAACTTCACTTCTCCTCTCCATCTCCCAATGTCCTCTGTTATTCCTTATGCTCCACAAGTAAGTGAAACCCTAAGTTAATTGACTCTCTCTGCTTGAATTATTTCACTCAGCATAATCTCCTCCAGTCCCTCCATGTTGATACAAAAGTTGGCTATTCATCCTCTCTGATAGAGGCATAATACTCCATTGTATATATGGACTATATCTTCTTGATCCATTTGTCTTTTGAAGGGCATCTTGTTTCTTTCCAGTTTGGCGACTGTGGCCATTGCTGCTATGAACATTGGGGTACAGATGACCCTTCTTTTCACTACATCTGTATCTTTGGGGTAAATACCCAGTAGTGCAATTGCAGGGTCACAGGGTAGCTCTGTTTTTAATTTCTTAAGGAATCCCCACACTGTTTTCCAAAATGGCTGCACCAACTTGCATTCGCACCAAGAGTGTAAGAGGCTTCCCCTTTCTCCACATCCTCTCCAATACTTGTTGTTTACTGTCTTGTTGATTTTGGCCATTGTAACTGGTGTAAGGTGGTATCTCAATGTGGTTTTGATTTGAATCTCCCTGATGCCTAATGATGATGAACATTTCTTCATGTGTCTGTTAGCCATCTGTAAGTCTTCTTTGGAGAAGTGTCTGTTCATGTCTTCTGCCCATTTTTTGATGTGATTATCTGTTTTGTGTGTGTTGAGTTTGAGGAGTTCTTTATAGATACTGGATATCAGCCCTTTGTCTGTAGTGTCATTTGCGAATATCTTCTCCCAATCTGCGGGTTCCCTCTTTTTCTGTTGACTGTTTTCTTTGCTGTGCAGAGCTTTTGATTTTGATGAAGTCCCACAAGTTCATTTTCGCTTTTGTTTCCCTTGTCTTTGGAGACATATCTTGAAAGAAGCTGCTGTGGCTGATGTCAAAGAGGTGACTGCCTATGTTCTCCTCTAGGATTTTGATAGATTCCTGCCTCACACTGAGGTCTTTTATCCATTTCAAGTGTATCTTTTGTATGGTGTAAGAGAATGGTTGAGTTTCATTCTTCTACACACAGCTGTCCAATTTTTCCCATACCACTTATTGAAGAGACTATCTTTTATCCACTAAATATTTTTTTCCTGCTTTGTCAAAGATTATTTTATCACAGTGTTGAAGTTCCATATCTTGTCTCTCTACTCTGTTCCACTGCTCTATATGTCTCTGGGATATGGCAAAGGCAGTCCTAAGGGGGAAATACATAGCCATCCAAGCTTCCCTCAAAAAAAAAAAAAAAAAAAACAATCTGAAAAATCCAGAATAAACCAGCCCTCCCTACACCTTAAAGAACTGGAGAAGCAACAACAAATTAAGCCAACCCCAAACACAAAAAGGGAAATAATCAAGATTAGGGCAGAGATCAATGAGATACAAACTAGGGATAGAGCAGATACAGTAGAACACATCAACAAAATGGAAGCTTATTTTTTGAAAAAATCAATAAGGTCAATAAAACATTGGCCAAACTAATCCAAAAGAAAAGAGAGAGGGCCCAAATTAATAAAATTATGAAGGAAAAGGGAGAGATCACAACTAAAACCAAGGAAATGGAAACAACCATCAGAAATTATTATCAACAGTTCTATGACAATAAGTTAAGCAACCTAGACAAAATGGATGCATTCCTGGAAACCTATAAACTTCCAAAACTCAATCAGGAATAAATTGACAACCTGAATAGACCAATATCTAGTAACAAGATTGAAGCAGTAATCAAAAATCTCCCCCCAAAAAAAGAGCCCAGGACCTGACGGACTCCCTGGAAAATTCTACCAAACATTCAAAGAAGAAATAACACCTATTCTCATGAAGCTCTTCCAAAATATAGAAACAGAAGAAAAACTTCCAGACTCTTTTTACGAAGCCAGCATTACCTTATTGATCCCCAAACCAGGCAAAGACCCCACCAAACAGGAGAATTTCAGACCAATATTCCTGATGAATATGGATGCCAAGATTCTAAACCAGATTCTAGCTAATAGGATCCAACAGTACATTTAAAGAGATTATCTACCGTGACCAGGGGCGATTTATCCATGGGATACAAGGGTGGTTCATCATTCCCAAATCAATCAATCTGACCCAACAAATCAATAAGATAAGAGAGAAGAACCACACGGTCCTCTGTCAATTGATGCAGAAAAAGCATTTGACAAGATACAGCATCTGTTCCTGATTAAAATGATTCAAAGTACAGGGACAGAGGGAACATTCCTCAACTTCATAAAATATATCTATGAAAAACCCCCAGCGAGTATCATCCTCAATGGGTAAAAGCTGACAGCCTTCCCTTTGAGATCAGGAACATGATAAGGATGTCCCCTCTCGCCATCAACAAAGTCCTAGAAGTCCTAGTACTTGTTCAACACTACTAGGAGTTGTTCAACATAGCACTAGAAGTCCTAGCAACAGCAATCAGACAACAAAAAGAAAGAAGGTATTCAAATTGGCAAAGAAGAAGTCAAACTCTCTCTCTTTGCAGATGACATGATACTTTATATGGAAAATCCAAAAGACTCCACCCCCAAACTACTAGAACTCATACACAATTCAGTAATGTGGCTGGATACAAAATCAATGTACAGAAATCAGTTGCTTTTTTATACGCTAATGATAAAAATATAGAAAAGGAAATTAGAGAATTGATTCCATTTACTGTAACACCAAGAACCATAACATACCTGGGAATAAACCTAACCAAAGAAGTAAAGGATCTATACTCGAAGAACTACAGAACAGTCATGAAAGAAATCAAAGAAGACACAAAAAGATGGAAGAGCATTCTATGTTCATGGATCAGAAGAATAAGCATTGTCAAAATGTGTATACTGCCTAGAGCCATCTATAATTTCAATGCCATCCCGATAAAAATTCCACTGGCATTTTTCAAAGAGCTAGAACAAACAACCCTAAAATTTGTATGAAACCAGAAGAGACCCCGAATTGCTAAGGAAATGTAGAAAAAGGAAAGCAAAATTGGGGGCATCACGTTGCCTGATTTCAAGCTTTACTACAAACCTGTGACCACCAAGACAGCATGGTATTGTGACTTTTTAATGATTTAAATGATTTAATATAGAATAATGTTTTTGTAAATGTTTAAGTTTCCCGGAAAACAAGTTGTCGGGTTTTTTTTTTTTATTATAGAAATGCAAACATGCATACATATAGATGTAAATATAAATACATACACATATGTGAAATATCTTATTCATTATGCTAAACTTACTTCATATTAACTAGTTTTGTATTTTTGTATTTTAATAAGAGAAATCGGTTACAGTATTTTTATAGGAAAAGAAAAAAGAATAAATAACAAGAACAACCCAAAAATGATGTACTATAGTGAGGGGGTAGGAGAAATTCTACTAGATTGGCCAGAAAAATGTCACAAAAGTCTTACAATCATCTGCATATAAAACAAAGATGCTTCATAACCTAAGTTTTCCCCTTCAGGTGACGTGACCCACAAATTACACTTAGTGACCTCATCTATCCCACTGGGCCAGAGGAGTGTATCCAATGTGAGACAAGTACCAAGGAACTATGCAGAATGTGCAGATTTCTCCCACCTTTGCCTTTGCTTCTTGGATAATTGTATATTTTGTATTATTAGTAAAATTTAATGCTGGGTAATGTCTCTGATTTGTGTGAATCAGATCTGACAATTCAATTTTTGTGTTAGCTTTCATTGGCATTGTAAACAGGATTGCTTCATACACTCATAAATCATAATGGCTAGGGTACTTTTTAGAAGAAAAGGGTAAGGATGAGAAAAATGTAATGAGACTTTGATGACAGAATTACTACCTATTCATCCTCTGTATGAGGGAAATGATGGGGTAAATTCATGTGGGGAATCTTATCAGTGGAATTTGGAGAAAAGAGATCCAGGGCAACTAGCTAAATAATTGTTAGGCAGTATAAGACTGAAAGAAAGGTAGCAAAATTTCTATTCCTTGGTTGTTGCTAACAGCCCTGGTGCAGGCTAAAAATTAAAAAAAGAAGAAGAAATGAAACTGAGAGGAAAATTTATATGTAAGACTAGTTTTTCCTATCCCTGAAAAGCCTTCTTAAGACTTTGGCTTAAAAAGCCTTACGGCTGTGGAAAGATGTGATATTCACTTACAAAGTTACTCAGTTAAAGTCTTCCATTATCTGTAAGAATATACAGATATCTGGAGGGAAAGGAGAGTATTCTTTTAAATAGCTGGATTGTTTTATGAAACAGCATCAGCAGAAATCTGGAGAGTCATACAGGCATACATTCTTAGAATTAATATTCAGAAGGCATATGACTAATTGTTGATTCCACTGAATGGAATGGATTATTTGAATTGATACAGATACTCAACAGATTACGAACTTTTATGGATAGGAGTTTCTGGGCATATGTCACCTAATCTGTAGAGCAGATAAATGCTACTGGACACATCTACCCTGAGAAGGGTAACTTCCGTACCATCCCCAACATACAAATAGAATCCTTCCCGAGTGAGTGAAATGTTAACAATGTAAGTGACTTTCTTCTATCTTTACGATGATCACAGAGACAAACTTAATTAACGCCATTGACAAAGATGTTGATAGATGCAGTGACAGGATGGGCTTTTTGATCTTGGGTGCCTTGTATAAACTTACACTTGGGAAGCCAGGGGAATATTCAGTAGGTTTTAACTAGATCAGTTACTGTTGTACAAGAACTGCATAATCAGGGAAAAAAATCCACACCCTACAAAATAAAGGGAGCCTGAAGAGGGGACTTGAAAAGGCCTGTGAGGAAATGACAGCCTGATCAAGTGGGTGGTTTTGTTTATTTAGCTTTTAAAAATTAAGTAAAAAAAAAGTAAATATATGGAATTTTCCTATTAAAAGTTTGACAGCTTATTATCAAAGTGTGATTGGTGAAGGGAGCAGTTCCAGACCCACTCCAAGCTCCTCAAACACCTTAGCAAATTCACTCTTTATATCCTAGTCCAAAAGAACTTAAATCCAATTATGAGGATCATGATTTATAACAGATAATTCTCAAATAAGGTGCTAAATTTATTGCTTCAGTTAAAGCCACAGAATCCAAAAAAGCCTGAATGAAAAGCTAATATCTTGCCTCCTACTGAGAGTGAAATTAAAGTGGAATAATAGGCTACATTCAATAGTTTGGGAGAAATGGCCTTCCAGTTAAGTAAGAGAGGAAGCAATGGAGCAAAGTCCACTCAGGAAGTAGATTATGTTAAAGAACACACTAAAGGGAACAGAATTCAAGGGGAGTTTACTGCCTTCAGGGGGAGGTTGATTCAAGGGGAGTTTACTGCCCAGTGAAGGAGAGAAGCTTTCAAAGAGCTTTTGCTTCCATCACTATCTAGTCAGAGGCATACATTCTATCCCAGCCATGGCAAAGTTGGCCATCTGACTCAGTGATGAGATTTTCTGGATGAAGGGACACTTTAATGTTTGGAAATCAGCAATAATACACCTAGAAGATGGAACAATCTTGGTGGAGGAGGGCAACTTATGTTTTAGTGGTCAAAGTAGAAAAGAAAAAAATATATATATAGATAGATAGAGATAGAGATAGAGAGAGAGAACAGTAGAAAGAGCACTAGGTCCCACTCTCAGTACAGTAGAAAGAGCATTAGGTCCCACTCTTGATGCATTATTATAATATGCACAGATCTTAGGATATAGTCAATAGCACTTATATATAATTAGGCAAATAGGCCCAGGATGAATGGAAACCTTTATCGGAATTTGAAGAAGTAAAGTGGATAATGTAGAGGACCACCCAAAAAATCGACAAAAAACAAAAAAAAACAAACAAAAAAAAACATAGTTGCGGACTTAGAAAGGATTGTTAAGGCTAAATCCAATGCTTTTTGGCCATATCCCAAAAGGTAGCTACCTGGTTCTAGTTATGTCAGTAATTAAGACTTTACATCTGATGGACTAAGAGATGAAACAAATCATGCTAAAAGGTCACTGTGCCAAAGAACTGCACCCCAGGTACACAGAACAGGTATCACTTGACAACAGTGTAAGCTGGGGAGCCTGGGTGGCTCAATCAGTTGGGCGTCCAACTCTTGATTTTGGCTCAGGTCATGAGATCAATCCCTATGTCAGGCTCTGCTGGGCATGGAGTCTGCTTGAGATACTCTCTCTCCCTCTGCCCTTTCCCCTGGTGCTCATTTGTTCACTCTCACTGTCGCCCCTACTGGGAAAACAAAACAAAACAAAGCGCTGTAAACAAAACTCTCCATCAACTAGAATCAGGCACAGATGTCAAATGGATTGCATTAGACTTCTCTTGTAGCCTCATGTATTAACCAGAATGATGCCTATTCAACCCTAGCCTTATGCTGTAACAGAATCAGCCTTGAAGAATGCAATTTAAGGTCTTTAACATCAAACTCTATCATTTGGCCTACCTGCATTAATTTTTTTCTTTTTTTTTTTTTAAGATTTATGTATTACTTGGGGGGTAGGGCAGAGGGAGAGAATTTTCAAGCAGACTTCTGGTTGAGCGTGGAGCCCAACATGGGACACCATCTCACAACTCTGAGATCATGACCTGAGCCCAAACCAAGAGTCAGGAGTCCAACTGACTGAGCCACCCAGGCGCCCCTGGGTGAATTTATTTTGATCAACATACATCAAAGTGAATAATTCACAATTATCAATTTATATAAATGCACAAAAAGATAGCATTACATGGATATACCATTAATCTTACTGCATCTAGAACAGTTATCTTACTGAAAATATGCAAATATATGTTACTTTAAAAAAAGTAGAAACAAACCAATAAATACAAAGAAAAAACTGATGGTAGCCAGAGGGGAGGGGGTAGGGGATAGGCAAAATGGGTGAAGGGGAGTGAGAAATACAGTTTTCCAGCTTTGGAATGGTAAGTCACAGGGATGAAGGTTACAGCACAGAAAATATAGTCAAAAGTATCGTAATAGAGTTGCAATGGTGATGGATGGTAACTACACTAGCATAATGTACAAGCCTACCTAATCACTATGTTGTACTTCTGAAACTAATGTAACATTGTATGTCAACTATACTTCGGTAATATACACATACTTACACAGACACACACACACACACGTTTGCAAAAAATTTGGCTATTTTACTTACATTAATGTGCCTTGAAATTAAATTATGAAAGGAAGGAAGATTTTTTAAATCTGGTTGGTGGAGGACGCAACTGCATATGTCTATCGCTTGACCTCCTCAACACAATTTTTTTTTTTCCTAGTCTTGTGTTTCCAGGGCTGAGATTAAATAAGCATTCGAAGTAGGTTGATGCCCTGAAACATCATATCCATAACTTTATTTTTGACAGTGTACTCCAGAGTTACTTTAGGTTGGGTCATAAACTTACTTCATCTAACCTCATTAAGGCTAAATGTGAATACCTCCATTACCAAGCGGCAGAGACAGTTCTATGATTCTTTATTTGTCAAAAACCCATGTTATATGCCTGGGGGTAGGGACCAAGAGCAATTTCTAGTGAATGTACTGTTATTATTAGTCTTGTAGCAAACTGTCCAATCTGGTAAGCTAGAAAGTCTGAATTAGGAAGAAGGTAGAAAGTATACAGTCAAAATTACCCTGATTGTAAGGGAAGTTATTGAAAGATTTAAATCCCCGTGGTCTTTGGATTGTTAACTGGCTTATCATTCTGTAAAAAGATTTTGGAGCAAATTTTGTAAGAAAAATATAAAAAGAAAACTGAAATATGTATATAGCAAGGGGATATTAAACTGAGAGGAATACAAGTGGGAGGAAAGATTTAAAGCAGCTTGACGGTTGATTCATCCTTGTCCTGAATACTGGAGGAATGTTTTGGGGAAAGAGGCAGGTGAATTGGTCTAATTGTGCAAATATGTTAACTGAAGTCCTTCTAAGGAGACTATTAATATTGTCTAGAAGGAAGGAGAGTTTTCATTTATTAAGACTCTTAGCCAAATATCCTTGGCTTAGGATTCCTTATAGCAAACACAGCTAAAATCCAGGGATTTGGGTATACATGATTCCCTGAAAATATTATATAAAATCTTCAGCAATCTTGGTATAAAATGAAGATGTTCAATAACCTAAATAAATGGCCCTTATATAAGGGGACAGACAAGTCTCAAACTTCTTTCTCTCTGAGACAGGTACACAGTGGCCATTGCCAGAACAGGAGATACGCAGAATGCCTCCATAGCTCCTAGTTGTATCTGAGCTTTATCTGCCTTCCATGTTATTAGTAAAGTGTAATCCTGGGTTACAACTACTTTGTATGAATCTGATTTGACAATGTGATCCTCTGTATTTTCTCATATACTTAATATTTTTCTTCCTTTTTATTTAAGATTTATTTGAGAGAGAGAGAAAAAAGGTGTGTGCACACACAGGGTTAAGGGCAGAGAGAGAGAAGCAGACTCCCCACTCAGCATAGATACCTACCCCCACCACCAAGGAACTGGATCTCATAACCCTGAGATCAGTACCTGAGCTGAAATCAAGAGTCAGGGCTTAACCAACTGAACCACCCAGGCTCCAGGTGCCCCTCTTACTTTTTATAAACCATTTCCTCTTCCACATGCAAATGAATTTTTCTTTGTCTTTGAAATTTAAACATTACAGCCAGATACTCAAAATTTTGGAGTCACATTTCATTCATATTTTCCTTTTTGTAAGGTTTTTTAAAATTAGAAAATACAAGTCTAGTTTGTTTTATTTGCTTTTACATTATAAATGCTTTTTAGTTTTTTAATTTTTTATAAATACTTTTTTAAAAAAGTTATTTCGATTCTTATAATATACTTCCTTCTAAAGTACTATTATACAAATTTAAGCTTTGCTATGTCATTCTTCCTCTTCTTAATTTGCTTTATTTTAAAATACCTCTCCTTTCAGGGAAAAAAAAAACTAACAATATTTGTAACTTCACTATTTTGATTTGTTTCATTATTACACTAACCCATTCACCATGTCCAAAGTGTATTTAATGCACTGGTCATATTTATGATTCTCATACTATTCTCTGATTTTATTTTTTTTCCTTTTATGAGAAGTTCTTTTAAATTTTTGTAACAGAAATTATAAAACCTTCCTAAACACCCTAATTTTTGCATTAATTCAACTACTGATCTACTTCCTGAGATTTTTTTTTTTTCATTTTGAAAAAATATTTTCGTCTGATTCTTTTATTTACTTATTTATTTATCCTTTCAAGGGAAATGTTCTGCTTGATCAGTATTTAAAATTGAGGGGCACCTGGGTGGCTCAGTCTTTAAGTACCTGCCTGCGGCTCAGGTCATGATCCCCGGGTCCTGGGATAGAGTCCAGCGTCAGGCTCCCTGTGCAGCGGGAATCTGGCTTCTCTTTCTCCTACTCTCCCTGCTTGTTCTCACTGTATCTCTGTCTAATAAGTAAATAAATAAATTCTTTTTTAAAATAAAAAATAAATAAAATAGAGATGAAGATTGTTAGTGATCTAATTGCTGTATAATCATTCAGGACTAGGTAAAGAATAAAGAAAACATTAAAATACATGGCAGGTTAATTTTGCCAATTCAGAGAACTAGCTAAGAGGAATAAGTAGAGAACCCTTTCTAGGGATGTTTAAGTCAGAACAACTGTCTTTATGATGAGAAACTAAAGTTTTGCATAGCTGTTCATGGTTAACTGGTACTATTTTTTTTTTAATTTTTTTTAACTGATCCCCTTCATGTGGTAAAGATGAGACACAATATCCTTGCTTAGGATATCAGTGCACTGCCCATTGTACTCCATCACTGAATAGCTGCCCAGTGGATTATTCTACTCAGTCACTTTAGAAAAGGGTTAATGTAGTACCGCATATCTTCTGTGCACTTCTTAGAAGGCATTTTGGGATTAACTGTAGACCAGGTTAGCTCCTCTTTCAGACAGTCTTCTTTGGCAGATAGTTTTTTAAATTGTTAATGAGTGCATTACCATTTTCAACATATACTTTCAGCACATATATGTAATATAGCACTTATTTTCATACAAAATCAGTGTTTTCTATATTGTTAGGAATGAAGCCAGAATTGGATACCAATACTCAAGTCCAAGATTACCTAGAAGTTGGCTTAGCTGCCCAAATGCATTTTTATATTGTAAATTCACATCCTAAGAATATCACATCATCGTCACTGAAAAAGAATTGCTTAATTGTGACCACACAGTGTGTAAATGACTCTACATGCATTATCTCATTTAATTTTTACAACAAATTTACGAGATTATATAGTAGATAACTGATGGTTGCCCTTTGGCAACAATGAACTTCTTTGTCTTCTTGGTGCTTCGCCACCACCACCCCCCCGCCAGCCCAGCCAATCTATTCTAGAAACTAAACATCTTCCAGAAAAGCTACTCCACTCCTGGTTTAAGGTATGAAGCCCTTTACCTAAGTTAAATTAAAGAGAACTGTCTGCTTATCTGAAAACACTGTGTTTTTATGGGGTATACATCTGACCTTATCTAGTTGAATCAGCTAGTTTCAATCATTTTCTGAGAAGGTAGGAATTATTCTAGGGACAGATTGATAAGGTGTTTTAAGGACTAAAATTAACACATTTTTTTGCTGCAATAAGGGGCACCATCCTCAAACTGAACAGAATAAAGAATTGAAAAGGAAGCAAAACTCTTAACTGTATTGTGAAATTCTGAATCAAAACATGCCTGATTAGTCCTCCTACCTTATAAAAAGTCAACTCAGCTACCTGGTTTTCTGACTCAGTATCTTTCCTCTAATGCTATTTAACACACCTGCCCCACCTTTTGCCACTGTGCACTAAGTTTGGTACTATTATCACCTTTCCTGGATATCCTTGATGATTTTCTTTGTTCTTCTGCCGGTCCATTTGGTGCTCTATGACAGTGTGGAGTGTGTCTCTTTTTACCCATAAAAGAGTGCTGCTTGGAATCTCGTGTCTTATAAATTTTCTCTGGGAAATGGAATACCCGTTAAAATTATGAGATGGACATAATTTCATCCATGTCTACAATCTGAGACAGATGATGTTTTCTACTCAATACCATTTTAACTTAATGCACCAAAAATTTGTCTTATTCTTCTAACAAATTCCCACATAAACTGATTCCTTAAGTACTCTTTGGACAACTTGTCAGACATGTGGACACATTCACTTGGGATGCTTGTGTCACTTACATAATAAAAGAACAAAATATTCTTGCAACATGTATTCAGGAAAATTAAAACCTTATGTTAGCTTAAGAAAAATAATCCTAGGGCACCTGGGTGGCTCAGTGGGTTAAGCCTGTGCCTTCAGCTCAGGTCATGATCTCAGGGTCCTGGGATCGAGCCCCATATGGGGCTCTCTGCTGAGCAGGGAGCCTGATTCCCCCTCTCTCTCTGCCTACTTGTGATCTGTCTCTGTCAAATAAATAAAATCTTAAAAAAAAATAATAATCCTATAAAACAGCCATTGCAGAAAACATACACACAGAAAAAATGAATAAATGTTAGATTTTGTGGCAAATATATGCTTTCAAAATGCCTCAACAAAATTAAAATTCACTTTTTATAATTAATCATTAATTAGTATTATTTAAATTATTATTTACATGAATTTATATGATATACAAATTCATGTAATTTATAATTATATAATGCAAGCTATACAATAAAGGGAATGATGCTTCTAAATTATTAGATAAAAATATATTTTGAAGAAACATTTGACTTCAGCAATACCCTAGGATTTTATGAATTTGTATAACAGCAGGGAATCATGATATGCATTAACATGATATGGAGTAACAGGAAGACCATACAGTCTTCAAAAATTACAGTGGATAGCTGAAAGGGAAGGAGCAGTGATAGTGCCCAAAACTGCCATATTTTTTTTTAAGATTTTATTTATTTATTTGACAGTTAGATCACAAGTAGGCAGAGGGGCAAGCAGAGAGAGGAAGGGAAGCAGGTTCCCTGCTGAGCAGAGAGCCCCATGCGGGGCTCAATCCCAAGACCCTGGGACCATGACCTGAGCTGAAAGCAGAGGCTTTAACCCACTGAGCCACCCAGGTGCCCCCTGCCATATGTTTTTAAAGACAGTAGACAATAAAGTGAATGCTGCAGAAAATAAAGAAGGCATATGGAAAGAGAGTGCTCTCACCTACACCTGTAAATGAAGATTATGCTGAATAAATATGTAACGTCATTAGTGCACATAAAAATGAAATAGGAATACTGAAAATCTTTATGCTTTTATGCAACATAAACTATTGTTTTTTATCATTAACCATTTATGTATCTCCATAATTATAGCTATTTTCCATCACTGGGAAGTAACATAATTTAGTCTAGAACTGACAGAATGGTAAGATCACTCTTCTAATTCTTGCATTAAGGAATACTGATGTTGGAGTGTTTGGCTGGCTCAGTTGGTATAGTGTGTGACTCTCAATTTAGGGTTATGAGTTCAAGACCCACATGGGGTGCAGAGATTACTTAAAAATAAAATGTTTATAAAAAAAAGAAATACTGATGTGTTTCATATAATTAGTAATTGTGAGCCTTGGTGTCCTTGATTATTGATTTTTATTTAAATGATAATATAATTCCTATACTGTATGCTTCTTGTCTAAATATGAAAAAAATACAATGCTTCATCTAAAATGCTTTCTTAAATTACAGAGTGCTACACTGGTAGATATTTTTGCTTCAAGATACTAAAACAACAGTATAATTCAAATGGGAGGTCTTTTTGCAATAATGATCTATTGAAGAATTTCGGGTACGCTGGCAGAGAATGATTATTTTTCTTTTACAACAAAGAAGAATTATTAATTCTAGTTTCATATTTGCACAAAATTGCCATCAGCTCTATAGTGTGATGTAAACAGGATGTGAGTGAATGCTAGAGACCAAGTACTGGGAGGTCTCCAGAAACACTTTTATAATTATAGATTGAACAAACTCCTTGACGCAACAATAACATAAGAAATATTTATAAATATTTGGTATGTAAAAAAATATTCCATTTTAATTAAACATAATTTTTACACAGTTATTACTGTGTTTGTTAAAATATGAGGGTTTCCCAAAGAAATAGAAAGAATGATAATAAATTAGTATCAAAAGTTATATGCAATTAAACATACCTTTTACACAATTATTTTTTGTTTATTATTATACGTGTTTGTTAAAATATGAGTGCTTCCCAAGGAAATAAAAAGAATAAACAGAAATTATTATCAACAGTTATATGCCAATAAGTGAAGCAACCTAGAAAAAATGGATTCATTCCTTGAAACCTATAAACTTCTGAAACTCAATGAGGAAGAAAACGACAACCTGAATAGAGCAATAGCTAGTAACGAGATTGAAACAGTAATCAAAAATTTCCCAAAAAACCAGAATTCAGGACCTGACAGATTCCCTGGAGAATTCTACAAAAATTCAAAGAAGCAATAATATCTATTCTCCTGAAGTCCTTCCAAAAGATAGAAAGAGAAGGTAAACTTCCAGACTCTTTTTACGAAGCCAGCATTACCTGATTGATCCTCAAACCAGGCAAAGACCCCACCAAACAGGAGAATTTCAGACCAATATCCCTGAGGAATATGGATGCCAAGATCCTCAACAAGATCCTAGCTAACAGGATCCAACAGTACATTAAAAAGTTTGTCCACCATGACCAGGGGTGATTTATCCATGGGATGCAAGGGTGGTTCAACATTCCCAAATCAATCAATTTGACCCAACAAATCAATAAGAGAAGAGAGAAGAACCACACGGTCCTCTGTCAATTGATGCAGAAAAAGCATTTGACAAGATACAGCATCCATTCCTGATTAAAATGATTCAAAGTACAGGGACAGAGGGAATATTCCTCAACTTCATAAAATATATCTATGAAACACCCCCAGCGAGTATCATCCTCAATGGGGAAAAGCTGACAGCCTTCCCTTTGAGATCAGGAACATGATAAGGATGCCCACTCTCACCATCAACATAGTACTAGAAATCCCAATACTTTTTCAACACTACTAGAACTTGTTCAACATAGCACTAGAAGTCCTAGCAACATCAATCAGACAACAAAAATAAAGAAGGTATTCAAATTGGCAAAGAAGAAGTCAAACTCTCTTCGCAGATGGCATCTTACTTTATATGAAAAACCCAAAAGACTCCACCCCCAAACTACCAGAACTCATGTAGCAATTCAGTAATGTGGGAGGATACAAAAATCTATGTGCAGAAATAGGTTGCTTTCTTATACACTAACAATGAAAAAATAAAAAGAGGAATTAGGGAATCGATTCCATTTACTATAGCACCAAAAACCGTAAGATACCTGGGAATAAACCTAATCAAAGAGGTAAAGAATCTGTACTCAAGGAACTACAGAATACTCATGAAAGAAATTGAAGAAGACACAAAAAGATGAAAGAGCATTCCATGCTCATGGATCAGAAGAATAAACATTGTTAAAATGTTTATACTGCCTAGAACCATCTATACTTTCAAAGCCATCCTCACCAAGATTTCACCAGCATTTTTCAAAGAACTGGAACAAACAATCCTAAAATCTGTATGGAACCAGAAGAGACCCCAAATTGCTAAGGAAATGTTGAAAAAGAAAAGCAAAACTGGGGCACCAATTGCCTGATTTCAAGCTTTACTACAAAGCTGTGATTATCAAGTCAGCATGGTACTGGCATAAACACAGACTACACCAATGGAACAGAGTTGAGAGCCCAGATATGGACCCTCAACTCTATGTCAAATAATCTTTGAGAAAGCAGGAAAAAAATACACAGTGGAAAAAAGTCTCTTCAATAAATGGTGCTGGGAAAATTGGACAGCTGTGTGTAGAAGAATGAAATTTGACCATTCTCTTATGCCATACACAAAGATAAACTCAAAATGGATAAAAGACCTCAATGTGAGGCAGGAATCTATCAAAATCCTAGAGGAGAACATAGGCAGTCACCTCTTTGACATCAGCCACAGCAACTTCTTTCAAGATATGTCTGCCTCCAAAGGCAAAGGAAACAAAAGCAAAAATAAACTTTCGGGATTCATCAAGATCAAAAGCTTCTGCACATCAAAGGAAACATTCAACAAAACAAAGAGGAAACCCATGGAATGGGAGAAGACATTTATAAATGATACTACAGACAAAGGGCTGATATCCAAGATCTATAAAGAACTCCTCAAACTCAACACACACAAAACAGATATTCACATTAAAAAATGGGCAGAAGACATGAACAGACACTTCTCCAAAGAAGACATACATATGGCTAACAGACACATGAAAAAATGTTCATCATCATTAGGCATCAGGGAGATTCAAATCAAAACCGCATTGAGATACCACCTTACACCAGTTACAATGGCCAAAATCAACAAGACAGTAAACAACAAGTATTGGAGAGGATGTGGAGAAAGGGGAAGCCTCTTACACTGTTGGTGCGAATGCAAGTTGGTGTAGTCACTTTGAAAAACTGTGGAGATTCCTTAAGCAATTAAAAACAGAGCTACCCTATGACCCTGCAATTGCACTACTAGGTATTTACCCCAAAGATGCAGATGTAGTGAAAAGAAGGGTCATTTGTACCCCAATGTTCATAGCAGCAATGGCCACAGTCGCCAAACTCGAAAGAGCCAAGATGCCCTTCAAAAGACGAATGGATCAAGAAGATATGGTCCATATATACAATGGAGTATTATGCCTCTATCAGAAAGGATGAATAGCCAGCTTTTGTACCAACATGGACAGAACTGGAGGAGATTATGCTAAGTGAAATAAGTCAAGCAGAGAATGTCAATTTTCTTGGGGTTTCACTTACTTGTGGAGCATTAGGAATAACACGGAGGACATGAGGAGATGGAGAAGAGAAATGAGTTGGGGGAAATCAGAGGGGATGACAAACCATGAAAGACTGTGGACTCTGAGAAACAAACTGAGGGTTTTGGAAGAGAGGGGGATGAGGGGTTGGGTGAGCCTGGCGGTGGGTATTAAGGAAGGCATGTATGGCATGGAGCCCTGGGTGTGGTGCATAAAAATGAATTTTGGAACACTGAAAACAATTAAATTAAATTTTAAAAATGAGTGTTTTCTAGTGTCAATTTATTTATCCAATAATAATAATGAAAATAATGATAATGATAATGATAATAATGATAAAAATATAGATAAGAAGGGACAATGCACAAGCACAATGCTTTGGACTGGGTACAATCAAGCCTTTCAAGATTCTCTCCTCACAAGATTTGTATTTTCCATCTACTAAAAGACATGATTTCCCAACAAAATTTTTTTTTAGTGGTACCTAGACCCCCATCACCAAGACCAGTACTGCTTTATTGGCAAGAGATTAGTTATCTTAAATAACAAATCATTTCATTTCTGAGAGACACACAGGCTGAAAACCAACATCAAGATGGATTTCCAAGTTTCAAGGTTGTATAATGGGAATTTTTACAAAACTTAGCCTTCGGCAAATTTTATTAAAAGTAAATCTTGGCAGCAGCAATATTCAGATTTCTGTAACTCTTGCTGGCTGTTCCTACTGGTTACCTCACTTTTCTGCTTGAATAGAATTAAAGATAAATTCTAAGATTTGTTTGGAAGCTAGGGAAACCTAATGAATAATTTCATTTTTTTAATTTGTATTTTATTGGCCCCGTTTGTGAATATCTGAATTCATTGTATTATTTGCTAACCACTGTGTATTTCCCAAAGATTGGCTGAAAACAGTTTAAACAGGGCTGTAGGAGCCAAATTCCTTCTCAAATAAACCAAACTTTATTTTCTTGTGAATTTTTATACTTTCTTGAGATAAAATATTTTAACAAATAAAACAGTGGATTCCTCATACTGTGCGAATAAGAACAGTGATGTGGGAAAAGAAGAATGTTTTAGGTACAGAGCCTTTTGTAGGTCCAAGGTATCCTTTGAGAATCCATGGAATTGTGTAAATCTGCACTTTGTAAGACTGGATCTTTGTTTCCTCAGACTCTGAGCCCAATTAGCCTTTTGTGTTCCATCTCCCGGGACAGAAATACTAATAAATAAGGTCCCTTTGGATTCCTGAATTCTGACTCGCATTCTGTCCTTGATAGCAGGCCTCAGTATTAAAGACAGAAACAAAATTGATCAAGAATTTTGTTCCATGACTTTCACAGGAAATTGCTGGGTTAGTGAAAGCAACCAGCATTCCCTAACAGATAGATGAAGGAGTCTGTCATAAAATGACTGATCTGAGTCCGTAGAAAATATGGTATATGAAGCATTTAACTTGGGTTAATAATTAATTATACTTACAGGTTCACTTTAGAAAATTCCAACAACACTATATGGTCCTAAAGATTTAGAGACTGCAATGATCAATCCAATGATTTTTCTTTTTACTATCATATTATGTGGGGTATTCATGAATTTTGTCAACAAGGGATGCATAATATGATTCCTTTTTGCAGAATTACAGCCCCTTGTGTGTATTATTCTGCTTTCACTCTGTAGTTCAAAATTGGGCTGAGCAGTTTAAACAGGTGCGAACAAGTGCAGAGTGATGAGCTCTTTGAGCGGCTCTCCACACATTCTGGGACTGGTTAAGAACCATTGGACGGATAAGGTCCTACCTTGCCAAGAAGAAAATCTCCCCAAATAGGAACAGATGTTAATATGGGCAAAATGTTCTGTAACAATAAAATTTTTATTTAAACATTTATAGGAATTCTTTTATTCCCCAAAATGCTTTAGCATTGTTTCATGCAATGATCATTTTTGCTGCAGAACTTCTGTCATTGCAAGGTAACCAATAAACTGCTGCATAATAGAGAACAATAAAATTTAGAAAATAATCTCTTGGAATTATTGTATGTGGATCTCACAGATAATGCAGTTTCGTTTAAAGATTTGATTTAAAGTAACCCTATAACAAGATATTATGTGAAACTTATTTGGAAAGATAGTACTTATCTGAGGAATCTCCGAAATAGCCTTTGTACATAAACTGGTCTTCAAGGCAGCTGATATTCTCAGGTGCACATCCACTAATTTTTCAACACTTTAAGAATTTCCTCTGCCACATCATTTTGGATAAATTTAAATGCACTCTCGAAAGTAAAAAGTCACATTTTTTAAAAGATTTTATTTATTTGTCAGAGATGGAAGAGAAAGAGGGAGAGAGCATAAGCAGGGAGAGCAGCAGGCAAAAGGAGAAGCAGATACCCCATTGAGCAAGGAGTCCAATTCAGCACTCAATCCCAGAACTCTGGGATCATGCCCCAGTCCAAAGGCAGATCCCTGTCTTAACCACCCAGGCATCCCTACAAATCATATTTAAAAAGTGTTTTTCTAAAACAGACCCATATATCAATGGAACAGAATAGAGAGCCCAGAAATAGACTCTCAACTCTATGGTCAACTAATCTTCGACAAAGCAGGAAAGAATGTCCAATGGAAAAAAGACAGCCTCTTCAATAAATGGTGCTGGGAAAATTGGACAGCCACATGCAGAAAAATGAAATTGGACCATTTCCTTACACCACACACAAAAATAGACTCAAAATGGATGAAGGACCTCAATGTGTGAAAGGAATCCATCAAAATCCTTGAGGAGAACACAGGCAGCAACCTCTTCGACCTCAGCCGCAGCAACATCTTCCTAGGAACAACACAAAAGGCAAGGGAAGCAAGGGCAAAAATGAACTATTGGGATCTCATCAAGATCAAAAGCTTTTGCACAGCAAAGGAAACAGTTAACAAAATCAAAAGACAACTGACAGAATGGGAGAAGATATTTGCAAACGACATATCAGATAAAGGACTAGTGTCCAGAATCTATAAAGAACTTAGCAAACTCAACACCCAAAGAACAAATAATCCTGTCAAGAAATGGGCAGAGGACATGAACAGACATTTCTGCAAAGAGGACATCCAGATGGCCAACAGACACATGAAAAAGTGCTCCATATTACTCGGCATCAGGGAAATACAAATCCAAACCACAATGAGATATCACCTCACACCAGTCAGAATGGCTAAAATCAACAAGTCAGGAAATGACAGATGCTGGCGAGGATGCGGAGAAAGGGGAACCCTTCTACACTGTTGGTGGGAATGCAAGCTAATGCAACCTCTCTGGAAAACAGCATGGAGGTTCCTCAAAATGTTGAAAATAGAACTGCCCTATGACCCAGCAATTGCACTATTGGGTATTTACCCTAAAGATACAAACGTAGTGATCCAAAGGGGCACGTGTACTTGAATGTTTATAGCAGCAATGTCCACAATAGCCAAACTATGGAAAGAACCTAGATGTCCATCCACAGATGAATGGATCAAGAAGATGTGGTATATATACACAATGGAATAATATGCAGCCATCAAAAGAAATGAAATCTTGCCATTTGCGACAACATGGATGGAACTAGAGGGTATCATGCTTAGCAAAATAAGTCAAGCGGAGAAAGACAACTATCATATGATCTCCCTGATATGAAGAAGTGGTGATGCAACATGGGGGCTTAAGTGGGTACGAGAAGAATAAATGAAAGAAGATGGGATTGGGAGGGAGACAAACCATAAGTGACTCTTAATCTCACAAAACAAACTGAGGGTTGCTGGGGGGGAGGGGGTTTGGGAGAAGGGGGTGGTATTATGGACATTGGGGAGGGTATGTGTTTTGGTGAGTGCTGTGAAGTGTGTAAACCTGGTGATTCACAGACCTGTACCCCTGGGGATAAAAATATATGTTTATAAAAAATAAAAAATTATATTAAAAAAAAAAAGAAAAACAAATGAAAAAAAAAGTGTTTTTCTAGTGGAATGTAAATTGAATGAATAATTTTCAGGGCATGATCTCAATAGTGAGTTATCACTAGCTTTCATCAGCTTCAGAATACTTTCTAATTGTTTTTAGATGATCTTGTCCCCTTAAATATATGTATTAATGGTAATTAATGACTAACAAAAAGGTGATTTAGCATTATGTTTATTTGCAAAACACCTACTTATTAGCACAGCATATTTTTCATACAGTTACTAATTTAAGTATTTCAGAAACTTCCAGGTTACAGTTTAGATGTGACACTATCAAAATTTAATTTTAGAAATTGGTATATGAATGATATATTTCAATTATTACTGATTCTTTGCTTTACATTTGTTATATCTTCTTTCATTTGGAAAACACTGAAATAACTGAAATAACAAGAAAGTTTTAGAATTTCAAACAGGAGAAAAGCTAATTTCAAATGCAAACTTACTGTTTTTTTCCTCGAAAATGGTATCTACACACTATGTTGTTTGTGAGTTTAAATATAAACTCACAGGGCACCTGGGTGGCTCAGTGAGTTAAAGCCTCTGCCTTTGGCTCAGGTCATGATCCCAGAGTCCAGAGATCCAGCCCCACATCAGGCTCTCCGCTCAGCAGGGAGCCTGCTTCTCCCCTCTCTCTCTGCCTGCCTCTCTGCCTACTTGTGATCTCTGTCCATTAAATAAATAAAATCTCTAAAGTAAATGAATAAATATAAATTCACAGAAAATATTTTAATTCCATTCCATGCATTGTATATGACATCAAAAAAGTTGAATGACAAAACCAAAAACATACAACTAAAATATGTTTCCATCAAGTATGCAACATATATTTGACTAATTGAAATCTTCAATACCCCTGGGGATAAAAATATATGTTTATAAAAAATAAAAATTATATTTAAAAAATTAATTAATTAATTAATTAAAAAATGATAATAATAAATAAAATCCTAGCTCCAGGCAAGGAAAAAAAAATAAAAGAAATCTTCAATTATTAACAGTATCGCTGCCATATAAGCTCAAATGTACTTCTCTAGACAAACAAGTATAAAAATAACAGTATGCTGTACTTTGTCAAATGCTTTTTCAGCATCTATTGAGTATCATATGGTTCTTGTTCTTACTTTTATTGATGTGTTGTACCACATTGACTGATTTGCAGATGTTGAACCAACCTTGCAGCCCTGGAATAAATCCCACTTGGTCGTGGTGAATAATCTTTTTAATGTACTGTTGAATCCTATTGGCTAGTATTTTGTTGAGTATTTTCGCATCTGTGTTCATCAAGGATATTGGTCTATAGCTCTTTTTTGGTGGGTTCCTTGTCTGGTTTTGGGAACAAGGTGATGCTGGCCTCATAAAATGAGTTTGGAAGTTTTCCTTCCATTTCTATTTTTTGGAAAGTTTTAGGAGAATAGGAATTAGTTCTTCTTTAAATGTTTGGTAGAATTCCCCCGGGAAGCCGTCTGGCCCTGGGCTTTTGTTTGTTTGGAGATTTTTAATGACTGTTTCAATCCCCTTACTGGTTATGGGTCTGTTCAGGCTTTCTATTTCTTCCTGGTTCAGTTGAGGTAGTTTATATGTTTCTAGGAATGCATCCATTTCTTCCAGATTGTCAAATTTATTGCCGTAGAGTTGCTCATAGTATGTTCTTATAATAGTTTGTATTTCTTTGGTGTTGGTTGTGATCTCTCCTCTTTCATTCATGATTTTATTTATTTGGGTCCTTTCTCTTTTCTTTTTGATAAGTCGGGCCAGGGGTTTATCAATTTTATTAATTCTTTCAAAGAACCAGCTCCTACTTTCGTTGATTTGTTCTATTGTTTTTTTGGTTTCTATTTCATTGATTTCTGCTCTGATCTTTATGATTTCTCTTCTCCTGCTAGGCTTAGGGTTTCTTTCTTGTTCTTTCTCCAGCTCCTTTAGGTGTAGGGTTAGATTGTGTACCTGAGACCTTTCTTGTTTCTTGAGAAAGGCTTGTACCGCTATATATTTTCCTCTCAGGACTGCCTTTGTTGTGTCCCACAGATTTTGAACCGTTGTATTTTCATTATCATTTGTTTCCATGATTTTTTTCAATTCTTCTTTAATTTCCCGGTTGACCCATTCATTCTTTAGAAGGATGCTGTTTAGTCTCCATGTATTTTGGTTCTTTTCAAACTTCCTTTTGTGGTTGAGTTCTAGCTTTAGAGCATTGTGGTCTGAAAATATGCAGGGAATGATCCCAATCTTTTGATACCGGTTGAGTCCTGATATAGGACCGAGGATGTGATCTATTCTGGAGAATGTTCCATGTGCACTACAGAAGAATGTGTATTCTGTTGCTTTGGGATGAAATGTACAGCATCCCTTCCTGATCAAAACACTTCAAATTGTAGGGATAGAGGGCACATACCTCAATATCATCAAAGCCATCTATGAAAAACCCACCGCAAATACCATTCTCAATGGAGAAAAACTGAAAGCTTTTCCGCTAAGGTCAGGAACATGGCAGGGATGTCCATTATCACCACTGCTATTCAACATAGTACTAGAGGTCCTAGCCTCAGCAATCAGACAACAAAAGGAAATTAAAGGCATCCAAATCGGCAAAGAAGAAGTCAAATTATCACTCTTCGCAGATGATATGATACTATATGTGGAAAACCCAAAAGACTCCACTCCAAAACTGCTAGAACTTATACAGGAATTCAGTAAAGTGTCAGGATATAAAATCAATGCACAGAAATCAGTTGCATTTCTCTACACCAACAGCAAGACAGAAGAAAGGGAAATTAAGGAGTCAATCCCATTTACAATTGCACCCCAAACCATAAGATACCTAGGAATAAACCTAACCAAAGAGACACAGAATCTATACTCAGAAAACTATAAAGTACTCATGAAAGAAATTGAGGAAGACACAAAGAAATGGAAAAATGTTCCATGCTCCTGGATTGGAAGAATAAATATTGTGAAAATGTCTATGCTACCTAAAGCAATCTACACATTTAATGCAATTCCTATCAAAGTACCATCCATCTTTTTCAAAGAAATGGAACAAATAATTCTAAAATTTATATGGAACCAGAAAAGACCTCGAATAGCTAAAGGGATATTGAAAAAGAAAGCCAACGTTAGTGGCATCACATTCCCGGACTTCAAGCTCTATTACAAAGCTGTCATCATCAAGACAGCATGGTACTGGCACAAACAGACCCATAGATCAATGGAACAGAATAGAGAGCCCAGAAATAGACTCTCAACTCTATGGTCAACTAATCTTCGACAAAGCAGGAAAGAATGTCCAATGGAAAAAAGACAGCCTCTTCAATAAATGGTGCTGGGAAAATTGGACAGCCACATGCAGAAAAATGAAATTGGACCATTTCCTTACACCACACACAAAAATAGACTCAAAATGGATGAAGGACCTCAATGTGCGAAAGGAATCCATCAAAATCCTTGAGGAGAACACAGGCAGCAACCTCTTCGACCTCAGCCGCAGCAACATCTTCCTAGGAACAACACAAAAGGCAAGGGAAGCAAGGGCAAAAATGAACTATTGGGATCTCATCAAGATCAAAAGCTTTTGCACAGCAAAGGAAACAGTTAACAAAATCAAAAGACAACTGACAGAATGGGAGAAGATATTTGCAAACGACATATCAGATAAAGGACTAGTGTCCAGAATCTATAAAGAACTTAGCAAACTCAACACCCAAAGAACAAATAATCCTGTCAAGAAATGGGCAGAGGACATGAACAGACATTTCTGCAAAGAGGACATCCAGATGGCCAACAGACACATGAAAAAGTGCTCCATATCACTCGGCATCAGGGAAATACAAATCCAAACCACAATGAGATATCACCTCACACCAGTCAGAATGGCTAAAATCAACAAGTCAGGAAATGACAGATGCTGGCGAGGATGCGGAGAAAGGGGAACCCTTCTACACTGTTGGTGGGAATGCAAGCTAATGCAACCTCTCTGGAAAACAGCATGGAGGTTCCTCAAAATGTTGAAAATAGAACTGCCCTATGACCCAGCAATTGCACTATTGGGTATTTACCCTAAAGATACAAACGTAGTGATCCAAAGGGGCACGTGTACTCGAATGTTTATAGCAGCAATGTCCACAATAGCCAAACTATGGAAAGAACCTAGATGTCCATCCACAGATGAATGGATCAAGAAGATGTGGTATATATACACAATGGAATACTATGCAGCCATCAAAAGAAATGAAATCTTGCCATTTGCGACAACATGGATGGAACTAGAGGGTATCATGCTTAGCAAAATAAGTCAAGCGGAGAAAGACAACTATCATATGATCTCCCTGATATGAAGAAGTGGTGATGCAACATGGGGGCTTAAGTGGGTACGAGAAGAATAAATGAAAGAAGATGGGATTGGGAGGGAGACAAACCATAAGTGACTCTTAATCTCACAAAACAAACTGAGGGTTGCTGGGGGGAGGGGGTTTGGGAGAAGGGGGTGGTATTATGGACATTGGGGAGGGTATGTGCTTTGGTGAGTGCTGTGAAGTGTGTAAACCTGGTGATTCACAGACCTGTACCCCTGGGGATAAAAATATATGTTTATAAAAAATTAAAAAATAAAAATAAAAATAACAGTATGTGGGGTGCCTGGGTGGCTCAGTGGGTTAAAGCCTCTGCCTTCAGCTTGTGTCATGATCCCAGGGTCCTTGGATGGAGCCCCACATGTGGTTCTCTGCTCAGCGGGGAGCCTGCTTCCTCCTCTCTCTGCTTGCCTCTCTGCCTACTTGTGATCTTTGTCAAATAAATAAATGAATCTTTAAAAAAAAAATAACAGTATGCCATATCTTAGATATTTGCCAAACTCCAGTAGGAACTGAATGTCAGAATGTAGGCAAGCAATCTGAACAATGTTACTGAGCTTCTGGAGCCAGAGGGAATATTAAATACTGCTTTACTGCAAGCATGTTAGGGCCAGAAGACTGTCTGCAATGATATTCCTTTTAAAGAACAGATCAGAGATACATAAAAAGACAGAGATCCAAGCCACTCCAGTAAGTCACTGTGCTTTATTTGAACAATTGTATCTGGGAAAGATGGATATATAACTTCCAGTAAGAAGCAGTTGTGGTTAGCAGTCTTCGGGTTTTGGACTAATTTAAAGAAACCTGATCTTTTATTCTACATTGAATGAAAAGAACTGCATATTAACTAGAAGGAAAAGAACATTTTGCATTCTAGAAAATTAGTAACTGAACATAGTATATTTAGAGTATATACTCTATGTAGACAGATTAGTATGCTATATAATCATTATTCAAAGTGTTAACACAAAGAAATAGTAGATATGAACCAACAGATGAGATTTGAATACAAGGGGTTCAAAAAATCAATAAATACTGCAACTCGAAACAACAAAAGGAGAGGATCCCAACTTAAACCAATATTTATATCCACACTTACCAAAGAGTTTTAGCAATGCTCTATGTTTAAGGATTTCATGTTATTAGCAGAGCCTACATGTATAAAATTTTAATTTGACATTTATTAATTTGGGTCTTTGTTAGTCATTAGTAAACTGTGTATCATTTATTACCTGATCATAATTGTCATTCTTAATAAATTCTGTATTGCTCTCTAAATCATGAGTTACTGAGCCTGCTCAGATATTATCTGATAATTATTTAAACTGGGTTGATTAAGATGAATGACTCAAGAAAAGTAAATTAAATTTAAGGGAAAACATGGCTAATAACTATTATTCCCTGACTATGCAATGTATTATAATGACATTCATATTTTTCTTCTATTTTGTGTGTCTGCTCTATTTCAATCCCTTACCATTAAATTCAGGAACTGAGCACAGCAACCTACTGCAGTAAGAAAGAATAATGGATTATTAGAGCCTAATAATCTTGAGGTGAGGTAATTTCAAGTGAAAATCTGAAGTTTACTTGGGGAATCCTGTTGAAATAGTGAACTTTGATGTGTTAGAAAATTACTATAATCAGTCGATTCTTTTTTTCCTTGCAGTCATTTCACCATTAGGTCTGAGTTAGCTGATCTCAGTGTGGCACTAAGCAGAAAAGGGAAACTCTAATGTACAGGGCATTTCCAAAGACAAAGCAAAAGAGGAAATGTATAGCAGGATGGAGAGACTTTGGAAATAAAATAAATAAGATGATTATAGTACTCAAAAACGCCCAGTTAGGTGGGGGGAAAAAAAACAAAACATAGGAAAATATAAGCTGGGACTCCATGTCCTCACTGCATCCAGCAGTGTTGGGGAGTAACAGAAAAATCAGAGTTTAAGATGGAGACTAATTAATAAGTAGCAACTGGTAGTTTGATCTCCCATAGGCTCTTTCTGGTGTGCAAGAGACCAGTGTGCCACACAAAAGACATAACTGTGCAGAGAGAATTAGTGAATGCTCGATAATATGAGGTCACCCAAGAAAGCCACAAAACACAGAAACCTCATGTTTGAAGGAAAAAAGGCAAGCAAGCACCTGGACTTCTGCAACGAGTGTTAACATGATATCTAAAAGACCTGGTAATAATAGTCACATGATGAGAGTCCCCACTGCAAAGTCACTAGGATGTAATTATGACCACCCATCGTCCAGTAAATTCAACAAAGACGTAGGTTTGGACCACAGTCTTTACCTCTACCATCAAGAGGGTACTATTCCCGGGAGGAAAGATGAGAAAGGTATACATACCTCTGATAAGAAAATAGCATATGAATTAAAATTGTTTACTAATAAGAACTTGAATAACATGAAGAAAAGACAATTTTGATCTCTTCACAGTAAAAAGTTTCAACTTGTAAGACACTGGCTGACAAATTAGTTTCAATTCATTGACAAAGATCAACTGGCAATTTCACCAAGTTAACTGGTAAAATCAATCCAAATGTACTATTTCATTATGTGCATGCTCAACTCCAGGTAAAAGAGAGTTGGAACAATGCTTAAATTTCCCCCATGGAAAATTACATAAAGAGAAGAAAGAGATAGCTTATTTATACTGACCATCTTTAGCACTTATTTTTTTTTTAACAGGGAAACAAAATTTAACAGTTGTACCCAAGTAATAGTTTTAAAAAAGCATTAATATATTTTCTGAAAAATGACCAATTATAGATAATGAGTGGCTTACTTTTATCTTAATCCCCAGTATTATAGGTTTTAGAGGGCAAAATTTAACCATTATATTGTGCTAAATTTATTCCAGATCTTAACCCCTTACTATATAATTATTTTGTGTTGTCCTTTAGAAAAGCAATTTAATTCAGCCTTCCATTTTTGTTTTTGTTTTTTTTTTTTTCTTTCAACAGACCAATAATTTCCTCTTTGCTTTTGGGGTCAGAAAACTTCAGATATTTGGAGAAGACACTGAGAGTATTTTAGAAGTGTAAACAACATTGTTAAATTGAGAGACAAACACATGATAACTTTTAACATGGCCACAATTTACTTTAAAATAGCTCTAAAAAAGAGAATGTTGTGATTACCAGTCACCTAACTTGTAATTCAGTTACTGCTAAGCACTGTGGTTGCAAACAACCTCTCTGATTCTAGCAAGGACCATCTTTGAAAGGCAGTATATCGGGGACAAAAACAAATTCATACTTTGGATTTTTTCTCACCAAATTTTACTGAAAGTTCACTCAATTTTTGTTATTCAAATTTGAATTAATTGTATCTGTGTGTACTATTTCAAGAGGTTTCTCAGAAAGGGTGAAGTAGAAAAGAAAGTTTTCAAGCTTTGCCACTCTATGGATTCCTCTTCTATTGCTACAGTAGAAAATGTTCTTTAAAGCACCTATCTTTGTGTAGCCACTGTGTGGAGCAACTCTGATACGAACAAGCCAACCTGGGGCAGGGGAGCTAGTACAGCTCCTGAGCTCCCTTTTTTTCCTTCTCAGACTACTTCATGGGCCACCATCACCAAGACACACAGCCCATGATTTCCAAGGAGAGAAACACTGAATTTATTTTTGTAAACTTTAAGAAGAGTTTCTGAAAACTGACATGTTTAGTCACTCTGGCAAACTCTGTGCCTTCTTCACTGAACTTCACTAGTATTTAAACCCTGTTCCATCACCATCCTAAATACAGCAGGTTCCTTTCTGGGTGTGATTCTTTTCTTCCTGGAATGATTATTTACTCCACCACAACTGTATTCTTTCTATCTCCTCACTCCCTACCACAGCTTAAATGATCCTGACTTAATGTGCAGTTCCCACTTCAGGAGAACATATTTGAAGCATCTAAGGTCACCTTTGTCTTCAAGTGATTCTGAAAATGGCTATTTTTAGAACTCGAACTTCTAGAAAAGTTGCAAAATTCAGAATCAAACAGTCTCCATGTTTTATACATATCAAAATTCTTTCTAGGCATGACTTCATATAAAAGGGGACAACTACTTATCATGGAATGTTGTAGAGATCTCAAGTTTTACAGGTTGGATTTCAAAAGATTTTCCTTATGAGACTACAGGGGATCTTCAAATTAAATCATAGGAACTCATGGGGTGCCTAGGTGGCTTAATAGTTGAGCATCTACCTTTGACTGGGGTCCTAATTCCTACATTCTGGGACTGAGCCCCATGTTGGGCTCCCAGCTCAGTGGGGAGCCTGCTTCTCCTTCTCTAGCTCCCCAGCGCTTGTGTTCCCTCTCTCACTATCTCTCTCTAATATAAATAAAACATTTAATAAATAAATATAATTTTTTATATTTATAAATATTTATATATTTATAAAAAATATAAATTTACTTAGTAAGTAAGTAAATAAATAAATAAATCATAGGACATCAGAAGGGTAAAATTACAAGTTATTTAATTAAAATGTCTACCACACATCTGAAAGTTTACACACATTTTTGGAATTTTCCAAGTCTCCTTCTGGCATTCCTGCATGTTTGCTTAATACCCTATACTGTATGCTGTCATGCATCACAAATACTTACTAGAATATAGTCTGATTACCTGTATGTCAACTATAAATAATAGGATCTTTGACAATAAACATTTCATCCTTACCCTTGTTGGTCTAGCACGTAGTAAACTCCCTAGAATAAAGTACATGTGCACGAAACAGTCTTCCTCCACTCCACCACCCATCTCTAATCTTACATTCTCTCCATAATTTCTTCACTGATTTTTTTCATCTTAAAGGTCTTATTAATATTTGCACTATATACATTTCAATTATTTTTTCCATGTATACTGTTGCTAAAATAAACCTCATGTGGACTGGGATTTTTTTTTATTATTCTTTGTACAGTATGTATTAAATAGCTCTGTTCCATAACAGATGCTCAATGAGTTTTTCTTTTACCAATAAATGAAGGTAGACGGAATGCAGAGGAAAAAAATAAGTGAATGAGACAGAAAGTAGAAGGGTTTATATAAGGACAAACTTTCACAAAGATGATCTTAAAAAGGAGAACTTAAGCAAATATATTTATTCTTAAACGTTATACCACAGGTTACAAAATCCTGTCCTGTTGACTTCTGTTTGGTTCACAGATTTGCCCTGCCCCTCAGGGGAGGGGCATGTTGCCAACTGATTTCACATTATAAAAAAAAGAAACAAACAAAAACCTAGATTTCTTTGGTTTGTTTTAAAAAATGTGATGTTTGGTCACATTTAACACCACTGCCACTTGCTGAAGTAGAGCTGATCCTTCAGTTAGGCACACATCCTACAATTCCCTATTGCCTTCGATGGTCTGCTCTCTTTACTCAGTTATGTTCTTGAGCTAAGAACTACTGAAATTCAAATTTTTCATCCATACTCTGTGAGAGAAATTTAGTTCTTGTTATTACCAATTATTTCTAGAATACCAGTTGTTTTGTAAGAAACTACTATGTTATTTTTCTACTGCTGTATGACAAATCACCACATATTTAGTAGCTGAGAAAATCCGATATTATCTCATAAGATTCCATGGATCAGAAGTCCAGGCATGAGATAGGAGGCTCCTCAGTTCAGGTTCTCACCAAGTGAAAATTAGGGCACCAACCGGGGCTGCTGTCTCATCTGAGGCTTAGTCCTCTTCCAAGCTCTGCCAGTGTGCTGGCAGAGATCATTTCCTTGTGGCTGTGGAACAAAGGACCAAAGTGTTCTATGTTCTCAGTTCTATGAGCAGTTTATAATCTGGCCATTTGTTTCTTACCTCCAGTTTAACAGAAGACTCTTTCAACACTGCAGCTTAGTTTAAAGATGTCGCATGATTAATGTTCTATTTGACTAACAAAAAGCTGATTGTTAACCTAATCATAGAAGTGATACTCTGTAACATTCACAGTTCTGCCCACCCTTCATGGGGAAGGGATAATATAAAAGTGTGGGTCACAGGAAACAATTTTAGAATTTTGTCTATCTCAACATTTAGCCCAAACGAAAAGTCCGGAGACTAGATGTTATTATCAATAAGTCCCTAGAGCTATAAAACTTATTCACTTGAATCTTATAAACTTATCTTTTCAACTATCTATTAACTATTCAACTTATCTATTTTCTTTTTCAAAGATTCTATTGAATCTTATACACTTATCTATTTCTTTGAAAATATTTTTTAAGTAAAAATATTTTGGGGGTGCCGGGGTGGTTCAGTCAGTTCCATGTCTAACTCTTGATCTTACATCAGGACTTTATTTTTTTATTGGGGTTAAGGGCAGAAGGAAAGAATCTTCTTCAAGCAGACTCCCTGCTGAGCACAAAGCTTGACTCTGGGCTCCATCCCAAGACCCATGATACCATGACCTGTGCCAAAAACCAAGAGCCAAGCGTTTAACCGACTGAGCTACCCAGGCACTCCTCGGGTCAGGTCTTGATCTTATGCAGCTAAATTCAAGCCCTGCATTAGACTCCATGCTAGGAGTGGAGCCTATTTTTTTAAAAAGCGGGGGGTGGGTGGTTACCTAAACAGCTCAGTCAGTTTAAGCATCAGACTCTTGATTTCAGCTTAGGTGGTATCTCTGGATCCTGGGATCAAAACTTGTGCTGGGCTCCGTGCTCAGAGGGGAATCTGTTTGAGGATTCTCTTCCTCTCCCTTTGCCCCTCCCCCTGTTCTCACTTTCAATCTCTATCTCTAAAATAAATAAATGAATCTTCAAAAATTTTTTCACCAGGTAATCATTTGAAACTGCAATAGGCACTGCCTCTGCTTTGCCAAACCTAAGTAAGCTCATGAAGCTACGTTATTGTACTCACATAAGCATAATGTTTAGCATAAGATGGTTATGCCCAAGGGAAGTTTGGTATGTTACATTTGAATGTTGTATGGTATAACTACATACAAATCAGTGATTTTATATTTATCAAGTACCTCAACTGAGACAATGTGGTTATTTCTGATGCCACTACATTCCTTACTCGTGTCATTTTCGTGAAGTTTTGTACTACAAAAGTTAACACACACACCCTGCTGCCCTATTTCATTTGCAGCATATATTTGTTTTGCTTCTCACCAGATGCAAAGATAGGTATCAGACAGTTTATCCAGCCTACACAAATTTTTCCTCGAGACACCTGAAGAAAGTTCTCCTTGCTTTATTTTTAAGATTTTATCCCATCTCTTTGTAAGTCAAACCACCATTCTGTAAGTTCAAAGAATCACTTAGATTATGACTCATTTGACCCTTAAAAAAAAATATATATATATATATATATGTATATATATGGCTTTAGCCTTAAACCACAGAAGACATGTTATCACTGCCCTATTCCCCAAAAGAGTCTGTAGGCAAAGTACATGGTTAGGAATTATGGTTCTGAAAACAATGCTCTGACTTATGCTATGATGCAAAATGTGAAAAGACTGTAAGTCAAATCTTGCTACAAAAAGGAGATGTGCTAAGAATCTTAAAATAAAGGGAGAAATATAATTTCAAACTAATGTCTTACAGGTTTGGAATTGATTTTATTTTTCCTGTACTGAGATCCAAATCATACAGCTATTTATATTTAGCTCTCTAAACATGTAAACTAAGAGTCTGAATTCCATACATTTATAGTGTTATTTAATATTATAATTATTAGTTATTACAATGTATATAATGCTAATTTCTGCCTCTGTAATTTAGGACCATTTTGAAGATCGCATAATATATTTCATCTATATTTTACTGGTTGGAAAGTATTTTTACCCAAATGTTATCTTGTATATTCTACTAATTCTATTTGGGTTAGAATATTCTAAAATGTCTTATTATAAAGTTGGTGGAGTTCCCTGATGCTGGAAATTAGGGGAAAAAAGACTTAATTAAGCTTAATTTTTGGAAAAGCACTTCATGAAAAAATGTTATTTGTGACATTTAACAGTAATTCCTGGTCTAAGAATATAGAAAATATTAGAGTTTGAGTGACTTTTTTTTTTCTTCTTAACTGCTGTTTTTGTTACAAAGCCCTGTATATTTATAGACTTTTTGGAGACTCTGAAATTCCCAATATCTTTTTCATTGTTTTTAAGTGTTTAAAAAGTTTCTATCTCGTTTTATCTAGCCAGAGTGAGTAGGTAACTGAGAACCTTAACTGATGGAATGTTTATTAAATATGTGTCTATAAATATTTTAAAAATATGGTGTCCATCTCTAAATATCATTCTTCTCTCTCCATTTCATCTCTTCAATATATATAAAGTGTGTGTGTACCTATACGTATTTATACATATAATTTCAATTACCTACTGATTTCATAATAATTTACCCTGAACCTGGCATCCAAAAACAATACAAATATATTACCTTACAGTTTACAGCTGCAAGGAAGTAGTAGTTCATCTAGGTACCCTGCTTAAGGTCCCAAAAGACTGTAGTCAAAGCACTGGTAGATCTTTGATCCTTTCTGTAGAGAGATCTTCCACCTGAACCAACTACCATGGGCTCCAAGCCTTATTTGTCATTTTGGTGACTAAAAGGCAAGTTAGCAAGGTCTTTGGTCCACAGTCTTGGATTAACAAAACTTGATGGCATGTGGGCCTTAGCATTTGCCATATTTTGTTGAAATAATGGCTTACTTGAAGGGTTTAGATCTCTGGATCCCCAACCAATGAAAGCACACAGAGTAGAAGTAATAAGACCAACAATAAACAGAATGGCGTGTATGTACTTCAGGTTCTTGTTATCTGATGTTGATTTTTCTCTAGCACATGTTATCACCAAAGAAGGGTTGTCCAGTTTTATAATTATGGGATATGGCATTGATTTTATTATTATTTTGAATGTCATTTTTATTTATGAACGAGGTATTTTTTAATCTCTCCTTTTGATTGTTTACACTGTCTGTGGGAATGGGTCTAGAGAACTCATTTTAATTTCCTATAGGAGATCTGAGGGAGGGTGTGGATTAATTAGCCATTCTTTATAATCTGAGTACTGAGGAGGTTTTGTAGGTGGTTGAAGCTTAAGTTCACATGATTTTCATACTAGATGGATAGTCTTTGGGTAACAGCTCCCAGGAGTAAATGCATTTTTTATTTAACCTCCAGCCCCATGTGGAATGGAAACAGGATGAAAAATTCATAAATACAGAGACAGGTGTTATTAAAGAACCTCATATATAATTAGTCTCTATATACATGGTAGTGAGACATATCCCCCTTTTATTTTAAATAGAGGAAAGGGCTAAGGGAATGTATTTTTATAGTTGGTGTGAGGTGTAAATCAGTCAAAAGGTCTTGAATTAAGAGAAATTAAGGCCTTGGGCAAGAACGAGAGCCATTTAGGAATCCCTTTGTCAGACTGCAGTTTAAACAAGAATTGTTTGAGGAAATCTCAATAAAACTGGCTGCTTGGAACCAGGGAGATGAGCATTCTATTGGATCCTTTTAAAGAGCACAGCACAGTTTATTCAGAAAAGTGACATGTGTCCCTTGGTTACTATTAGCAATGTCTGAAACTCCAAGGGGATAAGGATTGTCCTATGAGAAATTACACTATAGCCCTAGAATATGTAGAGATGTGTGGTCTTGATTTATGTTTCCATAAATCTGTAGGGCAAGAGATTCCCAGAGCTGTTGTGAGGGTTTTGTTGTTATTGTTGGTGGTGGTGATTTGTTTTGTTTTGCTTTTTAATCCTAAAAGGCACAATTTTTAGGAACTGTCCCAAAAGTTTGTAAATACGCAAATGGAGCCATTCACTGACAACCAGTGCTAAAATGCACTCTGAAGTTTGGCGAATTGTGTTCACCTTCAGTCCCATTTTTATTCAGCGAATTCTTAATTAGGGATGGAAAGCAGCTGCATTTCACTTAGCTCCATCAATGTTATGATGGTGGCAATGCCATTCATACATTCTATGGATTCCCATTGCTATTGACTTAGTTAATCCAGGTAGCCAAGGGGTCTTGAGGAGGGGCAACCTCCTCTAGCACATGGTGTCTTGCCAAAGACTAGGAAACAGAAATCATCCCCTCTTGGAGGTGGAAAATGCCAAAAGGCCCAGGTTTAGTTGCATCCTGAATCAAGGAGACCTCGGCAGTCTTGCTGAGGTTATATGGTTCTAATTCCATGGACCAAAACATAATGGGCAGCTGGGTACACTGGCACACAGGCTCAGAATCTGTGAGAGTCTCTTATCTCAGGTGGTCCAGAAATTTCAAGGAGTGTGACAAAAGGTTGTTCAAGTCTCTACAGTGAAAGAGCTTCTGGGGGAACTAATGGGAATGCCTGCTGATTTTAATTTGCACAGATTTTACAGCCTTTGTTGGAGAGAACTCCATTTATAGTGGATTTATAAGTAGCAGTATCAGTAAGGTTAAGTAAAATTTGTAAATGAGGAATATGTTTCCTCCAGAACTGGAAAAGGACTAAAAGATATTGACATATGAATCCTTAAAGAGTTTCAAATGAAACTTTTTGCAGGAGCATGTCATCAATGTAATGTCCCTCCTGTCCTCCTGGAGAAAGCTGGAAGCAGCTAAAATATTGCCTGCAAAACCTGTGTGCAATGGCAAGGCTATGCCTATGAAAAATATATTATATCCCTTTGGAAGTGAAGGCAAACTGCAGGTGAGAGGTTGTCAAAATAGGAACTAACCAGGATGTATTACCTAAATCTACAGTAGCAAAATATTTACCAGTTGGAGTTTATAACTTTCCTAATACTGGATACTGGGTTTGGGGACCTTCACGAATGGGACCATGTGGCATTAAGCTTGCAGTAATTGACTTAAGACACCATTCTGTCTTCTAGGCTTAAGAACAGGCAAAATTGGACTCTCAAATGGAGAAGCAATGAGAATAATCACATATTCGTTAGTTAGATCTTGTGTTAATAATACATTTTAATTCTTGGAGGTCCTGTTTCAACTTACTTTAAACAATCTTAAC
Source organism: Mustela putorius furo (assembly GCF_011764305.1). Classification (NCBI taxonomy): domain Eukaryota; kingdom Metazoa; phylum Chordata; class Mammalia; order Carnivora; family Mustelidae; genus Mustela; species Mustela putorius. The sequence goes on along the minus strand of NW_025421373.1, from coordinate 1,966,682 downwards.
CAATTTAAATGGGGCTGTACACACAGTCTTAGTTGGGTGAGCCAATTTATAATTGTCAAAGGCTTAATTTAATTTTACTTTAGTATTCACTGTGCCTAACTTTATACCAGGGTGGAACATTATAGGGCAATGGGTATTACAACTACGGAAAATTTAGGCAAAGCTATAAAGGGAGGTATACTTAGTTTTCTCTATCATATTTACTTATACTCCTCAAGTTATAGGAGGCATTGTGTTTATTTTTTTTAAGATTTTTTTTTTTTTTTTTATTGACAGGGATCACAAGCAGGCAGAGAGGCAGGCAGAGAGAGAGAGGAGGAAGCAGGCTCTCCGCGGAGCAATGAGCCTGATGCGGGGCTCGATCCCAGGACCCTGGGATCATAACCTAAGCCAAAGGCAGAGGCTTTAACCCACTGAGCCACCCAGGTGCCCTGGAGGTATCGTGTTTAAATTCAGTGGAATCCCCAGGTATATCTGGAATTTGAACCCTTGTATTAATTCATGAAGCATTATCAATTGGCACATTTTAGCACATGCCAAATATACAGAACTCTGTTGTAGGGGTCCAAAAGCCAATCAGTGCCCTTTGTTGTTCCTGAGAGATAGTGAGTTGCATGTGAGAGCGAGTGTGGATCGGCGGGGGGGGGGGGGGGGGAGAGTTGAGAGGGAGAGAGATAATCCCAAGCAGGCTTCGTGCCCAGCACAGCCCCACCTGGAGCTTGATCCCCTGACCCCATGATTATCACCTGAGCCAAAATCAAGAGTTGGACGCTTAAGCAACAGAGCCACCCAGGTGCTGCCCAATCAGTGCCCTTTTTATCTTTATGTGATATAAATTGTTCTTATTTTGGATTTCCGATTGGGCGAAATTATAATTTATTTTTAATTTTTAAAGTATCCTCCACCCACATCTAGGTTTGTGTGTGTGGTTTTTGTTTATTGGCTTTTTTAAATGTTAGTTTATTATGCAAAATTTCTAGGTGGTTATAGGAATGGGGGAAGGGGAGGAGCCCAGATGTTTCTCTCATTCTAAAGTTTTCCAATACACCTTCCATTAAAATTTGCACTTACAACTAAAGCATGCTCACCTTGGGATAGTGCAGGCAGCCCTCTTGTCTGAATTCATCAGTCCCTTGGCATGTTAATATACATATTAATATAGGGAGGCATTCACTAAGGTTCAAGCAACCTGGCTACAGGTCTTGTATTGTCAAGGAACTAGGTAAATTTGGCAGGTGTTGGGGGTGAAATAGGAAGTGATTCCCTTGCCCCAGGGGCTCCCTCTGGATTAAACACTGCACTGACTACTGGTCTCTTAGGGTATAACCCACAGTACTCCTGAGGGTGTGAATTCAGACAAGGGGGCTGCCTGCACTATCCTGTATTTTGCTGGTGACCGCAGAAAGGTATTTGGCAACAAAGAAGACAGGTAGCTGCTACCTTCACCTGAGTATCATCACCAGTGAGACAAGGGTACCATTTCACTACCATGGCCTAGCCCAAACAATACCTTCTTCTATAGGGGTTGCCAGAAACAAATGGACAAACCAGTTCTTTCTCAAATAATAATAAAGAAACATCAAAGTTAAAGACGTGAGGGGCCTTGGTATAGGACTCTAAGAAATACAGACAGCAACTAAAACTCACTGGAATGCTAAGTCTAGAAAGCGTGGTTCAAGTGATTCATCATTCCTCCAGGACTAGGGTGGAGCCATCTGGGTGAGTGTCTAAGCTGCTGGAGTTCAGAACTTAGCACTCTTTGTTTTGAGTATTTCCAAGATGAGGAAATCTTTGTAAGGAAGACATGGCCACCACCAGTAGACAAAACAGAAAGCAGCAAGTCACAGGTGAGAGCTTGCCCTCAAGGGTAATTCCTTCCCAAATCACTCTTATGGAGGTTTATAGACAATTAGTCATTCAAGAACTAACCTCCAAGAGCCTATAGATGAGTCAGTGGTCATGGCCACACCATTCTGCTCACAATACTAATGTTTTAAAGATTCCTTTGATGTGCAACATGACACCCAAACACTCAAAAGTTCATAAGGGCTAAACTCTGTTATTTAGCTCCAAGCAGAGAAGATAGCTACGCAGGGCCACAGAGGGAGCTGCACCTGTGACAGGGTACCAGCACCTGGAGATTAAGGGGCAGTTTATGTCTGATCAGTAAGGTGGGCTTGGCTAGGTTTGGCCCTGGGTCCTTATGGATTGGCTAATTAAAATGATTTTGTGGACTCCTGAGCATAACGTCTAATATAAGTTATCTAGTACTTGGTCCTGGGATAATTAGGGTGGGTGCATATAGCCTGCAATGTGTGAGGGTCAGATAAGGGAAGAGGTTGTGTTGATTAAATCTTTACCACTCAAAAAGGGGAACTAACAAGCCTCTGGCAGGGCCTCAAAACTGGATCAAGACAGAATTAAAACAAAGAAAACAGAACAAACAAAAGGCTCTATTATAGTTACAAAAATGTCTTGAAAGGAAAAGGATAATAAGCAGAAAGCCTACTTCAGTAGAATATAGGATGTAGCTTATCCACATAAAGAATTACAAGACTTCGGGGCACCTGGGTGGCTCAGTGGGTTAAGCCTCTACTTTCAGCTCAGGTCATGATCTCAAGGTCCTGGGATCAAGCCCCACATCGGGCTCTCTGCACAGCGGGGAGCCTGCTTCCCCCTCTCTCTCTGCCTGCCTCTCTGCCTACTTGTGATCTTTCTCTCTGTCAAATAAATAAATAAAATCTTAAAAGAAAAAAAAAAAGAATTACAAGATTTCAACATATTGTATTGCTCCACTGGGGGAAGGGAGGGAGTATTTGGAAGAAAATCACAATGGGTTTAGATAAAGAAGGACTGATTGGGAATATTATAGATTTTTATCCAGAATTCATGGTATAATTCAATGGCTCAAGTGTCTGAAAGTTACCTTAATAATCTATTAAATAAATCCTAGTTTCAATAGTGGCCTATAGTTAATGATGAAACTCCAATGTGTCACTCCATACCCTAATGCAAATGGTTCAAAATTTTAGGGAAAAAGAATGTTGTAATAGAACTATTATACACAATCTGCCCAACTACTCTTCAGAGAGCCTGAAAAAAAAAAAAATCCACTCTTTACAAGGAGAAATGTTTTGATGAGGAGTCATTAGAATTCTTGAAAGTCTCTAAGGTTACCAAATTCTGTAAGATGGAGATGATGGTAGGAGATATAAAAATGGTATTGGGTTCTTCACCTCAGGGAATTATGGAATTGTTTATAAGTAGAGGCCAAGTGGTAGCTTTTAACTCTAGAGACACGATGGAAAAAAACTATAGCCATAAACCACATAGTATGGGTTACTTACTTCCTTTCTTATTTGGTCTTCAAGGATATAGGATTCTGGGGAATTTATTGGCTGGGGTTTTTGAAATGACTGAGATTACCAAAGTAATATGGTAAGTGCTGACATATATAATAAGAAAAAGTTTTATAGCTGGGAGGGAGAAACCTTATCTGAATTATATATTACAGACTCATGTTCTTAACTCATTAAAATACCTGAATCTTTCTTCAAACTCTCTCAAAAGGAAAAAAAGTAGTAAATCTTGCAGGGATTATTATTTCCTGGCTTTGAACTGTTTCTGGAAAAATAATGAGATGGGGGGACTTATGGAGGTCAGGTGATAAGTGGAGTCTGAACCCAAGTCACCTCCAGTATAATCATAAACCCATTCTGTACTTGTTCTTCTTAAACCAAAATATATAGAGGATACAAACATAAGCTACAACTATCAAAATCCCCCCACTGGTTCTTCAATCCATGGAGGTAGGACTGTTATGGTAGAAATGGCCAAGTAGAAGCCACTAGAATTGCACCTGCCCAACCCTGACTTACTAGAAAACAAAGCAAAACAAAAATATCACACCCCTTGAGGAATTATAAAGATGAGTGCCACCATCAATAACCTGAAATATGCAAGAGTGCTAATTCCTACCACATCCCCATTTAATATGCCTATTTGGACAGTGTAAAGCCAGATGTGTCAAGGAGAATGACAGTCGATTATCACCCACATAATTAGGTAGTCATTCCAAGCACAGCTGCATTTCCAGATATGGTATCTCCCCTGGAGAAAATTAACACAGACCCTGACACCTGGTATACAGCTATTGAAATAGAAATGCATTTTCCCTCTATCTCTGCCAGCAAGGAAAACATAAGCAGTCTGCTGTCACATGATAAATACAAGAGTATATCCTTCCTGTCTTTTTTGGGGCTATGTCAACTCCCCAGTCCCCTGCCATAAAATATTCCAAACTAGGGACATGTGTTGTCTTGATACTGTACAGAGTACAACCCTGGTCCATTATATTCCTGGTTGTATGACCATTCCAGAACAGATACACAAGAAGTAGCCAGCATCCTACACCCTTGCTAAAAACAGAGGATGCTAAAGGGTAACAAATAAACCCCTCACTACTCAGGGATCTGTAAAATTGATGAATTGTCTTTGAGTCAAGTGGTCTGGGGCATGTTTTCTGATGCTGTAGAAAGAAAGAAAGACTGTGGCACCTCTCAACAACCACCATCAACAAAGATGGACAATATACACAACAAATAAGCACAGCAGAATCTTGTTTATGGATTCTGGAGGCAATGTAGATCATTTTTGGCAATCTACTTCTTGGGTAATTTGAAAGGCTGCTAATTTTGAGCTGGCCCAGAGCAAGAAGGGCTCTTTAAAAGATCCAGGCTGCCTTGCAAACTGACTAGCCACATGGGACTTATGACCCAGAGACCTATTGTTACTCAAAGTACCTGTATTAGAGAGATAATTTTCATGGAGCTTTGACAAACCCCAGTGAGACACCAGAAATCCTAAATCATAGTAGCCATGCATGACCTTTTCTACTGACAAATTACTCTCCATTTGAAATGCTGTGTGGCTCATACTGAAGTCTGCTTGTGACTATGTTATCTTTTGTGGAAAAATACTTCATACATGTGATTACATTAAGGATCTTGGAATTGAAAAATTATCCTGAATTATCCAGGTGAACCTAATGTCAACAAAAGTCCTAATAAGATGAAGGTAAGAATTTTAAAGTCAGAAAAATGAGATGACAGAATTAGAGGTCACTGCCGATTTTGAGGATGAAGAACAGTTCCATGAGCCAAGGAATGCAGGGGCCCTCTAAAAGCTGGAAAAGGCAAGAAAACAGACTCTGCCCTAAAGCCTTCAAACAAACAAACCAAAAACTGCAGCTCTGTCACCCAGATTTTTGAAATCCTGATATATAAAACTGTAAGATTAATTTGTGTTGTTTAAGCCACTAAGTTTGTGGTAACTTGTTAGAATAGAAATAGGAAATGAATACAATGAAGCAAAATCATGGGCTTGAGTAGTTCCTTAAAGTAATTACTTAGGGTGGGGGAGGGGAGGAGTTGCGAGGGTGTTTTGGGGTGGGGGGGACCTGGGTAACTCAGTCGGTTAAGCATCCAACTCTTGATTTCACCTTGGGTCCTGATCCCAGGGTGGTGAGATCAAGCCCCAACTTGGGCTTTGCCCTCCGCATGGACTCTACTTGATATTCTCTCTCCTTCTCTTTCTGCACCTCCCCCCATTTGAGTACATGCTCTTTCTCTCTAATAAATAAATAAATCTTTAAAAAAATAAAGTTACATGTGCAGATGTCATAAATTCCTGCACTAGATCTCCTTTTGCTTTTGCTTTTTTGTTTTGCTTTTGCTTTTCTTCTTTCCTGTAGGTTCACACCTGTTGCTTCTGCTCAAAATTAATGGAACAGAAAACAGCAAGAACCTAATTTGTGACTATATCTGTACATTCTACTGCTATCAGTCAAAAGTGAAGGACTACTTCCCTATGGCTCCACTCAAGAGGAAGTCTAAAAGACAGTGGAGAAGGGAAATTATACTTCATGGATAGCTCTCTGAAAATCATAAACAATATTTAACACTTTGAGTAGGTGACCAGTGGCAAACAAACAAAACCCTAAATATTGGAACATGGTACAGAAAGTCTAGGGGAATGATGATGTATGGATGCATGAACATGGAGTGTGAAGATATTTATGTTGCACATAAATATCAAATACCAAAGCATTTAATGCAAAGAAAGCATGTAATCATCAGATGAGTGAGTACACATCTGACCATTAATATAAACATCAGCTTCTTTTCTCAGGCTCTCTAGTTTACTCAATGGCTTCATGTATAAACCTGTAACAGAAGCAAGGAGAGGGGGGCAGGTAGGAGCTCAACAACATAAACTTCTTATCAACACTAATTTAGACAGTACCACTATTGAGAGTGAAACGTGCTTTAGGAAGAGGCTGTGTGTGCTGAATCCACGAGGCATTCCCAGCTACCTGGAAAAAGTAGCTAGCTACTTGGTGGAGATTTGATTGCACAAATCATCTCTGAAGGAGCATGAGGAGAGAACTTGATTCCATAGAATTGCCTATCTATTTCTGTAGATTTCAAACACAGTATTTCCTCCCACCACTGGGTACATTTTAAAAGAAATGAATGTGGCAATGGATTCACACTCAGAAAATTAACTGGTATCATATGATCCATCACCTAGAAAAAAACTAGCTATTGGAAGGGTGGTAAAATCTGAAGTTTGAGTGCTTCCCAAACTGAGATGTTCTTCTTCTTCTTCTTCTTTTTTTTTTTTTTTAAGATTTTATTTGTTTATTTCACACAGAGAGAGGTCACAGGTAGGCAGAGAGGCAGGCAGAAAGAGAGAGGGAAGCAGACTCCCCGCTGAGCAGAGAGCCCAATGTGGGGTTCCATCCTATGACTCCAGGATTATGGCCTAAGCTGAAGGCAGAGGCTTAACCCCTGAGCCACCTAGGTGTCCCTGAGATGTCATTCTTTACGATATCGCAACTGCCATAAACCAGTAACTGATATGTCATCTCTTCCATAATCAGAATGCGTAGTACTGGGAACCAAGGGATAAGGGTACAAATTATATGATTATCCCTAAAAATTATTTGGATAATTTCTTTCATCCTCACAATTTTCGGCCTGGTTAGTTTGGACATCTTTAAGCCAACAAAGGAAGTTTTCTCTGAGGAATACAGTCAGAATTCTATTGAATTATACAGTATAACTATCACACATGTATAAATATATATCTGTCCAGGTTAGGATTCTTGTGTTGTTCGAATGAACACAAAGGGGAATATGTGCTGGCCAGGGAGACTGACCTCAATCATCAGAAGAAAACTGGTTTCTGCTAAACTATAGAAGACAACAGGACAGTACCTGGAACCCTAGTTATTTATTCGGGATACCTATTACTACTTTCTTACTTTATAATCCTGGTTAATGGAAAACTGAGGCAAATTTAAATATAAAGTAATTCCAAAAGATGTTAAGTTCACCCCATTGGTTAAAATATCCATTCAATTGAGCAGCTACTTGAGGGAAAGAAAAGTAGTAGGAAGTACGAATAATATAAAGGCATAATTAGAATTTCAGTTCTTCTCACCAGCTTAAGTGAAGACTATACTGTATTAATGAGTACACCACCTTAACCCCTTTGCCTTATATGGAGAACACTAATGATGTCTAATATATTCAGTTTCAGGTAGAAGTTGAACCGAGTTGACATTGGCAAATGCTGATGTGGTAGCTTCTGGGACCTCAACTTCTCCAGTGTTGTGAAAATTACATTATAACCCAAAATAAAATGCAAGGATGAATGCTGAGGGGGTAACAGAGTTGACTGTTCTGGAAATCCTCCCTTTGTGATTCAATTCATTCTCCATTTTCTGGGACGCTACCCTGTTTGGACCACATGAGAACCTGTTAGCTAACGTCTGATGGCCAGAACTCCGGGAACACTAGGTGATCTAGCAGACACTGAAAAGCAAGTCTGTGGTATTCATCATCTTGGCTCACAGCTTTAGTAGACACTGTAGGCCTGCTGTGACCCTACAAGAAACTTCAGCTTCTCAAGTTCTCTCCTAAAGCTACTTGTCCTGGTTATCCAGTGATGCTGTTTTGTAGCACTTTAAGGGCTTTGGGTGAATATAGCACTCCAAGGTCCTACACTTTTCTTTTCAGTTTCCTTATACTATTGCCATGCCATAGTCCCTTTATTAAACTCTCTCAAAATTTGCTAGTTTGAGTTAGTTCCCTTTTCTTCCAGAATGCTGATTGATACATTTCTCTAGAACATGCCAGGCACCTTACACATGTTAATGCATCTGGATACAACAGGGGAATAATTTTAAAATTATACTCTATTCTCCAGTTGATAAAATGTCTGCATTTCAAAGGTGCTAGCATTTTTTCCTTGCAAGGTGAAAGGTAACAAGAGCACACACAAACTTGAACGAACTCAGTCTATTATCTTGTTACACAGGAAGAGAAGAAATACCAACTTGCTCTTAGGCAAGCCTAGAAGCTATGAATGGGTTAAAATGAAAATAAATTAGAAATACATGTTTAGAACCATCTTTAGAGAGGAAAAAAAATAGTTCAAATAGTTCATAATTTGTTGCCTTAATATTTAAATAACCATTTCTTTTCAAAATTCCATTTTAACCTCCAGATATTAGAAAGCCCAAAGATTCACTCATAATGAATGTCTCAACCTTAGAAACTTGCTATGAACAAGAAAATACCTTCAATGTGGCCTAACAGCTTATGTTTCACAAAATCATCAAATATTTACTATATGAGTATTTTCTTTGTTTGCTGTAAATTATAGTGAGAAAAAGAACAACTTGTACTGTTAAAGAAAAAATCTGGTTTGAGGTTATTTATTTTAGAAGTAGGAAAACATTTCAACAAGGTTCTCAAAAGTGACTTGAGAAAATATGGACAGGTGATCAGAAGATTCAGAGTAGTTAGTAGCTTCTTCTAATATGCAGGTGAGAGATAGTTAAAAAGAAAATTTTAAGACTGAACTATAATGTTGTCCTCCAATCAGAACAAGTGACAGAAGCATCAAGCAATGGTAACAGTATCAAAATCAGCTAAAGACACGGACAGGAGCATCTAAGAACCATGAAGAGAGTTTCTGGGAAGGCTTGCATAAATTCACAATGCGGCTGACTTTTGCAGAAAGATTGGATTAGCTTCCTTTTTTTTTTTTTTTCAGAGTATAAGAGAAGATAGCGTATTTTGAAATAATACTCTATATTTAGATGCAGAAGTGATAAATTATTCAACATTCAGAGAAGATAATTCTCCAGTATGACTAGAGAGGTGTTAGCATGTGGAGGTGTTAGCATGTGGAGTAAAGGTGGGCTTAAAAGAGGGGAGTTAAACAGAGAAAGGCTTGTTGAGGAATTGTGTATTGAAGACAAAGACTGTGAAAATCATACCAAAATCTTGGGGTCCATGCAATAATTTAATAATAGGACTGGCATAATTAGTGTAGGATTAAGCCAGTTTCCTCACAGCAATAGGAGATACATATGAAGAGGCCTGGAAAGTGGAGAGTAAACAAGAAAACTTTTATAGTAAGAAAGGACAGAATGCAGAGAGGAATCCAGGAGTAGAATATACAATGACCTAACCTCAGTAGCAAATACGTATGGAGAGATAATGAGAGCAGGTAACAACGTATGATCTCTGGTTTCTGGCATGTGGGATGAGTTAATGCTAGTACTACTCAGTAAGATAGGAAATACTGTGAAGGAACAGATTCCTAAGAAAAGTGTAACTTATGTGTTATTATGCTTAAATTAAAAAAATATAATTTGTTTTAATTAAGCTTGAATTTATTAAGCTTAAATAGTGTAGTCATTTTAAAAAGATGTTGAAAGGACATGAAAATGCAGGTTAGGGGATAGAAGATGCTGGCGCTGGTTGGGCTGTTCTGTGCATATGCATCCCCCTCCCACACCTCCCCACCACAGGCCCCTCAGCAGGCAGCTGTGTACCAGCATGTGCTGTTCAGGGCTCTGTGAAGGTTAGCACAGCTTCCCGCTCTTTAACTTTAATAGGATTAAGAAAGCAGAAGGTGGCACTGGCTACATTGGTTTCTCCTTTTTAGATGCCTAGACCTATCTGAATCCACTAGTTCAAAAAAAAAAGTAATAAATGACAGTATTTGGTTGCTTTAAACGGAAAAAGAGGGTTAGGTATGGGTTTTGGTTTAGTCAGTCAATAGTAACTGTTATTGAGAAATCAGGATGTTAAAAATTGGATAATAAACATAAATCCAAATATATCAATAATTTGTATCAATGTAAATAGGGTAATAGATCACTAACTGTCATCCAGCTTTGGATTCAACTGCACTTTTTTTTTAAGTGTTAGCAATAGCTGGAATGCACACCTAAAACAGAATGGCACAGAAAGACTGAACATAGGGCAATGTAAAAATGATAACATGCAGAATACAAATCCCGCATAGAGACACTATTAGATCACCATGTTTTAATATGAAGTCCATTAACAGATACGAAGGGAATTTAGTAATTAATTAATAAGATGGATTCCATAATTATTTTAATGATTAAATGATCAATTATTCTTTGATTAATTGGAGTTTAGTAACAAAATAATTGTCAATTAATTATTAATGATATTAACATGAAGTTAATGAATTAAAAGAAACATTCTAGTAAGAAATTATAGCAATCAATTATATCATTGTATAAATACTGCAAACTTGGTCTCTGAAATACATAAAGCAAAGCTTCGTGTATCCTCCTTTACTTAGAGGAGTTTAAGGAAACATATCTATCAATATCTCTGATGAGAGAAAATACAGACCTATACATACAAGTTCACAATAGCATTAAACAGAGTACTAAGAATTTTAAGCACTCCATTGAGCTCAAAATAAATAAATCTAGAATTCCTGGGGTTCAGACCATAAAGTCAGTGAGAAACTTATGAGTGAAAGTCACAGAAAGTAAGATACATGTTGCTTCAAATACTGCCTCCAATATCTAGGGATTAAATATTGAGTATCTATGCAGAATCATTCTGATTGGAGATGCAGAGACCCTTAACCAAATGACTAAATAAAACAAATGTGTTAACAAGGTGGCACAGAAACATATTTATATCTAGGACTCAGTTAGAAGGAAACCCATCCTATGAAAAGATGAAGCTGGCTGCCTTTTATAGGAATTCCCAAGTTTTTCTCCAAATTGAGGAATTAATGTAAAACCTTATTCCACACTTGGTATTACTAGCAAATGCATGCTTTAAAGTTCTAAATTAACACACACTGATTGGATTAAGGATCTAAATATGAAAAACAAACATTTTTTAAAATATAGAAGAAAATACATGAATATCATAATGACCTCAGCCTGTGGTAGCTTATGTGAACACAAACTATACAGTTCACATTTGAAAAAATTGGAATATTTGATTATATTTAAATAATAAAAGGCCTATGTCAAATAAAATCAAACAGAATTATCCCATAAAAGTGATATTTTACATTTATGTACCTATAAAAGATTAGTATTTATAATGCATAAAAACTATACATTAAAACTAAATTAAAAAATGAAAATTATAATTAAACATAAATTTAAAAATTTACAGTAGATACCCTGAATTTCTAATAAAAATTTAGAAACAATGATTAAATACACTAGAAATCAAGAAACTACAAATTAATACACACTATATAATACTATTTTACATTAACCAGAGGATACACTGTAAGTCTGACAATACCAAGTATTCAAGACATGTGTAAAAATAAAAAATTTAGTAAACTATTGAATAAAATTTGCAGAAAATTTCCAAATTTAGCATACAGAAAGAGTAGCAATTTCATTTGTGGCCACATACTCTAGAAATAGTGTACTGCATATTCACAAGGAAGTAAATATTAGAATATACACAGTAGAAATATTTTTTGCTAATTGTGAAAATCTTGGTAAAACCTAAAGTATCAATAATAAAAGAAATGATGTTATGGTCTATGGATATAATGCAAACTTTATACCAGAAAAAAATGAATAAACAAGTTCTTACTGAGGCATCATGGGTTACAGCATATAAGTAGGTCCAAAATATATTCACAAAATAAACAAGTTTTTAAGAGAATAAAGACAACTCAAAATTTTATGCACAGCAAAAAAAATCATGTTATAATGCAAATAATTTTTCTTAGTATAGGAGAGTGTCCATCATTTTCTAAGCTACACACACATACACACACACACACACATCCATAATAGAGTAAAACAAAATACAGTGAAGGAGTCTAAAAGGAATGTGTATGTTTATGGATTATTCTTTACTTTTTTCTTCTCTTTTAAAGATTCCATTCATTTATTTGACACAGAGAGAGAGAGCACAAGCAGGGGGAGCAGCAGGGACAGGGAGAGGGAAGGTGAAGTAGCCACATGCAAAGCAGAGCGCGAGATGCAGGGCTAAGTCCCAGTGTCCTGGGATAATGATCTAAGGCAAAGGCAGACGCTTAACCATCTGAGCCACCCAGGCACCCTTAGATGATTATTCTTTAATCAACCAACACAACATAAAGATTTATAGCTAATAAACTTAAAAATTCAGAAAAGGTGAACTCAGAAAAAAATAATCCAAAAGAAAGAAGATGAAGAGAAAAGGGGCACAAGGAATAGATGAGATAAATAATAAGCAGAGTGTAGATTTAAACCAAATGATACAAATAATCTTCTTATATGTAAATATTTTTAATATACCCAATTAGAGACTGTCTGACTGGATTTAAAAAATCAAGATTAGATTGTATGCTCACTAAAGAACACCAATTTTAAACATAAAGACTCCCATGTTAAAAATAAAAGGAAGAGAAAACATCACCATGTTGACTAATCAAGTCAAAGCTGCAGTGACTATACTTATACCATAAAATGCATATTTCAATTAAGGAACTATAAAAAGAATAATAATTTCGCCATGTCAAAATGGTCAAATCTTCCAGAGACCTCAACAATCATTTGTGATTGTTGGCATTTATGAATGTAACTACAGAATTATGAACGTAACTAGAATTATGAACTAACTACATAACTTTCAAATTATAAGTTAAAAAATGATACAGCGGCTAGAAGAGACAAATTCACAAGATACCAATGCTCCTCTCCCCAATAACTGACAGGAAAAAGTAGACAGAAAAATCAGCAAGAATATAGAAGTTTGAGGGATTCCACTAAAGCAGCACATAAAGGGAAATTTATGACAATAAATCCCTACTTTAGGACATAAAGAAAGTTTTCAGATCTCTGTACAAATTTTTTAATAAAACAGAAAACAGGGGCGCCTGGGTGGCTCAGTGGGTTAAAGCCTCTGCCTTCGGCTCAGGTCATGATCCCAGGATCCTGGGATCGAGTCCCACATCGGGCTCTCAGCTCAGCAGGGAGCCTGCTTCCTCCTCTCTCTCTGCCTGACTCTGCCTACTTGTGATCTCTGTCAAATAAATAAATAAAATCTTTAAAAAAAAAAAAAAACAGAAAACAGAGCAAATGTAACTTAAAGTAGAAAGAGAAAGGCAATAATATATATCATCACAGCATAAATCCATAACATTAAAAAACCGATAATTCAGATTTTATCAAAATTAACAATTACTCATTGCAAAACACTTTTAAAGAATGAAAATGCAAGAATCAGACTTGGAGAAAATATTTGGAGACTGCATATCTAACAAAATATTCAGAATATAAAAGCAAGTATCAAATCTCAATTAGAAGAAACAAAATTAAATGTGAATATGTTTCAACTTACACTTCAGCAAAGATGATAAAGAGATAGCAAAAATGCACTTGCAAAGATACTAAACTACATTAGTCATCAGGGAAATGCAAATATAATACACAATGAATTATCACCATACATCTTCAGAAAGTCAAGTTAAAAAGGCTGATTATAGCAAGTTTTGGTGACAATAAAGAACAGTCCTTCGGGTGGGATTGTAAAAGGGAACAGTCAATTTGGAAACTAGTTTTGGCAGTCTCTCAGAAGGTGAAAGAAACACTTGCCACAGGATTTATTTCATTTCTAGGTATTCATTCAAGAGTAATGGAAACGTATGTTCACATAAAGATTTACACATTAATGTTTTGCATCAATTCAACTTGGGTAAGGTAATAACCAAAAATTAGGAAACAACAAAGATCCATCGGTAGGTGAATGAACAAGCGTATTGTTCTCTCTCCATGCTACAGACTGCTAGTCAGGAATGAGCCCTATAACTTGCAACAGCGTGATAGATTCTGAAAGTACACATGCCACGAAGAAAGGTGTGCAAATGTATGTATCCATTTACATAAGTTACAGAAAAGGCAATTCAATCTAGAGTGAGAGAAAACACTCCAGTTGTAGAGGCCATTTGCCAGGGTGGAGAAGGTGCAAGGGAGTTTGGGTGCTGAAGAAAAGATTTAGTGTCGTCATTGCTGCAACAGTTTTACAGGTGTATACATACGTCAAAATTCAGTAACCTGCACACTTTAAACATGAAATGGTTTATTGTACACTAATTATACTTCGGTAAAGTTCTTAAACATTATCATAAAAAGGCACGTAAATTTTTACCATTCATTCATATGTGGATAATGGCAATAATATAAAACTCTAACAGAAAATGAAGAGGAAAGAAAGACATCCAACTTATATTGGTTAACATAAATTATACCAAAATTGGATACAAAATGAAAACACAGCATAATCATATTCCAACCCTCTAACACCATATTTTAATAACATTTAGTTGAGACACTGTGTCACCTATGAGTGATGTGTTTCAACAGACAACACATCAAAAAGCCGTCATTTTGAAGAAAGCAGAGAGTCAAGCAAATCTTGAACACATGGCCTATTCTGAAGTGATAATCACCCATATTATCATTACAGGCAAAGATGTCAGGACCATGTAATCCTACTGAATACAAACAAACACGTAGCTGAAAGTTTTTTATGTACAGTATTCTCATAATTGCTACCTTCCCCAGCCCACGAAGTAAAATATAGAATAGGAAGATGGACCTATGTAACAATTCATAGATAGGTGTTCGTTATTCATTACAATTACCCTCCTTTGTTTTTGCATATAAGTTATA
This sequence comes from Mustela putorius furo, assembly GCF_011764305.1. Classification (NCBI taxonomy): domain Eukaryota; kingdom Metazoa; phylum Chordata; class Mammalia; order Carnivora; family Mustelidae; genus Mustela; species Mustela putorius. The sequence continues at coordinate 1,951,636 of NW_025421373.1, read as the reverse complement.
TAACCTCTTCTTCCCACTAAAACACTTTATTGTATTTCGGGAGACCTAAAGAGTGGGGAAACAATTGATCATATTATATACTCACTCAATGTACCTGAGTTAATAGTAAGACCCTAAAACAAAGTGAAACAAGTTGAGAAAAAAAAAATCCTCATCAGCATCACCAGGAGGAAAAGAGATTGTAGGAGATTAAATTGTTTTTATTAAAAAGTTAAAATATAAATGGCTAACAGATACATGAGAAAATGTTCAACATCATTAGCCATCAGGGAAATTAAAATTAAAACCACACTGAGGGGGCACCTGGCTGGCTCAGTGGGTTAAAGCCTCTGCCTTCAGCTCAGGTCATGATCTCAGTGTCCTAGGATCAAGACCCACATTGGGCTCCCTGCTCAGAGGGGAGTCTGCTTCCCCCCTCTCTCTGCCTGCCTCTCTGCCTATTTGTGATCTCTGTCAAATACATAAACAAATAAATCTAAAACACACACACACACACACACAGATACCACCTTATACCAGTCAGAGTAGGAAAAATTGACAAGGCAGGAAACAACAAATGTTGGAGAGGAGGTACAAAAAGAGGGACCTTCTTACACTATTGGTGGGAATGCAAATTGGTATAGCCACTTCAGAAAACAGTATGGAGGTTCCTCAAAAAGTTAAAAATGGAGCTACCCTGTGACCCAGCAATTGCACTACTGGGTATTTACCCCAAGATACAGATATAGTGAAAAGAAGGGGTCATGCACCCCAGTGTTCATAGCAGCAATGACCACAATAGTCAAACTGTGGAAGGAGCTGAGATGCCCTTCAACAGACAAAAGGATTAAAGATGGGGTCCATATATACAATGGAATATTGCTCAGCCATGAGAAAGGATGGCTATCCACCATTTGCCTCAACATGGATGGAACTGGAGGGGATTATGCTAAGTGAAATAAGTTAAGCAGAGAAAGACAATTATCGTATGGTTTCATTTGTATGTGAAACATAAGGAACAGCTTGGAGAACATTAGGAGAAGGAAAGGAAAAATGAAGGAGGGGGGAATCAGAGAAGAAGATGAACCATGAGAGACTATGGCGTATGAGAAACAAACTGAGGGCTTCAGGGATAAGGGGGGTGGGGGGATGGGTCAGCCCGGTGATGAGTATTAAGGAGGATATGTACTGCATAGAGTACATAGGGTGTTATATGCGAACAATGAATCATGGAACACTACATCAAAAACTAATGATGTACTGTATGGTGACTAACATAACATAATAAAATTAGAAAAATTTATAAATTTAAAAAATTTAAAAGTTAAAATAATCCATCTATCAAATAAAACAGTCATAATTTCACCCATACTTCAATACACATAATTCGAAATGTAAAATAATGAAAATGTCCACTAATGCACAACTGAATAAGCAAATTTTGATATACCCATCCAACTAATTAGTTGGTTATCAGATTAGTTGACAGTATATTATATTGATTGATATTAGCATATCAGTTCACACAACATCATGAATTTCAAAAAAGGTATGTTGAAGTGAAGGAAGCCACACACAAAACAGTATATTCTGTATGATTCCATTTACCTATTTTCACAAAGTGGTATCACTAATACTAACAGAAATCAGAGTGGTTTACTAAGAAGTAGGAGACTATAAGGCATATGAGGGAATATAAAAGGATGCTGGAAATGTTCTATGCCTTGATATGCATAGTAAGGGTTACTGGGTACAGAATTATTGAAATGTACACATAAGATTAATTTTATACACTTTACTAAATGGAAGCTAACCCTCACACACACACACACACACACACAAAAGACAAACTGTTTTCTAGTAGAAGAATGCAGTATTATCATAGATTAAAAGTTTTAATATAAAAGTATTAGTGGTTCATAGGCATCTCCTACTAAATAAATGGTTATTTATCATTGCGTTTTCTGTGCCTATTTAATTTTATTTAATTTTTGGCAAATCCCAAAGAAAGTAACCCATCATATATGCCAGTATTTAGTGTGTTCTCTGGAATTTGATGCCACAGAGGCCTAAGATTAGGTACAAGGAGACAGTGTTTGTCTATAAATGTGTGTGGGAGCCCATCTTATTCTCATGAAATATCCTATAGATTCACTTAAATCCCCAAAAATATTCCAACAGGATTTTTGGTAAAATTTAACAAAATTATTTTGAAGATGTATGAAAGATAACAAATTGACTTAAATACGGAACTACTTAGGGTCATAGCCAAAACACTCTTGAAGAAAAACTCAGAGATTTACACTGCCAATTAAGTGTTAATATTTAAAATGATGTAATAAGTACTTAAGTAATTAGATGACCATTGACCTAAAAAGATAATCCATAAATATATTAACACAAATATGGTCATCAAATTAAGGATGGAATTCTTCTGTAAAACAATGGAAGTTTTTCCTCTCATAAATGATGATGGATGAATTGGATACCTTTATTACAAAAAAAAATTGTGATTTTATGTTACCTAACAACAGTAATAATCATTCCAGATGGAGCATATACTTAAAATGTCTTCATGAATTTGGAATTGTCAAAATTTCATTAAGGAATAACTTTAAAGAAGACTATTGATAAATTGAACTTCATTAACATTAAGAACATCCATTAAAATACACCCTTCTAAGAATGTAAAGGCAAGTCACAACTATGGAGGAGATATTTGCAATATAGATATTTGCAAAAGGTTTTTAGTCATAACATGCAAGTCAACTTCCATGAATACTTAAGGAAATAATCAAACCAATTTAAAATGGCAGAAAGACTTAATATGGATAGTACTTTACAAAAGAGAATTGTAAATCCTAAAATCATGTGTTTTAATTTAAAAAATCTGCTTATCTGCTTTCTTTGACAAATATCCTTGAGGTTAAATCCTGTTGTCTCTGAAATGGACAGTAACCAATGGGTTTAATGTATTTGGTATAGGCTTTTCTCTAACATACTCAGATCTTATCATGTAGCTTTAAAGTCAATAGGAGCCTAAGAAGTGTTTACTGAGTTGAGGCGAAATACTAACTCATGTGCGTACTAAAATGTTTTAAATACTCCCATTTATATTTGACTTTTTTCACTTTTCACTTGGGTTTTCAATAATTATTTGGAGAATATTGCACTTACATTAAAAGTTAAGGCAACAGTTGATCACCTTCATAATCTCTTTTGAATATTCCCTGGCATTTTTCAGGATACCTAATACTACATATATGTAGAGAAGAGCCTATGTATTTAACTCAAAGACAGATTGAGAACAAAGTCTTAATTCTAAAATTATATTTCCATTTTGGAAAAAGAAAATTAATCCAAGAAGGTATGTCTTACTGAAAGTACTAGAGAAAAAAGTTAAAAAATAAATAGCTGGTAAATATAAAAGTTAATATAATAATAGGCAAATTACTAAGAGTGGCTTAGAAATTACTGATTCTTCATACCAAATAAGTTCCATGTCAAAAGTATATACTTTTCCATGTCAATAATCATGACTCCAAAGCAGTAGCAATTTAGTGCCTTTTTTTTTTTAAATACGGCTTTCTGTCTTTCCTCCTTTCTGATTTTTACTTGTTATCAATAGCTTTCAGAAAAAGCTATATAGGGGGCGCCTGGGTGGCTCAGAGGGTTAGGCCTCTGCTTTCAGCGCAGGTCATGATCTCAGGGTCCTGGGATCAAGCCCCGCATCGGGCTCTCTGCTCAGTGAGAGTCTGCTTCCTCCTCTCTCTCTCTCTGCCTGCCTCTCTGCCTACTTGTGATCTCTGGCTATCAAAAAAATAAATAAAATATTAAAAAAAAAAAGAAAAAGAAAAAGCTATATACATTGAATTAAGCTGCACAGTTTGAGAAAAGAGATTATGTGTTTGACAGTCCATTTATGGATATTTAATTTTTGGATTATTACATCCTGAAACAGAAGACCACTAACCTAACTTCCAAACATTAAAGTGGCAAAGAGCTCCTTGTACCTTGCCTGCTACAGACCATGAAATATGTATTAAGAGAGGAGTCTTCTACTGAAGATGAAATTTATAAAGAGTCTTTCATTCTCTTCCATAAGAAAACCTCATATATCACTCTTCAAAAAGGAGGAGGAAGAGTTCACTGGAATCACATAAAAAAATGTCAGTACTGGATGGTGATTAAAAACACCATCTAAATTCTATTTGGGCAGGGCACTTGAATCCAGATCAAATAGGCCATGTATCAAGAGAGCAGACTAAATGTCACAAAGTTCCAAAGTGACAGATCAGATAAGTGCCAGAGAAATATATAGGCCTGAAACAAGAATTAATAAGCAGATATCCTCGAACATGCTTCATAAGCATTATTCTACATAAGTAGGAACATTTTAAATGGTGGTATTTATCACTAATGTGTTTGTAGGATATTTTAAATTTTATTTAATTTCTGGCATATCTCAAAGCAAGAAACCTATCAGATATCCCAGTATTCAATGATTTTTCTTGAATATGATGTTAAAGAGGCCCCACTTAGATGTGAGAATATGGTGTTTCCCTGTAAATTGGATGCCTTCCATCCTGAAGTGCCTTTTCATGATCCTATTTTTTTTCTTTTGTTGGCTTTAATACTGTTCTCCAAAACTCTAGTTTTACAATGGAACTTCATTAAAAAATAATTTAGCATACATTCACATCAGAACATAGAGTTTTGAAGATGTTAGGGGATAACCAAACAAAATTATTTGACTAGGGACAGCTACTTTAAAGATGGAAGAGGAGAACTGGCAAGATGGCAGAGGCTAAGACTACTTCAGCTAGCAGGAGATCAGCTAGATAGCTTATCTAAAGATTGCAAACACCTACAAATCTAATAGGCGATTGAAGAGAAGAAGAACAGCAGTTCTAGAAACAGACAATCAACCACTTTCTGAAAGTATTTTACTTGCTCCTTCATATACTCTTATCTGGACAAAATGACAAGGCAGAAAAATTCACCACAAAAAAAAAAAAAAAGAACAAGAGGCAGTACCGAAGGCTAGGGACCTAATCAATACAGACATTGGTAATATGTCAGATCTAGAGTTCAGAATGACGATTCTCAAGGTTCTAGCCGGACTCGAAAAAGGCATGGAAGATATTAGAGAAACCTTCTCAGGAGATATAAAAGCCCTTTCTGGAGAAATAAAAGAACTAAAATCTAACCAAGTTGAAATCAAAAAAGCTATTAATGAGGTACAATCAAAAATGGAGGCTCTCACTGCTAGGATAAATGAGGCAGAAGAAAGAATTAGCGATATAGAAGACCAAATGACAGAGAATAAAAAAGCTGAGCAAAAGAGGGACAAACAGCTACTGGACCACGAGGGGAGAATTCTAGAGATAAGTGACACTATGCTATGGTGAGTGCTGTGAAGAGTGTAAACCTGGCAATTCACAGACCTGTAACCCTGGGGATAAAAATATATGTTTATAAAAAATAAAAAATTTTTAAAAAATGAAGATGGAAGAGAGGAAATTTATAATAAGAGAAATACACTTGGCCACTATTTCCTTAGTAGTCTGTGCAAACTCAGAATGACTTTAAATTCTTCATACCTATTCCACTCAGAAGTAAAACAAGTGATTTATTTTTCATGCATATATCAGGTATTTCATCTTTTTTTTTTAAATTTCTTCTGTGCTGCTGCTTTCTGCTATCTGTTGCATTATTGCTCAACACAACAACTCACAGTGTTTATGAATGATTAATTTGATCAAAGTATGTAACACTGAGTTCTATTGTCAGTGTATTTTGTGCATAGAGCTAATAATGATTATTTTTTGAGTAATAAGAGTAAAGTGTGCTAATTTTAACACTGAGATTTTTATTTTGCATACATCCATGTAACTAACAACGGGGGATGGGGAACGTAAAAATAATTGCAGGATCACAGATGATTGCCTCTTGCCATCCCAGTCAATACTCCCCTCAAGTTAACATATTCTGGCTTCTCTCAAAATTGATTTATTTTTCTTGTTTTTGAACTCATATTAATTGAGTGAGGGTATATAATATGTGGTTATTTCATTTTACAAGCTTCTATGAAATATATTTTATTCTATGTAACTCTAATTTTGTTTTAATTTGCTATGTAGTATTCTTTCATTGACTATCAAACTATTTCTTTTTTTAATTAATACTTTTTCTTTCCAGAGCAAGTAAACTTATTTTTTTAAAGTTTTAATTTAAATTCCACTTAGTTAACATAAATATTGAGTAGATAATGCACACTGCCCACATACTTCCTCCCCACTTCGTCCTGATATTTCCCATTATTAATATCTTGCATCAGTATGGTACATTTGCTGCAACTGATGAACCAATATTGTTTCATAGACTATATGGAAGTTCTTTCTTTTTTTAAAGATTTTATTTATTTATTTGACAGAGAGAGAGCACAAATAGGCAGAGAGGCAGGCAGAGAGAGAGGAAGGGAAGCAGGCTCCCTGCCGAGCAGAGATCCCAATGCGGGGCTTGATCCCAGGACCCTGAGATCATGACCCGAGCCGAAGGCAGTGGCTTAACCCACTGAGCCACCCAGGCGCCCGGAAGTTCTTTCTTTAGGTTGTATAGTTTCATGGGTTTTGGTAAAATGTCATGTATCCACCATTACAGTATCACACAGAGGAGATTCACGGGCCTAAAAGCTCTCTGTGCTCATGTATTCATCTTTCCCTCCGTCCCCCTACCAGTGTCCCCCTGATAGACACTGATATTTTTGCTTCCTCTCTGGTGTTCCCTTTCCAGGATGTCCTATCATTGGAATACTATTATACATAGCTTTTCAAACTGGTTTCCTTCACCTAGCAGTATTCATTTAAGTTTCCTCTATGTTAGTTGTGACATGACAGTTCGTTTCTATGTATAGCTGAGTAATAGTCCATTGCATGGACCTATCAGTATGCTTATTCACTCATGCTTTGAGAAATATCTTAGTTGTTTCCGTTTTTATTGAAATTATGAATAAAGGTGCTCCAAACATTCCTGGGAAAGTTTTTCTGTAGAAATGAGTTTAAAACTCATTTAGATAAACATTTAGGATGTGACTGTTGGATCATATAGTAAGGCTATACTTAGTTGCAAGAACTACCAAACTGTCTTGTGAAGTGAGCGTATTGTTTTGAATTTCTATCAGAAATGAATGAGAATTCCTGCTGCTCCACAAACGCAAGCATTTCACTTGTTAGTTGGATTTTAGCCATTGTGATACCTCACTTCTGCATGATTTGCAATCACCTAATGGCATATGATGTTGAGTATCTTTCCACATATTAATTTTCCATCTGTATATCTTCTTGATGAAGTGTCGGACCAAATCTTTTTTCTACTTTACTGCATGTTTTCCTCAGTTAATTTTAAGAGTTTCATGCATATTTCAGATATAAGTCCTGTAAAAGACATGTTTTGTAAGTATATTTTCTTAGTCTGTGACTCCTCTTTTCATTCTCTTAATTCTGTGCTTAGCAAAAGAAAGGAAGGAAGAAAAGAAGTAAGGGATGGAGGGAGGGAGGAGAGAGAAAAAAAGAGAGAAAGAAAGAAAGAATCCAACTTATCTTTATTTCCCCCTTTCATGGATTGTGCTTTTGGTTTTGTGTCTTAAAACACATCATCGAAGCCAATTTTTTAAAATGTTTTCAGTATACTTTTCAGTGCTTTACCTTGCACTTAAATCTTTACATTAAAAAATACTTTTTTGTGGGGCGCCTGGGTGGCTCAGTGGTTAAGCCGCTGCCTTCGGCTCAGGTCATGATCTCGGGGTCCTAGGATTGAGCCCTGCATCGGGCTCTCTGCTCAGCAGGGAGCCTGCTTCCTCCTCTCTCTCTGCCTGTCTCTCTGCCTACTTGTGATCTCTGTCTGTCAAATAAATAAATAAAATCTTTAAAAAAAAAAAAACTTTTTTTGTAAGATGCGAAGAGATTCTTCCCTTTCCTATTCTTCTGCCCATCACAGTTTCCTATTCGAAATTTTTGTTAGGGAGTTATTGCCATCCATTCTGTTGGTCACAATGATTTATATACCCACTGACATCCCTACGGCACTTTCAAAATACATTCTCCTATTCCCCAAACCACATTTTCATCCAGTTGCGAATCTGACTAAACACCAAGAATCTTATTATCTTGATCAATTTTGATTCTGGCTCTTTTTGTTTTGGAAAACTGTGACATAAAAAGGTACTTTCTCTGTCCCCACATATCCGACAAACAATGGTGAAATGAGAACAGGTAAACTGCAAGCAGCACCTCCACTTGTAAAGGGAAGAACTCTAAGATACATAATAATCACGTCTAGTGACTCAAGCAGTCGCTTGTGTCCACTGGGCAAAACTAGAAGTAAGAAAGGTTGGTTGTTTTGTTTTGTTTTGTTTTGTTTTGTTTTTTAAACAGGTTATCAGTTCTGCTTCTTAGGACTGGCTCCATGGTTTGTCTTTCTCCTTCAGACACGTCTTCAATTTCTGAGGTACAGTTTTATTGTTATCATACTATTTGGTCATTTTTCACGAAAGCTTTGAAATATACACTATGGCATCTGGGAAGTTTCCTCAATCTATTTTTTGCTGGTTAACAGAAAGATAGGAGACTTAATGTCTTTTTGCATTTCATAGAGGGTGATTTTCTTTTACCCAAGACCACTGACACGTTTTTGCTCTAAAGCTTTCTCTCATGAACATTGTCTTTGTCTCTGTATTCATTTATGTCTCATAGGACAAAACCACACCCATGATTACCTTTTAAATATATGTCTGTCTTAAAGATTAATTGCAAGTAGATTGGACACATCAAACTCTTCTGAGAATATGACTTCAACCTTTCTAAATGTATTTAGGAAAAGACCTAATAGGCAACATCTTAAACATTATGGTTTCAGAGATTATAGTAAAAGAAGTTAGAGGTACCCTCTGCCACATAAAAATAACAATTTCACTGACATGGAACTTAAGCATTTGTATTCATTCACACATTTGCCACTTAGCTGGGGTTTGACTGATGGATGCTGGATTTCACTGCTGCTGGTCTGCAGATAGTTTCCCTTCGCTCTCCTGTATGTTTTACTAATTCTTCTTCCAAGAGCTGACATGAGGCATATTTATCATAGCAGAGGTCAGCAGTTCTCAGATAACTGAAATACGCCATTTCTTACAATCTACGCTTGCAGACTGGGCATTTTACTTCTGTCCCAGTCTATCAACTTAAAAAACACAAGCAACACCTGAGCACGCTGCCCATCACCAGAACAGGTAATACATGCTATCTGTACTGGATTGATCTGAAGACACATAAGAGGTTGATGCAAGAAGGAGTAAATGATAATGAGAAATAATGGAGTATGCCATAGAGCAGTTGGTACATATCCCCTTAGTATAGTCATGGATTCAGGTCTACATAAATGTATTTGCTCCCTTTTAGCCTTTCTGAGATATGTTCTTTTACTTTCATGACTATCATGAAATAAGAAAATTTCTTTTATTGTCCCATTTTCTCTATCAATGTGTTAATTACACATTACTTTCAACTATTACTGAAGAGATTACCCCCTAGGTCCTTGACTTTGGGTACTGAATCTTAAATTAGTTCTTCTACCACCTCTAATACAAAGCCTGGCTGTTCCAGCCAAATAATTCAAGAAACCTAGCACCCTGTACTTATTTACTCCCTTCTCACCAATTATGCTATCATTGTCATATATTTCAATACATTTTTTAATCTACCAACACAGCATTATTACTGAACAGTTAGTTGTATTTAAATGCATCCATATTTTATCTTTCCGATGCTTTTCACTACCTCCTGTTGTTCAGCAATGTAATATATTTACATTTGCCTAAAAAACTTTCTTTAATAATTCACTTAGCTGCTTCCCCTCTCTCTCTGCCTGCCTCTCTGTCTACTTGTGATTTCTGTCTGTCAAATAAATAAATAAAAAAAAATAATAATTCACTTAGGATTGATTTCCTGATAAATATCTTAGTTCTTATTGTCTAGTCATGACTGTCTTTACTGTTACTTGTAAAGGTTATCTTCATTGTTACAGAATTCTAGTTTGGTTTTTGTTTTTTTAGTATGCTAAAAACCTCATTTTATCTTCTTCTTACTTACATCATTTATGTTGAAAGTAGGATACTGCTACTTTTATGTTAACATGTCTTGCTTCCAGGGGAGCCTGGGTGGCCCAGTGGGTTAAAGCCTCTGCCTTCTGCTCAGGTCATGATCCCAGGATCCTGGGATCGATCCCCACATTGGGCTCTCTGCTCAGCAGGAAGCCTGTTTCCTCCTCTATCTCTGCCTGCCTCTCTGCCTACTTGTGATCTCTGTCTGTCAAATAAATAAAATCTATTAAAAAAAAAAAAACAACATGTCTTGCTTCCTCTGGCTGATAATTAAGATCTTCTCTTTGCCTAAATCATTCTGTAGTAGTATTACTATGTGTATGGTGGGCTGAAAAATGCTCCCCAACCACCTAAAATGTAATTCGGTTTGTAATCCCCAGAACACAGAAATAATATCTTCTCTGACAGTTGAGGAGATTATGTCAAGGACCTTGAGAGAAAGAGTTTATCCTGGGTTATCCAGGTGGACTTTAAATGCAATTGTACATATCCTTACAGGAGAGATACAAAGGTTGTTCTGACACACACACGGAATAAAAGACAATGTGACTATGGGTGCTGTGACTAGACTGATGCAGCCACAAGCCAAGGAAAACCAAGAAATTCCTGGCAGCCACCAAAAGCTAGAAGACACAAGAAATGGATTCCCCCCATAGCCTCCAGAGAAGGAACAACCTTGCTGACTTGCTGATTTCAGACTTTTGCCCTCCTGAACTGTGAGACAAAAGATTTCTTTTATAGAGGGCACTAAGTTGGTGGTAATTTGTTATGGAAACTCTTAGTAAAACAATGCTTCTTGATGGCATTTTCTTTATATTTATGTTCCATGAGTTTGTACAGAATCAGGAAAGTGCAGAGTGATATATTTCAAAAGGCTGTTTTTCATTTTGTTTAGCTTTATTTTATTGCTTCTAAGATTTTTTTCTGCTCCTTACTCTCTCCTCTCCTCCTGGGAATCCTGTTATCACATGTAAGAGTATTTCACGGTTGTGACGTATCTTTTAATTCTCTGTACGGTTTTTCTTTTCCCCCCACCCATTTGCTTCTATCTTTATATTTTCTACTACATATTCTCTGACTTAATAATTCTCTTTTCTTCTAGGTCCTATTTGTAATTCAGCCCATATTTTAAAATCTATATTGCATTATAATATTTTTGGTATTGTTATTTCTATTAGCTTTTTAAAAAATTGATTCCACACCTCTGATTAAATTATCTATTTTTGTATTTGCTTTTTTGAAAAATAATTTGTATTTATTTTTCAATCTGGATCTAATAACATCAGTATCTTGATAACCATGTATGGAATTCTGCTATCTGCTTTCTTTTCCTGAGATATGTATTCATTGGTAATATTTCATATCATATTTGATAATTTTTGATTGACTACACAAATTGTGAATGATTAAGTACAAAACCTCTGGAGGGTATTATCTTCTACTCATAATGATTCTATACAAGTTTATAGGGAGATCAGGAAAACCAGTGGAGGGTGGTACATTATCCAGTTGTCCCTAATTACTGGATTACCTCCTAAGGGCCTAAGATATTAAGGGTCTTAAAAGTATTCTAAAGACTAGATTATGTTTCCTAGGCTTCTTAGAAATCCCCGAACTTATGTTTTTATCTCCCAAGGCACATGAAGCTTAGAATTTATCCTTTAAGCAGTGTGTATTACACCTCAGTTTTCACAGCTTTCCAAGGGCTGAATTGCTTAGTGTAAGCTATTTTATCAATGGGAAATTGTAGACAGGGTAAGTCTTATTCCTCTGAAGCTCTGTGTTCTTCTGAAACTTGTACTTTCATGTTCTAGCTTTTTGGTATCTCTGTATTCTATATTTTGTTGACCTAGTCCATGGAGTTAACCACAAGTTCTAGTACCCAGTTTAGTTTGGTCTGTATGCCCCATAATGAGAATCAGGAAAACCTTGGAAGGAACAATTGTTTTGAATGCAGGGTTCAAATCATCATGTTTTTTCCTTACTCTGGAATTGTCCTGGCTATGCTAAATTGTTCTCTGATACCTATAAACAATTGGGTTGTGGGGTTTTGTTTTGTTTTGTTTTGTTCTGGTTTGTTTTTTGAACCTTTTATAACAACTGTTAAAGACTAGCATCAATCATAGTCTGTAGCCAGATACTAGAACTGATATTTTAAATAGAAGAGCTGTGGCAATGTCCTAAATATACAATGAATGTCTACACATTAAATAAACTGCAATAAAGAATTTTTGGTTAGAGCTGTGCTTTTTATGACTAAATAGTATTCCTCTAAATTAAATTCTCATTTATTTGTTGAATGATTACTTTTTTGAGAAACCTTGTTGAATAATCTGTTGCATGTCTGGGTAACCTATGGAAAGTGAGGTTGAAGTTAATTTTGGGGGGAGCATATATTTTTAGCACCTGTCAAAAAGGTACTTAAAATAGATAAATGATACTGAGTAACTGTTTGAATCCATGGAAATCAGAGAAAATTTTAAGTAATATATGAGCTGCTGGTACAACATATGACATTTTAAAGTGTAAAAGCCAAGTAAATTTATAGGATAATTTTATAAATAATTTTTTTATTTTTTATTATTTTTTTTATAAACATGTATTTTTATCCCCAGGGGTACAGGTCTGTGAATCGCCAGGTTTACACACTTCACAGCACTCACCAAAGCACATACCCTCCCCAATGTCCATTACCCCACCCCCCCTTCTCCCAACCCCCCTCCCCCCAGCAACCCTCAGTTTGTTTTGTAAGATTAAGAGTCACTTATGGTTTGTCTCCCTCCCAATCCCATCTTGTTTCATTTATTCTTCTCCTACCCACTTAAGCCCCCATGTTGCGTCACCACTTCCTCATATCAGGGAGATCATATGATAGTTGTCTTTCTCCCCTTGACTTATTTCGCTAAGCATGATACGCTCTAGTTCCATCCATGTTGTCGCAAATGGCAAGATTTCATTTCTTTTGATGGCTGCATAGTATTCCATTGTGTATATATACCACATCTTCTTGATCCATTCATCTGTTGATGGACATCTAGGTTCTTTACATAGTTTGGCTATTGTGGACATTGCTGCTATAAACATTCGGGTGCACGTGCCCCTTTGGATCACTACGTTTGTATCTTTTTTTTTTTTAATTTTTTTTTAATTAATTTTTTATTTATAAACATATATTTTTATCCCCAGGGGTACAGGTCTGTGAATCACCAGGTTTACACACTTCACAGCACTCACCAAAGCACATACCCTCCCCAATGTCCATAATCCCACCCCCTTCTCCCAAACCCCCTCCCCCCAGCAACCCTCAGTTTGTTTTGTGAGATTAAGAGTCACTTATGGTTTGTCTCCCTCCCAATCCCATCTTGTTTCATTTATTCTTCTCCTACCCACTTAAGCCCCCATGTTGCATCACCACTTCCTCATATCAGGGAGATCATATGATAGTTGTCTTTCTCTGCATGACTTATTTCGCTAAGCATGATATGCTCTAGTTCCAACCATGTTGTTGCAAATGGCAAGATTTCATTTCTTTTGATGGCTGCATAGTATTCCATTGTGTATATATACCACATCTTCTTGATCCATTCATCTGTTGATGGACATCTACGTTCTTTCCATAGTTTGGCTATTGTGGACATTGCTGCTATAAACATTCGGGTGCATGTGCCCCTTTGGATCACTACGTTTGTATCTTTAGGGTAAATACCCAATAGTGCAATTGCTGGGTCATAGGGCAGTTCTATGATTTTGAAAATCAGTTTTCAAGATTTTGAGGAACCTCCATGCTGTTTTCCAGAGTGGCTGCACCAGCTTCCATTCCCACCAACAGTGTAGGAGGGTTCCCCTTTCTCCGCATCCTCGCCAGCATCTGACATTTCCTGACTTGTTGATTTTAGCCATTCTGACTGGTGTGAGGTGATATCGCATTGTGGTTTTGATTTGTATTTCCCTGATGCCGAGTGATATGGAGCACTTTTTCATGTGTCTGTTGGCCATCTGGATGTCTTCTTTGCAGAAATGTCTGTTCATGTCCTCTGCCCATTTCTTGATTGGATTATTTGTTCTTTGGGTGTTGAGTTTGCTAAGTTCTTTATAGATTCTGGACACTAGTCCTTTATCTGATATGTCGTTTGCAAATATCTTCTCCCATTCTGTCAGTTGTCTTTTGATTTTGTTAACTGTTTCCTTTGCTGTGCAAATGCTTTTGATCTTGATAAAATCCCAATAGTTCATTTTTGCCCTTGCTTCCCTTGCCTTTGGCGTTGTTCCTAGGAAGATGTTGCTGCAGCAGAGGTCGAAGAGGTTGCTGCCCGTGTTCTCCTCAAGGATTTTGATGGATTCCTTTCGCACATTGAGGTCCTTCATCCATTTTGAGTCTATTTTTGTGTGTGGTGTAAGGAAATGGTCCAATTTCATTTTTCTGCATGTGGATGTCCAGTTTTCCCAGCACCATTTATTGAAGAGGCTGTCTTTTTTCCATTGGACATTCTTTCCTGCTTTGTCGAAGATTAGTTGACCATAGAGTTGAGGGTCTATTTCTGGGCTCTCTATTCTGTTCCATTGATCTATGGGTCTGTTTTTGTGCCAGTACCATGCTGTTGATGATGACAGCTCTGTAATAGAGCTTGAAGTCTGGAATTGTGATGCCACCAACGTTGGCTTTCTTTTTCAATATCCCTTTGGCTATTCGAGGTCTTTTCTGGTTCCATATAAATTTTAGCATTATTTGTTCCATTTCTTTGAAAAAGATGGATGGTACTTTGATAGGAATTGCATTAAATGTGTAGATTGCTTTAGGTAGCATAGACATTTTCACAATATTTATTCTTCCAATCCAGGAGCATGGAACATTTTTCCATTTCTTTGTGTCTTCCTCAATTTCTTTCATGAGTACTTTATAGTTTTCTGAGTATAGATTCTGTGTCTCTTTAGTTAGGTTATTCCTAGGTATCTTATGGTTTTGGGTGCAATTGTAAATGGGATTGACTCCTTAATTTCCCTTTCTTCTGTCTTGCTCTTGGTGTAGAGAAATGCAACTGATTTCTGTGCATTGATTTTATATCCTGACACTTTACTGAATTCCTGTATAAGTTCTAGCAGTTTTGGAGTGGAGTCTTTTGGGTTTTCCACATATAGTATCATATCATCTGCGAAGAGTGATAATTTGACTTCTTCTTTGCCGATTTGGATGCCTTTAATTTCCTTTTGTTGTCTGATTGCTGAGGCTAGGACCTCTAGTACTATGTTGAATAGCAGTGGTGATAATGGACATCCCTGCCATGTTCCTGACCTTAGCGGAAAAGCTTTCAGTTTTTCTCCATTGAGAATGGTATTTGCGGTGGGTTTTTCATAGATAGCTTTGATGATATTGAGGTATGTGCCCTCTATCCCTACACTTTGAAGAGTTTTGATCAGGAAGGGATGCTGTACTTTGTCAAATGCTTTTTCACCATCTATTGAGAGTATCATATGGTTCTTGTTCTTTCTTTTATTGATGTGTTGTATCACATTGACTGATTTGCGGATGTTGAACCAACCTTGCAGCCCTGGAATAAATCCCACTTGGTCGTGGTGAATAATCTTTTTAATGTACTGTTGAATCCTATTGGCTAGTATTTTGTTGAGTATTTTCGCATCTGTGTTCATCAAGGATATCGGTCTATAGCTCTCTTTTTTGGTGGGATCCTTGTCTGGTTTTGGGATCAAGGTGATGCTGGCCTCATAAAATGAGTTTGGAAGTTTTCCTTCCATTTATATTTTTTGGAACAGTTTCAGGAGAATAGGAATTAGTTCTTCTTTAAATGTTTGGTAGAATTCCCCCGGGAAGCCGTCTGGCCCTGGGCTTTTGTTTGTTTGGAGATTTTTAATGACTGTTTCAATCCCCTTACTGGTTATGGGTCTGTTCAGGCTTTCTATTTCTTCCTGGTTCAGTTGAGGTAGTTTATATGTTTCTAGGAATGCATCCATTTCTTCCAGATTGTCAAATTTATTGCCGTAGAGTTGCTCATAGTATGTTCTTATAATAGTTTGTATTTCTTTGGTGTTAGTTGTGATCTCTCCTCTTTCATTCATGATTTTATTTATTTGGGTCCTTTCTCTTTTCTTTTTGATAAGTCGGGCCTGGGGTTTATCAATTTTATTAATTCTTTCAAAGAACCAGCTCCTACTTTCGTTGATTTGTTCTATTGTTTTTTTGGTTTCTATTTCATTGATTTCTGCTCTGATCTTTATGATTTCTCTTCTTCTGCTAGGCTTAGGGTTTCTTTCTTGTTCTTTCTCCAGCTCCTTTAGGTGTAGGGTTAGATTGTGTACCTGAGACCTTTCTTGTTTCTTGAGAAAGGCTTGTACCGCTATATATTTTCCTCCTAGGACTGCCTTTGTTGTGTCCCACAGATTTTGAACCGTTGTATTTTCATTATCATTTGTTTCCATGATTTTTTTCAATTCTTCTTTAATTTCCCGGTTGACCCATTCATTCTTTAGAAGGATGCTGTTTAGTCTCCATGTATTTGGGTTCTTTCCAACCTTCCTTTTGTGGTTCAGTTCTAGCTTTAGAGCATTGTGGTCTGAAAATATGCAGGGAATGATCCCAATCTTTTGATACCAGTTGAGTCCTGATTTAGGACCGAGGATGTGATCTATTCTGGAGAATGTTCCATGTGCACTAGAGAAGAATGTGTATTCTGTTGCTTTCGGATGAAATATTCTTAATATTTCTGTGATGTCCATCTGGTCCAGTATGTCATTTAAGGCCTTTATTTCCTTGCTGATCTTTTGCTTGGATAAGCTGTCCATTTCAGTGAGGGGAGTGTTAAAGTCCCCTACTATTATTGTATTATTGTTGATGTGTTTCTTTGATTTTGTTATTAATTGGTTTATATAGTTGGCTGTTCCCACGTTGGGGGCATAGATATTTAAAATTGTTAGATCTTCTTGTTGGACAGACCCTTTGAGTATGATATAGTGGCCTTCCTCATCTCTTATTATAGTCTTTGGCTTAAAATCTAATTGATCTGATATAAGGATTGCCACTCCTGCTTTCTTCTGATGTCCATTAGCATGGTAAGTTCTTTTCCACCCCCTCACTTTAAATCTGGAGGTGTCTTCGGGCTTAAAATGAGTTTCTTGGAGGCAACATATCGATGGGTTTTGTTTTTTTATCCATTCTGATACCCTGTGTCTTTTGACAGGGGCATTTAGCCCATTCACATTCAGGGTAACTATTGAGAGATATGAATTTAGTGCCATTGTATTGTCTGTAAGGTGACTGTTACTGTATATGGTCTCTGTTCCTTTCTGATCTACCACTTGTAGGCTCTCTCTTTGCTTAGAGGACCCCTTTCAATATTTCCTGTAGAGCTGGTTTGGTATTTGCAAATTCTTTCAGTTTTTGTTTGTCCTGGAAGCTTTTAATCTCTCCTTCTATTTTCAATGATAGCCTAGCTGGGTATAGTATTCTTGGCTGCATGTTTTTCTTGTTTAATGCTCTGAAAATATCATGCCAGCTCTTTCTGGCCTGCCAGGTCTCTGTGGATAAGTCAGCTGCCAATCTAATATTTTTACCATTGTATGTTACAGACTTCTTTTTCCGGGCTGCTTTCAGGATTTTCTCTTTGTCACTGAGACTTGTAAATTTTACTATTAGGTGACGGGGTGTGGGCCTATTCTTATTGATTTTGAGGGGCGTTCTCTGAACTTCCTGAATTTTGATGCTTGTTCCCTTTGCCGTATTGGGGAAATTCTCCCCAATAATTCTCTCCAGTATACCTTCTGCTCCCCTCTCTCTTTCTTCTTCTTCTGGAATCCCAATTATTCTAATGTTGTTTCGTCTTATGGTGTCACTTATCTCTCGAATTCTCCCCTCGTGGTCCAGTAGCTGTTTGTCCCTCTTTTGCTCAGCTTCTTTATTCTCTGTCATTTGGTCTTCTAATTTTATAAATAATTTTAAATATACTTATGCATTTATTTCATATGTTAAAATAATCACCCTTGGTTTTAATGACATAGCAGATGTTTCCATACTCCCAGCCTCTTCTCTATGTCATTTCAGGATGCCATAGGGAGTTTCTATTTCTCCTTACCAGAAGTTGTTAAACTTCAACCCACAAATTATTATAGGCCTGTCCAGATACATCCATTACAGAGCTCATGGATAAAAGGGATTTTATTTGAAAAAGGGAAATTGGTTCATTCAATAGCTGGTGAAATCTTCTAGGGGTACTCAAATGCACCAATAACCAAGATGTTAAGTCATGATCCAGTCAAGGAGATTATGAGGTCTCTGAAGCACAGAAATGGGTCACCCATTGAAGATAACTGGCTGAGTCTTTGACTATGACCACATGGAAGAACAGTTAACAGAATCACAGCTACTAATGAGTGGGCTGAAACCAGAAATGTGGTTATGGGCTTCGTGTATTCCACTCCTGCTTCTACCTGAGTCCTTGCCCTCTTCACATATGATCCTAGAAATGGAGAATGAGATGGCCCTGTATTAACTGTCCCAAGTCCCTGTCCATACCTAGAACCTTTTCTACAAAAGCCTTTGTATCACACTTAGCATTTTATTTATTTGCATATACAAGATATCACCATAGTGGTTTAACCAAATAAAATTTGATTTCTGTTACTGTGTTCAATAGTCTGTGACCTATAGCTGTTCAAAGAACAAAACTGTTTTCTTCTCTGCTCTTCTTAACATATAATTTTTTTTCATAACTGTAAGGGGGTTGCTCCACTTTAGGCTAGCATTTTCAAATTCTATCAGGAAAAAGACTGAAGGGGAAAAGATAAAAATGCACAAGCTGATTCTGTACCTTTTTATAATGATAAACTGAACATTTTTAAAGGGTAGTACATTTTTTTATACATATCCTCAGGCAGAAGTATACATATGGCTAGATAAAGACACAACAAATGGATTTATAAAGTTAGATGTATTCATTTTCTCATTAACCAAGCCATTATTCACTTAACCAATGAAAAAATAAATATGAAGTAGTAACTGGCTGCATCTGTACAACCCTCTCAATATAAAGAGCAATTATCTGCCATCCATCTCTCAAAATTACTTGCCAAGAAGATGCAGGTCCTAACAATATATACTCCAATGATTCAGAGGTGATAACCATCATGAAAACCCATGTGTATAACCACCCAAAATTCTTTATTTTATGGTTTGGGTCCAAGTTATAAAGACCTAAAATACAATGGTTAAATACAGTACAGCTACAGTATTTCAGTTACATGATCTTGGGTTGGTATGGGAACACAGCTCCGAAAGGATCTCAGGCATCGTATTTCCACTTCATCATTCCTAGCTATGACCTTTGGCTTGGTAGTCCAAAATGGAGTTCATTCTCTCAATAAAGTAGCATAGACCAAGTGTCAGCTTTCTCCTTCAAAAGGTTCCCGCAAGCCACTGAAAAGCATTACTGTTTACCTGTAGTTGTTGAAATGTAGTCTCTTGGTTATGTTTGACTTCAAGGAAGGATAAGAAATGGAGTCTTGATTATTGGAAATCAGTTAGTAAATGAATATTGATGGTCTGAGGAAACTTCGTGTGGTCTCCTACAGCCATCTTTTAATATGAACATGATCATTCCTACCCAGCTTCTGGAATAAACTAACTCATGATAACTTCCATGAAGGTCTCTGTCTGTGCCAGTTCTATGCAAGGACACTGTGATGATGGAAACCTAAGGTAGCCACCAGGCACATCTGGCTATTGAGTACATGGAAGGTAATTAGAGTGGCTGAATAGCTTAATTTTTTTTTTTTTATATCTAGTTCAGTTTTAGTTTAAATAGTCACAGGTAGAAGGTCTCTCTCATACTGCACTATACAGTTCTAGATATTCCCAGTAAAGGGACTAAGTTCCTCAAATATGAGCCATCCTCTGGCAATAAGGTAAAACTTCAAACTCTTTTCAATAGAGCAACAACAACAAAAATAATTTAAAAATCCATCAAGGTATTTTTATATCAATAATTTGCTCTCTACCTTTTTGTCATTGTGTTACACTTTTATGCAGTAGGTAACTAAACAACCAATGGCTCCAGAGGTGGTTGGCTCAGTAAATTTTAACAAAGAACAAATGGAAAATGATAGAAAGTTTTGATTTTTTAGCTGTGTATGTGTGTTTATTTTAAGGCAGAGCTTTAACCCAGGTTTTCAGAGAGTAAGAACATGTCCCTAAACACCCTTCCACTTTGTCCTTTCCACTGTTAAGATCCTTATATAAATCTCCAAAGGTGACCTGCAAAGCTATAACTTGCTGAAATGAGCCCTCAGAGTCTTGCTCAGGATCTAGAGCCCACAATGAATGATTATTGATGTTTTCAGCAGAAAAGCTGTCAATTAGATGTACAGTTTGCAATAACAGCTCCAGGGTACAAACCTGAACTCTTCTGTGAATTTACTAGATCTACTGTGCAGCCACAGGGCCAAGCACACAACTCTCTATTTGCTGCAGGAGATCCAGATGTTCACCTTATTTGGTTGTGTGTAGAAATTGGATTGTGAGTTTGATGTATTTTTGTCTTACAGCATTTCAGGGTTTTGGCCTAACTGCTTATTTTTAAAAGTATGTTTATTTTTTTCTGACTATGAAAGTAATACATGTTCAATGTAGCTAATTTAGAATGTATGAAAAATATGAGCAAAATTATAGTTACTTGTAATTCTACAACATAGTGATAATGACTGTTATCATATTTTCTGTAAGTTGAGAAAACTGCTATTTTCATTAACTTTGCTTTGCTATGTTTAAAAGCATTTTCCTCCCCCTGTCTCTGTTCCCTCATTTATCATTCACACTTCTCAATGCACTGCCATCTGGCTTCCTTGCTGTCAATCCATTGTAGTTTTTGTTGCCAAGGTCACCAGTGGTTTTTTGTCTCTAATCTGAATGGACACTATTTAGTCTTTATCTTACTTGAATTCTCTCCAATAGTTCAGAATCCTGTCCTGCCACCAAGGAAGTTTATAAAAAGCTGCTGAGTCAGACTGCTTCCAAATTATTGCTTAAGCTTTTGGGACTAAACCCAGTTAACTTTTTGTGCCAAGAATGAATAAGGACTAAGTCTATTTGTCTCATATGCTAGTTTACCTCAAAAATTTCCAAAGAGACAAATAGATCTGTTCAATTCTTATAAGGCAGCCATTTGTAGCATTACATTTTGCTCATTATCTCCCCATTCCTACCTATCTTATCTCCCAAACCAGGTCACTCTGGTGAGGCTGTCAGTTAAACAGTCAACCACAACCAATACAAGAATGCACACATAACTCACAGCATTCCCGAAGTACAATCCTCCAAAGTAACCTCCTGGTTACCACAGGGTTGAACACCTGTCGGGAGCAGCAGCAATCAGACATCTGGGGGGTACTGATGTAGATGTGATAAATTTTATGGACTTAAAGCATAGAGAAGCTGAGGCCCATTTTTACACATTAGAAAGAACTTGCTGGCGATTAAAGCCAACACAAAAGAGAGAAAAGCATAAACAAGAGAAAACAAAAGACCTATTAAGCAGTTCAAGTCTTAGAATCTAGCCAGTTCTTGGTATTTTACTTAAAAGAGTCAGTAAACTGCTCGCCTCACTCTTCTTCCCATCTGTCCATCTACCTACCTATCCAAGATGCTAAAGCAAAACTGCCCTAAACACTGCTCCTAATGCCTTTGCAGAACTTCATATGAACCAACTCCCATCTCTCTCCTTTTGCCACATACCCTCTATTCCAACTGGAAATCCCAAGTCATGATTACAAAAATCATATTTATTTTAGATTTTCCTATTCATTTCTTTTCTAGGAACTGGCTGTTCATTTGAGGATCTGCAGCTGTCCCAAGCTGCTTACTTTGGCCAGTACTGGTATCATCAGGATGGCTGATTGAAACACAGATTGCTGGGCTGCACCCCAGAGTTTCTGCCTATTTGTTCCGGGGTGAGACCCAAGAATTTACATTTCTAAAAAAAGTAATATTGCTATTGATCTTGTGACCAAAGTTTTACTTATTATTAGGACAGAGTGAGAACTTCCAAGTT
Organism: Mustela putorius furo; assembly: GCF_011764305.1. NCBI lineage: Eukaryota > Metazoa > Chordata > Mammalia > Carnivora > Mustelidae > Mustela > Mustela putorius. Next base: position 1,929,451 of record NW_025421373.1, on the reverse strand, counting down.
CCTTCTATACCAGATTTTATCAGATCTGTTGAAGGTATACTAAGGAACTTCTCTTAAAATATACTGAAGAAATTACTACAAATAGGAAAAAAAATTCATAAATAGCCTTTATAAAACTAAAATTCAAAAATAATTTGAATGTAAGAAGTTAAGCAATCATAACATTTATATTAAATCAAAACTAATGAAGAAATTAAAATGAAAATTATGATTTTTGTCAGTCTTGTGAAAACGTACTCATATATTAATAAAAGAGTCTTCAAAACTGATAATGATGTGATTTTGGAATATAGGTGAGGTTCGGTGGGGTGAGGTCTGGAGCTGACGACCAGGAAAAATTCTTGAGACATCTTTGGTACAAAATGGTGGATTATTAATGCAGGAGGAAGGGGACCCGTGGGCAGAAAGAGCTGCTGCACCCAGGTCTTGAAGAGTGGTGATTATATACTTGGGAGTTGGGAGAAGAAAGGAAAAGGGAGGTTTCAAAAGAACTTTAGGACCTACCTACAAGATATGGAGGCCTTGACACTGTCAAGTTAAAGTTGTTTTCCCCTCTAGCAAGGTATTTACATTAAGATAGTTGGGAGATTCCTGAAAGAATGTCACAGTTGGAGGGAGACTGCTGGGTGTTAGCTTATGCTTTGTCTTCAGCTAGTCTTCTGCTCCCTCACCAATAATATGATTAAACTATATATAACAATAAATACCTATAAATATTACTACGAAAATGCTGTCCATTCTTTTAGTTTTGTAATTAAGGTATTTTTAGATGTAAAATCTTTGTATAATTTCCAAATTTTCTATACTAAGTCCTTTGCTGTTATAATAAAGATGATTTCTATACATGTTAGGAAAGAGTTAATATAGTAGATATGACTGCTCACTCCTTGCATGTCCCCAAGAGAGCCTGGAATCATGACTAGCCCTCAGCCAACTCCTGGGAATGTGGCCCTTAGAAGGCTCTTAATGTTAGTGATTGATGATTTTGTTATTTAACTAGAACAATGTACCATGCTGTATCAGTTTCCCAGGCTTGCTTTGCACAAATCTCAAGACTGATGATGTGTACTGTGTTTGGTTGTTGGGGGTCCTGACTTTCTGTTGCTATGGCTGGGAGTATAATACAGTATGTGACCTGCCTTTCACAAATCCCCAGATTCTTAGACTTAAGTGAGCTTCTACAGGCAGAGACATTCCACACATATTCCTATAGTATGCTTCTAGAAGGAAGTATGCTCTGTGTATAGACTTGGGTGAGGAAGTGGGAAGCCTGAGTAGTCGTCTTTCTGGATTCCATTCAATGTACATCCAATGTTTGTTTTGTGCTGGTTTTTTCATATCTGTTGCTTTAATAAACCTTGACCTTAAGTATAGAATATATATAGAATCATGCATGGTCTTCCAGTAAATCAAAATTTAAAAATGCTCATTCAACCTCCAAACAATATATATGTTTTTGTGTGTTTGTGTGATGTGATATATAAATGTTTATGTGTAGTGATGAACATGCAGCAAATGACTATCTAATAATTTATTCTCTCCCTCTCACAGGTAAATTAAATGCTTTATTAGAAATATAAAGGACAAAGTATGCAAATTACTAAACAATTTAATCAGTCACACCTGTAATTCCATGAAAATACTTATTTATGCATACATTTGTTCATTTATTTAACAAATATTTTTGTTAAATATTTATTAAATATACTATATGCTATGTGATATATAATAAAGAACAAAACAGTCCTTTCTTTATTTGTAGTTCTCATTTTCAAAAGATAAAGATACACAGAAGAGTCCAATGCAAAGTTAAAAGTTATATCAATAAAGTAAACTCTTATCATCTTCATTATTGTCAGGGCTAGTTTGTATATGGTGAGCAGTTACTCTATGCCAGTCCCTCTGCCCTCTCCCCAGCTCATGCTCTTCTCTCTCTCTCCCTCTATCTTAAATAAATAAAATCTCTTAAAAAAATTTTTGGAGATGCAACAGACAGAAATTTATGAATGAGAATATATGGGGGATTGCTGTGGCGTCAAGAAATACAACTTTGGATTCTTGCTTGGACATTTAAGTATATGAAGGTCTTATTTACTAAAATTGTGGCAAAATCATACCTGAAGATATAATTTTGAAATTAATCAACAGAAAAAAATGAGTATTTAAGCAATGGAAATAAATTAAATGACCTGGGAGTATTTGTTATTTGCAAAGACAGGAATGACTGAGTCATTACCTCTCAACCTGTGCCGTCCTTATAGTAGCCACCAGTCACATGTGGTTATTTTCTTAATTAATTTAGACTAACAACATTTAAACGTCACTTCCTCAGATGCACTAGTCACATTTTAAAAGCTCAATAGTCACATGTGACTACTGGCTACTCCACTGGACAGCACAAATTACAGAACATTTTCATCACTATAAAATGTTCTAATGGATAGCACTGCTTAAAACCTCTGAATTTCAGGGGTAGACAAAAAGAGAGCAGTTATCATATAAGAATGAAAATCAGTAACTTAAAAAAAAGGGAGAAAAACAGAGAAAGGATGAGAAAGTTTTTCAAGGGGAAAATGGCCAACCATATCATATGTGCAGAGGAGTTCAAACAGCATTAGAAAATGAATTGTCCTTTCTCAGTCCCAAAACATTCAACTGGTTTTACTGCTGATCTTCAAAAATCAAGCATATTTACAGGATAAAAAGTGCTCAAGCAAATGAGATTCAGAAATTACCTTCTAAATATATGTATATTCGGAAAACTTGGAAAATTTTCAGTTCCTAACTAATATTTCTACATTTAGTAGCACTGGTATTTATATACTTCCAAGAAGATATGAACAGAAACATACAGTTCATGTTTGCATACAGAACGAACAAATTTTCTAAGATTGTTTTTATTCTCTAAGCAGATTAAGATAAATGTACAAAGTTACCACTTTTAGGAAAAGTAAAGAATCATAAATATTATTAAATAGAAATAACACAGTAAGAGAAAAGTGGTGCTTACATACACATATTTTCTTTCTACAATTTAAAAATGTTGCTCCAGTAGAGGCTGAACTTCTCATCACTTATACTCTAAAATACTGGTTTACAGAAAATAGTTTTGAGTGGCACTAAAATATATTCCACTTGTTTTTATTTTAAGGTGAGAGTTCTTGAAAATGCTTTATATACTTCTTGTTTTATATAATTGTTTTATTCCTAGAGACTTTTGTTCCCTTTTTATTACACTGATAGTATTTTATTTCCATATAGGCTTTACATGTTTCTTCTTTCAATATACAATATTGAATATCTATCCTTTATTTAATATTTCACACAGAATTACCTTCATAGCTACTTGTGAATGACAAATTCTCCTGACTTTTACCAATCTCCTCCATTTTTCTCTACTCTCTGAGATCTATTTATATTAAGGAAATACTTTCACACTGTTAAAATGGTAACTTTCTGGAAAAGAACTGAATGTGTAGGAATAAGACAAGCCAAAGAGAAGGAGAAAAAAAGAGATAAGAGCATATTAACATACACACAGCTGGAAGCAAAGAAACAGATGTTTATGTATATGTTTACATATATATACTTACACACACATAAATAAGTACATTTAAAATCAACACAAATGAAGGCTTTGAATGGTATACTTCATAAGAAATATAATAATCACAGAAGTTCTTGAGGATAAAGAAAATGCAATAAGGGTTGTAAAAATTGATTTTGGATTCATAAAACATCATTATAATTCAATAAAATCTATATTTATGTGAAACTTACTAAATAGTTTATGATTTCTAGAAATTAACTTGTATTTAGTGTAAAGTAAAATATTAAAATTAATGAAATTATAAGTGTTGGTGAAGAATCTTTTTGGGATTGATATACCAAATAAAAAGTAAAAGCTAAGAAAATGATATGTGTAATCTACCATGTTTATTTGACTTTGGAAAAAGCTTGCTTAACTTGGTCAACATTGAAAATTCTATTAAAACTTTCAATTAGTTTGTTTATGTACATAATTTTTTAAAGTGGAAATTACAACCTTTCTCATTAAACAGATAAGCTTTATGACAAACAAAGGCAACCACAGAATGAAATAATCAAAACATTTATATAAGTCTATACATCATTATTTTTCTTAATTGATTTTCCCCTTATTGACATGGTAGAAGAAACAAATACTATAAAATATTTATTGTGCCAAAATATGTCTTTTAATGCCATGTTACCTTTAGCTGAATATACCTAAAATATAAATATCCTTTGTATAGTATTATGCAAAAATTAACAACAGATAAAAGCTAGTAAATATTTTTTAACTCTCATTCAGTATTTGTCTTGTCAGAGTTACCTAAAATAATCTAAGAAAATAGCCTTTGAGCAGTGAGCAAATTTTGGTATACCACTGTACCACATGTTATAATGTACCTGGAATTACAGGGTTAGTCTCAAATCCTTTTGTTAACTTGTTAAATACACCTTTGGGAAAGTTTCTTTGCCTGACTTGTATCATTTGCAAAACAGGGATAATAATGCATAACCAGTATTAAGATATTAAGCAGTATTATACTTAAAACATTTAGTGCAGAATGCTATACTAAATATCTGTATGTTATTTCTCTTGATATATCCAAATATGTGCAAATTAAGTGGCTAGGGTTTGACATTAGGAACTATTAAGCAGGCATTTTTTCCCTAAATCTAGTATATTTTTGCACTGGTTACTATTAGTAACACCAGTGCTTGTATTTTGTAAAATGTCTATACTATTTCTGAAGAACTCACTTGTAAAGTAATGGTGAAGACAGAAAATGTTTGCACAATGGGGCATGTGGTTGTAACTCAGTTTGTTAAGCATCTGCCTTCACCACACATCATGACTCAAGGGTCCTGGGATTGACCCCTCCCCCCACAACGGGCTCCTTGTTCAGTGTGGAGTCTGCTTCTCCCTTCTCGTTCTGCCTGCTACTCTGCCTGCTTGTGCTTTCTCTCTCCCTCTCTGTCAAATAAGTAAAATCTTAAAAAAAAAGAAAATGTTTGCATAACGTGGAGGTTAGGTTAATATTGTGAAAATTTAAAAAAATACATACGATGTAATCAAATAAAAACATTAAACCCCAATTAGTTTAATTGTGAGGGGTTCTCCTTTTATTTTTTTGTAAACTGGGGAGAAAAATAATTAAATAGATTTTCATGGAGACATGATTTCCCAGATTGAAATTTGAATCTGAATGACAACTCATCAAATTTCTTCTGACTGTCCTTTTAAAAGGACAATTCACTGTCATTTTATATTCATGAAACAATCCAATTTAATACTGAAAAAGGAAATCTAAATTCTCAAAAGTATAAGAAACAAACTGTTGATAAGTTTGTCTGTATACGAAACAGAATATATATATTATCTACAGAATAATCCTGATTGTCTTTTAGTACTTAAAGTGTTATTCTTTATATTATTTGGATGACACACATATATGCACAAACGAAAGAAAAAATTTTAATTCCTAAGTAATATTCAGATGTTCTTACTTTGAAAAAATGGGGAAACAAATAATCCATTAATTTTCAATATCTCTGCATGGTACTGCTTCCTTGAATATATACATATTTTTTATATTTATGTGACGTATAATTTCTATGAAACATCAATCTGAATTCCTAATTTAATCATTCATTCTTTAATCAACATCGTGAAGAATTTACATTCTCCAAATTCCGTAACATTTTAAATAGACATACTTATGGAAAAAGATAATTATCTTGACAAACTCTTTGTATACTTTGAATTTAGTAATTTGTTACTGTCATACTTTCTATCATTTTTAATGAGATTATGATACAAAATTTTCAACAAAAAGTAAGGGAAACATTATTATGAGAGGCAGATAAGTGACATCTTATGTTTACATATAAGATAATTTATAATGAAAATGTTAAATATATGAAAATAAGAATGTGTGAATGTGTAAAGGGGAGGAACAAATACAATGAAAACTATATACAAAACCCTCTGTTGCACAGAAAAGCTCAGTAGCATATCAGTACATATCTAATAATTATATGTATAATTTAACACTGTGAATATTCATTCTGTGCAAACACTGTACCGATTTCATTTGATTTGATCATTTTAAAACTCAGAAACAAAAACTTACACCAAAAATACTATTATCTTTTTAAATTTTAATGAAATAAAAACAGTTCTCTACAAAATGATTACATTTAATATTAATTACTTAATATTATTAATATTTGTGTTATGATTTATCTACTATGCTGAGAACTTTCCTTTATAATCAATTTAACTAAACAAGGATCCTATTCAGAACCACAGTACATCTTGTCATTTTGCTTTTTGAATCTCTTTTAATCCAGAAAAGTACATTTCTTTAATGATACTTAACTCCTGAAGACACTCGATCTGGAGGAATTTACCATGTTCCAGAACTTTTAAAATGTGTACTCACAGTGTCATTTAGCTACTATTCCCTCACCTCTATTATCTACTAAACAAAAGTTGTATCTGCCAGCTTTCTCTAATCCAAGTGAAACATTTTTTGACAACACATCTTATGTGACATTATGCCTATATTGCTACACATCACAGAAGAACTGATATTTTTGTTCCGTTATTTGCAGCTTAAGAAATTTACTAGAAAGGTGCAACTTTTTCTCCTTTGAGAAAACAGTTCAGTTCCTCATCAAACATTTGACTATTGGATTTAATACAAACTGATAATACCTATCTGAAAGGATGTTTCATTAGATTTTCAAGATGACTTGGTGATTTCTTACTCATTTGTCATTCTTCTGACTAATGAACTCTAAGGGTAGGTGATCTGTGTTCCTGCAAGACTTTGTTAAATTAAGATCTGTAGAGAAGGTGCAGGATGGTGAGCATCAGTTCAACAACAAAACACAAGAGAAAATAAAATACTCAGTTTCTGACTCACAGGGTTTTGGAAAGAGTATGTGATGTACCTGGAGGAGACACAGGGGTAGGTTCAGGGGGGCAGGCAGAGAGGCAGAACCTGGGGCATGGCACTCAATTAGGGTCCAAGGATGGAGCGCTTTGGGATTCCTGCACTAGCGTGGACTGATCAATTCAAAACAAAAACAGTGGGTTTTCACAAATTTTATGGGGTTCCTATCTAAGGAGTACACAATGGGAAGGCACTCGGGAGGTGGAGGAGACTACTTACCACTAGGGTCTATTGGAATCATATCAGAAACTTAATATTTGCTTGTGACTCTTCAGGCTGTTCTTTGGGTATGAGCTTGCAAGAGGAGGCCCGTGTCAGTTTGAGGACCCGCAGTCCTCTTGGCCATACAGAGTGATGCCAAGGCAGCAAACTGAGTCTCAACAGTCACTCCCTGCTTCAGCGAGCTTACTGTCAGTGTGAGCTATTCATTTCTTTATCTCCCCTAGCGGCAATTCTAGAGACAACACTTTGAGATGAGAGAGATGGGGATGATGGCAACCAGATCCCTGAATCACATAATGAAAGTGGCTTAGAGTCACACAACCCAAAACACACTTGCATGAGAAAGACATATTTTCAGTGTTTGTGTTAAATTACTGTTTATGTGCTACAGCAGCAAGCCTGATTAAGCGAAATAACAGAATATTCTTTTACCATTTTCCTACTGGGTTACTGGTGTTTTTTTTTTTTTTTTTCATTTTTTTAAAAGATTTTATAATTTTTTAAAATTTGATTTTTTTGTATTCCACAATTCATTGTTTATGCACCACACCCAGCACTCCATGCAATCTGTACCCTCCTGAATACCCACCACCAAGTTCAGCCAACCTCCCATCCCCCTACCCCCCCAAAACCCTCAGATTGTTTCTCAGAGTCCACAGTCTCTCATGGTTTGTCTCCCTGCTCCAATTTCCCCCAACTCACTTCTCCTCTCCTTCTCCCAATGTCCTCCATGTTATTCCTTATGCTCCACAAGTAAGTGAAGCCATATGATAATTGTCTCTCTCTGCTTGACTTATTTCAGTCAGCATCATCTCCTCCAGTCCCGTCCATGTGGTGTTTTTATCTTCTCAATTCTTTTAAGTCCTCTATATATAGGATCTCTCTCCCTCTCCCTCTTTTTTCTGCAATATAAGTTGAACATGCTATTTTCTAAGTTTCTTACTTATTAATCTTTTATGTTATAGGTTTAATTTTTTTAATCATAGCTAGAAACATTTTTATCTGCCCATTCATCTAATATGTTTGGTTTAACTTTTTTACATTTAAATATTTCATTTTTTTAGTTAATTCTGGCTTTTTTAGGAGGCAAAAATTAAATTACCATTTCCACATCTTTGGAGCAGATTATGCAACTTTTATTCTTTTACTAATTCATCTGAATATTTATGTTAATAGATTTTTAAAAATAATTATTAATCTTTGAAATTACAGAATATATTCTTTATTATGTGTGATAATTTTTAAATGCAGTTTATTCTGTTTAAGAGTAATTTGGGCATTTTTATGTCCACAATGATATAAGAAATTTGTTGCTGTTTTAATCCCAATTGGCACTGAACTCTTAAATAAATATGATTTATATGGTTTCCTTAATTAATAGCTCTAAAAACAGTATAAAAGTAGTGAGATTATTTGCCATTAACAAACTGAGAAGAATGATCTAAAATATTCAAGTCTGATTATTCTGGAGAGCTAGTTTTTTTGTTTTTGTTTTTTTTTTGGAGAGCTAGTTTTTTAAAACTTTGTCTATCTTTTGTTAATAGAGCCATAAAAACACTTTGTACCTCCACTACTGTGAATTTTGATAAAATGTTTTCCCAAAAATTATACTTTTTTTTTTAGAATTCTAAATTTATTTCAAAATGCGGTGATATTAATCACATTACTTTTTTAAATTTAATTTCAATTAACAAACAATATTACATCATTAGTTTCAGATGTAGAGTCAGTTAATCATCAGTTGCCTATAATACCCAGTGCTCATTACATCACATGCCCTCCTCAATGCCCACTACCCAGTTACACCATCCCCCACCCACCTCTCTTCCAGCAACCCTCAGTTTGTTTCCTATAGTTAAGGGTCTCTCATGGTTCGTTTCCCTCTCCTTCTTTCCATTCTTTTTTCCCCTCCCTCCTCTGTGATCCTCTGCATGGTTTCTTATATTCCACACCATATCCCATCATATGTGTGAAACTGTATAATAATTGTCTTTTTCTAATTGACTTATTTCATTCAGCATAATACATTCCAGTTATATCCATCTCAAGGTAGGTGGTAAGAGGTCATCCTTTTTCATGGCTGAGTAATATTCCATTGTGTGTATGTATATATAAATAAATAAATGTACATGTGTGCGCACGCGCACGCACACACACCCACACACACACAAACCCCACATCTTATTTATCCATTCATCTGTTAATGGACATCTGGACTCTTTCCACAATTTGGCTATTGTGAACATTGCTGCGATAAACATTGGGGGTACCCCTTGAGATCACTGCATTTATATCTTTGGGGTAAATACTTAGTAGTGCAACTGCTGGGTCACAGGGTAGCTCTATTTTTATCTTCTTGAGGATGTCCACTCTCACCACTTGTTGTTCAACATAGTACTAAAAGTCCTAATCTCAGCAATCGGACAACAAAATGAAATAAAAGGCATTCAAATTGCCAAGAAGTCAAATTCTCACTCTTTGCCAATGGCATGATACTTAATGTGGAAAATCCAAAAGACTCCACCCCAAAACTGCTAGAACTCAAACAGGAATTCAGCAATGTGGCAGGATATAAACTCAATGTACAGAAATCAGTTGCATTTCTATATACTAACAATGAAACCGAAGAAAGAGAAATTAAGGAATCAGTCTCATTTACAACCCCACCCAAAACCATAGGATACTGAGGAATAAACCTAACCAAAGAGGTGAAGGATCTGTACTCTAAAAATTACGGAACACTTATGAAAGAAACTGAGAAAGACTACAAAGAAATAGAAAAACATTCTGTGCTCATGGAATGAAAAATATTGTTTTTTGTTTTGGGGTTTTTTAAAAAAAATGTTTCCTTTTTAATATATTTTATTTATTTATTTGGTAGCAGGAGCACAAGCAGGGAGAGCAGGAGAGGGAGAAGCAGGCTCCCTGCCTAGCAGAGAGCTTAAAGCAGGACCCGATTCCAGGATCCTGGGATGATGATGACCTGAGCCAAAGGCAGATGCTTAACAGATTGAGACACCCAGGCACCCTGAAGAACAAATATTGTTAAATGTCTATGCTTCCCAGAGCAATCTACACATTCAATGCAATCCCTATCAAAATACCAATGACATTTTTCGCAAAGCTGGAACAAATAATCCTAAATGTTGTATGTAACCAGAAAAGGCCCTGAATAGCCAAAAGAATGTTGAAAAAGAAAAGCACAATAGGTGGCATCATAATTCCGGACTTCAAGCTATATTACATAGCTGTCATCATCAAGACAGTACTGGCACAAATACAGACACATAGATCAATGGAACAGAACAAAGAACCCAGCAATGGACCCTTAACTCTACGGTCAACTTACCTTTGACAAAGCAGGAAAGAATATCAAATGGAAAAAAGACAGTCTCTTCAACAAGTGGTGTTGGGAAAACTGAACAGTCAAATGTAGAAGAATGAATTTGGACCATTTCCTTATACCATACACAAAGATAACCTCAAAATGAATGAAAGACCTAAATGTGAGACAAGAATCTACCACCTTTTCAAGGTGAAGTGTCAAATCTATCATATTTATACTTTTAACATTAACATGTAAATCAGCGCTATCGTTTTTATTAGATTACTCTCAATTCAAGATGTTTCTGATGGTTTTGCCCCTAACCCTATTTTTCCCTGTGCACAATTGTGCATAGTGGGATGACCTTTAGGACACATACTGTAATAAAGTATAACTGACTACAAATATTACTGATTCCATCTGCTGAATTATCAAGGAGAAAATGGAAAGCATTGGTTAGTCTGGAAAGACAGATACTGGGATTTGGTTAAGAGAATGCTAGTGTGAAACAAAGCACAATGATAAGAATAAGATACCACTCCTTACTTCGTAATATTTATCCATAGGATTTCTGGCTCAACAGCTGTTTTGTCATGATTTTTTCCCAGTTATTCTCAGATCCTGAAATCTGTCATCATTTTAAGAAGCCACAGAAAACCTTTTTCAGATGTTACTGTTTAAGAAGGTTGCGTAGGGGGCCTGGGTGGCTCAGTAGGTCAAGCATCTGCCTTTGGCTCAAGTCATGATCCCAGGGTCCTGGGATGGGGTCCCCCATCTGGCTCCTTGCTCAGGGGAAGTCTCCTTCTCCCTCTCTCTTTGCCTGCTGCTGCCTGCTTGTTCTCTCTCTCTCTCTCTCTCTTTCTCTCTCTCTCTTTCTGTGTCAAACAAATAAATAAAATCTTTAAAAGAAAAAAAAAAAGAAGAAAAAGAAGAAGCTTGCCTGATGGGTGTATACTTCCTTTTACCCTCAAAACTCAACTCATAATATTTACATATGTTAAGAAATGTATAATACACTGCCTACAGAAATGTGTGATGTCAGCAAGCAAAATAATTTGAAGAATTTCAGCACACCAGTTATAACGGCTTAGAGCCCACCCTAATGACCACAGTGACCTTGATTAAAGGCCTTATTTTGAAATACAGTAAGATTCTAAATTAATGGGGTTTATGACTTCAATATAACAGTGGGGGTAAAAATTTCAGCCCACAACACTGTATCACAAAATTATCATTAGTATTATCATCACCATCATCATTACTAACCACATAAAATATGCATATACTGTGCCAAGGGAGGTAGTGGATTAAATACTTCTTTTTTTCCCTATTTATTTATAAAATTAATAATTTAAAATTTTAGAGAGTTAACCTGAATTAGTGATCCCCAAAAGATGTTTCATTTTGAGTTTTATAATGTTATTATCCTGACTTCATAAAAAAATTAAATTTATTTTCTTTACTCTCTAATCACAAAAGAACACCATACTATGTGTACAATATTTCTTGAAGAGTTCTTGTCTTCAAATGCCATTAAAATCCTTATTTTCTGAACTTAAATGTTGCTACCAGGAAATGTGAAACCAACAGAATGCATTCTATCTTTGTAGAGATTTGCTTTTTCTGTGAAGCAAAAATACTATTTCCTTAATTTTAACATTTTCTAATTTTCTTTAATTTAACATTGAACCTTTCAACTTCTATTTTCCCTATGATCCCGGGGTTCTGCGATTGAGCCGCAAGTCAGGCTCCCTGCTCGGCAGGAAGCCTGCTTCTCCCTCTTCCGCTCGCTCTGCTTGTGTTCCCTCTCTTGCTGTCTCTCTCTCTGTCAAATAAATAAATGAAATCTTTAAAGAAAAAAAGTTTCAATTTTTTGCTAAGTACAGTTGAACATTATATTCATTTACTTCAAAAAAGCTTTTTAAAATTATACCTTATGGGACTCCTGGGTGGCTCAGTTGGTTAAGCAGCTGCCTTCGGCTCAGGTCATGATCCCAGCGTCCTGGGATCGAGTCCCACATCGGGCTCCTTGCTCAGCAGGGAGCCTGCTTCTCCCTCTGCCTCTGCCTGCCATTCTGTCTGCGTGTGCTTGCTCTCTCCCCCCCTCTCTCTCTGATAAATAAATAAATAAATAAAATAAAAAATAAATAAATAAATAAAATTATACCTTAAATTATTTTTATATATTATGTAATGTTATTCTATTTTTTAGGTTTATGCTTATGTGGAGTGCCCATTTGTCCAAATACAGTTATTTTCTAATAATTTTCATCATTTTGTTCCTTTTTCATTTTATGTCAAATCCTGAAACATATTCTTTCTGTTCATGAATTTATTTCTAGCCAAGTCTATTCTCTTTCTTTCTATTACATGTGGCTTCATTTGGTTAAATAGCTAAAATAGGCATATCTTCCATTTCTTTTTCCTTTCAGTGCATTTAACTTCTTTTCTTTATTGATTATTCTTTCAAATATATCTTATTTAGATATTTCTAAAATTATTCCATTTTCTTTATAATGAGTTGTATGTGCTTAAATTTTGTTCAGAATCATGAAAATTTTCTCCCTCTGTTATACATTCTTCATCTAGCATTTTTTAAAGTGCTAGTATATTCCATTTTCTTTGTAACATCTATGTATGGATGTATTTTCTGCTTAACAGCAATATAGAATGGGTACAGATTTATCTACATCTCTACTTACTCAGTAAAACTTGTGTCTAAGGCAGTACCTGGGAGGTAGGAGAGAAGGTAGCTGGCAGGTTTAAATTTTGTACATTTTTTAGAACAGATTCTCTCTCATCATTCAGCTCTTCCTTCACTAGAGCCATATGTCTCTCTGCACTCTAAGAACTTCTTTAGGGATGAGCATATGCTCTAGGTGGGAGATCATCATGATGACAAACTGTAGTCAGAGTGCTCTCTTTGGTGATGTAGAATGCATTCATTAGTCCTCAACAGACTTGGGAGAGTAATTACAGAGGCCACTGAAACTGATCTCTTTTCTCTCATGACCTCACCTCCATGCCATTTTTCTTGGTTACTCTTGCCCATGATGTCACAGTGGGTCAAACTGGAAGTTTCTCCTCTCTTTCATGTCCCAACCATATTTTTTTTTCCAACCATATTTTTGAACCTACAGAGAAATCACTGATCTTCCCCCACCCCCTTTTCAGGACCATTTCTCTGGGATTTATTCTGATTTTATCCAAATTTCAGTTATTTGATAGCTATTATTAAGTTTTATTCTATATAGTTGTATCATTTATAATTTAATGAAATAGGATTTTTCTAATTTTGTAATTTCTGTTTGTTTTCAGAAAAATACAGAAAAATAATAAAAATGGTTATATTTTGCCATCTTTATTAAAATACTACATATTATAATTTTAAGATCTTATCATAAATAATGATAACCTGTAATTATATTCATTCCCATCGGTTATATCTTATGAATATGACTATATCTATCTTTATAAAATATAAGGGAAAAGTATGTAATATTAATACACAGGTATAAGCAAAATCTACGTTTTTTTTTTCTAAATGTCATCTAATCGTCCCATTTACTCTTTAAAATGCAATAACGTTGTGTGCATATTTTTTTAAAAGAAACATTTCCAAAGTACTTTATTTTTGACAGGCTATATTCCACCTAACTTTTTGCCTCCTGTACTTTGTTATGGTGAAAAGATACTATGAAAGTTAGCTATTTAGAAATTACACTACATAGAAATGCTTTCCTTTATTATATCCAGTAATATAAGTAAGCAAGCTCTAAAGTAATAATAATCATTTTATTTTTTTTGAAGAATTTTATTTGTCAGAGAGAGAGAGGGAGAGAGAGCAAGCACAGGCAGACAGAATGGCAGGCAGAGGCAGAGGGAGAGAAGCAGGCTCCCTGCCGAGCAAGGAGCCGGATGTGGGACTTGATCCCAGGACACTGGGATCATGACCTGAGCCGAAGGCAGCTGCTTAACCAACTGAGCCACCCAGGCGTCTCAATAATAATCATTTTAAATAGTACCAGAAACCAATAATTTAGCTCATCTAGATGTTTTTATTTACTTAGAGGATGTTACTGAGATATATAGCAACCATATGATTAATAAGCACACATTCTCCCAGGTCCTCCATTCCTTGAAATATTATTTATGTAATCGGGGAAAGACAATTATCAGGAAGTTTTCTAAGTCTGAATCTTACAAACTGAACATTGCTATAATAGTGGTTGGAAAATCCACTCACTCTCAAGTCCTCCTAGATTTCTTCCTCTGAGCCCCCGCCCCACCACCACCACCACATTATAGGCAACAGAATCACCACAGCCATATGGACACGCAACTTTCCTTCCTGCCTTTAGGCCCACTGCAGGCCATGTTTCCCTTTGAAAACTGGCACATTCCTATCATAAGGTGTGTAGAGAAACTCCCATAATTGTGCTGTCATTACGTGGAAGAAAAAAGTCATTCTTTCTACATATAGCTACAATTACTACCAAGACATGACATAAACAGTCTCACATTTTTTCCATAGGTTTATAGTTTTGGGAGTATTTCTCCCCACTATTTTTAATGCTTTAAATACAAATTTAAAAGCACAGAGAAAAATGGAGAGATAGTATACTAACCATCTATATGCTTGCCATTCAATCCAAGAATTATCAACATTTTGACCATCTTATTCTACTTTCTGTGGTTTGCAACTGCACTGACTTATTTTAAAGCAAGTCCACGACTTTTTAAATTTTTTTCCCCTATAAATGGCTCAGTATGAATATCTTCCTGACAAGGAATTTATCATATACCAATGGCTAAATCATGTAATTTCTTCCACAATGTTCTCTCTGACTTGTGTTTTCCACCCAGGTTTGAACCACCATTATTCTACCTAGTTTCCTGCAACAGATGTCTAGCTAATTTTTTTTTTTCCTCCAGCAATGTTTTTCTGTAATCTCCTACTTAAAGGGCATCTGGAGTTGTTTTTCAAAAAGCAAATCTGATCATTTCACTCCCAAGTTTAATAACTTTTAAGAGCTAATGCCTTCTGAATAATGTCTAGATTCTTTAATATGCCTCATACCGGTGCCTGGTAACTCCACCAGCCTTTTTATAGAATCAATTTAATGCACTATAGTCAATATTTTCTCTGTGCTAGCCACCAGGTGTTTATATATACTGTATTTTGGCTGACACAACTAATGCCCACTTTATTGTTAGCCTTTAAGGTTTAGCTCAGATGCCTCTTCCTGCAGGATGTATCAACTGGTCTCTCCAGTCCTAGTTATCTGTACTTTCTAAATGCTCACATAGCATACTATAATTACCTCATCACTTAAACTACAAAGCAAAGTTCTAAGCCCTTGTCTCAATCATTCTTGATTTATCTTTTAACCCTATAGCTATTAAGCTAGTAAACTTGATCTTACCTGCAAAACAATTTCAATATTTTCACTTCTCTGTATATCCACTGCTTCTAATTTAACCAAGTTGCCACATGTTATTAATTACTTGTGTCTCTGCTCCGTTTCTTACTTTAACTCTACAAATATTATCTACAATATATATTTATTTATTTGTTTACTTATTTATTTGCCATAGAGTGAGAGCATAAGCAGCGGGAGCGACAGGCAAAAAGAAAAACAGGCTCCGTAATCAGGAAGTCCTGTGTAGAACTCTATCTGAGGACCCTGGGATCATGACCTGAGCCTAAGGCAAAAGGTTAACTAACTGAGCCACTCAGGCATCCCAACAACTTCTTAAATATCAAGGCAGTCTTGTTATCAGATCATTAAAAAATTCTCATAATAACAATTAATCTTAGAATAATTTATTTTTTCTAATATGCTCTTTATAGCCTGGCCCTTGATGAATCCTCATATATTATCATTCTATGTCATTGTCTCTTTTTCTCATTTTGTTCAAGCCACACAAGCTTTCTTTGTTACTGGAAAATGTTGAGATTTTCTTTCTCAACTCAAGGGAAATTTTAATTCTACTTCCTCTCTCTAGAGTGTTTTTCTAACAACTCTTACAAAGATGGCTCCTTCCTATCCTTCATGTAAAATGTTGTAATGAGATAAACCTTTGAATTCCCCCATGTTCTCAATACCACTTTATATTTATAACTTATTAAATTTACGGACTAAAGGATAACCAATTTTTCTTTGTTGTTTGTGAGCATTCCGCGGTTCCTTAAAAAGGAGTATTCTACTTTACTGGAAGTCCACATTAGTGAGAGTTCTTCAGAGAAACTGAAGAGGATGTGTATAAATACAGAAATATACTTATAAGGAATTGGCTAAACAGTTATGTAAGTTAGCACATACAAAATCTGCTGTGTGGTTCAGCAAACCTGCAACCCAGCAGGTTGATGTTCCAATCCAAACATAAAGGTTGTTTGCTACGGGATGCCTGGATGGTTCATTCTGTTAAGCTGCCACCTTCAGCTCGGGTCATGATCCCAGGGTCCTGGGATGAAGTCCCACATCCAGCCCCTTGCTCAGCCGGAGCCTGCTTATTTCTCTGCCTCTGCCTGCAACTCTGCCTGCTTGTGTTCTCTATCTCTCTGACAAATAAATAAAATCTTTAAAAAAAAAAATGGTTGCTTGCTGAAGAACCCTCTCTTATTCAGGGGAGGGTCAGTCATTTTATTCTCTCAGGCCTTCAAGTGATAGGATAGCCCACTGACATTCTGAGAACAATCTGCTTTACTCAAAATCCACCAATTTAAATGTTAATCTCATTCACAAACACCCTCACAAGAAACACTGAAAACAATGTTTGATTAACTATTTGGGTACCATGGCCCAGCCAGGTTGACCTGTAAAATTAACCATCACAGAGTCCCTAAGTCATAATTATATGGAAGATCTCCTTTAACAATTATGATTGTGTGGTGTAGATCTACTGAACCCATAGTTTTTCTCTTTTCATATTTAGATTGGGAGAGGTGTAATGAAGATGTCTATTGTTACTGTGTTATTTTTTTCCGTTGCATCTCCTATAGTTTCCTATTTTTGACAACTGGGAATGTGCTGGTTTTTAGATGAATAATTATTAATATTCTCTTTATAAACTTCACTGTATATCCTATACTATTAAAAAAAGTCCTCTCTTGGGACCCCTGGGTGGCTCAGTGGGTTAAGCCTCTGCTCAGGTTATGATCTCAAGGTCGTGGGATCAAGCCCCACATCAGGCTCTCTGCTCAGCTGGGAGCCTGCTTCCCCCTCTCTCTCTGCCTGCCTCTCTGCCTATTTGTGATCTGTCAAATAAATAAATACAATCTTTAAAAAAAAAAGTCCTCTCTTACATTTAATGATACTTTAACTCTTATTTTGTCAAATATGGAGAGTAAAATCCCTGCTTGCATTTTCCTGGTATATATTTGTCTTATTTTAGTTTTGACCTTTTAAACATCTCTATATGTGTTACTTCTGTACAGAAGGGTTTTAGACTTCTTTGACAGTCAATTTTATAAGGCACATAACTAGAGGTGCCTCCACAGGGTGCAGCCCAGAATAAAGATGGCGCCGGCTTGCCGTCTCTTCCGGCCAACAAGGCGCCAATTTCACAGTTTCGGTTCCTGAAACCTATGGCACTTCCTCCTCTCACCCGATCTTATTGGCTCTTCCCCCTCTGTCCTCACTTCCCTTCTGCTGCTCTATATAAGGTGTGCCCCCGCACAATAAAGTGAGATCCTGCTTCGACAGATCCCCCGAGCCTGGTGTCGACCGTTGGTGCATCCGGGTTCGCGACACTCGCCATCCCGCTCAGCCCCGGGAAGGGGCCTCCGGCTGGTCCGGTCGCCTCCACCCCTCCGAGGGAACCCCAACAAATTTGAAACTTTTTTGGGGGGGATTAATGAGTACTGTGTTTTTGTTGGACTGTCTTTTTAAAATTTTTTTGAAAGATTTATTTATTTTGTGGGGGAGGGGCAAAGGGAGACAGGGAGAACCATAAGCAGACTCCTTACTGCATACAGGGCTGGACACAGAACTAAATCTCCCAACCCGAAGATTACCACCTGAGTTGAAAGCAAGAGTCAGATGCTCAACCAGCTGTGAACCCAGGTACCACAATGCTGGTTTTGGGGTTTTTTTTAACGTATATTTTGTTTTTAGGGAAGGTTTGTACATTTCTCTGTTATGTTTAGACTAATACTTATATAAAATATCTTTAGTCCCATCTTGCTTAACAGTGATTTTTTTTGTTTTTTCTACTCTAAGCAATGTTTAAATTATCTAGCAACTGTTTCCCCATCCTCCTATTACATAAAACCTAGTATATACTGAGTTAATATTAATTATAAGATTATCAGAAAGAATAATCCATTTTTTAAATACTCTATCCAGTCTCTTCACACAGGTTTTAATAGTTGTACAGGATCTACTTATAAAGCATCAGATAAAGCATCTATTGCATATAATCTTTTAATTACACTGAACAAGGCACTGATAAAAATATTTCCTGATAACTTATTACTCCTGACAACTTTTCTTCTTGTCCTGGGACGGGGTTCAACTCTGATCCACTAAAGCCTCTAAATCCCCATTTTTTTTTTTTCCCACTATCCCTTTCAAACTCTTGAACTTACTTTCAAACACTGAGGCAACACTGCAGAGCTCACTGAAAGTAAGTTTTTCTTACTGAACGCTTGCAGGAGAGGAGTCGATTAATTTCTCCAATTTACACACAATCCAACCAAAAGTGTGTATGTGTGTGTATGCAAATATACCCTAGTGTGTATGCAGTTTTGTGTGTAGGAGTTTGAGAAAGAGAAACTCCCTACCTGTAACCCAATAAAAATGCCATTGGTTCTCTCAGGCTTACCAATGAACTATACATCTTATAAGTGTCCTTGTATGTAAATGAAGTATGCACTACAAAAGTCTGAAATAGTGTCAGGGAAACAGTACTAGAAAAAAAACAGGAAAATGCTGTGATTAGCCAATGAAGAAAAAACTCTGGCATTTATACTTAGGGACCAGAAAGGAGAGTAATCAAATAAGTAAGGACATAGGGAGACAGAGGAGAACCAGTACATTACAGCACACTAGAAGCCACAGAAAATTTTCCAAGGCCACCTTGCTGAAGAGTTTTCATAGGACAAAAAGTTTTGCCCCTTTTCCTCACTCACTTATTTCCCACACAAGACCTAGAGGGCTCCTTTTATAATTCATGTCATATTAGAGGCCTATTGTGGTTAACCTATAAATGACCTCTCATCTCACTCAAAACAGAATAAAAAATTCTTCCTTTGTTCTCTTCTTCCTTTGAGCCCAAGTAATCTGGCCTCATCCCCTAACACTCTAATTCTGAGAGTTCCTTGAACAGACCAAGCTTGCTTGTGTCTTAGACAAATAACCAGCATCTTCCTTTGGGAGAATTTGCTCCTTTCCCACAGATTTTTGGCTGAAAAGCTGCCACAAGAGAGGGGTCTTCCTGATGTATTAACAAGAACACTCCATCCAGTCCTCTACTCACTGGCCAGATTTATTTACCTATAGTGCTCATTAACAACATAAGACAATTTCTATTTGTTGAAGTTCTATCCAGCTTATTTGATGTAAATTTTCTAAGGTCAGAACAATCAACAAATGTTCACTGAACACATGAATGAATAATGGTGCCATTTTGGTGCCTTTAGTTTGTATAATAGTAACATTTAGAACAATAACTTTAATATAGTGATAGGCAATAAGATTCTGAATAGTTTGTGTAAGTAGTTGACTTGAATCAATACTACTTGTTTCATAACTATTGCGCATTAAAAAGAAGGAGGAATGTTAATTAGCAATATAATCATAGATAAAAGCCTGTTAAATACACTGGAGTCTGGAAGAGTTTAATTCACTGCAAATTAAAATTTGATGGGTCAGGAACAAGATCTCAATGACTAATTGGTCAAAGAAGGTATTTATGAAGGTTAGAAAAGAATGTGAGTGAAATAAGAGGGACTTAATATAGGCATTTTGCAATGGAGAGACTAGAGCTGAGGGAAAATCCTCAGGTAACCTAAAAATTCTCAGTAAGGTTAGTAAAGTTTCTCCCACTGACATACAAAAAGAACACATTTAGAACTGACATCATGGGGGAACATAAGACTGTAAACAACAAAAGCTTATCTGTAAACAATAAATATGCAGAAAGACCAACCATACTTTGCTGACCACTGCAGAAAAATGGAAAGCAGCCTGGCAGGAGAACCAGACAAAGTGGTAGTGTAATTTAACTATTAAATGTTGGCCTAGTGGTGCCAATGGAAAGATGAAAGATAAGCACCTTAACTGGAAGTTTTTGATGGGAACAGAAGGCTTAATTAAACCAAGATCACATACATTATCTGACCCAGTATTAGACCTAATTTTGAATTAGTCAATCATAAACAATTCTTACATTTCTACAGAAGTTAAATAAACTAAGAGAGTACCCCTCAAAAAACTGTTGAATTATCTTTTATTTTTACCATAGGGATTTCACACTGTCTGGTATTAACTTTCTTGTACTGATTGTTAGGCTGAGAATGCTCTGCAACTTGCTTCTCCCCACACACACAACTTCACAAGCACAGACACACCATACTAATCTATCTCCAATATTTTTTACTATTTGCTTTTCAGAAACTTAACTTGCTTTTGTCAAGCCTTTGTGCACCTAAGGTCCTTCTCATTCTCATACATGTGTGTAAATGTTAATTAACCCATAATGTTTTCATACTAAAGGCTGAATTTGACACTGGTTATGTTAGGATATGATGAAATAAGATCATGAGATGGACTTAAGAAAGGGTCACAGGGGACGCCTGGGTGGCTCAGTTGGTTAAGCCGCTGCCTTCGGCTCAGGTCATGATTCCAAGGTCCTGGGATCGAGTCCCACATCGGGCTCCTTGCTCGGCGGGGAGCCTGCTTCTCTAGTCGCTGCCTCTGCCTGCCTCTCTGTCTGCTTGTGTGTACTCTCTCTCTCTATCTCTGGCAAATAAATAAAATCTTAAAAAAAAAAAGAAAGGGTCACAGGATCAACTCATTTATCCATTCTGATCCCCTTGTTAACAGCCTATTGTTTCAAATGGGGAAGAAGAGAGGTCAATTTCACATAAACTATTGAAATATCTGTTTTTGAATATATGTAAGTCTTATGTCCTAAGGACTCTTGGCTTCTGGCAGTAAAGTCTTTCTCATTTTAATAAAAATAATGAAAAATCTCTGATGGTTCTAGAAACATTTGAAACACTAACAGGGCAGAACTCTCCTAATAATAAAGATTATTCTTTATTTATAGTGAGAATTATAAGTAATAGATTCCATTACATTCTATTAATTTGTCCTGAAAATGAGTAATTAAATTGATCTCTAAAATCAATCTAAAACACTTTTTCACCTTTAGATTTATTCTTTTGAAAATATTATGATTATCTAGCTTATATTTAGTTGAATATCAAATATATGTTCACATGCTATATATCCTAGAAAAATTCTTCTAGTGCCCTATTTTTAATATTTGAACTCAAGTAGTTTCTAAAGGTCCCATTTTTTTAAGAGTGAGTGTTACTTAAAATGGGATAATCGATGATAATATTATCATCCGTACAGTTCCAATTGTAATTTATTAACAAGTTCTGGAAATTAGACATTCTCTCAAACAAGTAAGAAACACTTACAGATCATAATACGTAAGACAAAGTGTTGTTTATTTTCACAACAAATAGCTTTTAGACTAGATGATAAATAAAAATATATATAAATAAAAATAGAATAAATGCTAAATATATTCTTGGGTATGGCAGAGAATTGGCAATGAATGAACAAATCAACAAATTGCAGAAGTAACAAACATGCTATATTTAAAAGTTGAGGATTTTTCATGACTTTCCATGTCTGGACAGATCTCAGAGTTACTGTAAATAATAAGAGTATGCAATCATATCTGAGCACCTTCGAAAAGAGCATGAAATGTATTAACCAGAGTAATTCCTGAGAAACTCCACACCCTGTCATTTCATGTGTGCCTGATCTGGAGACTCATCTGCAAAGATGTCTGAGAAAACAGCCTGGAGGTAGTACAGCAACAATTAGTACAGTTGGTAGTACAGTTATACCAGTCTATATCTTCAAGAACTTTGGATCATTCCCATTCATCTTCACTTGTGTTCCTGCTTAGACTCCACTAATAATGCCTGTGGAGCTCAAGGTCACTCAAGCATGGTATATGTTTTGTGGTTTCCTTGTTAAATGTCAGACCAATGGAAGTCAGGTCACCTGTTTTCTCATTTCAAGAGGGAACTCAGTCCTTTTTACAATGTCACAACATTCCAAAAGACTTTTGCATGGCTTCACATGGGGTCTGGATCATATTATATAAATGTAGGCATGGCTTTACATGACAAGTGTATAATAAATGTGTTGTATTAATATATTATCTTTTCATGGAATTGTATCAATTTAGAACATCTTGTAAAAGTTACATTATATGTTCAAAAGCTTTCTCAACTTCTAATACATTATAGTCTATGCTCTCAGAACAAATATAAAAGGATCAAGGTCCTCAAAGTAGTTTTGTGTTCAATTGGGGGATTATTTTTCTTAAGTATCTTATGACTAAAATTAAAATTATTTTTAGAAAATTACCATATGCCTTTAGCTTTCAAAAGGACTCATGTATTTCTGCTTTCAGTTCATTTTTTTTTTTTAACATCTACGTTTTTCAAGTTAGAGGGTATTTTTTAAAGTGTATTTATTTTCTAGAGACTCAGCCATTTTCTTTTTTTTAGATTTTATTTATTTATTTAACAGACAGAGAGCACAAGAAACAGGCAGAGAGAAGGAAGGAAGCAGGCTCCCCATGAAGCAGAGAGCCTGATGTGGGACTGGATCCCAGGACCCTGGGATCATGACCTGAGCCGAAGGTATAGTCCTTAACCCATTGAGCCACCCAGGTGCTCCGCTCCTCATTTGTTTTCTTAATCCCCCCAATACTACACGGATTCATAAGCATTTTTACATGATTTGCTAGTTTCTTCTGTGTTGATAACAATTAGTCTTATTGTTCCCTATTGGGGTAATCAAATTTTGGTGAGTATGTTAGCAATCTATAATGTTGAAATTATGTGGATATTTATATTAGTTTCATAATAGATTTGCTTATTTAGCCAAAAGATATTCTCTGCTCTTGTAATTGGCATTCAGTTAAATTTGTTTCTGATAACTCACACCTGCCTAAAGTTTTTTTCATTTCTTTTTTCACTGTACCTGTTTTATTAGCGGTTTTTCTTTGCAAATGCCTCATCATTTTTTGAAAGCACTTTCTTTATAAGTTAAAGAAACTGCCAATTTTAGAGAATCTCTTCACCCAGTATAACCTACTTGACCGATTATCCTTTTATATGTTTTGACTATAATCTTCTTGTGATCATTATACACTGCCATATAGAACATTCTGAGTTCCTTCTTCAAAAAACAACAAAAGAGCAATGACAAACATAAGGCAATAACTTCAAACATAAACTAAAGTGAAATAATAAAATCTTCTAGACACGAGTTTAAAAGCAAAGTCAGAGAAAATATAATATTTTAAAAATGAATATATGGAGATTAAAGATGATGAAAAGGTACTTTTAAAGTCCCCAGAAGGAAATAAAAAAATATGCATACTTGCTATTTTACTAATCAATGTGTGCCTGCCTATGGAAGAGACTAACGTATTCAGAGCTAAAGCTATCTGGAAGTTTAGCTTTTATCTTATTATTTGTAGGCAATTACAAAAACTCTGTATAGAATTAGTTATTTACAAAAAGAAACTTGAAAACCATCTAAAGGTACACAGACATTTTGTATACACACACATACACAATATGACAGACCTAAAAATAACGGCAAATCATAAATATTTTTCTCTTATTCTCAGGGAAGAGCTATACTAGTAATGAAACTAAGAATGTCAACTGCTATTTCTACTCTCCTAGAATTCGATCTTACCTCAATTGAGTGTATCTTTTAACATATTATTTAAGGCTATTCACATTTACTTCTTTATTTTGCAGTAATACATTGGTTAAATTCTTATATAAAAGGCACACATTTTCTATGATTTTTGAGTTCACTTCTTCACCTTCAACTCCATATGCTGATTTATCCCCATTTATGATTCTGAAAATTATATTTGACAGAAAAATTAAACACCATTAAGCAGTGTCCTCATATTCTAGGAAAAGACTGAATAAGCTAATCTGAGGTCATGTTAAATTAAAAATTCATGTTGTATTTCAGGATTAGCAAGAGAAGAAAGCCAAAATGAGGAGAAAGCTACTTTTCAGCCAATGATGTACCATCAGTGAAGAATACTGTCAGCTAATTACTAGGGAAATTTGTAGGAAAATATGTTAAAAATCACAATAGAATATACAGTTAAAGCACAGATAAGCATACCATAATAATAAAATGTATACAGTCTTACTCATTCTATAAAATATAGTGATCCAGAAAAGTAGCTTCTTTGCTATTTCTCTTTAGCAATTTGGCCTTATTTTCCCCAGGGTGAGTCTCCCACTGATTATCTCTTCCACTAGATGTCAGGCAAGAGGAGGGAGTCATAGTCAATCTAAAACCATGACCATAATTACTTTCTAAAGTGTTAAAATTGATGACTAAATGCAGCCAAACTGAACAGTGATCAGGCATATGGAAGATAAAACACTCTGATAATTAGTTGAAACTAAATATTAATAATAGCAGCTAGAGGAGGAACCGTGTTTTCTCATGGTTATATCAATCTTTATTTTATCTCTCTCTGGGAATTAGTCCCTATTTAGAAAGTTTACCTTTACTTACGTTCTCCTAAAACAAAATGGACATCTCCTTTTTAGTACTCAACACAATTTTAACTGAATAATTTTTCAAGGCTGATTTAACGCATAATGTGTTGGGAGATGTATACTTTTAAAAATTATGTATTGAGCACTGAACAACGTATAGCATTATTGAATCACTATATTGTATACCTGAAACTAACTAAATAATACTGTGTTTTAACTATACTGGAATGAAAAGAAGGAATAAATTTTTTGAAAGGATATAATTAATTAATTGCATTACAGAGCTATCCATATCCATTTCAAACAGAAATACAGTCTAGATTCATTGTTGTGCTCAATTTATACATTTCTCTTAACTAGACTCATGAGAATGACAGATATATGGATACTTAGGGTCTCTTTATTAGACCTGTCATAACATTTTGGTAAGATATCCTCAGAAGGATGCACTAATGATAATATTGATACCTAACAGAAGATACCCACAAAAAGATAGGAAGATGTACTCTACTTCAGAACACAGATATATGGGCTCTCTGAGCATATGATTCATACTTTACCATGTTATATTTCAGTATGTAGCATGCCAATTTCTCTGATGAGAATTTTAAAATTGCATATTAGATGATAATCCTGTCTTGCTGCTCCTTGCCCAGTTCATGTTCCATGCCACTGAATTAACTGCCCTGTCTGCTTTGAAACTATCTTCCTCATTCTTAATGGTTGTAAAGATTCTCTTGCTGATTCTTCAGGGGTTATCTACATATTACCTTCTCAGTAAAGTGCTCCCCAATTTCCTAGGTATATGACTGTTCAGTCAGTATTCAGTCTCTGTTCCCACTGCACATCGTAAGACCTCTGCAATTGCATTTAGCTGATTTTGTTGCAGCGTAGCAGTTCATATGCATGTTTCCCCCCTCGCTACTGGATCTCCACATAAAATGGGCTATCTTTTTATCCACAGTATTTTTCAGAGTTCTTGATGTGTTAGACTCTTGGCAAATTTGTCAAACAAAGTAGTAAAGCACATTTGGGTTGAGGGAGAGCTAAAGAGCTTTATCACTGAGACTAAGTATTGAAATAGTATCATCGGTATTTAATGGAACTAAATATTTACTTCCATTAAATAATGTAATTAAAGTATAAGACAAAAACAGGTTTAAGAGTTATATCCCTGTTTTACTTCTATAATCTGACATTTAACTATTTACGTTCATTACATAGATTAGTTTGCTGGTTTCCATGAATAATGTTCCTTTTGTTTTATAACCTTATATTACATTTTCCTTCAATGCCTTTACCACTCTAACATTTCTTCTTTAGGAATTTTTATTCTTTTTTAGAGTTCCCTACATTTAGATTATAATAAACATGGCTGTCAATCACCAATCAACAATGGACTTAACATTAATGAACTCTGTATTTTTATCACATTGCATTTCATATATAGAAGAGGGCTATAATTCATTATAAATTATGAGGTTTTTTTTTCAAAATATAAAGTTTAAAGTGATTATTTCTGTTTACAATAATCTAGTATTTCCTACTCTGAGGAAATTCTACTATGGTATCAATGGTATGAAAGTAAAATCAAGAATAGAAGAAAAACTTCTGTGCAAAAAAAGGTCATAATTTGAATGGTTTTTCTCTGTGAACTGATTAAATGAGACAATAACTCTCCATAGAACAAGCGTATGTTATAGAATCAGACATGCCTATTATTTTGATGAAATGTATTTCACAGTTCAACTACATCCACATACTGAAGAGAATGCTAGTCCTTCCCATTAAAATAAACAAAATAAACACACACAGAGTAATAACAAAGTTATCTCTTCTTTGCCACTTAACTTCTTCTACTTCTGGTCCATTTCTTTCCTCTAAAGTTTTACATTCAAAATGTCTTTTTCATAACACTTAATAATCTATCATAATACATCACTGAACCTAAATTTCACCCTCAAAGTCAATGACTTTCACACTGATTAATTCAATGGGCACATCATGTTTTCATGTTTATATTATCTTAACATTGTTCTCCTGCCTTTGATGGTTTTACACTGTACGTATAATGTGTGTGTACACACATAAGTATTTAGGAATTTTCTGTTCTGTTCTTAGCTCTATACAACAAGCATAAATTTTTGCCTTAAAAACTGCCAATAAATGTTTACTGAGTGAATAAATAAAAAGGTAAATTGATAAGTTAATGAATCAGAGTCTCAGAATAATCTTAAGGAAGTTAATCTCTAAATTTATATTCTCAAATACAGTAAAGGGAGAGATGTCTTCTATACTGAAGAACTGTTACAAAAATTACATTTGGCTATTAAAGGATTACTTAAAATATACAATTATTTCAATTTGCAGACCTTAAGGTACTTATAAAACATTGAGATGAAAGTCCAAATATATTTGTAAATTATTCAGGAGAAAGCATTACTTAAGAAATAATCAGAGAGTAAAGTTTCTACATTCACCGTCTTAGATTTGGCAGCTATTCCCCATTGCAGAGTGGGGGAGAGGTATGTCTGTGTGTACCTGCATGTTTCTGATAAGTTTCAATTACTGAGATTATATATTATTTAAAGTAAAAATGCTCATGCATGGTCCTGGATGCAGTTTTTGCCTACTGACATCAGAGAATCTCAATGATCTTCAAGTGGCTAAAAAGAAAAAAATCCTATGAATTATTACTCTATCCTACTGAGCTTACTGACCCAAAACATTGGTCTTATCCTTGCACAGAAATGGGGGAAAAGATTAGAAATAGCCAGCACTCCATGACTACTCAAATTTTATTTTGACTTTTATGGGAAAACTTTAAGGGTATTTGAAACATAAGAGGTGAGTTCATTTATATTTTACAAAATATCAAGGAAGATTTTTCTTTAAGATTGGCATTATTCACCACTGCACCACTGGCTTTAGCTAGTATAATAGGTAAAGAAGAAGAGAGAGAAGGTATAAGAAATTTTAAAAGGAATTATTACCAGAAGATAGTATGTTCTATTCTCTGTAATAAAATAAAAAAGTTCTCAAGTGTCATTCAATTTAAACAGATCCCAAAAGTTAACTATTTGCGAGACCACTGACTCTAATCAATGCATTTCAATATTTCTGTGATACAAAACGTGATTTTTAGAAATAATACACATGAACATAAAATATCAAACGTCTCAGTAAAAATTCTAACAACAGATATGCCAGACACTGTGCAGAAAATTACAGGACATTATTGCAAGACATTAATGAAAACCTAAATCAGTGGATAGTTGCTAAAAGTATTATGACTTATCACTGTAAAAATATAAGTTTTTCTCAAATTTTTCTGTTGATTCAATTGAATCCCAATTATAACCTCATCAAAACAAACTGGCAGATTTTAAACATCTGGTTCTAAAATTTATATGCACTATATTCCTCTGAGAAGAGCCAAAATATTCTTGAAAAAGAAAAAAAATTGGGGATTTACTCTATAAGATTTTATTAAAACTGTAACAATGAAATAATGTCAGTTTGTCACAAGGATACACTTACAGCCCAACACATATAGAGACCAAAAGGACACCAATATTTATAAAAACTCATTTCAGAGCAGCATAAGTAAGCCAGTCCTTCTAATAAATGGTAATTATGAAATTGGAACATTCATATAAAAATATTAAAAAGTTGATGCATACCCTAACTGTTCACAGTAATCCAATATAGGCAGAATTTGTATCTAAAAGAGAATGTTTAAAAAATGAAGACTACATTAGATGATATATGAGAATGTTTACACTAATTTGATAAAATATATTTTATTAACCCAACTTCTTGATATATGATTTTGTATTTCTCCCCTAAAGACATGAAGTACATCGATGTGTCCCCTCTTAATTTTGGATTTGATAATTTGACTTATTTTGTTAATTAAAACAAACTAGAGGGGTGCCTGGGTGGCTCAGTCGGTTGAGCATCTGCCTTCAGCTCAGGTCATGATCCCAGAATCCTGGGATCCAGTCCCAAGCCAGACTCCCTGCTCAGCAGGGAGTCGGCTTCTCTGCCTCTTCCCTGATTTGTTCTTTCTGTATCTCTCTTCCCCCTCCCCCAACTCTCTCTCTCTCTCTCTCAAATAAGTAAATAAGTAAAATTTTAAAAATAAAATAAACTAGAAAGGACACTGCTATTTGCAAACTCAGGACAGGAGGCTTTGAGTTCTTCCCCTTACACTTTGCTCTTGCCTAGAACATGCACCATCAAGCCCTCTGGTCCTAGGAGGAAGATGAGAGGCACTTGGAGGGCCATTCCATCTGAACTGAAGTCTGAAGCAGAGGCAACAGAGCTATATACTGTATATGGTGAGAAACAGAGTCACCCTACCAACAATCCTCCCCTAGTATACTTGTTAGGAAAGTTAAATATTATTGTTTGAGGCCATTAAATACTGGATGCACTACTTTCAGAAGAGCTAACTTGTGAATTAGGGGGATGGGGAACTCTTTTTAAACAGAAATTAACATTCAACATGAAAAATATCAGTAATGAGCTACATTAAAATCAACAACTTTTGTTAGCAAAAATCATCATGAGAGCTAAATTTAAAGGGGATCTTTTTTCCAGAAAACATGAAGAACTTCTACAAATCAAAAGAAAAAAAGACATTAAAATAGAAAAACATGCAACAGATTTTCAGACACTTCAGTAAACACTATATCCAAATGATGAATAAACATGTGAAAAGGTGCCTCATTTTATTATCAACTCCACTGATATAAATTCAAAACAAATTAGTGGATATTCATGATTCATTAATGAAAATTAAAAGAAATATGAAATACCATTACATACCCCACAATTAACAAAATATAAAGACCTCAAAACAACAGGTTTGGGCTGTGAAACAACTTAAAACTCTCATATGTTACTTGTGGTATTACAGATCAGTAGGACAACTTTGAAAAACCATTCAGCACTTCCCAGTAAGTTTATGAATACATGCACTCATGATTGGTCATTCTACTCATTGGTATACACGAATGTTCATGAATACTGCGACATTACAAGAACATCAGGGAAGCATGATTTATAAAGGCAGATACTGGAAACGAACCAAATGTTCACCAACAGTGTAATGATAGGAAATAAATGAAATATACTCAGCAAGGATGACTCTTAAGAGATAATGTTGGAGAAAAAAGCCACACAAAGTATACACATTTTATAATTCATTTTATACTAATTTAAAACCAAATGAAAGTACCATCATGTTAGAAGGCAGGATGATGGTTATCATCATGGGGTAGGCAATGTATAGTTAATTGAAAAACGAGAATAGCTTCCACAATATGGGTAACATTCTATTTCTTGACTTGCACCATGATTACAGAGGTCCTCAAACTGTGATATTTGTTCAATTGCTCATTTAAAAACCATATATTTTTGAGATTATTATGCTTCAGTGAAAATTTACTTGTAATGCTCTGCAGAGAAGAGACTCTACAGTCGGTCTCAGGTGGAGTCAGAAATGCCCGTTGAGTGCTATCTGGGATTAGGTTATTAGTAGTAAGGATGTTGAGTAGCCATGAGTTGCAGTAGGAAGCTTTGAATGCAATTAACCTTAGGTTGGCTTATGATTATGGTAAACGTGAACCCCATTTAATGATTTTATTGCAGCCCTTGAAAACTCCACCAAAACGCTTTTTTTTTCCCCCTCCCATATTTAGGTCCATTTTTGGTTTAAGATTTAAAAGAAAGTATTTGTTTTGAGCACTTTAAGTATAGACATTGCTACAAAACAAGAGTTATTTAGATTTTAGAATATCACCACGTCATAGCCATGGATTAATGATATTGATTAGCAGGTTTTTTAACTACTCCACATTTTTTGGATAATCTGGCACATTATAAACCCTTAAAAATAAATTTCATTTATAATAGGCTACTTTGACAGACCATATATGTACTGCTAAGAGCTTTTTATAAATCAAGACCCTTCATTAACATTCCTCTAATAAAAATCATTAGACTGTATATCAGGAATTCTGACATATGACATTTTTCCCCAAGATTTGACTTTAATTCTTTCATCTTGTGAGACATCTGTGGTAGAGTAGGAATAAAAATCAATCACCCACTTGGAACAAAACACTTCTACGTAACCTATGATTTATAAGAAATATTAAAACAAAATTAAATGAAGGATAATGAAGCAACAACATATGAAAAACTTCTAAGATACAGTTATACTTAGCTCAGAAGATACTTCATAGACTTTAGTGCATATATTTACATCAAAACACAGCAGAAATTCATTGACTAAATAAACCATCTCAAGATGCCAGAAAAAAATAAAACATAAAGAATTCAGACAGAACATAACTAATAAGAACAAATAAACTGCATAATACAGTAAAACTGAAACACAGGTAATAGTCCTTTAAAAATATTATTAATTTTGGTAATTCTTCCACAAAAATGATGAAGAAAATTAATTTAAAAAATATAAAGTACCAATAAAACCAATAAAAAAGAAAACTTCTTCATGTATTTAGTAAGAGACTACTTAAATAATTTATAGTTGATAGTTGACAATTCTTAGTAAATAGAAAATTATTTTTTAATAAAATTATAAAATTATTAAAAATATAAAATTATAAAACCTGTTAGAGCTATGGAAATCTAAATAGAACAGTGTTGCACTTTAAATATACATTTATGTAGAAGAAAGATAGCAACAAACATAATTTGTAAAAAAAGAGCAGAGCAGTAAATAAACTCTCTACCAGAATTTTTTTTTTTTTAAAGATTTTATTTATTTATTTGACAGAGAGAGATCACAAGTAGGCAGAGACTCAGGCAGAGAGAGAGAGAGAAGAGGAAGCAGGCTCCCTGCTGAGCAGAGAGCCAGATGCGGGACTCGATCCCAGGACCCTGAGATCATGACCTGAGCCGAAGGCAGCGGCTTAACCCACTGAGCCACCCAGGCGCCCTCTACCAGAAATTTTATGAAATGATTTTTTCAATCTGGTTGAAATGATGAGTGAAATATGTTTTAAAATAGAAGTGAAAGAGATTTTAGAGATGTGATAGTGTTTTCTGGAGGGGAAAAAAAAATACCTGTCCACTCTCAGGGTTAGTACAATTTCTTTTTCTACATTAAGAAATGCAAAAATTCTCAGAGTCCATAGTCTCTCGTGGTTTGTCTCCCCCTCCAATTTCCCCCAACTCATTTCTCTGCTCCATCTCCCAATGTCCTCCGTGTTATTCCTTATGCTCCACAAGTAAGTGAAACCATATGATACTTGACTCTCTCTTGGACTTCTTTCACTCAGAAGAATCTCTTCCAGTCCCATCCATGTTGATACAAAAGTTGGGTATTCATCCTTCCTGATGGAGGTATATCTTCTTTATCCATTCGTCCGTTGAAGGGCATCTTGGTTCTTCCCACAGTTTGGCGACTGTGGCCATTGCTACTATGAACACTGGGATACAGATGGCCCTTCTTTTCACTACATCTGTATCTTTGGGGTACATACTCAGTGGTGCAATTGCAGGGGCATAGAGTAGCTCTATTTTTAATTTCTTAAGGAATCTCCACACTGTTTTCCAAAGGGGCTGCACCAACTTGCATCCCCACCAACAGTTTAAGAGGGTTCCCCTTTCTCCACATCCTCTCCAACACATGTTGTTTACTATCTTGTTAATTTTGGCCATTCTAACTGGTGTAAGGGTAGTATCTCAATGTAGTTTGGAGGGGAGGGGGATGGGAGGTTGGGTGAGTCTGGTGGTGGGTATTATGGAGGGCACTTATTACATGGAGCACTGGGTGTGGTACACAAACAACAAATGCTGGAACACTGAAAAGAAATAAAATAAGATAAAATGAAAAAAAGAGTAAAAAAAAGAAATGCAAAAGTTCTTAAGTGATACATGCTCATTTTTAATACATTTTTATGAACATCCACAAGTCACTCAGCCTCCAATTACTATTTTTATTGCTGTACAGAGAAAGTGTTACATTCTGAAATACACAGGGCTGTATTAAATTGCATTTTGTGTTTTCCAAGGAAAATTAATCCCCAAAGTAACACTACAAGATGATTATTATGTCTTAAATGACATCAATTTTGAGAAACACTTTGCACAATGACAACTGTGCAAAGGACATTCTTTTCACCAGTCCGTTAAGATACAAAAGATGATAAAATTAAATAGTATCATGGTGGCAATTTTTTCCCAAATATTAATATATTACTTCAAAACTTTGAAACAAGTCACACAGAGCTGACCAAGTACAATTATCATCCAAGTTAATTCTAGCTCTACTAATTTTGAAGTAGTTGAGTACAGGATTTTTTTTTTAAGATTTTTTTTTATTTATTTGACAGACAGAGATCACAAGTAGGCAGAGAGGCAGGCAGAGAGAGAGATAGAGGAGGAAGCAGGCTCCCTGATGAGCAGAGAGCCCAATGTGGGGCTCCATCCCAAGACCCTGGGATCATGACTGGAGCCAAAGGCAGAGGCTTTCACCCACTGAGCCACCCAGACTCCCCAGGATTTGTTTTTAATACTTATAGAAAAGGCGATCCTATCTTTACCAAATAAATTCACAAAATATACAATTTATGCCATGTAGGAGATACTATTTGAAATGTACCTTATCATTATATGATAAGAATTTTACATCACTATAGAAAAAATAAAGTATTACAAAACTTTTTCATTCTAAAGCTCAATTTCAAAATAGAAAACAAATATAATCTAGAAAAAATTGTTTTTCTAAATAATTTAATGATAAATATGCCATCTATTTCTGTATAATGATAAAAGAAAAGATGCTTAACTTTATATTAATATATTGTGGATACACATGTTTAGATTTCCTAGTACACATGTTTAGATTATTTATCAGACATTGCTAAAAGAGAGAAAAGCTCTAACAAACTACAAAGGTAACTCTGTGTCTCCCAATCACTAATATCAAGTAGAAAAGCAGCAAGCAATGATTAGCTATGTTCATATACTATTTTAATAACCCAAAAGGTAACTCTGAATACAACTATTTGATCTTTTTTTCACATAATTTTGTTAATGGTATTATTTGAAACATCATTTTAAAGTGTGAATATTAGCTTGTCTCTTAAGAAGGTTTCTGCATGGTTACATTTTGATTAATCCCACAGTGTATTTTTGTAATTGGCAAAAAAAAAAAAAAAATCAGAAATGAGTGGGTTCTGAAAACAGTAAGTGGAATTATCTATATACACGTGTGTATGGGTGTGTGCACACAAGCACAGTTATGGCTAATGAATTAAAATTGCTGATGCTGGTTTAGGTATCAAAATGAAGTTGCAGGTATTCATTTACTTTCCCATCCCTCAATTAAGTTTAGTTGATTTTTCTACTTAATTAACTCCTTTAAGACTTTGGAAGCTACTTGACTCTTGTACTTCATCACAATGAATTTTCCTCCCCAAATGAGCTCTCAGCAAAAAACCAAAAATGACAGGAAAGTTGTATGAACATCTCTGAACCAGTGAAAGCACAGGCTATGGAACTAGTCAGAACACAGGTACCTCCTCCTAGCCTAGATACTCACTTTAATAACAGGAACCACCTGTTATTTAATTGTTTGGTTTTCTTTTACTAAATATAGTTCCTGATTTTTTTCAAAGATTTATTAATTTATTTATTTATTTATTTATTTATTTATTTGAGAGATCACAAGTAGGCAGAGAGGCAGGCAGAGAGAGAGAGAAGGAAGCAGGCTCCCTGCTGAGCAGAAAGCCTGATGCAGGGCTCAATCCCAGAACCCTGGGATCATGACCTGAGACAAAGGCAGAGGCTGAGCCACCCAGGCGCCCCTAGCTCCTGATTTTTTTTTTTTCAATCAGCAGGATTCCTTCCTAA
The DNA here is from genome assembly GCF_011764305.1 of Mustela putorius furo. NCBI lineage: Eukaryota > Metazoa > Chordata > Mammalia > Carnivora > Mustelidae > Mustela > Mustela putorius. The sequence goes on along the minus strand of NW_025421373.1, from coordinate 1,894,215 downwards.
CCCCGACCACACACTGCAATCTCCTCACAAGCATTTTTTTTTAATTTTTTTAATTTTCTTTTAGATTTTATTTATTTATTTGACAGACAGAGATCACAAGTAGGCAGAGAGGCAGGCAGAGACAGAGGGGGAAGCAGGCTCCTCGCAGAGCAGAGAGCCCGATGTGGGGCTCAATCCCAGGACCCTGAGATCATGACCCGAGCTGAAGGCAGAGGCTTTAACCCACTGAGCCACCCAGGGGCCCTTCCTGATATTTTTAAAGCATTTGCTGAATATATGTTCATACATGAAGGAGAAAGTAGATGAACAAAAATGTGTATGTTCACTAATATGGTTAGACTTTGATAACTTACAAATATTTTTATTTTTACTGATGCTTTTTAAAATAACTGCATGTATTCATTGACCCCATCTTCAAATTTAATGGTTCACTTACTATTTTTCAGGGACTGATTGAGATTATGCAGGTGATGAAATAAGATCATTATTATTTTTCTACTCAATGAACTTATTACTACAGAAATTAAAACAGAGAAAGAATAGATTGATGTCAGTATAGCCTGAGAAATGTCATGTTAATAAACAGGAGTAGTTGTATTCTCTCCCTCTCTCTCTCCTCATATTAATAATTCTTAGAAAAGTCTGCCACAAGGAAGTAATTAACCTAAATGAGAACTATTTAGTCCTTCAGTGGTTGGGAGATGAGTAGTGAGTAGGAGATGATACTGAAAAAGGAAACCGAATCAGTTGCGGAAGGTTTTATGTTAAATTAATAAGCTTAGATTGTACCTCATTACAGCAGTGGCAGTGAAAATGAGTATTTTTGAATGACAAATTCCTTGACTATCATTGACAAAATTAAAGAATATATTAATTTTAGTTGATCAACATTCCACAGAAATTTTAAGCCAGTGATATAATACATAAATACAAAAGTAAAGCTATATTTACTCTAAGTTTGCCTATGTTATACCATGCTGGTATACCTAAATCATCTTTAAAGAAAAGCAATTCTTTCTTTCCTGAGTTTCTTTTTTTTTAAGCTTATTAAGATATAATTGACAGATAACACTGTGTAACTTTAATGTGTACAGCATAATGACCTGACAGGCATACACATTACAAAATAATTACAGAAAGTTAATATCTATCACCACACAGAATTGCAATTTTTTCTTTGTAATGGAAACTTTTAGTATCTACTCTTTTTTTTTAATTTTTTTTTAAAGATTTTATTTATTTATTTGACAGACAGAGATCACAAGTAGGCAGAGAGGCAGGCAGAGAGAGAGGAGGAAGCAGGCTCCCTGCTGAGCAGAGAGCCCGATGTGGGACTCGATCCCAGGACCCTGAGATCATGACCTGAGCAGAAGGCAGCGGCTTAACCCACTGAGCCACCCAGGTGCCCCTTTTAAATTTTTTAATTTTTTATTAACATATAATGAATTATTAACCCAGAGGTACAGGTCTGTGAATCGCCAGGTTTACACACTTCACAGCCCTCACCATAGCACATACACTCCCCAATGTCCATAACCCTACCCCGCTTCTCCCAAGCCCCCTCCCCACAGCAACCCTCAGTTTGTTTTGTGAGATTAAGAGTCACTTATGGTTTGTCTCCCTCCCAATCCCATTTTGTTTCATTTATTCTTCTTCTACCCCCTAAACCCCCCATGTTGCATCACCACTTCCTCATATCAGAGAGATCATATGATAGTTGTTTTTCTCCACTTGACTTATTTCGCTAAGCATGATATGCTCTTGTTCCATTCATGTCGTCACAAATGGCAAGATTTCAATTTCTTTTGACGGCTGCATAGTATTCCTTCGTGTATATATACCACATCTTGGTGGAAATTGCTGCTATAAACATTTGGGTACATGTGCCCCTTCAGATCACTACGTTTGTATCTTTAGGGTAAATATCCAGTAGTGCAATTAATTGCTGGGTCATAGGGCAGTTCTATTTTCAACATTTTGAGGAACCTCCATGCTGTTTTCCAGAGTGGTTGCACCAGCTTGCATTCCCACCAACAGTGTAGGAGTGTTCCCCTTTCTCCGCATCCTCACCAGCATCTGTCATTTCCTGACTTGCTCATTTTAGCCATTCTGTCTGGTGTGAGGTGGTATCTCATTGTGGTTTGGATTTGTATTTCCCTGATGTCGAGTGATATGGAGCACTTTTTCATGTGTCTGTTGGCCATCTGGATGTCTTCTTTGCAGAAATGTCTGTTCATGTCCTCTGCCCATTTCCTGATTGGATTATTTGTTCTTTGGGTGTTGAGTTTGCTAAGTTCTTTATAGATTTTGGACACTAGTCCTTTATCTGATATGTTGTTTGCAAATATCTTCTCCCATTCTGTCAGTTGTCTTTTGGTTTTGTTAACTGTTCCCTTTGCTGTGCAAAAGCTTTTGATCTTGAAGAAATCCCAATAGTTCATTTTTGCCCTTGCTTCCCTTCCCTTTGGTGATGTTCCTAGGAAGATGTTGCTGTGGCTGAGGTCGAAGAGGTTGCTGCCTGTGTTCACCTCAAGAATTTTGATGGATTCCTTTCTCACATTGAGGTCCTTCATCCATTTTGAGTCTATTTTCATGTGTGGTGTAAGGAAATGGTCCAATTTCATTTTTCTGCATGTGGCTGTCCACTTTACCAACACCATTTATTGAAGAGGCTGTCTTTTTTCCATTGGACATTCTTTCCTGCTTTGTCGAAGATTAGTTGACTATAGAATTAAGGGTCTATTTCCGGGCTCTCTATTCTGTTCCATTGATCTATGTGTCTATTTTTGTGCCATTACCATGCTGTCTTGATGATGACAGCTTTGTAATTGAGCTTGAAGTCCGGAATTGTGATGCCACCAACTTTGGCTTTCTTTTTCAATATTCCTGTGGCTATTTGAGGTCTTTTCTGGTTCCCTATAAATTTTAGGATGAGGAAGGACACTATATCATACTCAAAGGGTCTGTCCAACAAGAAGATCTAACAATTTTAAATATCTATGCCCCCAACGTGGGAGCAGCCAACTATATAAACCAATTAATAACAAAATCAAAGAAACACATCAACAATAATACAATAATAGTAGGGGACTTTAACACTGCCTTCACTGAAATGGACAGGTCATCCAAGCAAAAGATCAACAAAGAAATAAAGGCCTTAAATGACACACTGGACCAGATGGACATCATATATATTCAGAACATTTCATCCCAAAGCAACAGAATACACATTCTTCTCTAGTGCACATGGAACATTCTCCAGAATAGATCACATCCTCGGTCATAAACCAGGTCTCAACCGGTATCAATTTTAGCCATTCTGACTGGTGTGAGGTGGTATCTCATTGTGGTTTTGATTTGTATTTCCCTGATGCCGAGCGATGTGGAGCACTTTTTCATGTGTTTGTTGGCCATCTGGATGTCTTCTTTGCAGAAATGTCTGTTCATGTCCTCTGCCCATTTCTTGATTGGATTATTTGTTTTTTGGATGATGAGTTTGATAAGTTGTTTATAGATTTTGGATACTAGGCCTTTATCTGATACGTCATTTGCAAATATCTTCTCCCACTCTGCCAGTTGTCTTTTGGTTTTGTTAACTGTTTCCTTTGCTGTGCAAAAGCTTTTGATCTTGATGAAGTCCCAATAGCTCATTTTTGCCCTTGCTTCCCTTACATTGGCAATGTTCCTAGGAAGAAGTTGCTACAGCTGAGGTCAAATAGTTTGCTACCTGTCATCTAGAATCTGCTCTTTCACCAACTTTCAAATGTACCATATAGCACTGTTAGCTACAATCATCATGTTGTACATGACATCCCAGAATTACTTATCTTGTAACTGGAAGTTTGTACTTTTTGACTGCTTTTACCTAATTCTCCAATCTCCAATATGTGGCAACAATTCTGATGCCTTTTTCCATAAGTTTGGTTTCATTTAAATTCCACATATAAGTGAGATCATACAATATTTGTCTCACTTACTTCACTTAGCATAATACCCTCAAGATCCACCCATGTTTTCCCAAATGGCAAGATTTCCTTTTTTTTTTTTTAGTGGCTTAATGGTATTCCTATAAATTCCTATATATATTATGAAAGATAGATAAATAGATGATAGATAGATAGATAGATGACAAATAAACAGTACATTGTCTTCATCCACTCACCACACTTAGGCTGTTTCCATGTCCTGGCTATTGTAAGTAATGCTGCAATGAACATGGGGGTGCAGATATCTCTTCAATATAGTGATTTCATTCTCTTTGGATAAACACTGGCCAATGAAATTGCTGGATAATTTGGTATTTTTATTTTTGAGGTATCTCCACACTGTTTTCCATAATGGCTCCACCAATTTACATTCCCACCAATAGTGCAAAAAGCATCCTCACCGGCATATATTATATTCTAATAGGTGTGAGGTGGTATATCCGGGTAGTTTTGATTTGCATTCTCCTAATTATTAGTGATGTTGAGCACCTTTTCATGTACTTGTTGGCCATTTAAATATCTTCTTTAGAAAAATGACTATTCAGGTCCTGTGCCCATTTTTAAAATTGCATTTTTTATGTTTTTTCAATTGAGTTTTATGAGTTCTTTATAGATTTTGGATACTAACCCTTTATCAGATATATAGGATCTACAAATATTTTCTCTCACCGGCATATGTTATATTCTAATAGGTGTGAGTTGGTATATCCAGGTAGTTTTGATTTGCATTCTCCTAATTATTAGTGATGTTGAGCACCTTTTCACTTTCTTGATTATTTCTTTTGCTGTACAGGAACTTCTTAGTTTGTTGTAAACCTTGACTTTAGATTTTGCTGTTTGTGTCTCAGGTGTTATTTCTAAAAAATCAATGCCAAGACCCAGTCATGAGCTTTTCCCCTACATTTTCTTCCATGAGTTTCACAGTTTAAGGCCTTACATTTATGCATTTAATCCACATAGAGTGAATTTTTATGAGTGGTGTAAGACAAGGGTCTAGTTTCATCCTTTAAAACGTGAATATCCAGGTGCTGGTGAATACCCAGCACCATTTACTGAAGGGACGGTCTTCAGTGACTATTTTCGGCTCCCTTTTCAAATATTAGTTGACCATATATCCATGGGTTTACTGAGTTTGTTTTCTAAAATTTTAGAAGGTAAAAAACTAGATAAAAGAAAACTCAGATAATAGAAATAGAGGCAAATATATGCATGGCTTATAGCTGATGATAATGTTTCCTGTGTGAATTAGAAAATTGCTACTTTTTTGGATTATGATGTAGCAAACTAATTTTATACCCATGAACAATCGACAATACATTGTGAAAAATGATATCTCTTATAATTCCCATAAGAGATATCCACCTCTTTTCCACACAGATATGTATTTGCTGAATAAATGAAAAATTGTCATTAATAATTCTACTGATAATCTAAATCTCCTGAATTGAGGGAGGGATTGACCTCAATTGTCAGTTTTTAGAAGGTAAGGAATATCATTTACTGATACCACAATGGGATTTCACTATTGCAGAATTATTTCATAAAGACTTTTGGCAACACTCCTCTTTAGAAATTGCATTTGATTGCATGCTAAAATTGTATTTTTCTGTAAATTCATAAAGACCTTATCTTACACTTTTATATTCTACTCTTAAAATATACTGTCCTCCCTTTTTTTTTAAAGATTTTATTTATTTATTTGACAAACAGAGATAACAAGTAGACAGAGAGGCAGGCAGAGAGAGAGGGGGAAGCAGGTCCCTGCTGAGCAGAGAGCCCGACATGGGGCTCAATCTCAGGACCCCGAGATCATGACCTGAGATGAATGCAGCAGCTTAACCCACTGAGCCATCCAGGTGCCCCTATACTGTCCTTCTTTAAAACATTTAAGTTATTTTAAACATTGGATTATAGTCTCAACATTTATTTTTCCAAAGATGCTGAGAAAAGGACATTATAATTGACCATTGCTTTATCTAAAATCAAGGAATTATGGTAATAAAGATTGCAGGAACTTACAAATCTCCCCAGGTAATCAAAGTATTTTAGCATTATATATGTTCAATTTTACAGATTTTGTCTGAACTCCTAAAGAAAGTAATGTTTCTTTTTATTTTTACAAAATCCTCTAACTATATAGATATATCTACCCAAAACATGATAAAACTGTTTCAGACTATTTGTCTTAAGGACCAAATATCTATATAAGCCATGATGACTTAGAACCGGAAAAGAAGAGAGGTTAAGATACAGAATTGTAACATTAGTAACTTAAGTCTTTTTAAAAAAATATATTTATGGTAGCACATAAATTCAAGAAATGCTAATCTCAAGGTAATGGTTCTATAACAAATTTGTTCAATATCCGTTTTGGACTGGTTGGGTAGAAAATAAAATCAAAGAAGGTATTTTCCCTGATCTTCAATGACACATGAATGAATATTAACAAAAATTTAGGAATTAAATTAGGAGTGACCACAGAAAAGCCTTGTGGTATCTATCTATTATAAAGTTGTGTTTCCATTAAGTCTGAGGATTTCACTGGGTCCTTGTCTTAAGAAAAAAATAAAATGAATTATATATGAGTAATAAAAATTTACAAGAAAATTTGTACATCTATATCATCATGATGAAATACTTGAAAATTTAATTTCTTCTTTAAAGTCCCCACCTGAAGTAAATCACCATAACTTGTGTATGCTTCTCTGTGTTATGATATGCATGTAGGAAAAAAACTATCTACTGGATAAATTATCATTACTATGACTAGATGGTGAATTCTATATATTTTCAAGCACAAAAATATTACATTAAATTTAAATTTATTGCATTTTTTTTAGCTCCTAAAATAATGTTTCTGTTTTATTAAAACATGCCAAGGGTAAAGAAATTTTTAAAACCCAGTATTGAAGACTGTGATTCGGGATTTAATTATGATAGAAGGGAAGGGATTTTTTGCCCATTCCCCTAGGCTAAAATACAGTGAACAAAGGAATGAAGGGAAAACATAAAATAAAGCTAAATATCCTATAAAGCAAGAAAACACATAATTCGAACAGATAATATATGAAGAAGAACTATTAAGAGACATGAAATAAAAAACCAGGAGCAGGAAGACCAAGCAGTAAGGAACTAAGAATGTGGAAATCTAGGCAAAAACTAAAACAGTAAAAGACAGATACAGATTAAAACCCACAAAAATTATACTATGAAACAGCTATGTAATGACTACAGAAATTGATTTACATTGTGTATCATATATAAATATTGTATATATAATTGCCTGTCATTATCTACAACAGATATAAATTATAAACAATTTGATGGAGTAGAAAGTTCTAAGAATCAGTTCCTCCACTGAAATAACTATTGAGCTAGCAAGAACTATAGTATAAACTATTTCAGAACTTTGTTGTCTTGTCAAACACTTGCTGTGTAAAGGAGTGCTTATTGAAGAAAGAAACGGATATATTTTGAATTTTTGTGTTTCATACAGCACATACCATTCCCCAATTCCAAGTCTATGTCAGATAGTCCTAGGGAGGGTAGTTTTCATCCTCCTTGTCCTCCAAAAATATGGGTTGTGTGTTTTGACCAGTCTGAAGTTTCACTAGCATACAGGCTGAACATTGTTTAAATCACATTAGGCTAAAATGACTTCTTGGAAGGCATCTATCAAAATAACTTAAAAAGGCAGAATACTTTTTTGTTAAGCTTTTCTTATTGAATCTAGACATTTAAGGAGATCTCTCTGAGGTCACTGAGTGACCTCCAAGTTAGTGAAACAGAGATTTGAGTGACCACACAGAAAAAGGAATATAATCATTGCAAAAATAGTTTGGAAATGTCACTAAACCAAGGAGAGCTGGATGACTGAAGTTCTCAAAAAAAAAAAAAAAAAACCAACAGCAAACACTAGGGATAGAAATATATGATTTCCAACATTACCAGATACAATTTTCATTATGTTCAGTTATCAACAAAAACAAAAAATTACAAAGCACACAAAGAAGCCCAAAAGAAAAAAAGAATGAAGAAAAATGACCAGAGATGGAACATATAGGACACCATCAAAACTATGGGACATATGGTCTATGTACCAACATACACATTATGTGAGTTTCAGAAGGTGGTGGGCAGAATATTTGAAGAAATGATGTTTTGAAACTCTGTTGACAGCCAAAGCCAAAGAGTGTATTTCGAAAGGAGCAAGAAAGAAGTGATTCAAAAAATTCAGGATATTTCGGTCAAGGTTATCCAGGAAAAAAAAAAAAAAAAAAAAAGATACAGGAAAAGATATAGAAATGGATATAGAGACAAATATATGATATTTATCTATCTATCTATATTGACATAGAGGGAAAGAGATCTCTTGGACATTTTTGACATGTGGTGGGAGGTGCAGACACATATGCAGGGCATGCTGGCCGACTGAAAATTTGGGTAGAAGTTGATACTGTAGTCTTGAGTCTCAATTCCAGAATGCAGAGAAAGACAAACCAGCATGGTCAATTAAATTTTTCTAAGGACATCAAGACTATTCAATGGAAAAGATTAGCCTCCTAAATACATAGTGCCAAAACTTGTTAATACATGCAAAATAATGACATTGGACGCCTGCCTAAATGCATATACAAAGAGTAACTCAAAACCGATTAATGGCCTAAATGTAAGTTGCAAAACTGTAAAACTCTTAGAAGAATACATAGGGGTAAATTTTCATGACCTCTGATTTGGCAGTGGATTCTTACATTTGATATCAACTTTTTAAAAAAGAAAACAGGTAAGTTGGATGGCATAAAATTTCCCCATTTTTGTGCATCAAAGAATATTATCATGAAAAACAGAAAAGATAATCTAGAGAATGGGGAAATGCTAATAAATTATATATCTAATAAAAGTTTAACATAAAGAAGATATAAAATATTATACCTTAACAAAAAGAGAACCCAAATTAAAAAGGTGGAAAAGACTTGAATAGACATTTCTTGAAGAAGATATACAGAACACCAACAAGTACATGAAAAGATGTTCAACATCACTGGTCATAAAGAAAATGCAAATAAAAACCACAATGAGATGTCACTTCATACTCACTAGAATGGCTAAAATACAAATAAAGAAAAATAACAAATGGTGGTTTTTTCTCCTCCCTTCATCCTCCCAAGTTGATTAATTAGACCAGTCATTTTCAATCCTCACTCTGTTCCTATTCAGTCTTACTCAAGCCACAGATTTTCCGGCTTCAGTGATTGTGAACTCCACAGGCACCTGGTTGAAAAATGACAGATCTAACTTTGGCCTTTGTGTCCCTTGGATCTATGACCTCCATATCTGCTCAAGGCAACCTACAGTCTATATATAATCCAGCCAACTAACTACAAAAACTGTTAGGTCTCACTAATATGTCCTTTCAAGAGCATTAATCACCCACTGACAATGTGCCCATCTCATTACTGGCTTTTCTAAACAAATATATATCATCATGGGGGCCCATTCAATTCCTCGGCCATACAATGGCATAGAAACCTACTTCATATGAGCAGCCACTGTGTGTTTCTTATGAATACCATTAACAAGTATCACATGAAAGAATTAGGCTTTTACTCATCAGCAGAAGAGTTAGCAGGTACATGGAAACTATTGTCTCAACATTAAAATATGCTTTGACTTGCACACAAGTCTGTGTACTATGGTTCTAGAGTCCAACAGAGAGCCATCTGTTTGTGCCTCTTTCATTTTGTAAAACATGCTTGAGAGGTGGTAGTTGGGTTGTAGGAAATACATGTTTGGGGTAAAGGTATCAAGCAGTCTAAGCTTAGGAACTGAATGTTTAGGGAGTTCTTAGAAATACCCAGAAAAAGCAAATTTAATTTTGGTGCCATGGGAAGTTGAGTCTAGCTAGGAGTTGTGAGTAACTAGAAGATTTTCTTGTCAGGCAAAGAGAAGGATGGTTCAGCAATCCTATTTTTCTCCAAAATATTCCACAGTAGTATGTAAATGTGATTTACCATTATCATATACTAAAAATCAGAATCAAAATTTTAATTTTTTTAAACTTCAAACTTTTTATAGAGTTTGAGTTTCCTTTAAACTATTAAATATCTATAATGTTTTCATAATGCAGTAAGATTACAGACACTAGGGAGATGCATTTAAAATGAGGAAGCGTTGGGGCACCTGGGTGGCTCAGTGCATTAAGCCTCTGCCTTCGGCTCAGGTCATGATCTCAGGGTCCTGGGATTGAGTCCCGCATCAGGCTCTCTGCTCAGCAGGGAGCCTGCTTCCTCCTCTCTCTGTGCCTGCCTGTCTGCCTACTTGTGATCTCTATCTGTCAAATAAATAAATAAAATATTTAAAAATAAATAAATAAAATAAGGAAGAGTTAATTAAATTAGAATACTTTTTGGATACTAAACTTACGAATGTAATTGAATGTACTTACATATTATCAATTTAGCCTTGAGGCCTCGTTATTCGTAAGGCCTCCCAACTTTCCACTTCATTTCAGTGCAGTGAATGGGAAAACAGCATAGAAATGCAATGCCTCTAAATTCTTTTACTTTGAACCATTTAAATAAATGAAGGGATATTTACTCTAGCTATTTCTGTTACCGTATAAAGGCAGTGTTGTTTGTTTTTTTTTTTTTAAAGGCAGTGCTTTTGATAGGGCATTGAAATTCACTCATGTTAACTATAGAAACTATAAAATAAAACTAACTTAGAAGCCAGGAGGAAAAGAACTAAATCCTCTTCAAATGCAATATTATCTGAGTAACTATCCTCCAGAGACAATGTTGAAAAGTTTAAAGTTTAAGTTTAAACTGTGACACACTCTTTTTTAGAAAAATTTCCTACATCTCTAAATTTTGTCTTTAAACTGGCAGTATGACTCTTGCTGTATTGTATTAATGAGAATTCTCCAGAGAAACAGAACCAACAGGATATGTATACATACAGAGAGAAAAATTTATTTTAAGGAATTGGCTAACATGACTGTAAGGGCTAACAAGTCCAAAATCTGCCAAGTGGGCTGGCAAGCTAAGGATGCAGGGAAAAGTGGAGGCTGTAACTTGATTCCAAGGGCAATTTGAAAGCCAAATTCTCTCTTCCTTGAGGGATCTCAATCTGTTTTCTGTTAAGGCTTTCAACTGATTGGATGAGGCCTACTCACATTACAGAGGGTAATCTGCTTTACTCCAAACTGGCTGGTTTAAATGCTAATCTCACATTAAAAAAAAAGCCTTCACAGAAACATCCAGACTGTATTTGACTAGATGTCTGGATGCTGTGGCCCATCAGGTTGACACATAAAATGAACTATCACATATGCCTAATAATAAGCAAGGTAAACTAATGAATAACTGATTTTCTTCTCTGGATCTTTAGTTTACAGAGCTTAAGGGATATACATAAACCCACAAGTGAATCAGCTAGTGTTGGGAGTGCCTCCATTTCTATGTGCTAAAAATAAATCAGAGAACAACACAAGGCACCAATGGCAAGCATTTCTCTTGTAAAGCAAAAGCAAAAGGGGAAAAGATAAGAAATTACTGGGAAGAAAGAATTTTTCAAAGTAACGGAGGAAATATACTTCTATTAGCAAATCAAATTAAGTCAAAAACCTTTAGTCGTGTTAAAGAAAGTATGCATCATCAGCTTATATCTATCTTCCTTTTTATACTTTTCTGTATTTACATTTTCATAGCATACAAGTAACTTTCTTTTTTTTTTTTTTTGGATATCTGAAGGATTGATAACAACTGAATTAAAACTTCAGTAGTTAGGTATTTCTCTACTTTAATAACCATATCAGCTTTAAGCAGATGCTACCATCTGTTTTAAAGCCTCTAGGAAAAATTTAAACTAAGTTTAAACTATAAACAGAGGATGACTTATTTCTCATTAAAGAGAAGGAGAAGCTGATGATGTAGGTAAAATCATTTAGAACAATTTGCTAATGTTCCTCCAATTAAAATACTGTCAATCAAAATTGGTTATAGAGATTCGACAATATAAAAAAATTATACTTCATTTTATGCTCACTCATTTGTAACCTTTTGCCTTTATATCTGAATATTCTAAAAAATCTTTCCTTTCCATATATTTATGTGCCATACAAAACTGGGGGCGGGGGCTGATAAAGACAGGATATCCAATAAAGAGGAAATACAATCTGGAAAAGAAATGAGGGAAATACAAAAATGTAAGAGTATCTTGGAGAAATACATGGAGATCAACCCACACAAATAATAACAGAAAGACACAGATATCTAGGAGAAACCAAAAAACCAAACCAGAAACCAAAAAACAGAATATTTGCTAGAGACTATTTCATAGATGTTTCAAAATTCTATCAAAGAACTGAAAATAAATTGGTGGGAAAAATATATGTATAGGACCACATGGGGAATGATTCATTCTAAATCACTGTACAAGAGAATGAATGTGACATTACGTCAGTTGGCAGTAAATAATGCTTAAACTTAAATAATAAATATCGACATAACCAAAAGCTGTCATGAAATTATTCTGTGAAAACAGAAGAAAGTAAAATGTTTGTGGGTTGTTTTTTTTTTTTGAAACATGTAGAAGACAGTAAAATTCAAATTGACAATTGGAGAGAATCAACAGATCATGTATATAATAAAAGAGAAATCAAGAAATAATTGTGTTAAGTCAGTTAAAGGAAGATAAATAACAAAAGAGAAAGACGTAGTAATGTTAAATGATACCTCTATGTCCTATAAGTCTACTTATCAGAGTTGTGAATTTCCTCTAAGTTCCAATATTTAATTTTAGTGGGAAAGACCCACCAGTTCCTGTTTAGAATGGCAAATGGTAACTGTTCTTCAATGAAGTCTTTTATTACCCTCAAGTCTATCTAACTTGGCTTTGTTCTTCATATTTATCCTACAATCTAAATGCCTAAGATTAAATACATTCTCGAGAATTTTGTCTGTTTGTTACAGATAGATCATGGTCTTACAGGTGAGTTACAACTGAAGCTTTTCAGTAATTTGTCTTTTAATTAGCTTTTTGGTAATTAGAGGAACAGCCTGAGACTATTTCCAGAGACGCTACAAATCATTCTGCTTTACAGCAGATGTCCAGAGAAGAGGAAAGGCAGAACTTCAGATTGGAAAACTGTAGCCTTCCCCTCTTTATCCTATCTGGTGACTTTATCTGGCTTCTTGTACTAAAAGTCAATAAGTTCTGCATATCAGATTTCGAACTCCGCATTTTCCTGCAAATATATATATTAAATATAATACAAAAACTTATTTATAAATGTATACATATAAAATTAACTTATTTCTATATATCATATAAAATACCTTTGAGTTATTAAGATTGTAAAAGTTCATCTTTTTGAAGATGCTTTATGACATTCCTTTTTAAAATTTTTAATGTTTAGTAATCAATTCTTTCTTGAAATTTATACAGAATTTTTTTCTACAATAGGTAAGGTACTCAACATTAGTCATCAAAAGGGAAATAGAAATCTCATCTACAATGACATATCAACTCACACCTGTCAGAATGGCTGAAATTAACACAGGAAACAATAGATGTTGGTGTGAATGTGGAGAAAGGGAAACCCTCTTACACTATAGGTGGGAATGCAAACTGGTGCAGTCACCCTGGAAAACAGTATGGAGGCTCCTCAAAAAGTTAAAAATAGAACTACCCTATGACTCAGAAGGTACACTACTAGGTATTTACCCAAATACATATATTGATATATTGACTGGAAGTGGCACATGCACCCTGATGTTTATAGCAGCCCTGACAAATGATAGCCAAATTATGGAAAGAGCCCAAATGTCCATCGACTGATGAATGAACACACACACACACACACACACACAATGGAATATTAGTCATAAAAAAGAATGAAATCTTACTATTTGCAATGACAGGGATAGAGCTAGAGAGCTAGAGAGTATTATGCTAAGTGAAATAAGTCATTCAGTGAAGGACAAATATCATATGATTTCACTCATAGGTAGAATTTAAGAAATAAAACAAATGAATATAGGGGTTAAAAGAGAGAGAGAAAGGCAAACCAAGAAACAGACTCTTAACTACAGAGAACAAACTGATGGCAACCAGAGGAGAAGTGGGAAGGAGATGGATTAAATGAGTGGATTTTAAGGAGGGGGCTTGTGATAAGCACTGGGTATTATATGTAAGTGATGAATCAACTAAATTCTACACCTGAAACTAATATTACACTGTATGTTAACTAACTGAAATTTAAATAAAAACTTGGAAAGAAAAAGAAAGGTAGTTACTGATTTAAAACAACTTTAAAAATGGAAGCCAACAATCAACTATTTGCTACATGTCCATTTCACTATGATGAACTTGAGTCATTGCCTTTCTTAGTGTTAATATTATGTTTATACAATTTAAGTTAAGAACCATAGACTATTTTCAACTTGACAAGTATCAGACTTTATCACCTGATACAATGGTCATTCCCTGGATGGAGACAGAATTTTATCTTATTTATTTTATGGAAAGACTCTTGGCTCATCTTATTTGGAATGCAAAATTTCTTTTTTCTTCAAATTTCAATGTGCCATAACAAACTACAGAATATTTTAAAATTACATATAGGTCAGCAAGTATAACAAGAAAAAATGGGAATGGAAGAATGACCAAATGTTTTACCCATCATGTTTCAACAAAATAATTGTGTTCTCACAAAAGAAGCCTCACATTTTTACTTAACCTATTAGAGTACTGAATTGATGCACAATCTTATCAGGCTGACCATGCTAGAATTTTTACAAAATTCTTGGCTAAACAGAAGATAGTTCTTTCTCCATGCCAGGCACTATATTCAATGATTCATTTTATGATTCAAAGATTCAGACCTCAACAAAACAGACACAATTTATATGATTTGTATTAAAAAATTTTTTTCCCTTTCATTGTTTTACTCAAGATAGTGCTTCCTAAGATTTCTGGTGATTATATTTCCTTCCTTTAATCCTTTCACATCTGAGCAGGGACAATCCCTCCCATTAAGAGTGGCAGACAAACAAGGATTCATTCCTTGCGATATTCCGTGGACAAGTCCTTTCTACTTTGGTTGGTAAAAGCAAAATGGCCACTGAAATTAGTATTTTTAAAAAATTGGATTTATTAGATTGACATAGAATGGTAACATTCAATTAGAATACCATGCGTGTAGTAGATATTAAATAGTGTATTTTCCCATCTAGCTATTTTTCCTCCTATTATTGTTTGACACTCATTTGTTCAGTCTGCTTCTGCTTTCCAGTACATCTGTCTCTGAAAACAGGCTGAGTCAAAAGAAAAGTAGTTAATCTAAGCAACCTCTAGCATAGCCTTTTTGTAACTCAGTGTTGAAATAAATGTGAATTATGGTAAAATCAATGTCAACCATTTAACTTAAAATGATTATAAACCTGGAGAAGTATCTTTTTGATTGTCAAGAAAGACAAGTTAAAAACTATCAAGTGGTATCAGGAATACATATAAGAAAAATATATAATGATATAATTTATATATACATAAAATATATTATATAGTGTATATATCATTATATATATATAAACACATATATATAACATATATTATATAACTTATATAATATATATATAATTTATGTATGCTTAACCACAATAGGCCTGCAAAAGCCATGTCTTTATTGTGAATAGAGTTTGAACTCCATAATGGACATCATGTTCCACTATAATATCTAAGAAGCAAGAGAAATATCTCAATGACATAGGCATATATGCTGAAAAGAATGAAAGTATAGCCTTATTTTGGGTACTTATATAGCTAAGAATATTCTGTGTATTCATCAAGCTTTTATCTGCTTGATATGTGCCTTGCCCAGTTTGACTGGTTAATAGAGACAGCATCATGAAAAACTCTTGGTAGAAATATTCCAGAACTCAGCATATTCCAGTAAGTGCTGGTAGGTTTGAAAATACAGCTTATCACTTGCAGTTTAATCACTGCACAGATATCTGGCCTACTATTTTGGACACTCATGGTTTTTAATCAATGGACACATTCTTCAGGAATTTCTTCCTTCCAAAAAACTAGAAGCTCAGACATTCTTGAGCTAACTACTACAAATATTTAACAAAGAATTGCAAGCTCTTATGAAGCATACTATTGGGCTTTTACATTTTTTTTCAGGTTTAGTAAGATGTAGTGTAAATTTAAGGTGTGCAATGCATTGATTTGATGTGTTTATATATTATGAACTGCTTTTTAAAAACTGGTTTTGGAACACTTCAGGATTTTAAAAATTTAGGCAGTGTTATACGCACAGAACATGCATAATTCAGTGAAAGTAACACAGCTGAGCCATGAGATTTTTCCTTTTTTGGCTTAAAAGTAAAATTTTTAGTGGGAAATGATCACATGAATATACGAAATATTGGAGTTAAAAACTGCCAAATAAGGACTATAAACTATATCACCATTAACAGACAAGCTATTCTGAAAATTGAGCAATATCTGAAAAATCAAATTGCAACTAGGTTAAGGTTAGCTTGATACAGGAGTACTACATATTCCTAATTATTCAATATATAAGAATTTGTGAATTCCTAAATAAATAATCCTTAAATAATTTATTTTTTTAAGATTTTTATTTATTTGAGAGAGAGAGAGAGAAATCACAAGCAGGGAGAAGGGCAGAGGGAGAGGGAAAAGCAGATTGCCTGTCCAGCAGGGAGCCCAAAGCGGGGCTCTACCCCAGAA
Organism: Mustela putorius furo; assembly: GCF_011764305.1. Classification (NCBI taxonomy): domain Eukaryota; kingdom Metazoa; phylum Chordata; class Mammalia; order Carnivora; family Mustelidae; genus Mustela; species Mustela putorius. The sequence goes on along the minus strand of NW_025421373.1, from coordinate 1,877,470 downwards.
CCCTAGGATCATGACCTGAGCTGAAATCAAGAGTCGGATACAACTAAATGAGCTACCCAAGAGCCCTGAAACTTTCCAAACTCTTAAATTATTTTATTTTCTTTGCAGCCATGTAGTTTAAGAAATTTTAAAATGTGATGTTGAATTTAAGTATCTTGAATTACAACTGATAACTGACTTCCTAACTGTCATGTAAGGTAAGTCAGTTCTACATCACTAATACACGGTAGCACTACTGGTAAATTCCACATGGTCACATATCATGGGTTAAGAAACTGATTTAGTTAGGAAAAGAGAAAATCACAGAGCCAGTTCAAAAAGTAAAAGACACAGATTCCCAACTTTCCCACTGTCTGCATAAAGATGAGCTAGGTTTGAGGTACTTTGTTATACAGTAAGCATATACACATGATTTAGTAAATGAATTGCCTTCCATATTGTTACAACTGCATATTCTACTATTAAAAGTATAAAAGGGACTTTATCCATCAAAGGTTCTACTAGATGACCTGGTACCAGCTTCTTCCAGATTCAAGTACCAGCAATTCACAAGAGTTGTGTGGCATCAGCAGTTGCCCACATCTTGGAAGTCTTGGGGACCACTGGATATTTTTTTTTATATTTTATTTATTTATTTGACAGAGAGAGATCACAGGTAGGTAGAGAGGCTGGTAGAGAGAGAGAGAGGGAAGCAGGCTCCCCGCAGAGCAGAGAGCCTGATGCGGGACTCAATCCCAGGACCCTGAGATCACGACCTGAGCCGAAGGCAGCAGCTTAACCCATTGAGCCACCCAGGCGCCCTGGGACCACTGGATATTATAGTCATCCTACCAGAATGTGGAAGCCACAGGACACAGGGGAAACAGAGGTCATATGCATGCTCTCTGTCTGTAAGAAGTGAAAGGCAAGTTCCCTTCAACTAATAGTGTCCAGACAACTCAGATCAAGCACACAGAGCTACTCTGGGATAACCTGCTTTCTGAAATCAAGTAACATCACTGTTAATGTGACACATCTAAGATACAACGTTCTGTTATGAAAGCACTCCGATTACTAGTATGTGTAACATACCACCCCAAAATAAGCATTATAAATTTACATTTGATTATTCTTATGAACTCTATGGCCACGGATTTAGACAGAGTAATGTGTTTCTATACTATGACCTTGGCACTAGAATCATCTAGAATTGCCTTTAATCGGATGTATGAAATTGTATATGTGCTATAATCTGCACCCCAAGTAAGCTGTCAACCCTAATAAGCACACCTAGCTATTCCACATGCACTTTATACACAGGATAGTTTGTTTTCTCACACAACTGTGTCTAGCTTCAAAGAATAAGCATCCTAAGAAAAAAAGGTGAAAACTTCATGACATTTGTATAATATAGCCTCAGAATTCAAAGACATCACTTTTGCCATATTCCTTTGATCAAAACAGATCCACTGGGCTCAAGGGAGGGTGAAATCAAGGTGATTCTCATGACAGAGAGTGTGGAAGTTCTAGAAGAGCTAAAAGGATTTGGGGATATTGTTTTAGCATCTTTGGGAAATATAATATGCCACAGAGAGTTAGAAGCCTTTACATCATACAATTATGTTCAAATTATTATAAAGACTTTTCAATTTACCATTTCCCACCTTTAATCAAGTTTATCTTTTGTTGTTGTTGTTTTTGCCTGGAAAGCAATATTGTTACAAAGGTTATAGAAACTTAAAAGAGACCATTGTAGGAAAGCAATGAAGTACTAAGCAAAGTATATTCGTATTGATCACTAACCAACAAACACTGAAACAAACTTAGAGCAGATTTTAACCCCAATTTAAGATTTTAACCCCAGTTTAACTTCCCTTCCTAATTTTTTTTGTTTCTTTTTATCAAAGCAAAAATATATATACATATTCATTCATCAGCCTTGGACTTTGGGGTTGTTTTTGGACCTCTAGAAAAACTAATGAGAAACTATAAGGAACAGATATTTTGTCATCTGGGTTTTCTGTTGTGTTTGTTTTTTTTCTCAGCACTTAATCTTTAGTTTTAGGTTTTGAAGGAAACAAAGCCATAAGAATCTTTCTTATGGGAGTTAATTATGTAAGATTTGTTCTACTTAGTAAGAAGGTAGCAAATAAATATGTGTCTGATGAATTGTATTCTCTAAATTTCCTTTCATATTGCTTGACTCAAATCAACTGGGAATTAGACAAACAATGATTGATCCTGTTTGTCCAGATCATAGAATTTAGTACATGAAGGTAGAGAAGCATAAGAAAGTCTAATAATATTTAAACATAATATGTAAACATTACTGAATATTATTTAATTTATTAACAGATCACTTTACATGACAGTTACACTGTAGAGGTTTGGTGTAGCATTCTAAATATTGTTGTTTAAACTTTTAATCAAAATAAATTGTCAGAGTTAAGTTGTTTGAGTCAACAATGTAATTCCACTTGACAGATCCCTGGTATTTAAAATTGAAAAGAACTGAGGACTGAATAGCAAATGATCAAGTGCATCAAAACAGGAGTAGCAAAAAATGAAGATTTTAAAAGGTACTCTTTTTACTTCTAAATAATCTGTATAGTTTATCCTCCAGTTCTTTAAATTTCCTTTAACATAAATAACTATGTAACCTCTGTAACCCATATATATTTTAAGACCTAAACCCGTGCCAGTGGATGCAACCTGACCTCCTGGTTTTAACTTCCAGTAGCTATGCCAGTCCACTTTCAGCTGGTATGCATCCATTTTTGTGTAACTGTAGGTTAATTAAGATTGACTTATGACTCTATTACTCTAAATAGATTTTTTTAAATTTTATTTATTTATTTTACAGAGAGAGAGAGAGATTACAAATAGGCAGAAAGGCAGGCAGGGAGAGGGGGAAGCAGGCTCCCTGCGAGCAGAGCGCCAGATGCAATGTGGGCCTTGATCTCAGGACTCTGAGATCATGGACTGAGCCAAAGGCAGAGGTTTAACCCACTGAGCCAAACAGGCATCCCCTCTAAACAAATATTTTGAGATCACTGTATCTCACTATGGATTATGACAGAGAAATATTTTATTCATAAACTATGCTGTATTTTGATCCCATTCAGTCCACTACTAATTTTGGTTTGAATCAGAATATATTTTGAGCACCCTGATAATACATATTATTCCCTCTGAAAAAGCTCTTCCATTTAGTTAAAAAAAAAAAAATTCTCTCACATTTTTGATTCTCACAACATCCTTCTAGGAATAGGTAATTCCTATAAGGGCTTTGGGAAATTAGGCATTCCTATATGCCAAGATCTGACTATTGTTCATCAAAATTAAAAGAAATATACAAAACTAAATAGGAAGAAATGAAATATCGGATAGATTTTATAATGTTGCCTAAATTTACCAAAAAATAATAATTGTTTTCTGTAAACTTGTATTTGTAATATATCAAAGATAAAGCCAAAGTATCTGATTACAAAATTTAAATCATCAGGAAAAAAATGTAGTTTAAACTAACAAGACATTATTACAGCCTTCTGAAGCTATTCTATTAAAAGCAAGATTCCAGAAGGTGTCTGACATCTTCACACCCCCCAAAGGACTTAGCTATATAACCCATTGCTGAAACAAATGAATACCCCTACCTAAGGGTCAACATTTTTCAGAAATGTGAATTTAAGTGTCCTCATTCACATTCATAGTTACTTATGGTGACATGGAAAAACACACATGACAATGGCAGCTCTGATCCTTAAATCATTCCCACAAAGCATTGATTTCTTCTTGTTTCTAAATCAAACCTACTGTATCATATTCCTAGTCCATTAATATACTGACATTGTTCAGATTAATGACATATCTCATCCGAATTGCTATAAACTACATCCACTTACCTCTTATTTCCCTTTCATTTCTAATGGCACCATGTTGTTTACATTTTACCTTATCTAATTCCCTTTTGCTGATTTCTCAGGATCCCATCTTCCCCAACATCAACCAATTCTGTTGCCTCCAGTGATCATTTCTAAGGACTTAATGATTGTATTGAATTATTTCACCTCTCAGAAACATTTAATGGGCTTTTTACATTATATTAAAGAAAAAATCCTACTCTCCTCACCAACTCTAGTGCAAAATAGAGTCGCATGTAAAAGATGCAGCCTTTGTATGTTCTATTTCTCCATAATCCCTCCAGCCAAGTCTGCTTCTCAAGAACCTACTCACACTTTCGTTAATGAGTGAACACTAAACAAAGGGATTCCTACAGGGCTAGTGTTTTCTCTACCAGTGATTAGTAATTTAGTCACAGGCAATTCAAGTCTGTCTCATGAATATTCAACCTCAGAAGCCATATAGAAACCTCAAGTAAATGAAAACCACTTTTTCATTTTTTGTGTAGGGAAACACTGGACCATTAAACTATATTTACTGAGTAGCCAATGTGTACCAAACACCATTTTATTTTTTTTTTTTTTTTTTTTTTTTAAAGATTTTATTTATTTATTTGACAGAGAGAAATCACAAGTAGATGGAGAGGCAGGCAGAGAGAGAGAGAGAGGGAAGCAGGCTCTCTGCTGAGTAGAGAGCCCGATGCGGGACTCGATCCCAGGACTCTGAGATCATGACCTGAGCTGAAGGCAGCGGCTTAACCCACTGAGCCACCCAGGCGCCCCCCAAACACCATTTTAAATGGTATTAATACAGTAGTACCCTCAAAACAGTCTCTCCGTTTTTAATCTTGTGCCAATACCCAATCCTCAGACAGAAGAATGTAGTAACCATTAAGAGAGAAGGAAGAGTGATAGTGTTACTAATCAGGTGAAAAATTGTAGCTGATTCTTTTGTTTCTGGTTGCTTTCCAGTTTTATGATCCAATCTGTCATTAAGTCTGGCTTTCGCTGTTTCCTTAATTTTTTTGGTGAAATTCCAGAATTCCATTTCACAGATGAGCCTATTGTCCACTTACCCAAATAGGGTAAAATGTGCCCAGTCTCTCTTACTGTTGCTATATACCAGTATACAGCCAGTGATGGGATATAGTTGAACAGCTTTTTGGCTTTGGGGCATCTGAATATCCACTCTATTATGAATATGTTATTTTGTAGCCAAATCTGATTTATGTCTCACAATGTGATACCTAACCAGCCAGCCTCATGTTATAAACTCCAAAGCTTAAGAGCTATATTTTCCTCTTTAAAATATTGTTTTTTTGGCAACCTGCCTCCTCTTTTCAGGTGCAAACATTTAATGTAACTAATTAGCCATGAGAGAATACTAGAGAGTTAGAGCAATGAAAGATAGAGACATTTAGGATGGAGAGGGGGAACACAGAGATACTGGACTTTATGAAATTAAATAGATCTTCATTAAAGTGAGGAAAACTTAGTCACCAGAGATTATCAGCCTAATAAAGATGTTACTTTACTCAATTTTTAAAAAAATTTGTTTTCTTATAACCAAGTGGCCCCTGACTATAATATTATTCAATATTATCAGATTAGTTAGTATGCTCTCCATAAAATAATTTAAGAACACCATACTTACTTATTTCCCCGACAGTGTATCCCACAGAGACCCTCACTTACAATTGTCCTTTTTCAATAACATGAATCCCACCTATGCCAAAATTAGCTCATCTTTCTAGTCATTGATTTCACCTAGAATATGTATTTTGTCTGGTTCTTGACTAGGACTTTAATGGACTAACTTATACTCTTCCTTCTTGTAAACTATGGGTTTTATATTCTCTGGCTGACCATTTTTGACTATACACTTCTTCCCAGTTTGCATTCATAAATTTTTCTTAATGTCTCTCTTTTGTACAGCAATAGCACCCTTTCCATACTGATACCAGAACAGTGATAAAACGTTGTATACCTTCTTTATCTTTTTTGCCTATTTATGTCACTAAATAGAGATGATATGAAAAATTAATTATACTAATTCTTACATTATCTGTATCAAGCACCTTTGGCAGTTAGGCATTTGGTACTTAGTTGTTGAATGACAGAACATATTGTCTCAATCACGTTGGTCTAGACAAGTCACTGCAACCTTTTATCCCTAAATTCTCTATCTCCACCTTTGGATTAACACTGCCTTGAATGTGAATTTCATCACAGCAACTAACTGTAGGGCTTTAAGCAAGGCTTTTACACCAATGAATCCTAGTTTCATCATCTATAAAAGTAGACAGCCAGTTTTGATTCTTTCATATTTGAGGTAATCAAGCCACCAAAAATGAATGGGAGTAGAGTAAAGGAACAATAAATATAAAGCAAATAATGTAAAGCTGTAAAGGAACTGAAATGTACCCTAACTCCTAAGCTATGTGAAGTCTTCCCTTTATAAGGTTTATAGTTATAATGCAGTGATGTAGAGGATAAAGGATAATGATGGATGGAAAGAGATAAGACAAAGGACTATAGAACAGTATCATCCTTACTTTTTTCCCCATCACTATTCCACACTATCCTTATTACTGTCTCCCCTCAATCCTCTTATTCTTTATTGTAGTCTTCATTTTGCTAATTCCCTCTAAGTGTGACTAGTACAAGGTCTTTGTATAAATGGTGTTCTTTTCATTTTCCTTTGTTGTACTTGCACATTCAACTTCTCAATTTCTTTCACCTTTCTCTTGTACTTTCTTCCTATTTTACGTGTTACTGGGAATCAACTCAAGAGCGTTAGAAAGGATAGTAATTTAAAGGAAAGGGTGCCTCGGTGGCTCAGTTGGTTAAGCAACAGCCTTCAGCTCAGGTCATGATCCTGGAATACGGGGATCAAGTCCGGCATTGGGCTCCAGCTCTGTGGGGAGTCTTCTTCTCCCTCTGACCTTCTCCCTTCTCATGCTCTTGCTCTCTCTTCTCTCAAATAAATAAAATCTTTAAAATAAAAAAGGAAAGATTATTATGGTGAAACCATCTATTTGTATACTGCAATTCCTCAAATAATTTTCTTGTGTCCCTATGTATTTGCAATATCAAGTACTGCATTTAATCAGAATGGAATGAGTTATAATTTATTAACCTTATTTATACTAGATGTATTTCAAAATGAAATCTATAAGAATATTTAACATCTTATGGTAGTATAAAACAACAAAAGTTGTTACAGCATTTTTTTTATTTCCAAGAGTGAGAAGACCAACAGTCCACAACGAAATAGTTTTGTTTATTGCTTATTTGCTATTAAAAAGTAAACATCATTTTACATGATCATTTAACATATAAAAGAACATTTAACTTTATATTAACTTTATAATCAGGAAAACACAAATTAAAACTCACAATGGGAGTCTGCAGTACTGATCCTGCATGAAAATATGCCAGCAATAAACATATGATAGCTAAGCTTTCGTTTAGAGTCCATACTGTTTTCTAGTTCTTCACCTCCAAAGGAGCCATACCATTAACTGGTACTTCTATGAGGCCTCCAGATTACCCTCATGTTCATATTTATACTTTTCACTATTAATTAATTTTAGATGATTATGTCATACTGCCCTCCCTAGCTTGTAAAATCTTCAGGTATTTAGTAGAAGTTAGCTTGTTTCCTTATATTAAACAAATATTGGTTGAATGACTACTTTATCCATCTATTTTAGTTAGCATGATTAAAATTTCCAGTTAATTATTCCTCTTTCCTCCTGTTTATGACATCCCCAACCTACCAGACATTATTTAATTTTCTCCAAGGTTATATAAATAAACCTGTAATAAACCCTTTGGATTCCACTTATCACTCCTCCACTAACATGTACTGTAGCTAAGCGACAGGGGGAGATAGTTCCATGAAGAAGATACAAATGTACTATCATTCTCACCTTACAGCTTTTCCCTTCTTTCGCATTATCATTTTGTTTAATCTTCACAGAAATGAAGATTTATTGCTAACTGCAGTCTGCAAAAGCAAAAACAAAACAAAACAAAACAAAAAACCTGACTTTGTTGAAGTACCTACTTCAAAACATACACTTCCTTTTAAGGCATTCCTTTATTCCTATAGTACATGTGAATCTACCTAATATATTAATTCATGTATTCCTTTAAATATTGTGATCACTTATTTAGTTAAATCTTCTTGTCAAGATAATAAGCATGAATAATGGCTTCTCTGTTTCCTTTTAAATGATAACTATTTTTGGTAATCTTTGTCAACACGAAAAGTATAACTAGTTAAAGTCTTATTCAAGTAATTAGGAGACATCACTTCAGAAGTAATTAAAAGAAAACTCATACTAATTCTGAAACCAAACTACTGAAATCTGTAACCTAATAACAGTGTCTACTTTTTAGGTAGATAAAGTACTAATTATTTAGAGCTTTAACAATACTAGTCATGTCAAATTCCTCAATGATTACAGAATCTTATAAATAACAAGTTAGTGGGCGCCTGGGTGGCTCAGTGGGTTAAAGCCTCTGCCTTGGGCTAAGGTTATGATCCCAGGGTCCTGAGATTGAGTCCCGCATTGGGCTCTCTGCTTAGCAGGGAGCCTGCTTTCTCCTGTCTCTCTGCCTGCCTCTCTGCCTACTTGTGATCTCTGTCAAATAAATAGATAAATAAAATATTTAAAAAAATAACAAATCAGTAAAATCCTTTAACTTTAGTACGACTATGTGCTCTAAACAAATATACTAAGAGTCAAACTGGAGTCTAGAAACCAATGAGTTAGTGTAATGCCAAATATACATAAAGATATGTTCTGTAAATCTTTCATGAGAGATGATTCATTACTTTGAAGATGTCGATCAGTCAGATGTTACACTGAGTTATTTCCTCTAGTTTCTCTCACTTACCCTCACTTGCCAGTATATGTGAGAAATAAGTTTTCTGTACTGATACTCTTCTATAATGTTCATCTTTTACTCTTGTACCTGGGCTTTGAACAAGCATGCATCTATTTTTGCAAGGAAATAATGGCATAATTAATCTTTAAATAGTAATATTCTCTGAATAATTATTCAGTAAATAATCATCTAGCATTATTCACAACTGTATATAGTAGCAAGAGAAACAGTTACACTTTGAAATCTTGTCTGAGGCACATCAACACATTAAAAGTGAATTATTTTCAACACATTAAAAGTGAATTATTTGATGTGTTAAGTCTGTATTTGTTTATAATTTCAATCTTTATTTCATTGTATTAAGGATATTTACTATGTTCATTAACATCCCTGCCTAGGTTTTTTTTTCTTTTTTTCTATTTTTGTTAAAAATACCATTTCTCAATGGTATTTGATAGGGATAGCACTGAATCTATAGATAATTTTCTGGTAGTATGGACATTTTAACAATATTAAGCCCTCCAATATACGAACATGGATATCCTCCTATTTATTTGTGTCCTCTTCAATTTCTTCCACCAAAATTTTGTAGTTTTCAGTGTACAAGACTTTCAGTTCCTTGGCTAAGTTTATTCCTAAGTATTTTAATTTTTTGGATGCTCCTATGAATGTGATTATTTTCTTAATGATTTTTAGGTTAGTTTATAGTGTATGGAAATGCAACTTATCTATGTATTTTGATTTTTGCATCGTACAACTTTGCTGAATTTATTAGTTCAAACTATTTTTATGGAATCCTTAAGGTCTTCTACATGTAATATCATGTTACATGTAAATTACATGTTACAAACATGTAATTTTACTTCTCCCTTCCTAATATGGATGCCTTTTATTTCTTTTTCTTATCTAGATGCTCTGGCCAAGACTTCCAGGACTACATTGAATAGAAGTGGCGACAGTGGGCATCCTTGCCTTGTTCTTGATCTTAGAGAACAAATTTTTAGTTTTTCAGCAACTGAGTATGACATCAGATGTGGGCTTTTCATTTATGGTGTGTTGATACTTTTTCTCAAAAAAGGTGCTAAATTTTCTCAAATGCTTTTTCTGCATCTTTTGATGACTGTGTGACTTTTATCCTACATTCTATTAATGTGGTATACTGCATTATTTGATTTCCCTATGTTGAAACATCCTTGTATCCTAGGGATACATCCCACTTTGTCATGATGTACGATGATTCTTTAATGTGCTGGTGAATTTGACCTGCTAATTTAGAACCACAAAAGATACCAAAAGTCAAAGCAATCTTGAGAAAACAGAAGCAAAGCTAGAGGCAACACATTCCGTGCTTTCAAAATATATTGCAAAGCTCCAATAATTAAAACACTATGGCACTGGAAAAAAACAGACATAAAAACCAAAGGGACAGAAGAGAATACAGAAATGAACTCATGAATAGGTGGCTTACTAATTGTTGACAAGAGTATCAAGAATACATCAATGGGGAAAAGGAGTGTCTTCTACAATGGTGCTGGGAAAACTGCATACCCACATGCAAAAGAATGTAACTGGCTGCTTAACTCTCACCATACACAAAAATCAACTGAAAGTGGATTAAAGATTTAAGTTAAGACCTGAAACTATAAAATTCCTGGAAGAAAACAAAGGGGGAAACTTCATGACATGGGTCCTGGCAATGATCTCTTGGATACAACATCAAAAGCACAACACCAAGAGCAAAAATAGACAACTAAAAGTACATCAAACTGAAGACTTTCAGCACAGTATAAGAAACAATTAAGAGTTTAAAAAAAAAAGAAACCTACAAAATGGTAAAAAATATTTGCAAACTATTATCTGACTAGAGATTAATCTCCAAAATATATAAATAGCTTCTATAACTTAGTATCATAAAAAACAAATATCCCTATTTTTAAAATGTCCTAAGGACATGAAGAGACATTTTTACCAAAGAATACATATAAATGACCACAGAGTGTAAAATATACTAAATGTGACTAGTTATCAGGGAAATGCAAATCAAAACAATGAAATACCACTTCCGACCTGTTAAAAAAGCAAGAGAAGGAAAGAAGGAAAGCAAGCAAGCAAGCAAGCAAGCATTGGTGAGGATGTGAAGAAAATGGAACATTTTTACATTTGGTGGGATTGAAAAATGGTACAGCTACTGTGAAACTTAGTATGGAGATTCCTCAAAAATTAAAACTAGAACTATCATATTACCTAGCAACCCCACTGCAATAAAAAGAATTGCAATCAGAATCTCTAAGAGTTATCTGCACTCCCACATCACAGCAGTATGAGTCAAAGTAGCCAAAATACTGAAATATCAGACATTCATAAGCAGATGAGTGGATAAAGTAAATGTGGTACGTACATACCATGGAATATGACTCAAACTTTAAAAAGAAGGAAATCCTGCCATATGTAATAACATGAATGAATCTGGAGGATATTATGACAAGTGAAATAAGCCAGTCACAGGACCAATGCTGAAGAACTGTTCTTATATAAGTGATCTAAAATATTTGAAGTCACAAAAACAGAGAGTAACAGTTTGTGGCGGATGGGGGGAGGAGGAAATGGGCAGTTACTCTTCAATGGGTATCTAGATACAGTTACAAAAGATGAGTAAGTTCTAGGTATCTGCTGTGCAACACTATGTCTATAGTTAACAATACTGTATTGTGCACTTGTGTACTTAAAAATTTGTCAAGAGAATATATCTCATGTGGTTTTCTCCTCCTAATAATCCTAAAAGTCATCGATGCCTAGCCCAGAACAAAAATAGAATGCTATCCATTAAAATGTCTGAATGAATATGGCTTTAGCCCAAAGTTAGTGGTCTCTGGTACCACCAAAGACCATAAACACACATCCTAAATTTCACATTTGCTCAAATATAAATTGCACTGAAATATGAGTTAATCAATTAAGGTGTGTTTCAGAAAGGAGCAACAGCGTGGCCAATCCTGAGGTAGCTGAAGTTGAAGAATAAAAATTGAACTGTGAACCAAGGGCACCTCCTTCCTAGAAATAGCTGAAGCTAACTCTGAAGGACTGTTCCATGTTCTCACTCACACTTTTATACTTGAGGCTGTTGATCCAACTTATCTCCAGTAATCTTACCCATGTGATGGTTGTAGTTTTCTAGAAAACTATGCTTGTATAATTCACCCTCATGTATTTTTTATCACATAAAAGTCATTTTTTCAAAAATATATACTGAATTCAGTATGCTGAACTGCATATTGATCATATGAGCAGAGATCTCTGTCATAATGGAATGTGTTCAGAAACTTTAAATTCTTTCTTTTTAACAAGTCCCCATTGAAAGAGCATGCACCTGGGACTGTGGAAACATGTTTAAGCCATGGCTTTGCTACTTGTCTTTCACTAAATTCACTGAACAACGTACCCTTCTGAGACTTGGGATTTTATCTCCAAAGTAGAGAAAAGTAGGAATATATTTTGGAGGTACTGGGAGGACTAGAAGTACTGCATATGAAATATCATGATAGAATTTTTGATGTTATAAATGATTACAAAAATTAATAATCAAGGGTGAATGCATAGAGGTGCCTTGAAGATTGAACCCTTATAAAGAAAAACTGTTTGGCTTGTAGTAAGAAACTTTATCTTGGGGCACCTGGGTGTCTGGGTTGGTTAAGCACTGCTTCAGCTCAGGTCATGATCCTGGAGTCCCGGGATCAAGTCCCATATCTGGCGCCCTGCTCAGTGGGGAGTCTGCTTCTCCCTCTGTCCTGCCCCCTCTCATGCTCTTTCTCTCTCTCTCAAATAAATAAAATCTTTAAAAAAAGAAAAAAGAAAAGAAAAAGAAAAAACTCTATCTTAATAGCTGTAGGAATATCCATGCCTGATAATTTTACCTATGTTAATCATACTATCTTATGAGCAGCTATTTGGAATAAAACCAGGAAAAAGAGTAAATCACCAAATACAGCTCATCTCTTCACAGGATGTACCCCTCACGAGAATCTGTGTTTATTCACTATCCAGTGCCATCATGGAGCTTGTTTTTTATGCGGTGTTCAGAACTTATCGTTGCTATTTGCAAGGTCTATCTGATAAGACCTTACTCAGCCTTCACTGGGGGTAGAAGTTCTACCAATCTCTTCTTAAAACACAAACGTGATCATTCTTAAAAGATACATCATTCTCAGAATAAAGCTCAAATTATTAGATTTGCCTGATTCTTAATAATTCTAAGACAACAGAGGTTTCTGCTTTTCCCCCTGAATTTCTAAACATGATTCATTTATGCTGACCTTCCTTCGTCTTTTAAACTTTTGTCTCTCTAAGGCTTTCATTTATGTAGCTCTAGTTACAAGAATGCCTTCTCCTTTCTTCACCTAACTGCTTTGCTGAAATGTGTTTTCCTCAGAAAAGTCAACATTATTCTCCCACTCAAAATTAGGATCCATTCAAAATTTCCTCACAGCACTTTGCAATTTTTCCTCAGTCTTGTATGGTTACTTAGGTAATCCCTTATATTTACAAGTTCAGGTATCTCAGGTTAATCATTGCAAAGAATGGACTTATATGCAGTTGTTCTCACATAGTGAAAGCATAATAAATATTTGTAAAACCAATGAATGAATGATTGAATCTTAAATGAGACTGTAAGGGCCTATTTAGCCAGAGCGACTCCATCTTGGTTAAAAGTCATTTTGTTGTTTGCACAGTAAAACTTAAGCTGACCCAGTCCCCCAGAGGAACTTATTTGGAAGCAAGTCTGGGAAACCAGTAAAATATGGTCAGCCAGTTCCTAATAACAGAGCCCAGAATACAAGGCCTGGTCGGCCAGTTCCTGATAACAGCCCAGAATACAAAGATGAGTCAGGCCAGGTGAAGACTTCCAATCAGTAAAAAGCACACATACTGTCTCCCTAACCACCAAAGAATGTAAACCCCGCTTTTTGGGGACCAAACTTGAGCGCCGATTCTGACCAGAGTGACAGACTAATTCAAACAGCTACTATAGGGTAAATTGTAAATTGTAATTCAATAGGCCACAATTCATGTGGTCTAACATGACTATGCAATGTTACAATCTCATTGGCTACATATGTGTGGCCAGGCTTTTGCTCTATAAAAGTTAGTCTGTGAGGCCGGGAGGGGGTCGCTCTCTTCGGAGGCAGCCCTGGCCAGTCAGTCCAACTTCTAATGCTTGGCAGAGAATAGAGCTTTGCATAACTTCCACCTAGTCTCAGTCTCATTCCCCTGGCCAATCAGCCTAACTTCTAATACTTGTCATCAAATAAAGCTTTAAATATCCTTCACCTTGTCTCAGTCTCATTCCTTTGATAACGGACCTAACAGAGACCACATGATTTTACCTCACAAGCTTGTTTCCTTGATCATTAGGTACGGTTTGGTTTTCCACTTTCAACATTAACACACTTCAAGAACTTTGGATAAAGTGACTTAACAAGGCTATCCTTCTGGCTATCTTTCCCCTGAAAGTGATTAAAAAAAATAAGGGTTTGGGTTTATTCTATATTCTAACATTTTCACATTCTACTTGTGTGGAAACTTAGGATAAAATTAAATAATTAATATTAATGTAATTTAAATAAAATAAGGTTGGTTTAATTACCTTTATCAGTAAATTTGGGGGAATAAGATGGCTTTTATTTCAGTATCACATTTTTTTAAAAAGTTACCAATTTTCAAGTATGCTACAGGAAATTAATTTTAAATTCATTAACTCCACTTCAGACTTAGAAGATTTATTAAAAATAAATGAAAATATAGTAAGTAAATAATATATTACCTTGTTATAAACTTGTGAAACAGTGATAGAATTTTGTTTTCAGAGTAATTTGTTTATTCATTGGTATTTATATGTATTTCCTACAAAGTAGCATAGATAGATCTTAGCAACAGCTTCTCTGTGTATCCACATACAGTATATATAAAATATATAATCTGAATTCTCCATACCATTCTTTGATAAAGCCATTCTCCTAGACCTGTCCGTTATAGGAATTGGGAGTACTGTGTAACAGTACCCTGATCCCAGAGTACCCTGTGCTTCAATCTCTCATTAAAATTCTCCATTTCATTCTATTAAGTTCCTGTTCTGTCTCCTTTCCTCACAGAGTGAACTCTACTTGAGGATAAGAAAGGACCTTTATTTCACTTATGTTAAAATCTAATACTTTCTTGGTTTTATAGGGAAAATGATATAAGAGGATGAGAGTAATAAAAAGGTTTACAAGAGTTAGAATACCCTCCAGACATCTAGGAAACCATGAGACTGGAGGCTCATGTGGGTAAGAAAAAAACACAAAACTCCGAGAGCAATTTGGCAGGCAACCAGGGAAACAATAAAGCAAATTATAGTTCTTTAATGATGTGAGATGATATGAAATCTAACAATGGATGGGCTCTGGTGCAACACTTCACTCTGCTTATGGATTTTCCTTATGATACTGTGAGGAAGTACACACCAATCTGCTGTGGAAGTAGGTGATCACTACAAATAATAAAAGACAAATTTGTGTTTTAAGCCAGATGATATCCATGATTATGACAGAAATTATCTAGAAGACATGGAAGTCAGAAGAACAAGTTTCCTTACTTGTTTCCAAATGGAACACTTTGGAGGAGAAAGTCTAAGATAAATGTAAAGGCAGAAATTAAGGGCTGCTAGAGGGGAATTTGGGCAAGATGACGATGACTGCAGACACAAGCATTTTTTTTTTTTCCAAACTGGATTTTTACATAACAAAAAGAGCAAAACTCAAAACTCCTGCACAACATTTACAACATAACTAAGTGAAAAATTATTCCAACACCCCCAAAATATGAGCAGATGTTGATAAATTGTCAACACATACAAGCTGCACATAGTATCAACATCTGTGGACTAAAGAAGAAAACATACAGACAGAAACTGTTGCACTTGAGAAATGGAAAATACTAGTATAGCCAAGAGATACTCACTAAAAATCAGGTGAAAACGAGGGGGTTTTACATTCCCCACTGCCAGGTGAATGCAAGAGGACCACATAAGAATGGAGGGAGCTAGAGACATGTCGGGCCTCAGCACTCTTAAAACCAACCCACTAGGCTCCTTTCTATAAAGAAGGGAAGAGGAGATCCAAATCAAAACGGGGTTAAGTAACAGCTCCAGAAAAAGCTGAGGACCAAAGCAAAAATATTTTTGAAAACTACACAAAATATAAGGGGGGAAAGTCTGTGACATCAGAAAAATATCCTGAACCTTGCTCCATTCTAAAAGTTGGAAAACCGGGGCACCTGGGTGGCTCAGTGGGTTAAGCTGCTGCCTTCGGCTCAGGTCAGGATCTCAGGGCCCTGGGATCGAGTCCCGCATCGGGCTCCCTGCTCAGCAGGGAACCTGCTTCCCTCTCTCTCTCTCTGCCTGCCTCTCTGTCTACTGTGATCTCTGTCAAATAAATAAATAAAATCTTAAAAAAATAAAATAAAAATAAAAAAAAAATTGGAAAACCTAATTTGAAAGAGAAATGAGGAACATAACAGTATCAATGGAAAATCTTAAAGTACTAGCAGAGACAGAGTAAAAAATTACTTCCTTACAAATAATAAAAGTATGCCAGAAAGATGGTCACACAAAAAAGATTTAAAAGATCAACATATTTTCTCAAAGTGAATTAAAACAAGAAAACAGCAAAAGCATTAAAGTACAACATGAATCAGAATTAGATAAACTAAGAATTAGATGACGAGAAGTAGGTACTAAAGAAAATTATTTTAAAAATTAAGATGAACTAAAAGTAACACAAGAGCAAATAAGCCTAGCAAATAAGAGAAATAAGATTAGGGGAAAAGAGGAAAATAAAAAAATTAAAAACAAATTAAGAAGCTCCCAGCAAGTAGATAACACTGGCTGGATATTCCCTCCTACCTGAAACAAATAACAGAAGCAGAAGAAATATATACAAAGCTATGTTTTTCAAAACACTGGAAAACAGAAAGGGACATTCCCAAGAGATGAGAAACGCATGAGATAAGCCCTACAAATGGGCCAACAGCAGACTCCCACAGCTGAAGAGATGAAATTAAGAACGGCACTGTGCCGCACAGATTGCTATAACTTACTCATCTTGTATTGCATTCCCCCCTCCCTCCGTTCCCCAACAACCACCGTTACGTTACCTGCCTCTTTAAGTTTGACTATTTGATATACCTCACGTAAGAATGACAGGTGTGTACATATATCCATCTCCTCAAAACATATATACTATATATATGTGTAATTTTCTGTATATTAATAATATCTCAATAAAGCCAGAACAAAGGAAAACTTTGCCAATTTATCGAATAAAAAGAGAGTGAGAGCATCTTGGAACACCAAGGAGGCTGGTCTCACAAAAAGAAATAAAGGTGCACAAAGAGAACCCTTAAAGATGTGTGGTGGGTGTGCAGCAGAGTTCTGATCAGCGCATTTGGAAATGACCTACGGCTGGGTAAATCACTACCTGAAAGGATTGGAATCATACAGGAGAACTGGAATGGGGCTCAGGACAGTACCTCTTCCCCCAACCCTTACCAGCAAACCTCAAAATTCATATGACCCTGAGTATTCATAGTGGTCTTGCCCCAGTATTGAGGAATAGCTTGACTCAATGCTTAACCTTACATCCCATCTCACATACCCAAAATATGTATGTAACTAATGACAGAGTTTCAAAATAAACCAAACAGAGAAGAAAAAATTGGGCAAACTTAGACAAAAAAAAAAAAAAATCAACAATCCTACTTGGGGTTTCAACATCCTTCCCATTAGATATTGCATTAAATCAGCAAGGTCAGAGTACACCTGAACAGCACCACCAAGCAAAATGACCTAACAGGAATTTGTAGAACACTCCGTGACAGAATGCATATTCTTTCAAAGGGCTCACTAGATATTAACCAAGACTAACCATGTTCTGAGCAACAAAGCATGTCTCAATGAGTTTAACATTTCATGTAATATAAGATATGATGCTTGAGACTTATGGAATTAACTTAAAAATCAGTAACATAAACATATCTCAAATGCCCTAACATGTGGATACTAAATATACACTTTTAACCAACCAATGGGTGAAAAATCAATCAAGAGAGAAGGATGTTTTTTGAAATTAATTAAAATAAAAGCACAACCTACCAAAATTTGTGGGATGCCATCACAACACCACATGGGGTATCTTATTGCACTAAATACTTATATTCAACATAGTCCTTAAATCATTCTCAGGAAATCAGTAAAGAAATAGAAGATTTAAACAAATCTATCAGCCAAGTTAATCTAAGAGACATTTGTAAATACACCACCCCAGAGAAGTACAGAAATACACTCTTTCAAATGCACATGGAACATTTTACCAAGACAGGCCATACTGTGACCCATAAAATAGATCCAGATAAATTTAAAATAATTTAAAGCAGATAAACTATGTTTTCTGATCCCAATGGAATGTTATTAAGAACCAGTAACATGTGTTAGGAATGCAAACTGGGGCAACCACTATGGAAAATAGTATGGAAATTCCTCAAAAAGTTAGAAACAGCACTACCTGTGATCTAGGAATCACACTACTGGCATTTACCCAAAAAATAGAAAGACATTAATTCAAAGGGATACATAAAGCCTTATATTTATAACAGAATTATTTATAATAGCCAAATTATGGAAGCAGTCCAAGTGTCCATCAATAAATGAGAAAAGAAGATGTGATACAAACACACACACAGACACACAAACACACACACAATAAAATATAACTCAGCCATAAAAAAGAATGAAATCTTGCCACTTACAATGAAATGGAAGAGCTAGAAAGTATAATACTGACCAAAAAAGTCAGAGAAAGACAAATACCATAGGATTTCACTCATATGTGGAATTTAAGAAACAAAACAAGCAAGGCGGGGGGGGGGGGCGCGGAGAGAGAGACAAACCAAGAAACAGACTCTTAACTATAAAAAAACTGATGGTTTCCAGAGGGAGGTGTGTGGGAGATGATGGAAATAGGGGATGGGGATTAAAGAGTACACTTACCATGATGGGGAAAAAAAAATGATAAAATTTTTAAACATCTATGATGACTTTCCCATATGTTTTGGTTAGCCATTTTCCCAAGCACTAATAACAATTTCATGGTCACTTTACTTGCAACAGCACATAACTGGAAATATCCCAAATGTTCATCCACAGACCAATGAATAAAACTGCGGTATATAGTGGAAAACTGCTCAATATTACAAATGAATGAAATATGTGCATGGAAATATGGGAGAATGTCAAAATAATTATGCTGAGTTAAGGAGGCCAAACAGAAAGAGGATGTCCTCTATAACTTCACTGATACAAAATTACAGGAAATACAAAACTACTGCCTAATGATAGAAAACAGAGTTAGCTAGGGAAGGAGCAGAGGTAAAAGAAAGGGAGTCCAAAGGGGTTTGAGAAAACTTAGGCAAACTAATGAATATTTTTATTTTTCTGATTTCAGTAATGGTGTTACATATGTCACAGGTGTTGCATATGTTACATATGTCAAAACATTTCATCACAATTTTTGAAGAAATACTATGTTACATCCTTGAATAAGACACATTTTCATATGAGGGATGAAGGTAATGACATATTTAACCACAAAGTCCTTTTAGATATAAAATACCAAAACTCATTTTCAAAAAAAAATCTATCAAGAGTTAGCAAAACACAAACTCACTGTAAAACAGTGAAACAAACAACACCAAGTGAAACAAAATCTCTAAATTTTAAAAGGTACATAGTGTGCATTGTCCTTTAAAAGCAGAAAAGCCCACATTAAAATGGAATATCTTGGGATGTGTGGGTGGCTCTGTTAATTAAACATCATCTCCAGCTCCTGGGATCCAGCCCCGGAGCTGGACTCCCTGCTCAGTGGGAAGTCTGCTTCTCCCTCTCTCTCTGCCCCTCTCCCAACACCCACCTGGTCATGATCGTGCAAGCTGTCTCTCAAATAAATAAACAAATAAATCTTTAAAAAAATAAAATAAAAATAAAATGGAGTAACTTTCAAGTTCAGAGAAAAATCAGTTTTTGTTCTATAAAGAATTACATATTATATAGTTCAGAAGGCCAGTGCGTTAATCCAAAATATTCACTAAAACATTGAAAATTTATCTAATTAAAGCATTATGTGTGATCAAAATGATCTTACAGTAGATTGTGCTTTATTTTATCTTAGTTGCAAGTGCTTAAGGAAATTTAATTGTGGGAACTGGTACATGAAAGCATTACAGAAAATCAGGAAAGTTGGAAGGTGTTAAGAGGATAATGCTACAGATTTAGTTGTTACCTAATTTCACTTGAAATATATGCCTTTCTATTTCCTTGATAAATGCATACTGAGTTAAAGACATCTGTGCTTCATAAAATTAAAGCATTCTAATACTGACCTTATCTTTTTATTTCAGGATTAATAAAGCAGCATAGTAACTGACATATATTCTACCTGATACTCAAGTAAAAGCAAATGTCTGCAAATACCTAAATATACATATGATAATCAAATTGGATATTAGTAACCAGAAATTGCTTGGTCCTGAACATTACATTATTTTTAGAGGAAAGAAAGGCATTTTCAGGTGTAGCCCCAAAAGCAAATCAGTGGAGTTTCGGACACATCTGCCAAGTGGTCAGAAGAGAGGTATGCAAAGATGAATCACCAGAACTCATTTACTTTATATTTGGTTTTTAAAAATGAGATTTTGAAATGATTTTAAAATGACAGGCAACAGGACAAGCTGAAAAACAAAGTGTTAGAATTATGGCAAAATGTAATAGAACATTATGAATGAAGAGCCTTGTTCACATTTAAGACTGTGCCAAAAAATACTCTCTTAAATTCCAAAACTATTAACATCCCAAGTAAGTGAAAGTTTACATTCTCTATTTAGTTTAACAGACTCTGAACAAATTATTGAGAATAGCACTCTCTTTATAAATGCTCATGTAACTATAAAGGATATTTGGTAAAAAGTTTCAAACTCAGTGAAGCCATATCCCCAGGCACCTTCCGAAACCACCTAGTTAGGAGTCCAAGAAATCGTTTTGCTTTGGGAAAATAAAAACAAAGACAAATTCCAATTTTTATTCAGGATAATCCTAGTGACAATTTGCTCATTTCTATTCCAAAGATTCCTTGGGATTAAACAAGTTGGTCATCCTAGTTACATATGTATTCAAATACTCTTTTAAATGTTATTTTAGAAAGTGAATTTACAGACAGAAAACACCCCAGTAAATTAAAGGAAATAAAACCAATATTTTAAAATACCTGAAGCCATTTGGTTTGGTTTTGTTTTACTCTTTGTTTCTCCTTTATTATTTCAGAGTGTACTTTCAATCTATTGTGAATACAGCATTTTAGCAGCATAGTGATTTTATGTTCTATCAAGGAATGATTACTTTTCAAACAAAAGAAAAAGAAATTACCTTACTGGAGTTTTATCCCTACAACTACCTACACCCTAAGTCATATTTAACTTACTCTGTCTTGCCTCTGGATGAATAGAGCAGGTCATACTTTAGAGAAAGGAGGGATGTTGGGTTAAACAGATGGCTTTGTGTCATCCTGATTCATGAGGAACCATGGCAACAGCAAAGAGGGGGAGTTGCTTAGCAACTGAAAACAATAATCAAGAGATTTCCAAACTGTATGGAGGCAAAAGAGTGCTTTGGAAGAACTTCTGTACTTGGCATAAGTGTACACCAAAATTCATTTATGAAACATGCTGAGTATATAATCATAAATCTGGAAAGCATAATGCTTTATAAGAGGAAAAAAATGTCAAATAAGTGGCTGATTAGACATTTTCTCTAAAACATATTTCTATATTAATAGCATTTATGATTAAATATAGCAAAACTACTAAAAATCACAAGAGCTTTATCTTGAGATGTAGTAAGAAAATTTAGATTACAGAATCTATTATTCTCAAATAACACGATACAACCTGAGATATTAGGTAGGATCAGACATTGATCAGGTTGAGCTGTCCTGTAGTGCCGAATCCGCAAATACGTGTGATGTGGTCACCCACAACATTTCAGGGTTTTGTGTCCCAAGTTAGAATAGACACTGTAGTTACAAACTGTCAATGTTTTTGTTAACTAAAAATATATTTTCACCGTGAATTTGTCTGTCTTAGTATTTCTCCCTGTAGTACATCTTAGAATTAATATTTAAAAAGTGGCTCGGGGGGGTGCCTGGGTGGCTCAGGGGTTAAAGCCTCTGCCTTCGGCTCAGGTCATCGCCGCAGGGTCCTGGGATCGAGCCCCGCATCGGGCTCTCTGCTCAGCGGGGAGCCTGCTTCCTCCTCTCTCTCTCTCTGCCTAACTCTCTGCCTGCTTGTGATCTCTCTCTCTCTCTCTGTCAAATAAATAAAAATCTTAAAAAAAAAAGAAAAGAAAAGAAAAAGTGGCTCAGGCTATATATATATATATATATATATATATATATATTTTTTTTTTTTTTTCCTGGAGTTGTGAAAACACACCCAAACTGGGTCTCCGAGATAAATATGTAACTATACTGTTGTTGTTGTGTTTTATGTGTTCCTGGTATTTAAATATAAATTTTAGTGAAAAAGCCATGTCAGGTTTGACACAGAATGTGTATGTGTATATACGTAAATAAGTTCATTATTTGAAATATGTTTTTTCAAGTGTCTATCAATGTATTAGCATTTGCTTGGTAAGCATTATTACACCATCTTCGTATCTTGAAATTTTCTCAGCGACTCACAGGCGCGCACAACGCCCAACGCTCCGCTGAACACGGGCCTAAGTAGCAAACTTACACGGAAAACGCCGCTTTCTCCTCCACTACCAAGCTCCCCGCTTCCCGGCTGGGGCCACCAGAGGGGCGGCTGTCCTTACACCAAGCAATTCTGGAACACCAGCTGGGTGTCCTACAACAATTTCAGTCCACTCCGTTTCAACACTTGCCTCTTCTCCCCGGGAAATCGTTTCAAGACCCCATTTAAGATGAGGAGATGAAGAAAAGTGAACCAGCAGGGACTTCCGTTCAAAACTCACCTCTGTGCAGCCTGGGGCCACCGATTAAATCTCTCTGCTCCTCGGTTTCTCCATTTTAAGACGGGCCTAAGACTACGTACTACCGCTAAATTAACCCGACGCGACCGTCGGACTGAGGGGACTCGAACACCTCAGCGGCTGACTCACGCGCGCCGAACCTAAGCCTCAAACGCCTCGGAGTTCCGAAACCGGAACCTGAGGGCGACCAATCACAAACCAGTATCCAGGCTTCAAGGAGCTACAGCCAATCAACGATGTCCTCGCTTCGCCCGAGCCTGTTCTCTGGAAAGGTCTTTCCCCCGCGCCTGCGGGTGGCTGAGGTCTAGCCCCGTAAGGTTTGACGGGGTAGGCGGTTCAAGATGCATGAATGGGCCGCTAAAGTCTTGACATTTTTAACAAGCCCTAGTTGATCTGTTTTAGAACTACCTAAAACTGTTAGGGGTTAATATACAAGAAGCACAAACGAGTGGACGGCGAGAATTGAATGACTTAATACAGAAACTCTCTTGTGCTGGCATATGCATTGTTGTGTTTCTTTTTGTAGCTTTTTTGTTGTTGTTGCTTTTATGTGTTTCTATTAAGTACACTTGCCAAATAAGGGGCTCTTGGTCGTAGAAGCGGTCGGGATTACCACTATAAACTATAGATAAAATAAAAGTCATTTGAGATATGCTATCATAGTTCAAAAATGGAGTAGGAAATGGTTAGCATTTTTTTAAAAGGGAGTGTAGGGCGCCTGGGTGGCTCAGTTGGTTAAGCCTCCCACTCTCGGTTTTGGCTCAGGTCATGATCTCAGGGTCCTGAGTTGGAGCCCCAAGCTGGGCTACCTGCTTAAGATTCAATCAATCAATCTCTCTCTCTCTCTCGCACACACATACCTAAATTAATTACTGTTAAAAAAAAGGAAATGTCTAGCATTTAAAGAAGTTTAAAGATTCATTACTTTAAAATTTTCTTCTTATGCATCATAAATGATTTGTCCAAAGTTCCATGTTTTCCTTCTTAGCTCATTTTATTCATTGTTACGTGCCAGATGCGCTATTCATTTCAACCATACTGGCCCCTCTCTGCATCCCCATAACAGAGTAGCTAGATAGACATCATTAATTCTCCTTAAGTTACCCTATTTGTACATCCCAGAAGTGGAAAAAGCTGGATTCATACCTGTATCAGTTGTCTACTGGTCTATAAGTAATTATCACAAACTCAAAGGATTAAAGCAATACCCATTTATTGTCTCACAGTAAGGTCAGAATTGGATCAGATGCACTGAGTTCTCTTACCATCAGGCTAAAATCGATGCAGTGGCAGTGCCAGACACTTGCTTAAAGGCTCTGGAGAAAAATCTACTTCCACATTTATTTAGTTTTTTTTTTTTTAAAGATTTTATTTATTTGACAGAGATAGATCACAAGTAGGCAGAGAGGCAAAGGGGGGGAGCAGGCTCCCTACTGAGCAGAGAGCCCAATGGGGGGCTCAATTCCAGGACCCTGAGATCATGACCTGAGCCGAAGGCAGAGGCTTAACTCACTGAGCCACCCAGGGGCCCCTGTTTAGATTGTTAACAGAATTAGCTGTTTGTGGCTTTAAATCGGGCGCATCCATTTTTTTGCGAGCTGTCAGCAGAGAGCATTGTCCACTCCTAGAGGTTGTCTGTATGCCTTCTTGTATGGCTCTCTTCACCTTCAACCACAGCAATGGAACATTTCCTCTCACAGCTGTGTCTTCATTCTGCCACCAGCCAGAGAAAGTTCTGTTTTTAAAGAGCTTTGTGATCCGATTAGGCCAACTCAAATAATCTATTTTAAGGTTTAACTTTCAGTGTTTATTACATCTGCACAATTACTTTTGCCACGTAATGTAACATAATAGTGGAGTAACATCTAGTCGTGTTTGTAAATTCTGCTTACAGGTAAAGGGGGCGATTATACAAGGGAAAGTCCATTGGGGGTTATTTTTGGAATTCTGCCTATCCTAGCACCCAAGTCTATGATATCAGAGAGCATTTCTTATATACTATGTAATAATGTGGGACCATACCCACAGGGATCCTAATGTCTGTTTGAATAAATAGGCATATATATTCATAATAGAAGACTCACGTAGAAGAATCTATAAAATTAGATATATAACTAGATTAAAATAGAATTACCCTGATTTCAAGGGTTTACTTGGCTCCAAATATCACTTTCTCTTATGCTTTGAGAATGCTATCAAGATATCCAAATTAGTTGATTTTGGGCTCCAGATCCAAATATGTCATTGGAAACTCTAAGATTAGTCTCATAGAACTCTCTTTTTATGAGTTGTACAAAATTTATTCTATCATAAAAAAAATATATAATTATATACTGTGTTGGACATAAACAATGAACCCACTTTATTCTCTTCATTTCATATCCTGAATAAGATGTTTCTATTATTAAGGGAAAATTAATTTCTCATTTCTCTGTTCTTTCAAATAATTATGTCTCTTATTATGGTATCTTTCAAATAATTATCAGAATTGACATCTGATAAAACATTACTGAAACATAAACCCTAAAATTAGTAATACAGATTACAATTGTGTAGAACATTTATCATTACTTTTAGGATGTAAGTGTATAAAAGAAGAGTCAGTCTCAATTCCATACATGCTCCCAGTATATAATGCAATGCCTGTAGTACATCAGTTGTCCAACAATAACAACAAAAAAGTTTCAAGTAAGAAAACTGAATAAGTAATTATAAACAATTATAAATAATAAATTAATTCAAATGATCATCAAAAGTTTTAAATGCAGGTTTATATAAACTTTCAGAATAAGCTCATTTAAGCATTATCTTTAGAATGATTTTTGCCAAATAAAATCTGCAATATAATTAACATAGCACTATTGCTTTTTCCATTATCTTCTCTTAACAACTTTTTTCTGTATATTTGCTCTACTATTATTGTAAATAAAATCTGATTAAGTTGTATTGCCTATTAAATATTGTTCAAATTAAGTTAATGTACCTGTGAAATAATCAGATAAATATTGGTCATGTGTATTAAAGATCAGTATGTAGACTTTTTGTATTTTGTTTTAAATTTTTAACCCTGTTTTTTTATTATTGTTTTAAAATAGTTTGCCACTTGACTTACATAACAACTAAATCAAAAACTCTGTAGTTGAGGACCGGGATTTCATAGTTCTTCCATCTTTTCTCCATCATTCTAATACATGGAGTTGACAACCAATAGCCAATACTCTCAACTATGATATTAAGTATCCTTTAAAAGAGAGCAGAAAAAAAAGTCATAATCAAAGACCTTAAAAAGACTAACACTCCCTCTAAATAAATGTAAAAAAATAAGACAACACAGAACCTCCCCTCCTCTCCATCATTTATTCACTCCACAAGTAGGAACTTCACCAATGACATGACAGTTACTATAG
The DNA here is from genome assembly GCF_011764305.1 of Mustela putorius furo. NCBI lineage: Eukaryota > Metazoa > Chordata > Mammalia > Carnivora > Mustelidae > Mustela > Mustela putorius. The sequence continues at coordinate 1,851,155 of NW_025421373.1, read as the reverse complement.
TACTTACTGAGAATTAAAAGAAACAGGATTCAGAATATGTTCTCAAGAATTTCAGGTTAAGTGGTTAAGTGTCTGCCTTCAGCTCAGGTCATGATCCCAGGGTCCTGGGATTGATCCCTGCATCAAGCCCCGCATCAGGCTCCCCACTCACCACTTCCCCAGTTTGTAATCCCTCTCTCGCTGTCTCTCTCTGTGACATAAATAAATAAATAATCTTTTTAAAAAAATAACATATCAATCACTTACTATATGTGGAAGTTCATATATTATTTAAATCATTTAAATCCATTTCACAAGTTGGTAGGTACATATTTCTGTTATAAAAATAAAGAAACTGAAACTCTGTTCCTTGAGATAACACTGAATATAAATGCTCATACTAGAATTTGATTTAGTTCTATTTCATTCCTCAGAAGGAAGGACATACAATCTAGAGGAAATTCTTCCCACCCAAAAAAAAAGATATAAAATCAATGAATAATTAACGTTAATGTCTATCCAAGGAAGTTCTACTTCTAGATATGAACAATTGGGAAATGTAATACCTGCAAAAAGAGATAAAAAATATTTATAAAGAAAACTGTAAAAATTCAGGTATTTGAAATTCTTAGAGAGGTGTGTCTGGGTGGCTCCCTCCATTAAGTGACCAACTCTTGGTTTTGGCTCAGGCTGTTATCTCATGGGTCATAAGATCCACAGGATCAATCTCCACACTCAGCAGGGAGCCTATTTGAAGATTCTCTCCCTCTGCCCTCCCACACTTGCACACGTGTGTGTGCACTCTCTCTCCCTTTCTCAAATTAAAAATGGAACTAAGTCATATAAAAGGATATGAGATATATAAAATGGAAGTTTGTTATAAAACATAAAAAGTCAGAAATCTGGGAAATTAAATAATAAACATTAAAATGACCAAAGCAGCAACAAATCATTAAGAGGAAGTGTAGAGATGACACAGTAAACAAAAATCATGTTAATCTGTATCATGGTAAAGTCCCCAAAAAAACAAGGATGGGGAATATGAAAACAGTTTACAGCAATAGTGTCAACCCAAAACCTTCAAAATACCTTTAATTAGAATTTTAAAAGAGTAAATACTGAGTGTGGAAAGCAGGCAACCTGTAAAGAAATAAGTCTCAAATTTTACACAATAAATGCAATGAGTCTTCAGAATTAGGTACTACTTCAAACAAATACAATACCAATACAGTAATACATGCAAACAAATTCCAACAATAACTAACTTTTAGGCATTGTAATGGAACTTCAATATCTTTCTCTTTTTTTAAGATTTTATTTATTTACTTATTTGACAAACGGAGATTACAAGTAGGCAGAGAGGCAGGCAGAGAGAGAGAGGGAAGCAGGTTCCCTGCTGAGCAGAGAGCCCTATGAGGGGCTCGATCCCAGGACCCTGAGATCATGACCTGACCCGAAGGCAGAGGCTTAACCCACTGAGCCACCCAGGTGCCCTGAAACTTCAGTATCTTAAGGATAAACAGAAAACCCTAAAAGTTAGGATAAAAAAGGTGCATTATATACAACAAAGAGGATTCAGTTTTGTTTTTTGGTAGCAAATGTTGAATCTTACAATCAATGCCAGGCACTATTCTAAATGTGTGGGACATATAAATGAGCTGAATAAAGATGGCTGTTCCCTGTCAATCTCTTAATCTAGGAGGAGGAGAAAGCGTACAGTCTATGGAGATAGTAAGTGCATCATACTATGGAAAGTGATGCTGATCATGGACCAGTAAATTAGACAAGATTGTAAGGGTCAGGGACAAGGCAGAAGTTAGGGTAATCTACTTTGAGTAAGTGTCACTGAAAAAAAAAAAAAACATCATGAAAGAAGCGAGGAAGATATCTGTGCAGGTGCCTCTGTGAAGATTATCTGAAGCCGAAGGAATCGGAGGTGTAAAGGCTTACTGCAAGAATTCACCAAGCATGGCTGAAGAACAAGAGGCCGGTATGTTTGGAGCAAATATAAGGCGGGAAAATGATAGGAGATAAAACTAGAAAAGGATCATGTTTTAAGTTCACAAAAAGCCTTTTTAGGTGACTATAAATATTTGTGATTTTACTCTGAATGAAATGAGGATTTTGAGGAGGATTCTAAATATAAGAATGAATGTCATCGACCTAGATTTTTAAAAGGACCGCTCTCAATATTGTGTTGAGAAGAGAATTTGGGTGTTGAGCAAAGATAAAAGCAGAAAGACCAGGTAAGAGACAACTATATTTGTATATCTGAGAGATTATGGTGACAAACTGGCAAGGTAGCAGGGAATATAGGAGGAAGTGGCTAGATTCTTGGTTTTAAGAAACGAGCTAAATATGTAAAAAAAGGATTCAAGGAGAATTCTAACTGGAAAAATAGAGTTTCCATCAAATGGAATAGGAAAGTCTATGAGTGGAAAAGATTTGGAGCAGAAGGAGCAGAAAATCAGAGTTCTATCCTAGACATTTTTTTAAAGATTTATTTATTTATCTGAGATAGGAAGAGTGTGGGGGGTTGGGGAGAGAGAGAGAGGGAGTGAATTTCAAGCAGCCTTCATGCTGAACACAGGCCAACACAGAGCTCCATCCTAGGACCCCAGGATCATGACCTGAACCAAAATCAAAAGTCCAACACTCAACTAAACTGAATAATTCAGGTGCTCCGATCTTGGTCATGTTAAATTAGAAAAGCAATTATTTGATACATAGGAGGGGAATTCATGTAAGAAGTTGAGTATATGTATTGAGCTTGGGGAAGAGATTTGTGCTGAAGATATAAATTTGGAAGTAGTTCTGTAAAAAACGTGTTTCAGGTGTAAGAGCACATTGGTCACCTGATGTATGGCCTCAGTGTAGATAGATAAGAAAAAGAACTTCATAAAATCATAGGATACACCAAACTTGAGGTATCTGAGAGAGGAATAACCAACAAAGCAGACAGAGAAGGTAGTCAGTGATATAGGACAAAAACGTATGTTCTGTGTTATCCTAGTGATTAAACTTTATTAAGGTGTGTGATTAACTCTGGAAACTATTGCTGTTAGATTAGATATACTGACAATTGAGAAGTTATCTTTAGAAATAGCAATAAAGATATCATTAGCAATATGATATCAATAGCAACATAGATATCATTTTGGTAATCTTGACCAGTTAGATTGCTTGGTTAGGAAAAAGTGTTCAAAGAGAGAATAGAAAAGAACCTGGAGACAATGTGTATAGTTTATTTATTTGAAAAATTTTGTTTAAAGGGAGGAAAACGAAATGGAACAGCTGGGGGCTAGGAAATTCTTCTTCCCCTTCCTCCTGCTCTAATGCTTCCTCTTCTTTCTCCTTCTTTTTTAGTTGGGAAGAATAATATTTTATTTTATAGCAGTGAAAATGAATTGATAGAAAGAAAAACAGTACATTGGCAGTGCAGGAAATTACTGGAGCTATAGGCTGGAATAGGCAAAAAGAGAAGTAAATTAATGCCCGAGTTAGGACATAAACTGTAAAGAAGATCATGAATGGTTCATATATAATTAACAGGCAGTAAAACAGATTACATGAGCTGGGAGATAGGAAATATGCTCATATGCAGGGGAATCTGGAGAAATTCTCTTTCAGATGCTTCACTTTCCTTAATAAAAATAAGGTTATCAATTCAGACAAAGGCAAAAAGGTGGTATTGATCATTGGAGTAGAGAAAAAGAGTAAAATAGTTGTCTAAGATAGTAAGAAAATTAGTGGAATAAAAAATATAGTCAAGATGCTTGGAAACATAAAGACACACTTCAGGTTCCAGATTTTGAATTTAAAGTATATTTCCCAGTGTTCCAAAGAGCTGCACTAATAGAGGTTGCGCAAAAGTGGAGGCGACACATCACCATGGTGTGATTTTCCAAGGAAGTGGGATGAAGCACAAAGGAGAATAATTATAATGATTGAATAATTATAATTATAATGATCACAGAATTTGAGCTGGGTAAGGGGGACAAGATGATCTCACAGAATTGTAGAAGAGAAAAAGTTGGGTTTCTCAATAGATTAGCAATTGCAAAGGTAGAGAAATTTCCTGAAGATTGTGGTCCAAGGGAGAGTGAGTACCACCCTGGCTGAGCTCTTTTCTTCAGAATCCATTAGGTCTTTGTTCATTAGCATTTGGCTAGCTTCATTGCTTTGTGTGTGTGGTTGGTGTTAGTAAATTTTATTTTTGCTGAATTTAAAATTACGATATTACAATATTTTTGGAATAGGCAAAATCTGGGGATACAGGATCAACCCGCCATATTAACCCTAGAATTTCTACCATTCTTTTGTTTCCCCATTCACTGTCTCCTCTGTGCCTCTCTCTTTTTCTCAGCTCCGTTGCTCTCTTTTTTGCCCCTCTCTCTTTCACACTCCTCCCTTTCAAGCATGCACATATATTTACAAAGAAAGTAACTTAGAGAACTTTTCTTGGTTGATAAAACGTTTAAACCTATCATTTTGCTATGTGAACTTCTTAGTAGTTTAATATAAAGAATTGAATCAAACTTTTAAAAAAATGTTTTGATAAGATTGACATCACCTTCCTTTAAGGCACAAAACTAGTTTTCTCAGGTAGTATAGAGTATATAGTTATCAACTATGATAGAGCATGTAGTTGCTATTAGAGTGAGATTAAAATTGACACCTATTTATCCCACAAAATTTTAAGGTATAATATTCACACACATCTTCCGGTAGTAGTTTCATTACAGTTGTAAAATTACTGGCCAGAAAGTGAAGTGGAGAAATGATGACATCAAGCATAAGATATCCCAGGGAGAGAATTAATGTCAAAATAATTACATGGTTCACAGTCAAGGCTGTATGGTTATTAGCAACTCTAGAGAAGCTAATTAAGTAAGTCAAAAATTGTGGTTAAGCCAGTTAAATCGAAGTGTTTCTATGGCTTCTGAACAAATAGGTAACACCTAAGAGCTGAGAATGTGCTCATTAATCAGAGGAACTGAAAATTATATCATACTGATTAAAACCACATGTAGTAAAAATGCCTATTTAGTCTTCTTTTAAAATAAGAGCTTGGCAAAAGCTGAACTGCTACTAACTTTAATTTGATCCTACAATCAGACAAGTTTTTCATTTTGTTATTCTCTCACAAGTATTGATAATCGCTTATTTTCCTTTAACACATCAGTCCCTCTTTTTTTTTTTTTTTTAACCAATACCCATTCCTAGTTTTTAAATTAGGAAAAAAAAAATCATTCTTCTTTAAAATATAAACCCAACTTCTTTCTTGGAGACTGAAAACAAGAAAAAAAAAAAAAAAGAATGTGCAGTGGGTTCTCAAACTGAACAAAAGAGTTAACATTCAACATGTACTCAGCACTGAAACAAAGGTTATTCTAGTTAGGTTTAAATGAATTTGCCCATAAGAATTCCAAAGATTTTAGTTAGAAAAGAAAAACAACAAAGATCTCTTGTCTATACAACTAGACAGAATCCCAAGCTTCAGGGAAAAAGGAAGACAGAATTGAAGGATGAAAAGAGACATCATGGGTGTCATAAACACAGTGTCCGTGTCAGATTTTAAAACTTGCTGTTTGTCGGTCATGAATCTTGCTCCTTTATCAGAGTGCCTCAGTAATCTTGATTTATTTTGGAATATACCACCGCAAAATTTTTAGGAAGGTAATCCTCAAGTTCTCTTGAAATAAATACCATACAATAAATTAAATTACCAAATATTTTTAAGCTTTACATCCCATGACTGTAGTCCATAACCAATTAGAGAGGATAATACAAGGAATTATTCCAGAAAAAGTACTACTTTTCAATAATATTTCAAATATTTTTTAAAGTGAAGTAGATCAGATTTTAACTTGGTAATCACATAAAAATTATTAGAGATAATTTTAGTTAGATTTGTATACTGAATATTATAGATATAAAATAAATTAGAAGTGGTAGAGGACATACCTCTTTAAAAGAATATTGGGAGTTAAAGATTCCAGGAGACTATGTTTCAGTTAGGAAAGTATACCTGAAGAGTAGAAATACGTATTCTGTAATGTTTTTATTCTTGATGTAAAGTTTTATTGTCAATCTCTTTAAATAAGAATATATATATATGATTTAAATATATGAAATACAGCTAATGTCCTCTAAAATTTATTCTAAATTTTTAGTGCTGTTCCAGATTTGAATATTTTCCTTTTGCATAGATTCTGGTGATAAGTGTATAGCGCCTAAACTTAAGAATACTCGCACAAACAGTTTTGTGGGCAAATAGCTAAGTTGCATTTTCATGGCTCCTAAATCTTTGAGATTGTGCTAGCTTCTAGAGGATAGAAAATTGCAAAGGAGGAGTTTTGTAACCTGACACATTTTTTTTTAAACCCTGATTTTTAAAATTATTAGATGTGTGACTTTGAACATATACTTCAATTTCCTTAATATCTGTGTTTAATCTGTGAAGTGGGGATAATATTGAGCCACTTTAAGAATTGAAGAGAATTTATTTCAAACAAGTGACAATGTACTTGGTATAGAAAGGAATTAAAAAATTCTTAGGCATTGAGATATTTCAAAGGTTTCATATCTGGGCAGCATACTAGAAGCTCGTGAAGAGCTTTTAAAATGTTAAAAATAGCCATGTCATTCCCCAGACTAATTAAATTAGAATCTCTGTGGGGGGAGTCAAAGTACTGGTGTCTATTTAAAACTTCTCAAATGATTATAAATTGCGGTCAGATTTGAGAATCACTGACTTAATGCAAAGCAAATTGGTATTGTTGCTTCATTGCCCTTGTCATTTCTTAGTTATGTAAAGGAATGGAAAATAATTTTCCTTCTACTTTTCTAGGTTTTTGGCTGAGACACCTACCTAATAAAAGAAAGATTAACAGGAGAAAAACAGACACAAGTTAAATAACATGGGTATCTCCCCTATCCATAGGAGATACCCAGAAAAACTGAGTAACTCTCTGAAATGGCCCAAGTCACCACCTTAAATAATATCCCCAGCTAAATACAAAAGGAGCCACTGGTGAGGGGAGGATGGTTTGGGGAGGTGACCGGGGAAACCACTCTAAACAAGAGTATGTATTGTTGTTATGCAGATTTATTAGTCTTCTCCATTGGGTTTCTAGAAATTTAGGTTCATTCTCCTTTCCTGGTTAGGAATGGAGAGTTCCCTTATAAATGTAAATGTCTCTTACAAAACGGTAACTTCTACTCAGTTTTCAGAACTTCTCTACTGTCTGCCATTTCTTAAAAATAACCAGCCTAAAATATGCCAAAGAGGCATTTTGGGGGAGGTATATGCTGCTCCCTTCAATTATAACTATAACAAATTCAGTATTAACCACCCTTAACAAGGTCAACAACAACACACACAAAACATCTTTATAGTTAACAAAAGGAGGAAGAGAGGTTGCTTGGGGAAAAGGCAGAATTACATTTTTAAAATGAGAGAAACTAAGGTGAATCCATTGTTTTTAAATTAGAAAGAAAATATCCAAGAAGCAATATGTTGTGAAGGAAAGTTGAGTGATGACATTATTAGTGCAATCCTTCCATGTATTTATACATTTCTGATCAAAAGAAAGGCAAGTCCTAAGGTTAAATTTCCAGTTATATCTAATGATGCAAAAAAAAAAAAAAACCCAAAAATCAAAAAACAAAAACCCCCAAAACCCACCATGTAATTACATATGCAAAATGGGTAATTTTGCATGCAATCTATAATTTTCTATTGTTTAATTTGAAAGTTAGCTAAATTACTTTCTCTGCCTGTAGAGTTTTAGGTGACTTTTTTTTTTAACCATTTAAGATGGCCTAAAGTTATTCACCTATATTTGCCTTGAAAATTTAAAAAAAAAAATTTTTTTTTCTATTATCTGTCTGTTGCAGGTGGATCCAGGTGTGTTTTAATAGCCTTTTTAAAATGAAAATGGGCTTAACTACACATTTTTCATGTGTGATTTTTTTGTCAAAGAAATTATTAGTTACTAAAAACACTGGGAGAACTATATGATTTGTTCTCATATACAGATAGAAGTAAAATTTTTAAAAAAGAGAACATTGTACATCTGCTCTTGAAATATTCCTGGAAAAAAAATATACACACAAGATGCCTTTGTTTCCTTAGCAATTTGAGGAATAATCTGATTATGTTTATTTTAAAACATAGCAGAAATTGATACTTGTGAGCGAAATATTTGTTTATGTATAACATTTCCTTTAAGGTTAGTATATAATATTTATACTTCCATATATTTTGTACGTATTTTATTCAAATGTCCATCCCTGGAACATCATTTTTCTTATAATTTCTCTTCTAAATTTCTAATAGTATGAAAGAACTAATACTTATTTAAAGGTGGACCTTCTAGTTCACTGGAACAGTCATTTATTAAATAGCACCTTGTGGACTTAAAAATCAAATGGACTTCTTCCAATTTTTTTTACTTTCAGGCAAGAATTAGATTCTGCACACAACTGTAGCCCATTAAATACTACCGGTTGGCAGATTTATATTTTTAAAATGTATTATAGACAAACATGCACAAATAGAATTCTGCCCTTAGAAAATGTCCACATCTTAATAATAGAGGAAAGACAGTAGAGTTTGAAGATGAGGGCCAAGAAAGAATTCTTGAAACATCTTTGGTGCAAAGAGGTGGTTTTATTAAAGCACAGGCACAAGACTTGTGCGGAGAAAGAGCTGCGCTGGGGTTGTGAGGGGTGGTGATTATATGCATTTAAGTTGGGAGGTGGTTGAGGATAGAGTAAGTCCCTAAGGAATTTTGGAAACAAAGTCTCCAGGAACTTGAAAGGGCTAGCTATTGCTAGGTAAAGATCATTTATTACTGTCCAATAAATCCTTAGACTCTTCTGATGTATATCAGCAGGTCATATGCTTGGGGAATGACTTCTAAAAATATCTTGCACTTTAAAAATAGTATGCTTGAAAGGTTAGATTCTCAGTCAAAAAGTTTTAGCTGGTCTTTCAAGAATGGTGAATTAGTAGGAATGTTTTGCTCTTGAACAAGCAACTTCTGCCCTTCATCAGCTTCTGCTTTTCATCTGTAAAATAAGATCGGTAACATCTATGTCAAATAAATTGTGAAGATAAAGAGATAATATAAAATAGGGGTGCCTGGTGGTGCAGTAGGTTAAGTGTCAGACTCTTGGTTCCAGCTCAGGTCATGAGCTCAAGGTCAGGAGATCAAGCCCCGTGTTGGATTCCATGCTTAGAGTGGAGTCTGCTTGATTCATTCTCTCTCTCTCTTTCCCTTTGCCCTTCCTGCTCATGTACTCTCTCTCTCAAATAAATAGATAAGTCTTAAAGAGGGGGGGAGACATAATATAAAATAAAATGATTAGTCTGATAGAACTCACACACCAAAATGTCTGATCCATTTACTTCAGAATCCTGACAGTGCCTAGTACTATATTGAATAGACACAATAAAAATGATATATACAGTTAAGAAAAATAAGCCTCTGTTGGCTGACTTTTAAAGGTGTGTAACTGGTTGAGATTTAATAAAATATTCTAAGAAAGTGGACCATAAATGATGGCAAGTGTTTAAAGTCAAATTCTATCTTTCATTTGAGGAGGTAAGCTGTTCATCTTACCTTTGCCTAAAGATACATGTTACTCCAGGAGTATATTTTTTTTCTAGAAATGAGGAACATGAAAAATATCAGATCTATCAAATTGTCAAAGCCTTACTCAGTTTTAAGGTCTATTACACCCCATTTTTCATAATGGGATAAACCTTGAGAACAGATATAACTGGGAATAGAGAAACAAAATTTTGTGCTTCAAATAACATTAGTGAAAAGCAGCATTTGAATAGTGCTTGGGATACCCCATTTTTTTCCTACTTAAGAGTCATATCTCTCCAAATAAATATTCAGTCATATAATCTCCACAAATTTATAAAAATAATATTTACAGACTACTGCTGGAAAAGAGTTATTTCAAATATCTTTTATATTCCATCTTTTATTTCAAAATCAGGAAATTTTTCAAGTAAAAAATTTTAGCTTATTCTATAAAGCCACACTGAAAGTCATTTTATTTACTAGTGTGCATAATTTGTTTATTTACCATTTATATGTCAGGTTAACCTTTCAGTATGTCCCAGTTACTTTATAAATTGTTATTATGTTTATAAGAGAATGAGAAAAAATTAGAGTTAGAATCATTGAGAAAAGAAAGATAAAGAAAAAGAAAATAAATTTATTCATAAATATTTATTAGGGGTCTACCATTTATTGTATGCTTATATAAGTTCTTGGCAAACATCATTTGACTAAAATAGACAAGATATTTTTTCTTAAGTCTTAAAATTTCAGCAGGGGAAACTCACCATAAGAAATAAGCATAATTAAAAAATCAATTGTGACTTTTTTTAAAGATGTTATTTATTTATTTGACACAGAGAGAAAGATCACAAGTAGTCAGAAAGGCAGGCAGCGAGAGGGGGAAGCAGGCCCCCTGCTGAGCAGAAAGCAAGATGTGATGCGGGGCCTGATCCCAGGACCCTGATGACCTGAGCTGAAGGCAGAGGCTTAACCCACTGAGCCACCCAGGCACCCAATTGTGTCATATTTTTTTTTAATTAGGACAAAAAAATAAAAAGAGCAGGTAAGGAATATAGGATTCTGTTCTTATAAACTCATAGACTAAAAAATGAAAAGATAAAAGTACTTATCAACTTATCCCCAGAAGTGTTTTCACATACATTATCTTTTTTTGATCTCCAAGACTCCCCATTAAATATATCCTTACCAATAAAGATCTTTGAGTTGAAAGTTCAAAAATTGAATTAAAATTCACTTGGCCCAGAACACTCAGCTTTCTATGAAAGTGCCTTTTTGTTTGTATGAAATGAAGTTTGTTACATATTTTGTTGTTGATTTATATTGGCTATTGATTAATGTAAAGGAAGAGATGGAAAATGATGTCTTTTGAATATCTTTCTTAAAATATCTTTATGTTATGAATCCCGCCATCCTGGCAAGAGAATCAAGACTTAAATTTCCAATTCCATCTGCAGCTAGAACTGAGTCCTCTGTCACTCAGATATGACCATATATGACGTCTTTTCAGAAGGGAATAGAGTGAATAAAGAAACTCAGGACAGGAATTTCTCAATTTTTTTGCAGATGTGAGCAATGATGGTGTTAGCTTTTATACTTAGCTGCAGCCCAAGTTCCTAGTCGTTACCAATTTGCAGACTGGTATTGGGTCTGGTGACAGCAGCTACTGTTGTCTAATGAACAAACTTATTTTATGCTCCATAGAAGCAGAGGTGACATTTTGCCCCCAGCTGAGTTTTTGCTCTGTGCTTCTGAGGAGGCATCTGGAAGGCAAGCAGAATCACAATTTCTCTGTTCCTCCGAACGAATCTGCAAGTTCCCTAATAATCATTAATGACTTCTTTTTCCACTTTAAGTAGATAGAGTGCCTTTGGTTATTTAGTAATCAAGAGCCGACTGATACCATAAATTTGGAGTGAGAAAACTCCTGGCTCTCTTTCCCTTGTATGAAAATGGTCCTTTCCTTTTCTTCCCCCCATCTTTAGGATTTCCACTGGAGGCCATAAGTGAGGAAATCTGACTTTATGGGACTTGATCCCATGTCCCAAACCTATGACTGTCCACTTTGCATCTGCTCCTTACCATTCCATGTCCTCTCTCCAGGTTGCCCTTGCTTTCACCAAGGTACTCACCCTGCTTCACCTCTTAGTTTCGTCAGTGACATTTTCCTTGCTCTCCAAGAAAGGAAGAGAAAATAAACACTTCACACTCAATATGCGTCTCACTACGTAGAAGATGACCGTTTCGGATTTTGTGGCATGACTTCCTCTGCATGAGGCAGTTTCAGGACCCTTAATGTGACAGTTCTGTTTTGTGCCACCTTCTTTCTTTTAATCCCTGGTCTTTGAATTTTATTACCTAGAAATGAGCCCCATTTCTCCTGTAGTCATTCAAGGTGAACAGGTTTTGTGATTTTTTTTTTTAACTTTATTTTGGCGGGGGGACAGATAATAGTAACTCATTATTTCCCTTCTAGGAGAATTTCATCTTGAACTTGAGATATTAAAATTTCATAAATAACTTGTTTGCCAAACTTTATCACCATACTTATAAATAAACAAACACCTCTTATTCTTTTTTTTTTAAAAAAATATTTATTTTTTCATTTCTTTTTAGTGTTTATGTACCACACCCAGTGCTCCATGCGATACGTGCCCTCCATAATACCCACCACCAGGCTCACCCAACCTCCCACCCCTGCCTCTCCAAAACCCTCAGATTGTTTTTCAGAGTCCACAGTCTCTCATGGTTCGTCTCCCCCTCCAATATCCCCCAACTCCCTTCTCTTCTCCATCTCCCCGAGTCCTCTGTATTATTCTCTATGTTCCTCAAATAAGCGAAACCATATGATAATTGACTCTTCTCTGCTTGACTTATTTCACTCAGCATAATCTCCTATAGTCCTGTCCATGTTGATACAAAAGTTGGGTATTCGTCCTTTCTGATCTAACTTTATTTTATCTAACAGTTTAACAATGTTTGCTATGTGTCAGAGCGGTTTTCTTTCTGAGGACCTTATTAATGTCAACTGATTTAAAATTTATACAAATAGGATGAGGTAGATAATTTTTAATCCCATTTTGCAAATATCTACATTGAGGTGAAAGAAATTTAGGTAATTTATCAAAGCCCCACAGGCCATACATGGAGAAGACATAATCCAAAACAGAGAATGACCCAAGGTCTATATTGCTCTTAACTATGTCATCATTTCCTTCCTTCATCTCATTAGTAGTCTGCAAAAAGGAAATAATAATTTGGTCTCATTCTACTTTTACTGCAAAAATTATCTTCATTGTATTTTCCCATATTGATCTTTATCACTTGGGAAATATAGAAACAGAACTGTTTCTGTAATTCTCAATTGTATTCTCTTTTCCATCCTAAATGTAACTTTTCCCTAAATATAGTAATTATTCTCAAAAGTCATCTGAAATCCTAAAGAGTTACAAGATTCTCACTTGCTTGGAGTTCATGTCTTGTAACATAGGTTTATCCCAAACTCAAATAAGAACTTCTAAAAACTGATTGAAATAAGCACTTTTATTTTTTAAGCTTTTAAGACAGATGCCTATTTATTGGGGAAGAGTGCATTAATGCATAAATAGTGCCACTAACCCACTCATGTAATGGATTTTTAGTGTGGCCACTTACTTTAACTCAGATTAATCTAGTTCAAACTCCATCTTGGTTATTTATGTTGGGGAGTTTGGATGCTGCAGAGAATTAAGAGCCAAGATGTGTTCTGTTGTTGTTTTGAGCCAAGACACATTTTAAAGTGTCTCCTAAATAAGGCAGATGTTCACTTGAAGGGGCTCAGGTGTATAGATAGCATTTAATCTTCTCCTACAAAATTCACATTGTCCATATTAGCAAGTTATTTGCTCAGTCCAACTTCCAGATCTATTATTTCAGTGGTGGAGACTGAGTCCCCGTTGACTCATACCACCTCAGTTTGCCACATTAAAAGAACAGCACACTAAATTTTGAGTATAAAACTATCATAGATATATCTAGTATAGCATATACTATATTTGTATAATTCTAACATAATACTAATAATTATATACTAATATAATAGTACATTATGTATTAATTATATATACTATTATAGTTAATATAATTTTAATTTCTAGTATAAAACAAAATAGGAACCCTCCCTGAAAGAAAGTAGTTAACAGTTACTGAATTGTATGGTTTACTTTGTTTCTTGCTAACTGGTGCTTATCAGAGTGAGGCTCCTGCCTTTTCACAGAGGCTAGAAGGAGGCAATAAGGGTGGATCTTGAGGATTACATGTCAGAGAAACAGTGCCTAAGTCTTACTCCCCTCCCCCAAAAAGACCTGAGTTCTAAAACTAGCAGAAGGCTGAGAAAAGATTTACATTTCAAAGGGGAGGAGGAAAAAAATCACAATGGAGAGGTGTGTGTTTTTGTTTTTGTTTTAAGTTAAGTGCTCTAAGACTAGGGAGGTCAGGGGCGTGTAACCAGGGGGTATCTGTCTAAAATTCAGTCAAGCTGAGGGGACTGTTAAGGTCATTTTACTCAATATATGTGAAAATCCATCAAGGCACTTACCTCTCTTCACACAGAAAACCTAGGAACCTCAAAGTGAGGAATTAGCGTCTTGGGGAGAGAGAACAGAAACACTTGAACTTCGTGTCAAACACAGGCTGGTGTTAGGACACCACTGCTAATTGCTCAGAGAATCATCTGCCTTGGCTTCTCTTTCACTCCCTATCCCTTGAGTCCTGTGAGGAAGACTGAGAAGTCTGTAACAAGAGATAAATAAATAGATCATTAAAGTAACTGTGAGATAATGAGCGCTTAGAGCAATTTCTGAATTCTTGTCACTGTAACAGAGTGAAATAAAAGCCGGGAAGAAAAGGGTTTGTTCTAATTCAGTGAACTGACTGTAAGGACGGAATGCGGATGTTAGAGGAGCAGAGTCTGGACAAGGAAAAAGATCAAGGACACAGGGGAACAGGAAGCCACAATGCCACTAACAAGGATCTGAGCAGCAAACCAGGTACGTTCTCTGAGGAGCAGAGAAGAAAAATGGAAAGATATAAAGAAAGAAAGCTGGAATGTCAATGGATTGAATCCACAAGTGATCTCAGAAGTTCAGGCTGATATACATGTGTAACACTTTATGGTGGTCCTTAAAAACTTAGACAATTCCCTGGATTGTACTTGAATCACCCCACTAGGACCCTTATGACATCCAGACTAGTTCAGTTTAGAGAAATCTGTTAAATATATGACCTATTCATCATAGATCAGAGATGCTGAGAATTGATCATCTTTTATACTAATGCTATTTTATGCATTTCACAAAGAATCACAATAATAAGAAAAAAAATATATATAACAACTCGAAACAGTCAAATAAACTATTCTGATTATGACACAGTCTTTGAATGCTTAGGAAGAGAGACATTAAATTGCATGTATTTTAAGCTACAATGAAAAGAACAAGATATGCGTAATGCTAAACTGCATGATATTCCCAATAAATCTTGGCTTTTAGGAGAAGTAATTACTAATGCTCTTCTGAACTTTTGGTACTTGCTATTAACCCAGTTGGAAATTTTAAATTGTAACTTACCCTGAAGTCAACCACTCATAGAACTGAATGGAGTCCTCCTTCTAATACGAATAATAACATTCTTCTATTCCTTCTTTTGAGCTAAAGGGGCTGAACATTGCATATAAATAGTATGTGCATTGTTTTCACTTAAGTATTCTCTTTTTTTGCTATATTGTTTCATTTAAACCAGTGTAAAGTAAAAGAAAAGTAGTGGGCATACTGTTTTCATTTTAATTGTTGTTATTTTGTACTTTGACTACAGGTTGACTAAGTACGATAAGGATCAGCAAAACAGGCATTTGTAATCTTTTTATCCACAACATTCACAAAAGAAATATAAAAGTTTGTGTCTGTTTTTAAATAATACCCACTGGATGGGGCACCTGGGTGGCTTAGTGGGTTAAAGCCTCTGCCTTCGGTTCAGGTCATGATCCCAGGGTCCTGGGATCAAGCCCCGCATGGGCTCTCTGCTTAGCAGGGAGCCTGCTTCCCCCTCCCTCTTTCTCTGCCTGCCTCTCTGCCTACTTGTGATCTCTCTCTGTCAAATAAATAAATAAGATCTTAAAAAAAAAATAATACCCACTGACTAGTTATTGCATCTTCTCACTAGTATCATTTTCCAGTTTAATGATTGAATACTTTAGAGAAGCACAACCATACCAGTAACACTTTTGGGGGGGGCATTTTCAAGTATACCCTTATATCACTTTCTGACTGGATACTTGGAAGAAAAACTGAAAAGCTATAATTTGGATAAAACTGCATTTAGGATTTCAGAAAACAATCAATGATTTCTGATTTAAGAAAAAAATCGCTTGTAAAATCTTAGAGTATTGTGGGCAACTCACTGAATGATTGCACTTTTGTTTCCCAAACCAGCACGTGAGCTTCCAGAAAACACTGTTACATGTCTCATTACATTAATTTATAAAGTAGCTAACATTGAAGACATTCTCTGGGGTAGTCTGAAATTAATTTTTGGTCTGGGCGTGTAGGTGGTGATTGATGGACGAATGAGGAATTGACTATTGTCACAAGGAAGAATCAAAGGATCAAGGCTCAGGGAAGTTGCCAGTTCATAATTTGAAAATTGTAATGTAGGATTTAGCATTGGAAAGGAGCTTGAACTTAGACAGCTCATATGAAATAAATAAACCCAAAGAGATTTTCATTTGCCTCACTACCTCATTTTCCACCCCTTTATTTGTTCATGGGGATACACACATAGACAGCAGAAACCTTTCTCAAAGAGTTTTGTATTTAAAGTTAGTGTCAATTTCTGATCTATGGATGATAATATTCACAATAAAATTTGTCTTCCTTAATCAAGTGGGAGACATTTCTATGAAAGCATATACTACACCATAAAAAGGAAAAAATTTACAAAGAAATGACAATTTCTTCCCTTTTCTTTCATCCTTATTTGATCAATACCATGAAAGATGTTTTACAGGAACTCTGGGAAAACAACCCCATGCTTCATAGGTACTTGTAAGGAAGTAATAAATTTGCTTAGTGCAATAGAAGACATCCTATGAGAGCCGAATTAATACTTGTTGACTCGCTGACTAAAATAAAATATACCCCTTCTTATGAGAATGCAATTGCTAAGCAGATATTGAAAAAATTCTAATTGAGATTATTCTAAAAATGTTTCGAATTGGTGAAATTCCACTTTATAGGCAGGAACCTTCCTCAAACACTTACAGCAGTCAAATTAAGTAACCTATAAAACATATCAAAAAGATTACACTATATGGTGACAGAAGAATACAGTGGGTTTCACTCCAACTATGTTATTATTAAGAAAAGACTGTTTTAAAATTAATACTGTATTATTATTATGCAAGTGGAAATAATGAATTGGCCTGAACATCTTTATTCCTATTTTTGTGACTTTCATCACCTATTTATGATAATTAAAACTTATGTTGGGAATAAGATGCCAAAAAATTGCAACATTAGAATAACTTTTCACACCATTCTGAATCACTGGATGAAAGTAAAAGACTATGTACAAAGTTATGAGATAGTGAAGCATATCACAGTAAGCCATGAAAGCATATTAGTACTTTGGGGAAATTTTAGTCAAATTTTTGATGTATAATTGACATGTTAAAATACCACATCCATTTTAAGCATGCCTTTTTAATGAGTTTTGATAAATACATATACCATGGTTTTTACCACCTTGATTATGATAGAAAGCATTTTTATAACTTCTTAAAATGTCCTCATGCTCTTTTCCCCTAGTCCCAAGTAAAACTGATGGTTTTTCTGACACTGTATATTAATTTCCTTTTCCACCATGTCATATAAATGTATTTGAACACCACATTGTGCCTGGCTTGTTTTACCCAACATAATATGGTTTTAAATGCTTTTGAATTTATTGGCAGTTCATTATTTTCTATTGCTGATTAGTATTCCAATGTATTGGACTTATTACACTTTGTTTGCCCATTAACCTGTTGATTGGCATTTGGGTCATTACCAAGTTTTAGCTACTGTGAAGAATACTGCTATGAACTTCGATGTGAGTCTTTTGTGTGCATATGTGTTTCCATTTAGTTTGGATAAATATGTGTGAGTTAAATTGCTAGGTCAAGTAGTAAATGTGTGTTTACTTTTATGGGTTTTTTTTTCATTTTTAAATTCTTAGATGACCTAAATTTTATTATAGTCTTTGCTATAACCCTTACTAAATATAATTTGGCATCAATAGCTAAGAAACAACTCACTTAACCACTTAATATATTACATCTCTGGGATATTGGAAGTAATAATAGTACCTGAGACCCTTAAGTATTGCTGGCAGTGGAACAACAATTATCTTCCTTGGAATGTGGGATGACAAAAATTATCCTTATATTTCTTATCACTCAGAGGACACTTAAGGTTTTCTCAGGCTGCTAGAATACCTCACAATAGAATAATTTGGGGGAACAGATTTGTGGTTTAATTTTAAGGGTTTATGAGTAGCTTGGAAGTATATGACATTTAAAGCAGTTGAGGAAGTTTTCTACTCTGAAGACTCAAATATGCCACTGAGATCCCTAACATTCTGTTATCAGTGCATCTGCCGTGAAACCAAAAGGTTATCAGTGGAACACTAATCTTATCAACACTCCATCAAAATGAAAATAGGAGATGAGCTAAAAATAGCAAAGGGGGACCTGCGTGGCTCAGTGGGTTAAAACCTCTGCCTTCGGCTCGAGTCATGATCCCAGGGTCCTGGGATCTAGTCCTATGTCAGGCTCTCTGCTTCATGGGGAGTGTGTTTCCTCCTTTCTCTCTGTCTGCCTCTCTGCCTACTTGTGATCTCTGTCTGTCAAATAAATAAGTAAAATCTTTAAAAAAAAATAAAAATAAAAATAGCAAAGACACATCATTTTCTTCACCACAATGGGCCTTTCACTAAGCTATGGATGATGGAGTAAACAATTATCCACCACACATAGAACACACACTGGGCAACACACTTATTTATCACAACTGTTTGGAATTCTATGCAAATAATTTTTAGAGATTATTTACATCATTTCTTTTCTAAGATTTTACTGATTTACTTGAGATAGTGAGAGATAGTGAGAGACAGCTCAACCAGTGGGGAGAAGGAAAAACAGGCTTGATCCCAGGACTCCAGGATCATGACCCCAGCCCAGAGGCTCAACGCCAACTGAGCCACCCAGGAGCCTCAAAGACTGTAACAACAGGTATTCCCAGGCAGTCTTCCATCCAAGTACTAACCATGCCTGATCCTGCCTAGCTTCTAAGATCAGACAAATCATAGACTGTTTAAAACATCAACTTAAAAAAAAATAATGCCTTTAATTTCAAAAGGAAAAATGTGTCAACTATTTGATTAGGTAGGTGAACTAAACACCATATTTACTATATTGGTGCTAAGTCTGGGTACATAAACTAAGCATTTTTAAAAGAAATAATGTTCCCAACACAGGGTAGATTCTAATTTGGATTTCTTACTTGTATAAAAATATGTAGCTAATTTTAAGTAATAATGATTAATCTGAATGATTTCATGTATATGTTTAGACTGATACTAATTTTATACTGTACTTAAAGACATATTTGCATTGTAAGATGCTAAAGACTCATCTTTGTTTATCTAGTACCAATAATAAGCAAAAATAATGGATTAATTGAAACTATATGAAACAAAACTTATAAAATCAAAATCAAAATGTTCAAGCATGCCATGATAATATTAACAAGAAGATTTCCAGCAAAAGCAGTTAATTAGCACTGAATCATGATGTTACTATCTTTGTGCATGATTCTTTAGTTGTGAACTATCAATAGGCTATGCAAATGATGAATAAAGTGTGATAGCCTTGACATATTTTTAGCTTAATAAAGGATACAACTGGTCTTATCTTTACCATTAATGAAGCTGTGGGAAACGTTATTTCACCAGGAATAGATGTCCATTAATCATCTGTAATATAGTTACCTGAAAGTAGACTATGCATTACAGAAGACTAAACTCTGTGGAAGAGTAAAAAGTTCAAAGAGATACTGTGTCCAGCCTCTGATTAGTAGGGAAAATGATGGGTTTGGATTCTAAATTATCTGTTGTATGTTAAGGAAAGAACTTTCCCTCCTTTTTTGAGAGTTCATGGTAAACTACATCCATAAATGAGCTTCCAGTTCTGCAAAGGGCAAAGCTAAGGAAAACTTAACTGAGTAGGTGCCGGTCCAACTAGGTGGTGCCATTCCAACTAGGCAATCATGTATGATCAATCAGCACCCATTCCCATGCTCCAAGAAGGCATGTGTGGTCTAGAAAAGAAGAGAGAGGTGCAAGGAATTCCGTCTTGTGACTACACTAGGTAGGTACTACCCACAAAGCAGATTTCTTCCCGACCTATTACCCGCTTTGGAAGACCATGAACAGGGAGCGTCTTGTTTAGGTCCAGAAACTAGATGCAGAATAATGTCTCAGGAGAGAAATGGCCAGAATAATGGGTTGGGGAACCAGATGACTGACAAGTGCTGAATTTTGTATGCAAATCTAAAAATGGAACAAGTCAGCTGTACAAGCATTTTCCTGTTATTCCCCTACTAGTCACTTGCTATGGAGCTCCTCCATTTGGGAGAGTGATGACACCTGTGCTAAGGGTAAGCACTGAACAACTCAGTGAGAAAAAAATAAATAAATATAGAACTATGTAGATATTTAACCAATATCTAAGTCCATATTTCCAACACTTAGAGACCATAAGGGAAATAATGTCTTCAAAGCATGATGCTGCTTTGCAGATAAGTACCACTGTTCGGAAAGATACATTCTCTATGGAAAGAAGACACAATAAAAAGTAATTGAGTTTTACTTACTAGGTAGGAAGGTTTGTTGTGAGGGACTGTGTCTGGCACAATACATTGTCATTTTAATACTTTCCCATTGACTCCTTCTTCTCCCTCTTCCAGGGACACATTTGGTTTCTTGTGTGCACAGTTCACAAAGTAAATGGGCAGAAGGCAAATACAACTTTGATGGCAAACACAGACTCATCTACCATCATTTTCACCTGGCAAGAGAAAGTTCACAGAGAGAAAACTTACTGCTCAAACACTAGATAGGAGAAACATCTTCCTACATGGAAGCCTGATGGAGGAAAGGGGAGAGAAAGTCTATGAAACTTGAAAGTTGAGAAAACTTTCATTTCTCAGACAGTGGAAAATAACATAGAGGACGATGAGATGCATCTAGACAGAGATAGCCATGTGTACATTTGAAATTATTTCCCATATACAAAATAGACATGATGAAACAGGAAATTTTCTAAACCTGAATTATGTGAACATAAGAAATTCTTAGGTGTTGAGAAGAGAGAAAGTAACTTTTTGGCTAATGTGTTACAAAGAAGGTTTTAGAAAGAAATAGAACCTAAAAATGTTGAATAACCCACATTTTGGATTTGAAAAAAAAAAAAAAACATGGACAGCTATACAGGAATAAATCTCTGATTTCATTTTTAGCAGGGAAAATAGACATAAAATGTAAAAGATAAATACTCTTGATTGCTTTGGAAAGGGCATTTATCTTGAATACAAAAATCGTGAAAATGGGCAAGCCTGGGCTCCGGATTTGGAAAGCACGGGTGAATTTCTGGATGTACCTATGTATCTTTGGGAAAGTCGTTAAACTTTTAAAATTGTCTCCTTTCTTATTTACATAATGAGGATAATAATCTTCACTACTAAGCAAAGTGAAGAATAACACTAGCAATAGCCTTTAAATTTCTAATATGCCATAAGCAAATAACACATGATAGTTTCTTATTTTTAATTTTTTATTATGAAAATTCCTGGATTTTTAGTTTCGCCGTTATTCTACTGGTAATAAGGAATAACAAAAGGGTTTTCAATCAAGCAAGTAAAGTTACTAAGTTGCTTTCCAGCAAAAAAAAATTCCTTAGCTGTAATGTAGAATGAAATTGAGCAGAGAATGGATGATATAGTCAGAAAAATCGCTTTATGACTTTAGAAACTTGAATTGCACATTGTTCATATTAACAGATCATTAGATAATATCCTGGTTATAAATACAGGAAAAACTGTGGAAATACTGATAAGAGATATTTGCTATCTTATAATGGGGAAATTTCCATTTGATTTTCAATGTATTTTCTAGGTGCAGTCTAAGCGTCCAGCTCTTGGTTTCTGCTCAGGTCATGATCTCTGGGTTATGAGATCAAGCCCTGAGTTGGGCTAATGCTCCACATGGAATCGGTTTAAGACACTCCATCCTCCACACCCTTTGCCCCTCCTCGTCCTGAATGTGCTCTCTGTCTCTAAAATAAATCAGTAAATCTTTAAAATGTATTTTCTAAATAAAAACTCTGAACAACTCAATAGTTTTGGACAGTATATATTTACCATTTTATCTTATAAATATATAAAATTATGTAACTTATGTTTACATATTTAAGTTAATGTTACTTCCTCAGTTCTGAAGATTAAATTATACTTACTTTGTACCAGAAATATGCTATAAATGACCATATAATGTAATAATTTGCCTCAAAATTATGCAATTTGCTATTTTTCAGCAAATTTTTAAATTTAAATTCTACTAGCCAATGTATCTCATATCGTTAGTATCAGGTGTAATTTCTTTTTAAATTTCATTTCTTTATTTGACAGAGATCACAAGTAAACAGAGAGAGAGAGGAGGAAGCAGGCTCCCTGCTGAGCAGAGAGCCTGATGCGGGGCTTGATCCCAGGACCCTGGGATCCATGACCGGAGCCAAAGGCAGAGGCTTTAACCCACTGAGCCACCCAGATGCCCCAGATGTAATGTTTAACAATTAAGCAGTTGCATATAACACCCAATGCTCATCACATCACATGCCCTCCTTAATGCCCATCACCCAGTTATTCCAACCCTCTACCAAACTCTCCTCCAGCAACCCTGTTTGTTTCCTATAGTTAAGAGTCTCTCATGGTTAGTCTCCCTCTCTGATTTTCCATTCAGTTTTCCCTCCCTTTCCCTATGATCATCTGTGTTGTCTCTCATATTCCACATGTGAGGGAAATCATATGACAGTTGTCTTTCTTTTATTGGCTTATTGCACTCAGCATAATATCTTCCAGTTCCATCCACACCAATGTAAACGGTTAAGTATTCATCCTTTCCGATGGCTGAGTAGTATTCTATTGGGTATGTATGTGTGTGTGTGTGTGTATATATACACACACAAGAATATCAGATATCTATACAAGAACATCAGATATCTATATATATCATCTTCTTTATCCATTCATCTATTGATGACATCTTGGCTCTTTCCACAGTTTGGCTATTGTGGACATTGCTGCTATGAATGTTGGGGTGCAGGTACCCCTTTAGATGACCACATTTGTATGTTTGGGGTAAATGTCTCACAGTGCAATTTATAGGTCATAGGGTAGCTCTAATCTTAACTTTTTGAGGAACCTCCATAGTGTTTCCACAGTGGCTGTGCCTGTCTGTATTCCAACCAACAGTGTAAGAGGGTTCCCTTTTCTCCACATCCTCACCAACATTTGTTGTTTCCAGTCTCATTACTCTTAGCCACTTTGACTGGTGTGAGGTATACTTCATTGTGGTTTTGATTTATATTTCCCTGATGCCAAGTGACGTGGAACATTTTTTAATGTGTCTGTTGGCCATTTGTATGTCCTTAGAGAAATGTCTGTTCATGTCTTATGCTCATTTCTTGACTGGATTGTTTGTCTTTTGGGTGTTGAGTTTGATAAGTTCTTTATAGATCTTGGATACTAGCTCTTTATCAGCTAAGATATTTGCAAATATTTTCTCCCATTCTGTAGGTTGTTTTTTAGTTTGCTTGACTGTTTCCTTTGCTGTGCAAAAGATTTTTATCTTGATGAAGTCCCAATAGTTCATTTTTGCCTTTTTTCCCTTACCTTTAGAGACACGTCTAGCAAGAAGCTGTTGTGGCTGAGGTTGAGGAGGTTGCTGTCTATGTTCTCCTCTAGGATGTTGATGGATTCCTGTCTTACATTTTACTTATATCCATATTGATTAGATCTGTGGCAGAGAGTATTACTTCTGGCTCTTTCCTTTGTTATGAATTCCTCTTTCTAGTTATTTTTCCCAGAGAAGAACAGATGAATGAGAGAACAAAATCAGAAATAACCACCATGACCCAAACAAAATACATACTAGACAAATCTGAAGAAGTCAAAAACTGAAAAAGAAAAAGAAAAATAGGGGGGGAATGAGAGAATATAATCTCCCAGGTGGACAAAATAGGGTGATTCACTTGGTCTTGGGTGGATTTTGGTCTGTTTTGTTAAAATAACACTAAATCCCAAAATTTTAAAGAAAGCAAAACTTGTACATATAAGTTTTGTTTTCTTTCATATATATATATGAAATATATATAAACAAAATATAAAATACAAAAATACATCAAATAAAATTTGCATATATATATATATATATATATACACATACACACACACACACACACACAAATAAAGTTGAACACAGGGAAAGGATGCCAAAAATGAATATATTTATAAAATGTAAATGTAAAAATGAAAGTTAAAAAAAAGACTTAAAAACAAAGAGCTGACAACATACGAAACTAGTTGAAAAGAAAAAAAAAGAAAAAAGAAAGGGAAAATTTTCAACTGAAAGATAAAAGGATCATGACAAAAAACCCTCGATTTCTATATACTATTTTCCCCTAGCTTTGGAATGTTACAGATCCAAGTGTGCTTGGGAAACTTGGTATTCACTTGATGTTCTTGCTGGTATTCTCGGGGAGGGGCCCGTTGCACTGTTTCTCAGGTGTCGTTGCCTGGGGCAAGCTGTACCAGTTTTTGCCAGGATGCTGGGCTCAGTGCAAGCTCCTCCAGGCTGTTCTATGTAGCTTTTGATCCCTGAGGCTTTCAGCACCCCTTTAGAGGATGAAAATAAAAATGGCCATGCCCTGATCTCCATCCCTGGAGCTGAAAGATCTCAGCCCCCTCTTCAGTAAACCCTCGGGGGAAAAGCAGTGTTTGCTTTTGTGTGCATCAAACTCTGCAGACTCCTAAGGTGCTACACCCATCCTCTGGGGGGAAAGGAGGAAGGTAGCTCTGGTCCTGGGCCCCCCAACAGACAGCAGTCACCCGATGGTGCTACAGTTTGCAGTTTATGGCAAACCCAGCTGAGACCCCATTCCCCGGTTTACTGACCACAGCCGGTATACCTACTCCAATGCTTGGGAACTCTGCTGGCTCAGGAGCCTGTGTTCTTCCTGTGACCCCGGGGCCACGCTCTCCCACATAGGATTCTGCCTCACTTTGCCACCTGAGCACCTTTCAGACAGGGATGTCTCTCACTAGAGCAGACTTCGAAGAGTTCTGGTTTCGTGCTTCATGGCTGCGCCACTGTCAGTAGCCTGCTTTGCACAGGCTCTCTCCCTCCACTATTTATCTTCCATTCCCTTCAAATTCATTTCTCTGCACCTCTTAACACGCCAAAAGTAGTCACTTTTCTATTTGTAGAATTTCAGCAATTCTTCTCTTGCATCTCAAGTTGAATTCACATGCATTCAGAATGATTTGATAGTTACCTAGCTAAAATCAAGGAACCAGATGAAATGAGATCTCCTACTCTTCTACTATCTTGCCTCCCTCCCTGCAATTTACTTTTTAATGATTCATTGTTTAAGGTGATAGCGTAGGGGTGCCTGGATGGCTCAACTGGAAGAGCATGTGAGTTTCAATCTTGGGGCTGTGGGTTTGAGCCCCATGTTAGGTGTAGAGATTACTAAAAAAATAAAATAAAATAAATAAAGTTTTAAAAATGACAGTGTGAGATTACCAAATCATGTTATCTTCTCATATATAATTATATATAAAGCAATCTTAATCATCAAACATCTTAAGCGGTTAATCTAGAAGTAATTTCACTGTATCTTCTTTCTGAATGTCATATTTAAGAAGCGTTTGTGTGTGTTTTTAATACTTTTTAATTTTATCCATCAAAACTTTTTGAATTGACAAATGGAATCTTTGTCCATTAATTAAAATTTATTTCAGATAATTTTACCATCTTAATAGCATAGGACAAAATCTGAAATGTTAAAATCTGAGTCCTTTTAAGCCAATCCAAGGTTGAAGTAAATACCGTGGTTCTCAAATATGAATCTATTCATTTAAAAGAAGGATAACAGAAAACAGAAATTTGAAGCTATTCATTCATTTATTTATTTGGGGAGATACCATTAATTTATTATAAAAGAAATTATCTACATGATAAAAGATTTCACAACTTCAGTGGAATAGGCAGCTTCACGTGATGCCATTTCAATAATGATTTATTTCTGTCTATGTGCTTCTGAGAACGTCACCATCTCTAAATAAGAAATATTCTTTGTCATCCAGAACTACTTTGGTGCCTCCATATTCTGGGAGAAAACCTTTATTTCCAACTTTCATGCTAAGTTTTTGAATCTCTCCATCTTTTCCTTTAGAGGCTAATCCAACAGCTTCTCCTGTTTCTTGCAGTACTTTCCCTTGAGTTTTTTCTGGAAGCATAATGCCTCCATTGGTTACAGTTTTAGCTGCGCTCCTTTCAGCTAAAACTTAGTCAAAGAGTGGGGAGACATTTTCTTTTCTTTCTCTTTCTTTCTTTTTTTTTCTTTCTTTGTTTTTTTCTTTCTTTGTTTTTTTTTGTTTGTTTTTGTTTTTTTTTAAGATTTTGTTTATTTGACAGAGAGAGAGAGATACCCAGGCACCGAGGCACCACAGGAGGAAACTTTCTAATCACCTGTCCTGTCATGATTCTTCTGACTGCTGCAGTTCACACTCTGCATACTCTGAAGACCTTCAGTCAGACCCTCGGGGCCATGTGAACTTGAAGCTTTTTTATATATAATGATGTTAGACATCATCAATTAGAGTTTTGAAGATCACTGCAGAAATTACAGACAGCAAATTAAAGGCAAGTTGATTTACTCTAAAAGAGCTAAGTATAAATATTGTTAGGAATATATCAGTATTGGGCAACATTCAATAAGATGGAGTTATGGGTGCTAGGGTGGCTCCGTTGGTTAAGCATCTGCCTTTGGCTCAGCTCATGATTCTGGAGTCCTTGAATTGAGCCCCACATCAGGCTCCCTGCTTCTTCCCCGCCCCTCCCCCTGTTCATGTTTTTCTCTCTCTCTCATATAAACAAAATTTTATAAAAAAGATAAGATGGAGTTAAATATAAATGACACACAGATGGTATGCAAAACAGTACACACTATTTGTTCTAAATGATTTCATTTATATGAAGTTCAAATTTTGACAAATCTGATCTACAATTCAGAAGTCAGGGTTATTAAGCTACTCTTTGATACTAGAGTTGGATCTCTGCAAATGATATTTATCTTCTTACTAGTTGACTCTTTTGTTAGGTTTTAGTACCAGGAAGTTGGCTCTGAAGGAAGACTGGAAGGTAGGAAGAAGGAGAAACAATTTGCTCCATTTTTGTTTCTTTGCTTTCATAAAGACTTATCAGGGAATTGACTCTTTACCCTGGCATTGGTTGAAGAACCACCTCAAGGGTTTTTTTCTGTTTTTGTTTGTTTGTTTGTTTGTTTTCCTGGCACTTCCAGAAATAGCATCATTGTGTGTGCATGTATATATGTGTGTATACATGTGATTTTGGAGGCTAACAAGTCCCAAGATCTGCATTCAGCAAGCGGGAGACCCAGGAAAACCTATGGAGTATTTCCACTATGAGTCCCAAAGCCTGAGACTCAGAATGGTAGTTCCAGTCCAAAAACCTATAGACTACACACTCAGGAAAAATCGGTGTTTCAGGTTGAGTCAGAAGGCAAGAAAAGACCAATGTTTCAGCTCCAGGCAGTCAGACAGACGTTCCCTCTCATTCAGCCTTTTTTGTTCTATTCAGACATTTAATTAATTCTAGGAGGCCCACTCACACTGAGGCAGTCTGCTTTACTCAGCTTATCGATTTAAAAGTTAAACACATTTTAAAACATCCTCAAGAAAACACCCAGAAAAATATTGAATTAAATATCTGGGCACACCATGGCCCAGTAAAGTTGGCAGGTACAATTAAGCACTAGATCCATTCATCAAGTTTCTAGATACTAATAACCAAAAGCTTTCTTTATCCAAGCAGTGACTTCTTTCTGAAGTTACTATTTCAATGTGCCCTCATGTCCTTGTTTCGTGTTCATTTCTCCAATAACTCATATTAAACCCACATGTTAACCTTCCTGTTTTGATATACTTAACTTAGATTTTGCCTTTCTGATGGGACGTGGCTGGCTCAGCCTATGGTTCAAAGAGTGGTCCCAGTAAAGAACCTTAAAAATGGGATTTGGGAATTCATTTACAGTTATCCTTGGACTTGATATCAGTAACAACCAATGAGAAATGGGATAATAGTAATTAGTGACATATAGTAACATGAAGAATAATTAATTCTGAAGCAAGGGTCTGGATGATCCAAGGACTAATGCACCTGTTATGGTTAAGAATAATGACTACTGGGACTATGGGACGGGATGGCTTTTTCTGATCCTCCCAGAAATCTTAGAAGTCAGGACAGTGGCTGTCTGGAGATCTATAGCTGGGAGAGGGTAGCAGGAGAATTGTTTAGATTTTTATATAGTTTAATTCCTTAATCTGATTAGCAAATAAAAATATCCATGCCCTTTGTGAAAATTTATCAAGGAGACAAATTGCTTATACACTTTTTTTGTGTGTGTGTTTTGTATTTCAATAACATTTCTAAAAAAATAAGATGTTAAGGCTAAGATGTAAAGGAATGAAAAAGCTGACAATCATCAAACTGTGGACAATTTGAGTATCGGGAAGAATCATGACAGTAATGGATTATAACAAACTGGATTAACTTAATATTACGTGAATCCATAAAGAGAGAAAAAAGTGAAGAAGGCTTCTTTATCAAAGCAATATGCCAGTTTACAAATGTACAACGATTGATAGCTGTTTAAAATCACCATATTTTAAAGATTCAGGAAAGATAATCAAAAGATACTAAAAATCATTGTGTCAATGAATGTTTGTTAAGGAACAGATTATTTACATGGTTTCAAAGAATAATCCCATAATTTACTTCTTAAATACAAATTGAAAAATACACTCTCATAATAATGAAGTCTATCTTAACTAAATGCTCCTTTTTCCCATTACCGTCCTGGGACAGCCTGGTATGCATGTTGTACGGCAGGTGTTAAACAGCATCACCCATTTAATGTTCTTTCCAGAAATTACTGACAGAATCTAGTTGAAAGGAAATAGATTGATTCACACTGCAGGATACTTTTTTCAGGATAACTGGTCTGTACTGTTTAAGACTTCGCGGGCATGAAGAACAGAGGGCAAACAGAAATGAGGTAGGTTGGGGGAGATAAAAGGGACTTCACAGAAGCCGCGATACGTGATCTGGACTGAAAAAATTAGAAGATATGAAGGGAACTGCAGAGTCAGCTAAGGAAAATTGGGATTGGATATTTTGTTTGGTTATAGTATTACATCACTTGATTTTCATTTATAGTAACGTTATTATGATGACATAGAAACCAATAGCCTTTTTCTGAGACCTACATGGTAAGGGACTCAGGGCTGGAAGGAAGGTTCTCACATCTTTAGTGATTTGGAAAAAAGAAAGAGAGAAGAGGGACAGGTATGGCAAGATATCAACATCTGGGTGAAGGGTGAATAGGTGTTTATTGTGAGTTTGAAATTTAATAAAATAAAAGTAAATAATTTAATCAAAAGTACACACACACTTATTTTTTACCCTTCAGGGCTTTTTAACTTCAGGTGTACTAAAGATAGAAAAGTATGCAATGTAAAAGAATGATACCTTAAAAACCAGTATTTTGCTATCACAAACTCCCCAGCAATTTCACACTTTAAAAATCCCTTAAAAAGACCATATATACTCCACTGGTAAATACAAAATTTCTCAATAAAGAGAAAATTAATGTGCAGAACTAAAGACTAGAGATAAGATGGAAAACTACATTAGTCCTTTTTGGTAATTTTAGCTTTTTGCTAAAAATGTAAAGGATTATAGTAAAAAAAAAAAAAAAAAAAAAGCATAATATGCTACCAGACTTCATATTGACTTCTTTACCAAGATTCCCTTTTTTTCCTCACATAATTTTTCATTTGGAGATAGTTCCTTATAAATATAAAAATTAATTGGCTTAAAAATATTTGAAGTTAAAAAAAAATATTTGAAGTTAGTGGCAAAGTAAATCTTACAAAAGCTGTGTAAAAAGGCCAAATGCAGCTAACCTAATGAATGACTAGATTAAGTAGTAAAATCTAGCAGCCTGATAGAATATGAGGTATGTCCTGGAAATTATATTTTTTGTATCAACCTTCACTGTTTATTTTTTATAGACCATGACCTACATATATAGGTAAGATTGTGAAATTCCAAAATAGAACAAACATATACCCATAATTAAGATAGAAAAGTATCAATAGAAGATTTAGGAATAACTAAACAAAAACTTTAAGTATGAAAAACTTTAAGTATGAAAAAAACACTTACTTTAAAAATTAGTTTAGTTAAAAAATTTGGAAAATGTAGATACATACTTAAACAGATGGCAATTTTCAATGCAGAAATGAAAACTATTAAAAGAAGCAAATGAAAATGTGAGAACTGACAAATACAATAATGTTAAAAAATCATTATTGAAATCACAGTAAATTAAACACAATTAAAAAAAGGAATTGGTCAACTTAAGGCCAATGTATAAATTATGTCAGAAGAAGAGTAAAAATAATAAAAATTATAAAAGAATATCCAAACCCTGTGGAAAACATCAAATATTCTACCATATATTTAACTGGAGTCCCAGGGGAATAGAAAAAAATTGGATTCAAGATATATTTAGGAAAACAGAAGCCAAGAATTTTCCCAAAGTGTCATTGTAACTCAATTCCAGAAATCCAAGAAGCTTAGTCTATCCAAAGTAGGACAAATAAAAAGAAAATCAAACTAGGCACATCACTGGGGCACATAGGTGGTTCAGCAGGTTAAAACTAGGCACATCATAGTCAAGGGCTGTGAGCTAAATATAAAGAGGAAATCACAACAAATGCTGGGGTTAGTGGGGAAGGACATATTCCAAATAAAGAAATAAACAAAAATGATGCCTAAAGTTCCATTAAAACAACAACAACAAACAAAACAAAACAAAACAAACAAACAAACAAAAACCTGAGAAAGAAGAAATTGAAATTGTATCTTTAAACTCCTAGGGGCAAAATAAAGTATAAACCTAGAATTCTTTTTTTTTTTAAATTTTAATTCCACTTAGTTAACATACAATGTTATATTAGTTTTAGGTGTACAATAAAGTGATTCAACACTTCCATACATCACCTGGTGCTCATCACAATTACCGTCTGTGCTCCTTACTCCTCATCACCTATCTCACCCATCCCCCCAACCCACTTCCCCTCTGGTGACCTTCACTTTGTTCTCTAAAGTTAAGAATCTGTTTCTTGGTTTCTCTCTCTCTTTCTTTCTTGTTTTCCCTTTGCTCATTTATTTTGTTTCTTAAATTCCACATGTGATTGAAATAATACAGTATTTGTCTTTCTCCTACTGACTTATTTTGCTTGGCATTTAGCAATATGCTCTCTCTTTTTAAGAAGATTTATTTGAGAGAGGGAGCACAAAAGAGAGATATCATGAGCAGGGAGGAAGACGGGCAAAGGGAGAGGGACAAGAAGACTCTCTGCTCAACAGAAAGCCTGACTTGGGGCTCAACCCCAGGACCCCAGGATCACGACCTGAGCTGAAGGCAGACACTTAACCAACTGAGCCACCCAGGTGCCCCACCATTATGCTCTCTAGTTCCATCCATGTCACTGCAATGGCAAGGTTTCATTTTTTATGGCTAAATAATATTCCATCACACACACACACACACCCACACACACACACACACCCCACATCTTCTTTATCCATTCATCAATCAATAGACACTTGGGCTACTTCCATATCTTGGCTATTGTAAATAACGCTGCTATAAATGATGCTGCATGTATCCCTCTGGATTCATGTTTTTTCTATTCTTTGGATAAATACTCAGTAGTATAATTGCTAGATCATAGGGTAGTTCTATTTTTTTTAAAGATTTTATTTATTGATTTGACAGAGATCACAAGTAGGCAGAGAGGCAGGCAGAGAGAGAGAGAGAGAGAGACAGAGAGAGTGAGGAGGAAGCAGGATCCCCTCAGAGCAGAGAGCCCAAAGCGGGGCTCGATCCAAGACTCTGGGACCATGACCCGAGCTGAAGGCAGAGGCCCTAACCCACTGAGCTACCCAGGCACCCCAGGTACCCCAGGGTAATTCTATTTTTAAGTTTTTGAGGAAACTCCATACAGTAGCTATGCCAGTTTGCTTTCCCAACAACAGTACATTAGTAAACCTAGAATTCTTTATCTTAGAAAATAATTTTTAGAATGAGGCAAAATCAATATATTAAGAATAAATTTATGGAAATTAAATGTAATTTGTTTCAGGAGAACTGCACAACAATTAATGATGAATATTTCTTTATTCTGAAGTTAATTGACACCAGATAGAAACCCAAATATGTAGGAAGGAATTAAGATCAAAGTAAAAGGAAAACATATGTATAAGCATAGTTTATCTGCTCATCAAAAGACACCATAAGAAAAATGAATGCATAAGCTACACACTGGGAGAAAATATTCATTGTAGGTATATCTGAAAATAAAAACTCACTTATTTCCAAGATAGAAAAGAACTTTTATGAATCAGTATTTAGAAGGTAGCCACTGAATTCAATAAATAAATTAACTAATTAACAGCACAAGATTTGAGCATAATTTCACTAAACACATATAAAAATGTTGAAAAAGCACATGAAAAAATTATGAACATCATTCGTTATCAAGGACATGAAAACTGAACCACAATGGATTATGCTTCATACTACTAGAAGAACTACAATTAAATAGACTTAAAATGTAAAACGTTAGAGAGGATATTGAACAAGTTAACTTCTTATATATTGCTAATGGGTGTGTGAAATGTTAAAACTTTTGAGTTTAGAAAAGAAGTGTACTTGTATGTCAAGACAAAGGAACAATTTTCATGGAGAAATGAAAATATATGTCTACAGGAAATCACTCAGTTATTCATAGTAGACCAAAAAAGGGAAACAAAATTTCAATAACTGGGGATGATTGAAAAATTCTGATACTTTCATATAATGTAATACTGCATAGATAACAAAATGTCAACTATTGATACATGCTATTACATGGTGAATTTCAAATACACGTTATCTTGAAAGCATGAACAAAATAAGCAGGAAAAAAATGCATCATACCTGTATTAGTTATTTATTGTTGTTTATCAAATTACATGAAAACTTGGGGCTTAAAACAGCAATTTACTGTTTCACAGTTTGCTTGAGTCAGGAATCTGAACACAACTTAACTGAATACGTCTGACTTAAAGTTTCAAGCTTTGTAGTCAGTGACTGGGGATGTCCTATCAGAAGGCTCAGTAGGGGGAGGATCTGTTCTCACAGTTGCTCCTGCAAATATTTGGAGTTGTTTCCTCATGGATTGTTGGACTGCGAGTCTTCCCTCAGTTCTTTGCTCCGTGGAGCTTTCAGACCATTGAGGCTGGCTTTCTAGGGAAGTAAGAGCT
The DNA here is from genome assembly GCF_011764305.1 of Mustela putorius furo. Taxonomy (NCBI): domain Eukaryota; kingdom Metazoa; phylum Chordata; class Mammalia; order Carnivora; family Mustelidae; genus Mustela; species Mustela putorius. Next base: position 1,817,760 of record NW_025421373.1, on the reverse strand, counting down.
CCCAGTGTAGAAGATTCAGTCTCTTTGTTATCTAACTTAGAAGTAAACTTCATTTGGCATATCCCAGTAACTAGGTCCAGCATATTCCAATTGTGTGGGAAATACATAAGGGCATGAATATTAGGAAGTGGGAATTATTAGTGGTCATGGTAGAGATGGTCTACTACACCTATGATTCCATTTATATAAAATAAAAGGACAAGCAAACTGAGTTATGCTGACTAAAATCAATAAGTGACAGTGTTCAATGAATGGCAGAAGTTTAACTGGAAAGAATGAAGGAACTTCTGAGTTATGGAAATCATCTCCACCTTGGTGGTGGTAATTGGGTATTTGCAATTTTAAAAATGTAACACATTGGTGAAACTGAAACATAATATGTATATAACATCTTTTATCATTTATACTGAAACATAATACATATATATAATTTCTTTGGTCACTTATATTTTAATGAAATTATGAAAACTAAAATAATAAAATTAAATATTTGAACTATCTGAATATTATAGAACTAATAAAATCAAAATGCCAATATATTAACCATAATTTTCTGTAAGAAGTATCTACCAATTTTTTTGCTGAAACATGCTTTTACTATGACATACTCTTTCTAAACAGAAATATTCACTTGGTTTTTAGTCTTGTCAAGAAAGTATAATAAGAGTACCTGTTAAAAGAATCTATACCAACACTTGGCATAATATTACTAGATCATAAGTTTGTTTTTTAACCTAAGTGTGCATAGAGGTGGTAATCACCACGTGTTCATGTGTGTATGGGTGTGTGTGTGTGTGTGTGTGTGTGTGTATATGTCACAAAATTCCAAATGAAATATGAAAGCATAAATAAATATACATATTAATAATGCAGCTTTTCTATTCTTACCTCATATGTACTTTCTGTTCCCAGCCCATTGCAAAACTTCCCATCTGATCAACCACATGTATATTTGTGATTTTTGTTCTGGTTACCTTTTGTTACATAACAAATGACTCTGATTTAAGGTGTGAGACACCATTTGACCATGGTCATGGTTTTTTGCATTTGGAGAGGACACATCAGAGACGGCTTGTTCCTGCTCCACAATGACCAGGTCCTCCGCCTAGAGAACTCTAATATCGGACGGTGACACAAGTGATGGGGGCTGAATTCACTGAAGACTTTTTTCTGTCATACTTTCATCTGATGAATGGGCTGGGATTGCTCTTGGGCTGGACTCGGCAGGACTGTTGATCAGGATACCTTGCTGACACTTTTTTATGTGTCTTGGAATTCTCAGCCTGAAACAGGTGCCAGAAAAGGAGCATTCAAAGAAGACCCAGTCAGAAAGATGATTCTAGTAGGGTAAGTTTGCCAGAAAACCGAGATGAAGCTGGAGGGCCTTTTGTGGTCTTGCCTTGGATATCATCTACCTTTGCTCCTGCTACACTGTATTGACCCAAATCGTCAGAAGCCTACTTCAAGAAGAGTTGACAAAGACGCTTAACTTTTAAGTGGCCAATAAGTTGTAACTTTTTTTCCCCTGCTGCTTCTATCTCATATGGTATTAGAGCACTCACCGAGGGTCACTATATGCTGATCAGCTTTTATCTTGCATCTAGGTGTTACTTGTAGCAGCTCTTTGCTCTTATATCAATTCAAGGATTTTTCTTGATTCTCTGCCAATGTTGTTCACTAGGAGACCCTTTACTACTGATCTGCAATTCCTTGAGCTGTCAGATTATTTTGTTTTCTGTATGTAGGAAATAAAAAGCATTGCTCTGTTTCCTATTACAGCCTCATCAGAGTGATGTTATTTTGTGCCCTGAATGAACCATGTATATACATGGTTTCCTTTTCCTGTGCTCCTCCCCCTGCCCCCACACTGTATCTTAAAGAGCCCTTCATGGAAACATCTTTGGGTTCTGTTCAAATATTCTATAAACATTGTGTCTAATGAAACTAAAAAACTGTAGTCTATAGATACAGTGTTATATTCAACACAATCCAACTTCCTTCCTTCTCATCACCCTTCAGAAAATGGGAATCATATGAAAATTTATCTAAACACTTAAAATAACTTTAAAAACATTTACATTCTCAAGGGATTACTCTGCTATACTTTCACAGCTCTCCAGGCCTTTGCATCCTTGGGAAAGGGCCTACCTTTTATATAATACATCTATGATTTCCTTCTCCGAGGATTAAAAAGATGCACATTTCTATCTACTGAGACTCTGTGCTACATACTTGTCATGGACTTCCATCCCAGTGCAAAATAGTCTCACAAACAAAGCAACACAAAGTTCTATGTGTGTGATTCACATTCTTTCCTCTGACAACACAGCAGTGAGAAATAGGAATCTCAACTTGATAAGAAAATACAGCAGCTTGTTTTTTAAATAAAATAGATAAGTGTTTGACAATCTAATAAACAAAAAATGCAAAGCTACAAATGAAAACAGAATTAGAAATGAGAAGTGCACATACCAAGTGATATGAGGAAGACAAAATGTAAAGAATAATACAAAGTGTAATCAATGCCAGTATACCACAAATCCAGCTGATTTTAAGTATAACTTTAATTGTTCCAAAGAACGTTAGAGACTCTATATTAGCCGTGATTTGTGCATGTGTGTGTGTAATTTTGAACTATGTTTAAGGTAAATAAATACTGAATATTTCACATTCGTTTTAGAATGAAAACTTAGCAGTCATCACAAAACAAAAGTGACATAGTATTTATTTACCTTAAATTTATCTTCTTACATTCATATGTGTGGATATACATATAGTTTTATACATTATACCTATGCATAAAATTCTAACTAAAAATCTTAGAAAATTACTCTAACAGATAATCAAAAGATTGTTCCACTTCAAATTCTGAGGCTCTATCTCAGAAAAGAAATGTTATTTCAGAATGAAGAAAATAGTAACTATAACAGTTTAAAGCAATAGATTCAAGAAGAAGAAGAATGGAAGAAGTAGAATCTGAATGTATGTGAACCAACATTGAGTAAATGTCAATCAGTGGTTCTAATTTAAAAAGAAACCGGACTTTTAAATAACTGGGGATCCAAACGTACAGAGAATACTCTTTGTTCACGCAAGTATTTTCTTTCTTTCTTTTCTTTTTTTCTCTCTCTTTCCCCTTCTTTCTCCCTCTTCTTCCCTCTTCCTTCCTTCCTTCCCTTTTCTTCCTTTCTCTTCCTTATTAAAAACTTTTCTCTCCAGACACATGGATATTAAAAGAAAACAAGTTTTATTAGCCTCACTTCTAGATACAAGTGGACATGAAATTAAATTCTGGATGAAAATGGAAGTTCAGTCTGTAAACTTCTTGCTGGGTTTTACATTTTCCTGTGTTTTAAAAATTTCCACCTACACTCTGTAGTTTTTAGTGTGGATACTCCTGTTTGGATCACAACATGTATTTGTTTAAGCATTAGATTAGAAGGAGTCTGGCTCTCTGAAACCATGCAGAATTAAATCAGCCTTTTACTCTTAAGATGGTGCATTATGTTTTCCTTATACATAAGTACAATTTGATTACATTTTTAAAACATTTAACTGGTTGGAAAGAAATGAAATGTGAAATCTTGATAGATAATAAAAATTATGAAGTTAAGGCTTGGCAGGGGGGAAAGGTAGAAAAGAAAAACATTAAAAGGTGGTTTTGATTAATTTTTAAGAACTAGAAACAATGGAACTGAAAAGTTTCTACTCAAACACAAAACAGCATTTACTGCAAGAAAAACTATGGTGTGGTTTACACCATAGTTATTCAGTAAAGTTATATTAGTATAGGTCATTGACATGCTGTACTTAAAATATCATAATGAGGGGTGGCTGGGTGGCTCAGTGGGTTGAGCCGCTGCCTTCCGCTCAGGTCATGATCTCAGGGTCCTAAGATCCAGTCTCACATCGGGCGGGCTCTCTGCTCAGTAGGGAGGCTACTTCCCTCTCACTCTCTCTGTCTGCCTCTCTGCCTACTTGTGATCTCTCTCTGTCAAATAAATAAATAAGATCTTTAAAAAATATATCATAATGAATGTCTAACCTTTAGTGAATCATAATGATAATTCTTGTAGTACTAATCGTTCACTATGTCCAGGAAACAATATAAATGTTCAGGCTTTTGTAGAAGTAATTTCAAAATTTGATGCTTAAATGCCAAAACACAGCAGATAAAAATGTGATAAAACAAATGACTACTCTTTAGGATGGATAACTGAAACGAGATTATAGTTTAATGGTTAGTCAAATTATATAATATATTTTACATAAAGTTTTAAAAGTAAATGTTCCTCAGGTCAAGTAGTTTGTAGCAAGGTCAATATTATGTTAAACAACTGTGATTTATATTACATATTGATGAACTATGAGAGTAAGAAAACAAGTAAGTATAAATTCATGACTCTTTCTTTTATTTTTTTTTACCTGTGAAAGCATAGACGTTTAACTTAAATGAAGATTGAGAAGCCACCAGCTATCATAATCCTCAATTAAAATAATGATATGCTGATAAGTATAAAAAAGAAAAAAAATTACAAGCCAGAATTAGGCTAAAATTTGAGATTTCTTTGTGAGTTGTATTTTGTGGAATTGAATGTATTGCTTGGAAAAATGATCACAACTGTGCTACTTACAATGACAGTCTTTAGAATATTCAAACATCATTTGTGATATTTTCTAGAATCTCTAAAAGTTGGAATAATTTAGTGAAGTATATTTCAAAGACCAGGTTATAACTACTCTCAGACACTCAATAGAAAGAAATACTAAATACAAAGGAACTAGATCTAATTTAGAGCGATTCACTAAGACAAATAAAACAAAAGATCCTCTAAAAAAGGATCAAATCATGCCCATAGTAGGAAAAAATTTTGAATAGCCACAATAGGCTTTCATTTAATGCGAACTATTGTTCGATATTATGACAACACATCCTTGCAAAAAACAAGCAAATGTATGTTTGATTGTTTGATTTTTAATAGGTGTAAAACATTTTTAAAGATAGAAAAAATTATTTAGAAGAGAAAGAAAATGTTTATGAAATATCCAACAGAGTTGCATTCCAATAAATTGTAAGCAGACTAGAAAAAATAAATGAAAATCTTTGCATGACTATGAAACAGAAAATTCACATAAACCACTGAAAAAATTTTTTAATGAAACTATAATCAAAAAAACAAAACTAAACTATGATCAAGGTATAGGCTCAACTGAAAGATGTGAACGCAGAGCAACATACTGCTTTTTTAAAAGTTTTATATTTATGTCATCCCAGTATTGAAATTCTGAAGGAAAATTAATATTACATGAATCTAGAAGTTAATTTAAGAATCAGTAATGAATCTTGATAAAAGTGAATTTTATGTGTATGCTAAAATTAAAATAATGATATTAATGACATGAAGTATTTTTATGAAGATTCAATGTTCAATTTTGAATCTAAATATTGCTTACTAATTCTAACAAATCTAGTTTTAAGCCTCATACAAAATTCCTCCAAATTGAAATTATAAGGCAACTTTTAGAACTACTATGATTCAAGGCATATCTAGTTTGGTGATACATCAGTTTAACCCGACCATGTGAAAAGCTTATCACAATATAATGAGTAGATTTTGTGAAAGCTAAGGCAATGTAATATATACTAACATAATTTGTATCAATTTTTATTTTGTTGTTTATCCAAATGCCCCCCATCAATAGAACATATAGGTATGTGAAATAGTTCTTATACATTGGTTCCTTTAGCATAAGAAATAATTCACCAACAGTTAAGAATACACTAATTTTATTTTATTAATTTTATTAATTTTTATGTTTTTAAAGATTTTATTTGTTTATTTGAGAGAGAGAGCAAGCAAGAGAGAGAGAGGGAGTGGGGGGGGGAGGAAAAGGGAGAACGAAAGTAAGAATCTCAGGCACACTCCCTGCTGAGTGAGGGGTCCCACAAGGGGCTCGATCTCATGACCCTGAGATCATGAACTGAGCCCAAATCAAGAGTTGGTCGCTTAATCAACTGAGCCTCCCAGGTGCCCCAAGAACATACTAATTTTATAACCGTGTCATCAGATACTTCTATGAGAAAAGCCAATTAATTCAATAATGGTTTAAATTTTTTCCATTCAATTAAAATTAAAAAATTAAAATTTGGGGAACTTCATTAAGCCAATAAAAAAAATCTGACATTTGTGTAAACATTATTATAAATCCAGTCTAAAAATCTAATATTAATAAAAATTTATTTTGTTCTAATTTGAATACATATTTTGTGATAATATGAAAACTTGCATTTTGCTGGGACACAGAATCATGTTAAAAAGTATTTTTATTAAATTAAAGAACTTATGAAGCAAAAATGTACTTTGAATTGATAGTGATATAAACATGCAATTCATAATTGACTCAAAAAAAGTCCCCAAATCCCCCCAAAGCAAAACCTTGTGATTTTCTATCTATTGTGATAAATGTAGTTGTTAAACCAGAGACATATCCTTATGTAAGCTATTTATAGGAAAGGCACATGAAACTTTTGTGATAGTGCAATATGGGATAAAAAACATCATGGTAACAAGTTTTCTTTTTTATGTGCATATGAAATATAATAATAATAAAGAAAACAACACCACAAAAAAACCCAAACTGTCAAATCAGTCTACGATCCTACAATGGCAATGGATTACTATTGAACTGAATCTCCTGTAAAAAATAGTTTTATTTACAGAAAAACATTAGACATTTTAAATCAAAATATTAAAAATGGTGCCCTAAACTTTAGATTGATGTTTTTAGATAATACTTACTGAAAATAAAGCTTGCAAATGGGAAAAAAACTGATATGTAGGCCTAAATCAAATAAGAAAATAAGAAAAGCAAAAAATTAAACACTGCATAGGATTTTATTATAAAAATTTTAAGTGTGCTTCGAAATATCTCAACTTTTGCGAATTATCTTTTGAAGGAGCCCTTTTTAATTGGATACCTGTATTCTAATACCAATTGAATGAAATATATCAGGCCTATAATTTTGTAGAATCTAAAATCAAATAACATAATAGTCCATGTATTTTAGGAGGTTTCCCTATAGAAATATTTTTCTAGTTGCTAAGATAGTAGATTTCAAAATTCTCATCACAAGAGAGAAAAATGTAATTATGAATAGTGATGGATGTGAACAAACTTATTCTGATAATCATTTTGCAATTTATACAAATATCATTATTTTGTACACCTAAAACTAATATTATGTTATATGTCAGTTATTATCTCAAATAAAAAAAAAAAGAATATGACTCTTGTGAGTACCTTCTAGCACTCAGTTCTGCTGAGGAAAATTCTCTAGATACTTGACCTTTGGGCTTTGAACAAAATCTCGACAAAGATGGTAATAGTTTTAGAAAGTTACCAACTCTTGAAAATGGAAGTGGAGAAGGAACATACTACTCAGCCTTAACTGAAAATAATTAAATGCCACCCCCCCCCTCCCACATCCTGATTCCAGGATTGAGAACAGTAAAATTGTGTTCAAGGAAGCCAATGTCACCTGGGGAGGCATCCTGTAGCCATTAGGACCAACAGAGCCCCCCAGACTCCCGTGAGTCTTTCATATAAAGAGGACCACTGTGGCCTGTTACAGGGCAGAAAGAGGGATTAGAGGCTCAGGCACACTCTTTCTGTGTTTAAATTCTCAACTTCAGTGGTCTTTACCTTACGGTTAAGGGATAAGGAAGACTCATTGACAAGGATGGTCTGGGGTGCCTGGGTGGCCTGGTGGGTTAAGCATCTGCCTTCCGTGAGTCCCAGATTGGGCTCCCTGTTCAGCGGGGAGTCTGCGGTTCCCTCTCCCTCTGTTCTTCCACCTGCTCCTGCTTGCTTTCTCTCTCTCTCTCTCTCTCTCTCTCACTCTCTGTGTCTCTCAAATAAATAAATAAAAGATGGTGTATCTTTTTTGGTAAGACTTAGTATTTTAAACTTTTGCATAGAAACATGTGGAGTTTGTCCTCAAGGCACCTGAGGGACTCAACTCTGACCTTCCCAAGTCCTGGTGCCTGGTGACCCCAGCTGAACCAGCTTGTACAGACAGTGGATTGACAAAGACATGATCCAGCAAGACCGGGGCCTGTTCCTCTAACTTCTGCCTTTGGCCAGGCTGTGGGAGGGGTGCTCCTCTCAGAGACACAAAACAGAGACTTGACCCTGACCCTGGCCTGCCAAGCCTTTGTGCACTGGACACAGAAACTCACACAGGAGTGTGACCGTGACAGGCAGGACAAATATTCACCTCCGCTACAAAGACCAAAAGTAACACGGGCTAGAAGTAGGATGCCGTGGGTTTCAATCCTTCTTCACTAGCTCTGTAACCAACCTCAAAGTCGACATTTTTTGTAAAGCCAAAATTTTGATAAGAACACAGATTTATCAAATGAAAAATTGTAAAACTGTCTTACAAATTGTCCAGTGCCATAAAAGTATAAGGAATACATAAAAAATAAAGAAAGAAGGAAAGGGGAAAAAATTCCAAAGTGTTTTTGGGTATACGTACGGAGATATCATGAAAATATCTATCTGTAATGTTTTCACATTTTAATATAAAAACTGTTAGAATAGGAAATGCTCTACATAGCAAAATTTATCCTCAGTTTATGTGGTAAAAAAAATTACGCTTATAGAGAAGAGTCATTTGAAGGTGTCAAAGAATAAGAGTTGCAACATTGAGAAGATTATTATTTTAATCTAAATAATCAACAGATTATTTAGATCCAACAGACTAAGGAAAGCTCTCCCCAGCAGTTAACAGTGAAAGTAAAGTGTAGATACAGGACATGAATGTATATCAAGAATAAATGTCCTCCGTACTTATTTTTAAATATTTTATATTTTATTTTTAATATTTATATTTTATTGGTGAATCATATTTGTAATCTAACATCCTAGAAAAAATCATTTTTGCCTTATTTCAATGTACATATTTCCATGGTTGCATTTTATTCTGTTTAGAAAGAAATGTATTTTTATAATAGCTGTTGGATATAATAATTTTATGCATTCAATGAGATAATAGACCAATTTATTAGTTAATTTAGTATTTCATATATTGTGTCATTTTTTTTTTGCTCTTTTCCTCATTTTCTATGTTTGGGCCATTAATTTATGGTCCAAATCTATTTACTACTTCTTGTTTATCAATTTCAATCAACTCTTCCTTCAGTCTAACGTATGAAGGTCCACTCCTGTATGGATTATTTCTTCGACCAGTAGTATTCTCCAAGTCCTGCATTTACTGTGATGATAAAATATTTTCTTCTGAAAGCAATGAGAGTAAATGGGTGAAGATCATCAAAAAATGTATTTCTTGGGGCACCTGGGTGGCTCAGTTGGTTGAGCGACTGCCTTTGGGTCAGGTCATGATCCTGGAGTACTGGGATCGAGTCCCACATCGGGCTCCCTGCTCAGCAGGAAGTCTGCTTCTTCTGCTAACCTCTCTCCTCTCATGCTCTCTCTCTTTCATTGTCTCTCTCTACCTCTCAAATGAATAAATAAAATATTAAAAATATATATATTTCTTAAGGTTGGATCTTCTCTGAGTCTTTAGGAAAGATGCTCATCTCCTCCAGCAAGTGGGTCAGAGCTCCTTCTGCTCTCCTAGAGAGTTCATGGAAATCTAGGGCATTTATAGGCTTTCATTCAAAAACCTCCAAGCCCCAAGTAATGGTTCTAAAACTCCATTTCAGGCCTTCAACCTTAGCACTGGAAACCTCTCAGGTTTGTACATTTTGTTTTCTTTTCGGCTCTGCCATCTGGATGTGATTTTCTCCACAGTCTGAATCAGATGCAAGAGATGACGGTTTATTTGAATAATTCTGAAGTTTTGGATTTCAACGTTTCCATTGAGTTGGTAATTGGCTACCTGAGCTTGCCATTCTATTTTTCAAGGCTACAGGTGGTTAGTGAAAAACACGATTCTTATCATCACTTTTGCCCTCATATCCTTCAAGTGCCAGGGACAGCACTGCATAACCCGGGGTTTCCCATTCCGGTCCATTCCAGACCTCCACGAGTGAGTTCCTAATCATTATGATGCCACAGCAGGTCAGAGATGATTAACACCCACTTCGACAATTGGATTTTTCTTGCCATCTGACCAGATGACCCAGATGAAGAATTCTACACCAAAAGTCTGTTCTTTGAGCCTGCTTTTAACAAACTCTTAATTTGGATTTCCCCCCCAAAGCTGAGTCTGTTACCCAGGCCAGAGAGTATGTTTGGGAGCAAATAAGTATTTGTGAGTTTATCCAAGAAGGAAGGAGTGAGGACAAAGCAAAATAAGACAGAGAAGAGGAAAAAGCCAGTTTTGTGTATTAATATAAGTCTTTAGTCAGTACTTTACTTTTCAGGTACCTCTAAAAATTTTGAAGTGTCTCTCAAATTCCTACTGTTAAAGTTTGTTGGTTGGGGTACTTAATCTCTGATGCCCATTCACCACTGTTACCTACCTGCATGCATGTACCTTCTTCCATGCAACTCTTCACAAGTCCCAGCCAGGGAAGAGTGACCATCCTCAAGCCTCTAGCCATGATTGGCCATCTCTGTCACTCTCACCAGAGCAGTCCACATTGCTATATATGAACGTGCCCTTGGGTTCTGGGGAACTCCCTTCTTCCTTTTTTTCCTGTAGGGCAAAAGTATTAGTGGCTTCGGTTTTTGGTAATATCTTGATTTGGGCATCATCCTTTTTGACCTCTGACTTTCCATTACCGAGGTGACCAGTTACCTGCAATAAATCCACCAACTTATTCTTGATCTTACACTCATTTCTCCACTTAAACTTCTCTTAGTAATGGCATAATACAACCCATGTTTTCAAGCATTTATTATTCATTTCTCAACTTATGTAGTTCTTATTAGCATTTGATAGCTTATCATAACCTGTTATTGAAACATTTTCTTTTCTTGCATTCACTAAACAAATTATTTCCATTCATATTTCTCCATATCAATGTCTTTTACAGAAAAGAGTTCTTCTCTACCAGCTATGTAATGTTGACCATCATCAAGACTTAGTGCTGGATCTGATTTCCCTTCATTCTGCAACACTCCCAACCAAATAGACAGCTTCAATTCCTTCCCCTTGGCAGAAGACTCACAAATTCATAGCTCCAGCCCAAATTTCCTTTTTGAACCCCCTACCTTATATTAAAATCCTATTTTTATTTTTTACTCAAATGTTTTAAAAAACCCTAAAATTAAACATGTAAACGATTTCACATTACTCTCACCACAAATCTGCTTGAGTTATGGTCAGAGTCCTCGTCTCCTAGTATGGCTAACTTTGTTTCATGGAAATGTGTTATCGGTTTTTCTCTGACCTCAACAATTTTGCCACATTCATAATCCCAATCCATCTCGACCATGTATATAATTTAAAGATGGAGGCTCAGTTTTGTTATCTCCACTTAATATGTTTTGTTATTAACTTTGGGGATCTATTTCTTCTTTGGTATTTAATATAGACATACTAACATAAGTTTTTGGATTATTTTAACTATTTCTCACAGATTACTTGATAAATTAATCAGTGAATGATTTGGACAGTGGACATATACCAATCTAAAATTTTACTATTATTCAGAGGAAGGCACAAATAATATATCTCTTAATTTCATACAGACAATAGAAAATTTAAAAAAAAATATTGGGTTGTTTTTAAGTTAGTCTGGCTTAATTTTTCCTTATTCTACCTGTACTATGGAAATTAGAATTGAAGGACTTTAGATTATAAATATTCAGACTCCATACTTAATTTTTAGTTTTACATTTTATTGAATTCACTTTGTTTATTTGGAAATAATGTGGATATTCAAACTAGAAAGATATGAACTAAATATTAACTACCATTATATAGTTGTCAGTTACTCTGTAACTAAATTTTTTAGGAGTGCAGTTCCATAGGAAATAATATAAAAGGTATCTATACTGAAAATTAGATTTATTATATATTAATTACCTCCAAACCTAACAGAAGAGCAATATGTAGTAGTTATTGTTGCAAAATACTACTAATAATTTTATTTCGGGTATTACCATGTTTATTCTATTAATTCTTACTATCTGCTCATGCTTATACTATCAACATGTATAAACCTACTGTCTCCTCTTTCGAATTGAGTTTGGAATAAAAATGAAATTGATTTTGTATGACATTAATCACATAAAATTTATTTCTGGAATTTTTGTTTCCTGTGAGAATTTTAAGACATTCTTATGTGACACAAGTGAAAACATATTTCCCCTCCATATTAATTTTTGTGATTTTGTTTTTTTTTCAGTTATTATTTTGCGACTCATATTGTATAAATCCATCATTTAATAAGTAGAAGCAAGCATGCTATCAAAATTAAACTCTGGTAAGATGTATCATATACTTTATAGTTTCTCTAGAGGAAAGCTGTCAGCCCTCCCTTTAATTCTAATTATTCTATGAAAAATCATGGTAATTACAGAACTCCTGGCATGGCATTTATGTTGCCATTCACTGTGATGGATGTACGTTAATCAAGTTGTCAATTCCAAAATATATAAAGAGCATTTTAATATGTATTTGTTTTAATGATTTCTTCTGCAGCAAGGTATAACATCATACAAATATTGCACTGTAAAATATTTGTCATGAATAATACAAAGTCATTTGTCTTTCAATCATAGCATTGATTTGAAACAGGAATGAATATGAATTTTCTATGCAAATGAAGGCAATTCATACCACAATTGGGTTTCTTGGCACTGTGGTGTAGACACCACCCAAATGTACTCTTGCAGTTCTGAAGCTAAGTCTGTAGAAAGGTGCTCCTAGCAGCAGGTAGTAGTTCGTATTCATTCCTACTATGGAAAGTGGCAGCCTTCATTGTGTCAAATTCACTACTGATAGTTTCTCCCCATAGTTATCTTTTCTCTCTATGTATAAGCTATTACTGTAGGCTGGTTTTAACTATGTTGCCCTCCTGCTCATAGACAATTGCTGAATATTCAAAAACATGACCTATATTTCATTTAGAACAATACTATAGAAGTAGCAAACTTAGCAGAGCATAGCATCAGGGTGGGTTTTTGACTTTACTGTATCTTTGTACTGCCTTTAAACACAAAGCAGAAAATCTTTGTTTTTTATCTAGACCATTGCAGACTCCTTCTAAACTATATTATCACTTTATTCTAAGACATTTTATGCATGACTTCCAAGTTATATTATCTACTTTAGCAGTTTAATTGTATTAATTCCTCAACATAAGCACTGACAGTGATTTCCTCTTTTCTGGGTTTATAGATTATGGAATATCAGTTAGAAATTAGCATAGAGCTTAACCTGAACAGCTCAAGGTTTAGAAGTACCAAAATATTAAAAGATTTGTCTGAAGTTATACTGCTGAAAAATAATAGACTCAGACCTTGATTTATGTGATTATAAAAGCATTATTAGTTTCACCTTTTATTCTGCCTTAAACTACTGTATAAATGGCATTTATTTAGTCTTCAAGTCTATCTGATACCCTTTTTTCTCTATCTAAACTAGTCAATTTTACTGTAATAAGAAATTTTCTTCTGATCATATTATATTTTGCATTTTATCCTTTCATACTTTGGTTATCTATGTGATGGGTTTTTTCCTTGTACTCCCATAAGAATACCGGCTTCAGTGCCTAAAAAATCCATGTCCCAGTAACTATATAAAGATTATGCAGATATATGTTAATACTTTTAATATTCCTTTTAAAAAATGTAACTCCAGCAGACCCACCAGGGTGGGCATTCAGAAATCTAATGTTTCGACTTAATTTTAGTATTCTAGTTTTGGCAGAAAGTGTAATATCTGTGTAATATTTTTCATGCACCATGTAAACTTTTTCTTTTTTTGGAATTACTAAATCAATTTCTTATCCAGTCAAATTTGAATACAAGGGTTAAATATGAGATAGGTCTCAATGAAAATGAAGCTCACATAATGAGGCAACTGAAAGGAGAAGGAGAGTGTGGTGAACCAAAATATGTTTCTTCCACGTAAATTTCCTCATAGTATAAGAAGTTTCATTTAACTCGTATGTGTGATCTGCTTTCATTGGCAAGAATTAAATTTCCGTGAGGGAAAAACTAAAAAATCAATTTTAATGTTTATTTACATTGGCCTAAAAAGTGAAAAATGTCAAGTATTATTGTTCTCCAAAGTATGCAAGTTATGAAAATGTTTTTCTGTATCTAGAATGTAAAAACCATATTCTATGGTCAGCCCTGGATTGTTTTGACAAAACACAAAGTTGAAGTTGTCCCTACAATTAGTTCTGAAATATAATTCAGACAACAACAGTTAAATTCATAAAATGAACACAGTCAGATTTTGAATTTATTATTGGAGACATAAATACATTTTTAACAGGAAGATACTCAAATTCTACTGAAAGAAGGCACAACTAGTTTGTATATAGTGTTTTGAGCATGACTTAATTTGAAATAGCATTAACTTAATAGAGAAAGAGAGTGAAATATTTTATATCAGAGATAAAGTTCGAAAGTAAGAACCATAGAACTTTCCACTATATCCTCTCAAACCACTGCCCTCCAGAAACTATGAGTCATTTTTCCATTGTTACATAATCTATCTGGCTCCTGTTGTCTCATTTACAATATACTGATAAAGTCTCATTTTTGTCTGAGCATTTGAGGACTTGGACAAATGGGTTTTTTAGAGATCCTTGCTAGGTTCAAAATCACTGATTCTTAAAACAAAACAAAATCATTGACTCTTTGATTAAATTTATGCCTTAAAAATCTGTTTTAAACTAACTTTCATGTACTCTAATTTATCATCAAGTATTTTTTAAAATATGTTTTTAAAAGAGTTATTATTTATTGCCAGATATTTTTCACTAAATTTCTTAGAACACATACTGAGTTGTAGTTTTTCAACAAAACATTTAAAATCCTCAAGGCAATTCTAATTTAAAATTATCTTACTATATGGTATAAATAAAAAATTAAATTATGACAAAAACATGTAAGTTCTATCAAATATAAATGCTGCTTCATTCTTTTAGTGGAGGAGCAATGGAAGAATTCCTTATTTCTTTTATTTAGAAGGAAATTAGAAAGAATTTTCTGTAGTCAGAAGGTATGATTTATGCTGTGCATAATACACGTAGGAGAGAATGAGGGAGGAGGAAAGAAAAATTAAGGTATTTTATCTATCGCAGACATATCTAGAGACATTATGAATCTGATTTCAGAGCACCACAATAAAGTGAATATTGCAATAAAGCAAATATGGCAATAAAGGGAGTCAAATGGATTTTTTGGTTTCTCAGTGCATTCAAAAGTTACATTTACACTTGGCTATAATTTATCAAGTGTGCAACAGCATTATGTCTAGAAAAAAAGCACACACCTCAATTAAAAAGTGCTTTATTGCTAAAAATTTCCAACCATCACCTGAGCTTTTAGCAAGTTGTAATCTTTTTGCTAATGGAGGGTCTTGTCTTGATGTTGATGGCTGCTGACTGATCAGGGTGGTGGTTGCTGAAGGTTGGGGTGACTGTGATAATTTCTTAAAATAGGACAATAGATTGACTCTTCCTTTCACAAATGATTTCTTCATAACATGCAATGTTGTTTGATAGCATTTTACCCACAGTAGAATCCATTAAAATGGGAATCAATCCTTTCAAACTGTGCCACTTGTTTATCAACTAAGTTTATGAAATTTCTAAATCTTTGGCAATCATTTTAACAGTCTTCACAGCATCTTTACCAGAGGTAAATTCCATCTCAGGAAATCAATTTCTTTGCTCATCCATAAGAAACAACTCCTCATCCATTCAAGTTTTATCGTGAGAGTACAGCAATTCAGTCACATCTTCAGGCTCTAGTTCTCTTTCTATTTCCTCCACATCTGCTGTTACTTCCTCTACTGAAGGCTTGGATCTCTCAAAGTCATGCATGAGGGTTGAAGTCAACCTCTTCCAACTTCCCATTAATGTTGCTATTTTGACCTCTTCCTATAAATCATAAAGGTTCTTAATGGGATCTAGAATGGTGAAACGTTTCCAGAAGGATTTCAATTTACTTGGCCCAGATGCATCCAAGGAGTCACTACATATGTCAGCTATAAACTTAGAAAATATACTTCTTAAATACTAAGACTTGAAAGTCACAAATACTCCTTAATCATTGAGCTTCAGAATGGATATTTGTTAGCAGGCATGAAACCAATATTAATCTCATTGTACATCTCCTTGGAGTTCTAGATGACCAGGTGTCTTGTCAATGAGCACTAATACTTTGAAAGAATTTTTTTTTTTCCTGAGCAATAGGTTTCAAAAATGGGTTTAAAATATTCAGTAAATCATGTTGTAAACAGATGGGCTGTCATCCAGGCTTTGTTATTCCATTTATAGAACATACACAGAATAGACTTACCATAATTCCTAAGAACTCTAAACATTTCAGAATGGTAAGTAAGCATTGGTTTCAACTTAAAGTTACCAACTGCTTTCACCCTTGACAAGTGAGCCAGCCTCTGCTTTGAAGCTCTGAAATCAAGTATTGACTTCTCTCTAGCTGTGAGATGGCAGTTTCTTCCAAAAAAGTTTGTTCAGGACAGTGAAAATCTGTTGTTTAGTGTATCTACTTTCATTACTTATCTGAGGTGGGTCTTCTGGTAACTTGCTGCAGCTTCTCCATCAGCACGTGCTGCTCCTTGTGCAACTTTACGTTACAGAAACAGCTTCTTTCCTTCATCCTCATGAACCAAGTCTGCTACTTTCAAACTTTTCTTCTGCAGGTTCACCTCCTCTCTCAGTCTCCATGTAATTGAAGAGGATTAGGGCCTTGCTCTGGATTAGAGTTTGGTTAAAGGGAATGTTGAGGCTGGTTTGACTTTCTATTCAGATCACTAAAACTTCCCCAACCTTTAATAATTTATTGTTTGCATTCACAATTTGGTTAACTGGTGCAAGAGGCCTAGCTTTTGTCCTGTCTTGGCTTGTGATGTACCTTCCTCACTAAGCTAATCACTTCTAGCTTTTGATTTAAATGAAGTGAGAGATGTGTGACTCTTCATTTCACTTGAACACTTAGAGGCCATTGAAGGGTTATTAACTGGACTAATTTCAATGTCATGTGTCTCAGGCAATAGAGAGGCCCGACAAAAGGGAGAAAGATGGGGAAACAGCTGGTGCATAGAGCATTCAGAATACACACATATATCGAGTTTGCCATTTTATACAGGAATAGTTTATGGCACCCCCAAAGAATTAGAATAGTAACATCAAAGATCACTGGTCACTGATCACCATAACAAATATAACAATAAGGACAAAATTTAAAATATTGTGAGAACTTCCAATGTGACACAGAGACACAAAGTAAGCAAATGCTGTTGGAAAAAAATGGCCCCTATAGACTTGCTTAATACAGGGTTGCTACAAACCTTCAATTTGTTAAAAACAAAACAAAACAAAAGGCAACCAAAAACCCCACACAATTATCTGCAAAGTGTTACAAAGCAAAGTGCAACAAAGTGAGGTAATGATGTATGACTTTATAGTCAATTTAAATAGATACTAACAAAACAAAAAACCAGAAATTTAAGGGGAATGTTCTTCTATACTCTCAAAAGGCATAATATTCTGGTCACAGGTAAATCTGTATTAATATTTGTGAAGAAAAAATTTTTCATGTATTTGTTCTTTTTAACAGCACCATATATTATTACATCTATTAATTTTATTAAATAGCTCTAATATAAGCATATATTATCTTGCATGTTTTTAACAGTAATATGATATATTTTAATATATATTTGCATGCATATATAATAGATGTATATACATATATCTGCTAAATATTTGCATATATTTATCAATTATATATATATATTTTTAGTTTCAAGTGTAGAATTTAATGATACATCATCACATACAACACCGAGTACTCGTCACAAGTGCCTTCCTTAATACCCATTTAATCCATCATCCCTCCAGTAACCTCAGTTTGTTCTCTATAGTTAAAAGTCTGTTGGGGCACCTGGGTGGCTCAGTGGGTTAAAGCCTCTGCCTTCGGCTCAGGTCATGATTCCAGGGTCCTGGGATCAATCCCCGAATCAGGCTCTCTGCTCAGTGGGGAGCCTGCTTCCTCCTCTCTCTGCCTGTCTCTCTGCCTACTTGTGATCTGTCTGTAAAATAAATAAATAAAAATCTTTAAAAAAAAAACAACCCATGCCTTTGGAAAGAACCTAGATGTCCATCAACAGATGAATGGATCAAGAAGATGTGGTATATATACACAATGGAATACTATGCAGCCATCAAAAGAAATGAAATCTTGCCATTTGCGACAACATGGATGGAATTAGAGCGTATCATGCTTAGTGAAATAAGTCAAGCAGAGAAAGACAACTATCATATGATCTCCCTGATATGAGGAAGTGGTGATGCAACATGGGGGCTTAAGTGGGTAGGAGAAGAATAAATGAAACAAGATGGGATTGGGAGGGAGACAAACCATAAGTGACTCTTAATCTCACAAAGCAAACTGAGGGTTTCTGGGGGGAGGGGGTTTTGGAGAAGGGGGTGGGATTATGGACATTGGGGAGGGTATGTGCTTTGGTGAGTGCTGTGAAGTGTATAAACCTGGTGATTCACAGACCTGTACCCCTGGGGATAAAAATATATGTTTATAAAAAATAAAAAATGAAAAAATGAAAAAAAAAATCTTCTGGATTGAAGAAAAAAAAATAAAAACCCCAAACTGAACAAAAAGTCTGTTTTCTGGCTTGCCTCTCTCTCTTTTTTTTTCTTTCTATGTTCATGTTTTGTTTCCCACATACCACAGATGAGTGAAATCATATGGTTTTTGTCTTTCTCTGACTGACTTATTTCACTCAGCACAATACTCTCTAGTTCTACCCGTGTCGTCATAAATTCTTGCACGGTTTTTAAAAGAATGAATTTTGGAGCTAGATTTCCTCATTTGAAAATTTATAATAAAAACAGTGCTTTGCTACCTAAACATGGAGAGGATTTGAGGGCAAAATGTATGCAAACACACACCCACAAACACACATAAATGTATTTTGTTTGGAATACTGTCTGGCACATAGTAAGTGTTACAAAATGTGTTATTATATTCTATATTTCTATCAACTGAGATATTACTCCTCAGAAAACATAAAGTTAGTATTGTTTAAGTTTGATTTAAAGTAAAACTTCTGATATGACTATGGTTGAGAGACATATACTTCATTAATTAAGAGAGAAAACATATTTGAATACATGAAAATAATTGAAAGCATGTTTATGTCAACAATATTTTTGTTTAGACAGTGTTGATATCATATGCTTCGGAATTCATGAAGTTAATATAAAATCAGTTAGTCCATGATGACATCGCCATTGTGATGCCTCATTGTCTTGATATTATTTTGTTGCTAAAATTGCTTTCATTTTCTTATGGCAGAACTCTGAATGCAACATAGAATAATTTTAGTTTCTGATTATTCTAAAAGTAAATTCTAAGATGCTACTGGCATTTTAATTAAATTTCTGAATAGTAATACAAAGTTTATGGTTTCCCCCCAAGAATTACATGATCAATCACGGTTATATTACATTGCATAATGTACAAGTGGAATTCTAATATTAGTATTAGAAGACGAGTTATTGTGACACTAACTTTAGGTATGTAGATTTCTCAGTCCATCAAATTAACAGTATTTTTCTGTTGAAAATAAAGCCTTCCTCCTCTTTATTCCTAAATACCTAGAAAATCTGTGTACAGAAATAGACATAGGGGCACTTGAGTGGCCTAGTCATTTAAGTGTCTGGCTTGGTTCTAGTTCAGGTCATGCTCTCACGGTCCTGGAATGGAGCACTGTATCAGGCTCCACGCTCAGTGGAGAGTCTTTTCGAGATTTTCTTTCTCTGTCTCTCTCCTTCTTCCCCTCCCCTTGCTCATATTCTCTAAGTAAATAAATCTTAAAAAAAATAGATATAAAGATATAACTTAGATAGAGATAAATATAGACATAGAAATGAAGATCAGGAGAAGGTTAGAGATGTATCTGCAATAACAAAAACAGTAACATGTCTAATTTTACTTCCCATCTTATTTATATTAAATCTCTTTTTGACCTTCATTTGATGAGTCAGTTTTAGTCAAAATTCCATGATTCTGAAAATCTGGAGATGATGATGATGATGATGATGATGATGATGATCACTATTTTCTCTGTAAAACTTTTTAAAAAACTAACTGGCATATGGTCAGCATTCAATAAATTTTTAAATAAACACATTAAAAATATTATAGATCAACATCCCAGCTATGTATATATTGCTGGTCAGGTTAAGCAAATACAACAAAACTCAGAACCTTGTGACTCAAATATTATAAACTATTACCTGAGCTAAAATACTAAGAACATATCAGGCCAGGTCTAAGAGAGTAAGTATGTTGTCTACTAAATGGGGTTTCTGTGAGCTTCTTAGAGCTATCTCAAGAAAGTACCAACAGCTTGGTGGCTTGAAACAACACAAATTTACTGTGTCACGGTTCTGGACACTAGATGTACAAAATCGAGGCATCGGCAAGGTCATGTTCTGTCTTTAACTTGGAGAGGATATTTCCTTCTTGGCCTCCACTGGTTTCTAGTTGCCCAGACATTCCTTGGCTTGTGAGCCCATAATTTCAATCTTTGCCCTCAGCTTCACATGGTGTTCTCCCGTTCCTCTTCACACTGCCTTCCTTCAGTATGTGTCTGTTTCTGTGTCCAAATTTCCCCTTTAGGAAGTATACCAGCCATATTGGATTAGGGCCCACCCTAATAACCTCATTTTAACCTGATCACCTCTGTAAAGATCCTATGTCCATATAAGGTCACATTTTGAGGTCCAAGTGGTTTGGACTTCAACACAGTTTTATTGGGGGATAGAATTCAACCCATAACAGGATTCAGTGTTCATTTAGACAGGTCTTTTTCTTTCCAAATAACTGGATCTAGTCAGTTAGACAAGTACATATGAAGCAGAAAACAATGAGTGGGGTATTGAATTTATTAAGAAAATGAGACACGGTAAGTGCTCAGTAAGTATTTGCTGAGTGAATGCATTAATCAGCTTCATGTTATCATAAAATTGAATTATGGAATTCTTTTTTTTTTTTAAGATTTTATTTATTTATTTGACAGAGAGAGATCACAAGTAGGCAGAGAGGCAGGCAGAGAGAGAGGAGGAAGCAGGCTCCCCACTGAGCAGAGAGCCCGATGCGGGGCTCGATCCCAGGACCCTGAGATCATGACCCGAGCCAAAGGCAGCGGCTTAACCCACTGAGCCACCCAGGCACCCCTGAATTATGGAATTCTAAAAGCAATGGAGTAAATATCGTACTGCTTCACATATTAAAAAAAAAAAAAACACCCAAACCTACATCTGTAGTTCTGTATTTTAATAGGATCAAATTCAGGATGGTACCAAATTCACTGGGCACTTGGCAGGTTTCCAGACAAGTGGAACAATATATGCAGAAGCACTATGAATACAGATGTTATTTTAAAGAAAAAATGGAAATTAGACTTTATGGCTGCGTATTTTGTACTAGCTGCCAAATTATAAAGGGGTCATATGTCAAGGGTTCACTTAATTTTGACTCGGTTGATTTGATATTTTCCAGAGTTTCTAGGTTTAGAGAAAAAAGAGTTGAATTTGAAATCAAATAACACATAATTTTAGTATATATTGTGTTCAATATATATCTGGTAATCCTTTTTTTCCTTTACTTCCAGAGTGACTTTTATTCTATTATTTTTGTAAATAAATTTTGGAAAAGATGTGGTAAACTCAGTCTATTGTTGATGAGGTAGAAAAAAGAAAACAGAAATATAATTAGTAGGAAATAAACTTCTATGCGGTTTAAGACAACCTTTTTCTTATGAGTCCTCTCAAGTCAAGAGTTTAGAGCTCACAGGACATGTAAACTTACACTAAGCAATTAGAATGTATTTTAAAGTTACACTTTTAAAGTTTATTTTCATTTAATTAGGGAATTATAATTACGCAATTATGTATGTCCTGGTTTCTATCATGGCTGTACCAATACTCATTTTCATCAATAGTGTGCAGGGGTTCCCTTTTCTCCACATTCACACCAATCCTTGTTATCTGTCCTTTTTAATTTTTTTAAAAGGTTTTATTTATATATTTGAGAGAGAAATAGCATACAAGCAGGGGGAAGGGCAGGCAGAGGCAGTGGCAGGCTCCCTGCTGAGCAAGGAGCCTGATGTGGGGCTTGACCATAGGACCCTGGGATCATGACCTCAGCCAAAGGCAGCCGCTTAATGGACAGAGCCACCCAGGTGTCCCATCTCTCATCTTTTAACTAGCTCTAGTCTAACAGTTATAAGGTGATATCTCATTGCCGACTGTATTTGCATTTCCCTGATGATCAGTGACGTCGAGCACCTTTTCACATGCCTGTTGGCCAGACCCCCAACTGATGGGACTGCATCTGGGATCTAGACAAGCAGGGTTGTCAGATCTTACGGCTGTTCCCAGGTCTACAGTTGAGTCTGCAGGCAGCAGGCCTGTTACTAGGGCAGGGGCAGCTGTGAATGAGGGTGCCTCTGAGAGCACAGGCCAGTGAACAGGCCCACTTCTGGGGCTGCCGTGGACAAATAGTGGTCCTTTTACCAGGGAAATAGATGGGTGTGTGTCCTTCTGGGTCCCTGCACAGGCTCCTGCCAAGTGCCTGGACAGGCAGCTAGCCATGCAGAACTGCTCTGGGATGGATAAAGTGGTACAAGAGCCAGGTCACAGGCCCATTTCAGGTTCTGCAATCAGGTCTGTAGCCACTGGACCGATCACCAAGGGTATACGTGGAACGGGGAGGTATGACTGTTCTTGGGTCCCTTAGAGGATTCATTGCAGACCTAAGCCAAGTAGGGCTGTAGCAAAGACTGTAAAGGCAACTGGTCTGCTTTTGGTTTAGAGAAGGGACAAGCTTACCACCAGAGCTCAGACTTGCTTTTTGAAAGCTGCGTTCTTTGCTCTTGGGCTGCGCTGAAGTTTTGCATCTTCCTACCTGGCTTCCAAATCTCCCATCGATGCACTTTTGTCCATGGATAACTTCCAGATTATCATTTTTGTGTGGGAACAGAAGCTGGGGACCTCTTATTCTGCCGTTTCATTAACATTGCTCCCTAGCAAGTAGTTTTTCGTGTGCTCATAACACACAGTTGAATTTTGAAGGGTTGATCACTATATTTTTTCCTAAAGAATATATTAAAAACTTTGGAAAATTCATATATAATTTCTGGAATTCCCATGCCTTCTAGAGATTCTCACTCTTTGCCTTAAATAATGCTGGAAGAATCATTACTGAGATTTTATCTTGAGTTTTCCATTATGTAGACTGAATGAACAACATGTCCAAACACATTTGTTATTAACCTGGAAAGGTTTCTAAGATCTTTCTCATTTTATATTAATTTACATTTAGATTAATGGGCCTTTGAGAACACTCGTGGGGACAAACTATCCTCATGAGTATCTAATTTACAACACATCACTTGCAATGAAATTATACCTGCGGAAAGCCAATCTCATCTATCTATATTGTTTACTGTTCATGTCGTTATCAAGAAAAATGACATTTCCTTTTACCTTCATATTATTAATATATATTCTGCTAGGTATAAAATATATTATTTAACATACCAAGAGAAAAGGTAGATATTAGATATTAAGACTGATTTTGTTCAAGCCTGTCATTGGAAATCACTGTGGCTCTCTAAATACTTGATAAAATAATAAATACATCATGTGAATAATACAGTTGGGATAAGAATAGAATGGACAGAATTAGTAAAGTGAAGCAGCATGCACATCTAAAAAAACAATCAAATTGTTTTAATTTAATTTTAATCTCAGTTGTCATTTTGGTTTACAGAGTAAAATAGAAAGTGGTGGGATAGATACCTTTCAATTAATGAATTCATAATCATTCTCCTGTAAAGTCTTATACATTATCATTAGAGATAATTCAGAAAATGGAATAAATTCTGTGGGAAGTATGGTAAAACACTAAAGGACTATGTAGTGACAGCATTTTCTGCAATGGGTGCTTGAGTATATTCCACGACGCTCTTTTTTATATAAGACTACTGTTAATGATGGGCACAAAACATTAAGCATAACTCAGTGAAGCAATTCTGCAAGGTGCTAAAATTATATAGACCAGATGTGTAGCCTTCTGGTGGTGAAGCTAAATTCAGAGATGTAATTTAGAGTAGAAATAAGTATATATAACAATTATATCTCTTTGTATATACCCTAGAGTCATTTCCACATATGTGCACAAATTAGGATAATGTGTGTGTTGTGATAATAATTGTACAATTGTGTGCAAACCAAAAATAAATTATAAAATAACATGCATGTATATAAATTTTGAACTGAGTAAATAATATATTGTATATCTTTTGAAAATATTTTATATTGCTAACTAGATAATTTAATTCTAAATAAGTAGCCATGTAATTAATAATAATTAATGAAGTTAATTAAAAGTAATTAATCAAAACAGTATTGAGTACAAAAATAAAAGCAGTAAGAAGCTGGAAAGAAATGATACTAATTATGTAAATTAAGGAAGTACAGTGCTAAATGCTGATTGTTGGCTTTATAGGTCAGAATGATCAAATATTTGTGATTTACTATAGTTTATAAGTTTATTTTACTATATTTACTATATTTAATTCAGAACATGTACATGTTTGTAAAATATTTAAAAATAAGTATACATCCCAGTCAGACTACTGAGGTTAGCAAGCAATAACAACAGAAGGTAAATTTCCAAGTGTACTTTACCATTCTTGTGATTCAGTATTTTCAAATGTTTGTTTTTCACATGTATCTCTTTGAAAGAATCTGAAATACTTAGTCTTGATGTGTTTTCTGGAGGTAGAATGGAGTCAATATTGTTGACTACTTGTTGAAAGTGTGTCCATGTATAAAAGTAGTTAACTTGGTATCCCTTTCTTATTAAAAAAAATTAAGGAGCTTACTTGATATCTGCTGGGATAAAAACCCATTTACTTCTGTTATAATGGTAGAGTTAAATAATATCTTCAAATATAAATTTTCCTGAAGAATATGTTAAAAACTCACTCCTTCAAATGTATAAGGAACAAATAAATTTCAAATATCTGCATCTAAGAATATGGGTAAACCATTTTTTTAAGAATTTGTGTAAAGGATACATTCCAGTTGCTCATTCTCTCTGACACACCTGTGTACAGGTAAGTCATTTAGCCTATATTAATCCTTAGTTCTGAGTGAAATCTTTAAAATGTTAAAATATTAACATTAAAATAACATAATTATTAAAAAGAAAAAGACAATGAAAAGACTTCTTAGCAGTACAAAAGAAAGTAAATAGAATCAGTCTGGCATAGAAGTAGAATTCAACAAAGACACAGAGAAGAAATATATCATATCAGATGTGAATGATTAGTCTTAGCTACAGAAACTAACCCATCAAAAAAAAAAAGTATATTGCATGTCTAATTAGGATTAACTGACTTTTAACAAAATTACAGCTTTTAATTATGTGATCTAGATATGAAAGTGAAAGCTTCATATTTTCAGGAATCTAAGTCCATTTTTTAGCTTACTTTTCTGTGAATTTTATTCTTACAAATGAATTTTTATTTTAGAATTTAATCATTCCATATTTATATTTTATTTATTTTTTTATTAAAGATTTTATTTATTTATTTGACAGAGAGAGAACACAAGTAAGCAGAGAGGCAGGCAGAGAGAGAGTAAGGGAAACAGGCTCCTTCCTGAGCAGAGAGCCCGATGCAGGACTCGATCCCAGGACCCTGAGATCATGACCTGAGCCGAAGGCAGCGGCTTAACCCACTGAGCCACCCAGGTGCCCTATATTTTATTTTTTAAATGTTTTTAACCAGATTATTGATGTGGAATATTAGTGTTTAAATGTGAAGCTTTCCATTGAAGATATTTGAGTCTTATTTACACTTTGAAGGGAATATTCTATGGACATAAGATTTTATGGCACTATAGGAAACTTTCAAGTTCTGTTAACTAATGCAATTTTGGATTATTTCTCTTTTTTTATTTTCTGTGAATTTCCTGAACTTGTTTTCAGATACTAAAACTTTAAGATTTAATCTAACACTAAAGGGAACACTAAACAATGCCTATTGAAATTTTATTGCAAATAGAACTTAATTCTCTTTTGCTAAAGCCAAGATTTATTCACAGAAATTTGAAACTTAGTATAGGTGTTATCCTTAACTACTGGATAGATATTTCAATTATATTTAAAGTAAACATATAAACTTACTCATTGTTCTTTCAGAATTAAGTTATTTCCCTTAAGCTAGACAATTTTATTTTATGTAGAAGCTATAAAGTATGATGTTTTTTAAATTATGAGTTATACTGTATCCAAAAATAAAGTCCTTTCATTGCTCCCTTTCCCTCCTTTGCTTCTAATTATCACAATCAAGATAATTAACATATCTCTCTACGGACATATTTACTCCCTCCCTCCTTTTTTTGTGTGAGAACAACTGAGATCTATAAGCAGATTTCAAGTATACAATACATTATTATCAACTATAGTCCCCATGTTGTACATTAGCTTCTATTGATTATTTAATTATCTCATATATGGGTTAAGCCATTATTTTTAACTAATTTTCATGTTAATAATTCACAGATTTAGATGTTTACATGCATGACTATATGTGTATATTTGCATGTAGATACTGTGTTTCTCAGTATTTTAGTACTGAAAAATTCATAAACTGTAAATAGACTTGAAATATATCAATAGTATATTTGTAAGACCATAGAATGACAATACTTACTTGACACTTAACCTAAACACAAATTTGATCGTGGAAATTATTGTCAGTCTAAAGATCAAAGAATCATATAGTTTAGTAACTATCCGTCATGTTTCTGAACACTTAACAGGTTGAAAATCCTTAGTTATAATTGGAAGATTTCCAGCCAAAGCCTTGCACACCAAAGCAAATCCCAGAAATAGAAATTTCTAGAATTATCCCTAGCTAGTATACAGACTTGGAAAGAGACTCTGAAATCAGAAGCATTACAAACTTAAGTTTGAAGATAAGTAAGGGGATAAATGTCCTAACACTCCTTTTGAGTTATGACCAAAACATCAGCCCTGATGACAGCAGCAGTGACAATCTGGTATTCTGTTCATTTCAAGATTGAGTATTTAAAGAAGAGATAGCTTTAGTTGAGAAACAGCAGTTGTGTCATCTTTAAGCTTTTTTTTTTTTTTAAGGTTTTATTTATCTATTTGACAAAAAAAAAGAGGCAGCTAGAGAGGGAACACAAGCAGGGAGAGTGGGTGAGGGAGAAGCAGGCTCTCTGTTGAGCAGGGAGACAGATGTGAGGCTGAATCACAGGACTCTGGGACCATGACCTGAGCCGAAGGCAGACGCTTAATGACTGAGCCACCCAGGCTCCCCTGGTCATTTTTAATACATATGATTTTAGGTACAGTTCCTGGTATTTGTTTTCTATCCCTCAAAACAATTATTGTAACTACCTCATATTATTTTACTGAATCCATTTTTTGCTTATTCAGCTTCTGTTGCTTGCAACTGAAACTTCTGCATGACCCAGAAAAATCTCATATCTATTAAACAGTTGTGTTTGCTCTAAGGTATAAGTGACAGAAAACCTGTCAATAACTTGAAAATGGTTCTCCCTGATGCCCCCAATGTCCTAAGAGGCGATTACTTCAATGATTCAAAGGCATGAAGTTGACAAGCTAAGATTTTTGTATTTGTCTTAGCTTTTTTCCTGTGGGGCCACATGGCGATTGTTAGAGATTCAGCCATTAAGACAGATTTCCTGCAGTAAAGTAAGTTTAAAAAAAAATAATAATGTTTATAAAAAATAAAAAATTATATATAAAAAAATAATAATGCAAAGGGTAATAAGAGGCAGACATATTAGGGCATGAAAACTCATGCAGAATTTTCTAGTGGACTTACACTAGTGCCTAATTGGTTCACATTGTGTTGTAGAATCACCATAATTGGGATACCTGGGTGGTTCAGTCATTAAGCCACTGACTTCAGCTCAGGTCATGATCCCGGGGTCCTGAGATCTTGGCCCACATAGTGTTCTCAGCAGGAAGCCTGCTTCTCCTTCTCCTACTCCCCCTGCTTGTGTTCCCTTCCCAGCTGTGCCTTTCTCTTTCTCTGTCAAATAAATAAATAAAATCTTAAAAAAAAAAGAATCGCTATAAATGCAATATACATTTTTATAGCAGAGTACACTGCTGCCCCAAATTAACAGGGGTTGGTTTTTAGAAAAGAATTTAACCTGACCATATCATTCTGGGTCAAAAGCAGTTAATCTAAAGCAGTTAATCTAAAGCACTCCAACTATTTTACGCCAAAAGATACTCATTCAATACAGAGCATATAATATTTGTAATAATCACCAAAAGCTAGAGGAATATGTGTGTGTGTGTGTGTGTGTGTATTTATATATATATATATATGGTTTTTCTGCTATGACAGACAATGCCAAAAAGTTTTTTTTATATAATCAAAAGATTTGGAAATTTTCAGGACAAACTTTCAGGATCTGATTTCACAATTAACGCTATTTAAATGCTAGAGTTACATTATATATAAGTAGCATAAGCATTGTATAAAGGTAGTGAAAGTCTTAAGTACTGAGAAATATTTTCAAAAAGATTACAATTTATTTATTTTTACCTTTTTGTTTTCCTATCAAAATTACAGGCTTTGTCTGTTTTCTTTAAAGACAAAAATAAACATAACTAATTCTTCATTTAAGGTTTCTAAGAAATAATAAATGAATTATTGAGGAAAAATGTCTTCTTCTGTGATTAGTTACACTCTTTGGAAAATCTCTATGATTATCTCACAACAATTGTCTTCATTAATTAGGAATATAGTTTTTCTCCATCTTCTAAATTCAGTTAAAAGTAAAATAAAAGTATAATATCCATATGGACTTATGGCTACAAAGCTGTCTTTTAGAAAATGCTCTCTAAAAGAAGTAACTGTCCAGAAGTTATTTAGTTTGCTGTAATGTTACTTTAATTAGCAATTTTGAAGATTAATCCTTAAAAAGTTAATCCGATAAACTGCCATTCCAATAATGGAAATTAGAAAAAAAATCACCAAAAAGATATCCCAATATAGGATTATTTCATGCGCAGCAATCAGCAACCATTCTCATGTGAATACCACCCAACATTTTCTCCCAGGAAAAGGAACACAGTCCATGTTTTTTCTGCAATCAAAACTTAGGGATAGCTCTCATTTAAGACACTCATATGGTCCTGTAGAATTTTAGCACTGGTTGCTTTTCCCTGAGCATTTGAATTCTGGACTCTGAAGGCTGGGGTAAAAGCCTAGTATAAATGTAATTGAGTTTTTAAAGGTTTCTCTAAAGTTCAGCAGGGATTTAAAATGAAGAATTTCAAGCCTGCCTGGCTATAAATAAAATATGTTCTTTAATGTTGGAACCAAGCAATTTCTTTTTCTTGTCAGCAGAAGGAGGGAAAAAATTACCATTGGAGAAAAATGAAATATGACTGATAAATGACTGATAAGTCAAAATAGTTTTCCAACCTTGCATTGATGTTTTTGTTACGAGGGGTCAAAGTGCTTATGATATTACTCCTGCTTTTCTTTTGTCATCAGAGGGGTTAGGTGGGATCCAGATTAAACTGTCTCAATTAGGAATTTTTTCAACTATTCAGCTCAAAATGAGTTGGTGGAAAGAAAAAATATATGCACATGGTATATATATACATACATATATACACAAATAAAACACACACATATATACACATATGTGTATCTATATAGCTGCTTATCATTCTGTATTCTTATAGAAGAAATGTATTTAAATATTAATAACTGCAGAATATGGCTACCTAAACAATAGGAAATAATATCTTAGACAACAATAAAAAGGCAAAGTACATGTAATAAAATAAAAATACTTATAATATGTTAAAACTGAATGAAGAACAGAGAACATGTAAAATAATTAAATAGCTTAATGAGAAGAATTTAGAGATTCTAGTTAATAATAATATTAATAATAACTCTAATTTATAGATATTATTCCTATATAGATATATTTATATATAATACATTATATTATATAAATGATATATAAATATAAATATATAGATATTATTTATAGATATAATAATTAATAATAACTCTAGAGTTATCTAGTTATTCTTATATAATTAATTTTATATTATAAGGTAGCAATTAATGGCACCAGAACTCACATAATGTGCCAATTTTTATTTTTATTTATTTATTTATTTTTTAAAAAGATTTTATTTATTTATTTGACAGAGAGAAATCACAAGTAGTCGGAGAGGCAGGCAGAGAGAGAGAGAGGGAAGCAGGCTCCCCGCTGAGCAGAGAGCCCAAGGCGGGGACTCGATCCCAGGACCCCGAGATCATGACCTGAGCCGAAGGCAACGGCCTAACCCACTGAGCCACCCAGGAGCCCCTGTGCCAATTTTTAAATACAGAATTATACTGATCTTCTAAAAATCAGAAATATTACTGAGGATCAGTCTCTCTCTGGCAGGAAGAATCATATCAATGAAGAAATGATCTCTACTGTTGCAAATGATTTACCTTGCATAAAATACGTTAATTCAAATCTGAGTCAAGAAGTCATTTCTCCATTAACACTAAAGAATATGTAGAGTTAGAAGATCATTATTAATCATCTTGTTATTTTCTTATCTATTCAATGGGAACTTCCATTTATTTTCCAATAATAAACAGGCATACTTATATTTAAAATAAATATAAAAATAATCTGAGTAATAACTTGATTTGGGCAGTATTATTACTATAGCTATACTTCAAATGAGACTATTTTAATGCCACTACTGCTACTACCTAAAAAGAAAGATGACAATATGTTAATTTTTGTTGATCACTATAAGACCTGAATAGTCCTAAATATTTTACATGAATTACTTCTATTATAAGCATTAAATAATGTTGGAATTCCATTAGGTTTGCATATGAGATCGATGAGAGAAATAGAATATAATTGTAAAACAATACCACAAAAATGTCACTCTCTTTTTTAAACTTCTATGGTTAATTTGACAACCAAATTGTTCACAACCACATTTATATCCACTGTGAAATAGGAACAATAAATAGTATATAACTCCATTTAATCAAACCTCTAAAATGATTTCTTTTGTCCTTTTTGTTATGCCAGCAAATATCTGGGCAACAAATATTTTCACCATATAAATTCTACCCGCATTAATTTTGTAGCTCATCGCAAGATTATAGCTGATCCCTATAATGACCCAAGCCTTAGACTGACTTCTTGTTAGAGTTTTTTGAAAAGTATATTTCAAAGCAGAAGTAAATTTACTGTTTTCCTATATGTTGATGAGGCAAAATGAGTAGATGAAACATACATTATCAGTCAAAATTTTACTCTGGTATCTAATAAATCTCTAAAAATATTTCTACTAAGAATGAATTTACACAAGTGTAATATTCACACATTTTTATTTGGTTTGCAAATCAGAAATAGCAAGTAAGACATTTTAAATATTTTCAGAATGTAACTACGAATTTTCGAAAGAAAATTGGCTAAACAAGGTATAGAGAGCAAAAATTTGCCTGAAAAAGATGAATTAATTAAAACATTAACAGACTGGATTGAGTTTGTGTGTGTTTCCATTTTTTTCAAGTAGTGGCTCAGTAAAATTTGTTATTATAAATACATTTTTAATACTCATAATATATTATTTCCCATATAATCAGACGATTTTTTTCTCACTGAATTTCCTTACAGTATTTACCAGATAAGAGTTGTGTAGTTCAATATAGCATCACGTAATTTATACAATTATAATCAAGGGTCTTTATTTCCATTGTTTCTAATGCTATTTAAAAAAAATTATTAAGATTGTGTTTACTAGAAAATGCAACTGGTGGTTTTTACAACTTTTTACCTTTTTACTCCTTCACTGGAGATCAATGTATAAATATAATCTTTATAAAGAAAACTATTTGAAGTACTAGTCTCATATGGAAAAAAAATTCACTTCTTGCTGCCTTTCAGTGACAATATTTTAGGTATCTATACTGTTTTATTAGCTATAGCTATGGGTTTGTCCCATTGCATTATTTAGATTATATTTACATTATGTTCTTAACAAATTCTTTACAAAAGAATTAAAGAGCATGATTCTGTTATTTTCTGTATGGATAAAGCAGGGCAGAAATAAATAGGTGCAGGAAGAAATACAAATCTTCAAGAATAAACATTTGAGTGAGGATTGCCAATCATTATGCCACTGGATTTGACAAGCACCCCGAGTTGATGGGAAATACATGTTGATGAGATTTTCCACTATAGCTATACTATGGAGACTCTTAAGTGTAGATTAATCTTGAGGCATCTGTTGTAGCCTTACTTGTTTAAAATCCTACCTAAGACTATGTATAGCTTAAATAATTCTGTTTGCTTTCACAACTGGGTTAGATACCTGTAGCTTCCTTACCCAATTACGTAAAAGGGAAAATGCACTGCTAACAGCTTATGGGCTGGCCTTAGTTAAGTTTAACAAAAGTTTTATTATATAATTCACTGACTGTTCCAGTGTGAATTGATTTGGGGTAAATCTACTATTCAAAATAATCAAGAAAACATCAAATAAAAATATTAACCTAGGAACATAAAGCATATGAAGTTATAAGCTGAGAAGTATATGAAAGTCTAGCATGAATTCAGTATATACTAGAGAACTAGAAAAATCTGAATAAAAAGTTGTATTGTTTTATGTAGATTATAACAAAAGAATATTAGAAGCCCATTTACTTAGACATTCTGATTCAACTGAATTTATAAACTATGCATTCTTAATTTGATTTGTAATCAATAATAAAACATCATGACCAAGTAACATTTATCCCAGAAATGGAAGGCTCTTTTCCAATCAGAAAACCTAAGGTTTTAATTGACAATGTACAGTCATACAGTTATCTCAAATGATGTAAATTATTTGATGAATTAACACTTGTGATTTAAAAATATTTACCAAATAAAGATTGGAAGAAAATTTTTTAACTTATTAATATTTATAAAAAATATTTATAAACAATAGCAAACATATTTATTAGAGATATCAGATGCACTTTTTGAGAGCAAGAAGAGTGTCCACTATTATTGAGATATTTGCATTGGAAGTACTTGCAATTAAAAAAAATAAAGAACAATTAAAAAAAAAAGAAAAGTAAACCATTCTGAGGACTAAAAGAGGAAGGAAGCACTCTCTGTATTTGTTAAGAGTAGTATCTTAATTAGAGAATCAGCATAGTAATGAAACAAAAAAATCTGGCAAATTTTCCAAATGAAGCAAGAGGCATATCTCTAACCACCTAGAAAATCCATCTCTAGTAGCATATCTCTAAGTCCTAGAAAATTTAAATTGTAAAAATAGACCTTTAAGTGTCAATAAAGACTTTAATATGTAATAATTAACTTAGGCAAGAATAGAGAAGTTTCTTATAAAAATAAGTTTAGATTCCAATAAAAGCATTATCATTTGAATTCATAGATGAATATTCCAAAGGCCTAATCTAAGTAAGAAAAGACTTTATGAGAGACGTATTCTTCATGGGGAATGGGTATTTATTTATATGGTATCACTCCCCTCTAGCCTTCCTATCTAATCTAAAAGGAGAATTGGAGGAGGGAAGAGCTATGAACACATAGGTTAAGGTTAAATATCCACAACACAGAGCAGTAAAAGACTGATAATTAATCATAAGATTACAGACTACCTCTCCCCTCCCCTCAGCCCCCCTAGTGCTTACTCTACTACCACATTAACAATACAAAGTGTATTTATGAGGGATCCAACTGAAAGTGTGGCAAGACACATATACTTTTGTCCCTTAGTAGGTGTCAAGAACAGAAAGGTTACTGGAAAATTCTCCAAATATTAGGAAATTAAGTAGCACATCTGTAAATAAAATGGCCTCAGGAAAACCTCACAAATATTTTGAACTAAATGAAACTAAAAATACAACAAGTCTAAATTTGTGGAATACAGTGAAATTCAGTATTAGAAGATTTATAACACTTAAAAATATATTTTGTTAATGAAAAATATATCTGAAATTAATTACCTAAGACCCATCTTTGGTTAAAAAAGTTAAGCCTAAAGGAAGGAAAAGAAAATGAATAATAAATGAATGAATAAAAATGAAAACAGAACAACAATAGTGAACATTAATGAAACTAGAATAGTACCTTTCCAGACATCACTAAAATTTATAGATATATAGATAGGATAAGAAAAGAAAAAAAAAAGGAGATGATAATAATTAACGTTAGAGGTGAAATAGGTCCTGATTACTAATCTCCTGGATATTAGAAAGATAATAAAGGATTACTATAAACAACTCAGCTTAAATGCAAAAAATGGATGGAAATGAAAGACCTAAATACCAAGTGTTAAAGATATTGAGCAAGTACACCTTTTATACCCTGCTAGAAGTACACATCAACACCTGAGCTTAGAAAACTGGCTGCATATCCACTCAAGATGAACATAGAAATACCCATGACCACGTAAATACAAGTTAGATATATGGAACATAAATGTATACATTTGTATGCAAGTAGATATGTCAAGATTGCACACAGAAGCCATACTTTTAAAAGACTCAAAGTGGAAAGTATGCAAATGTTCATAAGCAATATAATTTACAAATACATTGTAGTGTATTCATAAAATGAAAATGAATGAACTACTTCCTGAAGCAACAGCACAAATGGATCTTGCAACTATTATGTTGAGTAAAAGTTGCCAGACATTTCATCTTTTTATTATTCAAAACAGGCAGAAGTAATTAATGGTGATAGGAGAACAGAGGTTAGTATAAATGGATGTAAGTGTAGAAAAGATGAATGGTTGGTAATAAACCACTTTTTAAAAGACTTTTATTTTTTTGACAGACAGATCAAGGCAGAGAGGCAGGCAGAGAGAGAGAGAGAGAGAGAAGGAAGCAGGCTCCCTGTTGAGCAGAGAGCCCATGCAGGGCTCAATCCCAGGACCCTGGGATCATGACCTGAGCCAAAGGTAGAAGCTTTAATCCACTGAGGCACCCAAGCGCTCCAAACCATTTTTTTTGATCTGATGGTATTATATGAAATGTGTGTTTTGTGAAAATTAATCATTCTCTATATTTAAGATCTGTGCAGTTTTCAACATGTTAGTTTATATAAAGTTTAAATAACATGTATATAAAAATCATGCATCCATGGGCTAGCCAAGATGAATTTTATTTTTTTTTTAATTTTTTAAGATGAATTTTAATAGAAACAAGCAGAGTAGGCATTTAGGCAGATTAAATTTAAGCATCAATAATTAGAGTAGCATGATGTTCATGAATGTAGAGGCAAAGCTCAATAGAATGGAATAAAAAATTCAGGACTAGATTTAAACTGTTATGGAAATTTAGGGAATCTCAATCCAATGCAGAAAAGATAGATTATTTCCTGAAGTGTGGTGTAACAACAGACTAATCAGTTGGAAGTTTAAATTTGATGATTCAAGAAATGGGACAACATCATATTAGAAGAAAAGAAGGAAATATTCAAACAATTGAAATAGGCAAAGGTAGATCGCTCTGGGGGACAGCACCTATCAAAGGATGTGAGGGCTGCAAGACTTTTAATTTTGCACTCACTGGTCAACTTGGATTTACATTTTGATATGTGTATTTTACTTAATAGAAATAAAAAATTCAAATTGCTTTATGGAAATCATATGGAGACCACATTATATGCAATCATGGAGATAAAGAACACTGGAGAATCACAATTTATATTTTGGAATAAAAATGATTTTTTTGATTATTTGCTTTTATATTTTGGTCTAGATAAATGTCTAAAACCAGACATAGTATATACAGATCTCAGTTCAGGTGTATATTTCCACTCATTCAGTTAATAGCTGTCAGTAGTTGCATTGAGAAAATCTCTGAAGTGTTTCTGGGATTAGTAAGAAAGCAAATGGGATAATTTAGTTGTCTTTCAGGAGTTAAGGGAAGTAGAAAGATGATGTGCTCCATATTCACCCTCTCTTTTACCTACCCAAAAGCACACTCGATGTTCACTTGTAATGTATAAATCTAATTTTAAAAATTTTAAATGAACATATGTAATGTATAAATCTAATGCAATGTGCTTTGATGAGATCATTCTGTAAAATAAGTGAATATTTAAATAAAGTAACTCTATTAAAGCTTATTCAATTTTAGTGCTGCATACTCTAAAAATACATTTTCATAATGTCTCAAGGTAGAATGAATTGTTAGTAAAGTACATATAGATTATCTGTTGATGAACCTTATTTGAAATGGGGCTTGGTATTTTAAAAATATATATATTGGCCCTTACTATCACTTAATTCTTTGTTAAGGTTGGTAAAATAATTAGACCTAAAAATATTTTTCCCCATTATATTAAAAAGTAGTCATGTTAGGTGAGGCTATCTTAAAATTCCATTTATTTCTTTGTAACTTGTCCAAATCTACCATAAAAAAATTACTATTAGTAGGCTTTTCCAGTTATCCTATTTACCTGACTATAGTGCATATAGTGACTTGGCACATTTTGTGGCTATTGTTTTTCCTGTTATTTTTGTTTGTTTTATAACCTTTCAATGTATATTTTATTTTATGCATTTTATTTTTTCAACTTATATTTTATTATCACTTCACTCTGAAGTTTTCTTAAACAATATACTCTTTGATGACTTTGCAAACCACACATTAATTGTATTAAATACCCAGTATGATAGAAGTTAAAATTTAATTATACGTATGCTACCATACCTGTTTATGAGGTGTGTTTCTCCAGCAAGAGTATATCTTACATAATGAGTAAAATATTTCTAAATCCATGTTTTGTAACCTGAATGTTGCCTATATCCTAGGCATATAATATTAACAAAATGATATGTCTTTGATTATTAGAGGATGAATTTATTTCTTTATAGAAAAAAATCCAATGTCAAGAGAAATCCATATTTTCCACAGTCACTAGTTTTAAAATGTTAATTTTATAAAAAATAATAAAATTATTTTTAATATATTTTCATGTAATATAAGATGGCATTCCAATATTTGTGGAAGGAAGGTAGCAAATTTCTGAATTTCACTGTAGACTCAAATAAAGTTTGCAACTGTGACCAGTTCTATGATGATCTGCTAAGTTCTTCTGCATTTAAAAGCTAAAACTCACCTGGTTTAAGGTTAAGCTGACTAGGGCATAAATTTACAACAGGGAAAACATAGTTTCAAAGACAAATTTTAAAAGAACAAGTGAGTCATAGCACAGAGTACTATCATTATAAATTACACACTTTACTTGGTCCACAACATTTGGGTTTTTCCCTCCTATTTTTTCCTTTTCCTTTTTAAAAATAAAAACTTGTAGATTTTCTGGCAAGAAAGCTAAAAAGAAATGATCAGCTATAAAGGAGAATATCTGAGTTATTGGCAAATACTTAGGTTAAAAATGAGGCTAATGTGAAATAGAATTTGCATTCTAGTCATTGGTGTGGTATATAATCATGAACTGTATGCAGTTAAATGAGTCTGTTGTCTGGCTGTAATGAATATCTACATCCATCCTAACAGTTAATGAGGAATAAATGACTTATTATCCATGAATGACTGTGTCTAAATAGCTCTGCAACAAAAACAGAATATTAAAATGTGTAGCTAAAATAGATCTTAAATGATAATGAACTTACTTAGACTATTAATTAATTTTTAAATCATCATAAGATTCGTTGCTTTAGGATGAAATCAGCACTACACAAAGTTGAAGCACAATGACAGTTTCAAAGTCTGAATTTTAAATTGGATTTAATGCATATTTTTGTATGTTTGTGTATAGGCAGTTATATACAGTATGTATGTATGTATACCTACTTCTGTACATATATAACTGTACATATATACATACATACACACATATATAAACACTAGCAAACATTTAAAGGAAAATGTCCTTTGTGAGTCATCTTTATTACCTTAACAATAACAGCACATAACTAAATTTACCTACCCAAAAGCACACTCGATGTTCACTTGTAATGTATAAATCTAATTTTAAAAATTTTAAATGAGCATATGTAATGTATAAATCTAATTTTTAAAATGAGAGAATGCCATATTAGAACTATGTTTTTGTTAAGCCTGAAACTCATGCATAATTTTTGAAATAATGAGGGGATTACTTTTTTGTGAAAACTGAGTGTATTTTAGAACATAAGTTTTAAAAAGAACTTACAACTTTATTATTTTTGCATAATGGTTCATTATGTTATTTTGCTCAACTAATAAAATAGATTTTTTAAAAAGATATATTTACTTAGAGAGCGAAAGAGAGAACGAGCTTGGGACGCAGGCAGAGGGAGAGGAAGAAGCAGGGAGACCCAAGGGAGGCCAAAGCAGAGCTCCATACCAGGACCCGGAGATCACCACCGGAGCTGAAGGGAGAGGATTAACCAACTGAGCCACGGATGTGCCCCAGCACAGCAACTTCTAAAAAAAGCTAAATTCAGAAATTGTCTAAATCACTCCCCAAAAGTCAAAAAGACTCTTTACTATTTTATCATCAACTATATGTTGGTGTATCCCTTCCCTTTATTTTACTCCAACAACATTCCAACTACCTTTATCTCTACCTAGCTCAGGAAACTGGACTCAGGAAACTTCCAAATGACCGGACAAAACCCACTATCTTGCCTTCCAAATGCATCTCTCTCCCTGAGGACAAAATAATCTATTAACATAGCATAACTGTGTGTTTCTTCTTCTCCCCCAATCCATTATTTACCACTGGAGTCTTCCCATTGCTTTCTGGGTGGGACCCGGATCCTTTCCTACCTGTTTTGCCTCTTCTACAGTATGCTCTCCTTTGCTCTTTTCATCACTGATGCACAGTACTTTTGAGATGTTCTCTTACTGAGCCATGCACCATTTCCTGGGGACCTTTTCGTACCCTGTTATAATCACACTTTATTTTTTTCTCAATCATCACTTTTCCAGGGAAAATTAGCCTGAACATGCAGATCAGTTAAATCTTTGTTGTATGTGTCCATACATAATCTACGCATCTCTTGAAGAAGGTTCCAGAGTTATTAATTTTATATGTATTTGTAACCAGGAAGCAGAGTTTTCAGTAAATTTGCAGGCAAATTTACATAAATTAGAAATTATGACCTGACTCTGTAGAGCATTATGTGGCAATCAGAATGAGCACTAATCAGCCAATTCATGCCACACATAGTAGTAATACAATAAATTAATGAGTGACATTTGAGCAAGTGTATCTATAGTTAGCAAATTATCTTAGTTTTCTGACACCTTTCTGTAGAGGATAGCAATATTGGAAGATGATCTACCAATATCGGTAATATATACTCGGTAATATATACTCTAAATGGTTACTATATTTTAAGAGTAAATTACTGAAATATCATAAATATAGGAAATTGTGCCTTTCAGTAACTGACCATTTCCACGATTAATTACATTTGACCACTAACTTGGCAGACAACTATATGTTTGGGTTTACTTCAAAGTGATTTCATGCTCTTTCTTTGGTTAAGAGTTAGTATTTTAAGTATCTCTAATTTGATGCAAATAGTAAATGGTGTTTGTGGGTAAATTAACACACATTTTGACCCTGATAAGTGTTAAAATAGAGCTAGAAAAACACAAATGACATTTCCCTGTGTTGATACATTTAATGAACAAGGGAAAAAATGAAAATAGAATTACACATAAAGCAAAGACAAATTTTTATGATTATACATGAAAGAAAAAATGTGGCCAAAAAGAGGATTAATATTTTTTATATAATGTTTTTTTAAATTATAATTTTTATTACATATCATGTATTATCATGTTATTTGTTATAGTGGAATGACATATTTGAACAGTTACATTCTTATTTTAAATCCTCAGATCTGGGGCGCCTGGGTGGCTCAGTGGGTTAAGCCTCTGTCTTTGGCTCAGGTCATGATCCCAGGATCCTGCGATAGAACCCCACATCAGGCAC
Organism: Mustela putorius furo; assembly: GCF_011764305.1. Lineage (NCBI taxonomy): Eukaryota > Metazoa > Chordata > Mammalia > Carnivora > Mustelidae > Mustela > Mustela putorius. Next base: position 1,777,510 of record NW_025421373.1, on the reverse strand, counting down.
TCTGCTTAGCTGGGAGCCTGCTTCCTCCTCTCTCTCTCTCTCTGCCTGCCTCTCTGCCTACTTGTGATCTCTGTCTGTCAAATAAATAAATAAATAATCTTTTAAAAATAAATAAATAAATCCTCAGATCTGAAAAAGATTAAAAAATGCAAATTATTTCAAATAAATTTAAACTTAAAACAGATTTGTTATTCCTTTTTGTATATCGATTTTCCCATAAAATATCCTTGTATATTTATGAAAAATTGAGAAAGAATCTCTGAAAGTGTTTTTTTAATGAGAGAAACGATTGAAATTTCTAAAAGAGTCTAGCAGATATAATGCATTTAGATATGATTGGGCCAAATGAAAAGTACATGAAATGTTTCTGGGTTAAGCGATGATAGAAAGGTGGAATTAAAAGTATAACGATATCGTGGATTCCATATTTTTATGAATTTCTAGCTGATGATAATAGCTAATGATACGCAGAGGTCTGAACCAGTGATGCTGGCATAAGAATCTCCTTATCCGTCCAAATTGTTTTTTTGGTAAGTCAGTTTTCAAATTAGGTTGAATTTGCATTTTAAAAAATCAAAATATATTTTAAAATTGAATTATTCATAGGAGTATCTGGAAAGTGTAACTGATTCTGAAACTGAGCTGCTCAACTGGGCCACAAAACAGAAAGTTAAAATAGAAATGGCCATTCAGGAAAAACCCATGGACTACAAGTCAGGAAGAGACGTCTGATGAGCATATTTGCAAGGCTACTTTAAAGCACACAATGCAGGTGGTTACAAATAAAGTGCTGGTTTTCAATCAGGAATGGGAAATTATTTGTAATTATTATATGTGCTTCTACCTTGTTTTAGTCTGATATGCATCATTTGCTAAAATAATTGTCTTAATAATGGGAAATATCTTATACAGTGAAATACAGAAACTTTTAAATTACTACATATCTAGAGCCACCAAAATTTATAAATGACACAAATATCATTTATTTGTATTTAATAATGAAAATAATAAAAATATTTTAAGATTTAGAGGTTAAAAAGAAAACATTCAATTCTAGATATCTGGTTAAACAATAGCAACATATAACTGATTTGTATACCTTTCATTGTTCAAAGTCTTCTAAGGTCTGTGTTTTATTTCATTAATTTGCTTATTTTTAAAGAAGATATATTTATTTATTTTGAGAGAGATAGAGAATCTCAAGCAGACCCTGTGCTGAGTGTCGAGCCTGAGACGGGCTCCATCTCACAAGCCTGAGATCAAGACCTGAGCCGAAATGAAGAGTTAGAGGCTTAACTGACTGATCCACCCAGGTGCCCTTACTTGCTCATTTTTTAATTTTTTTTTTGAAACGTTCAAGCAAGGTTTATATATTTTTTAAAAGATTAGTTTATTTATTTGAAAGGGACAAAAAATGAACATGTGCATGCGAGTTGGGGTAGCGGCAGAGGGAGAAAAGATTCAAGCAGACTCCCTGCTGAGCACCTAGCTGGATGCCATGGCCTATGACATCATGACATGAGCCGAAACCAAGAGTCGGACGCTCAAATGAATGAACCACCAATGCCCCAAGGTCTATATTTAATAACCATGTTTTGATTGTTTTCTCACAGAAACAAATTCAAAGAAACTAAATTGTTTGAATTGATGCCATTTAACTGTTCTCTAATCAAACTGCATAAATTTAACCCTCTTGAATATTTTGAGATGTACTACCTAAATTTATTTAATCACAAAATTTGTTTTCTAAACCAAACAACATTAAATATGAACAGAAATCTAGCCTACTGCATAAAGTCTTGCCAATTACCAAGGTACCCAATGCTTCCCCAGATCTACCTTGGTATTTTTATATACTGTTATCATCTTGTCTTACCCTAGTATGTTTCAGCCACCTAGCATGTTTGTCATGGGCACCAGTGTTAGATCTCTTGAAAGAGTTGGTGATTCATAGGCTCCTTCTTCTTTTCTCACTTTTCCAGCTGAATTATTACTTTCTCTTTACACATAGGCTTCTTTGGGAGCTACAGGCTTAGAACTATCATCCAATATATGTTAAAACAAGTAATTTAAAAAAGAGAGATGTTAACTATCTAGAAAATAAATAAAAACTTGAAAAAATAAAATTAAAAGAAAGATAAATATGTTGTATTTTTTTCTTTATAATAATTGTGATATAAAAAGAAAGAGATATGGACTGAATAAATTTATAATGTTAAAGAAATTTGATGAGAATGAGAAGAAAACCTAACTAAGTCTAAAGACCACTTGATCCATACACATCCATGAAATTTCTTGCTGACAACCTTCATTTGATCATATGCTTTTAATGAAATGTACTCTTAAATCTTGGTTAGCGCCATCACTTAAATAACAGTTTGTGCCTGGCGAAAAGAAGTGAAAATTTAAATAAGTCAATATATTTGTATTACTTAGAAAAATGCAGAGGAACATAAAAGCCAAAAATGATTTCGTGTGTGTGTGTATTTTAATCAGCTATTCTATCCCTTTTCTAAAAATCATGATTACCTTTGTTTGCTTTTTAATTTCTCTCAAATTTCTCTTTTTTAATTATTTATTTATTCATGAGAGGTAGAGAGAGAGGAGGCAGAGGGAGCTCCACAGGGAGCCCAATGCAGACTTGACCCCAAAACCTTGGGATCATGACCTAAGCAGAAGGCAGACGCTTAACTGACTGAGCCACCAAGACATCTTCTGTGTTTGCTTTTGAAAATTTTACTTTAATGAAAATCTAAAGCTTATCGCAACTCTATAAGAGAGAGGTTTTTTTTTTAAGATTTTATTTATTTATTTGACAGAGAAATATCACAAGCAGATGGAGAGGCAGGCAGAGAAAGAGAGAGGGAAGCAGGCTCCCTGCTGAGCAGAGAGCCCGATACGGGACTCGATCCCAGGACCCTGAGATCATGACCTGAGCCGAAGGCAGCGGCTTAACCCACTGAGCCACCCAGGCGCCCCGAGAGAGATTTTTTAATAAAGTCTTTTTGTTCCAGGAAAACTGATTATCATTGCAACATGGGAATTGTGTCTGCTGTTATCCTACCTCCTAGATGTTTTTATTTGGCACCTACTTCCTTTCTGATGTCACACTAAAGAAGATTATATCTAGCAAATTTTTATTTCAATATAGGTTTATTTCTAAAGAAGAGTTCCCAGAATGAATGTAAAAGAAAACTGGAAAAAATGGTTCTCTCCAATTTGTGTACAACAAATAACTCTACCAGAAGTGGATTCAGCTGTGATGAATCTTTTGGAATTATTTTCTTGACAGCTACATCAAGAAGATTAGTATCTCCCGTATTCCTTTTCTAACTTCTTGAGGAAGCAATTCTGTCTTTGAAGATCAGGATAGTAGGGATGCATGGCTAGGAGATTTACGTTAAAATGTAAATATGGTAGGGTCTTATCTCTCCAGTCCTATTTATTTTTATGCCATGTTTGCCCTCTTTTCTCTCCTCTTCTCCCCTACTTAATGGGAGTGTCAAAATACAGAGAATGGACACTGTTTAGAGAGCTTCCAAGTTAGTAAACACATGGAGATCTGGGGGACAGTGGGGTGCCTGGTAAGTCATGGAAGCCCTTGCCCTCTACAGCTCTTCATCTGGCTGATTTGCATCCTTTATTATATCCTTTAGTATATTGGTAAATGTACAGCAAAGAAACAAAAACAAAACAACAAAAAGGAAACAAAGAAACAAAAAGTACACTGAGAATGACCTGTACTTTCTTCCAAACCTCACATGGTTCCACTGCTTATTCCTTAAATTATGTTTATTGCCCTTTCCAGGAAGTTTTTTTATCCCCAAATTGGTGCACCCTTTGTTCACTTTGTTTTTTTAATAAGATAATAATTGATTTATTCTCAAAATATCAGTGACATAAATTTTAGCATTATTTATTTACCCAGTTTGAAGAATAATAAAATTTATGTTGAAAAATAAAAGATCCAAGACTCCATGTCCCATCTTTGTTAAATAACTCAACATTATTTGGAGTAAGGAATTTATGTTGGCGTGAAAACTTCTCCAAATCTAAAAAGGTATCAGTGATGTTTGTGCTTAGAAACATTCTCCTTAATTGCTCCTCCACGATCTCTTTGTCCAGGGCTTTCTCTACATTGTCTTGCCTTCATATCGTGCATGCGACATTTTCAAAACAGAGACTATATATTTGCTATTTACAGCAAGAAAGACAAAGGCGTAATGATGCCAGATTATCAAACACTGTGTATCACAGGAAAAATTCCTGCTCAACTGCAGAAGGGAAATAAACTTTGGAAACCTAATGTGTACAATTAATCTACAATCTGAAAAGCAATTAATCCAGCAAGGTTGTAGCAAAGATGGCTACAAACCAGCGCAGATAGACATAAACATTGAGCAAATCAGGTGTAAGTTAAATAAAGAATGAAGATTCTTTTACTGAAAATGCAACAGATCCTCCCTTAAAAAGAGTAAAAAATTATTCCAAAGGTTGTCTCTGTATTAGGAAAATAACCAGGAAGAACATTATATTCTATTGTTAAAGAGAGTCTTCTTACATAAAATACTCTTGTTAAAATGGAGGATTTTATCAGCCAACCTATAAGGAAGAACATCATGGTAAAAACTATCTGTACGAACAGTGTTTTTAATATATATTGAAAGCAATTTTCATCCTCTAATATACAAAATTATTTTAAGAGTAAAGACTTCTGCGGTTCTTCAACTAAATTAAAGATTGTATAGAATTGGTAGTCATATATAAAAACCCAGGTTTTTTTTTTTTTAAAGATTTTATTTATTTGACAGAGAGAGATCACAAGTAGGCAGAGAGGCAGGCAGAGAGACCGATGTTGGGCTCGATCCCAGGATCCTGGGATCATGACCTGAACTGAAGGCAGAGGCTTTAACCCATTGAGCCATCCAGGAGGCCCAAACCCAGATTTTATAAAAATGAAAAAAATATATATTTACGTGGAAAAACATATCATCCAAAATGTCCTTTGATATCATTATTGGAATAGTTATGAATAGTAAGTTGAATGAATAGTTATGAATAGTTACTTTTTTTAAGTATCAGGGAGAAAAGTAGTACAATTGAGTTAAAATTTGTTCAGATTAATTTGGAAGATTAATATATATATTTATTATATGAGAACAATGTCATAAAATCCGATAGGGTTAACTCACAACAGATATTGATCTCGGTGCATACTTAACCGTTATAGAGAAATCTCTTCTAACCTCTTTTTGTTTTTTTGCTGTCAGTTACCATCAATCAGTTAAGCCTTTTAAAGCAAACCACAAGAGAATTCTTGGGTCACCTTTATTTTTTTGCTTTTCAAAAGAAGTATATAAAAAATGACATGTGCTTCTATTGAATGACTGAGTGTCCTGTATATTAAATATATCTTTTAAATATGCTAGACACTTTCACTGGCATGGCATACCTTACAGTTTGAGAAGGTATGTGAAACTAATTTTATTCTTTTTTCATTAGAAAGCTGACATCAGTGCCTCAGGGACTGAATCTGACATGAAAAAAATTTTCTGAAATTAGAAAAAATAAATCTGAGTGTCTGGAAATGAACACTCACCTTGATTAAAATAAAAAGAATACAACACCTTTCACTTTCAATCTTTCTTTACTAGAAAAACAGTTTTCATTTAGTGGTTTCAAACTCACCTGAGGAATGCATAAAAGACTATTTTGAATCAGTTCAACTAAGAGTTCCCAAGCATAATTTATAAAAGTACTAGATTCAGACTAAAATTGAAGAGCAGATGGTGGCAATAGAATAGCCAATTATTTTTAAAGGTGACTTTTAAAAATAATAGCATGCTTTTATTTTCATATAAAATAAAGCAGGATGAACACATTAATTCAATTTTAATACTCTTTAACTTATAAAATTAAAAAAAACCTTTATAGTATGTCTAACACAGAAGCATCATTTTTGAGCAAATATGCTAAAATCAAATGTTGATTGCTCAAAACGAAATGATGGCACAGGAAATGAAATAAAGTAACTCCATTGTGTCTATTTTAAAATTACACACATTTAATGTTTATTATTATTAATGGCATTAATCCCACATTATATTAATGACTACTAACTATAAATATAAACCTCACACCACCATTAATATTTTTCTTAATTCAGTGAGAAGAGTAATGAATCATTTATGCTCAATTACTCTTTTTTTTAAACAGCTTTATTAAGGAATAATTATAAGGTGTGATGAAAGGCCACATATATTTATGTATACAACTTGATGAGTTGAGACATATGCATACGCTTGTGATACCATGCTCTATTATTCTTAAGGACTCTATATACAAGCTATATATGAGTTTATGAGCATAAATTGAGCATTATAAATTTCTCTACATGTAACAAATAACCAAAACATGGAAATATCTTACATTGAAAGCAACCTACAAGTTTTTCCAATAGTCATTGAAAATCTAGAGCATTAGAATAATAATTTATCCCAAGGAAGTGAGATGTCTTCTATAGGTTTTGGCTTCCTCAATAGATATGCAATTTGATGGAACCAAATCTTTTTGGTTATCATGTATTTCTCTAAATTTACATTTAAAAAATAAAGTTTAAATGAATATATTTAGGATAAGAAGCTGGATAAAACTGCATACAAGAAAACTGACGATTGAGGAACGTTTATTTCTACCCTATGTTCATGACTTGACACATGTATTGCTACATGTGGTTATGAAACAAATGCAAAGCTTGGAACAAATTATATTTTGTTTTCCTGTTGGAATCAGGATAAAAATTAGATATGTTTAGTCATAGAGAAGTAAATAATGACATATTTCTTGTATACTTAAATATGTAACTGAAATAAATTCTTGCTATTTTCACATAGGATTTAAATAAGTAAAGACACTGCATATCCAATAAGCAGACAAGCTTTATTTTCAAAGTAAATATGATACACATACCACTAATGAAAAGCTGACCACCTGAATTTCATTAATGGATTAAACTAATAACTTTCTTTATATTTGAATGAAAGTAAGACTCATGGACTGTGCTTTTATATTCATGGGGTTGCTTAAAAACCCATACTGGATTTCCAGGGCTGGGTACTTGCCTCTGATCTGCAAATTTTCTCACTCTGAAGTCATCTGTGGATTTATCTTCTAAACTACAGTAGTCCCCAGGTTCCTGGGTTATCATGAGAATTAATTCAAGCAAATTATCTCCAAAAATGTTTTTGAGCTGAAGTCAATTTGAGAGCCCTCCAAGAAAGAGGTGGATAAAAGGAAGTGGCCCTCACCTGTCTGTGATATTACCATTAATGCATTAAATAGCACTGAAAATGACAGAGTGGGCAAATGATAAACAGGATCAAAATTAGTAGCTGGGAATCAAAACTTAGTTTCTATTTTGTTTTATAGTTAGCATAGATGGGAGAATTAAATATCCATGTCTACAGACATATAAAGCTATATGAATAGTCTTGTTATACTTTTCATAAGTGAATTTAACTTTATCAAACCTATATTTTAAAATGGCAATTAATGGTTTGATTCACATATAGTCAAATAGATAGTTAATAATAAAATGATGACTAATTTTCATACTTTTATAATTTCATATAAGTAATCACTGGTGAGTGTTTTTTTCTCAGAGTTCAATGTTTCTGACATAACTTTCCTGGTTGAAATGATAATCATATGCTTGTAATGCATTTGATTTGGGGTTTACTGAACTGTACTTCATAGTAACATTACTGCCTTTCTTTTACTTATGTTCAATCATATTTAGTCTATAATCAAATTTTTAAAACATACTACTATATAGCACTAACTGACTTGTTAGATAATCAAAATAATAGTAAAGTTTTACTTTGTGTGAAAAAATATTTGTTTAAATATCTAAACATGATATCACCAAGAACTTCATTTTAGAAACAATGGGAGTGAATCACAAAGAAATAAAATAATCCATAAATGCAGAAGGACATACTGTGAGAAAGATGAAACAAGAATTCAGATTTCTAAATTCCTTTTTCTTTTCTTTTTTTTTTTTAGATTTTATTTATTCATTTAAAAGAGACAGAGACAGAGAGCACAAGTGGGGGAGAGGCAGAGGGAAAGAGAGCCGACTCACTAGTGAGCTGGGAGCCCGATGCGGGACTATGATCTCCGGACCTGGAGATACAACCTGAGTCAAAGTCAGATGCTTACTGATCTGAGCCACTCAGGCGCCCCAGAGCTTTCTAAATTCTTTATATGCTATCTACCAAGTCTTATGTGCCAGAACAGTCACAAAGACACACCATCATCACACATTAGCTCTACGTATGATGTCGCTGCATTATGACTACTTACCGACATTATTTTAAAATGGGCATTTTCCTCCAGAGCACGCACTTATTTATTCTTTCCTCTTTTCCAAGCTTTAATATAAATTCCAGTTAATATACATACAGTGAAATATTTGTTTCAGGCAGAGTGAGTGCATATCTATAATTGATTTAAAACTGACTACTTCTGTTATTGTTTATTTAAGGTATAATCATTTATAAGCTGCATACACCCCAAAACTACATCCATCCAAAATTTTTAGATAGTTTGCTTATGGTTGTAAGTCAAAGATAGCTATTGAATGAATGAATTAGCAAGCGACAGTATGAGGAAAAGCAATATGAACCTCTACATGTCTTCTCCATTTGCATTTTGTCACTCTACACATTACAGCCTAAGTTCCACCAGTAATACACTTCTTCTTTTTCTTTGACATTAAAAAATAATGTCTATTTAGGGAGGAGTTTACACAGGTCACTAAGAACTTATGTTCCTTAATCTATATATTTTATCTGCTTTGGAAATGTTTTATACATGGATTTGTCTTTTAACTAGAGTATTTTGTTTGTATGTATCTCAAGTTTTTCTCTAATCAAATTCGAATTTGTAAATTGGAAATGGCCAGACTTCACTCTGGTGGCTGAGTAATATGTGTTTATACCACTTCTTTATCTGTTCATCAGTCAATGGACGTTTGGACTTTCTATAGTTTGGGTATTGTTGATAATGCTGCTATATACATCAGGGTTTGTGTGCCCCTTCAAATCAGTATTTTTGTATTCTCTGGGTAAATATCTAGTACCACAACTGCTGGATCACCTTAGATTGAGGGTGCTTCTATTTTTAACTCTTTGAGGACACTTCATACTGTTTTTCAGAGTGGCTGCTCCAATTTGCATTCCCACCACAGTGTAAGAGGATTCCCCTTTCTCTGTATCCTTGCCAACATCTGTTGTTTCCTGCATTGTTAATTTTGGCCATTCTGACTGGTGTGAGGTGGTATCTCATTGTGGTTTTGATTTGTATTACCCTGATGATGAGTGATATGGGAGTATCTTTTCATGTGTCTGTTGGCCATCTGTATATCTTCGTAAAAATATCTATTCATGTCTTCTCCCCATCTTAACTGGATTATCTATGTTTTGGGTGATGAGTTTAATAAGTTCTTTATAGATTTTGGATACTAACCCTTTATCAGACATGTCATTTGCAAATATCTTTACCCATTCCCAAGGTTGCCTTTTGGCTTGTTGATTGTTTTCTTCACTGCACAGAAGCCTTCGTCTTGATAAAGACCCAATAGTTCATTTTTGCTTTTGTTTCCCTTGCCATAGGAGATGTATCCAATAAGAAGCTGCTCCAGTGGATATCAAAGAGGTCGCTGCATGTTTTCTCCTCTAGAATTTTGATGAATTCCTGTCTCACATTTAGGTCTTTAACCCATTTTGAATTTATTTTTGTGTATGGCATAAGAAAGCAGTCCAGCTTCATTTTTCTGCATGTGGCTGTTCAATTTTCTTAACACCATTTGTTGACGAAACTTTTTCTTATTGGATATTCCTGATTTGTCAGAGATTAGTTGATCATATAATTTTGGGTCCATTTCTGGGTATTCTATTCTGTTCCATGATTGATGTGTCTGTTTTTGTGCTAGTACTATACTGTCTTGATGACTTCTGCTTTGTAATTCAGCTTAAAGTTCAGAATTGTAATGCCTCCAGCTTCACTTTTCTTTTTCAAAATCACTTTGTCTACTTAGGGTTTTGTGTTTCCATACACATTTTAGGATTATTTCTTTTAACTCTGAAAAATGCTTGTGTTATTTTGATAGGGATTACACTGAATATGTAGATTGCTTTTGGCAGTATAGACATTTTAACCATATTTGTTCTTCTAACCCATCAGCATGGGATGTTTTTCCATTTCTTAGTGTCCTCTTCAGTTTCTTTAATAAGCATTCTATAGTTTTCAGAGTGTAGATCTTATACCTCTTTGGTTAAATTTTTTTCCTACATATCGTCTGCTTTTTAGTGCAATTGTAAATGGGATTGATTCCTTGATTTTCTGCTGTTTCATTATTTGATTTATAGAAATGCAACATATTTCTGTACATTTTTTCTATATCCTATAATTTTACTGAATTCATGTATTATTACTTTTAGGAATTTTTTGGTGGAGTCTTTTGGTTTTCCTACATAGAGTATCATGTTGTTTGAAAATAGCGAAACTTTGACTTCTTTGCTGATTTGGATGCCTTTTATTTCTTTTTGTTATCTGATTGCTGATGCTAAGATGAGATGACATATTTATAAAACATATTTTACACTGGAAATAATGTTGATTCTGAAAATGTTGAGTAGATGGTATCATTTCAACTTAATGTGCATTATGTTAATGACTTAACATTAAGTATTTAATAATTGTATTATTTAGACACTCTTTCTTTTCTTTCTTTTTTCTTTTTTTTCCAAGTAATCTCCACACCCAGTGTGGGGCTGGAGCTCATGACTTCAAGATCAGAAGTCACATACTCCATTGATTAAGCTGGTCAGGTGCTCCAAAATATTTTAATTTTCAACACATAATACCCTTACTGATTTTCTTGTAGTTACACATTAAGAATCTTATCTATTATCCTGAAAAGATTTGTGTTCAACATCAATTGTTGAAAAAGTTATTTCAAAAAAACAATTTTATCACAAAATGGTCAAGGACATATATCAAACTCCAAATTATGGAAAAACTATTTTACAAAAAATGTAAAATTAGTTGGTAAAAATCATTAAAATCAAATCCGAGTAGCTGACCTCAAATAGTGTATAGTTTATTTTCTCTACTAACACTTTGAGCTTGCTATTTATACATATGTATACAAGAATATGGTACTTTATTTTAATTTGCCCCCTGGGTGGTCATAAAACAAAAACCAACAGAAAGGCATTTCATTATATTCAATTGAGCATCAAGTTCCCCACTGACTAATAACAATTCAAACTGAATCATATTCAACAGCAAGAATACTAATAAAACAAAATGTTTCAATCACTGATAACACACATTTATTTGTCAGTAAAATAATTTTAGAATATTTGACTTGTGGATTGTTTATGCTCTTGGTTCTAATATCGCTCTCTGGTAAGATAAAGATCATGTAAAATTACATTTTATTTATTACTGCATTTAATACAATTTGATAAGCTGTAAATAAAACTAAAATGCACATATTTGCATAAGTCTTACATCTAATACAATGTGTAAAATCCAGTGCAAATAATTGACATATCTAATTAATTTTAAGTAGACTTAATCAGTGTTTCCTTACATACACTTAGTTTTGAGTGGGAAAAACACCATTCCTTGTTCAATCAAACTACTGGTTTTTTATTTATTTAATTTATATGTACAACTTTTATTTTGGAATAATATTAGATTTATATGTTAAAAGCTCAGTAGACATCATTGATCATGCTTGGTTATTTTACTAATAATAGGTGTTTGGTGATTATATTTTGAATTTTTTAGAATACATTTAAATTTTTCCTTTGAATGATAGCAGAACAATGTTTCTGTCCTCATACCCTAAACCTGTGAATATGTTACTTTACATGACAAAATGGATTTTGCAGATGTGATTAAATCAAGGATCTTAAGATGGGAAAGTTACACTTTGAAGATGAAGAAGGGAGTTATAAGTCAAAAAATTCAGGTACCCTCCAAAGATTGGAAAAGGGAAAGAAATGAATTATTTCCTAGAGCTTCCTGAGAAAAATGCAGCCCTGATGATGCTTTTTAGATATATGAAGTTTATAATTCTAAGATAATAAATTTGTATTCATTCAAGGCACTAAGTTTGTGATCACTTGTTATAGCAGCAATAGAAAACTAATACAACATCTTCACTGATGGTGTCCTAGTTGAGTACGTTTGGAATTTTTGCCTCTTAAATTAACTACAAATCCTGTTGCCCCTGATTTTCTCTAAGATGAAAGTATTAATACTACCTTCCCTTCACTCCTTTCTCTGGTGTTCCTTTATGGTCTTGGTGTTAAATATTTCCACTAGGTCTTGTTGCCTACTTCTTGCCACATTAGGAATATTAATTATTTTCACACATATCTTTTTTTTTTTTTGGCCTTATAACCAGACTTAATTTTCTGTTTTTTTTTTTTGTTTTTTGTTTTTTGTTTTTTTTAAGGAAGATTTTCTAGTTTTCTTTCCCTCATTAAATTTTACTAATTATTTAAGATCCATCTCAGTAGTCTAAGCAATTTCTCTTTATGGGCATGGTAGCCTTCCTTTGGGGTCCACTGACTTTTTAGGTCCTGGTACAATGTCTGACTCACAGTAGATACATAATACATCCTTTTATTGTTTTAAAAAAATTTTACATTAAAAAGGTAACTTAAATTCAGTTAATTAGCCTATAAAGTATTATTAGTTTCAGAGGTAGAGGTCAGTGATTCATCGGTCTTACATAATATCCAGTGCTCATTACATCCTGTGCCCTTCTTAATGTTCATCATCCAGTAACCCCATTCTCTCCATTCTCCCCTTCAGCAACCTGCAGTTTGTTTCCTGTGATTAAGAGTTTCTTATGGTTTGTCTTCCTCTCTGATATGTTCTTGTTTTATTTTTTCCTCTCTCCCTCCAAAATCCTCTGTTTTTTTATTCCATATATGAGTGAAATCATATGATAATCGTCTTTCTCTGACTTATTTTCCTTAGCGTAATACTCTCTAGTTCCAATCATAGCCAATGGCAAGATTTCATTGTGGTTTTTTTTGGTGGCTGAGTAATATTCCACTGTGTGTATGTGCGTGTGTGTGTGTGTGTGTATAGACACACATATATATATACACATATAGATGAATATCTTCTTTATCCATTCATGTGGCAAGGGACATCTGAGATCTTTCCATAGTTTGGCTATTGTGGACATTGCTGCCATAAACATTGGAGTGCAGGTAGCCCTTTGGATTTTTGGATCATTATATTTGTATCTTTAAGGTAAATCGCTAGTAGTGCAATTGCTGGGTCCTAAGGTAGTTCTATTTTTAACATTTTGAGGAACCTCCATACTGTTTTCCAGAGTGGCTGAGGCAGCCTGCATTCCTATCAATAGTGTAAGAGGGTTCCCTTTTCTCCAACATTTGGTGTTTCCTGTCTTGTTACTCTTAGCCACTTTGGTGGTGAGGTGGTATCTCATTGTGGTTTTGATTTGTATTTCCCTGATGCCATGTGATGTGGAACATTTTTTCATGTGTCTGTTGGCCATTTGAATGTCTTCTTTGGAGAAATGTCTGTTCATGTCTTCTGCCCATTTCTTCATTGGATTATTTGTTCTTTGGGTGTTGAGTTCAATAAATTCTTTATAGATCTTGGATATTAACCCATTACCAGATATATCATTTGCAAATATCTTCTCCCATTCTGTTGGTTGTCTTTTGGTTTTGTCGACTCTTTTCTTTGCTGTGAAAAAGCTTTTTATCTTGGATGAAGCCCCAATAGTTCAGTTTTGCGTTTGTTTCCATTCCTTTTGAGACGTGTCTAGAAAGAAGTTGCTGTGGCCAAGGTTGAAGAGGTTGTTGCCTGTGTTCTCTCGGATTTTGATGGATTCCTGTCTTATATTTAGGGCTTTCATCCATTTTGAGTTTATCTTGGTGTATGGTGTAAGGAAATGGTCCAGTTTCATTCTTCTGCATGTGACTGTCCAATTTTCCCAGCAAAATTTTTTGAAGAGACTGTCTTTTTTCCATTAGGTATTCTTTCCTGCTTTATTGAAGATTAGTTGACCATAGAGTTGAAGATCCACTTCTGGGGTCTCTATTCCATTCCATCGATCCATGTGTCTGTTTTATGTGCCAGTACCATGCTATCTTGATGATTACAGCTTTGTAATACATCTTGAAGTCTGGAATTATGATGCCACCAGTTTTGGTTTTCTTTTTCAACATTGCTTTGGCTATTTGGGGTCTTTTATAGTTCTATACAAATTTTAGGATTATTTGTTCCAGCTCTTTGAAAAAAGTTGATGATATTTGACAGGAATTGCACTGAATGTATAGATTGCTGTAGGTAGTATAAACATTTAACAATATTTGTTCTTCCAATATATCAGCAGGGAGTGTTTTTCAATTTCTTTGTGTCTTCCTTAATTTCTTTCATGAGTGTGCCATGGTTTTCTGAGTACAGATCCTTTGCTTCTTTGTTTTTTTTTAAATGTGAATTAAAGTTCTTTTGAAGTTAAAAGATACTGAGAATTAGACATATATAAAATAGTAAGGAATGAAATTTTCTCTCTTTGTACAATAAATATATTTCTAAAAATGTTCTACTATAAATACTTTCAAGTATGCTGGCAGCTAATCAGAATAATAATGTGGACATATCTGTTCAAATACTATTTGACATGTTTGGAACACTTCATACACTTAGCTACCAACCATGTGTAGGATCAAAATTTTCTCCCTAAAAATAAGATAATATTTGCCATTTATTTCTCATTTTCTAAAGAGTGTATAGTGAAGTTTACTAGTGGCTACATGATGTCAATATCCCAATAGATTAAATAAGGAAGGAGATATCAGAATCCAGCTGTCTTCTAATTGTCAGTCATTAAGGAGATAAGAAAAAATATATAAAATGAGTCTACTTTCCTTATTATTTTAATTGGATTGTAAATTACGGTTATTTTTCTTAAAATTTTATTTTGTTAGCATGCAATGGGTTTAATACTGTAATTTTAAACTGAACAAATCGCTTTAAGTTTTCTCAGTTTTAATTTCTAATACAGTAAACACGAATCTATAGAATTCATCTAAATGAAAACACTTTTGGATTCTCAATAATTTTTAAGAATTCAAAGGACTCTTGAGACCAAAAAGTTTGAGAACTGCTGACATATGTCAAAGCATATATGCAACACCACTGGACCTCGTACTAGCTCTGCAGAAGAATCACCCAGGGAGCTGTTAAACAACAGTAATGTATAGGCTCCATCCACAAAACTTCTGTGAATCTTTGAAAATATTTATGTTCAATTATATACTTCTTGTTTGTATAAGCTAAATGTGCTCAGTGGTGCTTCTTGCTGCATAAACATAGTGAAAGTAGATAAAAATAAATTCAGTGTGTATATTCCATTTTATTCAAATCATGCCAAAAATGTTTGCAGACCTTTAGAAAATATAAAATGTAGGGTAGAAGGATTTGCAAGAAAAACTGAATGTTGAAGAGAATGCATAGTTTAAACCATGATGCTGAGCAAAAATAACAACAAAAGTGACAAGAAAGGTAGATGAAATAGAGAATCAATTCTGCATTCAGCACCTGAGGATAATTGAAATCACTGAGACTGAGTAATGACTTGACACAGTTTTTATGGGTAATGGTTGATAGATTGAATACATTTGAACAAGCTTGAGGATTTTCCCTCTGGTAATATCTGCAATGTCTCTAAAATGGAAAAATCCTGAAGTTGCATCATCCATATTGTTATCTGAAGACTCAGGCCACTTGAAAATAAAGTGTGGAATTCAGCTTTAAAGATTAAGTCTTATATGGAGAATTAAAACACTAACAAGTAGGAGATATAGTCAAAATAATTATATACTTTAAGTATTTATTATATTATATATATTATATATCATTTCTTACATTCAATGTATATCTATTAATGTCTATTAATATTTATTATATTATATATAATTTATCCAGTTATTAGTACCTACATATTAATTGCCTTTTTAGTACCCACTGGTAATATTTATATTTGAGATACACTCATATTCCTCTTCATAAAAGAGAATAAAATAGGCTTTTAAAATAATATTTTGCTAAAAATTATTCTTTGAATATCAAATAATATAGTGCCCCCTCAACTTGGCAAAGTTTAATTGCAGATGTCAATAAAAATAAAATAACTGTAAAACTTTTATATCTCTTATTATTTTACTAGATTAACTTCACACTGTGAAGAATATCTTAAAATCTAGTTATATCAGATACATGAAAAAATGTTCATCATCACTAGCCATCAGGGGGATTCAGATTAAAACCTCATTGAGATACCACCATATACCAGTTAAAATGGCCAAAATTAGCAAGACGGGAAACAACGTCTGTTGGAGAGGATGTGGAGAAAGCAGAACCCTCTTACACTGTTGATGGGAATGCAAATTGGTGCAGCCACTTTGGAGAACAGTGTGGAGATTCCTTAAGAAACTAAAAATAGAGCTTCCCTATGACCCTGCAATTGCACTACTGGGTATTTTCCCAAAGATACAGATGTAGTGAAAGGAAGGGCCATCTGTACCCCAATGTTCATAGCAGCAATGGCCATGGTCGCCAAACTGTGGAAAGAACCAAGATGCCCTTCAACGGACAAATGGATAATGAAGATGTGGTCCATATGCACTATGGAGTATTATGCCTCCATCAGAAAAGATGAATACCCAACTTTTGTATCAACATGGATGGGACTGGAAGAGATTATGCTGAGTGAAATAAGTCAAGCAGAGAGAGTCAATTGGTCATATGGTTTCACTTATTTGTGGAGCATAACAAATAGCATGGAGGACAAGGGGAGTTAGAGAGGAGAAGGGAGTTGAGGGAAATTGGAAGGGGAGATGAACCATGAGAGACTATGGACTCTGAAAAACAATCTGAGGGATTTGAAGGGGTGGTGGGTGGGAGGTTGGGGGAGCAAGGTGGTGGGTATTACGGAGGGCACATATTGCATGGAGCACTGGGTGTGGTGCATAAACAATGAATTCTGTTATGCTGAAAAGAAATTTAAAAAAAAATCTAGTTATGACTTTTTGTGCCTAGTTTACTATTCACCATCAATGTTAGCATTGTCAGTGCAAATTTATATTCAGATAACGCATATTTTTTTGTACAGGAATCATGAAAAAATCAACATGAGCAATTATTTAAATCACCAGGCTCACCTCTTCATAATAGGGGCACTTTCAATGCAGTTCATCTTTTTTAATAGTCATTTAAAAATTAAGATTATGTTAGACTCATAAAATTACAAAACTAGTATCAAGAGTTCCTGAAAACATTTTATAGAGCTTTCCTGTGTGTTAACATTTTACAGAACCATGAAACATTTATCAAATATAAGAAATCGGGGCGCCTGGGTGGCTCAGTGGGTTAAGCCTCTGCCTTCGGCTCAGGTCATGATCCCAGGGTCCTGGGATCGAGCCCCGCATCGGGCTCTCTGCTCAGCGGGGAGCCTGCTTCTTCCTCTCTCTCTGCCTGCCTCTCTGCCTGCTTGTGATCTTTCTCTGTCGAATAAATAAATGGAATCTTTAAAAAAATATATATAAGAAATCATTCTTAGTATAATACTATCAACTAAGATACAGAACTTATTTGGGTTCATCATGTTTCCTATTAACGTCTTTTTTTAAACCACTTTATTGAGGTATAATTGGCATGTGAAAAGATTCAACTGGATGACTTTAGGGAAAGTATACACCCACAAAACTATTTTCAGGGACATGGACATATTTATCGCTTCCCAAAGTTTCCCATTATTATTGCTGTTATTATTAGTTTGTATGTGATTAGAACATTTAAAGTAATGTCTACCCTTTTAGCAAATTTTATACAATTTGTATACAATTCAGCACTGTTAACACCAGACACTATGCTATATAGGAGATTTCCTTGAACTTCCCTGTCTTGCATAACTGAAACTTTGTAGCCTTTGACCATTGACTCCCCCACTCACACTTTCTCCCAGCTACTGGCAGCTACCATTCTATTCTCTACTTCTGTGAATTTACCTTAAATACCTCAGATAAGTGGAGTCATACAGTATTTGTCCTTTTGTGACTAGCTTATTTCACTTAGCATGATATCCTCCAGGAAGCCTAACAGCCACAATGAAACAAGTACTAAGAGCGAATTCTGTGCTTCCTGCTTTAAGTGACTTTTATCAGTTAGTTTTACTATCCTAGCATGTTACTGTGCTTCTTCTCATCAAAGAATCTGATTATTTCCTACCCTTCAGTTTGCTGATACTGTATTTAAACACCCATAGTTTTTTACCCGATCTTTTTTTCTAGCTTTGCTAGAAGAATCTTTAAAAAAAAAAAAAAAATCAGTTCATGTGAATTTCAGCCCAAAACTCTCCAATATCTTCCCAATTCAAAGTAAATACCAAGTCCTTTGAAAGGCCTGCTATCCTTTCTCATAGGATCTGATTCCTCTTTACTCTTACAAACTCACTACAACCTCATTTCTCTCTCCACTCTGGTCTCCCCGGCAGGCATCCCAAGTGTTCCAAAATACATTAGGCAAACTCTTGCTAGTGCATTTACAATTGTTATAACTTCTGTCTATAAATTTTTCCTCCCGTATAACCACATCGGGTATCAATTCTTTCTTTGGTCATTTGCCAAATGAAACTTTCTTCATGATTCTTAGAATATCTAAAATTGTATCCTCCATTACCTCTAATATTCAAAGCTTATTCCTGTTTGACTTATGTTTTATAATCATCCCCAAGTCATACATTATTTATTTATTATTTATTTTATATTTGTTTATTTATTTATTTTATTTATTTATTTAAAGATTTTATTTATTTATTTGACAGAGAGAGATCTCAAGTAAGCAGAGAGGTAGGCAGAGAGAGCGAGGGAAGCAGGCTCCCTGTTGAGCAGAGAACCTGATGCGGGGCTCAATCCCAGGACCCTGAGACCATGACCCGAGCCGAAGGCAGAGGCTTAACTCACTGAGCCACCCAGGCTCCCCAATTATCTTTATTTTTATGTGTATTCCCTAATAGAATATAAGCTTCATAAAGTAAATATTTTTGGTTTATTGGTTCCTTATGTTATGTGTGGCTCATAAAACAGTGATCCAGGATTATTTTTTAACTAGATTAATTAAAAATGCATTATAGTTATCACTTCATTATGAATTTAATTTTAAGACAAGAAATAATCTCTTGTATTTAGAGTAACAAAATACATTTTGAATATCATTAACTTTATTTTGAACTTTAGCTTATTATTTATTTGTAGACTAGAAAGTAAAGGGGTGCTTCCCTATGCCTTCAATTCCAAAACTAGTTTTTAAATTTACAACAAAACTCAAAAAAACACAATTTTTTTTGCCTTCCAAAAAAAGTTACTGTTTTCTCTCTAATTAATCCAGGTGTTTGGTTTAAGTGACTTTCATTAGATCACTCATGGGGTAATCTTCAAATTATCATCATCAAACTATTTTTTTTTAAGTCCCAAGGTTTTAAAATATTCCTTTACAAGCTAAAAGCATATTTGTGTTACTTGCTAAACTTTAAAATATATTTCTATCTTGTTAAAATATTTTAAAAGATATTCATTAACATACTTATGTTTAACATTTTGTAGAAAGAAGAATGCTCAGATAATAAATAAAAATGGGCTTTGTGGAGATGCCAAATATTAAAAGGAAACATTACTAAAGTGTCTCCACTCTAGCAGAGGGTTTGGCAAACTACTGTCCATGGACCAAATCCAGTCTTCCACCTGTTTTTTGTTAATAATATTTTACTGGAGCACAGCCTGAGTCGTTAGTTTTGCACTGTCTATGGATGCTTTTGTGTTTTAATAGTAGAGTTGAGTTATTGTAAAAGAGACATATGGTCTACAAAGCTGAAAGTATTGACCCTATCTGACACTTTGCAGACAAAGTTTGGCAAATGCTATGCTGGTAAAAGATGAGGGTTAAATTGTAAAAAATGAAAAGGAGTAAAACTCTATGACTACCATGAAATTCATGGAACATTATAGCTGGTGTTCATAAGCCATATTTGCAAATAGACTGAGCTCCTAAGGGAAATCAATATAGATAAACATTAAAACTGAGAGCTATCATGAATATTGGATTATATTATTTATCAGGAGTGTATCCAAATGTTGTCTCAATGTTGGGATAAACAAATGCAGTAAAAATGGATTGTAACAGATAAAAATGTAAAGAACTGTATCATGTTACATAGCCACTGTTTTGTGTCAATGTTTGCTATTTCTCAAGGAACATGAAGATATGCTACTTAAATATCCCTTCACTGGGCACCTAGGTGGCTCAGTGGGTTAAGCCTCTGCCTTCAGCTCAGGTCATGATCTCAGGGTCTTGGGATCAAGGCCCACATCTGGCTCTCTGCTCAGTGGGAAGCCTGCTTCCCCTCCTCTCTCTGCCTGCCTCTGCCTACTTGTAATCCTTCTGTCAAATAAATAAATAAATTTTTTTAAAAAAATCCCTTCACCAGCAGCCCCTAATTTTTTTAAAGATTTTTTTTTTTTTTTTTTTTTTTTACAAAGTAAACTAGTAGTTTACTAGTGCCTAATAAAGAATTTTATTGAACATTATTTTCATCCTCATTGTTTTGGCTATTCTACTTTATTTCATTTCTTTTCAGTGTTCCAGCATTCATTGTTTATGCACCACACCCAGTGCTCCATGAAATACTTGCCCTCCATAATACCCACCACCAGGCTCACCCAACCCCCACACCCCTCCCCTCTAAAACCCTCAGTTTCTCAGAGTCCACAGTCTCTCATGGTTTGTCTCCCCCTCTAATTTCCCCCAACTCACTTCTTCTTTCCATCTCCCAATGTCCTTGAGATTTTTTTTTAGCATCCAGACTTATCACATAAGAAAGAAAAATAACAGTCCTGGTAGTGTTTGTTCAAAGACGAGCAGTAGTTTTGATCACTTTTGGTCTATAAGAGTGGTAGAAAGAGGGAGAACTACAGAATGAAGCAAAACGACCAAAAAATTGGAATAATAATACAGTTGACTTCAGTAAAGTCTGTGCTATCTAAACCCTCCCCCTGAACATAAATAGAAGGGTGTGAACCACACAGACTGTGGAAATGGTACTTATGTATACTACTTACCTCTTTATACAAGTCACCGTAAAATGTAAGGTCCTAAGTCAATAATAATCTTTTATTAACTCATGAATCTACAACTTTGGTGGTTATTGGTGGAGAAAAGGACCTGCTCTACTCCACATAGCATCACCTGGAGTTATTCAGAGGACAATAGGGATACAGAGTTATTTGAAGTCTCACTCACCCACATGTCTGATGGTTTGGGGTTGGCTTTTGGCTGGGGCCTCACCAAAAGGCTTTCAGCAAGAACATCTCCCTGTAGCTGTTTGACTTCCTCACAGCATGATGATTTGGTTCCAAAAATGATCATTCTGAGAGAGAACCAGGAAAAGCTACATTGTCTTTTAGCCTCAATAATCATCACATTCAATCACTCTTGCCATAGTTCAATAGAAAGGTACACATCTTCTCCCATTTGGTAGTAGAGTGTCAAAGTTCTAAATAAGAACATAGAAAACTGGAAATGTTGTGACCATTTTTGAAATATAATTGAACACACTAAGAGTAAATAAAACATTATTTTAAGTGTTATATATGTCACAATTTGTATCCAAATCTTATTTACATAAGAAAAATTGAATATGCTTTTTACTATACTGCAGCTTATCAAAAATAATTTTTGAAGAAGAAGACAAAAAATATCTAAAAGTGTTCTAGGCATCAAATTAATTTCTTTTACCAAATTACAGTATTCAGTCACAAAATGGATGAAAAATAAAATGATGCAGAGAGCTTAGTTTTTGATTTTCCATACACCATAACAAATGAAGGGCTATGGTATGGAAGTTCTTCTATAGTTGGTGAGGATATAGTTCAGTATTAGCAGAATGACTAGTTCCACAAAGACGTTATCTTAGAAGCATTGGTCCATGCTTCCCTGGTCTTCAACCCCCAATGATGAGTTTCAAGATGCCAAAGATATTGTCGATTCAGAACCTGTGAGATGAGCTCTTTTGCATTTCATGAATGTTTCACATCTTTTAGTCCCTTCTGATGGCTGCTGGCTGCCCACCAGGGATATGCGTATCATACTCCTGAGTACTTAGGGAGAAGGTGGATGGTCAGGATTCGTTTGTACTAGCTCTCTACCAGGTCTGAAGTTGCTGAAGTTTATAGTTGTGCTAGAGCTATTTTTATACTATAAACACCACAAAACATTAAAACATAAATCGATTAAATATTTTTAAAATTCCTTCTCAATTCTAGACAAAAACCTCAGAAAAATGAAAGAATGGACACAGGAGATGTGATGAAGCAAGAAGCTGTTGATGCTTGCAATTTTCTATTTAAAACACCAACCACACAGTGACCCTATATACAAAAACAAGAAAGGATGGGGGTTGTACCTTGGAAATAAATTATAGTGCCTTTTTTTTTTTAACATGTTCTATTTGACTTGTAGCAAAGTCGGAAAATCAGTAAAGGGGTTGACCTCGCTACTAATACATGCATGGCATCTGATGCTCCAGGGATGTGGGAGATCACCCTGGTATGTGCTCACATCACCAGCTCCTCAATTCCATTAAGAAAGACTATGCCTCTCTTTTTCCTGACACCCTGGTTAATATTACCAAAATCTAGTCATGAAAAACTGATTTTGATCAACATCATAATTTACCATATGTCACCGGAGTCAAAATGGAATATTTTCCCAAGGAAACCAGTAACATCATGAAGAATTTAAAAATCAATGAAGTATTAGAAGAGAAACATCACACTGTTGATAGTCTGTGATGTACACGTTAGGGTAGAAAGGAGTGAAGCAGGTGTTGAATTTTATGAGGATATGGAAGCAGAATATCTGCTTTTGAAGCCAGTTTATTCTATTTACAATGCATAGTCTGTAACTCATTATTATGCTCAGCAATACATGATACACAGATTTGAGGAAGGGCGGTCTTTGCCCTGATATGCTAAATTAAAAAAAATTAGTATTGAAAATAAAATATTTCTCTGAAAGCAGAGTTTTTGAATACTGTCAACCATAGTGTTTTTTTCTGGAGACACAGAGGATATTTCTAGGTATGAACGTGAATTAAATATACACTGAATTGTAAATAGTTGAAATAACATAAAAGGTTGCCAGTTAAAGGAGGGAAATAATATGACTAATGTGCTTTTGCTTGAATGATTTTTTACAGCTGAATTATAAGTATGATAAAATGGACATATTGACAGAATATTAACTCCATTGTGCTGGAGGCAGGACATATTAAAATATTTGTTCTACTTACTTTTCAATGTCATGCTCATATCCTTTATAACTAAAAGGATATTTATGTATTTGTTGGAAGTTTTGTTTATCTAGGTATATGAATTGCTAATTTTGATAGATAAGGAACTGAGGACTGATTCAATTGTGCAAATATTCAGAATTTTTATTAGAGTGCCAAGTATAATAAACTATATGTCTACATTTTTTTTTATCTGTTTCTGAGGAGGAGATGATTTAAAAAAATGGACTGTCACTAAACATTTCAGTTTATCTCCATGGATCTCAATGAAATCAAATCATGTAATAAAGGCTGAAACTTCATCTAGCAGCATAATATGCTCCTGTCACCCTTTATTAACATGACAAGGTTTAAGCCATAATTCATGTATGCAGGTTTGTTTCTCATTATTCATAGGTACTCTTTTGTCCTTAAGATTTCTAACTCAGAAATGATATTCAAATTTAGGATATTCTGTAAATCGCTGACAATTACACCAAAAGTATAATTTGTTTGCTGTTGAATAATTTATATCTATAGGAAAAGACCTTCCATTTCTTCTAAATGCTGATTTTTTGGGATGCATTCTATATACATATATATATATCTCATATATAACATAGTCCATATATGTGTTGTACAACACATATATGTTCTTCCCTTGAGGAAGGACCGCCCTTCCTCAAATCTGTGTATCATGTATTGCTGAGCATAAAAAATGCCACTACTTTAACATTTATTTTACTTTAGAAAAATGTATATTAAAAATATAAACTTATTTAGAATAATGACAATATTTATCTTTTACATATTACATTTTAGATTTTCCTAAGAACATTCAAGATAGTTAAACTCTTAGTTTGAACTACTTGGGGCTAGTAGCCATATTCCCATGAAAAAATTCAATGAATCAATGTGACATAAATGAAATAAAGCTGTTGTTTTTATTAAGATAATATAAAACTATAAAGCAATCTGAAAGAAGATTGACTTATTGATCATAAAATTCTTAGAAAAAATAAGCATATCAATGAAAACCTTTTAAAAAGAAGCATACTGAAGTGTGACCAGTTTGGCCTAATATTAAAATATATTTTAAAGCCTCAGATTTTAAAAACATGTATTACTACAAGACTAAATTGATGAACAATGAAATAAAATAGGAAGTCCAGAAAATGACTTAAATGCATTTGGAAAGTTACTCTATGACAAAATATCACCTCTAATCAGTGGTCAGCTATGTAGAAAATTCTGAAGATTTTATAAAAATTCTATTAGAAATAAGAAGTGAGATTAGTAATACTGTGGGCTACAAAATTAATATAATATTTATAAAAACTTATGAAAAAAAGCTTTTCTTTCCATCTTCGTTTCTCATTTTTATATCCTGTAGTCATGTTTCTCATCTAATTTCACTGGCTGGGCTCTCCAATACAACATTGGATAAAAGCAATGAGAGGACATATCCTTGTTTTGTTCCTAAGTGCAAAAGAATTCATTCACTTTTTAGTATTAAATATAATCTTAGCTTTGGTACTTTTTTCTCATAAATGTACTTAATCATGTTAAGGAAGCTCTCTTCTCTTTCTAATATATTAATAACTGAGTTTCACCTTTAACACGATTTTTCTGCATTATTGAGATACTAGAAATTTTTTAAAAGTTCCTTTATGTTGTGAATTACAATTAATTATTGAATATTAAATCCTGTATTGCTTGAATGAAAAGCACTTGGTCACAATATATTTTAGTCATTACATTTTACTACATTTAGTATCACCTGCATAATTGATGAGACCGAGTGCAAAATGAAAACATTCAACCCCTTGTTCAAAAAGGAAGGAAAAGAAAAGGAAAGCAGGAAAAGCATGCTTTTAAAATGTTCGAAATGATACAGCTTTTCTTTTTTTTTTCTGTATCTTTGTCAATATACTTAGCATTATGTTCTTTCTTTGATTTTTGATGTTCTACATGATGAAAAATTAATAATTTAAATTATTAGAATGACATTTATCATCATACTGTGTAATACCAGTTTTAAATGCAGAGACACGAACCCTTAACTCTTATGCACAACCATCAAAATTGCACACTTCATATTTTGTGGCTCTTATATGTATGCGCATTTCATTGTTTTTAATTTTTTAAATATTGTGTTTATTTGAGAGGGAGACCGAGCAGTGGGGGAGGGGCAGAAGGAATGACATAAAGAGAGGGAAGCAGACTCCAAGCTGAGCAGGAAGCCTGTGGTGCTGGACCCCAGAACACAGGGATCATGACCTGAGCTGAAGGCAGACACTTACTGAGCCATCCATGCTCCCCAATGCATTTCATTCTTTTTTTTTTTCTTTAAGATTTTACTTATTTATTTGACAGAGATCACAAGTAGGCAGAGAGGCAGGCAGAGAGAGGAAGGGAAGCAGGCTCCCCCCTGAGCAGAGAACTTGATGTGGGGCTCGATCCCAGGACCCTGGGATCATGACCTGAGCCTAAGGCACAGGCTTTAACCCACTGAGCCACCCAGGTGCCCTTTGCATTTCATTCTTAACAGGGGGGAAAAAAAAAAAAAAAAAGAAAGCACTGCAAGCACTGCAGAAACCTAACTCAACTATTGCTGTTTTACTTATGCGTAGTACATACGAAGGGAAACTCTCTATCTTTGGCTTACTGGTGAGTATGAATGCATCAAAAGGAAAATGAAACAAAAATATGGGTTATTCCATTTCCCCTTTTATTTCTATGTCATAAGTAGTTGGTTAGTACTGAAAAGTTCATTTGGAAAGCACAGCCTCTTAGGATGATCAGTGACCTGGCTTGTTCTGTCATAGCTCTTGATGAAATGAGCACAGAATCCTTATTGCCTCCGAAGCTGCTGGTTCAGCAAAATTCAAAGTGAACACAAGGTGAACTACCATAACATAACAAGCTTACCTCAAATTCTCCAGACTCTCACTGAACTACCCTGCATTTCAGATTCATCAGAATCTGTTGCTTACTGGATATACAAAGGAGGCATCCACAAACTGGGAAATGCATATTGTTTGTATCTCCTCTGCTCACATGCAAGCCCAGTGGTCACGTCAGACTTTGCCTGTAAAACAGTTTAAAAATAAAATTATTAAGAATTTCAAGATGGTGATATCGGGGCATTAAGGGCACCATAAATACTGGGTTCTGTGCATCTGCACAATTCACAGGCCCATGAAGTTGGTCCTGTTATATATGTGATAGACATGTTCATATTTTGCAAATCAAAACTCTGTTAAAAAGAGAAAGCAAACATATGCGTTGTCCCCTCTATTTAAAAATTAAATATATATAAACACATCTTATTCTAGTTATTTTCTTCAATCATACACTTTGCTTTTTATACATTTTACATTGACTTTTCTTGTTTGAACATCAGTAGGGAATCAATCTTTCACAAAACTAATGAGGTGCAGTAATATTATTATTGTTCTTACTGTTTATATCATTGTTACAACTACTGCTATTTCCAAAAATTGGATAGTGGAGTCACTTAAACTATCTATATTTTTTATGGCATCCATGTTTTCTAATAACAACAAGGTTACCAGATCCAACCCGACATTTTCCTTGCTCCCCGGGGACATGGAAGATCAGTGACATTTAGGGTGTAACTTTAGGGAACAGTAGTATGAGAGAAATAATAAAAATGCTAGAGATGAGCATGAGAGTTCCAAGAGTCCTCTGATATTCTTCAGCCATGAATGATGTGCAGTGATGTGGAAATGCCTTATGAAAGATGTAGACTCATTGATTAGACCAGTCTACTTTTTTCTCAGAGAATATGTTTCATCTATCACCAAAATGTTCTATAATAATGACGGATAAATTTGCAAAAATCCTAGACAATACAGATTATTTTTTTTTAATTTTCCTCAGATTTACTGAAAGATGTGTCATATTTCTTATTTCTTTACCTCTTTTTACTACCACTCCTGAAGTATAAAATAACTAGTTTTGTATTTTAGCCACATATAATTTTTATTTTTGTGTAATATATTATCTTCAATTTTTGATAAGACATTTGTCTTCTGTTTTGATCTGAATTTATAAGTAGAATCTTTAAATTTAAATAGTTTTGGTCACCCTATTTAGATGAAAGGCAAAGTTACAAAAACAAAACATTTAATGCCAGATTGACTAGAAACCAAGCTCTTAAAATTCTATACTCCTATGAAGGAATTAATCCTTTGATGAGCATACAGAGATAGAGCAGGATTGGCTGCCTGAGTCCTGACATAAAGACAAGTTTAACTTAGGGTCTACAACATGTACCAAGGAAGCAGGCACATTTGCTACTTTTTGCTTTCCTGAGAGAGATCCTAAACGCATTGCTCCATCTATAACTCCTGTCAAGGTGTAGAATTTTCTGGTCAGCAGCCCTAAGACTCATCTTACTTAGGAGTTGTTCATGTTATCTTACTGTGGCTATGATGTGGAAGTCAGCCAAAAACAGGGTAATAAAAAGGAAAGAGGCAATTATCTAAAGAATGAAAGTAACAATATGCACTTGTGACAAGAGGGAAGAAAATGACTGGATGCTTGTCTCAAATAAAGAGATAACATTATGAGTTTAAGGAAAGAGGCGGTAATGTATTGCTTTATACCTTATATATATGCACCATAAAGAGAAAATAGTGTGATACTAGGGAATGAGAGAACGGGAATTTGTAGGGAATCCGCTTTGGGCATTTTAAGTAAGCCTCTTTAAAATGATACACATCTTCTACAAGGACAAGCTTTGCATACCAGATAAATATTAGAGAACAGAAGATTTAATTCCCTAGTAACATCACAATCCTGGGATAATGCCTCTCTGAATTCCCTTATTTACATAATTAGGAGGAACAATCTTTTCCAGGTGAACTGTGATGTAGATATATAGGTGAGGTTGGCATTTTAATTAGTCCTTATTGGTAAGCATCTCTCTTAATCTTGTTGGTTAAAGGCATTTTGTTGTTGTTGTTTTCCTTTACGGGAACTAATTTGTGGGGAAATTCTTAGATACTCTATAAATACGTGCTTCCCATTGAGGTAGACAGTATATTTTGCAAAGACTGATACAGTGTGTCTCTGGCCCCATGGGCTCTTCTACAGTGTTCCCTGGCTAGGCTTTCATCCATAGGTGAATCTAAAAGCTCCCCCTGGATCTGTTTAGGCTTGGAACTAACTGCTTTGACTGGGAGACTGGCGGTGATGACCCTGTGACTTCCAAATTAAAGATGATCTTTAACCTTTCTATGTTTTACTGGAACATGCTCACTTAGAGTGCTGAGCTCCAATTTAAGAAGTCTAATTTCCTGAAGCCACTTTTCTGTGAGGAGTTGAAACAGTGCAAAGAGACTATAGGTGGTGTCTTTGCTTCTAGGAACTTCGTCTAATAGTGATGGCATCTCATTGTGGTGTTAATTATCATGTTCAGTGATATTGAGTATCTTTTCATATGCTTATTTGTCATCTGTACCTCTTTTTTGCCACATCATCTACGTAAATCTGCCCTTATTAGTAAGTACCGAGAGCTCTTTATGTATTCGGAGTATAACTGCATTATCAAATATAGGAACTGCAAATATCTTTCCCAGTTTTATATTGTTACTTCATTCTCTTAGCAGTCTTTTTCAAAAAGTAGACACTCAATTTTGACGAAGTCCAATGTGTAAGTTCTATTTACTTTTATGGGATGGGCTTCTGTTACTGTAACTAAAAAAAATCTTTTGCCAATCTAGGATTACAAATATATATTTTTTAGGTTTACTTTTATTTATTTTATTTTTTAGATTTACTTTTAGAAGTTGCAATTATATACTTTTAGAAGTATATAGTTGTTTAGGACCATGATCCACTGTCAGCTAATTTTTACATATAATGCAACATATGGAGCAAAATTCCATGTTGTTCCAGTGTCATATCTTAAGATTGTATGTATACTCTTTCCACTGAATTGCCTTTGCAGCTTTGTTGAAAATAAGCAAGTTGGTCTGTTTCTGGACTCACCTGATCTGCTGGGTGATGTATCTAAGTCAATGACAGACACTATCTTGAGTACAGCAGTCCTTTAGTAACCCCTCAAGGAAGGAAGAGTAATTCCTCCTACTTCCTTCTCAAAACAGTATTGGTAACTCTAGTGACTTTGCATTTAAATGGTTTTTAGAGTCACATTTTCAATTTCTACAACATACCTGGTATTTGGATTTTTTTTTTTTTTTTAATTTTTTTATTTTTTATAAACATATATTTTTATCCCCAGGGGTACAGGTCTGTGAATCACCAGGTTTACACACTTCACAGCACTCACCAAAGCACATACCCTCCCCAATGTCCATAATCCCACCCCCTTCTCCCAAACCCCCTCCCCCCGGCAACCCTCAGTTTGTTTTGTGAGATTAAGAGTCACTTATGGTTTGTCTCCCTCCCAATCCCATCTTGTTTCATTTATTCTTCTTCTACCCACTTAAGCCTCCATGTTGCATCACCACTTCCTCATATCAGGGAGATCATATGATAGTTGTCTTTCTCTGCTTGACTTATTTCGCTAAGCATGATACGCTCTAGTTCCATCCATGTTGTCGCAAATGGCAAGATTTCATTTCTTTTGATGGCTGCATAGTATTCCATTGTGTATATGTTTTAAATTTTGTTTGGAAAAAAAAGAAAAAATAAATTTTGTTTATTTTAAATCTATAGGTGGTTTCAAAAAAACTGGTATCTTAAATTATTGATTTTTCCAAAAATAATCATGGTATAACTATTTATCTAGGTCACACCTAGATACACATGGGAAATAGGAAAGTCATGTTTAGACATATTTAATATAAGATAAAATTTCATGTGGCATACATGGTAATTTAATTTGTAATTATAAATAAATAATGGTGTAAGTTATATCCAGTTATTTTTCTATGAAATTCTATTTTAGGTTTAACAGACTTGAATATTTTGTTCTTTCTTTTCATTTTTATTTTATATATCTTAAAATTATTATTTTTAAAGATTTTATTTATTTATTTGATAGAAAGAGAGAGAGATCACAAGTAGTCAGAGAGGCAGGCACAGAAAGAGGGGGAAGCAGGCTTCCTGCTGAGCAGAGAGCCCAATGCGGGGATCCATGCAAGGACCCTGAAATCATGACCTGAGCCGAAGGCAGAGGCTTAATCCACTGAGCCACCCAGGTGCCCCAATAAAAAATATTCTTAATCTTGGTAGTGTACTTGGTTATATTGAATATTTGTTCACATGGTCTATTCTTAAAGAGATCAAGGAAAACTCATTGACATCTCATGGTACTTTTATTGCCTCAAGGAAACAATTAAATTATAATTTCAATTCAAAATGCACCCTCATGAATAATCTATTTTCCAAATCTTCATTTTGTATTTGGGTCTACTGCCTTACTGCACTGCTATAGCCTCAGTAAAAAATACGGTTTACTATCCTTTAAAATGTAGACAAAGACAAGAAAGGAAAGGATAGATAAAGAAAAAGAAAACAAATCTCTTCCTTTGTTCTATTCCATTGTTTTGAGATGTAATTGAAATATAGCATTGTGTACGTTTTAAAATTTATTTAAATATTTTATTTATTTATTTGAGAGAGAGAGAATGAGAGAGAGAGAGCATAAGAAGGGGGAGGGTCAGAAGGGGAAGCAGACTCCTGATGAGCAAGGAGCCTGATGCAGGACTTGATTCCAGGACTCCAGGATCATGACTTGAGCAGAAGACAGTCGCTTAACCAACTGAGCCACCCAGGCGCCCAGCATTATGTAAGTTTAATTTATACAATACATTAATTTGATCCACTTATATACACTATGATTACCATCATAGTGTTAGCATTGTTCAGTTTTTTAAAGATTAAACATATATAGTGGATAGTGGATATCATAAAGTATTTGTCTTACATTGCTTAGCATAATGCCCTCAGGTTGCATTCATGTTGTCACAATGGCTGGATTTGGAAATTTGGGAATGGTTTTTCCCATGGTTGAATGATATTTCGTTGTATACTTCTACCACATTTTCTTCAACCAATCCTCCACTGATGGACCCTTACACTGTTTCCATAGCTTGGCTATTGTGAATAATGCTACAGTGCACACAATAGTGTAGGTATCTCTTTGAATTAAGTATTTTGTTTCCTTTGGATATATACCAAAGTAGGATTGGTTTTAATTTAATTTCTTGAGGAACCTCTATAATGTGTTCCATAGTGGTTTATTAATTTACATTCCCACTAACAGTGTACAAGGGCTTTCTTTTCTCTACATCATTCTCTTTTGTTTTTTGATGACAGCCATTCCAGCAGGTGTGAAGTGATATCTCATTGTGGTTTTGACTTGCATTTCCCTGATGATTAGTGATTTGAACACTTGTTCATGTACATTCTGGCCATTTGTATGTCTTCTTTAGAAAACAAAATGTCTATTTAAACCATCTGTCCATTAAGAATTTGCCTGTTTTTCTGACAAATTTTCCACAAAAGTTTTTTTTGTTTGTTTGTTGTTTGTTTGTTTTTCAGAGAGAGCAAGAGAAGTGGGGGTGGGGAGGGGCAGAAGGAGAGGGAGAGAAAGAATCTTAAACAGGCTCCATGCCCAGCAGGGAGCCCGACATGGGGGTCGATCTCAGACTCCAAGATCCTGGGATGCTTAACTGACTGAGCCACCCCCGTGCTCCACAAAGGATTTTTTATTCTTGCATTTGAGTATCAAGATTAGGGAATCAAAATTTGTTTCTTCTTTGAATGCCAGGAAAAGCAGGTAATTTTCTTCAATTACCTGTTTCTATAATTATCTAATTGTTTCACTCAAAGTTAATGTAGTCTTAATTTGTTTAAATTTTATGGTTTATGTTTTACCATAAATTTTATCCAATTATGCTTTAAAATCAGTCTAAGTTCTTTGCTATCAATCTCAGTCCTTAATACTTCTTGATTATATCTTTCAGAGTTTTTTATGTTTATTTAGTCTGCATTTTAGTTTTAAAATCATATTTATTACCCATTTTGACATTAATAACTTTATAAAGTATTGAGCAGATTAATAATTCACTACGGTATGTCTTTTAACTAATTTGTATTAAATTACTTCTGATATACATATGACATGAAAATTATCTTCCTCTCTGATTGCAAATACAGATTATCTGCTAAGGTTTATCTACTATTTAACAATTTCTTACAGATTTTTTTCAGAAAATTTTCATTTACATGCAAATATATATATATAATGTATAATGTACTATACATATGCAAGTATATACTTATAAACAAATGACATAATCTATTATATTTTGTACTTGCTAATCTTGTCTCACCACTAACAATTTCTGAATATCATAGATATCCAATTTATTTTGTATACAAAATAATATTCCATTTAAAATATATTAAAATAAATAAAGTTCCCATTCTGAGAAAGAATTAAGTTATCTACCTTGCTTATGAGGAAAAAATAATACTGTTTTGAAATTTCATGTAGACACATTTGAGTTATTTCTATAGGATTAAATTCACAAAAATTGAATTGCTACATCAAAGTCTATATTTTTTTAAATGTAATTAGGTGCTCAGTAATATAGTTCATTTGACTTACCCAAGAATTAAGGATGTCAGGTTGTCCCAACCATTATGTATTTTCTGTATTGCAATGAGAAGCCAAATATTTTAAGCTATCAGTTTTTCAAAGGTAGTCTAAGAAACGAAACAAAACAAAACAATTACAGAATGTTAAATGGGATTCTTCTGGGTTTGGTGTTTCAGCTGAGAACACACAGTTGGAAAAAGCATGTGTCTTTTATCCCCAGCTTTATTATGAGTAACTAAATTGATAAACTGTTTAGTTGATTGGTATCTCCAAAGTGATTTTACCATCCTTAAATCATTATTAAACCTGTTATAAAGTAGGTGAGAAGTCAATAAAAAAGATAGTTGAGTTTTGAAGATCCTTGTCATAGACTGGCACTGTGAGGAAGGTGGAGTTTCCTCTCCACAACTACAAGCCCAGTGAAGAGGGCATCAAGTGACCGCTGACTTTGGAGGATATCATCTCTGAAATTTTCAACTGACAAGTTCCAAAAGTAAGTGGTGGTCTGGAGCTGACAGAGCATAAGAGAGAGGGAGAGAAAGAGAGAGAGATTTAGACCTGTCCTTCCATGGTTTTCAGCATAAGGATGCTAGAGTTTTCTCAATGCCCAAGTAAATCTTTGGAGATACATTGCTGTTTTAAACTTTAAAGGTAATTTACCACAATGGCTTGTCTAGAGGTTCAAGATCACTGCCCGGAAAAGGTTTCTGAGGAATAAACTGCTAGAACACAGGGGTAAAATTGTACTGCTGAGAGGAATGGCCATCTAGATAAGACATATCCTGCTGTGAATATTGGCCATTGGGTAGGCCCAAGGGTTTGAAATAACCAAGGCCAGCAAAGGGTTTCCCAGGTGCTAAGAATGGCCAATAACCTCTGTACCGACAGATGAAAGATTACTCCAGACTTTGCTGTGAAAGAGCAGAGAAGACAAGGCGGTGAACCCTCAGATATGAAGACCCTTTTTTCTTCATTGCTCCCACTTTTATTGGCCTTCCAGGATAATCATGAAACTTTATCACTGTTTCTTAAGCACGTGATGTGTGACAAGGGGGTCTCACTGGAACTGGGAGGAGCTATTTACAGGAAAGATACTATACGCTAATCCGCATGTTCTAAGAGTTCTCTAAACATAGCCTAGGGGAAAATGCATACACCTCTTAGATCACTGGTGATGGCCCTTTAGGCTAAGACACCTGGGTGACTCAGTTGGTTAAGTGTCTGACTTCAGCTGAGGTTGTGATCAGTGCTGGGATCGAGTCCTACACAGGGCTCCCTGCTCAGGGGAGAGTCTGCTTTTCTCTCTCCCTCTGCTTGTGCTCTCTCTCTCTCTCTCTCTCTCTGTCAAATAAATAAATAAAATCTTTGGAAAAAAAAAAAAAAAAGAAGAAGGGAAGCTTCGGGAAAGGCCAGTCCTGGCAGCATTCCTATGGCAGAGTGGTCACACTGGTCTCAGCCTTCCAAAGGCCTGCGCCCTTCTGCGAAAGTTTCCCTGCCCCCAGCAGCCTCTGTGTTACGTTTTAGCAAGTCAGATATTATGGATGATTTCATGCTCTACATTAACCCCAACACCCAGGCGACAGAAACAGCTTTAGTTTTCTTGAAGCCACATTTAAAGTAAATAAGCTGTACATTTATTTCCCCCTCTTTTCTTCTAAAATATATTTTTCCTTGCTGCAACACAAGAGGGGCTCTAAAAGGAACTACTGAGTTCAGGACAGTGTGGAATCTCAGAGATAAAAGAAAGCAACTATGATCTCTTCCTTCTCTACTATAGTCTTCTAATTTATAATGAGAATCGGTTTTTGAACCACTAAGAGACAATATTTGAAAAAAGTGTAACTAGTTTATCCTTATAGCATTCTTGTTTAGTTTTAATGTATGTTCTCAAATGTAATTAATGTATTGCTATAGGAAATATAAATTTTGCTCTCCCACTATAAAAAATTAAAAAAAAAACATTTATGATATGCTTTGGTCTGTTTCAAGTACTTTATGTTTTGTGATCAATGAAGAAAGTGTGGCCCCAGCTGCCATTTTCCCTTCTCTGACAAGCCACAGTCAATGACAGATTGTTATGGAGTATAAAGGCCTGGACATTTCAGCTCAACTAGAGAAAACTTTGAAAGTCTATTCTTGTTCCAAAGTTTCCCCAAATGATCAGTTGAGGTTGTTACCAGGCCTGAATAGCAGCTGAACTTCTCCCTTTGGTGCAGTTTTACTTTCTCCCCCTTTGGTGCAGTTTTACTTCCTTCCACAGGTGTTGATCCTAAGAGTACTTAAAACATCACACTAGCTAAATTTTATCCCAAAGTCTGCCACTAGAAACATCCAACCAGGAATACAGGTTGTAATTTGCTTGGTATTAAAACAACTCTCTGATTGGGGAATTATTTATATTCTCATTTTAAGATAATGAAATATAGAAATGTATACATTTTTAAACAAATAAGTAAACATACCTATAGTGAATGATTCAAAAAAAAAAAAAACTAAAACAAACAAACAAAAAAAAAAAAACTAAAGATTCTTATTACTCTAGAGAGCAAAACTAGTATGGACAATAGCACATTTAAACATATTTACCAGTCAAATCCACAGAATATGGAATAAGCAACATTGTTTTGTCATATAATAAGACTTCTTATTTTCCTTTCTGATCACTTCTGCAAAACCAAACATCGGTCATGTTCAAACATCACACCTTGACCATTTTTTAAGACTTTAGATCTATCTGCCTTTTGATTTTGTGTGTCTTCATAAGACCAAGGTCTTACTTCCCAGCTTTCAAGTATTTTCCCTAGTTCATACCCTATTCCCTCTTACTTAAGTATCATCTAGTATGTTTAAATACCTATATTTTTCAAGATAAGGTATTATCCTGGAGTGACAATGAAATCAAGAAATCCTATTAATATAGCATAGAAAAGGATTATTTGTCGATTTGGAAATGTCTCTTGCCATCTGGGGATTCTTTATAGACTCATGGATCTAGTCCATGCCCATTGTACAGCACCATAATTTCAAAATGTGGCTTCCAACTCGTATTAGTATGGAAACAGAAAGTGAAGTATTATTCAGCCCAGGAGTCAAGCATGTCATTTCTGCTTAAAGTTCTGTAGGAAGAACTAGGCTCTACCTAAGTGCAAGAGGCCTGGGAAATTACCTCCTGTGCTTCCTATAAGGAGAGGTGCACCAGGTACTGAAGAGCACTGGCCACATTCATAATCTCAACCTAGACCAATTCTATGAGTAACGTGGCCACCTACCATGACTCTGTATTTGGAGTCCTCCAGTCACTTTCCAGCCAATAAAAGAATGGAATATGATTACATCAGTCCAAATTCTCCAACTCACTCTAAAGAAAATACCATTTTGAAACGAAACTATGGATCCAGAACACTCACTATTCTGACTTACTTGTGATCCTAGGTATGTTTGGTAATATTAAAAAATTATTAGCTCATGTTCAAATAGTTGAAAAGGATTAGCTTTTTAAAAGTGTTATTGACCTTTGAAGGGGCCTTACAAAACACCTTTCCATATTGCTTACCTTCTAATAATCTTTGGAAAATTTCACACTGTCATAGAACCAAATAGTATTTTGAATATAGTGAGTTCACAATAGCTACTGATTTAAGGATTAAATATTACATTGTATCTTGAAATTACAGTTAAAATTGAAGAACATATATTCCCTTTCCCAGAGATTGGTTAGCTTTTCAATCTTTTATTATTGTAATTGTGCATTTCAACAATTAGAAATAGTTACCATTGAAAAACTAAAACTAAAACCACTGATTTATAGTTAGAAATAGTTAACTGAATTTAATACAAGCATGTATCAATTATATCCAGAGTACAAAGCACAAAATTATAAGAATAAAGCAAAATGATTAAAACATATACCTTTTTCTTTTTTTTCTATGTGAGTAGCTCACATATTAATTATATTATACCTTTTATTATACCTTAATTATATCTTTTTCTTTAAGACAAAAGATTTCTTACTAAGGCTGCAAGATTATCAAGAAAATTATCTATATTTACATTTTAATATTAACTATACATTTTAGACACCTAAACATTAGAATTAAAACAAACACTACATTAAGACTCAGATAGTTGCTTGCTTATTTGATCTAAACTCTATGTAGTCAATGTTCAATGATTAAGTACCTAGGGTAAATATATTAAATCTATGCAACTGAGACATATTAGAGTGGCTGATTTATAAGGTCATTTCCTATTCTAAAGAGTTCAATTGTATAATTTCAACAAACCATATGCTTAGCCTTATTGCAAGAGTCATAGTCTGAACTGAAACTTTTCTTATGGGTCAGAGGATGCCTTGGGCACATATGCTACATACCAGCAATTCTATTATTGACTCAGCTATAGATCATCTTGATTTGGCATGAAAACTAGCCACTTAATCTTTTCTGCTCTAGTTCCCTCAGTTGAGGATCCAAAAAAAAAAAAAAAAAGTTTCTGTTTGATTGTCTTATAGAGAGGACATTTATGTCATGCTGTTAGCTCTAATCACCTATAGAAAAAACTTGGCCAGGGATACATGACTTCCCGTTTCCCAGCTGTGTTTTCCAACTGCTCCTTCTGCTAAGGTATTTTTTGGGTATAGTTGGTAAACAGTAGAAACCTTATGAAAAGAACTAATGATAATATAATACAGGTTAAGCAATTCTCGGACAAACATAAGCTTGGAGGAGAAGAAAAAGGATAGCCAGTGACAGATAACTATGTTATAGAAGTCAACTATATTGAAGTAAGTGGTTGGGGAAACAAAAACAAGTCAAAGTCTAGATTCAGGTTCAAATAAGAGCCTGATGATAAATATAAAATAAAACTTCTAAGTCTGAGAGCTCTATAGCTACTGTCTACTTTACCAAGAATATTTTTTTAAAAAATCAAGCATTTACAGATTATTTTGATTCATGGGACATATCTTATAGAATTATATTGCTAATATCTTTATGGGGCCAAAAAGTACATACTTTTTCAATATGAAATTAACAAGAAGACTCAAAAATGGTAATGAGCACCTCCTCAAGTACTCCAACATTTACATTTGTCCTTACATAGGATATTGGCATTCTATTATTAAAGAAAATCAGTACAAGACTTAGAGCTTATTAAACTTTTGCAGAACGTATTTACATCACTTTATACTCCATTACCTCAATGAGATCTAACCGGATCTACAAGTAGCTTAAGGCTATAGTTTCATTCTCGCCAGACCTAGAATACTGTGATATTACTGTAGAAATACATCCCCCACTGGGATACAAAACTATCATGAAGAAGAGCAAGAAAATCCAGGAAAATGCCAAATGAAGTGTTTTTTCGTAGTAGCAAAGGAAAAAGCAACTCAGTGTATTCCAACAAGATGAGACAGGAGCATTTACTAACATTGGATGGGTGGAAGGAGGCACCTGTACACTAAGTTCTTGTATCTCATAGTATCGCACTGTAAATTATCCCTCCAATGGCAATTGAAAAAAGGAAACAACTCAGTTACCCATCCTAGTCTTCGTTGTTACACTTCACCAGAAAAAAATCCAAAGAGTAAGTCTTGCTCAAAAAATAGCTATTTAATTAGGTACTAATATGTGTGAATAGTCTGCAAAAGACATGTAGGACACAAAATTTTAACATTATACAGGAAAGATTGGGGGAAAGACACCAAATTTACAGTGGTAGAGGTTTTGCCTAGATTTGTTACTATAGTATGTAATATAAGAATTTTGTTTGGAAAAAATAAAATTTACAGAAAAATTATAACAGCAAGACTATCACAAAAATACATGAAATACATATAAGCTTTTATATAGTTCATTACTATTTTATCCATGCATACACATAGTTTTAAAATTTATTTATTTATTTATTTTTGAGAGAGAGAGGTGGGCGGAGCAGAGGGAGAAGGAGAGAGAAAATTTTAAGCAGGATCTACACACAGTCAAAGACCCACACCTGGGTTGATCTCAGGACTCTGAGAATCCCGCTTTTATCCAAAATCAAGAGTTGGATGCTTAACTGACTGAGCTACTCAGGTGCTCCTGGATGCTGTTTTGTTTTTGTTTTTGTTTTTCCTGGATGCTGTTTTAAAACAGATTTTAGAGGTCTTGATAAATTGGCTGCAAATGTGACTACAATTCTCCATTCTTCCCACCCCTCCTCCCCAAACCCTTGTAGCCTGTCTACAGTCCTTGCAATGTGTCTTTGCAACAGCTCTCATCATTTCTATTTCTCCTTCCCATTAATCTGCCTTGGTCTTGCAACTTTTGGCCAATAGAATATGGCAGGAGTAATACTGCTCCAGATCTGAGCCTACGCCTCATGAGGTATGGCACACTTCTGTTGTCTCATTTGGACCTTTTTGATCATCATGAAAAGATGCTCAGGCTGGTATGCTGGATAAAGAGATGCATGAAATGGAGTCAGTAGTCTAGGCTGAGGTTATCTTATATCAGCCAACAGACAGCTGACTGCCAGACATGTGAGTGTGCCTAAGCCAAGTTCAGAACTTCCTTGCCAAACGCCGTCAAGATCATCAGAAGCAGAAGCATGTAGGCGTTTTGCAGATTCATGAACAATCAGAAAAATATTCATGCTTTAATCCATTAGGTTTTGGGGTAGTTTGATTTTTCTTAATAGTTAAGTGCTGTAGGGAAAAAGTGTTACCCAGGAGGATAGTTAGAAACCCATCATGGCAATGATAAACTCCATAAAATGTCATAGGAGGTCAGTGAAGATTTTGGCATGGAGTAAATATTAGAAATGGAGAAAATACGGGGCACCTGGGTGACTCAGTGGTTAAAGCTTCTGCCTTCAGCTCAGGTCATGATCCCAGGGTCCTGGGATTGAGCCCTGCATTGGGCTCTCTGCTCAGCGGGAGCCTGCTTCCCCCTCTCGGTCTCTGCCTATCTGCCTACTTGTGATCTCTGTCAAATAAGTAAATAAAATATTTATTAAAAAAAAAAGAAATGGAGAAAATAATTTATTTGATATATGTTTTGAAGATGAATTCAAGAGGACTTCTATATGGTTTAAATGCGGACCATGACAAAGACTCCTTTTCTATTTTTCCTTCACGGAAAAAGAAGATATGCTATTTCTATATTCTTGAAAGTAGCTGACTTTGCTTTGTTGATTATGTTTTTAATATTTTGACTTAAAAACAAACTTTGGTGGCTCAGTGGGTTAAAGCCTCTCCCTTTGGCTCAGGTCATGGTCCCAGGGTCCTGGGATCAAGCCCCGCATCGAGCTCCCTGCTCTCTCTCTCTGCCTGCTCCTCCCCTCTCTCTCTCTGCCTGCCTCTCTGCCTATTTGTGATCTCTGTCTGTCAAATAAATAAATAAAAAATCTTAAAAAAAAAAACCCATACTTTGAATTGAGTAGCTAAATAAAACCCCAAAGTGTTATAAAGTAAAAAAGATATACTTTTTTACTCATCAATAAAGTTAATACCCTAACACTTGTGATAATTTGAGTTATCCAATAGAAATAATTCTGGAACAGTTAGTGCTTATTCTAATAAAGTTTTACTGGGGAAAAATAAGTTATTAATTTATTCTATTTTAAATTTGGTATAAAAATTCTCTTCTTATTTTTCAATTTTCAAAATAAAGTACTAGCAAAATAATTAAATGCATGTTTAAATAAAGACATTTCCTTATGGTTTTGATGTACAATATTAGAAGCATTTTATAAGCAGTAAGCTCCTCATTTTCAGCTGCTTTTAAATGTCAGGAATTACTTTCTAAGGTTTTTTTGTCTTAAGAAATCACAATTACCATTTCACTTCTTTCTTATTGATGAGCATAACAGGAAAATTTTGTGTATAATTTTTTCTGCTGTTGTTGAAACTCTGTAAAATGTCATTCATATAGCACATGAACTTGCACGAAGTAGAAAAAAACATGAATAAAGCTTTAGGAAATGCTTTCCTAATACATTGGAGAATATTACAATTACCTCTGAAGAGTTAGAAAAATGATAAAGACTTTTGATGAGCTATTCAATTATAAATCAATCACAACACTGATATAACATTTTACTTTAATGTCCATGGTGGTTAATTTTACATCTCAGCTTGACTGGGCTATGGAGTACCAGATATTTAATCACACATTATTCTGGGTGTACTTGTGAGGGTGTTTCTGGATAAGATTAGCATTTGAATTGGTGAACTATATAAATCAGATTGTCCTTCACAAATGTGGGTAGGCCTCATCCAATCCATTTGAATCTTGAATAGAATAAAAATCAGAATAAAAGAGAATCTACTCTCTCTGTCTTCAGAGCTAGAACATTGGCCTTCTCTTGCCATATACCTTCAGATCTCCTTCCTTTAGGCCTTTGTACTCAGACCTGAACTATGCCATTTTTTCCTAGCTTGAAGTAAGGGAAAGTATAAAGTGTGAGAAATGGATTCCCTCATTCATTCAGCAAAATGGACTGATAGCTTATTAGATGCCAGAAAATATTCTATATACTATAAAATAAAATTTTAAAATAATAATAATATTTCATTTGTGAAGTTTATGTTTTATTAGAGAAAGTGATTTTAAAATGTGTTAATAAAATCCATGATATATGGTTCGAAGAAGGTAGATTTTTGTTGAGAATGTGGCATTTGAATAAAAACCTGAAAGAGGTGCATAAATGAGCAGTGTAGTTTTTTGAAGAGGGATCCCTCAGGCTGATGAAAGAGTCAGAATCTACCCCTTGAGGGGAGTACATATCTGCAGTGCATAAGGAATGACTATTAAATAACATATCGTGTATTGTAGATCATTTTAAAGCTTTTGGTTTTTACTATGAATGAGATGGGAATAGAGTGGAGGATTTTAGGGAGTGATTAGCATGATCTGACCTCTATTTTCACAATGTCCTTTTAGCTTTTGGGTTAGATATAGATAAAATGGAACACATGTAAAAGCAGGGAGACTGTCTATTGTAATCACCCAAAGAGTGATGATGATGGCTTGTACTAGGGTGTCAGTCAGTAGATGTGTAAGAGCTAAGTGGGTTTTAGACATATTTTGAAAATAGAGAAAGGGTTTTGCTCACATCTGGATGTGAGATAAAATGGAACGGGAATACTCAAAGATGTGAGATAAAATGGTATGGGAATACTCAAAGAGGATTCTAAGTTTCTATAATCTGTATAACTGGGAAAGTGAACTTGTCATTTACTGTGATCAGAAGGACTGTAGGAAGATAAAGTGTTCTGTATAAAGCAAGATCCTTTGGACATAAGTTTGATATGGCAAAAAAAAAAAAAAGCTAATAAGAGACATAAAGCAGGCAGTTAGACATATGAGTTGGGAACTTATGAGAGCTCTGGCTGGAAATATATATTTGGAATTTTCTGTGTACAAATGGCACACAAAAAGCTGTAAATGAGACAAGATCAGAGAGGCACTAGAGAAGATAGGAAAGATAAGTTCTCTAATAACTGAATCTGTGACATTTCAACACTGAGAAGAAATTAAGAGGAGACTTTAAAGGAGATCGAGAAGTGGCCAATGAGATAGGAGAAAATCTTGATGGTGTATTGTTCTGAAATCTACATGAAAAAGTATTTAACTGAAGAAAAGAAAAAAAAAAAAGCTGGACAAATACAAGGAACACTGAGAAAAGAGCAGAACACAAAGTAACAAATATGCTTAGCATCCATGCTGGGATAATACTGAAGGAGTGAAAGTCTATTTGGAATGGTTTCCAAAGTACTAGATGAGAAAAAAAATTGAGTAGAGATAAATATTTCCAAGAAATTTAATTCTAAATTGATAAAGGAAATTGGGCAATAGGCAGAGGAGAAAGTGGCATCAAAAGAGAACTTTATAAAGTTTGTAGAAAGCAGTTTATTATTTTTTTTAATGGAAATGATCCAATATATATGGATAGAACTGACAAACAGGTAGAGTGTAGGCAGTAAGTAGGTTCTATTTACCAAGGGGAAGAATTTGCCTTTGTCTGGAGCATAGCTAATTCTTCCTAAGTAGTTCTGGGAACTTTCTTATAACTTGAAAAGTAAGAGAAGAAAATGCAATAGAGAAATATGGTAACTTTTCAAGGCATCACTCAGGGTCTCATTCAGGTATTATATTCTCCTGGAATATATCACAATTTCTAGTGTCCTGTTTATCCATTTCTCTCCTAGAAATGGGGAGTGCTGGTATGAATTGGTGGCATAAACAGGACCATATTATTTTTGTTTCTGCTTTTTAAGGGTCTGATTTAGTAAAAGATTAAACACAGTTTGTAGGTGTTTTTTTTTTTTTTTTTTTTTTTATTCTATTTGTTTCCACATAGCTTGGGGTATGAAAATTGAGGCTGCTTTCACTAGGGAGATTATCCAGGCAGATTCCTCTTCCCTTTCTTTGAAAGCTGTTTTATCCCACAGGGGCTAATGGACACAGGGACTAGAGAGACACTACCTGAAGCATATTTGAGTAAGAGTCCTAGACAAGATCGACATACAGAAATTGAATAAAAAAAAAAATTTCTTACATCATTGTTATTACTTGTTGTAATAGGCAAATAATCTATTAACATATTACTCTTAAAAGAATACAAAGGAAGCCTAATTATTTGCTATGCGTGTCTAATCTAGTATGCAGTCCAGGAAAAGGAGAATTATGGTTTACTCCCACATTAATAGTGGCATTTAGATGCAAAACATCATGTTAAGGGGCACCTGGGTAGCTTAGATCATGATCCCAGAGTCCTGGGATTGAGCCCATTATCAGGCTCCTTGCTTGGCAGGGAGTCTGCCTCTCCCTCTTCTTCTACACTGCTAGTGCTCTCTCTCTCTCTATTTCTCAAATAAATAAATAAAATATTAGGAAAAAAAAGAAACATCATGTTAATAAAGATGATTAGCTTTTTAGTCATTGAACACATCTCATATGTGATCTTTGGGAACTTTTTGCATATGGCGGCTGGAAACAGAGAGAATTCCAGTATTTGTACCCTTCTTGGAAAAAATATCATGTCAATATCAGCTATTAACATATTTACAAAATTTTGGAAGACAATGCAGAAAATTTAAATATCATGTATTATCTGATTTTGTATAAAATTCATTTGTCCCTGTTTTTTTTTTTTTGGTAAATTAATAATTTGAGAATACTCAGTTCCTTTTTGCATGAAATCACATTAACCCATCAATTTAAACATTTTTTGAAATAGCATTAACTATTTTATTTTCCCTCAAACACTATTTTGATAATTCACAAATTCAGTGGTTGTATCAGGAATAAGTTACTTAGGTACCAATGAAATGTATTGTTATTCAAGCCAATTTTAAATTCTGGCTTCTTATTTTTAATGGTACACATTTTTTTT
The DNA here is from genome assembly GCF_011764305.1 of Mustela putorius furo. Classification (NCBI taxonomy): domain Eukaryota; kingdom Metazoa; phylum Chordata; class Mammalia; order Carnivora; family Mustelidae; genus Mustela; species Mustela putorius. The sequence goes on along the minus strand of NW_025421373.1, from coordinate 1,733,078 downwards.
TCAATCTTTAACTTTAACTTTATTTCTTCCTGCCTACCTGGATCAGATAAACTCTGTTATCCCTAGGAATATTCAAATATAAATTATATAAATATACAAATATTTTTAATTATTCCATATAAAATGAACTTAAAACTTTAATGTGCATATTAACATAGAATTCACATTTTGTAATATAAAAATAACTTTAATATTTAAAATAACTCAACCCAACATGTGCAATCGTAAAGGAAAATGGAAGTAAAAAGAGCAATTGTCTTTTGATTTTATACCACTATTTGTTCTGTTTTCCTGTGGAGAATTCATATAAAAGTGCAAGGACAACGAACTGTCAAGTTCAAATAAAAATTTATATCTTGAGATAAAAACAAGAGGCACAAGAAAACAACATAGATCTTTTTAACAGAAGGCTTCCTGTTGCTCTTGTTGTAGATGGTGATGCTTTGTGGTCCAAAGGTCCGATGAATTAATTACTCTCTTGACACATTGCTGGGAACCTATTGCCAGTCTTCTTCCTTACAGAAAGCCTTTGATGTTTGGAAAAATAGGAAGCAAATTGTGTTTTACCTTCATTTTAAAACTCTGATGCAACTCTAAAGAAAATGCATTTCTTGCCCTTTCATTCTTTTACGTGGTATACTAAGAAATGAAATATTTGGAGGATAAAACTATTATTCTCCTAATTAATTAATACACTTCCTCTTCATAATTTCTTATTGTCAAAAACCACCTTATAGGAGTGCCTGGGTGGCTCAAGAGGCTAAGTGTCTGATTCTTAATTTTGCCTTAGGTCATGATCTCAGGGTTGTGAGATCAAGCTTCATGACCAGCTCAGTGCTCAGCCTTGTGCTCAGCCTTCAGCTCAGCTGGTCTCCCTCTCCCTCTGCTCTTCACCCCCTCCCCCGTTCTTTCTTTCTCAAAACGAAATAAATAAAATCTTAAACAAAGAAAAACAAAACAAAACACTGTCATATTTTCAAATTGAGATCTTGGCTTCAGTTCTGATCCCTACATCACTATCTTTGCTCAAAGAATCTCCAATGCTTTATAGTTTCACTCTTTTTTTTTTATGTTTTTTTTAAATATAATTTTTTATTTTTTATAAACATATATTTTTATCCCCAGGGGTACAGGTCTGTGAATCACCAGGTTTACACACTTCACAGCACTCACCAAAACACATACCCTCCCCAATGTCCATAATACCACCCCCTTCTCCCAAACCCCCTCCCCCCAACAACCCTCAGTTTGTTTTGTGAGATTAAGAGTCACTTATGGTTTGTCTCCCTCCCAATCCCATTTTCTTTCATTTATTCTTCTCGTACCCACTTAAGCCCCCATGTTGCATCACCACTTCCTCATATCAGGGAGATCATATGATAGTTGTCTTTCTCCGCTTGACTTATTTCGCTATAGTTTCACTCTTAACTATTATTTTAACCATCACATCATATTGATTTCTAGGATCAAAACTGTTTCTGTACTTTTGTTTTTTTCTACCTGTATCATTTAATTATGGAAATTATAATTGATCTTGGATTCATATTTTCAGTTCAGTTGTGAGTTTTCACCCACTGAGAGTGATTTTGAAATCACATTACTCTCCAATTCAAAAAGGTCAAGAACTCACCATGCACTGCCCAAATTCCAATAAGGTTTTCACATAAGAGACACAATGAGATCATTAAATATTGATCTAATGGAAATTCAACAGAGGCACTTTTTTGTTACAAATGTTCTTTGAATAAGTGAGATATAAGGGTGCAAAAGATCTCCAAGACAATTTAGAGGTGACTGGAGTAAACACAATCAGAAAGGATACAACTAGATAGTACAGAACATCTTCCTTAGGAGGGAACAAAACACAACACCATATATTTTCACCACTGAGGGATAGTGGGGGACACTCTTCTCTCATTGTCCTCCTGGTTGAGCACAATTTAATTAAGGCTTGTGACTTAATGAGTTTCTCAGTTTCTGCAATGCCAAATAGTAAGAATATCACAACCCAAAGAGAGAACACTTTAAGTCAATCATCTCAGGTTTTTCCACTGCTAGATTTGAGACTCCAGAAATCTCAGAAGCACCTGAGAATGTGACATAAATAGTAAGAGTCTCTTACCCAGAATTTGTTATGAATGGCTTCTTAAATCTATGTGTCTTCAAGTCACTGATATTGAGATTACATGTTCATAAAAGAGTAGAAATTATTACTGTATCATATTCAAAGACTAGAGAAAAAGCTAGAAGCAGATCTGGATTTCATTCCACATAGGACAGATTATTTATGTTTTCTGCAACAATGTCTAGCCTATTCTCAACTCTGTCTCTTAGATTATTCTCTCTGTTATCTTTCCCTTAGTTTCCAAAAGTGCCCATTGAATTTCTATTAACAATAGCTAATTACATCACTTATTACTAGCCAGACATTGTGCTGAATGATTGAAATACACAATTTTAATCTACTGGCACATTATTTCAATTTTAATTAATCAGAAATTGATATCTTCAGCAAATTATATAAGAAAAGATGGCAATATCAAATGAGTTATGGGATGTATTCATATGGAGGTTGAGAAATAGATCCAACAGTGAAGAGGTAGGAAACCCGTAGTATATCTGTTGCAATTGATGTAATGAGAGAATATGGGATCATTCAAGGAAAACAAAGTACTAGAGAAGAGGTGAGAGCCACAGTAAGACCTTGTTTATTTCAGCATTTAGATGTCAGTTGGAAAAGAGAAGTGGAAAAGTAAGACTGCAAATGATTACCATAGATCAGAAACATAGAGTGGGAAAAGTAGAGTGATGTAACATAGAAGCCAAAAGAAGGAAAGTTTTGATAATGTTAAGCAATTTCAGATGGTCTGCACATTTTAAGCTACATAAAAATATAATTCTGTGAATTAAATTTAGGGACATGAAGATCTTAGATATATCAAATTTAGTTTATCTACAAATGAATTGTACTTGATTTTAAGACTTAGAAAAATGGATGAATTCTTATCTTAGTAACTTATACATGGTCTAATAAAAAATACTTAAAATTTCTAAAATTGAGGGCTTCTATTTGCTTGAAGAAAATGGATACAACTTGAATTAAATCTTTCTATCCAAAATAACAAATGTAAGATCAATAAGACATAGGAAAAAAAAATACCACATTTTCTAAACCTTGATCATTATTACTAGGAGATAGAAAACATCCTGACTTTCAAATTACTCATAAGCACAGAAATAGATGACAAATTCCAACACAGTTAGCACTGGAACTTGAGCCATTGTTGCAAGCCTTTGCAGATTGAGAATGAAGGAAGAGAACTTTTAAAAGTCAATTGCACTATTGGGTATTTACCCTAAAGATACAAACGTAGTGATCCAAAGGGGCACGTGCACCCGAATGTTTTTAGCAGCAATGTCCACAATAGCCAAACTATGGAAAGAACCTAGATGTCCATCAACAGATGAATGGATCAAGAAGATGTGGTATATATACACAATGGAATACTATGCAGCCGTCAAAAGAAATGAAATCTTGCCATTTGCGACAACATGGATGGAACTAGAGCATATCATGCTTAGGGAAATAAGTCAAGCAGAGAAAGACAACTATCATATGATCTCCCTGATATGAGGAAGTGGTGATGCAACATGGGGGCTTAAGTGGGTAGGAGAAGAATCAATGAAACAAGATGGGATTGGGAGGGAGACAAACCATAAGTGACTCTTAATCTCACAAAACAAACTGAGGGTTGCTGGGGGGAGGGGGTTTGGGAGAAGGGGGTGGGATTATGGACATTGGGGAGGGTATGTGCTTTGGTGAGTGCAGTGAAGTGTGTAAACCTGGTGATTCACAGACCTGTACCCCTGGGGATAAAAATATATGTTTATAAAAAATAAAAAATTAATAAAAAAAAGAAAAATTAAAAAAAAAAAAGGCAAACGAAGAGAATACAAAAAAAAAAAAAAAGTCAATGGAGGGCGCCTGGGTGGCTCAGTGGGTTAAGCCGCTGCCTTAGGCTCAGGTCATGATCTCAGGGTCCTGGGAGAGTCCCACATTGGGCTCTCTGCTCAGCAGGGAGCCTGCTTCCTTCTCTCTCTCTCTCTCCGCCAGCCTCTCTGCCTACTTGTGATGTCTCTCTGTCAAATAAATAAAATAAAAAAATAAAAAGTCAATGGAAAAGAATATAGAACAGCAGATGTCTTTGACAAGTTAGGCAAAATCATTTCCAGAAAACATAAATTCAACGTTAAAACAGTTGACTACAAATAGATGCAATGAAAGAAATATATTCAAACTATCATTCAAATATTATGATAGAGCTATAAATATGCACAGATTCTGTCTATGCAGGCAAACTATTCTTATAAGCCCTTCTCTATAATAGAGAATGAACCTCATACAACCAAAAAGGGATTGGAAAAGCTGGCAAAAGTACAAAGGTGAGGTGTTATGAAAGACAGCAGTGTTCACAAGGTAGAAAATGAGGTAGAGAAAAAGGGGTAGAATAATATAATTTACTGTTGTGTAATAGGTAGGAGACAGACTATATCATGTAAACTTGACAAACTAGATATGCAAGGAATAGTTAATAGAAGACTGAGACCATTATAAAAGATATAAACATGAGACAAAATAAATATGTGAATCATTCTAAATACCACAAGTATCAAAAAACAAGCTGCAAATAATGAGAAAGAAATAGAGTAAATGTAGCATATGACCATTAAAAATTATAATATTTAGTATGGAATAATATATTATAATAAGATATAATATATAATAATATAGTATGATATAATATATAGTATAACAATAATAAATTAAAATAATTATAAAATAAAGCAGTATGACAGAGTTGCTATATATCAAGCATATCCATAATCTGAATGGGCTCTATTTAGTAATAAAATAATTAAAATTATATCATAAGGCAATCTCCAGTTCTATTCTCTAAAAAGAGATTCATTTAAAAACAAATTATTGATACAAGTTGAAAATAAAAGTGTGGACCAGAATGCACACACACAGGAAAAAGGAAATACTAATGGAATAAAAGTAGAGATTTTAATATGAACATAAGAAAGAAGAATCCCACCAATAACAATAATAAAAATAATAATAATAATAATAATAATAAGTGGGGTGCCTGGGTGGCTCAACTGGTTAAGTGTCTGACTCCTGATTTTAGCTCCAGTTATGACCTCAGGGTTGTGAGATCTAGTTCTGTGTGGGTCTCTACACTGGGTGTGGAGTCTGCTCAAATTCTTTCTTGCCCTATCCTGCCCTCCCTCCTGCTGCTGTGCTCACTCTCTTTCTAAAAAACAAAACAAAACAAAAATTAATGAGAAATACTTTTAGGGCTAAAAGGCAAACAAAATAAAACAAAATAAAACAAAAACTGACACATGAATAGCTGTTCCTCCAAAAACATAGCAAACACCTATTAAAGCAAACTCTAGAAAAGTAAGTAGAAATAAATTTTTTAAAAACACTGAACACATTAGCACACCATACTCAGTTAAAATCAGGTCATGTAGACAGACTAGATAAGATTTAAAAGATTTCAAAATGTAATATGGTAAAACTTTTAAATACACAATTTATAATCTATAATACACTCATAAAGACATATAATTAAAATTGAGCAAGTGGATAGTGATCTGAAAGAAGACAATAAATAGATCCATTACTCAAACAATACAAAATAAGAAACTTCAAACTGATCACAGATATAAATGTAAAATGTAATCCTATAAGCACTAGAGAAAAAACATGGATAGAATCCTTTGTATTCTTTTGTAATCTTGGTATAGAGGAATGTTTTCTAATTATAACTGAAAATCAAGATGCAATAATAGAACAGATTAAAAAATCTAACTAAAAATGTGGGAAAAGATTTATAAAATATATCATTAGCTATAAAAAGTTAAGTACATATTAAGTAAAAGACATAAAAATTGAGGCTGTAAGGACCAAAAAAGTATGAGAAAAAAATAGGAGAAACATGAATACATATTTCTCAAAAAAAGATATAAGATGGTTCTTAAGTAAAGAAAAATATTCAAATTCAATTATAACAAGAGAAATGCATATGTAAAAATAAACAGATACAATTTTGTAAACCTTGGATTGCCCCAAATTCCGATATTGTTCAGTATGCTGTTAATGAAGCTACTAGGAAACAGGCATTTGCATGGATTACTAGTAGGAGGAAAAAAAGATCCAATCCCTACAAATGACTTTAGAACATCTGTAAACCTTATGTTTTCCCTTTATCCTTCCACGGAGCAAAAACCTTAAGGAATTTACCTTGGAAATAGACTGATACTATGAAAATACACATACAAAAGGCTCCACATTGAGGATAATGATGAAATATTGGGAACCTTACAAGCATTCTAGATTTTGTGTATGAAAGATTTTTTTGGCCACTTATTTTCCTTGTTGAAAAAACAAACACTAATGAAATTGGTAATTAACAAGGGTGAAGGAGCACGTGAGAGAGGGTTAAGAACAAATAATCCCAAACTGAAAGCAAACTGAACAAATAAACTAAAAATAAATAACAAAAATAATAAAAATGATCTGTTCAAGTAACATTTGAACATAGTACTTTAACGATAAATCCTCAGCTAAAACACATGTACACAACTAAAACACATGTACACAGCTAAAACACAGGTGCTCTTACTGAAAGCTTGGTATTTCTGAGATAATGATATGAAGTGTGGAAGAAAGGAAATATCAATCAAGAACACAAGGAAGAATGGTGTAGTATTAGAATGAACTCAAATATAATATATATAAATATAAATATATAAATATTATATATATATAAAACTCCTGATATTTGTGTATGTATATGTATATGCACATTATTTATGGTGTCTGTATAAATAACCATATCTATTAGAATACATCCTCATATACTCCAGGGTATATGTGTGTATGTGTGTGTGTTTATACCTTTCGCTAGAAAGTTGGGAAATAAAACCAATGAGTTAAAAAATATTTCCCCAGACTCACAAAGCTGATAAATATTGAAGGTAGTATTTAAAATCCTGCACATGCTTAAAAAGTATTCAGATGATTATTATGTTAGTCAGAATTTAGGCATTACAGATGTATATTAATTTTCATTATGCAAAATGTGCACATTGTTGTCTACCAGTTAAAATAGAAACTAAAAGTTGCTTTCATAATATTGAATATTTGTAAGTTTTCTAAGAGCAAAAGGAAAAAAAAGAGTAAAAAAAAAATGCCAGCACAAGTTCAAGAGTATATGATCTGAATCATTTATATATATCTTGCTTTTCTTAAAAAAAGTTAAAGTAAAAAGAAAATTGATAAAATTATGATTGCCATAGAGAATTTAAAAATATATATTCCTAATACTTGACAAGGAAATGTGTCCAAAACAATAACTGAACATAATTGATATACTTGATAAACTTGATCTGACAAATTGTACATATTATATATCATGAAATATAAAGTATCCATGGAACATTTAAACATGACTGTCTTTTATTTCACCAAGATATCCTCAATAGATCAAAACTTATAGTACATTGTTTATGAAGTCATGTCACAAAATGCAGATTTTAAAAATAAAAATTTAACTATAATTTTAAAACATATTTTAAAGATTAAATCGCATTATACTAAAATTAACTATTTAATTAAATATTGATATAGCTTACAGCAAAACCGCTTTGTTTCTAAATATTATTGGCCATTTAGAGATGAAAACAATACGACCTATCAAAATTAAAGAATCTCACTAATAAAAATGGAAAAGTACTGAAACAACCCCCAAATAGAATCTATAAATACATTAAAGGAATAATGCATAAGGACAAAATAAAATATGTTGTATTTTAGTTGTAGGAAAAATAAACATTTAACTTCTTTCAAAAAAGAATCTTCATGTCAATAGTTTAAATCAGAAAAAATACAATGAGTCAATATCTAGATATTAAAAAGCTATTGTCAAATTTAATAAAAATTTCTTACCAAAGAGTAAATCATGATACAAGAACATATGTTTTATCAAATTGAGAATCTCCAACTGAAGCCAACAGCCAAACCATACTATGGATAGGAACATTCCAATTAACTGAAGATTAAAGCACAGATCGAAAGCTACTATCCATGCAGTATTCAATTTTATTTATTTATTAATTCAATCCCATGCAGTATTATAAAAGTGAATACAAGAGAGAAATATCAGCGATGGTAAAAATGCCATTTCCAAGTACAATTATGATTGTTTCCATGTAATTCAAGGGTCTCATTTTGATAGGAAGATTTAATATTACATTATTAATTCTCCCATAAACATATACAATTATTATATAAAACAATAAACATTCAAAAAATTATATCTGATTTTAATAGTCATTGGGTAATGGAGAATTAAGTTGCAGAAGTTTAAATTGTGGTAAGGAGACAGTGGGGAATAAAGCCAGATAATATAAGGTCCTAAGTAGACTGGTGGGAAGTGGATTCAGAACAGTTAGAAAGATCAGACTTCCCAATATGAAGTATATCTAATTTTATGAGAAAAAAAGAAAGAAAGAATGTGAGATGAGGTGAAAGTATAGGGTTTATGACAAAACATGGTGGGGAAAGTACCAACAACACATGTCAAAATGTACATATATACACATAGTTCTTCTATGAAATATGTATTGAAGGTGGAAAAAAGCAATTGACATAAACAAGCTGAAGTTAATTTTAAAAAGAAAATAAAAAGAGAAATCGTACCAGAAACCAAAAATTTCTACATATACTGCAAATTTAGATATATCAACATCTTATAGTTGCTCTAAAAAAAAAAAAACAAAAAAAAACCCAAAACCACAAACTCAGTGGCTTCAAGTAACCCCACTTTATTATTTCACAGTGTTGGCTTTCAGACCTGTGAAGTAGGTGGACAGGGCTATGTTCCTTTTGGAGGGACTAGGAGAGAATCTGTACCTTATCCTTTTTCAGATTCTAGAGGCTGAAGCATTCCTTCACTTCTGGGTTTGCACCAATCTAACATTTATTTTGGTCATCACCTCTCTTCCAATTTTGAAATTTATGCCTTGGTCTTCTAAATAACCTTTTGACTGGATTGGGTCCACCCAAATGAGTCAAGATAATTTCACCACCTCAAATCATTAAGTTAATCACATCAGCAATATAACTTTTGTTGTGTAAAGGAGACATATTCACAGGTTTAGATAAATAGGACATGGACATCTTTAGGGGCACTTTATTCTACCTACCACATATATAAAAACAAATAAGCAAAAAGACCAAAATTAAGACACAAGTGCTCTATGTGCTTCCTCTAAGAGTCTCATTTTAAACCTAAAAACACCTGCAGATTGAGAGTGAGGGGATGGAGAACCATCTGTCATGCAAATGGACATCAAAAGGAAGCCAGAGTAGCAGTACTTATAACAGACAAACTAGATTTTAAACAAAAGACTGTAACAAGAGAGGAACAAGGGCATCATCACCAACATCTGTTATTTCCTGAGTTGTTAATTTTGTGTGAGGTGTGGAGAACCATTTATGATGCTAGCTGGACTAGCAATTCTTACATCAGACAAACTAGATTTTAAACCAAAGACTGTAATGAGAAATGAAGAAGGACACTATATCATAATAAAGTGGTCTATCCAACAAGAAGATCTAATAATTGTAAATATATATGACCCCGTTTGTGGAGAACCCAAATGTATAAAATAATTAATAAAAAATATAAAGGAATTCAATAATACAATAATAGTAGGGAACATTAACACCCCACTCATAACAATGGACTAAAATCAACAAAGAATAATAGCTTTGAATGATACACTGGACCAGATGGACTTAACAGATATATTCAGAATATTTCATCTTAAAGCAGCAGAACATACATTCTTTTCAAGTGCACATGGGACATTCTCCAGAACAGATCACATACTGGGTCACAAATCAGGCCTCAACCAGTACAAAAAGACCGAGATCATATCCTGCATATTTTCAGACCACAATATGAAACTTGTAGTCAACCATAAGAAAACATTTGGAAAGATGACAAATACAGAGAAGTTAAAGAAAATCCTACTAAAGAAATGAGTGGACCAACCAGGAAACTAAAGAAGAAATTAAAAAGTGCATAGAAACAAATGAAAATGAAAACACAATGGTCCCAAATCTTTGAAGGCAGCAAAAGTCATTATAAGAAGGAAGTTTTTGCAATACAAACCTAACTCAAGAAGCAAGAAAAATCTCAAATATGCAACCTAATCTTAAATCTAAAGGAGCTAGAAAGAGAGCAACAAATGAAACATAAAGTCAGCAGAAGGAAAATAATAAAGATTAGAGAAGAAATAAATGATATAGAAACAAACAAAACCCAGTAGAACAGAGAGATGAAACTAGGATCTGTTTCTTTGAAAAAAAAAAAATTTAAAATTGATAAGCCTCTAGCCAAACTTATCAAAAAGAACACAGAAAGGACCCCCAAAAATTAAATCATGAATGAGAGAAGAAAGATCATAACCAACACCACAGAAATACAATTACAAGAGAATATTGTGAAAAATTATATGTCAGTAAATTAGGCAATCTGGAAGAAATGAATAAATTACCAGAAACACATAAGTTATCAAACTAAAACAGGAAGAAATAGAAAACTTGAACAGACTGATGACCACCAAAGAAACGAATCAGTAATCAAAAATCTAACAAACAGAAGTCCAGGGTGAGGTAGCTTTCTAGGAGAATTTTTTTTTTAAAGATTTTATTTTTTCATGAAACACAGAAAGAGAGAGAGGTGGAGCAGAGGGAGAAGTAGGCTGCCTGGTTCCCTGTGGTGCATAAGACTTGATCCCTGAACCTCGGAAAAGTGACCTGAGCTGAATACAGATGCTTAACCAACTAAGCCATCCAGGTGCCACCAGGGGAATTCTACCAAACATTTTAAAGAAGAGCTAATACACCTATTCCTCTCAGACTGTTCCAAAAATTAGAAATGAAAGGAAAACTTACAAACTCATTCTATGAGGCCAGTACTAACTTGATTCCAAAACTAGACAAAGATTCCACTGAAAAGGAGAATTACAGGCCAGTATCCCTGATGAACATGGATACAAAAATTCTCAACAAAATATTAGTGAATCAAATCCAACAGTACAGTAAAATAATCATTCACCACGATCATGTGGAATTTATTCCTGTACTGCAAGAGTGACTCAATACTCGCAAATCAATCAACATGATATACCACATTAATAAGAGAAAGGAAAAGAACCATATGATCCTCTTAAAAGATGCAGAAAAAGCATTTGACAAAGGGATAGAGGGAACATACTTCAGCATTATACAGGTCATAGGCTAATATCTCAGCTAATCATATCAGCGAATATCATGCTCAGTGTGAGAGCTTTTCCTCTATGGTCAGGAACAAGACAAGGATGTTCACTCTCACTATTCCTATTTAACATAGTATTAGAAGTCCTAGCCTCAGCAATCAGACAACAAAAAGAAATTAAGACATCCAAATCAGCAAGGAAGAAGTCAAACTTTCACTCTTCAGAGATGACATGATATTCTATGTAGAAAACCCAAAAGAGTCCACCAAAATTTTACTAGAACTATTACACAAATTCAGTAAAGTTGCAGGATAAAAAATCAACTTACAGAAATCTGTTGCAATTCTCCACACCAATAATGAAGCAGCAGAAAAAGAAAACAAGGAATAAATCCCATTTATAATTATACCAAAAATCATAAACTACACAGGAATAAACCTAAGCAAAGAGGTAAAAGATCTGTACTCTGAGAATGATAGAACACTTATGAAAGAAACTGAAGATGACACAAAGAAATGGGAAAACATTCTATGCTCATGGATCAGAAGAACAAATATTATAAAAATGCCTATACTACCCAAAACAATCTACACATTTAATAAGGTAGCATTATTCACAGAGCTAGAATAAACAATCTGAAAATTTGTATGGAACCACAAAAGACCCCAAATTGTCAAACCAGTCTTGAAAAACAAAAGTGAAGCTGGGGGCATCTCAAATCCAGACTTCAAGCTGAATTACAGAGCTGCAGTCATCAAGACAGTATGGTACTGGCACAAAAATAGACACATAGACCAATGGGACAGAATAGAAAACCCAGAAATGGACCCCCAGCTATGTGGTCAACCAAGCCTCAACAAAGCAGGAAAGAATCCCCAATGGGGAAAAGTCTCCTCAACAAATGGTTTTGGGGAAACTGGACAGCCACATGCAAAAGAGAGGAACTGGACCAATTTCTGACACCACAAACAAAACTAAGTTCAAAATGGATGAAAGATCTAAATACGAGACAGTAAACTGTTGAAATCCTCGAGAAGAACACAGGCAATAATCTCTTTGACATCTGCTATAGCAACTTCTTACTAGCATACTAGTATGTTGTAACCATACCTTATTTTCCCGGAGGAAAGGGAAACAAAAGCAAAAAGGAACAATTGGGACTTCATCAAGGGGTTTGAATCCTTGACTACATCTGCCTTCAGAGGTCATGAACCGGTCTGAAGGGGAAGGCAGCATTCTCCATGAGGTTTTTTTAATTACCTATGGTTGATCCTGAAAAATCATCCATGGGTTTTCAACCAGAAGCCATACTCCTGAGTCAGACCAGAATTTTTTCCCTTACAGTTTTGCTGACTGGTTTAAGGCAGTGCATGGATGTGAGTGCATGTGTGCCCCACCCTCCTACTCCCCCACACTTCTAAACAAAAACACTTCATGATGGGTATAGATGGTGGAAAATTCCATTTTTATATTTGCTTATTTAAACACTTTAATTTTTTCTATTAAACTGATATTACTAAGCAATATTGCACTAATAAAAGTTGGGGGAAATGTGAAATAAAGATAAATAGAGCCAGTAAAAAATTAATGTTTGTTTAAAATAATGATGACATGAAACTATTTTATAATTCCACAGAAGACAATAAAATTGTTCACTATCTCTGAAATTAAAAGTAATGAACCTGCTTAATGAAGAGCAATTGTCTAAGGGAATTTAGAATAATCAAAGAAGTGTACTTAAAAAAATAAGACTTCTCTTTGTTCAAAGAAAACACAAATACAATTTGTCTACATATTCTTGAATACAAAAGAATGCTTTTCAACAGTTTGCATATTTTAAGATTGTTAACAGAAACACTTTTAGAAACATGAAATGCGTTTCAGAGTGCATAGACTCCATTTAATTTTTTTTTCAATAATACTCCGACTTCCATAATTGAAATATGAGCTCCTACTCTGCACTTTCTGTATACAAAATATGTTCCACAACAACTTAACAAATAAAGAAATATGAGATTGCAAAAATATTATTAAAATGGTTTGATATATTACAGGACAAAAAGCCTAGATATGTGTATGTTGGTTTTCTATTGATTTGTCATATGAGATAAAGAAAAATTCTTAAAACCTGTACATATACACAAAAGCTCAAAGGCTAGACAGCTGCAAGTTCATAAATCTGCTTGAACCTAAAGGACTCATCTTTGGGAGGACCACACCTGGCCTTATGCCCAAATAAATGACATCATGCAATAATGACCAATCACAAAAGAGACTTTTCAATCACCTTCTGTAACTAATCATATTGTATTTTTCTTTTCTTTTTCTTTTTTTAGATTGTTATTTATTTATTTGACAGAGAGAGAGATCACAAGTAGGCAAAGAGGCAGGCAGAAAGGGGGAGGGGGAGTAGGATCCCTGCTGAGCAGAGAGCCTGAAGGGGGCCTCAAGCCCAGGACCCTGAGATCATGACCTGAGCCGAAGGCAGAGGCTTAACCCACTGAGCCACCCAGGCACCCTCAAATTGTATTTTTCTGAATCCAACCTTATTTAGAATGAAATTCCTCTTTTCTGCATTGTAACTACCCTTCAGACAACACATGCAGAAACACTCATTCTACTTTTTCCCGTATTGTAAGGGCTCTTTGGGCCTAATAAACTAATAAATTCAGTCTTGATTTAAATGATTATTTTGATTTTGACTACTTTTCAACATTTTCCCCTTAAGAAAAGATGATTTCAATAAATTTTACATGCTTCCTACATCAAATAGTAAATAACTTTTAATTTAAAATTATTTCAGCATATATTTGCTATACTTGATTTTGAGACTCCATCTCTTTTTCCTGTTTTATTTTGGTTTATACATTGATTTTTGTGCTCTTGTCAGAAGCCATACCTAGGCTGCCTGTGTCTCCCTAAGGTCAAGTGGCTAGATCATCCTGTTCTTCACCTTATGATGACAGTGTGTAAGTGACATGGACACCTTTTTCTCTTTACAATTGTTAATTTGGGGAATTTTTGAAGCCACCATGTGTGGAAATTGGGGAGATGAGTTAAAGTTATCACATCAGTGAGCACATAAAATCCTGTAACATGTGGATACATTGATCTTATTTGACTAACTGATTTTACTGTGGTTGCTACCGTCTGTATCTTTGGAATTTTCTTGGTTCAGTACCCCCTACCCCCAACACTTTCTAAATAGACTTTTCAATTTACTTTCAATTGATTTTAATTAATTTTCTCAATGCTTTTTAAAAAATATATCTGAGATCATATCATTTGCAATTTATAATCCTGCCTGGTAGATAAACTGCTATTGAACAGTGACTTGGGCGGGGGTAGAGGGGGAAGCTGTGAGGAAAAGTTTACTCTATTTTTAAAAAAATAACTAAAATGCTCAGATTAGGCAGAAGTCTATGCAAACCTATTAATAAGCCAGGCTGCGGGGCGCCTGGGTGGCTCAGTGGTTTAAAGCCTCTGCCTTCCACTCAGGTTGTGATCCCGGAGAGCCTGCTTCCCCCTCTCTCTCTCTGCCTGCCTCTCTGCCTACTTGTGATCTGTCTGTCAAATAAAAAAATAAATAAATCTTAAAAAAAAAAAAAAAAGCCAGGCTGGTAAATTAGCTCAGTGTGGAATCAAATGCTCATTGAGACAACGCTTGCAAAATGTATTGTTGAAAGAATCCAAGTATTCTGAATGGAAGTGACTGGGTTTTTTTGTTTGTTTGTTTTTTGTTTGTTTGTTTGTCTTTTAATTTTTTACATTTATTTTCAGTGTAACAGTATTCATAGTTTTTTGAACCACAACCCGTGCTCCATGCAATTCGTGCCCTCTCCAATAACCACCACCTGGTTCCCCCAACTTCCCACCCCCCACCCCTTCAAAACCCTCAGATTGTTTTTCAGAGTCCATAGTCTCTCATGGTTCACCTCCCCCTCCAATTTCCCTCAACTCCCTTCTCCTCTCTAACTCCCCTTGTCCTCCATGCTATTTGTTATGCTCCACAAATAAGTGAAACCATATGATAATTGACTGTCTCTGCTTGACTTATTTCACTCAGCATAATCTCTTCCAGTCCCATCCATGTTGCTACAAAAGTTGGGTAATTCATCCTTTCTGATGGAGGCATAATACTCCATAGTGTATATGGACCACATCTTCCTTATCCATTTGTCCGTTGAAGGGCATCTTGGTTCTTTCCACAGTTTGGCAACCTTTGTCATTGCTGCTATAAACTTTGGGGTACAGATGGCCCTTCTTTTCATGACATCTGTATCTTTGGGGTAAATACCCAGTAGTGCAATTGCAGGGTCAGAGGGAAGCTCTATTTTTAATTTCTTGAGGAATCTCCACACTGTTCTCCAAAGAGGCTGCACCAACTTGCATTCCCACCAACAGTGTAAGAGTGTTCCCCTTTCTCCACATCCCCTCCAACACATGTTGTTTCCTGTCTTGCTAATTTTGACCATTCTAACTGGTGTAAGGTGGTATCTCAATGTGGTTTTAATTTGAATCTCCCTGATGGCTAGTGATGATGAACTTTTTTCTCATGTGTCTGATAGTCATTTATATGTTTTCTTTGGAGAAGTGTCTGTTCATATCTTCTGCCCTTTTTTATATGATTGTCTGTTTTGTGTGTGTTGAGTTTGAGGAGTTCTTTATAGATCCTGGATATCAAACTTTTGTCTGTACTTTCATTTGCAAATATTTTCTCCCATTCTGTGGGTTGCCTCTTTGTTTTGTTGACTGTTTCCTTTGCTGTGCAGAAGCTTTTGATTTTGATGAAGTCCAAAAGTTCATTTTTGCTTTTGTTTCCTTTGCCTTTGGAGACATATCTTGAAAGAAATTGCTGTGGCTGATATCGAAGAAGTTACTGCCTATATTCTCCTCTAGGATTCTGACAGATTCTGTCTCATGTTGAGATCTTTTATCCATTTTGAGTTTATTTTTGTGTATGGTGTAAGAGAATGGTCGAGTTTCATTCTTCTACATATAGCTGCCCAGTTTTCCCAGCACCATTTATTGAAGAGACTGTCTTTTTTCCACTGTATATTTTTTCCTGTTTTGTCAAAGATTATTTGCCCATAGAGTTGAGGGTCCATATCTGGGCTCTCTACTCTGTTCCACTGGTCTGTGTGTCTGTTTTTATGCCAGTACCATGCTGTCTTGTTGATCACAGCTTTGTAGTAAAGCTTGAAATCAGGTAACGTGATGCCGCCAGTTTTATTTTTGTTTTTCAATATTTCCTTAGCAATTCGGGGTCTCTTCAATTCCAAACAAATTTTAAGATTATTTGCTCCAGCTCTTTGAAAAATACCGGTGGAATTTTTATCAGAATGGCATTAAAAGTATAGATTGCTCTAGGCAGTATAGACATCTTAACAATGTTTATTCTTCCGATCCAAGAGCATGGAATGGTCTTCCATCTTTTTGTGTCTTCTTCAATTTCTTTCATGAGTGTTCTGTAGTTCCTCAAGTACAGATCCTTTCCCTCTTTGGTTAGGTTTATTCCCAGGTATCTTATGGTTCTTGGTGCTATAGTAAATGGAATCGATTCTCTAATTTCCCTATCTGTATTTTCATTGTTAGTGTATAAGAAAGCCACTGATTTCTGTACATTGACTTTATATCCTGCCATGTTGCTGAATTGTTGTATGAGTTCTAGTAGTTTGGGGGTGAAGTCTTTTGGCTTTTCCATATAAAGAATCATGTCATCTGTGAAGAGCGAGAGTTTGACTTCTTCATTGGCAATTTGGATACCTTTTTGTTGTCTGATTGCTGTTGCTAGGACTTCTAATACTATGTTGAACAAGAGTGGTGAGAGTGGGCATCCTTGTCATATTTCTGATCTCAACAGGATGGCTGCAAGCTTTTTCCCATTGAGGATGATATTTGCTGTGGGTCTTTCATAGATAGATATTATGAAGTTCAGTAATGTTCCTCTATCCCTATACTTTGAAGCATTTTAATCAGGAACGGATGTTGGATTTTGTCAAATGCTTTTTCTGCATCAATTGAGAGGACCATGTGGTTATTCTCTCTTCTCTTATTGATTTGTGTTCTATCACATTGATTGATTTGCAAATGTTGAACCATCCTTGTAGCCCAAGAATGAATCCTACCTGGTCATGGTGGATAATCTTTTCAGTGTGCTGTTGGATCCTGTTTGCTAGGATATTGTTGAGAATCTTAGCATCCATATTCATCAGTGATATTGGTCTGAAATTCTCCTTTTTGGTAGGGTCTTTGCCTGGTTTGGGGATCAAGGTAATGCTGGCTTCATAGAAAGAGTATGGAAATTTTCCTTCTGCTTCAATTTTTTGAAACAGCTTCAGGAGAATAGGTGTTATTTCTTCTTTGAAAGTTTGGTAGAATTCCCCAGGGAATCCATCAGGTCCTCGACTCTTGTTTTTGGGGAGGTTTTTGATCACTGCTTCAATCTCATTACTAGATATTGGTCTATTCAGACTCTTAATTTCTTCCTGGTTCAATTTTGGGAGTTTATAGTTTTCCAGGAATGCATCCATTTCATCTAGGTTTAGAAGTGGCTGTTTTTGAGAGTGTTCGGCAGGCTGCAGAAAACTTAAGACCCCCCTTCCCCCCCTCACACACACCATATAAACTCCAAATTTCTTAGTCTAAATCTGGAACTAAATTCAGGGATATTCTATGACAGTGGAGAAACAAAGTTTGACTCTGCTACTCGGAATTTGGCATGGTAGGTTGTCTCATTAGAACATACACTGGTGAACCCAAGCCTGGTTTTAATATACACAGTCCAAATAAATAAATATGATAGAAATTCCTGACATCAGTAAGAACAATCTTCCTCAATAACTTTCAATTCATGTCAAAAAATAAAAATTGGGATTTATATGACAACCCAGGCTACGTAGAAAAGACTACCCATAGTTCTGAAAGACCAATCCAGGGGCCAGGCCCTTTGTATTCCTTCCTATCCCTTCCTAGGAATTAGGGTGGGAGTGAGGGGAGGATAATAAAAGCACACGTGTATATAGGTGCTACACTTTATGTTGGAGGAAAGAAGTATAAATATTTAGAAAGATGGAATTATTGGATCAAATTTTGGGGGGTTCAAATAACGTTTAGCTATGATTTTTGAAATAAAGTAGAAAAGAGTCTCATCACAAAAGGTTTTATAGAGGGGCACCTGGGTGGCTCAGTGGGTTGAGCCACTGCCTTTGGCTCAGGTCATGATCGCAGGGTCCTAGGATTGAGCCCCACATCAGGCTCTCTGCCTGGTGGGGAGTCTGTGTCCCCCTCTCTCTGCCCGCTGCTCTGCCTACTTGTGATCTCTCTCTCTGTCAAATAAATAAAATCTTAAAAAAAAAAAGGTTTTATACATACTTTCAGTGAGAGGAAATTTCAATATTCATGGAAATCATCCAGGCAAGTCTGTCTGTAATATAATCACTTTTGGTGGTTATGTGGTCATATATGTGGTTTCCTTAGAAATAAACAGATTAGCAGTCTAACTTATTAAATTGTACCTCCCTTTAAAAGTCTGTCAATTCCAGAGTATCATAGGGGAAAGGAGGGAAAAATGAAACAAGACGAAAACAGAGAGGAAGAGAAACCATGAGACTCTTAATCTCAGGAAACAAACTGAGGGTTGCTAGTGTGGAGGAGGGATGGGAGGGTTGGGTTGGCTGGTGAAGGACATTGGAGAGGGTATGTGCTATGGTGAGGGCTGTGAATTATGTAAGACTGGTGAATTACAGACCTGCACCCCTGAAACAAATAATACATTGTGTTAATTAAAAAAAAAAGTCTGTCAATTCAAGGCCAGCAGGTAAAAGTTATAATGAAATGAAAAGGTAGAGAATTATGATTTCCTCCTCCAACCATCTTCCATATTTGAGTCAAATCAGACATGCAAAGTTGTAGAAAGAAATATATTAGATTCTATTATCTGTCCATGTACTTTCTTTTTTTTTTAATATTTAAATTTTTTTTTCATTTATCTATTTTCAGCATAACAGTATCATTATTTTTTCACCACACCCAGTGCTCCATGCAATCCGTGCCCTCTATAATACCCACCACCTGGTCCATGTACTTTCTGTTCCTTTCTAGTATAGCTTCTCCCATCTGTCTTTCCCTTTGAGAAGTCTATACAGGCTTGGCCAGTGACATATTAATAGGAGCGATATTTTTCCATTTCTAAGTAAAAGGTTTAAAAGGCATTTGTGATAATGGCTCTTTTCTCCCTAAAAATGATGTGTTTCTAAATTGGCTGTTTCCTTAAGATGCATCCCAAAATGAAAAAACAGGTGAAATAGAGTCGCAGTTAACAGGCAATATGAAAAAAAACCACATTTTTGTTGTGCATATTTCTTAGATTTTGGATTTATGTGTCAATGAACTGTAACTTAGTAAAGGTTGATGCATTCAGACAGGGACCCAGGTATACTCGAAAACAGGGTGAACAGCAACAACTCAAATACTGTTGATGGGTATATTTCTTACAGTCTTATCTAAAAGGATTTCTGGCTAGATCACTTAAATATATACTGGTGGTGCCTGCGTGGCTCAGTCAGTTAAGTGACTTTTAATTTCAGCTCAGTACACGATCTCAGGGTCATGGGATCAAGCCCCACATCAGGCTTTCTGCTGGGCAGGGAGTCTTCTGGGGAGTCTCTCTCCCTCTCTCTCTGCCTCCCCCACTGCTTGACAGCATGCACGTGCTCTCTCTTGCTCTCTAAATTAAATGAAATAAACAAACAAGCAAATAAATAAATACTGAGGAAAGCAAAGCTCAGAACTTTCTAAAAATTTTATATACTAGCTCTAAATTGCCATTAATTCCTGGAAACTCATATCACTGCAGCCATAACTAAAATAGAGATATTGAATTTTTTTTAATTTTTAATTTTTTATAAACATGTATTTTTATCCCCAGGGGTACAGGTCTGTGAATCAGTACTCACCAAAGCACATACCCTCCCCAATGTCCATAACCCCACCCCCTCTTCTCCCAACCCCCCTCCCCCCAGCAACCCTCAGTTTGTTTTGTAGAGATATTGAATTTTGATGAATAACCACATTTGACTTCAGTTACATACATGGTTACCCCCCAAAAACCCAAAGCCCATACTATGATTATTTCTCCAGCTTCTGAGTATAAAAAAGAATATTTGGGGTCAGAAATTTTCAGGATTTGCTCCTTTTTCTTGATTTAGCCCAGAAGTCAGGAAAGCTAAGAAAATAACCCATTTAGGAAGTGACTTAGCTCTTAGCTCTTATATGAAGAATAGGGGCTTTTGAAATGAGAAGGTAGGAGAGTATCATTCAAACACAGAAGCAGTATGGGAAGTAAAAAGGTAACTTCTAGAGAACGAAGTAAGGTCACACTACTAGAAGAGATAATGGAATGGGGGGAGCACGTGCCCATTATCATTAAGACTATGGCTTTATGCTAAGAGCTGTAAATATGATTAAACACATTTTCTTTTTTCTTTATTTTTATTTTTTTTAAGATTTTCTTTATTTATTTGAGAGAGAGGAAAGAGAGTGAGCATGAGGGGAGAGAGTTTAGCGGGAGAAGCAGACTCCCTGCTGAGCAGGGAGCCAGATGTGGGACTCGAATCCCGGGACTCCAGGACCATGACCTGAGCCGAAGGCATTCACTCAACCAACTGAGCCACCCAGGCGCCCCTGATTAAACATATTTTAGCCATGTGATTAGACTTTCCTGTTGTAGTGGCCACTTGTTTGGATGTTCAGAATGTGGCAGCAGGGTCCAAATAAAGGAAATGGCTAGACACATTTCTATACTGAGGCCCAATTCCAATTCCTAGACAACTGCGGGAGCATACGTGAGGAATGATGTGGGGTAGAGAAAAGTGGACAGAGACTTATCAAAGTACATTATGAAAACCAGAGAGACTTAGAGGTAGATTGGTTCAAAAAGGTAAGAGCAAAGGAGGTAAAAGCTAAAACTTGGATTGCTGCATAGAACACTCGATTATCTTACACACACACACACACACACACACACACACAGACACACACACTCTTCTGTTCTTCCTCCTCAGATTTGTTATCATGATTACAGCTCTATTTTTTCCCCACACCTTATAAGTCATTCTTATAATTCTCTGAATGTAACATCAGTCTCATTGGTTGAAATTTTTTAACTTCCACTTTTATTTTTTTCAATTTTAAACATCTTGTTGAATATAAGTAATGGAGGAAATCTCAAAGGTACAGGTTGCTAGGTTCTCACAAAAAGAATTGTAACCCTATAACAAACACCTCCTCACAAAAAATTAACTAAAACCCAGAAGCCTCATGGGGCCACGTTTCATTCACAACCCACTGCTTCAAGAGTTAACTGTTATTCTGACTTCTAGATTACCTTTGGTGTTTTTCAAATTTACATACGCTGCAAAAAAGGCAGTGTACTGAGTTTTAATTTTGTTTTTCATGGTGTCTGTTTAACATTGTTTGTAACTTTTAAATTTAATATGGGTAAGTCAAGTAATTCCATCCTACATTTTGGTTCGTTCCTCTGGTGGACATTTTCTTTCTTTGAACGCAGACTAGATATAAGAAAAATAAAAGATATGTTCTAAATGCAAAGTTGAACATGTAAGAAAGAGAAATTTCAAGATTGGGGCACCTGGGTGGCTCAGTGGGTTAAAGCCTCTGCCTTCGGCTCAGGTCATGATCCCGGGGTTCTGGGATGGAGCCACGCATCAGGCTCTCTGCTCGGTGGGGAGCCTGCTTCCTCCTCTCTCTCTCTGCCTGCCTCTCTGCCTCTCTGTGATTTCTGTCAAATAAATAAAATCTTTAAAAAAAAAGATAAGTTATATGTGTTTTCATAATGTTTGAACACTTGATTGCTGGTTTTTGGAATATAATTCTAATTTGTTTTTAGTAAGGTTGCTAATATCTAATGGCAATCCATGATCATATTCACTTTATTTTTACTTATCACTACAAAGAATTTATTACAATATCAAAGAAAAATTTTAATATTTATTTCTTTGCCAGTAGCTATTCTAAATTCTTTAATGAGTGATTTCCTCAGGATCAGACAACTAAGTGCTCAGGTTAGAATTCCAGCATGAAAGGATGGCTTCAGCCACCCCTACACTCTTAGTGCGAGAATCTGAAATCATCTTAAACAGAAGACTTGATACAGAACCAATGAGTGCACTATTCCCAGTAGTTCAGAAAGTAGATCTAGGTAGATTTTTATATTCTATTCTTGAACATTAGAAGGGAGAGTATCTCTAAACTGTTTTAGCTAATCCATTCTCCTGTATACTTCTAATTGAATCTTAAACCCATTTCCAATATTTATCATGCTGTTTAATAGGAAACTGTTTAACCAATATGAAACATTTTAGTCCAATATGCTAATGAGACAGTGCTGATTGTTGAATAAAATATGGCTAACTGAAAAATATTTAATAGCCCAATCCACAACATGCCTCTTTTTCTACCTCCAAATATGCTTTCTTTCTTTTTTAAAGATTTTTATTTATTTATTTGACACAGAGAGAGAGAGATCACAAGTAGGCAGAGAGACAGGCAGAGAGACGGGGAAACAGGCTCCCTGCCAAGCAGAGAGCCGGATGTGGGGCTCAATCCCAGGACCTTGAGATCATGACCTGAGCCAAAGGCAGAGGCTTAACCCACTGAGCCACCCAGGTGCCCCTCAAATATGCTTTCTTGGTAGAATTTGTTATCTAATCACACTTACAATTAAACTTAAAGTAACTGACATATACATAATAAACCTTTCACACTGAATATACCAAATTGTATGAAACATATCTTCCAAAAAGGACTGTTATCAATGAGAATAAAGTATATTCAATGTCATCACAATGTAAAGTATGCTTTTAATGTAATCATCCATTTTATTAAAAAAATTTCACTAAGATCTTAGCAAGCCTACACCTCCAATAAAACACAGGAAAATTATATTTAAACTATTTAAAAAATATATTCTTTGGCTGTCATACCTACCAGTAGAATTTCATGCACATTAGAGAAGTGAGATTTAATTATGACTGTTTTAGACTGCAAAAAGCTCATCGCTTGTAAAGAGAAAATTGATGAATAGAATACGTTATTATTAAATTTTAGATTATAAGTATATATTGATTTTGAAATGTAGGTTTTGGCAATTTTATCAGAACCCATCAAAACTTTAAAACAATATTTTGAGAAAGTATTACTCTGGGGGAATAATGACAATATCTATAATGTTCATTTATTCTTAGTTTTAGTAGAAGTACCACTCAGTAATTTCAAGAAGTGAAAATGCTATATCTCCATCACTCTTTTTTTTTTTTTTTTTTTTTTTTTTTTTTTTTAGCTGAAGCTCATTGCTCTTGAATTTTCCTGCCAAGGATCATTATTGTAGCCATGCATTTAAATCTTACCTTGCCTACCTGGCCTGAGGCCAGCAATAAGTACAGGTCATACCTTAGGAGATAATGTGAAATGCAATTCCTTAAAACAAAGGAAAAAACAATTTTTAAAATTAAAGGATAGTACTTAAAAAGTAAAAAGATATGGTCAATGTTGAAAATGTCTGCTTTGAGCGCTTTTATGATAAAGACATTTCTTGGGCCCCTTGTGTCTATAGAGATCCCTTGGTCCCTCTGATAGTTTCAAATCTAAGATGTTACTCCTGGAGTCTAACTTTCCTCCTATCTTATGTCATAAGTTTGATCATTACGTAGCATGTATGTTCTACATCTTCTACCTTGCCCACTTTTTCCAACCTTGTCTTATTCACTACCCTTTAGTCCTATGTTCCAGCTCAGTGGCTGCTTGCTATCCTATCAGCAAACTAAACCCTTTCCCACTTTGAGATTTTTCACCAACTCTTATGGCTGCTTGAAGGTACTTTTCTCTCTTGTCTTCACATGACTGAAATCTTCTTACTCTTCACTGTTCAGTTTAAATGTCACCTTCCTAGGGAGGCCGTCAGTGAATAACATATCTCATTGGGTTCCCTCATTGCCAAAACCTGAAGGCTCCTTCACACTCTTTTATTTTCTATCATTACAGCCTGTTTACATAATCGTGTGTATTGCATCTTTCCACCACAAGTTGTGCTTTTATACAGGTATACAAATATATATAAGCAAAAATTTGCTTATTTGCTGCCTATGCCCTAATTCCCTAATTTGCCTTACTTTATATACTCTGTATAGTTCAGTGTTTTATTTTATCAATGGTAAACATGAAACCTGCCCCAGAGAATGCAAATGGTATTTTGCGATAATTTATTATAGTGATCCTTAATCTGTATCCATTCTAGGAAACTAAAATTTCTTTTATTTATGTTATAGTAGGCTTTTTAAAAAAGGGATTTTATTTATATACTTGACAGACAGAGATCACAAGTAGGCAGAGAGGCAGGCAGAGGTGAGGGTGGGGGGGAAGCAGGCTCTCCACTGAGCAGAGAGCCTAATGCGGGACTCAATCCCAGGACCCTGAGATGATGACCTGAGCCAAAGGCCGAAGCTCAACCCACTGAGCTACCCAGGCACCCCGTTATAGTCGGCTTAAAAGTAAAACATAGCCAGACTAAGCATTAGTTACTAGAAAATAGAGACTCTGGAAAGAACAACTAAATATAAGCATTCCCTAACCAGACAGGTAAACCTTCATCAGTTCTACTCTAGCATTCTCTCCACCACATCCTTATTCCTATTTCCCATTACTCCAACCTTGTTTACTTGCTATTCCTTGAATAAAGATGGCATCTTCCAGTGTTTGCTTAAATACTATATTCCCTTTACCCACAATGATGCCGCCATTTTTTCCCTCTAGGTTATTTCTTATTTTCCTGAAGTGCTACTATTTTCATTATTCTTCATTTCAGAAGTAAGTATTCATTCATCATTCTCATAACCCTCTATGATTCACCTCTCTTTTAGTCTTAATCTCAGCTGGAAAATTTGACAATGAATCAAGGGACAACAACAAAAAGCCTAGAAATTATCCTTAATGATTATTCTCTCAACATACATGTTCCATCAAATTTTTCAATATCTACCTATTTATTTTATCCACATTTCAACCATTTCACTCTATTCAATTAATATTTCCATGTTCATGTTGTATTGCAACCCACAGGGTTACCACAATATACAAAAGGGTTTCCTTTTTTCTTTTCCTCTCACCTTGGCTCCCTCAAAATATCTCACAAAAGATGCTGGCTTTAACAAAATATGAATGTGACACTGTCATCCCTTGAAACAAACCTCCGCAGGGCTCCCTATTTTCTTCTAGGTCAAATCCCATCTCTCTGATTTGACAGACGGAACCTCCTAGGTTTGTTTTTGGCAGAACTTCCCCCTGTCTTCTCCCTCTATTTCATTTGTCCATTTCCATACCCTGATAATTCCAACTGGCTGATATTTTCAACTTTCATGTTGTTTCTTCAGCTTGGGAGTCCTTCCCCCATTCTCTTCCCGCCTTAACTCTCTTACTTTATGATATTTCAGAGTACATGTCCTAACTTAACCTCAGCCATCCCCAATTCTCCTGGTAGGTAGTTCTTCATATACTTCAATACCACCATGCAAGCATGTGTGTGGTGTGTGTGTATGTACACCCACATATGTAGTGTACATGTGTCCATGAAAAAAAAACAACATGAATTGCATTGTAATCTCACATTTGCTGTTTTGTTTTATGACCTTATGTAACATTGAGCAAGATAAATCTCTGTGCCTCAATTTCTCTTCTGAGATCTCAGAATGAGAATCAAACCTAAATTAAGGGACTGTTATAAAGATATAACAACCCATGTTTGACTCAAGGAAAGCATCTGCTAAATGCTTCATGCTTATTTTGTTGTGATTATTGTTTGTATCATGAACATCTGTCTCTTTGTCCATCTCTCCCCGCCAGCTATCAACTCCTTGAAGACAGAATTCGGAGTTTATTTATTTTGATGTCAGCATAGTGTACAACAATGGCAAACACATATACTTATTCAAACCCTTCTTTACTTAAGGAATGAGAGAATAAACAAATTGAGTATTTTGAAAATATAAAAACTTTCCTACTAGTATAGGAGGTTTTATTTATATATGCTTTTAGTGTTGCATATACTTAATCAAGTATTATATATTAAAAAGCATCTAGATATCACCTATGCATTTTAATAGCAACCTCTGCAAACTGCCTCAATTAAAAAAACAAAAAAAACCCCAAACCAAAAAGTGGTTATTGGAGAATGGCAGGCAATGAAACCTGAAAATGATGCTTACAAACCAGCTTTGGCATTAACTGTAGCTTATTTCTATTCTACCCCAAACTTCAGTTATTTTCCTGTGATATGAGCTCTGTGATCCAAAAGGAATTTATTTTTCAAACTTTGAAATACTTAAGGATAACATTGAGTTGATGAGGAGGAGGAAGAGTGAACATTAAGAGATCACACTGCATTTTGTTATTACTCATGGAAATGGATGATTTCTTATTTGCATATGGTTTTGCTGAGATCTGCAAATGGCAAAGTAGTAGTGACTGTTTGACAAATTGGCCAATCTAGAGTATTTTTTTAAAAAACTCATGTGTATAGTCTAATAATCTTACACTAGTTATGCCTTGGAATTTTTCAATATGTAATTATATGTGTGAATGAAAGAACTGGTATAGAGGAAAGAAAATATCTGTGTGTGGGGGGAAGTTAACCACAAAACACATAATTTTAGGAATTGCATATAAAGCAGTAAAACCAAATGTTTCCAGAAAACAAACAAAAATCATCAAGATTGATCATTATGCTTACTTAAGTCTTTTCATTTGACATAATAGTATTTTTGACATCATATAGTCAATAATTTTAACTAAAATGCAGTTTATTTGTTTGCTTAATCTTTTCTAAGGCCTATACTGGAGATATTTATTTACTAAATAATTTTAAAATCTCTCTTTTTGTTTACTGTCATTCCATATTGTCCTATTCAATAAGTTTGTACTTTATGCAACTCCAGAATTTTCTTCCATATTTAAGAATAATGCAAATATATGCAAATTATATGTATATATTTGTGTGTGTATATATACATAAATACACACACACACACACACACACACAACACCTTGAATAATAAGTCTGTAAAACTGACCTTTGTACCTTTGTAGTCCCCATTCATTTATAAGTGGAATATTAATCTAAGTTGGAAAAAAAGGCCTTTGTTCTTCACACTCAAAATATAGTGATACTTTTTGAAAATTGTTAAGGAAAGATAAGATAATGGTTTTGTTTTCCTGAGTATGATAGAAGGAAGATAAAGGAAGTCAATTCATGGTATCTGGAAATTTGTCATAATAACTTTGGATCTAAAGATCTTTGCTGGACTATGAGGAAAAGTGCAAAGGAAAAGGTAATGATTAAAAGAATGTCCTGAGAACAGCTAATCAGAAGAGGATAACTAAGATATTTCAATTACTGATTCTTTTAAGTGATATTTATTGTGTCAACAAGACCAAAATATGCTCATAGGAATCTGTGTGGTGAAGAGAGAAAATATCACTGGCGGTATGCCGGTGAAGAAACAGTTTGGGTGGCTATATCAGTGATGAATATGGATTCATCAGTGTAGTTGTCTGAGAGTGATCGCATGATTTTGGGTATATAAGAAACCTGTGAGTCATTTTTATGGAGTTTATATGTGTGTGTGTGTGTGTGTATGTGTGTATGTATATATATATATATTTTTTATATATATATAAAATATCATCCTTTTTTTCATTTCCCCATATATATAATGTATATATTATATATATATATATATATATAATATATTTCCATCCTCAGTTCCACTCTGATTAATGTTGATTTGCTCTTTCATTAAATTCTATGATTTATTAGTTGTATATCTTTGGAGTATTAAGTACAAAGTAAGCATTTGGGGAAATGAAAAAAAAGGATGATATTTCAACAAGCTTACAGTCTGATGAGAAATAAAAATGAGTTGACAGGTTTGACATGCATTATAAATGTGAAATATTAACTTAGGCCTGTTTTTATTTTCTCCTATTTTATTTTGACCACAAAACTAAGATCTGCCTTATTTCTAGGTGAAGAGAACCAGAAAAGAAGAAAAAGTATAGGTGGGCAATGAAATAATTCTGAGAAAGAAGCATCATTTTAATGCCATGCATTAGGGTTCTGAGGCAATAGGAGAACTATAGCCTGAAGAAATCAGAGGGCCTCCCCCTATATCTCCCACCTCAAAACTAAGATCTGCCTTGTTTCTAGGTGAAGAGAACCAGAAAAGAAGAAAAAGTATAGGTGGGCAATGAAATAATTCTGAGAAAGAAGCATCATTTTAATGCCATGCATTAGGGTTCTGAGGCAATAGGAGAACTATAGGCTGAAGAAATCAGAGGGCCTCCCCCTATATCTCCCACCTCACCAACATGGTCAGGCATCAACAGAGCTATATAATGAGAGAGCTGAACTGAATCTTTCTCTGTTTTCCAGTAGTGTCAAGATATGGACAAATTATCTTAAATCGTTAGTGAAAATGCATGTGCTTTTCATCTCACTGCATATAAGGAGATGTTATATAAATGTAGTGAGATAAAGATATATACAGATACACAGCAAGTAAGAACACAGGAAGGTAAACAAATCTGAAGGTCACATGGGATATCAGTATGGAGAAAAGTAGAAAAGGTATCTCTTCCTCAACTTAAAAGTTAAGAGGTTTTTCCAGTGTGTGCTTGCATGGTTGAGAGAAATGAAGAAAGTTCAGAAAGGAGAAACTCAGAAGAAATACAGTATTGTCTAGATAACTCCTTCATTTCAGAGATCTAAATCTGTTATTTTTTTTCCTCTTACAAGGTCCATGATATAGACACAATTAGACAAGGTGCTCTTTAGTCTTCCCAGACTTTTACATTTATACAGTTCATCATAGAATGGTATTGGAAGGCTGGAGAAGCAGGAGGCACAGATGAAAGATCCAGTTTCCATTCTGATATTATCATACAGCAAGTGCAGAAGAACAAATACCAGAACTTTGTTTCTGGTGAATACCAAGGATTATCATAATTTGTAAGACACAATTTCTCAGGCAAAAAAGATAGTAAGAAAGACTACTCTGGCTTATCAAGGAAATTGACAGGAGCCTCTCCTATCCAAATTAGTTTTTTAAAGTAGTATACAAAAGATGTACAATGTTTCAAATTTTAGGTTGTAGCTTATAAATTTCATATAATTTTACTATACAAGAGAATAAAATGAATCTTAATCCCAGTGTTTAGAAAATGGAATGTTTTAGACAAAGGACTTGTCTTATTTGCTTTATTTTCCTGTATGATGAAATTTTAGGTTAAATATAGAGTCCAATGTATTAGAGATCTATACTTCTACTTATGTAGGTTCAAAGATGTTAGCATCTGTAACATTCACATTACTCAGAGTGTCAGTAATTAGGAAATCAACTACATAGCTAATTATGGCCAAAAGCCTAGCCCATTGCAAGTTGAACACATCTGCCCCTAGCATATTAGTAGAACACTGGGATGGATGACAAAACATTGAGGAGATTGAGATTATTAAATAAGAGAGTCAACTTCAATAAGAAAGAACAAAACAAAAATAGGGGATAAATATTTAGGAAGGCAGGAAAATAATTTTCAAATTCAACCATTTTAGTTTATGCTTCTTATATAGTTTCTTTAATTTCCTCAAACTGGGAGTTAAAACATTTCTCAAACATACAGTATATTACATAAGCAAAAAGAGAAATACTGGATTCTGATCATCAGTCATGGTAATAGTTTTGTATACAAGTGATTTTTATTGGTTTTCCATTTTTGCTAATAAATGCAATGTAACAATATTTGCATCATATTTAGAAGAAAAAAATCTTGAACCTGAAAATCAATTGAACTTAATTCAAAAGTGATTCTAATAACTGATTTCATAACTCTAAGTTATGTTAGGGCTTCCTGTTATATGCCTTAAAGTTAATCATGCTATACCCATGTAATACATTTTTACACACATATAACTACCTTTTTACAAAATTATGTCTCTCCTGAGGATTTATAAATGTCATTAGGTTAAAAGGCATATCCAACTTTTAGTGTGCTTCAAGAGACATACTATACCTTAACTATTTGTTTTGTATGATAAATGAAAGATTAAATGTAATATAGAAGCAACTTCAAAATAGTTTATAATCTAAAGCAAGGTATTAAGGCAGACACAAACAATATAGATTGTAAGCTGATATAAAGACAGAAAAATAACCATTTCAGAGCATAGAAACAGAAAAAGTTAGTTCTTCTTGGAGTTAATTTAAAATTGGCATTTTAGTGGATTCAAGGAGAAAAATTTCAACAGGAAAATGTGTAATTGTTTTCCAAGGTAGATGTATTAAAACAGGTGAAGGGTCACCAGCCTCCTCTATGACTTCACATTGGAGTTAGCACTTAAACATTGGATAAATGGAACTTGATGTTGTAGAAGAAGCATCTAAAATTCCATATAAGATTTTAAAAAATAATGACTAGCAAGCTAAACAATAAGTACTTGTTTTCTTCATTTTTTTCTGGAAACCAAAATTTATTTGTCTTTTTTTTTTTTTTTTTTTTTTAAGGTTGGGGAGTTGAGAAAACCATAGAAACATTGATCAGAGCTATCAATGATACGGGTGATAAAGAGCAACTTAATACTACTTTACCTATTTGAATCTAAAATCATTAATTGTGATTATATTTATTTATTAAAATAATAAGTTTTATCTATATATATCTTATTTCTATTTTCTGTTATGTGATTTTCAAATATAGAAGATGCAAAATTAACAACATATATTAAGAAAGTGGTGAACACCCAGTGTTAAGTATTTGAGTGCTTAAATATTAAAATTCTAATTAAATGAATATCACAATGTATAATACAAAATTCTGTTTATGTATAGTAAAATTATTGCAGCTTATTTATATGATATTTTAAATGATATTTAATAATTCTAAAAATATGATCAATTATATGATTTTAGTTTCAGAGTTTTTTATTACCTTTTTATCAATATCTTTTTAATTAATATTTTTTATATTTTGGAGATTCCTGTGTCAAAGATGGAAAGGACTAAATTAACAAATTATCAATTCTGATCAAAATTGGTGTGCCAATTAAATGACACTTTGCTAGGTCCAAATACTCTTAAGTGAATTTATAACTGCTGATAAACTTACTTACTGTGCACTGTTTTTCTTCAAAATTTTGAAGTTGTAGTTAGTTAACATATAGTGTAATACTGATTTTAAACGTATAATTTTCTGTTTCATCTCTTACATAGAATACTCATTGCCCAACATAACAAATGTCCTCCTTAATACCCATCATCCAGTTAGCCCTTCCCCACCCACCTACCTCCAGCAACACTCAGTTTATTCTCTATAGTTAAGAGTCTCTTAATGTTTTGCTTCTTTCTCTTTTTTCCCATCCCCTATGTTCACCTGTTTTGTTTCTTAAATTCCACATGTGGTATTTGTCTTCCTTTGACTGACTTATTTTGCTTACCATAATACACTTTAACTCCATCCATGTCACTGCAAATGGCAGTATTTAGTTCTTTTGATGGCTGAATAATATTCCGTTGCATGCATATAATACATCTTCTTTATCCGTTCATTAACTGATGGACATTTGGGCTCTTTCCATAATATGGTTAATGTTGCTAATGCTGCTATTAACATGTGCAGGTGCATGTGCCCCTTTGAATCAATATTTTCATATCCTTTGGGTAAATAACCTAGTAGGGTAGTTCTTGGGTAGTAGGGTACATCTACTTTTAAGTTTCTGAGGAATCTCTATACTGTTTTTCAGAGTGGCTGCACCAGTTTGCATTCCTACCAACACCCTTCATCTGCATGCTTGCCAACATCTGTTGTTTCCTGTGTTGTTAATTTTAGTCATTTTGACAGATGTGAGGTGATATCTCATTGTGATTGATTACCGTGTCCTTTATTATTTATTTATTTATTTTTATTTTTTGAGAGAGAGAGAGCAAGTGGGGAAGGGCAAAGGGTGGGAGAGAGAAAATCTTAAGCAGGCTCCATGTCCAGCCCCATGGGGGCTCAAACTCAAGACCCTGAGATTAGACCTGAGACAAAATCAAGAGTTAGACACTTAATCAACTGAGCCATCCGGGCACCCCGATTACTGTGTACTTTAAATACAACTTCTAATTAGTTACACAGCACAACATAAAATTTTGAACTTTCTAAAATAAATACTGGAGATTTATTTTCCCCCAAGAGTAAGCATTTTAGTTCCACCTCCAAGGTCTCTTGAAATATTCCACTATAATATTGTGTGTACATTTATATAGCACAGTTGTTAATATGAGTAGGCTAATTTCTACAGAGCAGAGCCTGTGTGTTTTCAGAATAGTTTTATGAGGAAATAGCTGTTTATCATAACATTAAAATTGTGTTAATAAAATATCCTTTGTTTAAAAATCATGTATATTAGGGATTAATTACATTTTTCTAAAATATATTATACATATAATCTCAAAAGAAGATATTCAAATAAAAATGTGATTCTTCAGAAAATAAATTGTGGATTAGTTGAAATGCAAGTCATGGAATAGTATCCATTTATTTTTCATGTATATTGGTCAGAGGAGGTTGATCAACAATTTTACTCATATCCTATTAAAGACTATTCAATGATCTAGACAATTTTCTGACTATTGAGCTCATCTCACAGTTATTAATGTTTATACCATATTATGTATATATAAAGAAATTTCACAATAGTAGTTTGTTCTTTAAATTTGAAAATAAATGCAATGAATATTTTAATACATTTAATAGGGAAGGCCTTCAGGGATCATAAGCAGTAATTATGCTAACAAGCTTCTTAAAATTTTGCAGCAATTGAAATAAACAGGAATGTTTGTATTGCAGTATTTTTAACTCACATTTAGAATAAGATCAATTTTTTCAAGTAAAAGCATCTATTTTTAAAATTACATATCCCTTGCTTATTGTTAAGTAACACTTAATATTTTACATTTATATAAATATATTTATATATATGTGGAATTTGGCTGAATAATAGAATAATTTCCCTAATGCTTTTAACAGAGGAAATTCTTAAATACAATTCTGAAAGTGAATTTTTTTTTTTGCCAGATCAGTTCCTCATTTGTATCAGAATAATTCAGTAATTATCATCATATTTCAAGTGGCCATCACTTTCCACCTGGGCTTTTACAGTAGTCTCCTAATTTGTCTCCCTGCTTTCATCTTTCTCTGCTCTATAAACTATTTTCTATAAGCAAGCAGAGTTCCTTCTTAAATGTAAATATATTCATTCCAATTCCCTGCTCAAACCCTGTAATGGATTTCCAAACTTCTTAGGATCAAAGACCTTAATTTTGCTCCCAACATCCAATATAATTTGACCATCTTTTTTTTTTTTTTTTTTTTCCTCTGACCTCATCATCTGTTAACTCTGGCCACTCTGCCCCAAACATACTGCCCCCCCTCCGATTCTTGGCCATGCCAAGTGAGTAGTTTTTGAAAATGTTGGCTTGATTCTCTTTTTTCATGTATTTGTTAAAATCATTCTCTTAAAACTTATAAAGTTCAGCCTCAAAACAACTTAATCAAAAGATTTATTGACTACCCTAAATCAAGTTTTATCCCTACTTCATTCCATATCTTCTGACCCTACTTTCTTTTTCTTTAGAGAACTTATTTCCTAGTCACGCACTATATGTTTCTCTTTTTTTATCCACTTGTTATTTACTTTCTATGTCACTACCCCTATATAATCATGACAGCAGTGATTTTTTTTTCATTTTAAAAAATTTTTATTTTATTTTTTCAGTGTTCCAGCATTCATTGTTTATGCACCACACCCAGTGCTCCATGCAATACGTGCCCTCCTTAATACCCACCACCTGGTCACCCATCCCTCACCCCAGGCCCCTCCAAGACCCTCAGTTTGACAACAGTGATTTTTTTAACAGTGATTTTTAAAAATTTTATTTTGCTTTTAGTTTTATATTGTGTTTTGTTTTACTTCTATTCTTGTTGCACTGTCTTTAAGAATTATAATAATTCTTGGCAAAGCATAGGGGTTCAATGAAAACACACTGAATGAATCAGTGTATATTATCATGTGGTTAAGCAAGATAATAGTTTCATGAGTTTTCATCATTTCTCTCTAGTCTTGTCTGTGTGTTTTAAAAAAATACATTTTTAAAATGTATAGGGACTGAATTAATGTAGGATTGTAAAAAAGTTAGAAAAGATACATTTAGGAAATAGTTCAGAAAGAATGTTTAGGAATTTGTCCAGCAGAGACAAATTACCAATTATTTTTCAGATGCATAGAAGCTTGAATAGAACCAAGTATGTATTGGGTGAATAAATGGATACATGCATAAATCCATGAAAAAGAGAAAAAAGAAAGAAAATGAAACACTTCATTAATGGACAGATGTGTTTTGTTTCCTTTTTGCTCCATTAAGGGAAAAGGGAAAGATTCCTGCCATAGTTTATGGGGATGGCTGAACACAAAACACCTGACGTTGGACAGATGGGATTGACACCTGGTTATCAGTCACATACACTTAACAGCCAGGTGGCAGAGGACACTGTGTCACATAGGGCCTCATCAGGGTTTAACTCTAGAGCACACTGAACAAGAAGGGCCTGCAGGAAGCAAACTTTGTAGTAACCAGGGGAAGGATGTGACTGAGTTATTTGAATAATTCTGAGAGTTGGCAGAAAATTAAATTTGATGCTAAGGAATAAGTAGCCAT
The DNA here is from genome assembly GCF_011764305.1 of Mustela putorius furo. NCBI lineage: Eukaryota > Metazoa > Chordata > Mammalia > Carnivora > Mustelidae > Mustela > Mustela putorius. The sequence goes on along the minus strand of NW_025421373.1, from coordinate 1,697,895 downwards.
TGTGCCCAGCCTGTGTGATCAGGAGGGTTGTTTGGTTAGGGAATCTTATCCATAAGAGAAGAGAGGCTTAGGCCATTTAGCCCCTTCGAACTTTACTAGATTTTCAAGGCAGCACATAATATTTAATCTTATTTGTAGGCCCTGCACCACTAGATGTTTATGCATAAGAACAGGTAGGGATGAAGACTGACTCAGGATTCTGAAGTGGACGATGGAGAAAGCATTAATTGAGAGCAATTGTGTAGAAAGAGGAGGGATTGTGCTGAGTGAAATAAGTCAAGCAGAGCGAGTCTATTATGTTTTAACTTACTTGTAGAGCATAAGGAATAACACGGAGAACATTGGGAGATGAAGAGGAGAAGTGAGTTGGGGGAAATTGTTGGGGGAGACAAACCTCGAGAGACTATGAACTCAGAAACAAACTGAGTTTTGGAATGGAGGGATGTGGAGAGTTAGGTGAGCCTCGTGGTGGGTATTAAGGATGGCATGTATTGCATGGAGCACTGGGTGTGCTGCATAAACAATGAAATTTGGAACACACACAAATTAAATTAAATTTAAAAAAAAGAAAAAAGGAGAGATTGAGGTGTAAAGTGATATGTCAGTTGTGCTGTTTACATATAAAGCTGTTGAATTTTGGTTTTGTTCAAGCTTGAAACAGGGTTTAGGAGTTTTCACTAGGATGTTTAATTAATTTAATTAAATAAAAATTAATTTAATTTAATTTAATAAAATAAATTAATGATTTGTTAATAATTAATGAATTAAATAATTTAAGTTAAATTAATTTGATTTAAATTTTAGTAGCATAAATAAATAGTAGTACTTATGATAAGCATGGTTACATGCACAATTTTAGAACTTTCAAAGTAGAATTCAAACATGTTTTAATGTAGGCAGAAACTGTTGTGTTATTTATTTAGAGAAAAATAGGGGGGTTATTTTTTATCATCTTATAGATAAATATATTGATATTCAAGCCATCAAAATAACCTACTCATGCTGCTGACAACTTCTATCATTTACTAAATCCAGTAAACTTCCCAGCAAACCACTGTTCCCATTGTAAGTACAGTTTGAATATTTGTAATATATTACAAGGAGAAACTGGTAATATATTACCAGGAGAAACTGCCAAAACTTTTTCAAGTATAAACTAAAATTATCCACGTATTAAGATAGTAAGAAGATATGATATGAAGAAGAAATACTCAACTGTATGTTTATTTTTCTTCAGTGGAAGAAGTTAAAGACTATGACAGGGATAAATATGGGAGTAGACTAGGTAGGCAGTTGAATATCATGTCAGACAATTATATTTGTTAAAGTATACATTTAAAAAATTTAAACATATAGTGGTCAAGCAAATTTAAAATAAATAAATGCCAAAATCTTTCACCTGATTAATTAATGATGGAACTAAGAAGTAAGTTAAAACCAGCTCAATGATCACCTGAGGAGTTTGGTCCTTATACATAATTTATAAATAAATGTTAAGCTAAGAATTATAGACTCAAAATTGATTGCAAAGTTAATTAATATCTTAAGGATACAAAATTGATTAATATCTTAAATAGCAACAAATGTAACTTTTAGGGTTATCTTTTCTTCAAGACAAAAGTGAAAAATGGTTTAATAAATAGAAAATAAATCAAAGGTGTCAGTCTTATACTTTACGGAAAGAGCATTCAGTAATATCTTTTGCCAATTTTCAAGTTTAGTTTGGTTTTTCGGACAGTTTCAACCTTTACCAAAAATATATGAATGAATCTATTTGACTGTATGTCTCTTCACTTTACAAATTAAAAATAAAGCTCAAAAATCACAGAGTAAATAAGTAGAAAATATTGGATATTAATAAAAGTCAGTCCGCTTCATTTGTAAATCTATCATCTTTCAACTACAACAACTTTCTGCTTAAACCATCTCTTAAGTTGGAAAATCACTCGGCAGAGAGATATCAGAAGGAATGCAAATACTGGATTGTTAGTTGTTCTACAACCAGTATGTCTACAGAGTAAGATTTAATATATAAATTTCCAAACAATGTATTTGATACCTGCTCTACTTCCCTCATTCTCAGCTGATGACACTATAATAATAATTTTAGAAGTCTACAAATTCCTAACCATTGAGCTACCCTTCTTCATGCAGCTATCTATGCATGTAGTTTTCTTTCATACTAGATGCCATGGAAGCACTGCTCCCTACTTCAAATATGCTCAACCCTTTCACCTGTGAATTAGATCCCATCCTTTAATACTTACTCAAAGATACTGATACAGAAACTCTATCTCCTTTCTCACGCATATGCAGTTTTCCCTCTCTTTTATTCTCATATCTTACAAGTATGATGTATCTTTATTCATATCTAAGAAAAAAATTGACCTAACTTTAACTCCAACTATGAATCTATTTTTCCTCTTCTTTTGAGATAAAATATCCCATAAAAATATTGCCTTTGCAGTTTCAAAATTCTTGTATTTGTCTTAAATTCCATCTAGAGAGAATTTCATCCCCTGTACACTGAAATTGCTCTTGGCAAATTAACAAATAATGTTTAAATGGTGAAATCCACAATCTATTTCTCAGTTTTCATTTTACCTGAAATGTTTTTACCTGCTTGTATTCCAGGACACGTCATTCTTCAGTATTACTTAGTTCTCTTCTTAGTTTATTTTGCTAATTCTATCTTTAGGGGGGTTGAAGAGCTCACTCCTACAATAACATCAATACACTGATTCAAATTTACATTTCCAGAGTGAAACTTTCTCTGAATTCCAGTCTCATATATCCAACTGCCTATTCAAGGTCTCTGATCCCATGTCAAACTAGCATCTGAAACATGGCAAATACAAAATGGACCTCCAAATCTTCCCCTGTCTCTCCTGCCATCATCTCCATCTCCTACTCCTCCAATGGCTCAGCCAAAATAATTTGGCATCCTTGACCTTTCTCTTTCTCTCTCATAACCTGTATTTAACCTATAGCACCCCTTCTCGGTTTTATCCTCAAAAATGTATCCAGAATCCAACCATATATTATTACTCTCAATATTAAAATCTTGCCCAAGCCATCATATTCTGATTAGATTATTCAATGGCATCTTAAACATTCTCCCTGCTTCAATTCTTCTTCCCCTTTAATTTATTCTCAATGAAACATCCAGAGAAAACCCCCATATATAAACTGCTATTTCTCCATTCAAAATCCTTAATTGAATTTCTATGTCAAAGACTTTCCACCAAAGTCTTTATAATGATTGACAAGACCTTACATCAACTGACCTTTCATTAACTCTCAGGTGTCTTTCTACTTCTCAGACTCTCACTTGCTCTGTCTTCTTCCTTATCAATCTTCTGTGTTTTTGTTTTGTTTTGTTTTGTTTTTACTAGAAAACTGCAGGAATGGACACAACTCAGGATATTAGTATCCCCTTTAATGAAACTTGATTTTCCTAGTTATCTACATGGCTTATTCTCTAACTTAATTTGTGTATTTATTCTAATATGATTTCTATTGGAGTGGTTTTTCCTAACACTATTTTAAAAATAAACATTCTTACTTCCTATACTATCTTCCCTGAATTATTTTTTTCATTTCTATATTTCAAGCAATATGTTTTAATATTTGTATCCTTTATTTGAATGTAAGATGTCTTAGTAGAGAAATTTTTTCTATTTTTGATTCTTCCTCCTCAATCTCATAAAATAGTGCCTGAAATATATGTTTGTTCACTCAGTTAATGAACTATGAATAGAGAAATAGCATCTAATCAATAGGTTACAGATGCTAATTAAATAATTTTCTCTTTTTTCTTGGACCTCCATTCCAAACCAGATCCACCTTCCTATGATTTATTGATTCTAGATATTGTTCAACTTTCCAGAATCAGGATGACAGACCTAAGAAGGATACATGCATAATCTTTACTGTAAATTATTTCCATTTTTTCTCAATGACATTTATATGCAAGCCAAATTTAGTGACATGAATCTAAAGGAATTATTTTCTAATAACGTATTTAAAATATTATAATATGCTGCCTAAGATATTGGCACTACTAGAAAGTTATAAGAACCTACTATGGATTCTAAAGTTTTTTGTTGTTTTGTTGTTGTTGTTGTTGTTGTTGCTGTTGTTAAAGTCAAGGCACTGGCAGGGATGCATTCCTTTCTGGAGGTTCTAGAGAAGAATACATTTCCTTGCCTCTCCTAACTCTAGAGGCTGCCCATATTCTTTGGATCCTTAGCGCTCTAATCTTCAAAGTTAGCTAGGGCCAGTCTAGTCTTTCTCATGATGTCATCTTTTTTTTTTTTTTTTCTGACTCTTCTACCTCCCTCTTCCCCACTTTAGAATCTTTGTGATTACAATGTGTCCACATGGCTAAATCTAGATAATATCCTTCATTTAAAGTGAGATGATTAGCAACTTTAATTCCACTTATAACCTTGATTCTTCCTTGCCAAGTGACAGAACATATTCACAGATTCCAAGAATTAGATGTCTACATCTTTAGGGGATCATTCTGCCTACTGCATCTATAAATAACATAAACTCCAACTATGAGTTGGCTAGAAATGCAAATTATTGCACCCTATTCAAGTTCTACTCCTTCAGAATCTTCAAAGATTCTATGTTATACCAAGTTCTCCAAGTCATTTTTAGTCACACTAAATTTTGGGAAATGATGGTTTAGGAGATACAAATCAAGAATAAGTGACTTTCTTTGTCAATAAGAATTAATATCCTAAACTGTAAACATTTAAAGATATAATAAAGATATCAACTTATGTATTTTAGATACTTTTTCCAGCTCTTCCTTCCTTGATTTTGCATTGCTGAGCAGTCTACTACCAAATTGCCAAATGAGTTGCTGTTGCTATAGCCTTTTCTCTGACCACCTTCCATTCTGTGGTTTGCAGACATTAAATTTCCTTCTTCCCTCTCTTCTCACCCATTTCAGGGACATCCCTGCTGCCATTACTTCTCTCAAACCAAGATTACACCATGCTGATACCTCTGGTAAGTAAACGGCATTGGGGATTTCTAATCCAGATTCTGGTTATTACTGTCACCCCTCTGGATATTGGTTTTTGTCATTTCAATCCCTACTGCCAGAGAGGTGAAGTGCATTTTATAAATCATAGATGGACATATCAATATTTTTTTCCTGATGGAAATATCCAGGAAACCAGATAAAATCACAATTCAAATTCTGTAAATGTTTGTCTTAAAGACCTTGTAAGAATTCTACTATTACATAAAAAGTGAATTATAAGATTATTATAACAAAGATCAATTTTAAATAAAACAAGAAACAAAATTGCTTTCCTACTTTGCAACTTTTTCTCATTTTATCAGATACTTACTAGCTAATTAATTCCATATTAGGAAACATTATTTTTTTCTTTATCACTTAGGTAGAGACATTGATTCAAATCCTTTTTTAGAGATATATTGATTTAAATTTTTTCTCAAAATAAATTGTTTTCTCTGTGACATTAAGCAAAAGGTTTAGGGTCTGTAGGAGTGTAGGAGGCACAGAACAGACAATATCCAAGTAAAGACTCTCCTGTCTGTGAATTATTTACTAAATGTAAGGCCAAGTAATACTTCACACTGATGCTCTTGCTGACTGAAAAGCAAATCCCCAAATATTCATAAAAGTGTAGAGTATCTATCCTGCTTAGTATTCTGAGTGAAAGGGTATCTGTCACAGTCTGTGCTGAATAGATTCCCTGTTTACATTATGAAACAAACACATTTATGACTCAACCCATCTGCTATGTTATTCCTTCAAAAACTTTGGTACATGATATAATTTCTAATAAAAACATAGTTCAGGGAATATTCCCAGCTCTTTTTTATCCCTTCAAAAAAATAAGCTTGATATATATATATATATATAACCAAAGGATATTTGACTCAGAAACATAGATCATGGAATATTTTGTGTAAAAACAATAGAAAAGGGGTTTAGTTATTTTAACCCATCTAATCTGCACAGGCAAAAAGTTACTTTTGGTGTCTTAAATTTTTGTGAGTCTATATCAAGTTTCTTTTCTTTTCTTTTTCTTTAAATTAGGTTTCTTAAATGCCCTAGGCTTCTATTCTTCCACATCTGATATAGAACTAATGTCAACCTCATGAAGTTATTTTGAAAAATAAATGAGGGTGCCTGGGTGGCTCAGTGGGTTAAGCCGCTGCCTTCAGCTCAGGTCATGATCTCAGGTTCCTGGGATCGAGTCCCGCATCGGGCTCTCTGCTCAGCAGGGAGCCTGCTTCCTCCTCTCTTTCTGCCTGCCTCTCTGCCTACTTGTAATCTCTCTCTGTCAAATAAATAAATAAAATCTTTAAAAAAAAAGAAAAATAAATGAAATGATGATGTGGATTACATGGCATAAGTAAACTCCTTGATAAATTGTAGTGACAGTGAGACAATATATCATCATTTATATCATTATTGTCTTTATTTTTTATTTTATTTTATATTTTAAACTATTATTTAACTTCAAAAAATCTGTATTTAACGTGTACTGCATGACTTATTGTACATATACATAATGAAATGATTAGTACAGTCAAACTAATGAACATATCCTCTCACACAGTTACATACAAATGGGCAACAGGTAGGTACACAATCAACACCACTATTCATCAGGGAAACAAATCCAAACCACAGTGATACATCACCTTACACCTGTTAAAATGGCTACAATCAAAAAACTTAAAAATAAGTCAATAAAATATAGAGGGTGTTGGTGAGGATGTGGAGATAATAAAACTTTTGTATATACTCTTGGTGAGAACATAAATTGGTATAGCCCTTATAGAAAGCAGTACGAAGGTTACTCAAAAAATTTAAAATTGAACTACCATATGATTCAGTATTCTGTCTTCTGTATATATACTCAAAGGAACTAAAATCGGTACTTTGAAGAGATAATCTATTTTTATTATTTTAACACAATATTCTACATTTAATTCCATGATTTTTGTTATTGGATCTTTTCTTTCTCCCTCCCCCATTTTTTAAATATTTTATTTATTTATTTGGTACACAGTGAGAGAGAACACAAGCATGGGGCATGGCAGGCAGAGGGAGAAGCAGACTCACTGCTGAGCAGAGATTCCCTACCTGGGGCTGCATCCCAGGAGCTTGGTTGGGATCATGACCTGAGGCAAAGGTAGATGCTTAACTGACTGAGCCACCCAAGTGCCCTGGATCCTTCTTTCTTTGGAGATTTTAGATATTTAGATAAAATAATAAAATAGGAGAATTTAAGAGTTGAAGTTACTGATCTTAGCAAAGATATTAATTCCTAACATCTCCATTTTTCTTGTTTTCTAAATTGAAACAGGAAAACACCATTCCAATCAGATCCCAGCCTTCTGCATCTGGGGCGCCTCTGTCCAACACTTTATCACTTTACACCTGCTAGTTGACACCATGCTTCCTCTCAGTACTCCCGAAGTCAAGCTTCTGAAATGTATTTTGAGTGCTGTAAAACACAGCATGGAATTGTTTAAACACAAAGAGCAATTACTTTCTCATGCAGGGATCTTTGGTGGTCCAAAATGTGTACTTAAAGAATTCAATGTAATATGCCTTTTTGTTTGTTTGTTTTGTTTAAATGGGTTTCCTTCTCAATGATAAGTGCACACATACATTCAAAGAAAATATCATAGGAAAGTACAAAATTGGAGTATGGTTATATGTTTAGACATGACAAAGTAGACATGCAAATGAGATGACTCTTCGAGGATAATTCTTAGTGTGTGAGTGTGTGTGTGTGTGTACCCCAAATTTGTGCATCTCTGTCTTGTTTAGGGTATTCTGTAGTAATACACAATGGGAACTCAATGGAAAACAAAGACCGTGATATTCAACCCTGAGTTACGATGGTAAGATAAATGATACAAATAAAGATGAACTGAGAAATAAAAGTTTAATTATCTACTATCTTGTGATAAGTATTTAGAAATAAAACATAAACCAGAAAAAAAGTCTTCATGTAAACCAACATATTATCAAGTCAATATATAAATAAAATAGTTTTTTTTCACAGAAATCAACAGTGGCAAATAATCAACTTTCTTACAAGTTCCTTGTTTTCAAGTTATTAAAAATTTGAAGAAAAAAATTCATATTTCAAAAGAAAATGAGAAAATTGTTTTTGTCCACCTAACACATTCATTCAAAATAAAGGGTTATCAGTATCTGTCTTCCCTACTATAATGCATGATCTTGGAGGGTAGAAGTGATTTATGCTTATTCATTACTAAGTCTCACAACCAGAAAGAGTAAATAGAATATTTTAAACTAAATAATATACAATAGGTAGCATAGACATTTTCACAATATTTATTCTTCCAATCCAGGAGCATGGAACATTTTTCCATTTCTTTGTGTCTCCCTCAATTTCTTTCATGAGTACTTTATAGTTTTCTGAGTATAGATTCTGTGTCTCTTTGGTTAGGTTTATTCCTAGGTATCTTATGGTTTTGGGTGCAATTGTAAATGGGATTGACTCCTTAATTTCCCTTTCTTCTGTCTTGCTGTTGGTGTAGAGAAATGCAACTGATTTCTGTGCATTCATTTTATATCCTGACACTTTACTGAATTCTTGTATAAGTTCTAGCAGTTTTGGAGTGGAGTCTTTTGGGTTTTCCACATATAGTATCATATCATCAGCGAAGAGTGATAATTTGACTTCTTCTTTGCCGATTTGGATGCCTTTAATTTCCTTTTGTTGTCTGATTGCTGAGGCTAGGACTTCTAGTACTATGTTGAATAGCAGTGGTGATAATGGACATCCCTGCCGTGTTCCTGACCTTAGCGGAAAAGCTTTCAGTTTTTCTCCATTGAGAATGATATTTGCGGTGGGTTTTTCATAGATGGCTTTGATGATATTGAGGTATGTGCCCTCTATCCCTACACTTTGAAGAGTTTTGATCAGGAAGGGATGTTGTACTTTGTCAAATGCTTTTTCAGCATCTATTGAGAGTATCATATGGTTCTTGTTCTTACTTTTATTGATGTGTTGTATCACATTGACTGATTTGCGGATGTTGAACCAACCTTGCAGCCCTGGAATAAATCCCACTTGGTCGTGGTGAATAATCTTTTTAATGTACTGTTGAATCCTATTGGCTAGTATTTTGTTGAGTATTTTCGCATCTGTGTTCATCAAGGATATTGGTCTATAGCTCTCTTTTTTGGTGGGATCCTTGTCTGGTTTTGGGATCAAGGTGATGCTGGCCTCATAAAATGAGTTTGGAAGTTTTCCTTCCATTTCTATTTTTTGGAACAGTTTTAGGAGAATAGGAATTAGTTCTTCTTTAAATGTTTGGTAGAATTCCCCCGGGAAGCCGTCTGGCCCTGGGCTTTTGTTTGTTTGGAGATTTTTAATGACTGTTTCAATCTTCTTACTGGTTATGGGTCTGTTCAGGCTTTCTATTTCTTCCTGGTTCAGTTGTGGTAGTTTATATGTTTCTAGGAATGCATCCATTTCTTCCAGATTGTCAAATTTATTGCCGTAGAGTTGCTCATAGTATGTTCTTATAATACTTTGTATTTCTTTGGTGTTAGTTGTGATCTCTCCTCTTTCATTCATGATTTTATTTATTTGGACCATTTCCTTACACCACACACGAAAATAGACTCAAAATGGATGAAGGACCTCAATGTGCGAAAGGAATCCATCAAAATCCTTGAGGAGAACACAGGCAGCAACCTCTTCGACCTCAGCCGCAGCAACATCTTCCTAGGAACAACGCCAAAGGCAAGGGAAGCAAGGGCAAAAATGAACTATTGGGATCTCATCAAGATCAAAAGCTTTTGCACAGCAAAGGAAACAGTGAACAAAATCAAAAGACAACTGACAGAATGGGAGAAGATATTTGCAAACGACATATCAGATAAAGGACTAGTGTCCAGAATCTATAAAGAGCTTAGCAAACTCAACACCCAAAGAACAAATAACCCAATCAAGAAATGGGCAGAGGGGGCGCCTGGGTGGCTCAGGGCATCATGATCTCAGGGTCCTGGGATCGAGTCATTTCTGCAAGCCTGCTTCCCTCTCTCTCTCTCTCTGAATCTACTTGTGATTTCTCTCTGTCAAATAAATAAATAAAATCAGATGGGGCAAGGACATGACAGACATGAAAAAAGACATCCAGTGCTCCAGACACATGATCACTCGGCATCAGGGAAATACAAATCAAAACCACAATGCGATATCACCTCACACCAGTCAGAATGGCTAAAATCAACAAGTCAGGAAATGACAGATGCTGGCGAGGATGCGGAGAAAGGGGAACCTTCCTATACTGTTGGTGGGAATGCAAGCTGGTGCAACCTCTCTGGAAAACAGCATGGAGGTTCCTCAAAATGTTGAAAATAGAACTGTCCTATGACCCAGCAATTGCACTATTGGGTATTTACCCTAAAGATACAAACGTAGTGATCCAAAGGGGCACGTGTACTCGAATGTTTATAGCAGCAATGTCCACAATAGCCAAACTATGGAAAGAACCTAGAGGTCCATCAACAGATGAATGGATCAAGAAGATGTGGTATATATACACAATGGAATACTATGCAGCCATCAAAAGAAATGAAATCTTGCCATTTGTGACAACATGGATGGAACTAGAGCGTATCATGCTTAGCGAAATAAGTCAGGCGGAGAAAGACAACTATCATATGATCTCCCTGATATGAGGAAGTGGTGTTGCAACATGGGGGCTTAAGTGGGTACGAGAAGAATAAATGAAGGAAGATGGGATTGGGAGGGAGACAAACCATAAGTGACTCTTAATCTCACAAAACAAACTGAGGGTTGCTGGGGGGAGGGGGTTTGGGAGAAGGGGGTGGTATTATGGACATTGGGGAGGGTATGTGCTTTGGTGAGTGCTGTGAAGTGTGTAAACCTGGTGATTCACAGACCTGTACCACTCGGGATAAAAATACATGTTTATAAAAAATAAAAAATTATATTAAAAAAGAAATGAATGTGAATGAAGTTTTAGAAGTTACACATTTAGTTCCTTTTTTATGTACAAGTGTGATATGTTCTTAAAAAATACAAATGCCCAAGAAAACTTACAAATAATTAAATAAAAATCCTAAGTTAAAAAAAAAAATAATAATATACAATATTTTTCCTTACTTGTAAAACTATTTTCATTCTAAATTTTTAAATTATTCTAAAATTATAAAACTTTTCTCTAATCTAGGCAACCCTTGGGCAAACTAGGCCTTAATAATATCATTTCCAACTTTCTGCTGCTTCCTCTCTTCACTCCAAACCTATCTTCCTGATTTTCAGTTGATTTAGCCTATATCTCTCTATATTTTAATATGACAATTAGTCAACCTGTTGAGTTGTGACATTACTATTTAGGTTTAACTTTTTGACAATTATATCTGATTTCCTTTTCAATAGCTTCTCCCTTTGAATAGGAGGCTTCTTTAGGTTTATACTGGCAAAATAAGTTTATATAATCATCACATCAATGTACATTCTTATAGGTAAATTTTGCAATTACATAATTTTTCATATTTTTATTTTTTTTAAAGATTTTATTTATTTGACAGAAAGAGATCACCAGTAGGCAGAGAGAGGAGGGAAGCAGGCTCCCCGCTGAGCAGGGAGCCTGATGCGGGGCTTGATCCCAGGACCCTGAGATCATGACCTAAGCCGAAGGCAGAGGCTTAACCCACTGAGCCACTCAGTTGCCCCAATTTTTCATATTTTTAAAAACTTAAGAAATAAACCATTAAATTAAAGCATATGTCCTACTTTTTTCTGTGTCATAACTATCCACTGCATTGTCTATGGCTTGAAATTTCAGGAGAAAACTAAAGCAATACATTTTGATAATGGATTTTTGTGAAGGCAGACTGATACTTGTCAAGTTCAGGGTTACATCTCCGTAAGACAGCACATTTGCTGGCACATATTTGATCCTCCATAAATATTCAATAATTGAATGACTTTAATTCTTCTCTCATCAGTGCATCATTTGGTGCAATCCTTCAGTGCACTCCCACTGTCATACAGAGGGATGAGGAACAGCAGGATATGGCTGAGGAAAAGGAGGCAAATCTTAAAATTTGTTAGGTAAGTTTGTTCTGGCCGATTCCACTTGTAGGCCTATAAGAAATTAATTATATAGAATGAAATATGTCTAAAAGTATCAAGTGGAGATTATTGAACTAGGCAGGAAAAACATGCAGTTTAGGAAATTCAGGGAAAAAAAAAAACTACCATTCTGTCTACCCCTTTGTTTTAATCTACTTATTTAATCAAAACCACTGATATTTGCACAACTAGTAAATATAGTCATTAGAAAAGTAGTCACCAGAAAAATAAGATGAAGAGAGATCATTTCCCAAATTACACATTTGGACCTATACTTTTAGGTAGTGCAAAAAAAAAAAAGTCACAGAAATGACTATATCAATACCAGTAGATTTATAGAAATGAGTCCTATTCTTCATTATATTGTGATTTTTAAATAAGATTTTGTGAGATTTTAATATGGGTCCTCATAAAGATAATAGTAAAGGTAAAAGATTTACATTGACAAAAAAAAGATCTACACATTTACATTGACACATTTTTTTCTATTGAAAAGCAATTCATCTTTTAGGGTTTTTTTTTTATCAATCAATGGTAAAGAAATAGCAATCAAATGCTTCAGTAAAGGCATTTCCATTAGAGGTTAAAATATACAATCCATCTTAGCAGTCTTCCATGATTATCTAGTTTAATTCAAAAACATAGGGTGAATATCTATTAAAATAACATTTTCAAGACATTGGCAGTGAGACAATGGAGGACACTGATCTAGGATGGAAACAAATAATGTGAGCCCTGCAACTGCCCCAGGCTATTGCCCTGTGAGTACTTCAAGATCATAAGACAGGAGAGCAAAAAGAAAATCATAAAGCAGGAAGAAGAACTGAGTCAAAGCCTGACAGATTCCCGAAGTGAGGCTATGTAACAGATTGCAGGGAGAGAAGCGTACTTGAGTTTGCAAAGCAGAGTGCCAGAGAAGAGAGAAATGAGCAGAGAGAAATCTAAAGATCTACAGCAGGTCTCCCTTAAGTAGTTGGCAGTGTATAGATCAATACAGGCATGTGAGGCAACTACCCTGATTTGAGGGAATGAACATCCATAAAAATTAGGGAATTTTAGGAAAGCTCGTGATTATGCCCCTGGGTAGAGCATTCAGAAGGATCTCAGAGGGGAATAACTAGACCTAGACTACAGCCTGTTCTGGTCCCACCTAACAAACTTTAAAAGCAAAATTCAAAAGAATCAGTTTCCAGGCAACATAAGGTCACTTTAAAATGAAGTTCAATAGCACTTAATGGGATAAAAGAAAAAAAATGCCATGGAACTAAAAAGGTGCAAAACTCATAGTAACTGCCATCTGATCAAAACTTACCAGACATGCATAAAGAGGAGAAAAACATATCCCGTATAAGAAAAAAAAAAAGCAAATAAATTGAAACAGGCCATGACTGAAAATGCTGTTAAAATTGTTATAACCTGTTTCATATGTTCAAAAAGCCAGACAAAATATTGAACATGTTTAGTATAGGTATGGAATATATAAAACAAATCAAGGCAGTAGAGATGAAAACTAAAAAAATAGAGAGGAAATATATTGGTTGATATTAACAGCAAATTAGAGATTACAAAAAAAAAGATTATCATGAAGATATAGTGATAGAAACTAGTTCAAAATTAATCACAGAAAGTAAAAGATAATGAACAGAGAATCAGTTAGCAATGGGATATGTTCAAATACCCTGTATAATTGGAGTACATGTGTAATTGGAATATCAAAAGAAGACAGAGAAACAAAATAAATATTTAGAAACATAATAACCAAAAAATGTCTAAATTTGATCAGAACTATAAACTCACAAATCCAAAACTTTCAAAAAAACCGAAGCACAAGAAACATGAAGATGTTTCCACAACAAGAATCACCATGGAGCTGCTACAGCAACCTCTGAACCACCAATCTCTGTATATTTTATACATGATTTCCACTAATAAGCCCTATAAGTCCTCATTCATCAACCCTTCCCAATCATGACCCTTTTATGTCTCTGTTATCCTATTTGACAGAAAGTTTATATAGAAGATTTCTTTTTCTTAATCTAGTTTGAAAGATTTTTCAATTGTTTTATGACCAGGAACTGTACTTTCCTTATTATGTATCTTTTCCCTATCGTGTTTTAGCTGCACTTTTTTATTTTTCTGTTATGTATTAGATCCATCTTATGCACTGATTTAGATTTCGTTACCTTCAATTATGTTGATTTTTTTGCGTAAGGTAACCTATTAATCTCAGGTCCATCTGCTTCCTCTAAGACATTCCAACTCTCCAACTATACCAATTGTTTGTAGAATCTGATGAACCACAGCAATACAAGGACTGGGATCTGGCTTCTTGGCAGCTATGGAGGGAAAAGTAATATAAGCCCAAATTCCAGGAGCAACAATTGCCTGATGAACAACTGTCAACCAGTGGGGGTGGGAGACAAAAGGGAACTGCAAAACATGTCTTCTCCATCATGTTGTCTAATGGAAGAGTGCAAGACTTCTTTCTCTACCTCTGTCCAATGATGTCCCGCTTGGCTAAGGAGACATGTTATGTCTCTTTGTGAGGCAGCAGTCACCTGGAATGCATCACTCGTTATGGCCTCCAATCCATTTAAGACTGACTTTCTTTTTTCTTCACTTCCCCTGCATAGATTTTGCACTTCCCAAAAAAGTATTGCTCCAAGGGCTTTGCTTCAAGCCAAACACAATGCAGTTCAAACTTAATTTTAAAACTTTTATTTTAGAGTTTTAGTGTGTGTGTGTGTGTGTGTGTGTGTCTTTAATCTCTGATTATTTGAGGTATATAACCTATTTTGCACCTTTACTTATACTTTCTTCTATGTATATTTATATTTCAATAAATGGATAAGCCTGGTGGTGGGTATTAAGGAGGGCATGTATTGCATGGAGCACTAGGTGTTATATGTAAACAATGAATCTTGGAACACTACATCAAAAACTAATGATGTATGGTATGGTCACTAACATAACACAATAAACATTTTTTAAAAAGTTAAAATTGAAAAAAAAAAAAAAAGATGACACAATTAGCCCCAGGGCATTTTCCAGTACTTGCAGTGTTTAACTCAATAGCCTATGCTCCTACAAGCTGTCATAACATGCTCATAATGAAAGTTTGTCAAAATGAAGATCAGAAGGGCTACTTGGTAATATTTGTAAATTTGAATGTTTTCTTTCAAGAATAAAATTCTTGTTGCTCTGCACTATAATTATGTTCATATGCAGTACTACTAAGTTTTGTCCATGCTGCAATACCGCTTATTATCTCCATCACAAGGTTAAGACATTGTTCATTTCTCTCTCTGCCCTGTTAAGTAGTATCATGGTGAAGCTTCCAATAATCTTCTACATCAGCAGTACTTCTGTGATGAGGAATGTTGTTTTGAATCACAATGTATATAACACAGAGATATTTGTGGTTTACAATGTCTGAGTAGTTTTTGTTTATTTGTTTTATCTATTTTTATACAAATATGTGGGAAAATAGTGCAAGTAAATCTGTGTATCTTTCATCTAGATCCCCCAATGGTTAATATTTTGTTATATATGTTCTACCAATCTAGATAGTGTCGCGGCCAGGGCGACAAATCAACCAGGAAAGTGAGGGTAAGAGGATGGTGAAAAGAAATTAAGAGACAAAGAGATGGGGGCAGGAGGAACACTGAGGAGGATGTCCAACAGTGCCGATTTTATTCCACATCTTACAAGCATTTATAAGGCAGATCACAATAGAAGGAGTAACCGCAAGTTCCTATAACAAGTTTTACATTAACTACAAACAAATTTCGTGATGCCAGGTAGGTAGTCAGGGATAATGCCATTAGCTACTATTGATACAAGAAGTTACAATCAACCAGGAAGTGGATTATGGGAGGTACAGGAACAACAAGGACCACATTGTTCCCTTCTGTAGGGAATATGTGTGGGAAGTCACGTAGGCGAGCGCACGACACATAGCACAGACCCTTTCTCAGTGCTACTCAACCTTTCCTGTCCATAACCCTTTATTAAGGTATTTAGACTTAAAGGGAGACAAGGTCAGGGCCTGGTTTGGTCCTCGTCTCAAGCCTTATCATGGCCTCCAACAAGATAGCTATCATCTATCTCTTCCATTCATTTCTCTCTAAATAAACAGAAAAATATTATTTTTCCACTTGAAAATATTTCCATGAATTTAACATAAGATCTTTCCCAGATCCAAAGTCATTGTTTTTCAAAAGCACAGAAAATTTAATAGTCGCCTAACACAGATACAGTGGTATTTTCTAAATTACGATCCATACTCAAATTTTGCTCTTATCCCAATAATATGCTGTAGAGCATTTCTCCCAATCTAGAACACGATCTATGACTATTCATTTTGTATTTAGTTGTTAGGGCTATTTGATCTTTAAGCTGGAAATTTCTTAGTGCTCTTACTTTTCTCTCATGAAATAGACATTTGTGAGAAGTACAAAACAATTTGCTTGGTAGAATGCTTATTATTTTAGATGACCTGATTGTTTTCTCATAACCAGGTATAGATTTTCCATTTTTGGAATGATACAGGATAAGTGATACAAAATCCTGTCCTTCTTATATATTCTGAGGAAATACTAGATATTAAACTGTCCCGTTGTATTTATATAGTATTGAGTCACTTGGCTAAGGCAGTATCCATCAGATCTATCTTTTCTGAAGTTAGTTTTTACTTGTAATTAATTATCTGTGACTATGTCTGGTTATTTTTCAAAAAAAAAATAACAAGGGATTTGAAGTGAACTAAAATACTGGATGTGGATTTCATCCCTTTTGTTTTTGTTGTTTAAGATTATCTATTTACTTATTTGACAGACAGAGATCACAAGTAGGCAGAGAGAGAGAGGGGGGAAGCAGGCTCCCCACTGAGCAGAGATCCTGACGTGGGGCTTGATCCCAGGACCCTGAGATCATGACCCGAGCCAAAGGCAGAGGCTTAACCCACTGTGCCACACAGGTGCCCCAGATTTCATCCTTTTTGATTGACTGATTCTTTTTATTGTGGTGTGATGAAAAGCATGTAAAATGAAATTTATGTTCTTAACAAAATTTTAAGTATACAGTATGCTATTGTTACCTGTATACACATAGATGTATATAGCAGACCTCTAAAATATGTCTATCTTACATGAATAAAACTCTAAACCATTCAAAAGAACTCCCCATTTTCCATTTCCCCCAATCCCTGGAAAACATCATTCTACTAATTTACGAGTTTGAATACTTTAGATGGCTCATATAATTGGAATCTTACATTTATCCTTCTCTGCCTGACTTATTTCACTTAGCATAATGTTCAAGTTTCATCCACGTTGTAGTGTGGGATAAGACTTCTTTCTTAAAGGCTGACTAGAGGGGTGCTTGGGTGGTTCAGTGGGTTAAATCCTCTGCCTTTGGCTCAGGTCATGATCTCAGGACCCTGGGATGGAGCTCTCTGCTCCAGGGGAAGCCTGCTTCCTCCTCTCTCTCTGCTTTCCTCTGCCTACTTGTGATCTCTATCTGTCAAATAAATTTAAAAAAAAAAATCAAAACTTAAAAAAAAAGGCTGAATAGTATTCCATAGTATGTATGTATATGTATGTGTGTACATATATATGTATTTTTTCTTTAATTCTCTGTTAATGGAAATGACAATTCTTTCTGCCTTTGATTTTTCTGAATAATGCTGCAAAGAACATGGGAATATGCATATCTCTTTGAGACCTGTTTTCGGTTCTTTTGGATAAATGCCCAGAAGTGGGATTGCAGAACATATGATACTTATATTTTTAATTTATGAGGAATCTCCATCCAGTTTTCCATAGCAACTATATCATTTTACCTTCCTACTAACAATGCACAGCAGTTTGATTTGCTCCACATCCTTTCCAGCACTTGTTATTTTAAGTGCTGGAAAGGATGTGCTCACTCTTTTTCTTTCATTTTGATAATGGTCATCTTAATAGGTGTCCAGTGTCCTTCAATTTGCATTTCCTTGATGACTAGTGATGTTGAACATATATCTCTTGGCTAATTGTAAGTCTTCTTTGAAGAAATGTCTATTCAAGTCCATTATCTATTTTTTAATTGGGTTATTTGTTTTGTTTTTATAATTTTTTATTAACATATAATGTTAATAAACATGTACAGGGGTACAGGTCTGCGAATCACCAGGTTTACACACTTCACAGCACTCCCCACAGGGTTTTGTTTTAATATTAAATTGCAAGGGTTCTTTATTTATTTTGGAAATTAACTCTTTTCAGATATGTGGTTGGCAATATTCGTTTCACATTTCATACATTAGCTTTCACTTTGTTGATCCTTTCCTTTGCTGTGGAGTAATGCTTTATTTTGATGTAGTTCCACTTGTCTATTTTTGTATTTCTCGGCTGTGCTTTTGGTGTCCTAGCCATGAAAGCATTGCTAAGATCAATGCTATGAACAATATGTTTTTCTCTAGGAGTTTCAGAATTTCAAGTCTTACATTTAAATGTTTACTCTATTTTGAGTTAATATTAGGTATGGTATAATATAATGGTCTGATTTCATTCTTTTCTTGAGGATATCCAGTTTTCCTAAAGCCATTTATTTAAGAAATTGTTCTTTCCCCATGGTATAGTACTGACATCCTTGTGAGATATCTATACATCTATATCTATATAACTATATATTTATATCTATCTATCTATCTATATATGGATTTATTTCTGGGCTTTCTATTCTGGTGATTTGTTTGTTTATATGCCACTACTATATTGTTTTGATTACTGTGGCTTTGTTTAATATTTTGAAATCAGGAAGTATAACTCCAGCTTTGTTATTCATTATTGACATTGTATTGGCTATTTGGTATCCTCTGTGGTTCATATAAATTTTAGGATTGTTATTTCTACTTCCAGAAAAATGTCATTGGCATTTTCATAGAGATTTGATAGGGATAGCCCCCAGAAGGCCTCATACAATAATCTCTGGGAGTGTGGATATGTTTGCTTACATTGTAAAGATTTGCTGGTGAAATGATTATTACTAATGGATGACCTTAAAATAGGTAAACTGTCCTAATGGGACCTTCATAATCACATGGGCCTTTAACAGTAGAAACAGAAATGGAAGCAAGAAAGATGAAGGAGAAGAGAATTTCAGATACATATATATATATATATATATAAATTATGAGGGAGCTGTGTAACTGGGAATGTGGACAGCTTCTAGGAACCGACAACGGACAGTGAAAAAGGAAATAAGAACACAAGTGACAATCAGAAAGGAATTTGAGACCTCCATCTTAAAACAACAAAAATCAGGTTCTCCATAAAATGAATAAGACTAGAGGGGGACTGTGTCCAAAAATCTCCAGGTAAGAGCCAACGTTGACCAGAACTGCAATTTTCCCTTATAAGATTCTAAGCTGCACAGAGTCACCTAGACTTCTGACCTATCTAATTGTGATATAATAAATGGGTGTTATTTTAAGCCACTACATTTGTGGTAATTTATTTTGCAGAAATAGAAAGCAAATACAGATTGTTTGTATGTATGTATATGTATATATGTACGTGTGTGTGTGTATATTTGCTCAGAAATAAAATTTCCTCCTCTGTATTAGTGATTGAAGTTACATTGGGTGTTATTATATTCTTTAGTCACAAAATCATTTTGTCATAACTTCTGCCTGAGAGAGTTATATATGTCATAAAGACAGAAAATATTTTGGTTTTATTAAAGGTATTCTAGGAGTGCCTGGGTGGCTCAGTGGGTTAAAGGCTCTGCCTTCAGCTCGGGTCATGATCCCGGGGTCCTGGGATCAAGCCCCACATCGGGCTTTCTGCTTGGCGGGGAGCCTGCCTCCCCCTCTCTCTCTGCCTGCCTCTCTGTCTACATGTGATTTCTGTCTGTCAAATAAATAAATAAAACTTTTAAAAAATGTATTTTACTTTCCCTAATTAATTATTGGTATACCAATCCTAACTTCTAATACCTTCATATTTGGGGCAAAATATTAAAGAAATGACATTTTTGTTGATCCTCATTCTCAACTGAATGTGGTTGTGTTTTTCTCAACTCAATTGGATTTTATCGTAAAAATCTTTATTCTTTCTATGCCATCTAAACAATCTTACTATTTGTATATGATAGAAGCACACCATTAGCTTTCCTAAACTACTGCATTTAAACTTAATTTTAATTTGAGTTACTTCTATCTTAAAAAATATTTATTCCATAATTTAAAATCTTGACCAACACAAAAATAGTTATTCATGTTTAATAAGTCATTTAGAACTCAATGTCATACGTATATATTTTTTTTTCAGTTTTCTGAACTATAACTGTAACTATTTAGCAAAGAAAATGTGTTTCTGAGAATTCAGAAAACAGAAACTAAATTAATACAGTTTTTAATGAAATGTGATTGTAAGATAGACATACTATTGCACAACTGGATAACAATAAGGGCAAAAATAATTATTTTCAACCTCATTTATGAAAAATAAAGTTTCACTTTAAAATTATGTTTACATATTTAAAAATATGAGGTTAATGTTCTTGTGTAACAGTGTATAATTTTTGTTTTCATTTTGTTTTGACACTATATTGGTTTTTGCTTTAGTTCTTAGAAATAATGCAATATAGTAATGATTTTTATTTCGCATTGATACATTTTAAATATTTCCTATATATCTGTTTATATTCAAAACAATCTTTTAGAAATTCATGTAGCATTTTCCCCCTAGAGGCTTAAATGCAAGACATTTTTATCTTTAGTGGTAAATAGATCTGACAACTTGTTTAGCCACAAAGTCAACAAGATTAATAATATCTGTTAAAGGAAAATTAAAAACATTCTTTTCCATCTAAAAAGAAAAAGTAAATTACTGCAACAAATACATTAATGCAGTTAATCCGTTACATTTATAG
The DNA here is from genome assembly GCF_011764305.1 of Mustela putorius furo. NCBI lineage: Eukaryota > Metazoa > Chordata > Mammalia > Carnivora > Mustelidae > Mustela > Mustela putorius. Next base: position 1,676,821 of record NW_025421373.1, on the reverse strand, counting down.
ATTCCATTATGTAAATTTATTAGATTTTTATCCAGCATCATTTATTCAGAATAATACAATCTTATAAGCCATAAATCGAAGCTCGCTAATGGATTCAGATATGTTTATATTTTTTAAGCACTGAGGAGTAGAAATGCAAATACTGTTGGGCCACAAGTGACTCAGATCATCCATCCATGAATGAAGAAAAAAAAAACAAATTCATCAAAACTATAAAATGATGATCAGATTTATAAGAGTATCAGAACATGTTTTTGAGGGAACACTACCATCTACTAAAATCTGTATTCGATGTAAAGGAATGGGAAAATGTTCAAAAATACTTTAGTGTCTGTCATTCGTTCAGCTTAATGATTCCCAACCTTGTGAGAATGTTGGCAGTTCTGGTTCAAAAGAAAGCTCTCAGGTTATCTCCTGACAATTTATTTTTTCTTCCTATTTGTTTATGTTTTCCAGAATTAATACTTAAGATAATTACGGAATTTCTAAAGGTGTCTGAAGGTCAGAGATAGAAGAAAAGGGAACCTAATATTTATTTTCATGCTTTAATTAAAAGATCCTATCAATTCTTATTCTTGTTACAATCCTCACCCATATGCCAAATAATCAGTATAGTTTCCAAATCCTGAAGCCCTTATTCTGAAAACCATTTTATTTCTATCAAACCAATATTGTTGAGTTAACAGTCCTATATGATAGTTTAATATTCTAACTATTGACAATATTGACAGAAGTTATATACTTTTCTTTCTTTCTTTCTTTCTTTCTTTCTTTGAGAGAGTTTGAGAGAGAGAGAGAGAGAGAGCAAGTGCACAAGCAGGGGAAGGAGCTAAGGGAGAGAGAGGGGCAAGCTCCCTGCTAAGCACGGAGCCCTATATGTTTCAATGAGTATGTATTCTCATTCAAAAATTTGCTCTATGTAGAAAAGTATTTCTCAAATTATTTAGAATACTTGCTAGAAAAAGTAATCTATAAAAGTCCTTCTGTTTATAATATTTTATTATGTATAATTTTTGGTAGAGGGCTGGAATGGCATCTAAGTGTATATATTCTAAAGAATATATCTCAACATAATACCACATCTATGATTCCGCTTGAATCAATGCCATCATCATAGGTCTATGGAACTCTAAACATGTTCTGGGAAACAGAAACTCATAATAGAAGTTGCATCTTTCTTTTGAAGTGGATTATCTTACATAATGCAAGTCCATGTATATTACAACCATGGAGAAATTTTCAGTGTGCTCTGGGAGGACACCTACATAAGCTCATTTTCCTTTTAATTAGGTGACAAAAGAAAACAAATGTTATTATTTCATGTAGAAAAGAAATCTCTTAATAAATGGTAGAAGTTTTAAATATGTAAATTAGTGACAAGCCAGAAGCTGAATATATGTATACATTCATATGAATATATAAAGAAATTGGTCTCATTTGTTAAAAATATACTAACTAAATTAACTAAATAATTATGCATAGAAATGCAAAAAAAAGAATGCTTTAACAAATAAATACCTAAAGATGCACCTATGTTAAATAAATCTTAATGAATATATGCACAATTCATTTAATATATCTTGTCCACATGTGGTCACTGCAAGTCCTTGCCCCTAGGAACAATGAAATAACATGAAGAAAATTAAAAAAAAAAAAAAAAGAAAGAAAAGGGAATGTAAAGTTTGTTATAAAAGTTCTAAAAATTATGGAACAATGACATATTACAGAACAGAAAATTCCTACTAGGTATAATGCAGATGGAAAATATTTCAAACTCCATACAGATCCTGAAGTCTAACTCACAAGTATTCTTCAAACTTACTGTTGCAGTAAATTGACTAGACCTAAGATGACTTCCTTTTGGGGAATATAGTGTTATCCCAGAAGTATCTTCCTAAATCAGTAATCTTGGATAAATTATTTACCTTAATTTCCATCATGGTATAAAAAAATAGGAACAATGGTAGTGTATGTCTGTGTTGGTTTGAATCACCTGAGAAGTGGGATCAAGACAACATAAATGTGCAGGAATGTTAAAGAGAAATCGGAGAGAGATCTAAGCACAACTGATGTCTGACCCAGAAAGAAGGAGAAAAAGGAAGGTAGATTGTGTAGAAGGTTTGTAAACTGCTATGCAATGTGAAGAATTTCACAAGGCTGTTGGGGAGTTTTTAAGCCAAAAACAACCCTCAGAGATAGTCCTATCCCAGGAATGGATGTCCGGCAGGACCCCTGCTGAGCTCAGTTATTATCTGGGAGCAGTCCAAGTGAAGTGCGAACTCAGCACACATGCAGAGGTAGATCTCAGAGCAGAGCAGTTGGGAACTGGGGTTGAACCTGGGAACTTGGGAACTTCTCTCCTGGTAGTTGGGGGTCTACAAGGTACATTTTTGTGGCTACTGCATTACCTCACAGAGTTATGAATCTTATGAAGACGATTCTACAAAACACTTAAAATAGTTTTAAGACTATGCTTGGTAAATGCTGGCTACTTTTGAAAAGATAAAATACCTGCACTTGAGTAAAGAAATAAGCTGCAGTTCACTTATAGACACTTAGGACTTTGAAGATTAATAGTAGTCAGAATTGCTAAAGCAGAATGCCCAAGGACAAACTGAGGCACGCAAAGGACTACATACTGTAAGAACAAGGCTCCTGCTTCACCTCAGAGGTCTTTTTCCTGACCTAGCAATAGCATCATCAGGCACAAGATCAGTCCTTCTAAGAGAAAAGACCAAGGGAAAATTGGATGTTTCAGGCTGTTGCTGATATAACATATTCACCAATTATAGAGAATAAACTGTATTAACGCAGTACAAACATAGAGCCTCCAGCCTCCAGGGGCATATGAACAGAGGAGTCTTACAGTATTTTTGTAAACAAGTGAAGTATATAATTTTCTGACAAAATTAAAAATGTAAATTAAGTTAAAACAAGATATTAGTTTTATAAGATGTACAAGATTTTATACTTAGAATATGACTCAAATGGAGAGTCCTCCCTATGCACACATTTTTCTCAGGTTCTATGTTGCAGTATCTCGGTATTAGACAATAAACGTACTTGATATTTCTAATGATTCGTTTATATTCAAGGATAGCATTTTATATCTGTTCCATGATATTTCAGTTATAACAGATACACTATATTCAAGTTAGATCATGCTCAAAGACTGGCATTATTAAACTTTAATGAATGTGGATGATGATAGGAGGAACATTCAGCAATGAGAATATAAGAACTTAAAATTGCATGACATTGTTGAGATAAGGACTGTTCATAACACAGCGCACAGAAAAGTTTTAGGAGGTAAAGGTAAAGGAGGTAAAAGAAAGATTATTTTCTTTCTGTAGTTACAGATTGCCACATGCATAGCTAATTATACATATTTATATATATATAAATTTTATTTTCATTTTGGCCATAATGGAAATTACTAAGAGCAAATTTCTGTTCAAAAAGCATTGTGATACAAATGAAAGGCACTGTAGTCATGAATCATTGCCAAGAACTTAAATTTCCTGTGCCTCAGTTTTCATATTTATAAAAGCAAGGTGGAAATAGTTCTCATAATAATGCTCTTAAATTTATAATATGTGCAACTATTTATCAGGCAAGTAGTCATAAGAAAAAAATCTTAAACTCATTTAATGGACTATCACAGGAGGAGGGAGAATTCTGTATTGATAGGAACTTCCAGGTTGGTGAAAGCGTCCATGTGTTGGGAGGGTCATACACCCCAAAGCCATGGGGACAGAAGCTCCCATGCTCTAGACGCTTCTGGAACTCGCCCTATGTACTTCGACATTTTCCTATCCTTTTATATCTTTATAAATGTCCTTTATAATAATAGCAAACATAAGACAACATCTATGAACATATAAACTAGAAATCTCAGACTCAGGACGCCTGGGTGGCTCAGTCACTTAAGCCGCTGTTTCAGCTCAGATCATGATCTAAAGGTCCTGGGATCGAGTCCTACATCGGGTTCCTTGCTCAGCGGGGAGCCTGCCTCTCTGCCTCTGCGTGCCACTCTGCCTCTCCCCCTGCTTGTGCGCACGCGCTCTCTCTCTCTCTCGGATAAATAAATGAATAAATAAATAAATAAAATCTTTAAAAAAAAAAAACCTTAAAAAAAAAGTAACTCAGACTCAAACTGAATATATGAGCTATTCAGACAGTAAGTGAAGACAGAACTTATTTCCCAATGCTGAACTCTGAGATCAATAGAATCAGAGTTTTAGTCATATTTGGAGATGAAATCATAACTATGGAAGAGTTTAACAAAAACTTTCATATATATAAACCATGTTTCAAATTCATCTGGCCATCTCAATATACATGTGAATATAAATGTGTCTCAAGGAGCATAAACCCAAACGTACTGTATTTACCCAGAAGACAATAAAACTTTTGGAGTTGGCTAAATTTATATGACTCTTATTATAAGCCTAAATGTTTTAACCCTGTGGCCAAATTCTAAACAACATTTGGATTCATTCAATTCTGAAGGTACAATTTCAGCCATGAAACTAGTGAAATCAAAGACTCAGATATTTATTTTTATTTTTTTATTTTTTTTAAAGATTTTTTATTTATTTATTTGACAGAGAGAGATGACAAGCAGGCAGAGAGAGGGGAGGAAGCAGGCTCCCCGCTGAGCGGAGATCCCGATGCGGGGCTCGATCCCAGGACCCTGGGATCATGACCTGAGCTGAAGGCAGCGGCTTAACTCACTGAGCCACCCAGGCGCCCCAAAGACTCAGATATTTAAATCATGTATTAAATTCACTGTATCATAAACCTCATTACTATACATAGCCCTATAATTTGTAGCATTAGCATGTTACTAATTTTTAATTAGTAAGGTTATATTTTCAATTATTAACAGATGATTACATATGTTGTTAAACAGAGAAAGTTTTGTAAATGCATACTGATTAAAATTCATGGTATTAACTTCTGATGATACAGGAATTGAACTGACCCAACTCAACTATTTTAAAATATGTCTACCAGACTAAAGAAAAAGATTTTTGCGTACCTAATTTTTAGGTATTTTAGAATATTCTTCATACTTATATAAATTTTATTAGCAAGACTATGATTAATTATGTAAATAGCATAGCAAAACTATGACAAGTTATGTTTACTTAAGGAAAAAGTATTCACAGAGAGGCAAGATAAATTTTAGCCTTGTTTATTTCATTAACTATTAAATCACTGGAAAAGCGTTAAGTCCTGTTCAGAAAGCCTACACTCCCCTAATGAGCTTGCATTAGGCAACTGAAATTTTGGATAACGATTTCTCCAAGGTTTCTCCTCAGTTAGTTCCTTTTTTCTCTTTTCTCTGTCATTCATTTTCTTATATACAAAAAGGTAATTGACTCTAACATGAAAATAAGGCAAAATGACAAGTGATTATGTAATATTTTGAAGTGTATTTTTTATAAGCTTACTTTCCAGTCATGTAATTAACAGATAATCTATTCAAGAGATATTTCTACATTTGATTGATGGTTTCCAGACCCATAGAATTAGAAACTAGTTTATTGAAAAAACTATGAGTTGTGATTATGGCCTATAAAAAGGATAAATCAAAGCTTGTGATTTTGTAGCTCTATAGAAAATTAACCTGTCATTTAGCTGACTTGACTTTCTTACCTGTGCATTCCCTCGTGAGGTCTTCAAACACTTATAGGCATGATCTTTTGTCTTTCAGATGGTGCCTTATTAGTAATTCAAGAAAACTTTGACATGAACCAAAATCAAAACCAAAACAGAACCAAAAATCTTTCAATATTTTGCTTTTACCCATTTCCCTTGTTATTCTTTTTTCATTCCTCTCTTCCTTCTTTCCCTTATCGACTTTCTCATCTTCATTTCCTTTTCTTCATCTTCAATACTTTCTTCCCTTCAGCTTTCCTTTTATTTTTTCTACAGTTCCCCTTTCTTGACCAAGCTGCATTCTAGATTATAACCAATTTTGTAAGCACTGACAATGTTTGTATCTCATTATAGCTTTACTGCAATGCACCATGAAATTCTGCACAAATGTCCTAATTTTGATAAAGCTCAATATATCTATATGTTCTTTTATTACCAGTGCTATTAAAGATATATTTATTTATTTGGGAAAGAGAGAGAGAAGGAGAATGTGAAAGGGGAGAGGGGCAAAGGGAGAGAATGTTCAAGCAGACTCCCTCCTGAGCATGAAGCCTGTTGAGGACTCTCTGGCTGCATCCCAGGCCCCCGAAATCACGACCTGAACGAAAACCAAGAGTCAACTGACCTAGCCACCAAGTTCCCCTGTTGCCTGTGTTACTGATCTCATATCCTAGAGGTTATTGCCAATGTCATAAAGCTTTTTCTCTTTATATTGTCTTCAGGAGTTTTGCTCAGAGTTCTTGCACCATTTTTGGCTAACTTTTATATAGCATGTAAGGTAAGGATACAGATTCATTCTTTTGCATGTGTATATACAATTTTTCCAGGACTGTTTGCTGAAAAGACTGACATTACCCCATTGAATGGCCCTGGCACCCTATATTATTTTGAGTCACTGAAGTGTCATATATGGTTTAAAGTTACCTTAGTAAATAATGTCTTATAGGTCATAATGATTTATCACCCCAACCTATAAATATTTATGGTATAAGATATTACCTCTAGGTGCTCTAATATATAATTTATTTTGAGGCTTTGGGTTTGATCATTTAACCAACTTAATTTTCCATTTATTTCTCTGAGATAAGTGAAATTATTGATCATAAACCTCCATCTTATAGACCACACAAAACCAGATTTATGTGGATTGTGAAACAAGAAAAAAAGATATCATACTAAAGTTTATAGGCATTTTTAACTGACACAGACTTAAAAGTCTTTAGTAGTATAAGTGGAGAAAGTGCACAACATAGCAGTGTCAATTTATGAAAGGTTACACTTGTTTGTGTCAAGTGTCTGAGTCTCCCTCTTATATTTTTGGTTTGCCTGACTTTAAGAACCAGCATATTTTAGAGGTCCCCACTTCTAAGACCTTGTTCTGATAGAAATAGTTTTCAAAGACTGGAAGAAAATGCAGGTAACTGACATTTACACAGTAAATTATTTCAACTACTGCTGTTTCTTTAATCACACACTACATGTCTGCCACTTCCAATAACAGCTTGCTGTCTGGCAGACTCTGCTTTATCTCTGAATTTCACTGCTTATGTGATCCTTCGTGAATAACGTAGTCTAGTCATTAGGTACATTTTTAGATTCATGTTCACTCTAATTTCATTGCTCCCACATACCTCTGTTCAAGCCTAACTGGCACTGATGCTTGGTTTGATCTGACCTGTGTGTTCCTTCTGCTTCTGTTAGAGTTTCCACAGACCAGGTACTTGCCACATTTATTTGTAGAAATTGCTCTGTGGTTCAAAAACAAAAACAGAAAAGCTCTCTCTTCTGTCTTTTGCACAGTTGTATTGAACATGACTTTGTGTTTCTATTTCTGAGTTATTTCATACACTGAATGGATGTTCTTTTATATTTCAGCCTCAGAGTCACCTTCAGTGTTTCTAGTAGACGTTTTTTCTCTCTGAATTCCCTCTCTTCTCTATGTTAAGTCAATAAAAGTGGCATATTTTATTAATGTGTTTCTTTTACAGAGTGTTTAATATTCCCTTCTTAGAGTTCAACTAAAAAGGATACATAAAAAATACAATTTGTTAATATTATAATCATAATAATTTTATTCATATGAAATAATAAAATATCTTACTGTAACAATAAATAATTAATATATTTAATAATATATTTATTTATTTACAAAACAGTGATTCAACACTTTCATACAAAACCCAGTGCTGTAACTTTAACCTCTATTCCTCTCTAAACTATGAATTGCAATATTCCTTCTGTCCTTACTCTATGAAAACTTGCCACAAATGCTCTAATCAAATTGAATTTAATTTTTTTCCATTGTATCCTCATAAATTCCTCATTGTATCCTCATGACTGTATCCTCATGCAGAATCTCTAATACATGCATTTTCTTATTGAATAATTTAAATATTTTATCAGTTGGGGTTTTTTTAAGCACTTTGTTAGACACACATTCATTCCTTCTAGATAAATCCACCTAAAAATTTTATATGTCAATTTGTGTTCCCTGCTTCTCTTCTAGTCTGGTCCACTTCTTAAAATTAATAGAGTAGGAATATAAAGTTAGCAACAGGCATTTTTTTTTTTTTGATAAGCACTAATGCTCAAAAGTCATAACTTCTTATTTTCAAAAGTCATAACTTTTGAGTAAAAATTAAAGAACTTGTCAGCATTTTGCTCTGCTTGTTCATTTATATTCAGTTAAGTTTCAAAGCATAAGGGAGTTGTTTCATGCTTTATATGTTAATTGGTATTTTGATTATAAGCTATTCATTCAAAATTTAAAAACCAACATGCATCTATTTTTTTCTTTATTACATGTATTAGGTTTTGTGGGTTTGGTTTTTTTTAGATTTTATTTATTTATTACTTTAGAAAGAGAAAGAGTGCACACGAAGAGGGTTGGGTCAAAGGGAGAGGCAGAAACCCCACTGAGCAGGGAGCCCTATACAGGACTAGAGCCAGGGACTCCAGGATTATAACCTGAGCTGAAGGAAGTCCCTTAACCAACTGAGCCACCAGGGAGCCCCCATATATTAGTTATTTTGAGGCCCCCAAATATTAGTTATTTTGAACTGGTATTTGTTAAGTAGTTTTAGTCAAAAGAAAAAAAACTGAATTGATTAATTGTATTAGGCTTTAACTTCTTTTCTAGCTTTATGTATCAACAATAAACTTGTAGTTTGAAGAGAGAAAATATTTGCTGCTAAATGGTTTTATCATTGTACCACTATTATGTGACTGTCATATTATTTTGCTTTCTGAAATACAATTTATCCAACTACATAACGAACTAGGAAAATTCCAATTCCAATTCTATAAGAAGCAAATAATTCTAAAGTATCTATTTTTAAGTTGATGGTATTTAAGTTGAATATTATTAATGGTTACAAGGAATAAAAGATATTATAACGCTACATAAATATATCCTTCAAAAGAACAATAGGATTTACCCAGAAGGCTTCCATCTTACCGTGGTATACTGCTATTCCACAAACAGATAGGAAGTATATCAAAGATAAGGCAGTTGGGAATGTTATACTCAGTCAATCTAAATGCGTTGAGCTTCAGATTAAACTGGAAGTCAGTAATTGACAACAAAGGAAATCTTTTGCTTGGGAAACTCCATTTAACGTTTAAGAAAGTAAGTAGAAAAGTTAACTGATTTCCATAGTTAGTTCTAAGATGATTCTCTAAAAATGAAGAGAAGACTCTTTTAATTATAAAATTGATAGTCTCATCATTTATCAGAAGGGAACTTAAAAATCTGTTTTATATGAATTTCCACATATACTTTTATAGAAACCAAGTATTTTATAGCAAATATTTTATATAAATGTATAATATTATATCAAAATTCCCTTTCTTAATAGGTTTTTTTAAATGTAAGATATTATAGACTACAGGTCATTTGAAGACAGTCAAGATGCATTTCGAGAAATCAAAGACAAATTATTCAATGGTACACATATCGGACCTATTGGATCAGTATTTCCTGGGGGAAGCTCAGAGGCCAAGGTAAATCACAGGTATGTGGATTTCTAGTTTTCCTTGCATTCCAAGGCATTATATCTAGTAGACTGCATCTCACACATTACAAAGGAAGCCCTGACTCGTGGGCAGGGTGTTTTTTAGCTGCAGGGCTGGGAGAACATTAGTTCACCCCTTGACATGTTATAGAGCATTCAAAGATTTACGGTGTTTTATAGTGTTATAACAAAACAGGATTTGTGGTCTGAGCTATCATCTTAGAACTCTACCAGGTTGGTTAAATTCTGCACTTAGTTGAAGCATTTTCCATGCAGCATCAAGCTTCCAAGCAGTGCTAACTGCTGACATCATAATGGTAGATATAAAATCGTGACTAGAATGGGCCTAATGGTCACTCTCAGCGAGTAGGTCATGTTAACTGGAGTCAGGCAGAAAGAGCTCTTTATAAATGTATGATACACTTATATGAGATACTAGGAGTAGCCAAATTCATAGTGACAGAAAGTAGAATGGTAGCTGCCAGAGACTGGAAGAAATAGGGAATAAGAATTTGGGTTTTGTTGTTGTTTTGTTTTTGTTTTTGTTTTTAATGGGTACAGAGTTTCAACTTGGGAAGAAGAAAAATTCTGGAGGTGGATCGTAATGGTAATTGCACAACAATATGAATGTACTAAAGTCACTGAACTCTACATTTAAAAAATGGTGAAAACAGCTCATTTTATGTAATGCATATTTTACCACGAACTTTAGAAAATGACCAGTATACAAGAGCCTCTTGAATATAGGTACTTAAATCTTTATAAGATTTAATGAAGAAAAAAAATCTTATTTCTTATTGGGAAATTATTTCTAAAACAATGAAAATCACTACAAGGAAAACTGTAGTTGTCAGCTGGGACTATTAAATATACATAAATCAAAAATCAAAAAAATAAGCTTTTAACACAAAATATATAATGAAATTCAATTAATCTATACAAATAATGCTAAGTTAATGATATCAATTTTATATGAGACAAAAATTTCTAATGAGTTTTATTAGCTTATAGCTATATGTATATTAAAATGACATGCCACTTTTAACTCCAAAACTTGAAATCACCCCCTTTTTTTAAGTTTACAATGTTGGTTAATGGCAAAGATTTGAAATGCTTTTTTGATTGTGGCAGATCAAATTGCCCTGATGTTTTCAGAAATCATTTGCTAGACGTACCAAAGTGAGGTTTTTAACACATTAGTTATATGTTCAATGACTAGCATAGTGCTTTTATCTTAACAATGGAGCAATCGATTTTTTTTTCCTTGTATTTTAGATTTCTAAATTTTATAGACTGGTGATATATACTGGACTGATCAGTAGAAAAGGAAGCACTCAGTTGACACTATTTTTAAAAAAAATTTTTTTTAATTTTTATTTTTTATAAACATATATTTTTATCCCCAGTGGTACAGGTCTGTGAATCACCAGGTTTACACACTTCACAGCACTCACCAAAGCACATACCCTCCCCAATGTCCATAACCCCACCCCCTTCACTATGTTTTTGAGAGAAAAGAAGTATGTGTAGTTATAAGAAAAACTACTCCGGTTGACTGTAGCGACATTTCAAGGGCTTTTCAGAGGATTTTAGAGCTGAGCAAAGAAACAGAAATGACCACCAGGTGGCAGTAGCACACACACAAACTTTCCTAGGTGATGCCGAGACAGATTTGCTTGAAGTTCTTCGTAACACAAAACTGTCCCTATAGCAAGGGCCACTACACAAAGGGTGGGGAGGTCAAGGGAACTCTGGGCAAGAATGGGTTGGAAAAGGGGCTTTATGTATCTAGGTGATGTCACCTGGCAGAACAATAGGCATTCCTTGAGTCAGAGGACCCTTGGAGGTAGCAGTGATTTAAGGGTCTTTATGCCCTGAGTCTTATCTTACCAATAATTAGCAGATGCTGTGCACAATTCTGTGGGTTATGCAAAACAACCAGTTTCTTAGTGGCTAAAAATTTGCTTATCTGGACTTTAGTTAAAACAAGTACTTGAGTAAAAACTTTGTACTGGTGAGCTTTTGAGCTAAGAGTCCTAGCAGCCTGTAACCGTCCCTCAGAATAATATACTGCTTAAATTATAACTTTAACTAATGAGGACTTGTACTGGTCACACAAGCATGCTCAAAGATGACCTTGAGGAAAAACAGGTACTAGCAGCAGGCCTCTGGCTGAACGGATGACACCCGCCCTTGAAGCTGAGCAGCTGGGAATGCAGCCTGGCTTCCCTTTTTGTCTCCCTACCTCAGAGAAAGCCTCCTGCTAAGGTAATCCATTTGAGTGCATTTGCACAACTACAAATCCCATGCTGCTGGCCCAGACACACCCTACTTCTCTTCCTGTTCACCCCGTTTACCTCTAAAACTTGTGACCAACATATGACTCAGTCCTTCTTGTTTACCTACTAGACACACGACTCATGTATGACCTCCTTGTCTTCCCCTTTGTTACCTTGTCTCTAATAACTATGGGACTGAGGAGTTGTTCTGGGGGGCGGTCCTTCCAGCTGTCATCCCACGCTCCCATTCTCTTACAGCTGACTTGGCCGTGCCTCAAGCGGCAATTAAACATTATTCTCTCTGTGAAATACTTACTATTTTAAAAAATCCACTTCATTTTATAGTAAATTGGTGATAATATCATTTGCACATACAGTTAATAAAGGTGTTTAAAAAACAAAATTCAACTGAATATTTTTAAAGATCATATTGGCTTTATTTAATAATTCTCCGGTGCGACAGCATCCAGTCTATCAGAAAAGACCTCTGACGAGTGTACAAAATAGAAGGTTTTTATAGGCAGAAAGGAGGTGGGATGAGGAAACTATATCAAACCTTTCAGACAATGTCACCTTCCTTTTATAGTGTCTCTCCCAGATGACCTCTCTAGTTTTGTCCAGGTAATTCCAGGCTAAATTGTTAACAGTTAGATTCCTGTCAGAGACTGAAACTGCAATTAGGTCAGATATTAGGTCTTGGTTTGCTGACATGGGGCTTAACACAAGTGATTTCATTTTGGTTCTATTGTCTTTTTTTCTTTTTTTAATTTACTTTTTTTTTTTTAACAAAGTCAAGAAGGAGAAAGGACTCCAGCAGAGAAACAATTTTTGAAGATGAAAAAAATCAGTCACTATTCAGAGGTGCAGGTATAGGGAATGAAAAATCACTTTTATTTTACCTTTCTAGGTTCTTGGCTGAGACCCCCCCATGACAAAAGACAGATTTACAGGAGAAAAACATAAGTTTAAAAACATGTATAAGTTCTGTCTATGTAGGAGACACCCATAAAACTTGAGTAACTCCCAGAAATGGCCCAAGTGGCCACCTTAAATACGATCTACAGCTAGAGACGAAATAAGATACCAGGGAGTTGGGAACCATTTATGGGAGGCTTTCAGGAAAAGCACAGTAAACATGGGCTAAGTTACTCAGCTTTAGGTCAGTGACTTCTTCACTGATAAGAGTTTCTAGAAATTTAGTCATCCCTTTCCTCCTCGTACAGAGAGGGGAAAATAGAGATCTCCCTTATAAATGTAAATGCCTCTTACAAAAGGATAACTTCTACTCAGTTTTCAGAGCTTTTCCTATGTTGCTGTTTCTTAAAAATAATCAGCCCCAAGTAATCCTTTGTCGAAGAGACATAATTTACTGCTGCAAATTCTGCTGCCCTTCATAGGCAATATATTAAATTGTCTAGAACAACAAATTAGTTTACAATATGAAAGCAATGTAAAACCACGTTACATCTGAAATAGAAATGCTTGACATATAAGCGGAAACAATTGTGTATAACAACAGATTTAAAAGATGATAATATGAGGGTTGAAACAATGTACCTTTTATGTTTTTTAATGTGTACTTTACTTTTCAATTACATAAATCATTTTTAAGTATTTATAAAATTATTAGGACATCCTTTCTCCTCCTTGGAACAACTACAGTGATGGATACGTATTTTCCTAGGATGGTGGTGAAATAAGTTAAATAAATATCTATAACATGTCCTCGAAAACTATAGAGTTCAACAAAAAGAGTAAATAAAACCACTCACAATCCACAGGTAGGAAAGAAGTGGGATACAGAATCCAGTGACCTTCTCTTTGTAACTAAGTGATGTGACAAAGTTCTGGAACCAGAAGTGCAGACTCAAGAGTCTGTAGCAGAGCACAGAATCTGGCATGAAAAAGAACAGTGCAGTAGAGTTCTACTGGTGGTAGGAGCAGATAATATGATGCAGAAGAGAGTCCCATTGAGAGAGGAAAACAATAAGAAATGGAGGGAGACTTAGTAGAGCAGAGAACTGGCTGCTGGGAAGGTTCTCCATGGTGCCTGTCATCAGAGGGGCAGTGCTGATAGAGAGGAAAACAAGTTGAAAGGGGAGGCTACCTTGTTGAGTGTGTGTAGGAAAAAAAAATAATAAAGTAGTAAAAATAAGAGTCCTACAGTAACAAGAGCATCACAGTTCTGAAAACCATAGTTGTTTTAAATAGAATATTTTATCAAAAAAGAAATACACTTCATTTTACTAATAGTAGGAAACTTAGTAAGCTAATGAAATACCGCACACTATCCATAGACACAAGGGTTACTGCCTCTCAAAACACTTAGCATAAAAAAAAAAAAAAATGACTTTCAGAAGTCATATCTGAAAACTTTAAATAAGACAATATAGAAAGTGATAAGATTTTCACATGATGAAAATACTAATTTGGTAGGTAAAACTATTTTTAAAAAATCCCGCCAGGATAAATGAAATATCTTTAAATTAACAATTGTAGCAACACGTACAATGAATGTATTGTATATACAATACAATTGTATGTAATGAATCAGCAATTTTTATTATTTATTTATTTATTTTTAAAAGGACTTTATTTATTTGACAGACAGAAATCACAGATAGGCAGAGAGGCAGGCAGAGAGAGAGGAAGGGAAGCAGACCCCCTGCTAAGCAGAGAGCCCAATGAGGGGCTTGATCTCAGGGACCTGGGATCATGACCTGAGCCGAAGGCAGAGGCTTTAACCCACTGAGCCACCCAGGTGCCCCCATGAATCAGCAATTTTTAAAACTCACAATAGAATTTTAAAAAGAAAGACATAAAAATGTGAGAAGAAAATTCAGAAAATTCACTGAAGAAAACCACCAAATCAAAGCAACAAGAAAAAAGGAAGATGGAGCAACAAGAAGGCCAGGAAACAATGTGTTCCTATGAAAAGAAGCAAAACAGTGAAGAGAATAAAAAGATTATAATGTGCTAAAATAATAAGAATGTGAAATAGTTAGAAGGCCTTAACTACAACCCTAAACCTAACCCTAATACAATCCAATGTGCAAATCTAATTCTCAAAGAAAAACAAAATAGAGAAATAATATTTAAAACTATTATTTATAGTTTTTCTCCATATATTGAAGATTTCATTATGTAATTATGAAAATTGTACCTGACTGACAATTTTAGGACATGTAAAACTATTGTACTGTAATTCATAGGGAGAAAAGATGCAAAACTTCCAGGCAAAATGATCAAGTCACTTCTGAAGAAAATCAGATCAACAACAGTTTCTTTACAAAACACAACATAAGACAACAGTGAAATAATATTTTAACAACCACAAAGGAAAAAAAAATTTAGAATTCAGACAAACTGTCATTCGACTATCAAGAATATGAGAATAATTGAATTTTCACGAATGTAGTAATGTGTCCTTTCTAAAGAATCAATTAGAGGTAAAACTGTGGGGAAGAACAACGCTCAGCAATAAGCATATTTAACTGTAGTTATTGGAATCAAACTGGGAACAAAATGAACTGATAATATTTAAATTTTAAAAGTTCTATAAAAGTAGAAAGTAAATATAAGAATATAAAATAACCCCATTAATGACTTTCAGTAATGAGTAAGAAGCAAAGATTTGTAGAATCCCAAATAAATAGCAGCCTAAGGATATTATGAATTATATTACTGCAACATGATAATTTGAACAAAATCAAAATCCTCATAAATACCAGAATTAGTACCAAAGAGCCAAGAAAGGACACTATATATAGAAAGATATATTTAATACACACAGGAAAGTAACTTAAGATCTCATGAAAATACGGAACTAAGTATATCAATCCTATCAATATTTACAAATGGAGTTTAAGTCTTCTGCTTTGAATTTGCTCGTTAATCAATATTTAATTTTTTTTCTATAAGATATTTAACCTAAATAGACTCATCACCACTAATGGGGTAGATAAAATTATTCCAAGAAAACACAAGCAATATAAAAGTAGGGGTTGTAATATTGCTATTAGACAAGGTTTTCAAGATATTTTCTCAATAAGGGAATGAATGCATGGCTTTGGAGAGGATTTGGCTAAGGATATAGAAGCCCACATCCTGCTCCAAACTCTGTGTATATAGGTTGGTATGGGTAAAGATGAATGAGTAGCTAGATCAGATTTTGTTAAAATAAACTGATGTTTTGAATTACTGGGTAAGTCACTCTCAGAAACTATGATTTAATAGAGTTCAGAACACGTAATATTATTTTTTCATTTCACACTAATTAGTATTATTATAGAAGTGCATAATAGTTATCTTAGAAGTGTTATCCTTTTAAATAATAAACATAAGAAAAAATCTATGCATATTTTAAAATTATAAAGAAGTGGGAAATTGAAGAGATTGAAAAAAAATCTTAGTTTTACGGATGATACATATGTGATAATCACGAACTGGATGTATTCTGCATGATTTTTCAGATAAAATGTCACAAATTAAAAATGTTGCTAATACAGAGGAATGGGAAAATTTTTATTTATTCTTAGAGTGTCAACAAAATATGGTCAATTAGGCTTTATACTTTCTGAAAGTAATGTTCTAAGGCTTTTAGCGATGATTGAATGGTGTATGTGCACTTAGAAGATGATTACATCATACTCAGAAGAACTCAGCACATTAAATACAATGGTGAAGAGAAGAATAGTATCCCATAATGAAGATGTTGGTGGCAGAGTGGAGATGTGTTACCGGTCGTGATAGATAGAGCTACTGTCTGTGAAGACCGTTAGATTTTTCAGTGTGGCTATTCATGTTGCATTCTTTCAGCCACAAAATCGGCTGATCAAGGGACTGAAATGAAAGCAGATGTTTCGCTAACATATCTTCAGACAACGTATGACTAATGCAGGCAAACAGAATCACATCTAGTTATGTACTATGGGAGGCTTTGACATAAATTATTTTAAAATATTTTGGTTGTGTTGCCACGATGTTTCCACAACAGGATTACACAGAAGAGCTTCAACAGAACAAAACCAAAGTGGAGATATACCTAGTTTCTGTAATATACCTAGTTTCTGTAATCTACCCTCAGAACCACATAGTGAGTCATATTCTCTGGTTGTGCCCACTTCAGTTCTATTTAAATTTTTATTTTTCAACATAAAAAGTAGGTACAGCCAGTACAATGTTACATGGAAAACACTTCAATGTTCACAATCTAAAAAATTCAGTGAGAATTCCTGTATCTACAAAATCAGTAACATTATACAGATGATGATCTTTCTCCTGATTTCTGCTGACAGACATATAAGAACTATCAACAAGTGTCGAGTATATTAAAAGAACCATGTGGTATGATCTCCACTAAGGAGTCAAGAAGGTAGGTAAACTGCATTATTTGTGAAATAAACTTCACAAATTTGTGAAACCACATTTTATGATTTAATCATTTGTATTTAGTCATCACTACAGAAATAAATTGCCATTCCGCTCTTTATGGACTGAAATTCACTGTGCAACACAAAGTATATTCGATCATAGTTAAATATTGCTGCTTTCATCGTTTTATAATACATTGAAAACAGGGTTAGATAGGAGGAAACAAAATGTTAATCTTGCATTCACATAAAATCATGCTCAGTTTGCTTTTATAATTAATAAGCAGTGATTTTATTTATTTAATATGTTCTAAAATTATATATTACTATTATTTTTGTCATCTGGAGAATGTTTATTCTTTTCCATATTGGAGATAAATCAAAGAATATATTTTCAGTTATCTCTTTCACTTGGTTTTCAATTACTTTCTTCAATTTTGAAAAGAATAAGAAAGGTTTTGGATCTTAATTTAAGATAAAAATTTGATTCTTACGCTTATTAGAAATTTGATAATTATGAAAAAGTATTTATGTGGTACCTATTATGTGCAGTATGGTGAATATAAATGTTATTCAGATACAACAATCTTTTCTAAGATTTTAAAATCTAAAGCATTTAATAAGATTCAGACAAATATAACACAGGATTGAAAAATATAGGTCATAAAGAGTTAAAAGTAAGAGTCATTATTTATTTGGAAAAGGGAGACTATGCTTTAGCATAGGTCTTGAGAGAGCAAGAAATATTTTTTCCCAGTTGAGATAGACTCTAAAGGGCAAGTGGAATGTAGAACAAAGGAGATGAGTCAAGACTACGGAGCATGTTTGTAGAAATAATGAAGATCTGAAAGTATAAGCATGTATTAAAAAAAGAACAACCCTTAGTTTGGACAGGTCTTGTGTTTCATTAAAGGGATTAGAGAAAGATAAGCTTGAGAAAGTTGAGTGGGGTTAGTTCAAGCAGAAAATTAAATATCAGGAAAATAAAATTGGGGTATTAAAAAAAAGACATTGGCAATTTTGTTTTCTTTCGTGCTGTTTGTTTGCTTGGGAACTGAAATATCAGAGCCTAGGGGACAGACAGAAAAAAGATATTGCACAGAACTTTATGGATATTCCAGGAAAGACAGACTGAAATTATGAACTGGCAGTAGAGAGATGCCAAATAGTAATTTTGGTTATATTTTAGAATTGTCCATATATCTCCTTATGGCAATGAAAAGAAAAATATATGCTACTCTTTGTGTGAAAAGAGAAGCAAATTTTCAGCTTTGCTTGTTACTCTAATATAGATCAAAATAAACATAAAAAATTAAAAAAAATAAAATAAAATAAACAATAAGCCATAGATAGATAATGTTATATTTTTGATATTGAGTTAAGCAGGAAAAGCGTTATGATTACAAAATAATTTCCAGATATTGTGTTTTAAGAAGAACCTCATTATTCTGATTGATTTTAGGAAAAATTCATACAAAAAGAAAATGCTACTCCTTCCAGGTCCCACCCTGACCTGATGAGGAAAAATAAATTCTTGTACAGGTTAAGGCTTACCTACAGAATGAGGGTGTTAAAATGCTCTCTTGCTTTTCATCACCTCTTGAGACATATCTCTAACTCAGTTACTTTCCATGTATGATCAGATCAAACATCAGCTATTCCTGCTCTTTTTCCAAAAGAAGCTATTGCCATTATATTCCTTAAGAGTTTTATACATTTTCAGGACATGTACACTGATAATTAAAATATCTTGCCTTAATTCTGAGGACTAAGTCAAGAGACAATAGAATGAAGGAGACAGAAGGTACATAATATCGTAATTTTGTTCTGCAAAGCTTCCTCCTAGGATATATTTTTAAAAGATTTTATTTATTTATTTGACAGAGAGAGACACAGTGAAAGAAGAACACAAGCAGGGGGAGTGGGAGAGGGAGAAGTAGGCTTCTCGCAGCGCAGGGAGCCCAATCCTGTGCTTCATCTCAGGACCCTGGGAACATGACCTGAGCCCAAGGCAGACACTTAACAACTGAGCCACCCAGGCACCCCCACCTAGAATATTTTAAAGAACCTGTGGCATGTAAATTGGTAACAATAGCCTAAGTTTAGGGATAGGCCTCAACATTCAGAAACATGGCAGTCTAGCTCTATGGGTATGTCAGTTACTCCCATTTGTGACTGACCTATTTCATTTATGTTGTTCTAGAATCTTAATTTTAAGATTTCCATATTAAAAAATTGTTTCTTTTACAGTTGTTATTTTTCACATCTCCTATAAAAACATGTCTTTACTCAACTTTACAAATTAATGTAATGTGCTTTAAAATGTTTATAATTTTGCTTGTCATATTTAAATTTACTCTGTGTATACTGTGAGATGAACATCCAGTCCTTTTTAAATTTTGGAACAATTTAATCTTTAATGTTTTAATCCTTAAAATTTAACATAGCTGATATTTTAAAAATTAACTAATTCAAAATCACTATTGTCATTTCTCTGAATTAAAAAGACTTAAAAAGCCTAATAACCTTCAAAGAGTTTGCATGTTTTTGTTATACAAGATTTCAGTTTTATTATTCTTCACTATTATTTTAAGTATCATCTTTATATTCCTCATCTTCCTGATCTTTATCATTATTTGCATAAATGTTGTGTTATTCAGTAAATGTATATTTAAGTTTATGTACTGTTTTTCCAATGTGTTTCTTTATAATTTCTCAGATTTTACTTTTCAAATATGTTGATTCTTATTAAAATACATTCTTCAGAATCTCTTTGTTTAACGTTATCTTGATTTTTAAAAAGTTTGGGTTGTTTGCAATATATTTTACTCTTATTATTAAAAATAATCTTAAGAGTAAAACAATCTAGTTTGTCAGTATAATCTCTCAGCTCTTTAAATTATTATTCCATTTTTAAATATCTTGCATATACTGTTTTTGAAAAAACTTTTTGTCATTTTTTTTCTTGTAGTACATTTTCCTTTTTCTCTGGCTCCTTTTATCTTTTTATTTTTAAAATATTTTTATTTATTTGAGAGAGAAATAGAAACCATGAGGGGCATGGGCAGAGGGAGTTGCAGGCTCCCGCTGAGCAGGGAGCCCAATGTAGGGCTCAATCTCCAGACCCTGGGATCATAAACTGAGCTGAAGGTAGAGGTGTAACCAACTGAGCCACCCAGGTGCCCCTCCCTGACTTCTTTTAATAAAATTGTTTTGGCTTTGTTTTGCTGAAATTTCAGCTATAATTTGTATATAAAGTAAGTAATTTTTTTAAAAATGTTCTGGTAGGTGTTCTTCTTTTAGCTGTGGTTTTATATCTTTTATCAGTGTGGGACATTCTCAGAATATTCCACTGGCTTGCTGCTGTTTTCAGGCCTTTTAACCCATACTCTTTTTCATTTAACTGTTGTTTCATTTTTCAAGTCTTCTTATTCTCTCAATTGTATTGAGTGATCTTTTTAAATATATTGTGAATTTATAAAATTTGTATTCCCTTGTGACTAATGTGATGCTTTATTCATGAATTTATTTTTGTTTCTGCATTCATTTTCATATACATAATTCTATTTTTTCTTTGCTTCCTCATCATTGAATATCGTTCTGTTTGCACATTTGTCAATAAAATTTGTTTACATATTTCTGCATCATTGGCTGGAATGAGCCTAGAGTAAATATATAGCAAATTAATGCTTCTTGGGTTCTGTGTTAGTGGATCTGGGATTAGTGCAGACTAGAGATGGTAGAATCTGCAATCAGCATTTAGAGGAGAATAAAGAATAACATATGCTCCTGGTCTCTCAGAAACCATAATAATAGAGCTCTACAGATCCACAATGCAGCATGTAGCTTCATGAAGTACAAACACGAAAAACAAGGATTCTTCATCCAAGATGGGGGTTTGCACGAAAGGATAATAAACCAAGAACAGTATATATTTCATTTATAAACTGGCTAGTTTACTGAAAGGCTTCCAATTCATCTGACAGAGCTTAGGAAGAGCTGCTGTAGTCCTCCAGGAAAGAATAGCTTTCTCCGGGAGAAAACAGAAAGAATTGGTGGATGTGTAAAAGTCTAGATGGAAAGTGGATGAGTACAAAGGGCAGTCCTAAGGATTTGGACATGACTGACACCAGCCAATGTATTAAGGTTAAGGAGCCAGGACTCCTTATATGTTGAAAACAACATGGTCTGTCTTAAAAAAATACACACACACACACACACACACACGCACACACACACACACATGCACACACATACTGATGTTTGACTAGAGGTTGAAAAAAGGACCACTGAAAAAACTGTAATGTTAAAGGTCTCCAAGAGATTCTCAGTGAGACCCCTGTTCAGGCAGTTTCAGCAGTGAGAGAGAAAAAAAACATTCCCCTGCCCCAACCCCCCACACCAGTTCTCTTGGTTGAAGTAGGAATTGTCTAAGAGAGGAAGGAGTCCTGGGGGGACATGAAGAAGTGACATTATCACTTTACTCTGTACTAAGAGATGCTATTTCTCTGATAGCCTTACAAAATCTTAAGAGAATTTCAGTAAATTTTCAAAATTTACATATTTAGAGTGTGAAAGTCAGTCTTGGAGACTGACCAAGAGCATACTGTAGAGTATGCTCTCATAATCACAAGTTTTACTGCATCCCGGGAGAACTTTCTCTCATGACCTAAATTATAGAGCCAATGTGATAAATATAAATATTCTCCAAGTCATTAATTGATGAAAACCTAGTTTGGGCTAAGATATCAAATTGGTTTTAAAAGGATACCAAAGATTATCCTCTATTGAAATAGTATTTTAAATAGCAATTTACCAAGTAAATATATGAATTCTACTTCTCAGAGTAAATAGGTTTCTCAAAATTCAGAATCCATATTTATCACAGCAAGGAAAAATTCTGAAGAGGAAAGCATTTATGAATGCAACATTTTTTCCCCCTCTGGGATATCTGAAAACTAGGTTGTTGACTGAAGTGACTGGCTGTTTTCCTTATCAGGCAAACATAACCTTAATACTATTGGAAAGACCATCAAGAGCTTCCAGAAATCAGATTTTAGAGCTAAATGTGCTGTGCAAGTATATTCTTTTCCTTTCATTTTAAGACTGTCATTCTGGAACATTCAGAAGTGTTACATTCATAACCGGAGACAGAACAAACATGCAAAGCTATGGTTTTCAAATTTTGTTATGCATTTCAAACTAAATACTGTTTTGATTGCTGAAGAAAAATAAAACAGCTTGCAAACTGATACAGAATACAGAGCTGATATGGTCATTTTCTAGCATTTTTAGATATTTATGAAGTTTTTTCTGAATTTTCATTTGGAAACTGGATTTCATTCCAATAAATAATCCTGTTTTAAGTACATATTTGCAGCGTAGTAGAGGTAAGATCCAAACACAGCTTTTCTGCCCCCCAAACTATTCTATAATCCTTCCCTAAAAATAATTTTGCTTTAATAAGAAAAATAAATAAGCAGAAGAAATATTTCTAAATTTTAAAACATTATGGCAAGAACTATGTTCCATTGTTAAAATAGGTACCCTTATGTTACGCAATATTTACACACAAAAAAATTGAAATGTGAACTTTATATATTCATTTGATAGTTTTGTTTTATTTTTTCCTCTGATTTTGGGGTAAGGGTCAAAAAGTGAACAAAGAATGACTTAAGGGGAGTTTTTTGGTCAATTCTTCACACGTGAAAAGGAGTAATATCAAGTGTTTTGGTTTAAGAGCATTCCAGCTGGTCTTAAAGGTTAAACTTGCTCCAAGTTGATACACTCATTGCTTGCTGACCTAAAACCTTTGATCTTTAACAAAACTAATTTACTTTCTTTTAGATCTACAGACACTATCTTTGGGGAATGAAGGATCAGAACTTTCTGAGGCCAGAGAGGCCCACAAGTCCTTTTCAAGCAGCCTCAGCTTTCCAATGAGTCCAGCAATTTTTCTGCAAAATGTTTTTCATTTTTAAGGTCACACAAATGGCTTACTGATATCCCTTTGCACATCTGTAGACCTTATCCTCCTTTCCAGAAAGAACAGAATACTCTTGGAGTGCCTGGGTGGCTCAGGCGGTTTAAGTGACCAACTCCTGGTTTCGGGTCAGATCCTGGTTCAGGGGTTATAAGACTGCCCTGTGTGGGGCTCTATGCTCCGTGTGGAGTCAGCTTGAGATTCTTTCTCTCCCTCTGTCCCTCCTCTCTCTCTCTCTCTCAATAAAGAAGTAAATAAGTAAATAAATAAATAAAATCTTTAAAATAAATAAAGAAAGAATACTCTTGCACAACTGCTGGGTACCAAGGAACCAAACTTTCTTGCATAACCTCTGAGCACCATGAGATAACTGTAGTTGGCATCATCGAGTCTCCATGTAATCCAGAAATGTCACAGACCACTGCACTCCCTTAACTGATTTAACCCTTTAAAAATCTTTGGGTCAGATGGAAAGCTTGGAGTTGGCTTTTGGACAAGAGTCTGCCTTCTCCCCAGGTTACCAGCCTCCTGAATAAAGCTCAAATTCTTTTCCAATCAAAATTCATTTCTTGAGGACTCGCTCTGTCCCTCATTTCTTGAGGGACAACAGCCAAACTTGGGTTTCAATAACATTGGTAAATCTGGGTTCCATATATATATATATATATGTGTGTGTGTGTGTGTGTATGTATATATATATGTGTGTGTGTGTATGTATATATATATATGTATATATATGTGTGTGTGTATATACATACACATATACATACACACACACATATATATACATACACACACACACACACACACACATATATATATATATATATATATATATATATAGGCTTATAAACAAGAGTAGTTTATTTGTAGAAGTCTGGAAGTCCAAGATCATTTTTCTATGCATGTCTGAACTAAATATTTTCCTTAGACAAGCAGTATGTTATCCATTTACACCATCTAAATTAATAACATTTATAAACAAATGATAATTTTAGCTTCTGCATGTAATAGTTATAAGGTGTTTTATCTTGTTCACAAAATATACCTGGCTTTTTGATGGCCTGGAGAATTCATGGCAACAGTGAGGGATATAGAGTTGATAATTCATGAGACCATTCTGTGATATTAATGATTTCTTTAAGATTTTATTTTTGATCAGTGGGATTATGGAAGAATTTGGCAATGTAAGGAATAACTATCAGCTGTGTCCTGCCTCAGTTCTTCAGAGTACCATCTATGTTGGCTGCCAATAGATTGTCAAGTCAAGGGATATACAAACTTAGTGTTGACCAAACTTTGCAATGTCTGGTATGTACATTGCTTGGTACAAGTGTAATAATTTGTAAAATGTTGATGTTTGTTATTGATCTCACGTACATGTTTGTATAGACATTAGTGTGTGTACAATCACTTAATGAATATCTTAGATAGGGAACACATCTACACGCAAATTAACTTTTTACCCAGAAGCCTCCAAGAATTTTTATTTTAAGACTTTATTTGTCAGAGAGAGAGAGCGAGCAAGCACAAGCAGGCAGAGTGGCTGGCAGAGGCAGAGCCAGGAGCCTAATGCTCCTCCCTGTTGAGCAAGGAGCCTAATGTGGGACTCAATCCCAGGACCCTGGGATCATGACCTGAGCTGAATGCAGAGGCTTAACTGACTGAACCACCCAGGCATCCCAGAATTTCTATTTTAATATAATCCTGCTCTGACTTATCTTTTTACTTTTATATTCCTATGTAATGATTACTGCAAAATAAAAGTGATATAAAAGATGTGTGAAAGCGACATAAAACTAATGCTTATGTTTGGATTGTGCTTTTTCATAATAACATAATTGTACTATAATCATAGAAAATGAAACTCTGCCAAATTTTATTCTTAAATATTTTTATAGAAAAATTAATGCAAGTTACAAATAAGACAAGTGGCCATCAATCTATTCATTTCCATTTATGGCAGAAAATGATCTCAAATTTGTTGACATTTCAATATCTCAGATTCCAAGTGATTCTGGAAGCTCAAAACCAAAACAGTGCATTATTTACATTCATAATTTGCTTGCTTTTGAGAAAAATGACATCTGTGCAATATCTCCCTTCCAAAACACATTAATTTCTACATAGGCTGAATTTAGAGCTGGGAAAGCTAATATAGAATACCAGTCCTATCTTGTCACATATAAAATAATAAGATTAAAAATATAACATTAATTTTCTAGTAGATATACTCTACAAAAAAAGCATAGACTGTTTTATACCATAAATATGTTATTTTCATAACCAATTCTTTAGAACTTTTTTTATACTTTTTAGCTAAAAATAAAGCAATTTTGGTGAGGGGGTGGTTGGTCTCCAACTCTGAGTTTTAACATAAGCAAAGACTCATGTGTACATCTCCATAATCAGAATACAGGAAAATTCCATCACGCAAAAAATCCCCTCAGGTAGCCAAACTCTCCATTCACACCATGCCCCTTACAACTGATCTGTTTCCATCTTTATAGAATTGTCTTTTCCAGAAATTGTCATTTCCAGAAATGTTTTTTCCAAAATTAAAACTGGAATTTTACAGTAGCAACCCTGTGTACAGCATCATTTTACATCTGGACATTTTAAGTTCACGAGTTATTTCTACTTTTCTCCGTATGTTTTTAAGTCTTTCCTTATATTCTTAATCCTAGTATTCCTATTACTTCTCTTTCCTGAAACTCAAACATGAACTATATTCCTGTGTTTTGATTTTATACTTCCTAGAATAATCACATAGTGATAAGTGTTTCTCTTTTTTTCTGTCTTTATACAGTTGCTTCTCACATAAGCAATATATCTTTTATTCCACAAAATGATTCTTAGTTTCCTAGAATGGGAGGTGCTGCGTTTCAGAGTTTCTCAAAATGACAAGATGCAAATGGGTTGGAAAAAGAGTACTCCTGATATTATATGTTACTTAGTGAGGAAAGGTTTCTAGATTTGGATAAGTTATGAACATCATATTTTAATACTCACAATTTTACATATCAAAATGAATATAAATTCTTATTTCCAGATACTTAAAAAAATAGTAAAAAGCAGTCTATTACTTTGGGCATTAAAGGATTACAAGCAAAAGATAAAGGTGGTTTCAGTACCCTAGTTCTGAGAATTTCAGATTGTTTATTTTCTGTAAATTTACTTCAATATAAAAATGCCTGTGAATGGATTAAGTTTATGTCATCTCTGAATCTATTAATTGTTGTGTCCTGATTGCACTTGTGTGGGTTGTTCTTGAGACATAAGTGGTCAGTTCAGAACTCAAAGGGTTACATGCACAATCCAGAAGAGCATATTTCTTGTTCTTGGGTTAGCTCTCTGATAGTGCTGTTTTGCTCTCCACTCCCTCATCATCTGCTACCAGTGCCATATTGATTCCTGAAAGCTTTCTATATTGAATCTGCTTTCCTTCTAATTGAAGTGATGCAGTTTGGATTCTCCTGGAGTAGATACTGAAAGGGAGTTAGAATTACAAAAGGTATATTGAAAAATAACACTTTGAAAGAAAAGGAAGCAGGTAGGACTGTGCAGGGCAAATAATCAGGCTGTGATTCCATCATGACAACACCTGAGCCAGCCCAATGGAAAGTTTCCAGAGCAAATACTGCCTGTTAAAGAAATCCCTTTGTTGCATAGAAATGGCTAGATTCTTTTACTACCGTTATGGTCCACCATTGGCTGGGCACCTCCTTTACAAGAGCATAGCTGCTGCTCTAAAAGGTAGGTGTACCCTGAAAGTCCTAAGCACTGCAGACTTTAACATATTGTAGTTGGACAGAAGGTCTTTCCAGCTTGAGAAAGTAGAAGTGTTGTTTCTGTTTTTCCAAGTCTGACACAGCAAGCCAAATAAAAATAATAACAATAATAATAATAATGCCTAACTAATTTCTTTACCTCATATTAATAACTTAATAAATTTCTTCCTTTCTATGTGTACATATAATTATAACTGCTAATTCAGAATATATTATTAAACTAGATCACAGATAAAGAATTAGTATTATTAAAATGTCCACACTATCCAAAGCAATTTACAGATTCAATGTACTCTCTATCAAAATACCAACAGCATTTTTCAAAAAAGTAGAATGATACTAAATTTATATGGAACCCGTGAATGACCCCAAATAGCCAAAGCAATCTTGAGAGAGAACAACAAAGCTAAAGGTATTACAATTCCACACTCAAAATATACTACAGAGCTGTACTAATCAAAACAGTATGATACCGGCATGAAAAAAACCATAGATCAATAGAACAGAATAGAGAGTCCAGAAATAAGCCTACATTTATAAGGTAAATTAATCTATGTCCAAGGAGGCAAGAATATACAATGGGGAAAACACAGTCTCTTTAATAAGTGGTGCTGGAAAATTGAGCAGCTACATGCAAAAGAATGAAAACAGACCACATTCTAACACCATACACAGAAATAAACTAATGGATTAAAGACCTAAATATGAGACCTGGAATCATAAAAATTTTAGAAGAGAATACAGACAGAAAATTCTCTGATATCAGCCATATCAAATTTTTCTAGATATGCTTCCTGGGGCAAGGGAAATAAAAGCAAAAATGAACTATTAGGATTACATCAAAATAAAAAGCTTTTGCACTGTGAATGAAATCATCAATGAAACAAAAGAGCAACTCACTGATCAAGAGGTGATATTTGCAAATGTTATCTCTGGTAAGGGATTACTATTCAAAGTATGTAAAGAACTTTTACTCAACATTGTAAAAACAAACAATCCAATTAATAAAAATGGCAGAATGAAGTAGAGGTGACCTCAGGGATGAGCTAATGCTTTAGTGGCTTACCTTGGCTCAGTGGACAGTGTGGCTCATAGCCATGAACCAGGATCTCCACATTGTGGCACCATCATATTCTCCAGATGATATCCCACTCTTGGAAAATGAGCTAAGGTCTTCAATGGAGTAAATTATATGCCTATTCCCAAAGATGGTCCCTTTCTTAAAGCACTACTCTTTGAAGTTAGATTATTGGATGATGATAAGAACTTAATACAGAGTCATGATAACTGGTTCACACACAATAAAACATCTGTTTATGGTCTCCTAAGAGGTGGAGAACTCTGGAAAGTTGTTGCTTTTCTGAAGAATAACATGATATATGTTTATGTTCCACTGTTGAATAAGCTGTATCTCCTCATCCACCATTAATTCACGTTAGTGGAATTTCACAAGGCTCTTTTCTTTTAGAGGTAACATTGATATATATATTTTTTTACTTGGGACAGAAAAAAGACACTGAGCTAAATACAAAATTGAACCAATTGCTTGATTTACTTCTACAAAATTGTCCATTGGAATTTTCTTGGATGCCAACCTACAGAACTCACTGGGTAGTGCTAGTCTTGTTTCTGTGATGCATCTATAAAAGCAGCCAGCCTGGAAAGTTAGAACCTACAAAGGAAAACCACAAGTTTCTATTTCTATCACTGAAAAGGTAAAATCCATACAATATGATAAATAGGATATAGCAGATACAAGGCAAGTCTTTGGAGCTATCATTTTCAAGTGCGATTTAGAAAGAATCATGCCAAACGTTACAATCAGCTTGAGTCTCCCCACCAATGGATCTCCACTTCAGAATATTCTAGTTCATCCTTGTGTGACTTCTCTTGACCTTGGCATTCTGACTTGTAGTAGCATTGATGCAATGGATGATTCTGCACTTAGTGTACCTTACAAATTTCCATTCACTCTTCCTTTAGAGGAAGAGTGTTTTCCTTTCCTTTCCTTCATGTTACTATACTTTCCGGTTCCTGTCCCTCCAATTGTGGGTTTTTTGCCTTTTTTTTTTTTTTTCAAATGAAAGAGGAAGAAGTACACGTAAAAATAACAGTTAATTTAAAATATCACGAAAGTGTCAAAAATAATTTTAAAATCTGTGAAGCTCATGTATCTTTTTATAATAGAGGTTCAATTAGTAATGCAAAGTTAGTTTTGGCCAGCTTGAAGTATTTCAAGAGGAAAGCTTATATTGATCTAGATTATTGGATACAAGTTCCTCAGATCAATGGAAATTAGTCTTTCTGGAACTGTAAGTTTTGGAGCCAAGAGTCATAAGAAGCATCCATTTGACTAGATTTGGATTGGAGGTACAGCATATTTAAAACTTCATTTTAGAATCTTAGATTATACATTCATTCACTGGTTGTTAAACACAGATCAGCATTTAGTTCAACTTTCTGCATCAGAAAAACCAAAATTAAGTACATACTGGAAACAAATTTCTTCTGATTATTACATTTGGAATTATAAAGCTCCTGCTCCAGTAACATATGGATCATTATTAGTATAATTAACCCATGTTTAAATAGGATCTATATAATGGTAACATAGCTTAAATTAAATAATAGTCTTTTATTTTCAATCTGTATGCATATAACCTATGAGTAAAAAAAATGAATGATTTAATTATAAAAATACTTTGGTCTAATGTTTTTATTCTGACAGTTTGAAAGAACATTTTTTTTAAAAGATTTTATTTATTCACTTGAGAGAGTGCGAGTGAGCAGGAGTGGTGGGAGAGAAGGGGCAGAGGGAGAGGGAGAAGCAGACTCTCTTTTGAACAAGGAGCCTGATTCAGGACTTGATGCAGGGCTTGACGCAGGGCTTTATTCCAGGATGGGGAGATCTACTCAAGATGAAGCAGACACTTAACTAAGCCATCCAGGTGTCCCATTTTGAAAGAATATCTTAAAGATGAATGTCTCCTAAGATATTACTCTTTGATTTTACTCTAATGATCCAGAGCATAAAACAGTGTTGATTCACTTTAGGCTTATTTTAGACTGGTCCTGGGTCACCCTACCATACATGTTCTTTTCTGCCCCTGTGGGAGATGTGACTATCAATTGTAGCCTTAGGTCTCCACTGAGTCTTCCTGGACTCAGCTCAGGCTCTTTCTCATTGCAGAGCTGCAGGAAGCTACTCCTGATGGATTGAAGATGATATGCAAAATAGAAAACAAACAAACAAACAAACAAACAAACAAAAAACCCTCTTTGCTCTTTCAAAGCTGCATAGTAAACCCTTAGTGTGATGTGTTGTTATAGAATACCAGATACAACATCAGAAACCACCATAAATCTCTTGAAAAAAAAATAGTGAAAATGAAGGCGTATTGGTTAATAGTAACCTGTTCTTAATCAGAACTATCTTATTGGCTAAGAAAGAATATGTGTAATTCTAAAAAATTTAAAAATAAATTTAAAAAATTAAGAAGGGCCGAAGACTTGAACATACATTTTTCTATTTTTCAAAAAAGACATGTAGATGGCCAACAGATTCATGAAAAGATGCACAACATCACTAATCATCTGCGACAACATGGATGGAACTAGAGCGTATCATGCTTAGCGAAATAAGTCAAGCAGAGAAAGACAACTATAATATGATCTCCCTGATATGAGGAAGTGGTGATGCAACATGGGGGCTTAAGTGGGTAGGAGAAGAATCAATGAAACAAGATGGGATTGGGAGGGAGACAAACCATAAGTGACTCTTAATCTCACAAAACAAACTGAGGGCTGCTGGGGGGAGGGGGTTTGGGAGAAGGGGGTGGGATTATGGACATTGGGGAGGGTATGTGCTTTGGTGAGTGCTGTGAAGTGTGTAAACCTGGTGATTCACAGACCTGTACCCCTGGGGATTAAAATATATGTTTATAAAAAATAAAAAATTAAATTAAAAAAATAATAATAATAAATAAATAAATAAAACCACAATGAGCTATCACCTTATACTTATCATAATGGCTCAAATAAAAAAGATAAGAAATAACAAATAATAAGTGTTGTCAAGAATGTGGACAAAAAGGAACCCTCATGCACTGTTGGTGGAAATGCATATTGGTGCAGCTGCTATGGAAAAGAGTATGGAGATGCCTCAATAATTGAAAGTAGAAATACCATTTAATGCAGTAATTCTACTATAGGGTATTTACCCAAAGAAAATGAAAACACTAATTTGAAAAGATATATTCACCCCATGTTTGCTGCACCATTATTACAACAGGCAAGATATGGAAATCACCTAAATGTCCATTGATTGATGAATGGATAAGGAAGATTATAAAATATATAATTTATGCACCTATAAAAAAGAATGAGATACGACATCTGCAACCACATGGGTGTGAATAACCACACACTAAGTGAAATAAGTCAGACCAAGAAAGACAAATACCATCTGATTTCACTCATCCATTGAATTTAAAGAACAAATGAATAAACAAGCAAAGAAAAAGCAGAATCACCTATAAATACAGAGAACAAACTTATGGCTGCCAGAGAGAAGGGGGTGGGGATGCGGATGGGCAAAATGGGTGAAGGGTAGTGGGAAATACAGGTTTCCAATTATGGAATGAGTAAGTCACGAGAGTAAAGAGCACAGTACAGGGAGTTAGTCAATGATATTGGAATAGTGTTGTATGGTGACAGATGGTGACACACTTATGATGACTATACCATAAAGTTGAAATGTCGTGTTGTACACATAAAACTTATGTAATGTATGTCAACTATATACTGAAATAAAAATAAATAAAAATAAAATTAAAAAGTAAACCATAGATATACTCTGAAAAGTATGTTGTTTGGAGTTTTATTTTCCCCTAAGGAAAAACAACCCAAACATCAAAATAAACATAAAACATTCAGTAAGAATATTTCCAATGTATAAGCTTATATATTTAAACTTCTTTTCCATAAAATTACATTATCAAGAATAAAGCTTTAACAAAAACTAAAATAAATCCAATCTCCTGAGAACCAGGGACAGAGGTAATAAAAATAATAATTGATTTTTATATTTCTAAGAAAAAATTGATATAAATACTTTAAGAACATAATTGAGTAGATGGATATCAGTCTTTTTATTAAATATATTTTAGACCAGAATATATAGCGTAATAACATACGATCTATCTTGTGAGGCAAACGTGATAACCACTACACTATGAAAACATATGATATATCTTGAATAAATGCCCCAAAGAGTCTAACAATCGATACAGAATGATATATTGCTAATTTCAGTACTAATTTTAAAATTTAATTTAATAACATATTTCTTCCTTCATGTGACTTGATAAACTTTGTTAAATGTGTATTTAATAATAAGTCTTGTGAAATGTAATTACTTATGTTGAAAATAATTTAAAACAAATATCAATTTTGGAAAAAGAAAAGTAATCATTAATGCAATATCATTAGACTTAAGAATTAGAAACAGTCAATGATTATACTCTTGCAATAGAACAACGAAACGGATACTGAATCACTACATTTTTTTAATTAGAAAAGTTAAGCATGCCTGCTCTTGTCACTTCTATCTCACATTATACTGGATGTTCTAGCCAGTGTAACTGGACAAAAATTATAGACATATAAGTAGGTAGATAGATAGATAGATAGATAGACATCATTTATATTGTAAAGGAAAAATAAAACTGCTACTTGTAGATGACATCGTCCTATGTGTAGAAAATCCTAAAGAATATACAATAAAACTTCTGGAATTAAAACTATTTCATCACATCTCAGGATACAGAATAAATACAATAAAATTAATTAATTCTGCTTTTATTATTTTTTAAAAAGATTTTATTTATTTATTTGATAAAGACACAGCAAGATAGGGAATACAAGCAGAGGGAGTGGGCGAGGGAGAAGCAGGCTCCCCACTGAGCAGGGAGCCCGATGCGGGGCTTGATCCCAGGACCCTAGGATCATGATCCGAGCTGAAGGCAGATGCTTACAACTGAGCCACTCAGGCGCCCCAAAATCAATTAATTGTGCTTTTAGATACCAGCAATGAACCAAAATATGGTACTGAAAAAATTCCATTTATAATAACATAGAAAAGGATAATTTAACAAAATATGTTCAAAACTTACAATCTGAAGACTATAAAATGTTGCTGAGAAATATTAAAGAAAACCTAAGTAAAGGGAGAATTTTCATTCTATATATATGGGCTGGAGGAGTCAATATCATAAAGAGCAATTCTGCAAATTTGTATTATATTTAACATGTTTTTAAAAATCTCAACAGCCATTTTTGTAGACACTGTCAAATTGAACTTAACATTTATATGGATTTTGATAGGAATATATAGAAACACACAGTAATCAAGATAGTGTAGAATGTAGCTTTGGTGAAAGAACAGGTATGTAAGATCAATCAAACAGAATTGAGAGTCCAGAAATAACCTTTGTATTTATGGTTGTATCAATCTGTGGGAAAGGATATCTTCAAATTATGCTGAGATAATTGAGCATTCATCTTCAAAATAAATTAATTAGATAATTTGTATTGTACATGAAAATTAACTCAAAGCGATACATAAACCTGAATACAAAAACTAAACCTATACAATGTCTAAAAGAATATGCAGGAGAAAATAACCGTGATTATGGGTTAGGCAAAGAGTTCTTAGCTGAACCACCAAGGGCATGATCCTTAATAAGAAAGAAAAAATAATGGCAAATTGGACCTTATCAAAATTGAAAATTCTTTGTACTTCAAAAAACACCATTATGGAAATGAGAAGATAAGCCATAGATTGGGAGAAAATGTTTACAAAACATATCTGATAAAGGAAATATATTCAGAGTACATAAAGAACTGTTCAAACTCAATAATTAGATGTTAAATAAACCATTAGAAATAGACCAATGAGGAGTCTTGGGTGGTTCAGTCAGTTAAGCCGTTGCCTTTGGCTCAGGTCATGATCCCGGAGTCCTGGGATTGAGCCCCACATCGGGCTCCCTGCTCAATGGAGAACCTGCTTCCTCCTCTTCCTCTGCCTGCTGCTCTATTTTCATCTCTCTCTATCTCTCTAATAAGTAAATAATATCTTTAGAAAAAAAAAGAAATAAAAAAAGAGAAAGAAATAGACCAATGATTAGACTGAATAGACATTTTGCCTTAGAAGAGTTTTTACCAAACATAATTTTATATATAACAAACATAGTTAATTTTATTTCTCCTAAAATTTATGTTTCTTTTAACATCAAAATGTGTTCATTGATCTGCTTCTTTAAAGATTTATTTATTATTTGATAGAGATAGAGGGGGCAGAGAGAGAGAAATCCTCAAGCAGACTCCCCACTGAGCACAGAGCCAAACTGGGGCTCCATCCTAAGGCCCTAAGATCATGACCTGAGCAGAAATCAAGAGTCATCCACTTAGCTGACTGACCTGCCCACGTGCCCCCCACTGATATTTAATGAAGCACATTTCTTGAGGTTTTATTTTTCTGTTTTTATATAAAATCATGCTATTCTAATTTGCACATGTGTTCTTGCTACAGAGCATGACTACATGTCTGTCTTACATAGATATAGTGGTCCCAAAATGTTAGCTTGTATACCTTGGTTATTTAGATAAATCACCACTTAAATTTTAAATGCACGCATGAGACGGAAGCATAATGTTTGCTTATAATATATTGTAACATTTACTGAGAATATTTTATCTCACATGGGGGCATGTCAGAACACATTTAACTTAAAAATACCTCTTTAGTTTTCATCCTGATTCCTTAACAACTGAAAGAGAATTGCATGGCTTATATACATCTAAATAATTAAGCCTTATATGTGAAGAAGGTCATGCTTCTCTAATATATTTAAAAACCCATCTCCTTTAGGTGTAGGGTTAGATTGTGTACCTGAGACCTTTCTTGTTTTTTGAGAAAGGCTTGTACCGCTATATATTGTCCTTTCAGGACTGCCTTTGTTGTGTCCCACAGATTTTGAACCGTTGTATTTTCATTATCATTTGTTTCCATGATTTTTTTCAATTCTTCTTTAATTTCCCGGTTGACCCATTCATTCTTTAGAAGGATGCTGTTTAGTCTCCATGTATTTTGGTTCTTTTCAAACTTCCTTTTGTGGTTGAGTTCTAGCTTTAGAGCATTGTGGTCTGAAAATATGCAGGGAATGATCCCAATCTTTTGATACCGGTTGAGTCCTGATTTAGGACCGAGGATGTGATCTATTCTGGAGAATGTTCCATGTGCACTAGAGAAGAATGTGTATTCTGTTGCTTTGCGATGAAATGTTCTGAATATATCTGTGATGTCCATCTGGTCCAGTGTGTCGTTTAAGGCCTTTATTTCCTTGCCGATCTTTTGCTTGGATGATCTGTCCATTTCAGTGAGGGGAGTGTTAAAGTCCCCTACTATTATTGTATTATTGTTGATGTGTTTCTTTGATTTTGTTATTAATTGGTTTATATAGTTGGCTGCTCCCACGTTGGGGGCATAGATATTTAAAATTGTTAGATCTTCTTGTTGGACAGACCCTTTGAGTATGATATAGTGTCCTTCCTCATCTCTTATTATAGTCTTTGGCTTAAAATCTAGTTGATCTGATATACGGATTGCCACTCCTGCTTTCTTCTGATGTCCATTAGCATGGTAAATTCTTTTCCACCCCCTCACTTTAAATCTGGAGGTGTCTTCGGGCTTAAAATGAGTTTCTTGGAGGCAACATATAGATGGGTTTTGTTTTTTAATCCATTCTGATACCCTGTGTCTTTTGACAGGGGCATTTAGCCCATTAACATTCAGGGTAACTATTGAGAGATATGAATTTAGTGCCATTGTATTGCCTGTAAGGTGACTGTTACTGTATATGGTCTCTGTTCCTTTCTGATCTACCACTTGTAGGCTCTCTCTTTGCTTAGAGGACCCCTTTCAAGATTTCCTGTAGAGCTGGTTTGGTGTTTGCAAATTCTTTCAGTTGTTGTTTGTCCTGAAAGCTTTTAATCTCTCCTTCTATTTTCAATGATAGCCTAGCTGGATATAGTATTCTGGGCTGCATGTTTTTCTCATTTAGTGCTCTGAAAATATCATGCCAGCTCTTTCTGGCCTGCCAGGTCTCTGTGGATAAGTCAGCTGCCAATCTAATATTTTTACCATTGTATGTTACAGACTTCTTTTCCCGGGCTGCTTTCAGGATTTTCTCTTTGTCACTGAGACTTGTAAATTTTACTATTAGGTGACGGGGTGTGGGCCTATTCTTATTGATTTTGAGGGGCGTTCTCTGAACCTCCTGAATTTTGATGCTCGTTCCCTTTGCCATATTGGGGAAATTCTCCCCAATAATTCTCTCTAGTATACCTTCTTCTGCTCCCCTCTCTCTTTCTTCTTCTTCTGGAATCCCAATTATTCTAATGTTGTTTCGTCTTATGGTGTCACTTATCTCTCGAATTCTCCCCTTGTGGTCCAGTAGCTGTTTGTCCCTCTTTTGCTCAGCTTCTTTATTCTCTGTCATTTGGTCTTCTATATCACTAATTCTTTCTTCTGCCTCATTTATCCTAGCAGTGAGAGCCTCCATTTTTGATTGCACCTCATTAATAGCTTTTTTGATTTCAACTTGGTTAGATTTTAGTTCTTTTATTTCTCCAGAAAGGGCTTTTATATCTCTCGAGAGGGTTTCTCTAATATCTTCCATGCCTTTTTCGAGCCCGGCTAGAACCTTGAGAATTGTCATTCTGAACTCTAGATCTGACATATTACCAATGTCTGTATTGATTAGGTCCCTAGCCTTCGGTACTGCCTCTTGTTCTTTTTTTTTGTGTTGAATTTTTCCGTCTTGTCATTTTGTCCAGAGAAGAGTATATGAAGGGGCAAGTAAAATACTAAAAGGGTGGCAACAACCCCAGGAAAATATGCTTTATCCAAATTAGTAGAGATCCCAAATCGTGAGGGGGGAGAAAGTGGATAAAAAGAGGTTCAAAAAGGAAGAAAGAAAAAAAAGAAAAAAGAAAAGAATTAAAAAAAAAGAAAACACCTAAGAAAAATATAAAAAAGAAAAAATATATGTATTAGATAAACTAGTAAAAAATCGTTAAAAAAGAAAAAGGTAACAATTAAAAAAAAAATTTTTACCCGAAGGCGAGAAAAAAAAACAAAAAATGAAAAAGAAAAAAATTAAATTAACCGCAAGACTAAAAAAAATCACAGGGAAAAACCCATGAGTTCCGTGCTTTGCTTTCTCCTCCTCTAGAATTCTGCTGCTCTCCTTGGTATTGAAACCGCACTCTTTGGTAGGTGAACTTGGTCTCGGCTGTATTTCTTGTTGATCTTCTGGGGGAGGGGCCTGTTGTAGTGATTCTCAAGTGTCTTCACAAACAAAATGCTACCAATACTTCTACATTTATTATATGATATTATGATAAGATTACATGTATGTTTTCAGTATCTTTTTCTTAGGTCCAAGGACATAGCTGAGATAGCAGACTAGAGCTTACCTCACACTGGTTGAGTCCTAACAGTATATAATTGCACGATTTAATTCTGTTATAGTATTTCAACTAAAAAACGTGATTTGGCATCACCTAACTAACGTGAGCCTCAATAAATGTTAATTGTTGTCAGTAGTGCCAATATACCCCTGCTTTTTGTGGAAAATAATTCTATCATATCTTCTTTTATTTGCTACATGCTGGGAATAGGTTAAAGTATGTCAAATTAATGTATATCTTGAGCTTATAAGTTAGATTTGATTGTATCCTCATATTTATATTTTTATGATATGTTTACATTTTTTGCTTAATTTTTTCTTGAATAAATGCATACTAGATACTAAAAAAATAAATAAATAAATAAAAACCCACACCATGAATTTTAATGTAGATGACAGGGAGACATTTAAATGATGTTTTTCTAAAGCCTTAGTTCACAGTTTATAATGATGTTTTAACACAATAAATGATTGGACTGTGCAGAGTATCATTTTGATCCTGTATTTGTTACCGTGGATATACTCTGCAAACTTCTATTGTGCAACAAGCAGATCACTCTTAAGTAAATTGGTGAGAAAGAAAAAAAAAATAGGTCCCTAATGAAAAAAAACTGTTAAAGGAAAAAAAAAGAGAGAGTTTTAATAGTTGGATCTGTTCTTCAGTGACATGGGCTGCATTTTGAGACAGAATTCTAGTAAGATGTAATTAAAAAATTACATACAATCACCTTTAGAAATACTGTAGTGCAGACCTCCCAAACTTAAATGTGTACAGAAGTTTGCATAGTGATAGAAATGAAATAATCAAGCCAGATGTAAGATATGAAGCTGATTGATTTTTTGTAATGTCTGATTTTTTTTTTAAGATTTTATTTTTTTATTTGACAGACAGAGATCACAAGTAGACAGAGAGGCAGGCAGAGAGATAGAGAGGGAAGCAGGCTCCCTGCCGAGCAGAGAGCCCGATGCGGAACTCGATTCCAGGACCCAGGGATCATGACCTGAGCCGAAGGCAGCAGCTTAACCCACTGAGCCACCCAGGCGCCCCGTAATGTCTGATTTTTATTCAGGGACACTGGAAGTGTGCTTTTTCTTTCATGAACTCTCTCTTCATAAGAAAAGTCAAAAAGAAAACGTTTTTGATTAGTGGCTGACCCTGGGCCTCAATGTCAAAAAATCATTGGGGAGGAGTAGATAGTAGGAAACTATCGACTGTGCTGTGATCTAGCTAATAGATGACTAATAGATGACCATTACCCAGCTCTGCCACAGTGGTGCAAAGGGGTAAATGTGTAATTTTGTTCCTTTTTTTTTTCTTTTGAGAAGAGTACACATCTCAAATATTATACAGTATTGCATATTTGAATACAAATTTAATTAATACACACACACACTTGTGCATCAATATTTTCTTATCCAAATGAGACTTCAATTTAAGCAATATAAAGCATGTGCCTTGCCAGTTTGCAACATGTGATAGAAGTGGTATTTGAATTGTATGGGTATTTGAGTAAAATGTTGATGTAGAATTCTTACTATGTTTAAACTCAATGATTCTGAGCTTAAAGTTATCAATGGTTGGTAATATATAAAATTCTCAGCATCTAGAATCCAAAAACAATTGCTGTCTCTATTTGCAATTTAGTTTAAAACATTAATACAGTATGTTTCCAGAAAGAGTTTGTCAAAAAAAAAAAGTGTTTGCCAGCTATTTTTTTTTTCTCTCATATGACTACAGGGATGTCAGTAACATCTTATGCTTCCTCTAATATTTTGCAATAAATGAGTGAAGTCTATAAATCTTTATAGCATTCTTTATATACTTAATTAAATTATTGGAATAGATTATTATAAGCCTCTATAAGATAAAAAAATCTAAATTTATTCCTTTTTTTTCTCCAAATTTTAATTTTCAACTCCTTCAAGTATATAGGGGAAATTAACTTTTGGAACCATACAAGGCATCTGTTATAGACGTGAGAGTAGAGGAGAACGAGTCCTTATAGACTACTCTTTCTGCTGTTAAGTGAATGTCATAAAGAAGTCATATTCATTATAATAAAGTAATGGGGTAATTCCTGAAACAAAATCTATAGAACGAAGAAATATTTAAGGATTGAGTATTACTAATTCAAATTTGAGGATTTTATATATTGGAATATCTTTATGATTGCGGATTCACAATTTAAATTAAATATATACGATAGGTGATCATGAATGTAATGACTCAATTAAAAAAGCTAGAAAAATTGCAGTTTTCTTGTTATAATAATAAAAATATTCCATTTAATCTAATTAGACTTCAAAGAAGACGACTATACTTCAATGATTTCCAGCTCCACTTTTTTCAAACTGTGCTGTCAGGATGTGAATTAATACAGCTGAACTATGTAGTGGAGAATCGTCTTATACAGCACCACACAAGTATGTAACTGCTTATTTCTTAAATCTTAAAATACAGTAAACAAACATTTTAAATATATTTCCTCTTAAAGATTTTGCCATATAAAAGGACAAGCAAGTTCATCAATCAGCATTTCCATGTTAGTCGATCTTAAGCTTCTTCATCAATGCCCAGATAATTAGGTGGCCAGTAAATAATACTTTTCAAAAAGCCTTATTTTGGAACCTGGAAGGATGATCACTGTGGTAAAAAAATACTCTTATATTGGAACTAGAACAAAGCAGAATTGATTCCCTGGTCTGAATAGTGAGTGCTGGTTACTTAAAGTAGAGGAAGTAGAAAGTAATGGATTGTTTCTGTTTTGTTTTTTTAGTGTTCTCAAAGTTCAACACATTTGGCTTTAGATATAAATTGGTCACTTTGTAAAACTATCTATTCTTCACTGAAGCTACTGGTTATTGCCCCACATACCTATCACATATAAAGGAAATATATTCAGTTTAAATAGTATTTCTATGAGTTCCATTTGAGACAAATAAATTATACATATTTACAGATATTTTTCCATTTAAACATAATACTTTTTAATTCTCTTCTTAAAAACGGAGATAAGAGTCAGAGATTGAACGATTTTTAATACGTGATATTATAATCAATAAAATATGGAGAAAAATGAATAACAACTGGAAGTCATCACGAGTGGAAAGAGTATGCTCCTGCTTCCAGGTAGGCTCTCATAACTGCAATTTACTCATTAGCCAATGTAAAAAAAAATAATGAGATTTTTAAAGATACTTAAAATATGGATTTTATGACTTTGAAGTTTCAAAAGAGTCTGCATTTTGTTGTCTCTTGTGAGAGAAAACCTTGAGCAATAACTAAATGCAAATAACACTCAGAGCAATATTTTGAAGCCAATAATGCAAATTATGAATGAATATGACCAAACTGTTTTTTCAACTCAAAAGAGAAAATTTTTGGCTGGGAGCAATGCAATGAAAACTATAACCAAAAAGCAAATTAATTAATTGCTTGGAGCTTCCTTTTAGAAAAGTTTGAAAATTGCCTTGATAAGTGAATTTTATGAAATAGATGAAAACTTGGCACAGCCTGTCAAGTAGATATCTGTCTTGTGTCAAAGAGGGCAGTCAGGCTCCAAAATACATTACCACAGGACATTATTTTTAAATGTACAAAATGGATACATTTAAAAGTGCATAGAACATGCTTGAAAATAATAATAAGACTAAAAAGACCAAGATTAGGCTAATCTTTACAACTTTATAAAATGATGGATGTCATCCACTAAGCCTATTTTTCCACATTTATTTATTTTATTCATACTGTTGAGTTATAAAGTCGAT
Organism: Mustela putorius furo; assembly: GCF_011764305.1. NCBI lineage: Eukaryota > Metazoa > Chordata > Mammalia > Carnivora > Mustelidae > Mustela > Mustela putorius. The sequence continues at coordinate 1,635,416 of NW_025421373.1, read as the reverse complement.
AATTAACAAGGTGCTTTATAACTAAAAACATACATTTGAAGAAAAGCAAAAAAAAACTGTTTTAGAAAATACTGAATTAACAGGAAAATATGAAAGCTTGTATAGATAGTTGTCAATTCAGTGTGTGAAAAAGTATGAATTGTGCAAAAAGTATTAACAGTTTTCCAACCCTAGTTCCATTTTATTTATTCTTTTCTCTATTATTAATGATATAAGGGGGGAAGTTTAAAAGACCCATCCATGCCTTACATATTTGGTTTTGCATCATTTTAAAGGGCAGTAAAATGTTTCTAGGCTACTTCAAATACATTAGAATAAAAATATATGTTTATAAAAAATAAAAAATTTAAAATAAAAAATAAAAAAAAAAGAATTCACATAATTTAAAAATTTAAGATAATGTGATAATATTTAATTTTTTGAAAAGGAAGGAAACATATACCATATACTAAGCAGAGAATGATCTAAGAACTTTAAATACTTTATTTCATTTAATATTCAGCACATACACAGAAACTATGATTTATTCCAATTTTAGAGGTGGCAGAAGTAAGGGTTAGAGAGAATAAATAATTTGACCTAGCTATCCCTTAGTAATATCAGGATTTAATCTCCTCTGCCTAGCAACAAAACAAATCCTTTCTCTGTTATATCAGACTGACTTCTCTGGTGGGGTGGATGTTACAATTTCAAGTTTACTGAGAAATTTATTGTTGTTTGTGACTTTTTTTCATTATTTGGGACAGAGTTGTGATGGTTATAAATCTGTGCAGGGGAAGTTTCTGAGTTCACAAAGATACAGATAGCACTAGACAAGTGTGCAATATCGTTGTTAACATTTAAGGGTAATATGAGGATAGCATGTCCAGAAATGTTTGTGTTATCTATATAGAGAAAGAAAATGTCTTCAATTCCTTGTACATGTGATTTCTGGGTGACTTCAATTACTTTCCAGTAACTATGTTGGCAACTATTTTAGCCCAGGCTGTCAGCTATCAAATTAATTTAGAAAGGTCCTCCTGAGGGTGGGTTTTCTGACTCATGTTAGTTGCTGAAGAACAATATAGTTAGGATTATACTACCTGTTTCTACACTAGAAGACAGCATCACATGGCTCTCTTCTAAAAGTGATGAAAAAGACAGGAATTTGGTTATTTCTAAAGGAATTTCTAAACAAACTTCTTAACTGATGTAATATTGGTAATCCAAATTTACATATCTAGTATATGTGTTCATGTGCATGAGTGTATGTATGTGTGTGTGTGTGATATGTGTGTATATGTAATATTGGTATATGTGACATATATGCAAGATATACGATACACATCATCTATGGGTATGTGTATTCATTGTCTTGTCTAGAATGCAAGCAGCAAGAGTCTTTGTCTGGAAGGTTTTGTGCAATGCAAATAGAGTCCGAGTATGGGAAACAGAAGATAAATGAACATACCCTACAGTTATTAAGACAACCTCATTTGTTCTCAACAGCTTGCATTTGCAAAGCATTTGGAAAGGAATGTATGTTGCCAAAGTTAATAATCTGGTTTTTTTTAAATGCAAATTCACAACAAAGACTTTCCCCTTAAAGATTATAAATATATAAAGTTTATAATTTTAAATATTTCAATATCCAATAGGGGTTCAATTTAGCTGCATAAACTGGATACAATATTTTGTTGTACTTTTTCTTCCATGTATCTGGAGTTAGATTTAAATGGTTAGAATGTTAATTTTTTAAATAATCATATTTTGAAATAAATATTAATTTCCTGAGGTTTCTATTGATTGCTCCCATATAAAGAAGTATGTACTAGTAGATTTTTAAATATATATTCCTACTTGAAGGATGGGAAGTCACAGGCATTTCTATTGCCTGTAATGGAAATATGTATGCAGATTCTGTCATTGAAATGTTCCTTTTACTTTATCATATTTCACAGAACTTTATATCCAAAGGGGAAAGAGAAATTTGCAAATATTTCTATTCAATGAATAAACATAAGGACAATCCTCACAGCACTTTGCAGATTGTGCTAAGGCATCAGACTGGCAAGAATGTAAAGGCTCCAAATGCTTTTGTCTATTTGCTTGGCATCTGCCAGCATATATGTGTTCTAGTTGCCGACACCTGCTTCTCCAATTTATTTTGCAAAAATCTACTTAATTTTTAAATGAGTGGAAATCCAACTTTAACATTTAGAGAAAATATATTACATAAAAAAACCTTCTGGCATTATGTCAAAAACCCAAAACTTTTCATTCAAGATAACTGCATAAAAGGCCATATTAATGTAAGGCTACACCTCAGAAATGATTCCTGTGTACTGAATAACTGAGAATCCATGCTATATGAATTATTAAGAGTCCCATGCACAACCTAGCTAACTGATCAAAAATGTTTGATTGCCTTTAGGATCACAGAGTATTTGGGGGAGGGAAGATTTTTTTTTAACAACTAAGAATAAGTTGTCAGCCATTTTATCTCTGAACAAATATTTATTTTGGTAGACACTATTCCAGCCACCTGAGTTATGTCATTAAACAACAATATAAAAGATATTTGCTTTCACGGAACTCGCAGTATTGAAAAAAAATGATTAGAGTGGAAAAAAAGAAAAACATATCCCCATTTGCTTGTGATAGTTTCAATTTGTAGCTGTTTTCATGACATGTTAATAGCAAACTTCCATTCTCCAAATTGTACTAGTTAGATAATATTATTAAATGGTCAGCTTATCAAAGTAAATAATAACTTGGTAAATTATATAGAATGTTCTGTGATATGTGCTCTAGAAAAAGAAATAGTGAGGTGGGGTGGATGGTATTGAGTATTGAGGAGATGGTGGGGAGGAAGCTGTGTGTTACCCTGGCTGTCAGCCTAGGCCTCACTGGGGACTGAATTTCAGCAAAGATCAGGATGACTGCAATAGCCATAGAAAAACCATGTCTACACAAAGGAAACGCTGCTGAAAATATCTTAAAGTGAGCATGTGCCTTCAGTCACAAAGAGAGAATAGCTGGAACAGAGAGTACAGATATGTGAGAGTAGAGAGTCAGATCATGGGACTCCCTGTAGCCATTGCTAGGGTTTTGGATGTAACTAAAAAAATATTGAGAGAAACAACTGGATTGGATTCAGCAGAGAAGTAACAGAAGAATCTTTGTGACTGTTGATAGAAAAGAGATGGCAAGAGGAAAAAAATGCAAAGGGAAAACTCTTTCAGGGCTCTTTCCTTTCCTTTTTCACTGGCCAAAGTTTTTAATACAATTAATAGTGGTGTCCTTGGTATTTTTATCTTTTACGAAATACTTTTACATTCTCACCACACAGTACCATGGTTGTCCTATCCTTCTGGTTGCTATTTCGGGAAGTTTTTTGCTTGTCTTTTATTTTTACTTCATATGGAAGGTATTACCAAATGCTCCCTTCTATATCTTGCTACATGCGTAGGTTTTTCCTGTTTAATGTGTCAGTGTGGTGAATAAATGTGTATGTATGCACGCACATGTGTATGTATATAGCAGCCTTTAAATACATTTTCTTATTTCTTTTTGGATTTTTGCATGTATTTTGTGATACACTTAACCTTAATATTCTCTTCTATTATCATCTCTGTTTATTTTGGTAAAAGGAGTAGACAGACTTTTTATACCTTTTGCATTCTCCAAATAGTATAATATTGTAATTAAATTACCTGGAATATGTGATATAACTCATCTGTAACACTGAGCTTTCTATTTTGTTGTTACAATAATTTTTCAATATTGATTCATTTGATTTTATTATTTGTGTACACTTATTCATAAGTCTGTGTTCTTAAGTTATATTTTTGTATGCTTTTTAAATTTAAATTAATAAATATATTGAATGCATTGGCAAAATACTTATATTTTCCTATTTAAATATATGTTACTCTTATTATTATTTTCTGCTTGTCTTCTATACTATTGGTACTTATGCATTTTTTTCACCTTCCAGAGGAGAAGGAAATAGTGCAAAAGTTCTTCAATTCTTTTTTCTTTTTTAAGATTATTTTCTTAACTTATTTATCTGAGAGAGGTGGAAAAAGGGCAGAGGGAGAGAATCTAAGGCAGACACATTGCGGAATGCTGAGTTGGGGGGAGCCTGATGCAGAGTTTGATCTCATGATCCTGAGATAACCATAAACCAAGAAGCCGAAGGAGCCACTCAGGAAGCCCAGCTTTTCAGTTCTTTTAAAAATTTATTTGATTTTATTTTTTAACCATTTGACTAAAATAAATGTGTTTTGGAGCACCTGAGTGGCTCAGTGGGTTAGAGTCTCTGCTCTGCTCTGTTTTTGACTCATTTTAATTTTGTATTCTCTCTCTTTTTTTTTAAATAATTGTGTGATAATCATGCATTTAATTTCTTGGAGAACAAAACACACTTTAGCATAACTATGTTCTTTCACAGAACCGGCCTTGATAACACACTTCTATATGTTAGAAATGATGTAATAAATGTAGAATACTGGGCACTCATTTGGTATTCTTTGCCATGTTTTGCACTATCTAAAAAGAGATCAGTGAACTTGGACTTGAGTTAGTAGACATGGAAGAAAATAAAATATTACAGAGAAGAATACTCTGTGGTCCACAACCTAAACGGGCTGGGATTCCCATCATTTGGATCCCTGTAGCTTTACAAAAGTCAATTAAATTTTTGTATCTCTGATTAAAGTTGATTCCCCAGTACTTTTTTTTTTAATATATAATTTTTTATTTTTTATAAACATATATTTTTATCCCCAGGGGTACAGGTCTGTGAATCACCAGGTTTACACACTTCACAGCACTCACCAAAGGACATACCCTCCCCAATGTCCATAATCCCACCCCGTTCTCCCAAACCCCCTCCCCCCAGCAACCCTCAGTTTCTTTTGTGAGATTAAGAGTCACTTATGGTTTGTCTCCCTCCCAATCCCATCTTGTTTCATTGATTCTTCTCGTACCCACTTAAGCCCCCATGTTGCAACACCACTTCCTCATATCAGGGAGATCATATGATAGTTGTCTTTCTCTGCCTGACTTATTTCGCTAAGCATGATACGCTTTAGTTCCATCCATGTTGTCGCAAATGGCACGATTTCATTTCTTTTGATGGCTGCATAGTATTCCATTGTGTATATATACCACTTCTTCTTGATCCATTCATCTGTGGATGGACATCTAGGTTCTTTCCATAGTTTGGCTATTGTGGACATTGCTGCTATAAACATTCGAGTACACGTGCCCCTTTGGATCACTACGTTTGTATCTTTAGGGTAAATACCCAATAGTGCAATTGCTGGGTCATAGGGCAGTTCTATTTTCAACATTTTGAGGAACCTCCATGCTGTTTTCCAGAGAGGTTGCACCAGCTTGCATTCCCACCAACAGTGTAGGAGGGTTCCCCTTTCTCCGCATCCTCGCCAGCATCTGTCATTTCCTGACTTGTTGATTTTAGCCATTCTGACTGGTGTGAGGTGATATCGCATTGTGGTTTTGATTTGTATTTCCCTGATGCCGAGTGATATGGAGCACTTTTTCATGTGTCTGTTGGCCATCTGGATGTCTTCTTTGCAGAAATGTCTGTTCATGTCCTCTGCCCATTTCTTGATTGGATTATTTGTTCTTTGGGTATTGAGTTTGCTAAGTTCTTTATAGATTCTGGACACTAGTCCTTTATCTGATATGTCGTTTGCAAATATCTTCTCCCATTCTGTCAGTTGTCTTTTGATTTTGTTAACTGTTTCCTTTGCTGTGCAAAAGCTTTTGATCTTGATGAAATCCCAATCGTTCATTTTTGCCCTTGCTTCCCTTGCCTTTTGCGTTGTTCCTAGGAAGATGTTGCTGCGGCTGAGGTCGAAGAGGTTGCTGCCTGTGTTCTCCTCAAGGATTTTGATGGATTCCTTTCGCACATTGAGGTCCTTCATCCATTTTGAGTCTATTTTTGTGTGTGGTGTAAGGAAATGGTCCAATTTCATTTTTCTGCATGTGGCTGTCCAATTTTCCCAGCACCATTTATTGAAGAGGCTGTCTTTTTTCCATTGGACATTCTTTCCTGCTTTGTCGAAGATTAGTTGACCATAGAGTTGAGAGTCTATTTCTGGGCTCTCTATTCTGTTCCATGATCTATGGGTCTGTTTTTGTGCCAGTACCATGCTGTCTTGATGATGACAGCTTTGTAATAGAGCTTGAAGTCCGGGATTGTGATGCCACCAACGTTGGCTTTCTTTTTCAATATCCCTTTAGCTATTCGAGGTCTTTTCTGGTTCCATATAAATTTTAGAATTATTTGTTCCATTTCTTTGAAAAAGATGGATGGTACTTTGATAGGAATTGCATTAAATGTGTAGATTGCTTTAGGTAGCATAGACATTTTCACAATATTTATTCTTCCAATCCAGGAGCATGGAACATTTTTCCATTTCTTTGTGTCTTCCTCAATTTCTTTCATGAGTACTTTATACTTTTCTGAGTATAGATTCTGTGTCTCTTTGGTTAGGTTTATTCCTAGGTATCTTATGGTTTTGGGTGCAATTGTAAATGGGATTGACTCCTTAATTTCTCTTTCTTCTGTCTTGCTGTTGGTGTAGAGAAATGCAACTGATTTCTGTGCATTGATTTTATATCCTGACACTTTACTGAATTCTTGTATAAGTTCTAGCAGTTTTGGAGTGGAGTCTTTTGGGGTTTCCACATATAGTATCATATCATCTGCGAAGAGTGATAATTTGACTTCTTCTTTGCCAATTTGGATGCCTTTAATTTCCTTTTGTTGTCTGATTGCTGAGGCTAGGACCTCTAGTACTATGTTGAATAGCAGTGGTGATAATGGACATCCCTGCCGTGTTCCTGACCTTAGCGTAAAAGCTTTCAGTTTTTCTCCATTGAGAATGATATTTGCGGTGGGTTTTTCATAGATAGCTTTGATGATATTGAGGTATGTGCCCTCTATCCCTACACTTTGAAGAGTTTTGATCAGGAAGGGATGCTGTACTTTGTCAAATGCTTTTTCAGCATCTATTGAGAGTATCATATGGTTCTTGTTCTTACTTTTATTGATGTGTTGTATCACATTGACTGATTTGTGGATGTTGAACCAACCTTGCAGCCCTGGGATAAATCCCACTTGGTCGTGGTGAATAATCTTTTTAATGTACTGTTGAATCCTATTGGCTAGTATTTTGTTGAGTATTTTTGCATCTGTGTTCATCAAGGATATTGGTCTATAGCTCTCTTTTTTGGTGGGATCCTTGTCTGGTTTTGGGATCAAGGTGATGCTGGCCTCATAAAATGAGTTTGGAAGATTTCCTTCCTTTTCTATTTTTTGGAACAGTTTTAGGAGAATAGGAATTAGTTCTTCTTTAAATGTTTGGTAGAATTCCCCCGGGAAGCCGTCTGGCCCTGGGCTTTTGTTTGTTTGGAGATTTTTAATGACTGTTTCAATCTCCTTACTGGTTATGGGTCTGTTCAGGCTAATTTTGTATTCTCTTTAATTTCTTTTCTTGTTTTGACTATCTATTGTGTTTGGATTAGCCATTAATTTTCATCTTTTAGGTATATTCATTTATGCCTTTAAATTTCAACCTTTCTTTAAATCCTAATTTAGTTCATAAGTGGTTCTTGAGTTAGCATTTGTGAGATTTTTATAAAGTGTTATTTTCATTATTATTTATATCTAAATATACTCTCATTCTTGTTATAATTTATTTTTTGATTTGGGATATATAGAAATGATATTTAAAAATATTATTATTCTTTTTTTTAAGATTTTATTTATTTGACAGACGGAGATCACAAGTAGTCAGAGAGGCAGGCAGAGAGAGAGGAGGAAGCAGGTTCCTCGCTGAGCAGAGAGCCCGATGCGTGGCTTGATCCCAGGACCCTGGGATCATGACCTGAGCCGAAGGCAGAGGCTTTAACCCACTGAGCCACCCAGGCACCCCTAAAAATATTATTATTCTTAAAAAAGTTATAATTGTTCTATATAAAATTTTATTAAGTATTGAATGAATTTGAATTTAAATATATGTCGTCAAGTAATGTGTACTTTATAACTGAGATTAATAAACAATGCCCCGTAAGCCAAATCCAGCCCCAATCCTGTTTGATTAAAAAAAAAAGTTTTATTGCAATCCACTCATTCATGCCCATTCATCTACATATTTTCAATTCTACTTTTGCATTATAACATGAGAGTTGAATAATTATAATTGAGACTACATGGCAGGCAACGATGTGCATATTTACTCTCTGCACCTTTACAGAAAACAAGGGTTTTTTTTTTTTTTTACTCCTGTTATACAATGTTTTGAAATTTAATAGGAAAGACCTACTTTATGAAATAATACATTAAAAATGTAGTGGTGTGTACAAATCCATGTATACTTGAAAAGTTGTATCTTATAGTCATATATTGTTTTATTTACTTGTTCGCTGAATAAGATTTATTATATGTTTTAAAAATCTACAAATGTGGTTTTCTGAATATGCTGTTAATAGTTGAGTGACTTATATAAAAAAAATACCTTAATGATAGGTGTGTATTTTTACTTTTACTTCTCTTAATTATTTTAATTATAGTTTTGAGATATTATGTTAGGGGCATGTGAGCTTAAAATTAAAATTCCCATCATGCTTTCAATGCTGGCTAAAATCTTTCCTTTTAATTTCAGTAGATATGCATCAACTTTTTGTTTTTATTATTAGATTTCATTATATCTATATTTTTTCTCAGTATATCTGTTTATATGTTTTAGTCATTTTTCTTGTAAATAGCACATGGATGCAGTTGTGTTTTTAACCAACATAAAAATATTTATCTTTTAAATAAATAATTAATTTCTTTTATATATAATTTGATTACTCATTTATTTATATTTTTCTTTAAGTCATTTATTTTATTTTTTCTATTGACTTCACTCTATATATGAAAATGCATGTGTGCAGTGTATTTTTCTCTTTTGGTTTTGATTTATTATATTTTCTAATTCCATTACTTTTTCCTACGAGTTTCAAGATATATACTCTTTTGAATTTTCTTAGTTTTTTCTTCAATATACTAATTTAATGAATTATAAAGTTAATGATAATTTTACTACATTTCTATAAGATACAACTGATGACAACTTTCCAAATTATATGTCAACTCCATAAAATAGTTTAACTTTCCTTTTTATGCCACTTGTTAGAAATTATTTCCATTTTAATATATCAAAGTATTTACATTCACTGGCATGTTTGACTTTTTTTTAATGGATGTTCTTATTTGGACCTCAGAATTTCTTATTAGGTTCATTTTTCTTCTCTCTGAGGTGTATGCTTAAGAAATTCCTCTAATGATAGGTTCTCAATGGTACAATCTCACATTTAAGATTGTATAAATTTTTTAAAATTTAATTTTGTATTCCTGCCAGTTTCTATTATTATTAGAAGTCAGCTGACAATCTGTCATCCTTCTGTACATAACATCCTTCCTCTTTCCCCAACTACTTTTAACATATTTCATTGCCTTTGGTGTTTTACTGCTTCGTGATGATACGGCAAAATGGGAATTCTTTCTGGAATCCATTAATCTTCATTTAACAGTTTGTAACTTTAAACATTTCTGGAAAATTCTCATTCAGTATCCCTGTGTATTTTGCCTTTTCCACATTTTCTCTATTAACTACTATTAGAATTCTAAAAAGTCATATGTCAAACTGTCTCATTTTATCTTCAATATATTTTATCTCTTTCATGCTCTCCATTCAGATCTATTCTGGGGCATCTAATCCCTTTTCAGATATTTCAAATCTGTTATTTTACTCTTCCATCAACTTTGTAATCTCAAATACTGTATGGCTACTTCTTAAAATTTTTTTTTCCAAATCTAGTAAATTTTTAAAGATCTCTTATCCCTAATTTCAAATCCATTTTTTAAACAAATAAAATATACTTGTCTTTTCTCTGGTTTCCTTTAATTACTGCCCAGAGTAGTTTGTTCTTTATGTACTTATTGCCTTTTTCGTTGTGAGCTGATATTCTTTTACGTGTTGATTTTTGAAAGCCTGAGTTTAAAGATGCTTTTCTTCAGAAATGTGGGTCTGTCATTGGTCTTGTGTCATTACCAACTCAAGACCAGTTTAAGCCATCTTCTAGGATTATAGATTTTGGGGACAGAAGAATAAAGTGAATTCAGATCCCAACTTCTGTTTGTGCATTTTCTGGAAACTTTTGTGATCTTTCCAAGGAATATGAAAATCTACAAAAGCACGTGTAGGTACAGTAGAGTTCCATGTGATAGTTTTCCAGATTTGCTCAATTTTATGCATGGCATCCCCTTCCAAAGATTTAGTTTTTACTTGGGAATCTATAATTTGACATTTACTCTGTTGATTCAGGCGTTTGTTGTGTATCTTCCATATACACAGATAATTAAAACCCAGGACATAAGATCAAGTGATTATCAAATGCCCTAAGGTAGCTACCAACTTTAAAGCTTAGTTTCTTCTTTAAATTCACAGTTTGTCATCATTTTATGCTCACACATTTCTTTTACTTTCCTGACTGTTGTGAACTGTTTTGGAAAAAAAGTTTTCATATTTTTTTTTCCAGAATTCTTAACTTTTCTATACTGTGAGTTTTGTTCATATCACTCAGATTGTTAAATTGCCCATAAACATAAGTAATCTAGCTTCTAATACATTTTCTGAAAACAGAAAATTGCTAAGACAAGTCATTGTTTATATTTTCTTTTTTTTTTTTTTTTTAAAGATCACAAGTAGGCAGAGAGGCAGGCAGAGAGAGAGGGGGGAAGCAGGCCCCCCGCTGAGCAGAGAGCCCGATGCATGACTCGATCCCAGGACCTTGAGATCATGACCTGAGCTGAAGGCAGCGGCTTAACCCACTGAGCCACCCAGGTGCCCCAATTGTTTATATTTTCTTATCCCATCTATTTTTTTCAATAAAGTTTCTGTATTTTTTATACCTTTCTTGTCATTTTAGTTCAGCAACTGAGAAATTAACATTTTGGTAATCCTCCTATCTTGAACCAAATTACTTATAACTGCCAAGTTTATAACACTTTGGCTTTTGTATAGCACTCAACATAAAATCAGGAACTCAGCTATCTGGACATTTCTATATAATTTTCTTCCTTTTGGTCTTTGGGTGGCAGAATTATAAACAAATGTTGATGCATAATAAATTATTCTAATTATGGCTCCAAGACATCAGAATTCTTCTACATTATTCAAGATAATGACTTATTATTGAACTGTTCAGTTTTCCAAAGACTTACAAAATTATGGTAATAATGTCTGTTGCAGGTATTTTCATTAATGTTATAAAGGCACAGTTTACCTTTTTGCTCCTTTTGAACTTTGATAATACATTAGTTTTTTCCTGGAGCAATTTTGTTTCAAAATATTATAACTGGCCGACATGGGAAAATGGAATGAAGGTAAAGCAAACTTGACCAGCAAAGGTTATAAATGAAGATCTCTACACTGAATAATCAGGTGCAAATAAAAAGGCTACAGATAAATAAATATTATCCTACAATTTCAAAAATGTGCTAGAAGTGTCAATTAGTGCTGATATCTCTTTTTAAATCTAAAGCATAATAAACAATATTATGTCAATTTTAAAGATTGATAAAATGGAAGGCAGAAAGCCTTAGCTAAGGTAATAGATTCTTAGCAAATCTAGAAATGGGAAATGAATGCTTTCAGAAAATAAAAACATAAACTACTTCTCTTGTCTTACAGCTACTTAAACACTATCATTAAATAGAATAATAAAGCAACAGATTTTGGGGAACCAATTAGTTAAAATTTTTTCTAAATTTCCATAAAAATGGCACTATAATGAACTCCTGAAATAAGAAAATATGTAAACATTAGATTATAACTAGGACCGTCAAAGCCTTGGTAAAACTGTATGAAAACAGAGCCTTCAATTTAATACTGATACTATTTCAGGTCCTTGTTGTGTATACTAAACACTGGCTTAAATATGTGGACTTTAAACTTAAAGAACCCAACTTCCTCTACTCTACTCTATCCATTATGCTAAAATAAAGAACTAGTTAGGTTTTCTTTTTCACACTGGTAACGTCACTAAAGGAAGTACTTCTTTTATTTATTTATTTTTTTAGTTTTAAAGATTTATTTATTTATTTATTCTGAGAGAGAGAGAGAGACAGAGAGAGCATAAGTGGGAGGGGCAGAGGGAGAAGAAGAAAGAATGCTAAGAAGATGCCACACGCAGCACAGTGCTTGATATGGGACTTGATCTCATGACTCTGAGATCACAACTTGAGCCAAAACCTAGAGTTAGATGTTTAACCATCTGTGCCACCCAGGCACCCCAAGAAGTACTTCTTTTAATTTCTATTTAAAAAACCTAAAATTAAAAAAAAAAAAGAAGTTTACTAATTTGCTGATTTTTCATATGGTGCTTAAAATAATAAGAGTATAAAACTAAAGAGGGAAAAAAGGCTTGTCCACCCCTGAAACACACACAACAGAATATATAATATAATCTGTACTCTAAAAGATGGATAGGATGATATTTCTATTACTCTGGATATATGGAAAGTTATTCACCATACTTTGAAGTTTGTCCCACCATACTTTGAATGTGTATAGGCAAGGGAGACTAGGAATCTTCCTATCCAGATTTATATTCAGCATCTTTTACTTGTTAGAACAATTGTGAAAACAAAGTAGAATAATGCACACAAAAATTATTTTATAAAACAGCAAATAAACACTTTTCAGGGAGAAAATTGTTATAGCATAGGCAACAAGGAATATGAAACTATTAACTTAATCAAAAGAAATTCAAAATCCTGCTCTATTATTTATTTCTCCAATGTACTCCTGAGATTATATGAACTTCTGTACAGACTTTCTAAATATTATTCAGACTTCTATTAGCAGTAGAGTGCTAGCCAATGGGAAACATGCTGAGCAAATAAAAGAGACTAAAAAATAAAACTCTGTCCTCTAAAGTTTATATTCTAGTGTCTGAGTAAGGCAACAATCAAAAACAACACACAAAATCAGTTAAAATTATAATTATTGCCACAAGCACTTTTCTTAATGGCAATATTTGAAGTGAGATTTAAGAATGAGTAAGGGTTAAGTAAGTGAATGTAGTTAAAAACAAACAAACAAGATATAGCTTCATATTGGGAGCATGTTTGGCAATGTAGTGAGAACAGAACATGGCATCACTGGCATTAGTAAACAAGGAGCAAAGGGATATTACTCAGAGGATGCTGGTGTGGTAAATAGGGGCATATGATCTTTATCCCAAACCCAATTAGAAATTAACAAATAGAGTGAAGATAATACAGATTTTTTTTTTTTTTTAGATTGCTCTTCAGATTAGGGCAGGCATTATGGTGAAGAAGGAATTTTATAAATGAACCAGTTAAATTATGCCAGCCTAAAGATCCATATAATTTTTCAGTAATTCTAGTAATAAAGAAGGGATAGTCTTTTCTGATCTTTCCGACTATAATTCAAGCAGGCAAACAGATATTCCTCCATTTTATGGAAAGTGAAAGAATGGCTTCTTCACCTCAGTTCAGTCCTATTCCATGGGATAGGTGTATCCCACTATCTATTCAAATATATGGACCAACAATGTCGATGTTGTGGCAATATACAGCAGATCACTGCATTTCAAATTCTTCCATATGCAATGGGGTGTGTCAGTTGAAAAAACAAAACTTACATTGACTAACCAGTATACTACATGCCAACTCAAACTTGGGTCTACATATCAGTAAACTGAGGGCCCCTTGAAAGCAAGCATACCCCTCATACTAGGTTCTCAATCAATGATTATGGAAATAAAAAACTTATCTATCAAACATATGTGTTATAAACCTACACTTTCCCATAATAGACCAAAAAGTCCCATAGGATCATAAACTTTTTTTTTTACCACTTAGAGAATTTCGGTCCTGATTTATGGTCCACAGTCTCAGGATCAAAATATCAGTTGTTAAGTCAAATCCAACAAGAACATTAGATTCCTTAAGAAGAGTTATTTATATTGCTTGACTCTAAAATTATTAGCCATGTTACATTCTTAGTGGATTTGATAATAGACTAAACAATTATAGAATTATTTAAACCAAAAAAAAAAAAGGTGTGGAATGTAGGAATATACTGAGATTTACATAGTAAGATTATTCTACTGAAAATATTTTCCTTTACTGACATAATATATGCTGTCACAGAATATTCTTTAAAATAAATGTGGCATAATATCCTCCTATCTTCATAGCAATCAGAAATACATATTGTATATCCTGGCTTCCTTGATCTTTAAATTTATGTAAAGTATTAAAATAATTTTTAAAAGCATATATATTATGCATCTTTAATTAAGGAAATGCCAAAATTTAAAATGCCATATTCCTAACTATTATGTTGTTTTTGGTACAATTGTGAATGAGACAGTTTTCGTAATTTCACTGTCTGCTGCTTAATTATTAATGTACAGAAATGTAACAGATTTCCATACATTGATTTTGTATCCTACGACTTTACTGAATTCATCAATCAATTCTACTCGTTTTTTTGTGGAATCTTTAGGGTTTTCTATATAAAGTATGATGTTATCTGCAAATAGTAAGAGTTTTTTTACTTCTTTACATAATTGGATGCCTTTCAATTCTTCATGATGTCTGATTGCTGTGGCTAGAACTTCCAGTACTATGTTGAATAAAAGTGATGAGAGTAGACATCCTGTCTTTCTCCTGACTTTAGGGGAAAAGCTCCCAGGAATAATCTTCACAAGAGAAGTAAAAGACCTGTACTCTGAAAGCTGTAAGACACTGAGGAAAGAAATTCAAGATGAAACAACGAAATGGAAAAACTTTCTACGCTCATGGGTTGAAAGAACAAATATTGTTAAAATGTTTATACTACTCAAAGCAGTCTACACATTTAATGCAACCGCCATCAAAATACACAGAACTAGAACAAACAATCCTAAAGTTGTTATGGAACAACAGAAGACCTCAAATAACAAAAACAATCTTGCAAAAGAAAAACAAAACTGGAGGTTTCACAATTCCAGATTTCAAATTATATTACAAAGCAGTAGTAATTGAAATAAATTAAATGAAATAAATAATAAATGATATGAAATAATGAAATGAATGAAATAATAAATAAATGGATTTGTTTATAAATGAAATGAAATAAATATATAATGAAATATATATTAAAATATATATCTCTATATATGAAATATATATAATGAAATATATATAAAATATATAAACTAAATGAAATAAATTAATTAAATGAAATAAAGTACTGGCATAAAAACAGACACATAGATCAATGGAATAGAACAGAAAACCCAGAAATAAACCCACAATTATAATGTCAATCAATGTTTGACAAAGAAGAAGTGAATATCCAATAGGAAAAAAAGACAAAAAAGACAGTCTCTTCAACAAATGGTGTTGTGAAAACTAGATGGCTGCATGCAATAAAAAAAAAAAGGACCAATTTCCTACACCATACACAAAATAAACTCAGAATGGATTAAAGATTTATTTTTTTTGAAGATTTTATTTATTTATTTGACAGAGAGAGATCACAGTAGACAGATAGGCAGGTGGACAGAGAGAGAGGGAAGCAGGCTCCCTGCTGAGCAGAGCCCGATGTGGGACTCGATCTCAGGACCCTGAGATCATGACCTGAGCCGAAGGCAGCAGCTTAACCCACTGAGCCACCCAGGTGCCCCTGGACTAAAGATTTAAATGTGAGACCTGAAACCATAAAAATCCCTGAAGAGAGTACAGGCAGTAATCTCTGACATTAGCTATTGCAACAATTTTCTAGATATGTCTCCTGAGGCAGGAAATAAAAGTAAAAACAAACTAATGGGACTACATCTAAATAAAATGTTTCTGTACAGTAAAGGAAATAATCAACTAAACTGAAAGTCAATCTACTGAATGGAAGAAGATATTAGTAAATGACACATACAATAAAGGGTCAGTATCCAAACTATGTAAAGAACTCATACAACTCAATACCTAAAAAACAAATACTCTAATTAAAACATTAGGAGAAAATATGAACAGATGTGTGTGCATTATTATTCAGCCATAAAAAAGGATGAAATTTTGCCATTTGCAAAAACATGGATAGAGCCAGAGATTATATATAATGCTGAGCGAAACAGGTCAGAAAACAAATAACATATGCTCTCACTCATATGTCGAAATAAGAAAAAAACCAAATAAAATCAAAAAAAAAAAAAAAAGAAAGAAAGAAAGAAAAAGAAAAAGAGAGAGAGAGAGACAAGCGAGACAAACCAAGAAACTATAGAGAACAAATTGGGGGAAAAGGGGATGGGGATTAAAGAATACACTTATCATAATGAAAAAATGATAAAAATAAAAATACAATATTCAAATTTAAGAGAAAAGTTTTTTTTTAAGATTTTATTTTTTTATTTGATAGAGAGAGAGATCACAAGTAAGCAGAGAGGGGGAAGCAGGCTCCCTGCTGAGCAGAGAGCCTGATGTGGGGCTTGATTCCAGGACCCTGAGATCATGAACCGAGCCAAACAAAGGCAGAGGCTTAACCCACTGAGCCACCCAAGTGCCCCAAGAGAAAAGTTTTTAAATTTAATTCAATTTAATTTTTTTTCAGTGTTCCAAAATTCATTGTTTGTGCACCACACCCAGTGCTCCATGCAATACATGCCCACCACAATACCCACCACTAGGCTAACCCCAACCCACCCTCCAAAACTTCAGTTTGTCTCTCAGAGTCCACAGTTTTTCATGGTTTGTCTCCCCTTCAATTTCTCCCAACTCACTTCTCCTCTCCATCTCCCAATGTCCTCTGTGCTATTCCTTATGCCCCACAAGTAAGTGAAACCATATGATAATTGACTCTCTTTGCTTGACTTATTTCACTCAGCATAATCTCTTCCAGTCCCATCCATGTTGATACAAAAGTTGGGTATTCATCCTTTCTGATGGAGGCCTAATAATCCACTGTATATGTCAACCATATCTTCTTGATCCATTCTTCTGTTGAAGAGCATCTTGATTTTTTCCACAGTTTGGCGACTGTGGCATTACTGCTATGAACATTGGGGAACAGGTGGCCCTTCTTTTCACTACATCTGTATCTTTGGGGTAAATACCCAGTAGTGCAATTTCAGGGTCATATGATAGCTCTATTTTTAATTTCTTAAGAAATCTCCACACTGTTTTCCAAAGTGGCTGCACCAACTTGCATTCCTACCAACAGTGTAAGAGGGTTCCCCTTTCTCCACATCCTCTCCAACACATGTTGTTTACTGTCTTATTAATTTTGGCTATTCTACCTGGTGTAAGGTGATATCTCAATGTGGTTTTGATTTGAATCTCCTTGATGGCTAATGATATTTGCAAATGACATTACAGACCAAGGGCTGATATCCAAGATCTATAAAGAACTCCTCAAACTCAACACACACAAAACAGATAATCATGTCGAAAATGGGTAGAAGACATGAACAGATACTTCTCCAAAGAAGACATACAAATGGCTAACAGACAAAACAGAAAAGTTTTTAACAAGTTAAAGTCATTTCAATTTCATTTTTGATTTTTTGAAAGAAAAGGGACCTTTAAAAATGTGAGACTTTCAAAGAGTGAAAAAAAATCAGATTTGAATACCATGCCTTCATTGTCCCATACAGTTTGTATCCTCCTCATTGACCCAAAAGTATATTTATAGGCTGAACAGCCCATTAGGAATTATTTTATTATAGCACAAAAATGGAATCAATACCTTTGATGATTCCATTGTGACCTGATTTGGGCAGTGGGGGATTAGGAAGGAGAAGGGGCAGTATGTCATTTCTATTAAACTTTACACAAGTTTTATGCTGTCCTTTTCCCTTAGCATTTATTTTAAATGCATATCTAGGACATTTGTAAAAGTTCTAAAGTGACGAACAAGTCAAATATCTAAGAAACATGACATCCTTACAGATAAAATTATGGGTTTGTTTTGATCTTGAAGACTTGGCACCAAGCACTTATGGTGGTATCTTTCCTGATATATTGTGTCAATTCAAGAACAAAAGTTACAACTTAGTAAAGAGTCTTTTCAAAACAAATCCAGAAGTTCAGTCAGATCATAAAATATACTGACACTCATAACAGAACATTGTATTTTTTTTCATTGTGTGCGTTGTTTTTGTCACAAATGGCTAAGTTCTACAGTTCGAGTAATGCCTAAATATAGAAAATACTAAAAACTGTATTGAGGTATATTTATTCCACCATTTAGATTATCAATAGTCACTATAGAGAGTAACTATATTAAAATGGGCATGAGTTTGAAAGTTTGAAAGATAACTCTTTCCTATACCATCATTGAAGTCTCCCTAAACTTGCTTTTCTTACACTTGACAATCCCAAATACCATGTAATGAGTCAAACATGCCAAGGTGTACAAATTATCCTTTAAGTAATCAAAGCAGCTTTAATGACATCTATATAAAAACCTGGGTCAGGAGATTGATACTTTTTAATAGGCAATTATTAGGTCACTCTTCCCAACATGCATTTGGATTTTTGATTATTTCAGAGGATTCAGAGCACACCATAATGGTCTTGTTGATAAAGATCACCTGACTGCTCAATTCTTATTTTAAATATCATTCATAATTAGAATATAAGCCTATCTAGTATCCCAAATGTTATTTTATAATAATATAGCATTCTGCTAATAAACGCAGATCAATGCCATATCTATCAATTTTATCTAGTTTTCTTTTTTTTGTAGTGTGTTTGGAAAGTTAGTAAAAAGTTATAAGATCTTTGGGAATGCTGAAAATGAAGCAATGGAAGTGAATGACTTCTTCAAGAAAACATGGGTATAGGGACTTTGGATTTGAAGTTAGATATCATTTTGAGGCCTGTATTCATTTTGACACACTAGTGCCTATCCTTAAACTAAATAATCTTCTTAGGCTATAATTCAAACTTCTATCAAAAACCTTGCAAGCCTAGAACTGCATGTTCCCATATGCATTGTTCTTCTTACACACCATCTGCACCTGTGTCTATGGTGAATTACAAGGAAATGTAAGCATGGTGGGTAAAAGATTGCCTATGAAGACAATATAAAGCTCAACACAGAGAAATTTGGCATAGCTGCATACAGCTGGGAAGTGAAAACAGCAGATGGGTTATGTTGACTTCCTAAAATCAGAAATGAGATGGTTTATATCTAACAAGAAATTTACATAGCCTCTAAGGCAAAGGCATTGCAGTCTTTGCAAATGATAACTAGAAAATATTAAGGTGACATTCTTGAAACTGTATGCCAACAATAGTGTAACTGGCAAGAATTTTATAGATAAATTCCTTCCCTCCTCCTTTCTTTCGCTCCTTCCTCCCTCCCTCTCTCCCTTCCCCCTCTCTCTTCTTTCTTTCATTTCTTCTTTCTTCCTGTCTTCCTGACTTCCTCTCTCTCCCTTCCCCCCTCCTGCCCTCTTCATCTTTCTCTCTCTCCCATCCTCTCTCCCTTCCTTCCTTCCTCCCTCCGTACCGTACCTCTCCCCTCCCTCCCTCACTCCCTCCCCTTCCTCCCTTCCTCTCCTGTCCTCTCCTACCCTCTCTCTCTTCTCCTCTCCTCTCCTTCCTTGCTTCCTTACCTTCTCTCTTTCTTGTAAAAAGGAGAAGGTAGCAACAAATAAGATCAAAAACTATTTGTATGTCACAAAGCTTACTTTACAAATAAGTCTTCTCATACATACATAGAATATATAAACTATTATGATTATATGAATAAAATAGAATATTTACTGCCGTAACTAATAAAAAATTCAAGAGCATGAATATGTATAGTTTTATTTGGTTGGTTTTGTGTGCTTTGTTTTCCATTTTTGTATTGAGCTATAGTGTTCTTATAATGTAAGGACAGATAATCAAAAAAATGCTGATATTCTGTATGCTGAATTTACAAGCAACATTTAGCATTCACTTAGTAAAGACTTCATAAGACCCCCTTTTCTGATAATGACTTGATCAATAATAGAAGATATAAATGCATGATTTAACTTCTTGTGATAGAATATTTAGTTATAACAGTGATAATAATATAGTTTCCTACCAAGTGCTATACTAAATTAAACATTTTTTACTAATTATGGAACTATGTATTACTTAATTTCTATGAGTTATATCAGGAACTATGAACAGATAAACTTCTGCAGATCAATAACTACATGGCTAAACAATCATATTATTTATTGTTGCAACAACAAGTTCAAATTATAGAAAGCTATTTGAAATAGTTTTTAAAAAATACTTTCAAGAGAAAATTTTAGGGATCAAGATATTAGTATATTATTATTTTGTTTTAAACACTTTCTAATTCTTCCCTCCTTTGTGTGTTTATTTGGTTCTGTCAGCTCCTACTGTCTCTGAGAGAATTGCAGTGGCAAGGGTCAAAGGCTGAATGGTTTCCTGCACTTATTCCCCCCACTTATATAATTTCAGTATTGTTGGTTTTTATCTTAGTTACTTGAAGATCTATATAAATGAGCTTCCTTCTTTAACTGTCCTTTCATTTCTATAGCAGGAATAACTTTTCCCCATATCTAGAAGGAAATGTTCGAGTTTATATGACTGCGTGTGTAATAAAAAATGTCAAAATACACATTTCTCAGATTAGTTTCATATTCCACAACCACCCATCTCTGTTTTAATGGTCATTTGGCTGTCTGGAATCAGTATCCCAGACCATTTGAAACTGTTTAGTCCTTGGTAAAATTGCTCTGCTGTTCTTTCTCAAACGGTTCAAATGGAGCAATCATTGTCAAGGTGATCTTGAGTTTTTGAAAGAGAAAAAAAAAATAGACAAAACTTATACTTTCTGAAGAGCTATAAAAAAGTAAAATACACATTTAAGGAATACCAAACATGACTTCTCCATGACAGGCATAAAACTTCTCCTAAGGCCCTTATAAAAATTTCTTATTTCAATATTGATAAGAATCACATTATTCATTTTCAATTCTAAAATCACAT
Source organism: Mustela putorius furo (assembly GCF_011764305.1). Lineage (NCBI taxonomy): Eukaryota > Metazoa > Chordata > Mammalia > Carnivora > Mustelidae > Mustela > Mustela putorius. Next base: position 1,614,343 of record NW_025421373.1, on the reverse strand, counting down.
TTGTTTTTAAATTAGAATAAACAGGGATAATGCTAGACACAGGCAGAAAAAATAATTATCCTCATGTCTCAAGGGAAGCTGAAATGCACTGTCTTCACAAATATTTTTTTTCAAATCTTTTTGATGTTCTTTTGTGTCATTGTTTGATATAAATTCAGTAAAATACTTCCATGATGAAATGCAAGTAAACAGGGATTTACAGTATATCTTAAATTTACTTTATACCTTAGTATAGAATACATGTCTCTTTTTCTCCTAGTTGAGTGTTAAATTATAAAAAAATCTAAATTAGAACTTTGTTGAATTATATTGGAAATAGGTAATTTTAGAAAAAAAATATTTTGGGGGGTATGAAATTTAGGTAGATTGGCTAGGTCCTATAGGAAATATTCTAGGATGTCAAAGAAATAAGATTAATGGACGATGAGACATGAACACAAAGGAGGTAAAGGAGCATCAAAAACACCATTATTGATTTAACAAATTTGTTGACAGTTTTCCATAACATTACATTGAAAAAAAGATAGAAATAGTCTTTTTTTTTTTATGTGCAAATGCTGACCCGCTGGTAATGATTCAAAAGACTGTTGGCAATGAGTTTTGGGGTTAAACAGGAAAGGCTCAACGATTTATGCAAATTGTCTGCAGCCAGCTCAGGAAAGCCTTGTTGCAGTGGGCCAGCATTGAATTTGGCAGTCTTCCCTTTTTATATACCTATTTATCTTTCCAATTTTGCTTTTTTTCACTCATCTAGTTCCCCCCCCATATACCTTATTATTTCTACCTAAGTTATATGTTTCTCATTTAGTTAATTTTTCCATGCTACAGCCTATGCTAATATATTTTTATTTCTGTAATATTGCAAACTATGCTCAGCTAAAATTTCTTTAGCTAGAGCTCATGACCCTTTTTTTAAACCAGTACCAAATAAATTTCTACCAGATGATATGCAAAACTCTTCTGGCTTTTAACTCATTCATTGTACATTTAATTTAATCATTTCACTTTCAAAGCAAATGTTTGGTTTTTTTTTCTATATTTTTATTATCATAGATTTATATTAATGACAGTGTCCTAAAAGTTATCTTGTCTTACTTTCTTACTTGGTAAATTCTGTAACTGGATCCTAGATTATTAGAGATTTATTCAGAGAGGTTATATAACTAGTTAATGGATAAAATTTGGGGCTAAGGTCATAGAGATGATTTTCTAATGTTTTCCAAGATCATCTGTAGATTTTCTTGGTATGATACACCTTTTAGGGCGTTCTTAGTCTAACACACGTCATCACACTTTCAGTGTTGCATGATATCTATCAGTTATGCGCTGTTAGTGTTTCTAAAGAGCTGAATTTTGATGTATAGACATCTGAATGTGAGTTTTCTCAGCTGAAATCTATAATCAGTTATTTTATTAGAGAATCACCTAGAATTCTGGGCTCTAGTAACTTCTTGGGCTTGCTCTAGATTTCAACTTGATGCTGTTTGGCAAAACTACTATTGTAAGAAAGACTGATGTTACAGAGAACTGGGTTTAAATATTTTTTCCACTCAGGTGATATTTGACCTAGAATTCTCTTCCTACCCCTCAGAATATGTTCTTTCAGGACTGCAGTTAACTCTGTATATTTTGTGTTAGATGAAACTATCTTATCTGTGGTCTTGGCTGGTTCTCATTGACTCCAACCTCTTCCAGAAAAAAATCCAAATCATATTTCAGGGTTTTGCTTCATCCAGTAATTATTATTAATTTAAAGATTTTACTTATTTGTTTGACAGAGAGAGAAACAGCAAGAGCAGGAACACATGCAGGGAGAGTGGGAAAGGGAGAAGCAGGCTTCCCACTGAGCAGGGAGCCCAATGTTGGGCTGGATCCCAGGACTTGGGGATCATGGACTGAGCTGAAGGCAGACACTTAACAATTGAGTCACCCAGGCGCCACTGCTTCAGTGAATTAAATACCCTCAAGCTATCTCCTCTGTGTTAGTTTTCAGCTTTCTAAGAGTTTTTACTCTCATAATAAGTCATTGATGTTGGCTAGAATAAGCTTTCTTGAATAACAGATAAACAAGCAGACATATGTGACATTTCATATTGTGATATTGGACTTATTACTTATTATTAGTACTATTTTCAGTGTATGTGTGAGTCTTGGAGAGATCAGTGTAAATAAAAGCAGTGAATCACAAGTTTTATTTTGGAGACCATAATAGTCACAGACATGTCCCACGTGATATACTTCCTTTGAGTGAAGAGATTATTTTGGGAAGTGATTGGGTATATGTGTATATATGAAGGCTGAATTGTTAGTCACTGGGCATATTTTAAAAATATATTATTTTGTAAATTTTAATCAGAAATGTCTTATAAGTATTATGATAAATATATAATATGAAATATGCATATGTATATATATTTCATGTGAATGTATGCAATTTAAATTTTTTTTTGAAATTTGAACCATTTTTTCAAAACCATTTACTTCAAAGCATAATTATCAGGAGCTAGTCCCTGAGTGTATACTTTTTGTTGTTGTTGGAATTATTGATCACCTTTAAAATATAATTATTTTCCAATATTGTATCTTTGTATTTTGTTTACTTCATGCTTGAGATTGTAGAATTGACTCAAGTTCTTGGCTTTATATAAACAGATTTCAAATTTGTTACTGCTTATTCTAAATCCTAAAGTTCTAATAGGGCTTGATAATATGAGACACTAGCTCTTAGAATCAGATCAAGATCGGAGATCAGATCAGAAGTTGGATGCTTAACTGACACAGCCCACCCAGGTGCCCCTGAATATTGGCAGTTTTAATAATAATGAAAAGTCATAAGTAATGTCTAGTGTTTCCATATTTCCATATTAAAAATTGATGATCAATATTTATTTGTTCAAATTTGCCTAATGTAAATTGAAAACACAATTATATATATTTTTCCTGATAGTGTCTTTTTTTTTTTTCAAGTTTTCATTTCAATTCCAGTTAGTAACATATAGTGTAATATTAGTTTCAGGAGTGGAATTTAGTGACTCATCACAACACCCAGTGATCATTGCAAGAAGTACATTCCAATCACCCATCTAGCCTTATTACTCTCTGCATTTTCATACTACATATTTTAATTTCGTATTTTTTCCTTCTCCTCCTCTATTTTCTTCTTCCTTCTCATTTTACTTCTCCTGTCTTCTTAATTTTATTGCCAAGCATTGAGAAAGGATTATCCCTTTAGTTAGGTCTTCTAGATTTAGTTCTGCTTATCCCACTCTACACACCACCTTTTTTTTTCCTCCAGGAGTTTCAGGTGTAAAGCATAGTAATTCAACAATTCTATACATTACTTAATACCATAAGTGTAGCCACCATCTGTCACCATATAATGCTATTACAAAATTACTGATAGTCCCTATGCTGCACTTTTCATTTCTGTGACTGTTTTATAACTGAAAGTTTGTATGTTTAATCCCCTTCACTGCACACTATCTTTTTTTGATGCTAATGATTTACTTTCAGTTTTTTATTCTCAATAACTTCCAGATTTTTTTTCTTTCTTCTGAGGCTTGTATATGACTCTCCAGGAGAATTTAACAATATCTTGTTAAATTTTTCTGTTCAATATTTCTTCTTTTATTTATTTTCATAAATAAATAAAATTCATACCTCTTCTTTTCTCACCTCTCAGTTCACGTTTTCTGGTTGATACAACAATGTTTGCCGCTTGTCATTCTGTTGCAATGACAAGGTAATGTGAAGGTAATACAGGTACCCTCCAACCCCTTTTCAAAATTTATGTTACACTAGTTGGCTTTTATTAAAGCCCTACAGTAGTATCAATTTTTGCTAACTGAAAGAAATCTGAAAAGGATTTTCACTTTTATGAAACAAGGCAGAAAGTGAAAACAGTGTTTAGTATTTATTTTGCAGTGAGTGCCCTGAGTAGGGAGAGTAGCACTGCCTCGCTGGGAACTACACTCAGCATCTCAGCATCAAGCCACCATAGCTTTCAACTGCCTGTGAGCATCTGTGCTTGATATCTCAATTAATTTCATGCATCTGTTGGCAAGATATGTCCTAAGAAAAGCCCAAGAGAGGTTATAGTTTGGGTCTAGAAACAAATTTTTTTCCATATAAATTAATTATAATTGCTTCTTCACTTTACACCATTTTGGCTTACAATAGTTTGCTTAAGGGTGTGCCTGAGTGGTTCAGTCAGTTACGTGGCTGTACTGAGCTCAAGTCATGATCCTAGAGTCCTGGGTTTGATTCTCCCCCTGCCCCATCCAGCCCCAGATCAAACCCCGCATCAGGATCCCTGCTCAGCTGAGACTCTGCTTCTCCCCTTCGCACTTCCCCTCCTCCCTGCTTATGCTTTCTCTCACTCTCTCTCTCAAATAAACAAATAATATCTTTTAAAAAAGTTTCCTTAAGAATGCTCTAATTACAGATAGTGAGAGAAAACCAGTATATTTTCTGTTCTATTATGGAATAAGGTGCTATTTTATTTGAGTTAACATTTGCCATAATTATCAAATTTTAAGTTTTAAATTTTTCTATTAATAATCCCTAAAAGGAACCCCGTGTTCTACTTAAGATGTTCGTCAATAGAACGATAACACAATGAATAAAATACAAGCATGTCATATACTAATTTTAATATTACTATGTTTATATACATAACAAATATACTAATTCATGAGAAAGTAGCAACAGATAATTATAAATAATCTGATTTAAATTATTTTCCTAGTAGTCCTTATTCAAAGATTTAAGAACTAAAAGTTGGACAGTTACTGAATACCACTAAGTAGATTTTAAAAGTTGGATAGTTACTGAATACCACTAAATAGATTTTTTTATACTAAAAAAACACTACAATGATATGGAAATCTATTCCCTTTGGGATATAGTGGGATATAGTGGAACTGCTCAGTATGAACACAAGCTGGAACATATAATCTACTTTACATTTATTAAGAGCTAATTGCTTGGGTCATAAAATCCTATAAAGTGAATATTTCCTAGTAGACCTAAATTACTTTTTCTAGGCATGTTTTCCCCAAAATTCTTATGATTTCTTATGATTAAATCTTTGAAATGTTGCTATTCAAGTATTCTAACTTCATTTCATATTTCTAATGGCAGTGGGGGAAAAACGTAATTAAACAATTATTTTACCTCTAGTCACTGTTATTTAGATTACTTTTTAGGTCAGGATATGGCAGTGTGAATCAGGCATTCACATACCATATGGCACATCTTAAATCAATGGTATTCACACGTTGAAATAAGCATGGGTATAAGTGGTGTCTGATTAAACCTGAGTAGACTTCAGAGAAACCCATGGGGTCTAGATGCCCAAATTACATTTGAAATTAAATAGAGCTTCTCAACACCTTTGTTTTACATAAGATCTTTAGAAGTGAGACGTAATCATGTGGAAATTAGGAGAGAGAAAACAGAAATAATGGAGTTTCTATCATGCCAATAGATAGATGGATAAAGATAAAATTACATTTATAAAACAAATAGTTCATGAACAGAAATATTTACCAACTTCAGAATTTTTTAACAAAACATAAAATGAAAATCTATCTTTGGGCAAAACTGTCTACCTTACTGATATAATCTGCCTATTAGTGGAAGAGACAAGAGTTCAGATTAACAACCCAAAAGCAAAGAAGATATTATACTCTCTTTCTTCACTTACAAAACCAAACACCATTAAGTGCTTTACCCTCATTCTGCTAAAGAATCTTAGAGAAACTTTGACAGCCATAGGGATTATTTTTAAAGTATTAATCAATGATCGCACACTTAATGTTGCAATATTTTCTATTAATTATGTTTTTCCATCAAAGAACATGTTATAGTCACTTGTTACACTGATCCAACCAAGTTTATCTTCATGAGATAAATAACTAGCCGGATTTCAGCGCTGAATTGTGAGAAGACAAAGAGGAGGTAGATACACATCAGCAACACAACTCAGGCATATTTCAGGTAGGTCTTATTTTGGGGTCCATTCGTTTTCTTTTCTTTCTTTCTTTCTTTCAGCAGTGTTCACTGGGATGTCAAGAGAAGAAAACCTTCCCATATTTCCAGTTTCTAACAAATTTTACTACTAAGTGAATTCTCTGACTAGTCACTCTGTGCAGGTATAAAAATGTTCAAAGAAGATAAACAAGTGACATCTAATTTATCACAGTCCTGTAGTGTCCTTTACCAGTATTGTCCTCCATGGAACATTGTGAACTAAAAACTATTCCTTTATGATGATAACAGGTTTAATAATTTCAAAGAGTAATTTTCTTAATAGTTTATTATTATTTTCCACTAAAATTTCATAGAAAACAAAATCAACATAAATGTAAAAGAAAACCGTATTTTTCCATAGCATGATCTTTCCAATGAGTACTGATACAATTTCTGAGAATGCTAGCGGGTAGGCTCACTTATCAGTTCAAGTCCAGTGAATATTAATTCATCTTATTTGATAATCTCATCACATCCTTGTAATATCAGAAGAAAAACACTGGATGATTAGTTAAAGCTCTGAGCCTCACACACTGGGGGCATTCTTTAAAAAATGCCCCTACATTTCTTCATCTATTTTCAACAATAAATAGGAGGATGAGTTTTGTGGATCTTATCAACATGCCTATAAAATAACTTTTTATAATCTGCTGACCAAGGACCATGTAAAGGATTTGAATACATCTCATAGTGATCAATATTATGACCTATGACTCAGAAATAAAATGCTGCTCCATCCCCTAAGAGAGAACAAGTCACAAAAGTCATGTCTAAATGAGTTTTTATGGCCACCTGAAAATTAAAGCTGGTTCAAATTTGAGATTTTTAAAAAAAAAAACTTCATTATAAAAGAAAGATATTTTCTTGTTAATGTTATCTCTGGAGTTCTGTACATAGTGAAAACCTAGGCTTCCCATCATAGATGTGAAGTTTGAGAAATTCTGGGAAAAAAAAAAAAAGAAATGGGGAAGGGGGGTCTCCAAGTCATCACATTAAAGGTAACTCATCCCCAGGAGACAGTTGTCCATTCAATGTCCATGTATGTCTTTGTAATTTCACAGGAGCAGGAAAAAATCCTGACTGGCCTACAGAACCTAGGATCAACATTAGAAAAAGACAGAAAAACCTATAATCAATTACATGTAGCAAACACATATTTCCAACTATTAAATTACCAAGAAAACAAAAATTAATTACTTTTAAAAGATGCACATGCAAGTTCCTGGGAGAGATAGTTTCTTGATAGTAGAGAAAACAAGACTTAAAAAAAGATGGGATACCCTAGAAGAAAGAGAATCCTAACCCTATATTTCCTTCCTAAGTCCTGGCCAAAAGGATTGGATAATATCTAAGCATCACTGAAACAAGTCTGAACAATAGACATAATGGATCAAAGAAGTCATAATAAAGGCACATTATCTCATAGTGCAGCCTTAATTTTAACTCTAACCCAGTCATATTTTCAGGAGATTTCCAAGAATTACAAGTCCAGTGAACTAATCTTTTACCTCATTGCCTAAGTATGAAGGCTCAGGAAACAGTTAAAATGATTAAATGACCATTAATTTCCATATCCAGAAACTTATCTACTGACATTAACCCTAGAGGTGAGGGACACATTTTATTGATCTAATTACCAGTGTTAAGGAAGAAACTGTGCCTGCGATAGGTTATCCTGAATGCAACTTAGAGCCCTGGTAAATTTACTTGATAAAGATTTTAATCTACTTCCTATCTAAGAGGCCAACTGTAATAAATATTTTAGGCCAAATCCAAAATGATAACGACAGGAATTTTCTAAGATGCTAAAAAACATTCTGTTATAGTTCTTAGATCCAAGGGATGTAACTATGGACATTACAACAAAAGCCCTTTAACATCATTATGACTCAGACACTTAATGGCAATCACCACAAATCAGGCATGGATTGGCAGGATCAGATATGGGAAAGAAAGATGTATTTAAGGTCTCTGCACTCTAGAGTTTATACTTAACTATCAACTTCATTATACAAGGATGTTCTTAGGGAATTGAGATAATCAATTCTATATTATCAATCCTGTCTTATGCTGGTAATGTGACCATTCAGGAAATAGGAACTATAGATCCTATCACTGATTTGAGATCTAATACTTTTACTACCATAAGTTACAGTTTAGTAAATATCTCAGAACGTTTAAGAGCAGAAGTTTTTAAATGTCTCTTCAAAAGTTTGAGACAATATCAATCAAGATTATGTAGATAAAAAGTAATCTAATTTTGACCCTCTTTCAGTGCATATAATAATATGAATTCAGATTGGTCACATGCAATTTTTAATTCAAATTCCTATAAAAATAGTTCTAAGGGAGACAAACCAGAAGAGACTCTTAATCTCAGAAAACAAACTGAGGGTTGCTGGGGGTTGGGGGGGGAAGGATAGGGTGGGTGGGTTATGGACATTGGGGAGGGTATGTGCTATGGTGAGTGCTTGTGAGTTGTGTAAGACTGAGTATTTACAGACCTGTACCCCTGAAACAAATAATACATTATATGTTAATAAAATAAAACGGATGAGAAAAAATAGTTCTATAATGTATCCTAAAGTGAATATGATCCTGTAATTTCTTATCACATAAGTCATCAAATTCAGTTACATTATTAAAGAGTTGTAAGTAAAAATAGTTGTTTGTGCCATAACTGCAACATTTAACATTCTAGGTGGATCAATAAAATCACTGTATAGAACAGAGCAGTTCACTGTGTACTACTAGCATGTAGGTCAGGTATTCTCAGTATTACAAAAAGAAGTATTAGGTGTTACTATAATTTGGAAAAATTGTAATACTAACCTTGGAAAAGCTCTACATCATCTTGAATTTAACAAATGCATCATTCTCATCATTGCTGTACCTGGTGCTCAAGCTCCAATTTTATTGGTATGGTAGTGACAGTGGTCGCCCCTTTCCTTTTCTTAGATCAAACAACATTAACACTCTGTTCTTATGCTATAATTTATTTGGAAGGAATCCAAACTGGGCCATTGATTAAATTCTACTAGTTGTCAACCTGATGTATTAAATCAATAACATACTATTAATCAGGTAAACTGGAAGTATTGAAATGAATATTCTAGATTTTTTTTGCTGTGTATATTAGAACAAGTATGAACTATAAACACAAATAAACTCAAAGCATCCAACCAGTGACAAACTCATTAGGGCCCAATGCATGAAAACCGTGTTAAAGATTTGACATTACACTTAGCCCCAAATGCCTCTTTGGATATGGTAGACAGATTATGCATCCAGAGAATCCTATTTATATGATTATATGGGTTCATAAATAATGCCAATTAATATAGCAGAATGCAGAGCAGGAAAAATTTCAGTATAAGTGCAACTGGAAGTTGAGCACATATTTCTCATACTGTCCATAGTAGATGGGCATGTCAGTACCTCAGACTTTTTGCAGACCTATAAGGGAGTTAAAAATGACACTTCCTAAAATTAAGGATGGAAAGAATGGTCACATTAATTAAAATGTATCTATCACAGATGTATAAAGATAAACATGATTCCACAAACCAGCCATGACTAGCATAGTACATTATGAAATGGGAAATAGAGAATACCAAAGCTAACCAAATAGGATAAGCTGAATAGCATACAATCATATAATGGGAAATACATATATTACACAGGGATTCACATCATGCTACTTTTAATGTCCTCTGTCAGTTGATTGTATAAGAAGATGAATTAGCCTGGTTTCTTCCAGAACTTTTTGAAGGGAGACTATGAATGACTGTTGATACTTTAGTATTACCTCGTTTTTGTTGAAAAGAGTGAGCATTTATTCTTATTGGTGTTAAACATTTTCTAAAAGTGCAAAAATTAAAATAATTTTTACTCCCTACTGAACATTATCATCCTCAAGACAAGGAGGGATAGTGGGGTTTAGGTTAATAAATTCTTTAATATTATATATATAATTAAATATAACTTAAATCAGAACTATAAAGTCATGCTTAATGCATACTCCTCAAATCACTTCCACCTTATCCTATCCAGCATTTTAAATCATAAATTATTCTGTTTTGTTTTGTTTTTTAAGATTTTATTTATTTATTTGAGAGAGAGAGAGAGAGAGCACAGAGAGGGAGGCAGGCAGAGGAGATGCGGGCTCCCCACTGAGCAAGGACCCCCCCCCCGAGACTGGACTCGATCCCAGGACCCTGAGATCATGACCTGAGCTGAAGGCAGACACTATAACCGACTGCCACCCAGGCATCACCAACATTCTGTTTTCAATAAATCCTATTATAAAACAATAAAATAATTAATGAAAGGCAAAACTTCCAGTAAGTGCAACCCAAGCTATGGGAGATAAGTATGTTGATATGCTTCTCTTAGATGATTTTGCCCTGTGCTCAAGATTACCGATCCTTACAATATTTGAGAATATTTTGGTGTGTTACTGTTGCTCAAAATATGACAAAGAAAATCCATTTGATAAGGATCCTGGCACACCAACTGCTGATTAGAAGCCCTTCTAGAGTGACTTAAATGTCTGGTTAGGCAAGCATTTGTCTTCTTGAAAGGAGAGTCAGTCAGACTACTGCTATTGCTTTAGAATTAGCCACCCAGTGAGGATTTGGAACCGATGGCCTCACCACTGGACATTACAAGAAACAAAAGTTTAAGTTGCAAAACTAGTTTTAAAAAGAATAAATTTGACAGATACCTTGATCTCTCCACTATAGGAGCCAATTGGCTTTAGAGTCAATTGAATTCATGAGCTAATCTTCTAATGTAGGATAAAATACCCACAGGTCTGATTTATTTTATTATGTGCTGCCAAGAAGCAAAAATATAGTGATGAGAGAACAGAATAGCAGTATTTTGGAGGTAGCAACAATATAGAAGAAAGAGAAGAGAAGAGAATTATCCTCTCTGTTACTGAGTCCAAGGTCCATTTCCTACAAAAGAATAATCAGAGCTAACCAGAAAAGGGCAAGAGAACTGTTATTCTCAAAAGACAACCAACAGTAAGCTAGAGAGATAAAGAGATGGAGAAAAGTTTTAAGCTATGTCAAATAGAAACACATTTGATACAGAGAAACAGTACTTTAAGTTCATAGAAGGCTTTGTGAGTGGGAGAGTTTTAACACCTGGGTAAGATATTTGGGTTAGAAATTAAGTACAATGTAAGCAACACACTGCTATAGAACAAGTGATTCTCAAACTTTAAGCCACATACAAGTCACCTAGGAAGCTGGCTACAGTGTAGATTCCGGTTCTGGAGGTTTGGCAGAACCCAAGATTTTGCATTTCTTATAAATCCTCCACATGGTACCAGAGCTGCTGCTTTGTGGAGGATGATTTTGGTAGCAAGGCTATAGGCCCAATGATTCATAGGCTTTTACTCTGGAACAAAACCAGGAATGAGGAAGATAGTTCTATCTTTTCTTTGAGGAAGGTGAGCACTAAGCTTAGTAGTCAGAAGACAAATATTAAACTGCCAGGATGAATGCTTGGATATATGTTATTACTTACGTATTTCCAAACGATTTGTGAGCTGTTTGAGGAGCAAAATCATGTGGAATTTAAAAACATTTTATTAATTTTCAGGAATGTCTATTTGATTCAGTGGAAGTTCTAAATATATACTTCTTTTTTAATTGATTCGTTAGTATGTGCCTTTTATCTAAGGGGAAAATGTATTTGTTCATGTGTGGATTGCATTAGCTAAATAATAAAGCAATCACTGAATTTTTAAACAATTAAAACTTAATCATTATTTTGAATTAATATTATGCCACTTTTAGTGATTTGGTTTCATTTTTATATTTGTTATAGCCACTTATCACAATTTTAATTATAGACAATTTAATTTAATGAAATTTTCCAAATATTCTTCATTATTATGCAAAACAGAAATAGGCCTCAGGATAAATTGTACATGGAAGTGGTATAATATATAATCTCATATTTCCAAACATCTGCATATGTGTAGTATTATCATGAAACTCAATCTGTATGTAGCAATTATTTTTCTTGTATAAATTCATATAACATTTTTCTATATGGAATTTCTAGTAAACAAAATTATTGGTAATATTGAATGATTTACTATTAAGCCAAATAAAATATATGCTATGTTATCCACAATCTACAAGTAAGGGTTAAATTAGTATATTGCCTGATCCAATATCTTTTCTGTTGTCCTATTTGTTTGGTGGGATTTTATTTCGATTCCATATAATGGAGCAAATATTTACTGTACAACTTATATCAGCAATGCATTATGTACCATGCTCTTGGGATGGAACAGTGAATTAAATAAAGTTCATGGTGTTATTCATATAAAAATCATATGAAGGCAAAAGACTTCTGAGTGTTACAGTGCATAGTATTCTATGTAAGCAATGCAACAGCAGAGCAAAGTGATACAGGAGTGCAGAGAATTAAAATGTTTTGATTCATTACAAATGAAGAGGCTTCAGGAAGGAATTTGTGCACTTGATCAAATGATCTGGACCCTGAAAATTAAATAAGGTACATGTGAAAAAGGGGGTGCTGAGGGGAAAAATAACATTGATTTCAACATCAGTTTGGGCAGCTATAACAAAATATCATTGATTGAGTGGCTTAAAAACCACATAAATTTATTTCCCATAGTTTTACAGTTTGGAAGTCCTAAAAAAAAAAAAATCAGGATGTCAGCATAAGGTTCTGGTGGGGACCCCCTTCCAGTTGCAGATTGCTGACTTCTGGTATTCTACATGGTGAAAAAAGGGCAAGAGAACTCTCTGGAGTCCCTTTTATGAGGGTGCTGATCCTATTCAGGAGGCCTCCCTCCACCCTATTTACCTAGTTACCTCCAAAAGTCCCCACCAGCAAATGCCATCAGTTTGGGTTAGGATTTCAACATATAAAATTGGGGGTGGGGGGCACATAAGCATTCAGTCCGTAACAATAAACAAAACAAAGACATGTACATATAGAGTAGGGAGTATTGAAGACAAGCAGCATGGTGGGCCCGGAGGGGGAAAGGCAGCCAGAGAAGATTAGAAGCACAAAGATAATGGCATTTAAAGACAATATCAGTATGGTTCCTGAAAAGATGATAAATGTATACTGTTTTGGTTAGTAATAAAGAAAGAGGGTCAAATGTATTTATACTGGCCATGACTTTTTAATGATTAACTTTTATTACATTTTTAGTCTGATATTTTTATGTAATTATAATATCCACAACCATAAGAAATTGAAAATATCAGAAAGGATTGAGTTTGAAGCAAAGACTAGCATCATATAAAATAGCCCTTATTTTCTTGTACTCATTCAACTTTAAGAGGGGCTTATTAGGAATATTTTTTTAAGTTGCAGCTTATTATGTGTGTTAGATGAAGAAATACCAGTAGATTTGATTTCATCAGTTGCATCAATGAACATGGAAATAAGGATTTCTATGAGTCTGATTCTGATCATCCTCAGTTGGGTAAAAGATGGTGGTGGGTGGTCTTTTTAGGGTTGGGTCTAGTACAGAGAGTAACCTGGTATCAGAGCAAACTTGATTCAAAGAAGTTGTGGGGTTTAAAATTGTATTGTGTAGATGGAATATAATTCAATCTATGTTGGAAAGGATCAAAGGAAGAAGCTGCACAAGGTTATGACATTAAAGAAAAGTTTCGCAGGGTGCCTGGGTAGCTCAGTTGGTCGAGCATCTGCCTTTGGTTTTGGCTCAGGTGGTGATGTCATGGGTTGTGGGATGAGCTCCACATCTGGCTCCATGCTCAGTGGGGAATCTACTTGAAGATTCTCTCCCTCTGCCCCTCCCCCTTACACACATGCTCTTTCTCTCTCTCTCTCTCTCTCTCTCTCAAATAAGTAAATAGATAAATTAAAAACAAAAACAAAAACAAAGAAAAATTCCTCAAAAGAGCACTGAAACATACAGGGGCAAGAGATGAACAAGAGATGACTGGGAAGCTGAGGCCCTAGAGGGCTAAGATGTTATAACACAGACAAGGGTGCACAGAACAACTGTGACAATTGTAAATTAGAATGTTTTATTGAATAGCACCTTAAATGGGGGCTGAAATGATTGTTCAAAGCTGATTTTTATGAACTCTCTATTTTAAAAAAAGATTTATTTCTTAGAGAACGTGCACATGCACAGGAATGGGGCGAGGGGCAGAGGGAGAGAATCTATCTTCTAGCAGACTCACCCCTGAGCATGGAACCTGATGTGGGGCTCAAACGTACAGCCCCAAGATCACAACCCAAGCTGAACCAAGAGTTGGACCTTCAGGTGACTGAGCCACCCAGATGTTCCTGCACTCTCTTCTAAGTAAATGATTTGACTACACTGAACGCAGTCACTATCAACTAAGGCTTCACTTGAAATCACCCACAAAAATATCAAAGCAGTGTTGATGCCCATGCCTCATGGCAAATCAATTGAGTCAAAAGTCTCAAGAGAATACTGTCATTTTTAAAAGCTCTTCAGATGATTCTCAGGAATTATAAAACTATAGTAGGATTATATAGCAGGATTAAAAGCTACTAATCCAATTGATAAAGAAATGGAACCCAAACCAAAAATTCTCAGGAGTTGTCACTTAGAAATTCACCTCCATGATGCATTTGATAAGATGTCTTTAATGATTATTCTATGGTTAAGTGAAAGTTGTGAATTTATTTTTCTACAATATATAAAGAACTCCAAATAGAACAATTAAAAAATAAAAGCAACATAATACAACATTGGGTGATAAATATACCAGACAGTACTGAAGAAAGCCAAATGTCCAATAAAATTATGAAAAGATCCTCAATCTCACTGGTAGTCAAGGCAATGACATTTTACACTGAGCTGACAAAGTTTTGAAAGTTTGTTGATGAAAGGATGGGAAAAGTAAATACACCTATTCTGCTCTTTGAATGCAGATTGTTTAAAAAAAGAAAAAAAATTGGTAGAAAACTTTGATAAGTTATGTTAAAATTAAGTATCTGCATGTTATTAAAAAGATCAAACTTGCTTCTGGCAAATGACTTATAGAAATATTTGACACATCTGCCTAGGGTGATCAATTTAAGAATATGTATCCCAGCACCAATTGTAATAGGAAAAAAATCAGGAAATAACCAAAATTCTTATAAAATAAGATAATAGATATATATTTTGGTGTATTCAAATGAATTAAATAATTAACTATCATCACATATTTCAATGTTGATAAATTTCACATATATGTATGCATGCAGTGGTGTGTGTGTGTATGTGTGTGTACGTACATTGGTGTGTAGCTTTAGTAAAGGATATTTTCAGGGAGTCTTGATACATTAAATGTATAAAGTAATTCATGAGAGAGGTATTATTACCAGCTACTTCACAGTGTCTGATCTGTCAAGGGGCATAAAAAGAGGATCAAGAAAGAGTCATAGAACATTGATGTAACTCTTAACATTTTATTTTTTATTTTTAAGATTTTATTTATTTATTTGAGAGAGAGACAATGAGAGAGAACATGAGAGGAGAGAAGGTCAGAGGAAGAAGCAGATCTCTGTGGAGCTGGAGCTTGATACGGGACTTGATCCCAGGACTCTGGGATCATGAACTGAGCCAAAGGTAGTTGTCTAACCAACTGAGCCACACAGACATCCAACATTTTTTTTTTTTTTAAATCTGAAGCACATTTTGAAAAATGTTAAATTTGTATTATCTAAAGTACCTGTTACTATTATTTTCTATGTTGGGATGTGCATAATAAAACACACTTTAAAATATAAAATTTAAACATTTCCTGGAGGGAAATTAATGATCAATACCATTCCTGTATTGTAGCAGTAAGTAGCCTGTGGCTTGAACACAATTTTTCTTTGGGGGAAAGGGGATAGTGAGCCCAACAAAACTGAGGTGCCATAGAATGTTAGGATTTCCTATTTCTCTTAATTTATTCTTAAGAAGATTTTTTTTTTATTTGAGAGAGTGAGAGAGAGAAAGGCAGAGAGTACATAAGTGGGAGGAGAAGAGGGAGAGGGAGAGACAATCTCAAGCAGACTCCTGGCTGAGTGCGGAACCCAGCATAGGCCTTGATCCCATGACCATGAGATCACGACCTGAACCAAAATCCAGAGTCTGGTGCTCAAATGATCGTGCCACCTAGGTGCCCTGTTTCTCTTAAATTTCTGTGATTCATGCCAAAATGAAATTAAATGGGTATTCCTACTAAAATGTAAACTTCTCAGGCTTGGGATTTTTGTCTGTTTTATTTATTTCTGTATCAACAACAAGTACTTAAACATTGCCTGGCCCATAGTTACTCTCCAATATTTTCTGGATAAAGAAACATTTTTAGTGAGATCATTTTATCTTAATCCCAAAGTCAAGGATTAAATATAATTTACACAAGTTATTGAGTAGTAAAGCAAAAAATAATTAATAAAAGAAATCCCAAACTTGAAGTATTTGCTGTAGCGAGTTTCTTGATAACCAATGATTATTTGAGTATATTTTTAGGCACAACAACAGTCTAGGTACCATCACTGATAAAGAAAATGAATGAACTCTGAAACGAGTTAGGATGATGATAAATATATCCTTAGATGGCCAAAGCTCCAGAGAGTATATGACAACGAGCTGCTGGTTTGAGTCTCTCCCTCTGCCTCTCCCACCCCTTCCCCCTCAAAAAAACAAATCAAAAACAAAACAACAACAAAAACCAAAACAAAAAACTAGCACTATAACACTTGCTTATTGAAACTTGTTCTTTGATTAGGGTGGTTATTAATTAGGCATCCAAGTCTTTGAGGAGAAAAAATGGGAACTCTTGATTAGCATACCACCAGAAATCCAGTCTTTTACAATCAGAACACTTGGACTTAAAAGAATCCAAGTCCATTCCCAACCAGGGGCACCAGGAATGTATGGTCATTCTGAGTTTGGTCAGGGAAAAGGAGTCACTGCAAGCATGAGGGAAAGAGAAGACACAGGTTAGGAATTATGGTGTCCCTGGATGTGGAGAAGCGGGGAGAACAAAGGCTGGAACATTGCAATGGGTAGACCAGAACACTGGAGCGCTGGAGCTAGAAGACTAAAGGAATCTTGGGCAAAAGTGCACCAAGACTTCTCTAAGGAAGTTTAGGGTGGCATCTGCAAAGTAGATCTCCAAAGATCTACTCCAAAGGCATCTCCAAAATAGAAAATGGAAATGGAGTAGAAAATTGAAAATTGTGAGTCCAACTCCATGGTCTCTGAACACAACAGTCTCAGAAGAATAATGCCTTCTTTCTCCCTTCCAGCTTTCAAATTTGCCTCTTATGGCAAATTTCTGGGCCATACGAGAAACAGATTTTTAGAAAATAAAGTTTCCCATTATGGAAGGAAATGGATGTAATGCTTGATTAATAATAGAGAGCTCTGTACAACATATAAGCCCCAAACTATACCATCATAAAAATATATGTAAGTCAGAAATTAGCCAAGACAGGGGTGTCTGGGTGGCTCAGTAGGGTAAGTGTCTGCCTCTTGGTTTCATCTCAGGTGATGATCTCATGGTCATAAGATGGAGACCTGTTGTCAGATTCCATGCTCAGCAGGGAGTCTGCCTGAAGATTGTTATCCTCTGTCCCTTCCCCAACTCATGCACACACTGTCTTTCTCAAATAAATAAGTCTTTAAAAAAAATTAGTTAAGAGTACCTCCATGGCTTAGTCAGTTGAGTGTCTGACTCATGATTGGAGCTCAGGTCATGTGTGTGCTCAGTGGGGAGTCTACTTGAGATACTTCTTGCTCTCTGCCCCTCTCCTGCTCATGTTCTCTCACTCTAAACTGAATAAATAAATCTTTAAAAAAAAATTAGTCAAGACAAGTATATGCTTACTAACTTCCTACTGTAATCACATAAATGTTCCAGAGATTTGATAATTACAGCTAGAAAAAGGTAGTTGTTATTTTAAATGTCACATGACAATTTTCCCATGAGACTTATTTTTTAGACTTTCTTAGACTTCTGTAACATGACTTTCCTATTAGTGGGTCTTTCCTACTAATATGTGAAATTATATAATAATTATATAATAATATGATATATAATAATATATTATAATAATATAATATATATAATATATATTATAATATATGAAAATATGTGACAGCGGAGATGCTGGAGGGACACAAAACAAAGCATCTTCTCATAGGGGAAGGTTCATATGTTAATACAGCATTATCCAAATAAAATGGTTGGATTTGGGGGGAAAAAAAAAAGCTTAGGTTAAATGGAAGGACTGAATACAGGCTTCCCTAGTGCAAGATGGGATAAGGCTTCACTGGAGGTACTCAAAACGAAGGTGCCAAATGCAGGATGCTGAAGCAAATTCAAATTCATAATGCTTACCAGCATTTTATATCTAAGGGCTCTGACTGATCCTAGAGATTAGAGAATGATGATGTTTGCTGGAGACCATTTGGATCATTATATTTTTAATACCAAATAAGCAAAATTTCTAGTCCCAGAAAGAGATTTCCATCCTTTGGAGGGAAACAAAACAAGAAATAAATAAAAATAAATTAGAGTCCAAGTACGTGGTTAAGATATATTTAAATCCAGAGGAAAAATTATAAATCCAAAGAGAAAACTCTTTAGGAAGAATAGCAATAGCAATTCACACAGTGAATTATAAAAGGGAAGTAAATATGATTCCAACATTGAATTCTAGACCACCAAATTCACACCTGACCCTAAGCAATGTTTTCCAGACCTTTCCACCAGCTTTCACTCAGTGTATTTAAAGAACAGAAGAGTGAAGTCTTCTTCTTCTCCAGTGCTTCATGCTGAGGCCTAGTTACTCTTTCCCAAATCCAAACAGTAGAAGTAGTAGAGAGTATGCAGAGACCCAGAGGTATAGGTGGGGTTTATCTTTTGGTCTTGTGTTTATATAAGAGAATACCCACCTAAAACCTACGTAGTTAGGGGACAGCTAGAATAAACATTTCAATGAAGCAAAGAAAAAAGAATCAACATTTTCATATTTGAAGAGGCAGAGAGAAATGTGGAGAGAGGCAAGAGAATACTGTTCTACTATGTCAATTAGAAGTGGTTCACAATATCTTTTTTTTTTTAAGATTTTATTTATTTATTTGACAGAGAGAGATCACAAGTAGATAGAGAGGCAGGCAGAGAGAGAGAGAGAGGGAAGCAGGCTCCCTGCTGAGGAGAGAGCCTGATGTGGGACTCGATCCCAGGACCCTGAGACCATGACCTGAGCTGAAGGCAGTGGCTTTAACCCACTGAGCCACCCAGGCGCCCCCATAATATCTTTTAATTGAAAAAATTATGGTCCAAATACAAGATTCAATTTAAAATATCAGTATTTTCGATGTATTAATCATAAAATTCAACTCTGAAAAAGACGACAAAAAATTAGAAGATAACATTGAGAAAAAAAGGCATTATTCATAAAGTATCAGTGACATAGTACTGGAGACATATACAATTAAAAAATTAATTATAACATGGGACCATGTATGAAGAATACCAATTCTGTTGGCGTTATTTCTTGATTTTCAGATATCAGTATATTTTTGTTTTAATTTATATGAATAGGTTAGCTTTTCAGAAAGATTTTGATTCTTTTACTGATTTAAAAATATTATTTAGGTAGAAAAAAGAGCAAGTGGGGGTGGGGCAAAGGGAGAGGAGAGAAAGAATCTTAAGCAGGCTCCACTCCCAGTGCATAGCCCAACAAGGAGCTTGATCTCACCACCCTGAAATCAGGACCTGAGCCAAAATCCAATCAACTGAGGCACTCAGGTGGCCCATAATGCTAAATTTTAAATATATTCCCCATCATAAATTACCACCAGCTGGTAATATGAAAGTCTATAAACAGGTATTTATCAAATATATTAGAAATATATTAGTCCCTTCTTAAGTTATAAACTGTAGATAATGTTTAAAAATTAAACTAATGGGATTCTAACTGCAACAAAATTCTGATTTCCCTCTAAACTGAGTGGTTTTATTTAACAAATATTTAATGGGTTTGTTTTATGTGCTAATATTACAACAGAATACTGTGACTACAAGAAATATGTCATTGATTTTGATTCTGCTTTTTAGGATAATCCATCTAATGTGTGAGATAACTTATAAAGAAGGAGCTTTAATTTAAAAAGATAATTCTTTGGAGAGAAGAGGGTTTTTAAAAATTATTTGTGTGTGTGTCTATGATTCACCAAAAGACAGGAATCGAGCTAACCCTAATGTGTTATTTCACACTCTGAACCTAAATTGATCCAGATAATAGTGATTTGATGAGGTTGGTGTTTTTCAGTCTTTTAAAATAGCAACATGAAAATGCTCCTATATATGAGACAGTGATTCCATAAAGGCTCTTGAAATAAAAAGAATTGTCAAAACAGTCAAAAATAATCAGAACACAATATTTTTCAGTAGGTATGATAATTGAATTGTTTAGTATAAATGTTTGATTTTATATTTAGAACACAAAGAATTGCATAAAATATAATCACAATTTATTACACTGTTAGAAACAATCAACCAATAAATTCACCTAATGCTAGTTTGTACTTTTGGTTGAAGTTTATTGCTCTTTTGATCAAATTTGGTTTGGAAAGGAAAGAAACTAATAGCAATAACATTAATTGGATAACTACTAATTATTGTGAAAATGAAAATTACATTGTCTCCTTTTAACTTTGAAAGATTTGTGATATAAAATTATCCTAAAGAGCACATCTAAATGTGAGATTTCTAAAGAATGCACTTTTCCAACTGCTCAAAGTTTTCCAACAATCTTGGTGTGCTAATTATCTAATTAACTGGGATAGACAGTCCAATTATAATTCTGAGGTTCACTGTGGAAGTATAATTATTTTTGTAATCATTAACTTGGCTTAATCACCTTTAACACTAGTTTTGTAGGTCCTCAACTAATTAGTTTTACTAGCTAATTACTGAATATAAAGAAATTTGATTTTCATTAAGATCTGATAACACTTATTGTCATCTGGGTAGGAATGTGAGGACATTGTGTATATAACACTAGATAAAGTTCACTAAAGGTCAGGTTTTGTTGAACTCAGAAATACTACAGTATGATTGATTTATAGGAACACATATAGATGCACAGCAAGTAGCCCATCATTAGTTTTTAACAGAATCTTTGATTTTAGCTACCTGTAAATTCCTCTCCCATAAAAATTAAGTAATGTTGAAAAGGTCAATTTCAGTTGCAGCCTTAACTAAAATGACTTTTTAAATTAAACTCTTAAGAGAAAAAAGATAATGAGGAAAAAATAATACTTTATTTGGAAGGCAGTACAATTTTTCTCACCCTGTTTATTTTATTTATTTTAAGGCTTTCTTTTATTTCAGTGCCTTACTTCTTTTCCCTAAATTTTTTAATTTCTATTTTTCCACTTTCAAGGCAATATGCAATATCCTTACCTTCTAATACCAGTTATCACCATTTCTCTTTGCAGTGTGATATTCACTTTGAAAAGTCAGATCCTGAAAGTCATTTACATTGGCAAACTATGTTCATTATAAATTCTGGAACGAAGTTCAATAGATATTTGTTCCCTTTGGATTATTATTTGGATGTAATACACTGATTTTGTCCCAAAAGATGAAACAAAATATTTACATATTTATGAAAAATAAGTAGTCAAAGATCTGAAATTATGCATATGAATACCCAATGGCACATACAATATAATTTAAATTTATAACTTTAGAGATGTTGCCATCTGTCTTACAAACAACAAGAGACCAGCCTAAAATATCTCTAATGTAATTCATTTTGACTAAATTTTATTGTTTGTATATTAAAATATAAAATATTTCACATTCATTGACCAAAACATAAAGGAATAAAAAATGTATAACCTATGCTTTTCTTATCTTTGTTTTAAACAAATTAAAGAAACATTTTTATGAAGAAGAGTTTAAGAAATACTGTATGTATTTACTAATGTCCAACAGTAAGAAGTCAGAATAATTCACAACTTGTAAGTGTCAAATACAAATAAGAACTAGCAATATTTAAACTACCACTGCTTGTAGGCTCTGTTTCTCCCATTTATTATTTTCACCAGGCACGGAGTTGGATACCCAGAAAAAATATATATAAATTTTGCTTATAATGAAATGGCATGAAGCCCTGCAAATTTGTGTCAGTCTTCTCTGAATCTCATTGCACTTCTACTGTGCTTTATTGCTTCTCACTCCGAACAACCTTAGAGGACAGAAGAAAATTCATTGCCTCTTCCTTTAAGAAGAATTGTCATCTTGTAAGTGAAACTAAATACAAGAAAAATTACGTAAATTAGTAATTGAGAAGGTGCACAGTCCATATTCATTAATTCAAATGCTAGACACACAAAATTGTTGGCAACTCATATAAATTACATGAAATTTACATATTTTGAGTAATTTTTCTATTCTACATATTACAATTTATCTTAATTCAGACTAAAATAATTTGAAGACCAAAAAACATGTTGGAAATACCTCCCTCCTTGGAATTAATTATTATATAGTTGCCCTCTCAATTGATGTGACATACTAAAAAAGAGTCACAAATTGCTTTGTGAACACAGGTAATAAGGTGAAAGAGGTAATGTATGCCTATGGGACAGAATTTCAAAAAGATTGAAAGGTATATCAATACTGTAAAATTATGAACACTTTAGTTGCTCAGCCCTCCTATTTTCCTATCAAATGTCAACCATTATCTTTAGCACTTAATTACTATTTTTTTTTCAGATAGGAAGCATATTTTATTTATTTAAAAACATGGTAACATATAGTACCCATTTGCATTTTGCTTTTTCAGTTAAAAGTATTATTTTCCATAAATAATTTTCAGTAGCTACAGAATATCCATTTGGATATTCTGCAAGTATACATGTGTAATATTCTTAATACTGGGTATATCTTAGAGTCCTGCTTTGAAAAATATTTTACTAAATATCATTATACCTAGGTCATGTCATACAAGTCCAAAGTATTTATATGAAAAACTATATATGAATAATTGCACCAAGGAATAAGGTAGTATTGATGTCATAAATACTTCACCTTCTCCTGTATCCATGCCCTTTTATGTGTGGCTTTCAAATTAATCTTGATAAAGACATGTAGCTTTATTTCCCCATACCTTGATTCTGAGTGTAGCCAATGGACTGGCTGTGGAGCAGAGCAGTGTTTGAGAGAAGGATGTAAACAGCGGCTTGAAAGACTTTCACAACTTGGCTGGCTTGCTCTGGCACCTCTGCCTTTACCATGAAAACATGCCGCCAGGCAACTGTTGCAGTGATGTAATCGACACCTGAAAGTGAGCCAGGTAACCCTAACTAACAGCAAGCCAACACCTGTCTACTCCCAGAAATGCACTGGAGGCCAGACAAAACAGGAAAAACTAATCTGCCTAAATCACTGATTCAC
Organism: Mustela putorius furo; assembly: GCF_011764305.1. NCBI lineage: Eukaryota > Metazoa > Chordata > Mammalia > Carnivora > Mustelidae > Mustela > Mustela putorius. Next base: position 1,590,848 of record NW_025421373.1, on the reverse strand, counting down.
AGTTTTGTGAGTTCAAAACTAACTGTGTTTAAGCCATTGGATTTGGGATGGTTTGTTTTGCAGCATTATTATGGTAATAGATAACGGATATAAATGTGTGTGTTTTTCATGTTAATAGATATATAACATTAATAAGAATAGTACCAGATTTTATTCTAACAAGTAATGAATGAAAGAGCAAGCAGGATGCCAATAATTCATTATTCTTTGCCAACTAGATAGATGACAATACTTTCCTTTATAGTTTTTATTTCACATAGCATAAGTGGGATCTTTGTGCAAAATTAGAAATTAAAGTATTGACAGTTCAACTGAAGGACCCTATGTTCCTTTCTTTTACATCTCCCGAATTTGGTGTTTTTATTACATCCAAATATAAATTATTCAGATAAAAATACCAGATTAATTTTGGTGGTATTTTCTAGATACAACGATTACCATTTTCTTTCATTTAAAATTACTGTACTCTTTTTAAAAAATATTTTATTTATTTATTTGAGAGAGAGCATGTGTGGGTGCTGAGGGGCAGAGGGGCAAAGGGAGCAGGAGAAGCAGACTTCCCATTAAGCAGGGAGCCCAATGCTAGCTTGATCCAAGGACCCTGAGATCATGACCTGAGCTGAAGGCAGATGCTTAACTGAACCTGCCACCCAGGCACCCAAAGTTCCTGTACTCTAGTGTTTTTAGAAATGTCTCTTTATATTACATACAAATATTTTTCATCTAGTCTACATTTAAGTGATGATTTTAGACCAATAATCACTATTTTGAGTATAGATATATCTTGATATATTCAACATACTTTGTGTACTTTCTAATTATCTATGTCTACTTTTTTTTTTTTTTAAGATTTATTTACTCTATGGGGGGAGAGAGAGAGCAAGAGAGCATGAGTGGAGGGAAGGGCTGAGGGAGAGGGAGAGAAAGAATCCTTAAACAGACTCCCTTAGGAGCAAGGAGTCTGATAAGGGCTTGATCCCAGGATGCCAAGATCATGACCTATGACTCAATCAGGAGTTGACTACACAACCCACTGAGTGACCCTATCTATGTCTATTTTCTAATTTTTGAAAATATTTGTTATAGTGTTATTTTTCCCCCATTTTGAAGTAAACTTCTACTATTTTAGTATATACATTAAGCATTTAAAGAAATTTATGTATAATAAATCAATTTTACTAAAAAAACAGAAAATTCTTTAACTTTGATCATATATATATTAATATCATCCAGTATTTTACTGTTGTTTCCCCCAATAATGGGTCCATGGTCAAAGGAGCGAGACTGATAGAAAGAAAAAAATAAAAAGCAAAGCTTTACTTTGTGCAAATAAAAATAAAGCAAAAATAAAATAAAGCAAAGCTTTATTTTGTGCCAAGCATTAAGAATCAAACCAACTGGCCAGGGCTGTGCCTCCTACAGAGAGGGCAACCCCTCCCAGCTTCACAGACTAACTTTTATAGAGCAAAGGCCATGTGGTTGGGCCTGGCCACACACAGGTGGCCAATGAGATTGTAATATACAGAGAAAGCTGCACAGTCATGCTAGGTCCCACACAGGTGGCCAATTGAATTACAATTCACCCCATAGTAGCTATTTGAACTAGCCTATCACCTTGGTCAGAATTGGCGCCCAAAATGTGGGACCCACACTCCTTGGTAGCTAGGGAGACAGTATGCATACTTTACTGATAGGATGTTTCCACCTGACCAGACTCATCCCTGTATTTGGGCTGTTATCTCCACCTGACCTGACCCACCTTGGTATTTGGGCTTTGTTACCTGGGACTGGTTTCATGGACTTGCTTTTAAGTAAGTTCCCCTGGGGGGCAGGGTCAATTTAAGTTTTTACTGCATAAACAACAAAATGGCTGTTCAACCGGGGTGGGGCCTCTCTGGTTGAATAGGCCCTTACATTACTAATTCTCCAAATGAAATTTACCACCATTATCTTTATGTAGTCAAAATTTGCTTAGGTTTATGTACATAGTTATCAATTTTTAAAAAATATTATTTATTTATTTGACAGACAGAGATCATAAGCAGGCAGAGAGGCAGGCAGAGAGAGAGGAGGAAGCAGGCTCCCTGCCCAGCAGTGAGCCTGACGCGGGGTTCAATCCCAGGACCCTGGGATCATGACCTGAGCCGAAGGCAGAGGCTTTAACCCACTGAGCCACCCAAGCACCCCTATAGTTATCAATTTTTTATCAACTTTTACATCTCAGAACTTTTTTAATGGCACAATATTTCTCTTTTTTAAAATACCACCTTGAGAATTTCCTTAATGAAGTCTGCCTACAATAAAATGTCTTAATGCTTTTTTTTGGCAAAGGATTTGACTTTACTTAATTCAAAAAGACGAGGACACAATACTAGGATGACAGTTACTTTCCGGGTATTCTAAATACCTTCTATATACCATAAAAACTATTGTTAGAGAACATTTATGTTGCTAGATTAGAAAATGGGTGAAACTTCTTTGGGGATAAAATTCACATCTACAAGCAAGGTAATACATATAAATGAAATATCCAACAAGTATGTTACTTCTGTGAGTAATGAAATCTCTTTTCTTGGAAGTAAATATATTGATCTTGGATAACTACTGTAAGAGGAGATTTCTATTAAATGTTGATGTTGAACTTAAAGACTTACAGGTTTTTCCCACCTTAAGTTTAGCTATTACTAATACTTAGGCTTATAACATGAAGCAATAGATAAAGAATGTTTTGATTTGTAGTATGGGGAAACCAGGAAAAGTGTGACCCTTGGGTGATGACAGACTTAAATGAATCTACTGTTAACATAATCTTATCTCTTAACCTCTCTGAGATGCCTTTTTTTTTTTTTTTGGTAGGATGGATGTTAGCATTAGAGGAACTAAAGAATATAAATATGTAATGCAGCACTTGTGACATCACTGTTTTCCCTTCCATTCCTTTTTTTCTTTTTAACACAAAAAATGTATAAACCTTAGTGCTGTTCTTTCAATTTCACTCATTTCCACCTCTGTCATCTGATATAATTTAGAATATGTAAGTAATTTAAATGTTATTAAATAAAGTTATTAAATAACTTAATTGAAATTATGTTACATGTATATATGTGTGTGTGTATAAAATACAGCATACATTATACAATGTGTTATACATTATACATTGTTATATTCATTTAAATCATATATTATATGACATTACTGTACATGAGTTTCATCCATTTTGTATTCCTGAATTAAATTCACATGCATACTTGCCTCTAGACCAGGTAGAAAACTAATTCAGGTTAATGACTCTGTGTTTATAAATATTTCCGTTTTCCTAACAAAATAATGGACTCATCTTTTTGAAGCCAGGGATAGCCATTATTCTGGGAAAAGAGACCTGGAAAATGTGTCTAAGAAGGGACTTAATACTGTCTGGCACGAGAAGGGTTAGCAGTTGACAGCAGTTGCACAGGGCACAATAGTGGAGCTGTACTTTGTCCCAGGAGGTTTGCCTGGGGCAAGATACTTCACATTTCTAAGTTTTAGTTTCTTTAACCCTCCTTCATGATTCTTTTGCAGTAATGCACCCAAGTCCTCAATAAATGATAGCTATCATTTTAGATATCAAATTATAGCTTAGACAATAGATTTTAGGGTTACATATATCTATGGTAAATTTTGTGCTGAAGCTTAATTCTCTGTGAATCTGGGGCTGTTAACTTAATTTCTCATCTGAACATCTGAACTTGATTTAAATTTTAAGGAATAGATGTGGAAAGATGAGGAGTGTCAAATTTATGTATGTAGAATTGCAGTTGTTGTAATTTACTTTCTGTAAGTGGTGGTTTTATAAACCAAACAATAAACACCACAAAAACAAACTAACAAGGGGGCTTATTGGTGGCTTAGTCAGTTAAGCATCTGGCTCTGAATCTCAGCTCAAGTCTTAATTTTAGGGTCACAAGTTCATGCCCCATGTTGGACTTCACACTAGAAGAAGTGGCATTTCACTAAGTAGGTCAATAAGATTTTTAACATGCCTTTACTGTGAGATAAAATTTCATGCCTATAGGAAATGGTATTGTACCTTGGTTAATAAAGAATAAAACAATTTGAAGCATCTTTAATAAAAGCAAATAAAACTATCAAGGCAGGTCCTCCAATGTAATAAACTCAGTTCAAATTAAGTAGCTTCCAGCAGATTGCATCACTTTATAGCTTCCCGCCCCCCATCTTTTATCTACATTTGCAAATTTTTACATTTGGACAAAATTAAAACATTCATCTAAACTTTTATTTCCTTTTAGTGTTAATTAATATTGCTCTGTGCTCTCTGAACTATTTTCTAGCTCAAAAGATTCTCATAATCTTTTATTGATCCTATGTACTCTGCAGCCTTTCGTAATAAGTTTCTATTTCATAAATAGCAAAATGAGTTTATGGCACATATTATGAGTCATATATGCTTAAAAAATTAAAGAAAATCTCTGAAAATGAAATAAGTTTTTACAAGGTGAGGAAGTAGAAATGATCTACCCAAATAGAAGGGCCATTACATTTTTTAGTTTCTAGGGTTTTGTTTTGTTTTGTTTTTCCCTCAAAACATACTCCGTAGCTACTTCATATTCTCCCAGAGAAGCTGCAAAACATCAAAATAGCTGAAGTCCATTCAGTTTATTGAATCATAATTGCTGAGGATAGAACTAGATTTGAGTTTAATGAAAAAAATCTTCTCATCTGATTATTCAATACTATTAAACAACATATTAAAGTCAATCTTGGTCACAGTTGCCAAACTGTGGAAAGAGCTAAGATGCCCTTCAACAGACGAATGGATGAAGAAGATATGGTCCATATATACAATGGAATATTATGCCTTCTTCAGAAAGGATAAATACCCAACTTTTGTATCAACATGGACTGCCATGATCCCACGACCTCGGGATCATGACTTAAGCCGAAGGCAGAGGCTTTAACCACTGAGCCACCCAGGCACGCCTAAATGCTGTCTTTTAGAAAGCACTTGAATAACTCACTCTTATAGAATTAGTTTTCACTTCTATGTATGTACCATTATTTTGTGAACTACTTATTTAAGTCCCCAGTACTGATGATAAAAAAAAAAAAATGTTGATTAATTCATTGCAAAGGTTAGCTTACACAATGATAATCTTAAGAACATGATGTTTCATGGTATGAAAAGTCATTCAAGGCTACAAGTAAAGAGGTCATGATGTGTCAATTAGAAGTATATGTTAACATAACTTTTCATTATAATAGTGAATACATTTTATGTATCATTTGTAGTGTTTACTGAATGATATATCCACTGTAGGAAATAACATACAATACAAATTACAAAGAAATATAACTTATTCTACTTTCTAGATAATGTCCTGTAAATACAGAGATAATTTTTTTTAATCACTAAGGGGTCAATATTCTACTGTTAATTTGTATCATGAAATAAAAAATACTTGTTTTTAAAATCATTCAATTATGCCATAACTGAAACAAAACTAAATGACCTATGATTCACATAAGAGTAGTTTCAAAAAAGAGAATTAGAAACAAATATAAGATGGAGAGCATTTGAATAAATAATAGCTACCCTTGGATTAGAAAAACATTTGAGTCAAAAAATTATAAACATTAACTGAGATTCAGGCAATCTTGAGGAAAAACAAAGCAAAAAAAAAAAAAAAAGAGCTATACACTTGTACATACCCTAGTAAAATTTCTGAAATCTAAGTATTAAAAGAAAATGAAAGAACATCTTTTTAAGTTTCTTGAGAGATAAGTAAGTCACTGAGAAAGTAAATATTCAAATGCATTAAATTTCTCATCTCTAACACTGGGAACTGAAGAATATATGGAAAGACTCCTCTACCCAGGAATCATATATCAAGCTAACATGGCATTATTTTTTTAGCAGATATTTCACTTCTTAGGACTGAAAACAACACATTTGTAGCAATGTAAGAATTCAAACTTTTTATCAAGATGCAACTCACAGAAAATATGACAGAGCACTTTACCACAAAATAAACTCAATGACAAAAACAGACATTGATGTAAAAAACAATGAGGAGAAAGTTAGGAGTTGTGACCTTACAACAATGAATAAAAAGGTTAATATGGGCACCACACTACTGAATTCAAAAATTCAAAGCTGGGTGTGGGTCTATAAAAACCTATATCCTTTTAATGTTTGTAACAATGATTAAAATGTTAAAACATTGCTTTAAAAATATAGAAAGTATTTCTTCACAAAATAAAGCCTCTGTCAGAATTCTTTATATTACTTTTATTAGAGTTTACAGTTTATGCATTTATTTCCCTCCCTCTTTTGTCATGAGGATTAAAAGTACTAAATGAGGATTTGCTAATCTGAGAAAAGAATAGCAAGTGTTATCCTGGAAAGATTTCTGAAAATGCAATTTTTTTGAGGAGAAATTTTCTATTTAATATAGATTTTTCAGTATAAGCAAACTTCCAGAAAAAAAATCAATATGCAAAATAAGCAAAAGTCAGAATTACCTTCCATACCTAAACCAAATTCCTTTTCTTTTCTATTGTAGCTGTTTTTTGAAATCATATCCCTTTAGTGACTGGTCAAAAAGGTCCTTTTCATATCTTTTACCTTGGGTATTTTCTAAAAAATAATAATCCTTACATAGGTGGATCTTTCTTCTTCCTTCTTCAGTGTTTATTAGGATGGATGTTCTGTTCTGTTTTACACTCTCTCCCAGGCACTCTGAACCACATAAAACATTTTTTTTACTTCTCATGAGATATGTTAAATCTAACAATGTCTTTTCACCTTTTCTCAGCCCTTAGGTCTCGTTTTGTTGTTGTTTTTGTTTAATTTTCTTTTTAAAAACTTGTTTTTCTTTCTTTTGGTTAGAAAAAGAAGGAAAAGAACATGAAGGAGGTGAAAGAAGTGGAGGAGAAGGAAAAAAAGAAAGAAGGAAGGAAAATGTACATAACTCTCAACAGAATCTTAAGAACAAAGTTTTTTGGGTTCAAGAATTTTTCTTTTAACTTCATGTTCTTCACAACAGAACAAAACCCAGTCATTCAAAGACTAAGCTTTGAGTTATGGTGGAGTGTATGTCTTTTTGTTTCAAATTTCTTCTTCACTTCCCACATGTAATCAGTCACCAATACCCGTGAATATCATCAATTCCATTGTAACTCCTTCTTGGAAAAAGAGACATCATCTAAAAACACTTTGATCTTATTCTTTTCTCTAGGTTATTTACAAGGAAAACTCTAGTCTATAATAACTGATCTATCTCATAGACTTGCCTTTCTAAAATTTGTTCCCTTTTAAAATCTCCCATAAGCCTTGATGAGTTATGAAATAATTTGCAAATACCTCAGCACCTCATTCTAAGACTTCCATTAAGTATCCTTACTTTTCTTGAGGATAGTCACTATTTCTTACGTTTTATGACATTTCTTCACATAACTTGAATGATATATATTCTCATAGGCTTTTATAATCCATTGGTTTAATGTACTATAAACAAGTTACTATTAATTTTTATCATTTGGTTTAATATATTGAGGCAATTCCAGATATTGCCTTCTATACCTTCTTCCTCTACTTGTAACAGCATGGACACTATAGTTTGTTATTTTATTTCATCAAATGTGAAAAAAATATGTTACATATATTAAGGAACAATTTTAAGTTTCCTCTTTCATTGTGAGACATAGTATGTTGATTAAATACATAGTTGATGAGGTTGACATCACTGTCATTTGAAAATAATATGCCAAGCAAAATAAGTCAGTCACTGAAAGACAAATGACATATGATGGCACTCATATTTGGAATTTAAGAAACAAAACATAGAGGGGGAAGAAAGAAAGAGAGAGGCAAACCAAAAAGAACCAGTCTTAACTATGGAGAACAAACTGATGGTTACAAGAGAGAAGATGAGTTGGGGGATGGGTTACATAGGTGGTGGGGATTAAGGGGAGAACTTGTGAAAAGCATGAGTGCTGTATAGAAGTGATGAATTGCTAAACTGTATACCTAAAATCAATATCACACTGTATGTTAACTAACTGGAATTTAAATAAAAACTCAGAATTTTTTAAATCTAATTTTTAAAAACTTCTAATTTTTAAAAGAATAAAATAAGTAAGTTTACATGTTTCTTTTAATATTATTTAGCCATTTTTCCATCTACCTACCTGTCATTAGTTGAGTTTAGGCCCTCAAAAAAAGATATGTTGAAATCCTAACCATACTCTGCCCAAGTCCCTCAGACTGTAACCTTCTTGAACTGAGGTCTATATAGAGATAGTAAGTTAAAATGAAGTCATTAGGTGGGCCCTAAACCTGCCTGGATCTTATTAAAAAGGGAGAAACATGGACACAGAGGCAGCCATGTACAGAGGGAAGACGACATGAAGAGATGCAGGGAGCACACTACAGAAAGTTGGAAGATATGACTGACACCGTCTACAAGCCAAGAAACACAAGGTAAACCACCAAAAGCTAGGAGAAAGTTATGGAACAAATTTTTCCTCACAGTCCTCAAAAGAACCAACTCTGCCAAACTTTTGACTGCAAAATTCTCGCCTCCAGAGATGTTAAACAGTAACTTTTCTGTTATTTTAAGTCACCTAGTTAGTGGTAATTTGTTACATCAGCCCTATGAAATTATGTATCTAGATTTCATCTATGTCTCTATCTATTTACCTAACAGCTATCCATTTCAGTTGCATTACTGCATTACAAATACATCAGCCCTGTTTTATTCAAAAAGGAGGGGGGCAACAAAAGTTTTTTGTTGCCATACTTGTAACACCAGCTATATGTAAATTATTTCATGGATACATTAAATTTTCAGTAATAATGTCCCATGTCCAGGTTGCTAAAGGTCCACACAGTTGGACTAACTATGTATATATATGTATATACATATACACAGCTCTTGTTTAATCACAGTTGTTTTCCAAAATAGCACCTCTTGGATTATGTGGGTACAGTTGGGTTTTCAACCTCAATTCAAGTTGTTTCAGGATAAGACCTCATTAAATGTTCTTTGTGTGAGTCATGAATGTGTGATAACACTCTCTTTTACTTCAAGGTAATTTTAGTGTGGAGACTTCCATATGCTTTCTTGCCCCTGAAAGCCCCTGAATCTTGATCAGAGCAATCTTGCTCTACAGCAGTACTTCGTAAACAAAATTCTGAGGCTCAGAGATTGGAGAACTCAGTTCTATTCTCTCAAGAATCTAATGTGTAAATTATTCATACCCTAGTGATTTGCTCAGAGTATTAAAGTACCTAGAAATATATGGTAGATAACACAAAGAAAATAAATCTTGTTACCCTCATTTTTCAGGACAATGAGTGCCTATCGTGGGAGCCAGTGGGAAGCCCTACAAAATGCACCACAATGGCATATTGATTATTTTGAATCAAAGTTACTTGATAAACAGCCAGCAAAGGATACTCAGAACTTCCTCTGAAAAGCAATAAAAAAAAAATCCTACATGAAAGGTACCCTCCCAGTACTAAGAAGTAAAAAGCCAACCTTCTCACCAGAGATAAGAAATTTAGAACCAAGAAAGCTGTGTAAACACCTTGTTACTTTCTTATTAATCTACTACCTCAGCCCAAATTATGCTTAGAATTCCTTACTAATTAAAGCTCCCAAACATCTGCCTTCTTTATCTTGTCAATTCTTCACAAATTTATTATCTCTTTGTCTAAAAAGTATAAAAACTGCCTGCCTTAGTCATTTGTTTGGGTCTCAATTTCATTATTGGGTCTCTGTGTGCACATAATAAAATTGTTTTGTTTTGTTTTTTTCTCTTGTTAATGTGTTTCATATAAATTTAATGCTTAGTCCTGCTGGAACTTTGAAGGAAAGAGGGAGGATTCTTCCTTCCGTATTCAAAGGTAATTTACAAAACTATTTATATGGATGCCTCCACATGGACAAAGGTACACACACATACACACATGCACACATGCATGAGTTCATACACATTGGATTTTTAAAAGAGGAATGACATTTATTAAAGTGATATGATCTAATTGGATGATATTTGTGGAGGCAATCATGAAGTCAAATATTTCAAAAAATGTCAGTTCATGTAGATGACATTTGCTCAAATCAAGTCTTCCAATAAACTCCCAGGCAACATTCATTTTGTTCAGTGTGACAACTCTGGAAAAATATCATAAAGAATGCTGACAGTATCAATTAAAGAGAGTGATGTTGCCATTGGAACACAAAAATTGGTGATAAGTTATAAAATAAGTGATGAGTATTACGGAGGGCATGTACTGCAAGGAGAACTGGGTGTGGTGCATAAACACTGGAACACTGAAAAGAAATTTTAAAAAATTTAAAAATTTCAAAAAATTCAAAAAATTAAGAAGAAATATAAAAAATAAGTGATGACAATGTAAAGATGTATAGCATTGGGAATATGGTAAATAATATTGTAATAATTTGGTATGATGACATATGGCAACTAGACTTAATGTGGTGATCATTTCCTACTACATATAAATGTTGAATCTTTCTGTTGACATTTGAAACTAATATAATATTGTATGTCAACTACACTTCAATTAAAAAAGAAAAACATAAAATATTATAAAGGGAAAATCTTTTTATATGTAACATGAATCTACCTTGCTGAATAAATTTGTGATTATTTGTTAAGATTTTTTATTTTTAATAAATTTTTTAAAAATTAGATGTTGGCAATAGTGTGAAATATCCACAATCTTTCAAGACCAGAAAAACCACATCTGGTTGAAGAATGTTAGTACTGTGAGAAAAATTAATGTAACATAAAAAATGATCCAAAATATTTCTTTTAAAAGTAGAAGCACTACAGTTCAAATATTACCTCACTGCTTCCATGTAGTAATTAGGCAAATAGGATTAATCAGTTTGATAAGACAAAGTACAGATTTCTCCCACACCTGACATCAAAATGTCCAATTATAAAGACGTCATATTGGAATGTTGAATAAGAATATAAAAGTGGAATACTATAGCTTTCTTCATTTAAATTATCATAATTCAATTATTTCTAAAAGTTCATGTTTATTCTGCCAGTCTCTTTCCTATTAATTATAGACTGGCCTGCAGTGTGTGTTTTTTCCATAAAATGGAAAACTTGTAAATATTTTAGTGATCAAATATTAATGGATTAAACTTAATGAGTGAATGTTGGAATCAAGTCTGACAATCAAAGGGATTTCACGTACATTATGTGAGTTTTTGTTATTCTATTCTTTACATTGTTATTATTTTTAAGCACTCCATGAGTGATATAACATACTCTATTATAAAATAAAATTGTCCTGTATATCAAGTTGTTCTATATTTACATATATGGTTAGATGATAATGCTCAATACTTAATACTTAAATGATGTCCAAATAAACATTAAGCATTTTTTTTCTTTTTAATTTGGCTTATTATTATGTACAGGCCAATTTTTGTCTGCTTCTTTTGTCTCTTATATTCCACTAGGACACCTCAACATTTTTTCTTTAAGTATGTGGTTAACTGAGCAACGCATACAATAAGGAAGGCCAAATGTTCTGGGAAATTCAAAGCATCAGTTTGATAATTGTTACCTTTTTTCTTGTTTTTATTTTTGTCAGTTGTACAGATGATAAAAGAGCATGCAGCCAAAAAATGGAAGGGAATAAAAGGACTATAGAGGCTTGTCAGAGAGTTACATAATAGTTTTAATTCTGTTGTTTTTCTGCATTTTTGCTTATGTTGTTTGCAAGTACAGAAATCTTGTAATTAGAATTATCACTGTATAAAAAAGCATTGTTTATTACCTAATTTTGTTTGTATATTAAATCACTCTTCTTGAAGTGGGCCCTACAAATTGCATAGCTGTCAGGCCTTGCAAACCCAAGTTTCTCCTTCGGACACCTTTAAAGATGTGCCCCCACGGAGGACTAGGGTCTTTATGTTCTCCAATCTGAAGGCTCATGACCTGGTTTTTCACTGCATGACAAAACCTAGAACATGGCCCCTCACTTAAACCTCACTCTCTATTTTGCCCACTTAAACCTCACTCTCTATTTTGCCTATATTTCTTTTGCACACTATTCTTTGATCAGAATTTCTTTATCATTATTCCATCCATGGGGAAGTTCTCTCAGCAATGCACACACTTAGCTGGGAAATGGTGGTCTCTTGTAGACTGAACCAAGATTTGAGGACTTCTTTCACTGTGACAAATTTTTGACTTAAAGGAGCCTACAATTTAGGTTAAAAGCTTCCATGGAAGAAAGGATATATTATCTTCAAGTCTATATTTTAAAGTTTGGAGACACTATCTCAAGTATCCTTAACATCTGTAACACGCTGGACTTGAAAGTAACAGAGCATGTCACTTCTGGAAGAGTTCTGTGTTTATCATTTTATTAACTACCCATACAAAAATACTGTGTGAAAGCTTGATTTCTAATTCTGATTCACAACATGGTTGCATAGTGGGAATGCTTTATTTCAGTCTACTGATCAGTGGAATCTGGCAGCAGTAGAAAAGGAAGCAATGACAGCAGTGCGTCCAAGAGCGCTGGAAACATCTGATGGGGATGTGAAGTGGTGGACACAAGGAGATGATGCAGATGCCCAGAAAGCTGCTCTAAGCAGGTGAGTATTTGCACTCCAGCCTGCCACACAATCTCACTTACATCACTGAATAAATAGTACAGGACCTCTCTTAGCCTATTACAAAGAAAATGTATTGTCTTATGCTGGCTACCTTAAGTCAAAATGAAGAAATGACCTTCCACAATCTTAGGATGCTCTCCTAGTGCTGATGGATACAAGAAATCAACATGACAAATGTTATTACATGGTTGAACTATATAATTAAAAACCCAAATACTCTAATTGGTCTTCCATATTAAAAAAAAGAAAAAAGCAAAAACATATTGATCAATTGCCTCAAACTCTCTTTAGGGTCCTGGTGATATACTTATATCATATAATGTCTACCTTAGATGTTACAAAAGAAAATTTATAAAACTCATGCATGAATATCATCCCATTCCACATAACTCAAAATTGACTCTAATTGTATTTCTTGTCATTACTAAGGCTCCCCCTGGTCATAGTGTTAGCTAATTATGTTCCTCTTTAGTAATGTTAGGTCAGTTTCTTTCAGACTAAAAACTATCAAAATTTCACTCTTTGGCCCTGGTTTGATGATATGACCCTGTAATCTGGAAATCCTCTCTTTATAGAGGATTTATTCTTCAGTATATCCATATCTATATCATATTGCCTATATCAAAAGCCAAGGACAACGAAAACCTTTTGATGTCAACTGAATTAAACTGTAATAGGCATAACATGTGACACTGCAGAATCTAATGACAATTGGCAATTAAGCAATTACTTAAATATAACTATTATATTTGTTGCAAAATTTGTGAAAATAAATTTTATAGAAATTAATCAAGGACTTAGTGGGGGGAAAAAAAGGAAGGAATATCAGTTTAACATAATGTGTCAAAAGAAACTCCTACTTAATTTTTCAAGAAAGGCCCCTTCAAAGAGATAACTCAGTGCACCTATTCCAGCAGTAAAATGAAAAATGTATTTCTTCAAATGTCTTTTTATAGTTTACATTTTGTTTTTACTTGTGGTATCACTCTTAAAAATCAAAACAGTAGGGGGCACCTGGGTGGCTCAGTGGGTTAAAGCCTCTGCCTTGAGCTCAGGTCCTGATCTCAGGGTCCTGGGATCCAGCCCCACATGGGCTCTCTGCTCAGCAGGGAGCCTGCTTCCCCGAGCTCTCTCTCTGCCTGCCTTTCTGCCTACTTATGATCTCTCTCTCTTTTAAAAAAATCTTTTAAAAAAAAAATCTTTTAAAAAAAATCAAAACAGTACATATGTTTATGTGAATTAAATGCTATCTTAAACATTTTATTTTGAAGTCTTTTCAAGTTTTATATTCAATGGTATGCTTTTTAAGTTAATAGACTTCTATATGGTTAAAATTCACAAAAGCTATTTCAAAAAATGTGAGTGATTTCTTTCCAGTTAAAATGTTTTGACAGAGACAATTAGTTGAGCAGGAGAAACTTGATTCAGAAAAATTATTATTTCACATAAGCTAAAGAAATCCTATTGCTCTTATCATAGTCTCTAGAAAAGAAGTTGATCAACACACATAAACACTTCCAACATGGATGTTCTAAAATAATTTATTTGACAAAGACAGCTGTTTCAGTGATTTTTCCTAAGGTTTGTTATGTCTTTCTATAACAAAGTAGGTGTTTCTTTTTTCAATAATATATTATGGCTACCTATTTCACAGTCTAATGATACTCATTTTCACTATATAAACTCAATTTTCATGGAAACAGGAATGACACGTTCTTGGAAAAGCTAAAGAGTAGAGCATAACTGTGATCAAAACTGGATCTTTTGAAGCACTGTGGCTAAGCTATAATTATACAATTAAAACAGTGGAAAGAAATAAAATGATAACATTTTATATTATCAAATGCTGTTTTCATTTGGCAGTATTCATTATATGTGGTTTCAAACTTTCCAGTTTTTATTGCTCTAATTTGTTCTACAGATGTTCTTTTTAAAATATGAAAGAGGGTTGGAAATCCGATGGATTTTGAATACCAGTAAAACAGTTTCATGTTTTGATGAGTAGGTTCTGGAGATAGATAGTGGTCAAAGTTGTGAAACAATGTAAACATGGTTAATGTCACTTAATTGTATTTATGAAAGTGATTAAAATAGTGAATTTTGTTATGTGTATTTCAGCCCAATAAAAACAGCAGCATTTTACCATAAAAATGAACCAAGTAGCTCAATGGTTAAATATGAGCTCTCACATTAGATTAGCCAGGCTCAAATCACTTCTAAACTATTGACTAGTTTAGTAAACTTGGCCAAGTTAATCATTCTGACCTCATTTTCTTTAACCCTGAAGTGAGCTTGATGTGTATATAGAACTCAAATAATATTTGTGAGAATTAGATTATAAAAAAAAAGTTCTCAGCTCATAGTAAGTAGCATATATAAAACGATTAAAAATCCTAAACTTTCAACTGTGATTCTTGTAGTGCAGGATTTGTTAATAAACTATAATTTTACAATATGCTTTGTCAATTCTATTTCTATTTTCCAGTGATTGAATTATCATTTCTGTGAGAGTTAAGAAGTACTGTAATATTTCAATGATGTTCTTAGGATTACCTACTCCTTGCAGATACTTTTTACACAGTCATGAAATTAGAAGTGGTTCAAGGTTATAGAAGATCCCTATGTAAAGGCTAGTTTGTGTCAAAATCTATAGAAGTACACTGATATGAAACATTCAGTATGGCATGGCCCAAGATACTAGATTACTCACATCTACCAACTTCACCATTTGTGTTCTGAAGAAAGTTCTGAAAGAAAAGTGAATACTCAAAAGCCTTTTGCCACTATTGTATTTTGTTTAGAATTTCTATTTTGCTGCTTCAAGAAATATCAATTGGTCAATAGTTAAAAACAAAGAGAAGACATACGTCAAAACAATAAAAAGTACAAAAAGTATGTTAAGTATTAACTCATTATATATACATAAAGTATACATTATTACAAAATATGTAATTCCCCCATATTTGGTAGATTAGTAAGCAAAATAAAATGACTATGATTTAAACAATGATTGCAGCATAAATTTAAAAAAATTAATGTATATATTAAACTCTTCTGCAAATAAATGTTCAATATTGATAATGAATTATTTCTTTGAAATATTATGATTTAATTAACAGCAATGAAAATTACTGTTTGGAGACTGCTCTTTTTTCTTTTTTTTTTTCTTTAGAGTTTGTGAAATCTCCTAGGTTTAATAATAGTCTTTAAAAATCATGGGGTGCCTGGGTGGCTCAGTGGGTTAAGCCGCTGCCTTCGGCTCAGGTCATGATCTCAGGGTCCTGGGATGAAGTCCCACATCGGGCTCTCTGCTCGGCAGGGGGCCTGCTTCCCTTCCTCTCTCTCTATGATCTCTTCCCTTCCTCTCTCCTACTGTGATCTCTCTCTGTCAAATAAATAAATAAACTCTTTAAAAAAAAAATCTACACTTAACTATAAATTTTATTTTATTAAGTTTTTATTTAAATTCCAGTTTATTAAAACAGTGTAATATTAGTTTCAGGTGTAGAATTTAGTGGCTAATCACTTACATACAACACTCAGTGCTCATCACAAGTGCCATTCTTTTTTTTTTTTTAAGATTTTATTTATTTATTTGACAGACAGAGATCACAAGTAGGCAGAGAGGCAGGCAGAGAGAGAGGAGGAAGCAGGCTCCCTGCTGAGCAGAGAGCCTGATGTGGGGCGCGATCCCAGGACCCCGGGATCATGACCTGAGCCAAAGGCAGAGGCTTTAACCCACTGAGCCACCCAGGTTCCCCACAAGTGCCATTCTTAATACTCATCCCTCTCCCCACCTCCCCTCGGGTAACAATCAGTTTGTTCTCTATAATTAAGACACTATTTCTTGGTCTGCCTCTCCCTTTTCTCCCCCCATGTGTTCATCTCTTGCTTCTTAAATTCCAAATATGAATGAAATCTTGTGGTATTTGTCTTTCTCTGACTGACTTATTTCATGAAGGATAATACTGTCTGGCTCCATCCATCATTGTCAATGGCAAGATTTTATTCTTTTTTTTTTTTAATGCCTGAATAATATTACACAACAAAATAAATATTAAGTAATAAATAACCATATACGCAAACATTTTGTGCGTGTTTGTGTATATTCACGATCATATACAGTCAAATCCCATTATTCACAGTAGACATAATTTATAATATCAACACAAACACTGACTTTGCAAATACTAAATCATTGCTCCTAAGGAAAATATAGGATTTGAAGCTCTGATAACTTTTTGTCAACTGGTCAATACATAGACTTAGTCCACATATGTTTCTGTTTCTGTTTAAAATAAACTAATGATTCATTAACATTGGACTAATTGCCAACAGCACTTTAATTCATGCCTAAGCACATATTTTATCAAAGATCTCACACTCTTCTTGTTCTTAGGAGCCTTTTATAACACTTCAGAACTAGTCATGGTGGCCATTTTAATTAAACAGTGAAACAACCACCACCACCACCACTAACAACAAACTTTAAAAGAATGCAAAATATGTAGCACAACATAAAGAAGACTCTTTCTTATATGTGATCCAAAATAAGAAGGCAGATTTACCCTTAGCTGGGAATGCTCATGCACCTGGATGACTCAAGTTTTTACCTCACTGCATATATTCATAAATGAATCACCATGTACATGCCAAATATCAACTTTGGAGTTACAATAAATAAATAAAATAAATAAAATTTTGTGAGGAGGAGAATTCACAGCTATGGAATTTACAAATAATGAGGATTGACTGTACAAACAAGGTGTGTATAAAGATTTTACTTCACATGGCAGAATAATTTGACCATCAATTAACAACACGTGACAATGCAACACACTTTCGAGAAATGAGATACAGTACATTTCTATAAAGCTGTTTTTTTTTTTTTTTTGGCTAAAACAAATGTAATTAATGACATAAAAAGATTTGGGGAAAATTCCAGATATTTAGTAGCCAAGAGAAGTTCTTGGCTTTATATACCTTTGATTTACTTTTAAATGTGATGCCTTTTTCTAAGTTTTATTGAAAAGACTAGTCTTATAATCATTTAAGCTGACTTTTGGAAAACTTTAAATACTTCAACACAAGAAAGTCATTAATATTTCACTTCCCAGGGGAGGAAGACTCACCAGTTAGTGGAAAAGAAGCTTTGATATCTAGTGTCAGATACCCTGAAAAAGAGAAGAATCTTAAATTAAATGTAACAATATGTTCATAGAACATTTATCATTTTTAGTAACAAAAATACATAATTCAACCAGATGTATTAGCTAATAAAACTGATAAACATCATTGAGTAGAATGACTCGACTAAAATCTAGTTTCTCACATTGTCTTTTTGTTAACACATTCAACTGGGTGGGAGGAAAATGTATTTCTAATAAACAACACTTCAATAATTTCAAAACACTTGCCTTATATAAGTATGTCTAAGGTACAACTTAGTAAGGAGAATTGTTAGAAAGGCTCATGGCAAGAATTCCAATTATCTTAAAGCATGCTACTCTTAGAACAAATGTGGAAATATGAGACAATTATTGATATGCTTTCACATAAAGTACATAGATGCCTTATCCACTAAATGGAATAATCATATTAATTCTATTTTTGGAATCAGATTGTATAAATACACAAATGATAAGGAAACTTTGACAAATCTGAAAAATAACTAATTCAACATTAACTAAAACAAAGATTAATATACTGAGTAAATAATTTAGATTAGGTGACAAGGATCAGTAATAGATATTTGCTTTTAATTATTCATCACTTTTGAAGAATTGAACTTAATTTTAAAAAAGCACATATATTTTAATAATAAGATATTTATAGATATTAATTTAAAAAAAAGGATATAAAGAAAATATAGAAAACTTAAAAGTTTTTGAAGTCCAATGCATTTACTAAGTGATAGTTAAACTGTTGACTATTAACAAACCAAAATGAAAACTACAGGGGTGCCTGGGTGGCACAGTTAGTTAAGTATCTGCCTTCCCGTTAGGTCATGATTTCAGAGTCCTGGGAGAGAGCCCCACATTGGATTCCCTGCTGAGCGGGGAGTCTGTTTCTCCCTCTTCCTCTGCCTCTCCCTCATCCATTCTCTCTCTCTCTTCCTCTCAAATAAAATAAATAAAACCTTTAAAAACACATGAAAACTACAGTGTAAATTTTTCTACCATTTCAATTCCATATCTAAAATGTCATAACACTTACTCACTTAAAATGAGAACATCCATAGATCTAATTCTCTAATTTTCATGAGAAAGAGCTTTATAATATAAAGAATTTTTGTCATTTCACAGCACTTTTTTTTGGAGCACTTTTTTTTTTTTTTTTTTTTTTTTTTAAAGATTTTATTTATTTATTTGACAGAGAGAAATCACAAGTAGGCAGAGAGAGAGAGAGGAGGAAGCAGGCTCTCCGCTGAGCAGAGAGCCCGATGCGGGACTCGATCCCAGGACCCTGAGATCATGACCTGAGCCGAAGGCAGCGGCTTAACCCACTGAGCCACCCAGGCGCCCTTTGGAGCACTTTTTGGTAAGAAGTCAGTTTATCAAGCAGTTAGACTATTATTTCATGGACTGGTCATGGCAAAATCAACACATTTCACAGTATGGTACAAATTAATGAAAACAACTGCAAACAGATGAATGATGTCAAATGCCTTTTAGATGTTTCTAATGAACAAAATAAAACTGTATCTAAATATGCACTTGACATTTCTTGTTTTATTTCCCAAGGTTATACAAAACTATAGCAATTATATACGAATAAACTATTTGAATATACACTAAATTTTTAAAATGCTATTTTCTTGAGAAGAATATTTTTGGATATATTGTATTATCTGTATTTCTTTTTTTTTTTAAAGATTTTATTTATTTATTTGACAGAGAGAGATCATAAGTAGGCAGAGAGGCAGGCAGAGAGAAAGGGGAAGGGGGAAGCAGGCTCCCTGCTGAGCAGAGAGCCCGATGTGAGATGAAAATTTTAAAGTTCTGAAAGTTGTGAAACTTTGTGAATGTACTAAAAAACATTTATCTTACATTTTTAAGTAGGCGAGGTATATTATTAAATCATATCTTAATAGAGCTATTTATTTATTTATTTTTAAATTTAATTTTATTTTTTCAGTGTTCTAAAATTCATTGCTTATGCAGCACACCCAGTGCTCCATGCAATACGTGCCCTCCTTAATACCCATCACCAGGATCACCCAACCCCCCATCTCCCTCCCCTTCAAAACCCTGTTTGTTTCTCAGAGTCCACAGTCTCTCATGGTTTGTCTCCCCCTCCAATGAAGCTAAGGTACAGAGTTTTATTATTTTTTAAGATTTTATTTATTTATTTGTGATAGAAAGACAGCAGTTGAGAGAGCAGGAGCAGGAGAGCAGAGGCAGAGGGAGAAGGCTGAGCAGGGAGCCCCAGACAGGACTGGATTGGGCACTGGGATCACGAACTGAGCCAAAGGTGGATGCTTAACCTAGTGATCCACCTAGATGCCACAAGGTACAGAATTTTAGTCTGTCAAAGAATGCTAAAATAGATGCACCTGGGTAGTGTCATCAGTTAAGCCTTCAATTCCTGGGTTGGCTCGGGTCCTGTTTCCAGCCCCTTGGCAGACTCTGTGCTTAGTGCAGAGTGTGCATAAGACTCTCTCTCTCCCCAAGCCCCTCCCCCTGCTCTCTCTCTCTCCAAAATAAATAAATCTTTTTTTTTTTTAAAGAATGCTGAAATAAATTTGCTAATAAATAAAAATAAAGAGGATAGGGTGTCTGGTTGGCTCAGTGGGTTTAAAGCCTCTGCCTTCAGCTCAGGTCATGATCCCAGGGCCTTGGATGGAGCCCCAGGTCGGACTCTCTGCTTGATGGGGAACCTGCTTCTCCCTCTCTCTGCCTGCCTGCCTTTCTGCCTACTTGTGATCTCTCTCGGTCAAATAAATAAATAAAATCTTTGAAAAAAATACAGAGGATAAAATTTTAATCTTTGGGGTTAATTTTCAACTCAGAAAATATTCACAAGTTTATCTGTAATTTGACAGTGGTCTCTAGTCAAATAGCAAATAACAAAGTCAGACACAGGTGTCTTGTCCTAGAAAATTTAGTAATAATCACATTATAATTTATCAAACATGTTTCCAGTAAGATATATAAGAACCTGTTTACTCTGTGTATCAAAGCTTCCGATATTATTTTTTTCTTAATAGCTGTAAAAAAATATGAACCACAGATAATAAGTAAAAACTGAGAAGTAGAAGTTAATTGTTTACATTATTACTGAAGACCTTTCTGCACATTTCTTATTTTGAAGTTGAAAATTTTTTCTTAACACCTCCTTTGCCTTATTTTGTGACCATATATAATCTCAAAAGATTGTTGATCATACGTACACACACTCGCTCCACCGGTCTCATTTTGTTTTACATATGATCATCTACACAGGTGCAGCAGTAAATGATAATCAAGACAAAGAAACCATGTTGAACACATTAAGGCAGGTGAGTTAACTTGAATGTAAATTTTTGTAAGGAATGGGATTGGACATTCAAAAGACTATTAGTTGTTTTTCCATCCTGTCACTATAAAACTAAAGTCAAGAATCTATTCACAGCTTCTACAGTCACAATATAGAGAATTTCCTCTTCAGGGTTCAGATACAATTTTCACTTGTCAAAGACACACATTTTGCCTGTAGCTTATAATAGATCCTCCAGGCAAACCTCCAAGTAAAGAACAATTCACCTGCTGAATGATACAACTAAATAATAATGATTAATTTATTACAATAACCAACTATCAAAAATTGAAAAAAAAATCTCTATGGGGTATAATAAAAAATATTTCATAAGGACTTATTCCTGATAATATTCCTGATAATAAGACACATGGTGAAAAGCATTCACAAGGGCAAATTAGTAGCTCCTTTTATTTTATTTAACTTATATTATAAATAAGTCCACGAGCAGTGCAAAAACTTAGTTAATATTTCAACACATTCTGCTTTGTTTCTTATTCAGATATAAATCAAGGGCATAAAATTTTCCTCCCCCAAATGGTCAAGTCTTACTTGTCACTATCTCTTATTTTTTTTTAATTCTAATTTTTTTAAATTAACATATAATGTATTATTTGTTTCAGAAGTGCAGGTCTGTGAGTCATCAGTCTTACACAATTCACAGCACTCAGCATAGCACATACCCTCCCCAATGTCCATCACCATGTCACCCCATCCCACCCCCAACTCTTCAGCAACTCTCAGTTTGTTTCCTGAGATTAAGAGTCTCTTATGGACTATCTCTTTCATATTACAGGGAAGACTATCTCTTTCATATTACAGGCATTTAATTTTAGGTGAAGATTACTATCACTTTCATTGAAATGCAAAACACATCCTATTATCTTGGATATATAAAGTACTTATTTGTTGTGATTGTTGATAGTCTATGCTTAACCACCTGTGCTAATTATAACACACCCAAAGTTATTAATTTCCCTTTCCTAGAAAGAACTAGGGTGTATGTATGTAACTGAGAACTAGAAAGTATGTAATTGTATGTATATATTACACATAAATACATTATCAGATTAGCTAAGCTCATAAGGACATATTAGTAGATCCATACCCATGCACAATTCTTTTCCACTTGTTTAAAATAGCAAAATGTAAAACAATCATTAACAGAACTAAAAAAAATATAGCTACGTTAGAGTCTATTAAAGTCAGAAGCAAAAGCACCTGTATTAAAAAAGATATGTAGAATCAAACAAATATCAAAAAAATATTGAACTGAATATAATATTATTCAAGGGTTCAAACTTCTCTAAGTATCTTGAAAATTATGTCTTATCTGATTTACTCTAAGACCTAATTAGTATTGATGTCACACATTTTGTCACAATTATAATTCTTTTGTATTCAATATAATTTTTCAATTTAATCTTAGTATATATTAGTAACTTCAGTTTATCTGAATCATAAATAAGTATTAGAAGGGGTGCCTGGGTAGCTCAGTGGGTTAAAGCCTCTGTCTTCGGCTCAGGTCATGATCCCAGAGTCCTGGGATCAAGCCCCACATCAGGCTCTGCTTAGCAGGGAGCCTGCTTCCCCTTCTCTCTCTGCCTGCCTCTCTGCCTACTTGTTATCTCTCTCTCTTTCTGTCAGATAAATAAATAAATAAAATATTAAAAAAGTAGAAACTTGAAGTTTAGTGTAACTAATGGTTTTATGAGATAACCAACTAAGTATTATTCTTAAAATGAAATGTAGGTTTTCAAATCCCACACTGATTAAATCTGTTCAAAAGAATATACATATTAATATATCCACCTTTTGATAAGAATGACAACAACAAAATATTGTGTATATCTGGTTTGTCCAAAGATTCAAGTTAATTAGATGAACTTAGATGTTTAAATAAAAATGTATCTGATCTCTGTCAGGGTGATTTTGTTTTAAAGTTTAGTATAAATATTGGCAAAATGGTAGAATCAGAAGTCTGACTAGTGCTTGTTCCTCCAAAGAAACACCAATCAAACAATGATATATGGACCAAAATACCTTTATAAGATATCCAAAATCCAGCCAAGATCTGGCATCTGGGAGACAACTTTAAAATTACTTAAATACAATTTATAAAACTCTAAAAACAAGACTCGCCTACAAAATAGAAGCAGTACATATCAAAATCCTTTATTTAATTATGGAACAAGCAATAGTTTAAGTTTGGTCTAAGGAAGAATTAGAAAAACAGATATTGATTCTGCTAGTCAAACTAGTGTTAAAATTAATTTATTTACATATACAAAACTGGTTACTATCTTTCAGGGCAATAATGCCAGTATTTTTGTGTTATAATTTTTGTCAGAAATCTACAGAGCAACATTTGCACTATAATTAAATAATAAAATCCAAAGTCAGACACAGGTCAATATTCCTAGAGGCTTAAGTATTCCTTGGGAAAACACTATATGAGGAATTACGGTACTTAAAGGATATATATATTCAATTTTATTTCTAAGTTTGAATAATTTTCTTTAAAATATAAAAGAAAAATACATCTACTTAGTCTAATGAAATAATAGGTGATATATAGAATTAAATTTTTATACCATTGCTGAATTGAATATTTCTTGACACGTTCCATAAGAGTCTTCTTATTTAAGAGAAACCATTTTGGAAGATGTAAGAAAAACAATAATTATAAGAAGATTATTACACTGTAAATTTATTTGAGATAGCCAAAATTTAGATCAATTATAAAAATTCCCATATATATTGGCTTATGGTTTGTTCATAAAAGATATGTGTGTACATAAATTACTCTCCCCCAGAAAACAAAAGTAATACTGTAAAATGTATGAAGAAAAAGTTTTTAGACTTGGACAACAGGCAGAGCAAGGCTGTGATCTCTGCAAGAAATTAGATTAAGTAAACCCTGTGATTAACCTAGCTTACATCTAAGCAATTTCCAGGTCATACTAGAAGGCAAGGAAAACTAACCATCAACAGTGATCTCCTGAGTTGAGAAGAGGGGGATGATGTATGTCTAATGTTTGTGTGACAGAAAATCAGAAAAGAAAAGAGACACAGAGACAAGTCTACAAAGACCAGTTGTTGCGCCTCCTTGAATCTTTTGCACAGGGTTCATTTGTGTGGAGTAGAGAACTCTATGAGGATGGTAAAAGAACCACTAATAAGCAGCTGGCCACATAATTTCCAGACATCATAGCTGGCTGGGAATAGTTCAGTTTCAGTCAGTGGAAGGTGAGAGACAGTGTAACATATAAAGCTTTGAAAAGTATCCAGACGAGTAAATTTAAATAAGAGGACTAAACTAGACCTAGAATAAAGTGGACTCACCATAAGGAAGCTTAGAAACAAGTCTTGAGAATATTAAACATATCCCAAGTAACTGATCTTCATACTAGAACAAAATCGACATTCTAGAAATATACAAAATCCAGACCTCAACAATGTAAGTTCACTTCATCAAAATTTATTCTATTCTTCCAAAAAAAAAACAGTATTAACAAAACAAAGGACAGGCTAGACAATGAGAGAAAATACTTGAAAAATATATACTTGATAATAAACATGTTAATAATATATAAGAAACTCTTAAAATTCAGTTACACCAAATTTAAAATAAATAAATTAGCAAAATATTTGAAAAGACTCCAAAAATGCTATAGATAGATGACAACCAAGTATAGAAAAAATATACTAAACACATTAGTCTCTGAGGAAATGCAACTTAGCCATAGTGAGATACAATGGCATACCCAATAAAATAGATAAAAATTTAAAATCTGTAAATAAAAAATAAGGCATTGAGAGCTAGAAAACATAATCTTAATGGAATAGAGCTATACCTTGCCCACAGTTCACCAGACACTGTCAGTAAGAACCCTTAACGCAAATATGGTGTGAAACCGAAACAAGGTCTGTTTTATTTCTAAACACAACATAATGTCACTATGGCAAACTTTTGAGATTTTCAAGGAAAAAGGAAAATACGCTCTTCTTGTAACAAACTCAGAGTACTTTGTCCTAGTTGCTGAAATCACTTCAAAAAAAGTATGTGCAAATCATAGAAAGGAAGAAAAGCTGCTATAATTTTAGCTGATATAATTATCTAACTTGTAAACACAAAATAATCAATAGCTACTCTATTAAAAGAGCTACATGAGTTCCTTAACTGCCCAAAACAAGTTAATAATATAAATAACAAGTGTGGAAAAAAAAAAAAACAAGAAATCATTAGATTTATTTAATGATACCTTACTGAAGAATGAATGAAAAGCTTGAAAATATAGACTGATATATCATGTTTCCAGGGCATATATGATATTTGAAAATTGTCAGTTTGGCTCAAATACAAAATATAACAAAATTGCTACCAATTAAAAAACTCTAAAACAACTGCTTTGGGGACAGATTATAGCATTGTAAAATTCATTTGGAAGAGAAAATTTGAGTGTCCTCACTGTAAAATGGCATATCATGCCATGAGATTTAATGCCATAGATAACAGCAGATAAGGAGACTAGATCCTTGAGATAAGCTGGTACTAAAAGGTTGGTTAGAGTAGGAAGAGCCATTAAATAAGATTGGAGTGAAGCATCCAGTAAAATGGAGGAGGGCAGAAATCTGTAGTACCACAGAAGTCAACCAAAAGTGTTTTTAAAGGGTGAGAGAAGTCAGTTGTGTTTATTCCCAGTTAATTAAGATGAGAAGTGCACAGCAAACTTGTTATGCGCAATTGTAGATTTTTTTTTTTTTGCAATTGTAGATTTTTAAAAAAGAAACTAAGTGAAATGTAAGTACCAGAGACCAAACTGTTGTAAATCAAGAATAGGTGAACATATCGAAGAACTAAATGTTAAACAACATTGAAATTTGTCTGGGGGAAAAAAAAAGGCAAACAAAACAGAAACAGATGGAGGGGTCCATGGGTCACTGAAGCTTCTTTTTAATTGGAAGGTTAGTTTGCTGTAGAAGGTAGGTGTTTTATAACCTACTGAAGCTGATTCAGTGAAGGACAAATGTTTTATGAATGTTGAGGCCCTGCAGTGGGTGTTTGAGGAAGCTATAAAGCCCTCTTTGGATATCTTTGAAGCAAAGATATTAATTGAACTTATAAATTATTGTAGTGGGCATGTTTAGTCCAAAATGATGCGGTGCCTGGGTGGCTCAGTGGGTTAAAACCTCTGCCTTCACTCAGGTCATGATCTCAGGGACCTGGGATCCAGCCCCACATCAGGCTCTCTGCTCAGCAGGGAGCCTGATTCCTCCTCTCTCTCTCTGCCTGCCTCTCTGCCTACTTGTGATCTCTGTATGTCAAATAAATAAATAAATAAATAATCTTTTTTTAAAAAGAATATTTATAAACAAACAAAAAAATGCAAAATCACCATGAATGGAAATAAGAGTCAGGGTCATGGGGTGAAGGGTAGGGGAGGAAATCTTGAGCCAAGAGGCAAAAATCACTTGGCGGAGGGTGGCTCTCTCAGTTAAATATCTGCCTTTAGTTTAGGTCATGATCCCAGGGACCTGGGTTTGAGCCCCATGTCAGGTTCCCTGCTCTAGGCGGGAGTCTCCCTCTCTCTCTGTCCCTCTTCTTACTCCTGCTTGCTCTCTCTCTCTCTCTCTCTCAAATAAATAAAATTTTTAAAAAAAAGAACAAAAACAGGGGTGCCTGGGTGGCTCAGTGGGCTAAAACCTCTGCCTTTGGCTCAGGTCATGATTCCAGGGTCCTAGGATTGAGCCCCACATTCGGGCTCTCTGCTCAGCAGGGGGCCTGCTTCCTCCTCTCTCTCTCTGCCTGTCTGCCTACTTGTGATCTCTCTGTCAAATAAATAAATAAAATCTTAAAAAACAAACACACAAACAAACAATGACAAAAAACAACCTCATACACAAAAGTCCAAAAATTTCAGTTGGGGGAGGAGTGACCCAAATCCTTCACATTGCCAGTAAGTCTCAAAACGAGCTATCCTCTTCACTTCTCTTACTTCTCTGATTTTATCTCTCACTCATCTTCCTCATTCTGTTGCAACCACACTACAGACTTTTTCTCTCAATTATCCAGCCATTCTTACTGTCTTTTGTCTTATTGTCTTATTGTCTATTGCTCAAAGGTACCTTCTCCTAAGAGGCACACAGCCTACATTATGTAAAATTTCAAGCCATGGGTCTTCAGTGCTAAAATCATCCATGTCCTATTTTAGTCTTTTGCGCCAATAGTTATCTTCCAACAAATCTACTAATTAAGTGATCATTGTTTATCATCTTTCTCTACCTACTACATTGTAAACTTTGAGAAGATGATAATAATAGGAGTAGCAGTACATAATATATTTAGGTGTCATGAGCTTCAAATAAGGGAACAGAAAGGAAGAAAAGTAATTTGGAAATGCCAAGGTGAAGTGATTAAAGTAAGTAATCCACCTCCTGCCCTGAAGCATGTGAAAAATGTCTAATCAAACAAATCCCACTGGAAAGGGCTGCAGAACCATGGGATGGCATATAGCTCTCGACTGGGTGAAACAGGTAAAAAGAAGATTCAGAAAAGAGGTTGAGAATATAGAGAAGCTTGAGAATCACTTATTTTGTACTGTAAAAAACACAGTCAAATTTTTGTCAGGATGTGAAGCCTTGGGGAAATGGTTCACATCAGGTGCTACACACTGGTATGGGAATGACAGTTACAGGAAAACAGATGACCTGGAAAACAGATCTCTGTTGAAAAACAAAATAAATAGGTAGGTAAGGCAAGACAGCTTGATTGCTGAGACTTTAATGGAGGCAGGGCAGATGGTTCAATATGTGGCTTTGAATACTCTGTTCCCAGTGAAGTTAGTAATATTGGGAATGAACACATACTTTCCTGTTGAGATTAATTTAATTCTTAATCGATGAAGAAGATGTATTTACACATTCAACCAATAGGAGAAGAGTAATACTTTCACAAGTTATCCTTTGTTGGGGAAATTTCTTTGGGCCATTCCCATTATAAATTCACAATGTTGTATAACCATAATGGCTGCAAATAAATTATATTTTCTGAGCTATAGAATAAAATTAATTACTTCTAAATTGTGTTGAGGTATATGAGTTTATTCTTTTGTTCAAGGGTGGTTTGAAAATTAGTTTTTGTTACCAAATTTCAATTTTAATCTCATTAGAAAATCAATTATAGAATTATAAAGGGCTGAAGACTATGGGCACAGAGTTTTAAATTTTTAATTTTTTTTTTAATTTCTTAAGATTTAGTTGTTTATTTTAGAGAGAGAGAAAGAGCATGAGTGGGAGAGGCAGGGGAAGAGGGAGAGAGAATCTCAGGCAGACTCTGGAGCCCAGAGCTGAATGAAGCCAAGACTCAGATGCCTAATCAACTGTGCCACCCGGGCACCCTGGGCAAAGAATTTTTTAGAGGTTAATGGTGAGATCTAATAGATAAAAATAATAACTAGACAAAGAAAAGGAGTTTATCAAATCATTATCCTCCTGCTTTGTTTCTACATTCCAAGTTAATGAGTACGTTTGTGTGACAAATTTTCCCAGATTCACCTATTGAGAGGGATGCAGTGGTCATGCTATTTACAAAATTAATGAATGGACTCTACTCCCACTGACAAAATCATATGAAAATCATATTCATATTTCAACTCTGGTTGTTACAAAGGAAGTCTATGGAGTTTTCTGTGCCTTCACGGACTTCCATAACCTCTATTTTCTTCCACCACTTCTGTATTATCTCCATTGAATGACTGAATAAAACACTATGTGATATTTTCTCCTGCTGTTTCCATTGGTATTGTCATACTAGGTAGGAAAACTGATCCAAATCTAAACTGTTAATACCAAATGTTAAGTCCCTATCTAATTTCTTAGCATTAGATCAATTCATGGGTGTTCAGTCACACTACAGACTGATGGCCAGTGGCTTAAGAAAGCAATAAAGATTAAATCAACTGATGTCAGTGTGAATAGATACATTAGGAACCAAGGCAAACTCAGTGGAACAGTTATGGGTTATTGAAATTTGGTATTTATAGATGGAGAAGTTTTGTTTGTTAGAAGCTAGAAGAGTCTTGGTCAGCATTAGAAAGAAAAGTTATGGTAATTCGCTGCCCCATATTTTTAAATTAATTTATTTTGAAGAACATTTCAACTGAAGCTAATGGTACCTTAGTTAATGCTGGTGCCCATTTTTAAAATTATCATCTTTTTTGCCTACTACATTCAAAATGTTTAGGTTGTAGATATGGCTACTGGTATCTGGATTGAAGTGGAGACAAAATTCATGTAAACAATGTAGTCAGGGAACTGAATGTTTGCATGCTTTGTGGAACATTAAAATATGTTTGTATTGATTAATTACATAA
Organism: Mustela putorius furo; assembly: GCF_011764305.1. Taxonomy (NCBI): domain Eukaryota; kingdom Metazoa; phylum Chordata; class Mammalia; order Carnivora; family Mustelidae; genus Mustela; species Mustela putorius. The sequence goes on along the minus strand of NW_025421373.1, from coordinate 1,561,282 downwards.
GATATACTGAGCCACTGGTTAAAGGTAATAGAATGTTTCATATAGGAGGGAAGACAATTTTAGTCTACAAAGTAACTAAGAAGTTTGGTGACTAAAGAGTAATAACAAAATAACTGTCATTCTTTACATATGATATCTTCCTTTATATATGACACTCTAGTTTATTTCAAGTACACAAACATCATATATGCACAGTAATTTTATAACAAAATTTATAGTATTCAATTAAGAAATATTAAAAACAAAATATTAATTTATAGCTTTAATGCCATTCAGATGTTAATTATCTCATAACTGACTTAAAGATTTAATGGAATTTTAATCAAGAGTCCTAATAGAATTTTATAAAAATATTGATATTCTGATTCTAAATATATTATGTGAGGGACAATGTAGGTCAGAATAACTAGGCCACTTCTGAACATGATGAATGGGGAGTGGTGATATGTTATTCTAGATATTAGGACTTATTGTGAAACTATAGTAATTAAGATACTGTTGTACTACTATTGCGGAAATAGATGTATTTCTAGTAGAGCAGTATGAAGAGCCCATAAAAATACCCACGTTTGTTATAATTTTATCTTATGAAATACGTTGCTTGCCATATCAGTGTGGAAAGGTAGTTTTCTTTAACGTGTGGAATTTAAAAAAAAAGATTCTGCGTGTGAAAATAAAATATATTAAATAAAATAGATTAAAGCCTTTATTTTGATTAAAAAATCCTTCAAATATATGAATAAAAATATGGTTAATATCAGATAGGGAAGTATTATTTTAAACTACTAATTAAACGAAGAATGTATGAAAATTTAATTATGTTCAAATCAAGACTTCTTTTCATAAAAAGACACCCTAAGGAAATTTCATAAAAGACATTATAAACTTGGTAAGGATGTTTGCAATTTTAAGAACCAAGAAACAATAATTATTAAGATTATGTAAAGGACTCTTACAATTTCATAAGAAAATCAGAAGCAGTAAAAAAGTAAAGAGAAAATGGTTAAAAAGCATTAACAGACATATCCCATGAGAAAAAATCACATATGGCCAATATATATTTGAAGAGATATTCAATCTGGCTAATGATCAGAGAAATTCAAAACAGTACAATTATCAAATAAAATTTTATACCCATTTAATTGGCAAAAATTAGAAAACCATATGTATTAGCTTCATAATGCTGCTATTTAAAGAAATACCACAAACCTAGTAACTTAACATGTGTTTATTAATTTATAGTTCTAGAGTCAGAAGTAGGAAATGGGCCTCAGAGGGCTGAATTAAGGTTTTACAGAGTTATATATATATACATATATATATATGTATATATATATTTTTTTTTCTGGAGTTTCTATACAGTTTCTAGACATTACTTGTACTCCTTTGCTCCTTGGCTCCCTTTACATTGAAAGACAGCAATGTTCCTTGAGTCTTTCTCACATGGCATCACTCTGACCCTGACTTTCTTGCCTACTTTTTCCACATATAAAGGGACCATATGATTACACTGAATTGCAGGTAGTTGTAGGCAATGTATATCACCAATATACATTATAGATAATTCAGAAAAATATATTTATGTTAAGGTCAGTGAGTAGTTTTATCTTCATTCCACTTGAAATCCTACATCTCCCCCATTCTTTTGCCATGTAACGGAACACGTGCACAAGTTCTGCGGATTAAAATAAGGACAACTTTGGAGGGCCATTGTTCTGCCTATCACAGCACCCAATAAGAAGTATGAAAGAAGATGAGAAATCATAGTCTCTTTTATTCATTGCTGGCTGAGTGTCAAGTGACAAAAACCATTTTATTAGGATGGCAAGAATTGGATAATAAATAACTTCATTATTTTAATAGTTTAACAAGCTAACAAGTTTGTTTCTTGATCAACAAAATATCCACTGTAGGTCATAGTTTGCTAAAGTCCTGTCCTAGAGTAATCCCCTCAAATCTTGAAACAGAAGGTATTGCTGGATTAGTTAGTTGATAGGTAAATGGTTTGCAAATAGGATTAATAGGCATTACTCAAATTGTTACAATTGAAATAGTTTAACAAAAATGTGAGAAAATGAGACTTAAATCATGGTCTAAATTTTATAAACCCATATTGTAATTTATAGTGACATGGAAATAATTTAACACGTGTTTATGTGTGAATATGTTTTATTATAGGTCTTCATGACATCTTCTACTAGTTTTTTATTGGCTGTGCAGCATTATCCAAATCATTCTAGAGGAATTGTGAACAAAATACAGCTTACTCTATTTTCTAATGCTAATTTTATATAAATGCATAAACATTCTACATGTGGTCAGTCATACTTTTCACTTTATTTTGAACATTCTACTTATTTCATTTATTATTTTGGTAGTGTTTTTATATTGCTTTATCCTTCTGTTTAGTCTTTACTTATTTATTTTATTTAATATTTAGTAAATCCACCAATTCTGTGGGAATTCCCTCTTAATTGTCTAAAACACTTCAGCAAACTTAACAGGGAAATAATACATAAACAGTACATAATGAAAAATGTATTTTTGGAAGCAGTGAAGCTTATCTATCTATCCATGTATATATCCTGAATTGTATCCTTAAATATCCTCATAAATATTTATAAATTTATGTTTATAAATTTTAAATTTATATTTTATAAATTATAAATTTTTATAAAATCTTAAAATTATAAAAATTATAAAATTATAAGTTTTTATAAAATTTATGTTTATAAATTATAAATATTTATAAATTTATAAATATATAAATGGAAGCAGTAAAGCTTATCTACCTATCCTTGTATATATCCTGAATTGTATCCTTAAATTTCCTCAATTTAGGGATAAATATAGTTTCTTTATGGTGCTAGTACCTCATCATCAGGTTATTTATGGTAACTACTAAGTAATGGTTTTCTATTTTTGCTGCATATCATAAATTGTTAAAGAAATATATATTATAAAAAACAAGGTACTCAGGTATTTTATTCTAGTTTTCTCTATTCTAATGATGGCAATTTTATTCCATTTTTAAAAATTTAGGACACAGTACATTAAACTGATTATGCGATTGAAAAGTTAAATGTAACCCTCAGTTTGAAAATCACTGTTACAGTACTTAATGATATAGAGTTAGTGGTAAAAAGTCTTTTTCACATAATACCCATTACATAATTTAATTACATGATATGTGCTTATATTTTTAAAATTAAAATTTTAGTTAAAATAAATAAAATTAAAATTAAATTTTAAAAAACTAAAATATTAAGACTTAAAGAAAGTTGAAAAGTTTTGACTTAATTCAGTAAATCCTGGGATTAGTAAAAAAGATGACATCTTCTATTCTGTTTTGAAGATAACTTCCCAATTATTTTAATTATAGAGAACAAAATGATGGTTACTAGAGGGGAGGTGGGTAGGTGGATGGGTGAAATAGGTGATGGGAATTAAAGAGTGTACTTATGGTGTGAACTGAGTAATGTATAGCATTGTTGAATCACTATGGTATATCTGAAACTAATATGACACTGTTAACCATACTAAATTAAAAATAAAAAAATAAAAAATAAATGATGTAGTCACTCTGAAAGGTAGCTTGGCAGTTTCTTAGAAAATTAATACTCTTGAGGCGCCTGAGTGACTCAGTGGGTTAAGGCCTCTGCCTTTCGCTCAGGTCATGATCCCAGGGTTGGAGTCCCGCATAGGACTCTCCGCTCAGCAGGAAGCCTACTTACCCCTTTCCCTGTGCCTGCCTCTCTGCCTACTTGTGGTCTCTGTCTGTCAAATAAATAAATAAAATCTTTAAAAAAAAGAAAAAAAGAAAATTAACACTCTTACCATATGATCTAGCAATCATACTCATAGGTATTTACTCAAATGAGTTAAAAACTTATGTCTTAAGTGGGTAGAAGAAGAATAAATGAAACAAGATGGGATTGGGAGGGAGACAAACCATAAGTGACTCTTTTTTTTTTTTTTTTTTTTTTTTTTTTTTTAATTTTTTATTTTTTATAAACATATATTTTTATCCCCAGGGGTACAGGTCTGTGAATCACCAGGTTTACACACTTCACAGCACTCACCAGATCACATACCCTCCCCAATGTCCATAATCCCACCCCCTTCTCCCAAACCCCCTCCCCCCCGGCAACCCTCAGTTTGTTTTGTGAGATTAAGAGTCACTTATGGTTTGTCTCCCTCCCAATCCCATCTTGTTTCATTTATTCTTCTTCTACCCACTTAAGCCTCCATGTTGCATCACCACTTCCTCATATCAGGGAGATCATATGATAGTTGTCTTTCTCTGCTTGACTTATTTCGCTAAGCATGATACGCTCTAGTTCCATCCACGTCGTTGCAAATGGCAAGATTTCATTTCTTTTGATGGCTGCATAGTATTCCATTGTGTATATATACCACATCTTCTTGATCCATTCATCTGTTGATGGACATCTAGGTTCTTTCCATAGTTTGGCTATTGTGGACATTGCTGCTATAAACATTCGGGTGCATGTGTCCCTTTGGATCACTACATTTATATCTTTAGGGTAAATACCCAATAGTGCAATTGCTGGGTCATAGGGCAGTTCTATTTTCAACATTTTGAGGAACCTCCATGCTGTTTTCCAGAGTGGCTGCACCAGCTTGCATTCCCACCAACAGTGTAGGAGGGTTCCCCTTTCTCCGCATCCTCGCCAGCATCTGTCATTTCCTGACTTGTTGATTTTAGCCATTCTGACTGGTGTGAGGTGATATCTCATTGTGGTTTTGATTTGTATTTCCCTGATGCCGAGTGATATGGAGCACTTTTTCATGTGTCTGTTCGCCATCTGGATGTCTTCTTTGCAGAAATGTCTGTTCATGTCTTCTGCCCATTTCTTGATTGGATTATTTGTTCTTTGGGTGTTGAGTTTGCTAAGTTCTTTATAGATTCTGGACACTAGTCCTTTATCTGATATGTCGTTTGCAAATATCTTCTCCCATTCTGTCAGTTGTCTTTTGATTTTGTTAACTGTTTCCTTTGCTGTGCAAAAGCTTTTGATCTTGATGAAATCCCAGTAGTTCATTTTTTCCCTTGCTTCCCTTGCCTTTTGCGTTGTTCCTAGGAAGATGTTGCTGCGGCAGAGGTCGAAGAGGTTGCTGCCCGTGTTCTCCTCAAGGATTTTGATGGATTCCTTTCGTACATTGAGGTCCTTCATCCATTTTGAGTCTATTTTTGTGTGTGGTGTAAGGAAATGGTCCAATTTCATTTTTCTGCATGTGGCTGTCCAATTTTCCCAGCACCATTTATTGAAAAGGCTGTCTTTTTTCCATTGGACATTCTTTCCTGCTTTGTCGAAGATTAGTTGACCATAGAGTTGAGGGTCTATTTCTGGGCTCTCTATTCTGTTCCATTGATCTATGTGTCTGTTTTTGTGCCAGTACCATGCTGTCTTGATGATGACAGCTTTGTAATAGAGCTTGAAGTCCGGAATTGTGATGCCACCAACGTTGGCTTTCTTTTTCAATATCCCTTTGGCTATTCGAGGTCTTTTCTGGTTCCATATAAATTTTAGAATTATTTGTTCCATTTCTTTGAAAAAGATGGATGGTACTTTGATAGGAATTGCATTAAATGTGTAGATTGCTTTAGGTAGCATAGACATTTTCACAATATTTATTCTTCCAATCCAGGCCATAAGTGACTCTTAATCTCACAAAACAAACTGAGGGTTGCCGGGGGGAGGGGGTTTGGGAGAAGGGGGTGGGATTATGGACATTGGGGAGGGTATGTGATTTGGTGAATGCTGTGAAGTGTGTAAACCTGGTGATTCACAGACCTGTACCCCTGGGGATAAAAATATATGTTTATAAAAAATAAAAAATTAAAAAAAAAAACTTATGTCTATATGAATCTGCACATAAATGTTTATGATAGATTTATTCATATGTGCCAAAACTAGACACATTAGTCTTTCAATAGGTGAATAGATAAACAAATCATGCTGCATTCATACAATGAGATATTATTCGTGCAATAAAAATAAATGAGCTAACAAACCAAAAAAAGGCAAGGAAGAATCTTAAGTGCATGTTGTTAAGTCAAAAAGACCAGTGTGAAAAGGCTACACACTGTATGATTACAATTATATGATATTCTGGAAAAAGCTAAACTGTAGAGACAATAAAATGATCAATGGCTGCCAGAAGTTCCAGGAGTTAGGGTGGAGAGAGGAAATGAATAAGTGGAACACAAGGGATTTTTAGGGCGGTTAAAATATTCTGTATGATATTCTAATGGTAGACGCATGACATGCCTTTGACAAAACCTACAGAACTGTGAGACACAGAGCAAACCCTACTGTAAGTATGGACTTACATTGGTTCATTAATTATAACAGTTACCATACTGATGCAACACATTAATAACAGGATGCAAGGAGAGCAAAAGGAAATGGAGTAAACGAGAAGGAGCACTGACTGTACTTCTGTTCGACTTTCCCATAAACCTAAATCTACTCTAAAAAAATAAAGACTATTTGTTTTGTAATAGTAAGAATTAAAAACACCTAAATATGTAATTTATGATCCTTTAGTTGAATAGTAAACTGGTAACTATTTCTTTGTATCTAACCATGAGAACCTCCTGTAGTATCTTAGGAAAATTACTACTTGAATAGCTAATCTCCTGCAAAGGAGTTTATCCCACCAAAAGCAAAGGTCCCAAATCTAAAATTTTTAGAAATGATTCCTCTAGTAGATAGGTTATTTGAATGGCACTCACTAATGGTTTTCATATAGCCATACCTTTGGCTCTGTAACTGTATCCCCTCAGCCTGATCCTGACCTCAGTCCTGTGACTTGCCTTGGTCAGTGGGACAAAATAAATGTAACACACAGCAAGACTTGAAATGGGACTTCCTTATTTCTGGCACTGCATAAAGATCAAACCCTGACTATTCTACTGGACCATGAAAGACCAAATGGAACAGAGACAAGTGAATCCCAATCTATTTGAGTCCATTCTATAATAACCAGTCATCAGCACATTTTCCAGGTGACACCGGACACATAAAGAAGGCAAAAATGAGATCAGCTAAGTCTGGCCTAGCTTAGTAGAACCACCCAGCCCACGCTCAGATTTATATTTACAAGCCACTGAGTTTTAGTGCTCTCTGTTATACAGCATTATTGTATCAGAAAATCTAGTCAACTCGCTGAAAAAAAATATTGTTTCAGTATTTTATTAGAACTGAATCAGAAATTAAGACTTAAGGAACTTTCTATGAATTTACAAATTTGAGACTGGATAAATGCAACTCCTTTTAGATCAACTATATATTTCAGACCAAAGTAGAATATAGTATCTAAACAGTTGGCATAAATTAATAGTTTGTGTAGAAGGACAATATGCCCATATTAATTCCACATGGAGAAAAGAAGACAAAATCACAATAATTAATTTGTTATCCCTGAAGCAGGAAAATATAGAAAATATATATTTTCCCCTAAAATTCATATGTTGAAACCCAATCCTCAACATGTCATACTGCAGCTAGGGCCTATTAGGAGGTGAAAAAGGTCTAATGAGCTCATCACTGTGAGGGCTTAACCTAATAAGGTTATTGTCCTTATAAGAGGTGGAGGAGACACTAGAGTTTTCTTTCCCTCCTCCATGTAAAGACACCATGAGAAGACACCAAACTTTCAGTTATCAACCTACACGAAAGAGAAATCTCTTGGGACGCCTGGGTGGCTCAGTTGGTTAAGCAGCTGCCTTCGGCTCAGGTCATGATCCCAGTGTCCTGGGATCGAGTCCCACATCGGGCTCCTTGCTTGGCAGGGAGCCTGCTTCTCCCTCTGCCTCTGCCTCTGCCTGCCTCTCTGTCTGCCAATGCTCGCTCGCTCTCTCTCCCTCTATCCCTGACAAATAAATAAATAAAATCTTAAAAAAAATTAAAAAAAAAAAAGAAAGAAAGAAAGAAAGAGAAATCTCACCAGGAACCCAGTTGGCTGACACCTTGGTCTTAGACTTCCAGCTTTCAGAACTGTGAGAAATAAATGTCTGTTGTTTAAGTCACCCAGTATATGATATTTTGTTATGCCAGTCTGAGAAGACTAATATAATACAGAAATAAAATTTGAATGCAAATCTTGGGAATAGATAAATTCATAGATATTTACATTCACCTTTTTTTTTTTTGATTTGGATGTCATAGTTTTATTTTTATTTTGTTTTTATTTTGAACTGCAATCATTTTATTCACTGATACAGTGTCCCTAAACATCTTTGGGTTCTTTCCCTTCTTCCAATCCTATCTCAGCTCCTCCAGATCAAAACATTGTGTTTATGTCCGAGAGCAGCAACTCATCACACCCCTCTCTTTGGCTCTTTTTCTCCTGGGCTGAAACAGAAAACTTTACTCAAAATAGCAGGCCATATCAGAACAAGAATGTAATGAACACACTTTTCATAGGCAAAGAGAAATAAGATAATAGGGGAGCCTGGGTGGCTCAGTGGATTAAGCATCTGCCTTCCGCTCAGGTCATGATCTCAGGGTCCTGGGATCAAGCCCCTCATTGGGCTCTCTGTTCAGCAGGGAGCCTGCTTCACCCTCTCTCTGTGCCTGCCTCTCTGCCTACTTGTGATCTCTCTCTGTCAAATAAATAAATAAAATCTTAAAAAAAAAGAAATAAGATCATAAATGATATGAACATTTGTGTGTCTGTGAAGTATTTTTTTAAATTATTTTTTGTTTTTGTTTTTCTTATTTGAGAAAATTAATGCACCATTTAGTTTGCTGAATGGTAATTTAGTGCATGACTTTTTAAGGTTTATTGTATTCTCCTGTTGTTGGACATTGGGCCTGTTTTCCTAATTTGGGAATATGCCTGCTATAAATATTCTTATATACAGAGGCTTTAGCAACAATTTTCATTTCTTCAAATTAAATACCTTGGAGTTGAAATGCCACGCATTCTTCCAAGAGACTATACTCATTCTGATGGCCTTACATCCTTTCCTATCTTTTAAGATTATTTTAGTTTTTCTACCAAGTGGTCAACGTTATTTATTTTTGATATTTTCACAGGATATAGAATCCTAGGTAGAGTTTTGTTTTGCACTCAAAAAATTCATTAAGTGGAAAGCATTCTTTTTTTTTTTTAGTTCTTTTTTTTTAAGTTTTTATTTAAATTCCAGTTAGTTAACATCCAGTGTAACATCAGTTTTAGTAGAATTTAGTTGATTCATCACTTCCATACAATACCCAGTTGTTGGAACACAACTCAGATCCTCACCTACGTGACTGGGGTCCTGTTGAATCCTTTGGGAAAACTCAAGGAGATGAAGGGGAAGAGTTTTCCTGGGCCATGGCCTGGAATAAACATGGGAGGATCCCTGGAGTGTTTTCACGTCCTCCTTTAGATAGATCTGGTAAGTATGGAGAATCCTGAACTTGCTCTTGTCATTTAAAGCCAAGAGATGTTGTCATTTAAAGCTAAGAGATAATCATGGTTCACTTGTCTCTCTTGATTGTCTGCACATAAATCACATCTCACATGTAGCCCTTGCCCTGCACATAAATTTATATCCTGTTTGTAATCAGATTTTGTGGAAGGTATAGAAGAAGTGATTGTAAGAAATAAAGACATCTACTGGTATCAGTCGGTAGTCCCCTCATCATTTTTGCTCTGATCACCAGGATCCCCACCTCGAAAAGGTGACAGGTGGCACCTGAGCAGGGACCTGAAATCCAAGAACAGTCACGCAGTCATCTGGAGACCCTCACTAAAGGAGGTAAGTGAGAACGATGGGGCAGAATCAAAGTCGCGCCCAGACTTTTCTAGCATTAATACAAAACTTTTTATCTCAGGGAGGTGCTCGAGTATCCAGATGTCAATTAAGAACTTATCTGGATGTTATTTGCCAATATAATCCTTGGCTTCCCGATGAAGGAAACTTGGAAGAGACAAATTGGGAGCGCGCATGCCATAATGTGGAAAAGGTTTATAGATAAGGTGAAAAAATTCCTGTGGAATTTTGGGTTACATGGACATTGGTAAAAACAGTAATTTTAATTATTAGAGGGGAATGTTAAGGATGTGGATCTTAAGGCTGAAACAGTTGCCTCTCTGCGTACATATGAGTTAGATGATGAATCAACCCGACAAATTCAATCCGAAAGTAAAAAAAAATATTTTTCGACAAAAAGGACAAACACCATGTTTCTCCTTTGGCCACCTCACTTCCGATTCCCTCCGAGGATGAGGATGAGGAAATAACAGCAGGCTTCTTTGGCGATGAGGGGAATGATACTGGGTTGGATGATAATTTACGCATGTTACAATTAAGACCAACAAAAACTAAAAAACACAATTCTGTTTCTACTCCGTCTCGCCCCCAGGAGCTGCACTTAGTTTTCCCTGTAACTTTTCATGCTAATGGGCCAAGTACTTAGGATGGGATGTCGATGGAGACTGTAAGAGAATTTAAAAAGGCATGTTCCATGTACGGGCCAGCTTCTCCTTATTGTTATGGATATTTATCCAGTTGGAGCAATAACATCTGCTGGATTCCCAATGATTTTCAACTCATAGCTAAAATGGTATTAATCTCTTCTGAATTTCAAAAATGGAAGATGTGGCTTTCTGAGGAGGCACATGAAAAGGTCAGGAGTTTAGGACAGAGAGGGAATGTAGCAGCTGTTACTTATGACATGCTCATAGAACAGGAGCTTGGATGACTTCTAATCATCAAACTCGTAACATCCCTCCTGCAGTCCTTCCCCACATACATGATGTGGCCTTACAAGCCTGGCAAAAAATTTATTTGGGTACTGATTACACTGCCAGTTATACAAAAATACAACAAGGGCCTAAAGAGCCATACGTTGATTTTATTGGCAGGTTAAAAGAATCATTGGAAAAGCAGGTAAGAGGAGAGCAAATTCAGGAAATACTCTTAAGACAACTGGCATATGATAATGTTAATGAAGATTGCCAGGCCCTGATTCGATGACCTCTTAGAGAATCTGGCAATGTCATGGTTTATTTAAAAGCTTGTCATAACATAGGATCCTTTAAACATCAGGCCCGAGTAAGAGTGTGAGAAACCATGGCTGTTCAAATACATTGCAGGCAAAATGGACACAAAAAAATAATGCCGTCTCCCTCCCTGTCTAGTCACCCCCTCTCCTGCCAACTGCCTGAATAAATCCAAGATTGAACTCCCTAATGTTTGTCCCTGCTGTCGACGAGGCAAACACTGGGTCAAGAAATGTAAGTCTAAAACCAATAAAGATGGAAATCCTTTGGGGAACTCTCATCATGGAAACTCCCTAAGGGGGCAACCCCAGGCCCCAATAAATGTGGGGCCATGGAACTTCCCTATTCATTTTGTACCCAAAAGCGACTCTCAGTAATGGACGTAGTCCCTGCTACTCAGGGGAATGCTGCTCTTGATATCCCTTTCCCTAAGGCTTGTTTTATACATCCATCTCAATGTCCTTATAAATTGTCAATAAACCTGTATGGACCTATATCCTCCAAATGGTTGGTCTGCTTGGATGAAGTAGTTTAACTATGAAAGAAATTACAGTGCATACTGGAGTTAATAGACTCCAATTATTATGGTGAGATTCAAATTATGGTTTCTGTCACTATTCCTTGGACCTATTCAGCAGGCAAACGAGTTGCCCAACGTTTGTTACTCCCTGTATTACGCCTACTCAATCTTCAAATTTTAGGGATGGAGGATTCGGTAGTGCTAATAAAAAGATTCATTTTACTAAGAAACTGTTTGAAGGAAGTCAACCCCAAATGAAGCTTTCTATTATGGGATGAATATTTGAAGGGCTTTTATATTCTGCAGCAAATATCTCTCTATCATTTCTTGTCAGTGTTGGCAAACGCCAGTGGCCTACAATGCCTGCTGATTATGCCCTTGAGGGTCTTGGCTATGTAACTACTTAACAATTGAGACAAAGCAGTCAACCTCTGCCCTATAGGGGCCTAGAGGGATTACAAGGTCGTATTCAACTTTACATTGCCCCCATACCCGTTGATCTCTGGGGACAAGATTTATTATAATGGGATGCTGAAATTCACATACTTACATCCTAACAAAAAACATGATGAAAAACATGGGGTATATTCCTGGGAAAGGTTTAGGTAAAAACTTACAAGGAGTGCCTGAACCTATAGATCTTAACCCTAATAATACTCGCACTGGGCTGGGTTTTATATAAGGGCCATTGGGGTTGATAAGGCCCCTTCACTAATTCCAATAATCTGGAAAAGTAAGGAGCCTATTTGGACCTCTCAATGGGCCCTCACATTAGAAAAGCTGAAGGCTCTAAAAGGTTTAATTCAAGAACAATTGGAAAAGGGACATTTTGAGCCTTCTTTTTCTCCTTGGAATTCTCCAGTTTTTGTTGTAAATAAAAGGTCAGGCAAATGGAGATTATTACTAGATCTCCGTAATATTAATGCTGCAATGGTAACTGTGGGTGCATTATAACCAAGACTTCCTGATCCCTTTTGTATACCTACTAAATGGTCTTTAGTAGTTTTGGATTTACAAGACTGCTTTTACACTATTCCTATCCACCCCTCAGACAAAGAGAATTTTGGATTTTCAATTCCAACATTAAATCAACAAGAACCTTTACAAAGATTTCAATGGAAAGTTCTCAAGGCATGACTAACTCTCCTACGATGTGCCAGTATTTTGTGGGAAAGAATCTTGAGCCCACTCTGACAATTATATCCCATATGTTGTATTATCCATTAACATAGATGATATCTTACTAGCAGCCCCAACCCCATAGGTCATACATCAGTTGTTTTCAAATACACAAAAATACCTACAATAGGCCAGTCTTATAATAGCTTCTGAAATGGTACAATTTATTCCACCTTTCTCCTATTAGGTCATATTATACTACTTTTCGTCCTCAGAAGTTTTTCCATTTGTCAAGATATTTTAAATATTCTAAATGATTTTCAGAAATTGTTAGGAGATATTAATTGGACCAATGTTGGGTATTCCTACACAGCAACTTACAAATCTATTTGCCACTCTTGAAGGAGACCCTAACTTTGATAGGCCTCGAAGTTTAACACCAAAGGCTGAACAGGAACTTGAGTTCCTTGCAGAATGTCTTCATGAAGTGTTCTTGTGTCCATATGATCCTATATTACCTTTACTATTATTTCAATTCCCTACTCCCCATTCACCTACAGGGGTGATAGCTCAACAAGACTCTCCTTTAGAATGGATCTACTTGAAATACTGAGCTCCTGAGGTTTTAACTGTATATGTTGACAACCTTGCAGATCTCATTATCCTTGGCCAAACCAGATGTCTTCAAATATTGGGATACGACCCTCAAGTTATCATTCTTCCAATTTCTATAAAACATTTTTCTTCCCTATTTCCCTTGAATGATCATCACTACCGCAGGATATTTTGGAACCATTGGAAACCATTACCCTGCAGGTAAATTATGAGATTTCCTAAAAAAGACATTATTGTAATTTTTAATATCTATAAAACTAGTCCAATTCCAGGTGCTCCTGTGTATTATATTGACGGCTCCTCGACTGGAAAAGGAGGCATACATGGACCTGGCTTAAGCCTCTTAATTCAAAGACAGTATGCATCAGCACAATAAACAGAAATATTCATTCTTACTGCTCTGTTAATTCGTATTTATGCACTTAACATTGTTTCTGATTCTGCTTATGTTGTTGGTCTCTTTCCCACCACTGAAATAGCTCAGATATCTACAACACCAAAAACCATGTTACACCTTCTCATGAAACTACAGTCCCTTGCACAATCACGTTCCCATCCTATGTCACCCATATAAGGGCCCATTCTTCTCTCCCAGGACCCATGGTAGAAGGTAACCATCAAACAGATATCCTGACATGTCCTATTTTCATATCACCAGCAGATGAACACTCGGTTTTACATACTAATGCTAATCGACTGCACAACCATTACTGCATTCCACTTCAAAAGGCACATAACATTGTTCAATCCTGTCCAATTTGTGTACCTTTGCAGGGTCGCCCACACCCTTCAGGAGCCAATCCTTGTGGCTAGCAAACTAAAGAACTATGGTAAATGGATGTAACTCATTTCAATCTCTTTCTTGTCAACCTTATTTACATGTTGTTATTGATACATTTTTAAAATTTATTTGGGCAGTTCCTTAATCCTCTGAGTCCTTTACTGCCATCCGCTCTACTCTGTGGCAATGTTTTATTGCTATGGGGGGTCCCTACTACCATAAAAACTGATAATGCATTGGCTTACACAAGCCACAAATTTACTGCCTTTTGTTCTGATTGGCAGATTCATCATATTACAGTATACCTTATATCCCAAAAAGACAAGGCACAGTTGAACGAGCTCATCCATACACTAAAACTGCAATTATTAAAAAACAAAAAAGGGGGGCGCCTGGGTGGCTCAGTGGGTTAAGCCTCTGCCTTCAGCTCAGGTCATGATCTCAGGGTCCTGGGATCGAGCCCCACATCGGGCTCTCTGCTCAGCAGTGAGTCTGCTTCCTCCTCTCTCTGCCTGCCTCTCTGTCTACTTGTGATCTCTCTCCCTCTCTCTGTCAAATAAATAAATAAAATCTTTAAAAAAAAAAGGGGGAACCCCCAAGGGTGTTTTAGCACTCTCTTTATTTACTCTTTGATTTTTAAAAATTTACCCCAAGGCGACATTCAGACAGCAGTAGAAAAACACTTCTCAATCACAAGAGTCCCTAAAAGCATCTATTGCTATTTGGTTCAAATCTTTTAATGAATGGCTCCCTGGCTTCCTATTACAGAAAGGCAGAAGGTCTGCTCTTATATTCTCAGATTCTGGTGATGGACCCTGTGGAACACTATGGTTTCCTCTTCGGCTCATCAGGCCCCTGAAAACCAATGGCCCTGCTGATAATCACTGCACCCCAAATCTCCAAAAAAGATCCAGAAATACAAGAGTCACAGAAGGTCACTCACAAGATTCATGTGCTGTCCCTTCCTAAGAAGAGACCATATCAGTGTAGGGCTGATCCATCCAGATGGGGTCAGATTAAGGACCTATCAGCTAAAAGAGAAGCAGTTTTACGATCTACCCAAAGCCCATAGACCCCTGATAACTTGTTTTTGGCTATGGTTGTTCTTCTGACCTGTACATCAGCAGGTACTGTCTCCTCAAACAACGAGTGAACAAATAACAGGCATCTAGCTTGGAATTGGCACTTAAGATGTTGCAATTAAAAAGCAGAAAAGGGGAATTATTGGAACACAACCAGATCCTCACCAATGTGACTGAGGTCATGTCGAATCCTGTGAGCAAACTCCAGGAGATGGAGGGCAAGAGTCTTTTTAGGCTGATGCCTGGAATAAACATGGGAGGATCCCTGGAGTGTCTTCACGTCCTCCTTTAGATGGATCTGATAAGTGTGGGGAATACTTAACTTGCTCTTGTCATTTAAAGCTAAGAGATGCTGTCATTTAAAGCTTAAGAGATAATCGTGGTACACTTGTCTCACTTGACTGCCTGCATGTAAATCACATCTCACATATAGCCCATGCCCTGCACGTAAATTTCTATCCTGTTTGTAATCCAATCTTGTGGAAGGTATAAAAGAAGTGATTGTAAGAAATAAAGACATCTACTGATCATGAGTAGGCAGTCTCCCTGTCATTTTGGCTCTGAGCACCAGGATCCTAACCTCGCGAAGGTGACACCCAGTTCTCATCACAAGTGCCCTCCTTAACGCCCATTGCCTACTTAGCGTATCCCCTCACCACATCCCCACTGACAACCCTCAGTTTGTTAAGTGTAGAACATTCTTCAGACCCATGAATTATTCTTGAATTAGAGGAATGATATCAGCATGATTCTCACCTTAAACTCCAAAGCCCCAAAAATAAGACTAAATGAGTCATCATGTAAGGATATCCAAGTGTCCCTACCCTGTGTTCCTAGAAAAGAATAGTAGTATCTTGTAATCCATTGTTTCAGTGAAGGCCCAAAACACCCCAAACAGACAAATGACAGAAAATGGAAACGTCCCAACCTGCATTTGAATTCCTGGTTCACAAGGAATTAGGAAATGACCCCAATACAGCTGAGCTTAATCTCAGTGCTCTGGGGCAGGTGACAAGAAAAGAAGTGGAGAAACATAGTTGCCAAACTGAGCTTTCTATGACTCCAGGCACAGAGTCACAAAACAGAGGCTGTAGCAATCAACATTCAGCATTTTAGTTGGTACTATAATTTAGGGAATAAACCTTCCCAAGGAAAATAGGAAATCAAGGAATGTTCACCCTAAGACCTTAGGAGCTTTCTAAGAAACTTCTAGGAAAATTACCAATGTTTTTTTTTTTTTTAAAGGTTTTTTATTTATTTATTTGACAGAGATCACAAGTAAGCAGAGAGGCAGGCAGAGAGAGAGAGAGAGAGAGGAGGAAGCAGGCTCCCTGCTGAGCAGAGAGCCCGATGCAGGACTCGATCCCAGGACCCTGAGATCATGATTTGAGCCGAAGGCAGCGGCTTAACCCACTGAGCCACCCAGGCGACCACCAATGTTTTTTAATAAACTCATAGACTCACAGGGCCAAATACAACTATACTCATTAAATACAAATCAATTGAAAATACATATACGGTGTTTCCTCTTTGATCAAAAGTCTTAACAATGCAAAGAGTTATTTTAAAAAATAATACTTCTAGAATAAATGAAACAAGATGGGAGAAAGACAAACCATAAGAGACTCTTAAAGCCACAAAACAAACTGAGGGTGGCCAGGGGGGAGGGGAGTATGGAGAGGATGGTGAGGTTATGGACATTGGGGAGGGTATGTGCAATGGTGAGTGCTGTGAATGTGTAAACCTGGCGATTCACAGACCTGTACCCCTGAGGCTAATAATACCTTATATGTTTATAAAAAATTAAAAAAAAATCTTTAAGAGTATGAAAAAAAAGTTACTTCTATTATTGTAATACATTTTTAAAAACATGTTATAAAATGCAATGCATTATTAAAAGTTATCCTTTAAATAGTAATATTTAGATGTGATTCAAGCTACTTTTTAAAAAAAATTACCATTGTGTATTATATTTCCAATGATCTTATTTATTTATCCCTTCCTTCTGCTTAGCAAACTTCTGTTAACATTTCTTCTTGAATAGTTACACAGGCAATGACTCCTCACTTCATTTGAGAAAATTTTTTATTATTTTACTCTATAGAAAGGTATCTTCCTAGGTATAAAATTTTAGCTTTCTCCTTAACTGTCAGCTCTTTAAAGGGTATTCCATTGTCTCCCTATTTACAATATTTTTATCAGAAATATGTTGTAATTCCTAACCTCTGTATATAATACATCTTTTTCTTTAGGTATATGCAATTGCTTATCTTTGAGTTCTTTAATTTGAACCTAATATGCCAAAGTTTAGGGATTAAAAAAAAAATTCATCCTTCTTTTTGCATAAGGTTCGTATCTGCAACTGTGTGTCATTAAGTTTGGAAAATTCTTGTTGCATATTTTTTAGTTATTTATTCTCTCATTTTTTCTATTTCTTTATAGTCTTCTGTAATTCTACTTACATGTATGCAAGATCATTACTTATTATTCCACAACTCTTAGATCCTGTTCTCTTTTATTCACTCTTTTCTTCATAGTGTTTGAGTTTGTATAATTCCTACAGACATATATTCACATTTAAGCCAATTTTTTAGTTCATTGACTATACTGAGTCTACTCATGAACCAATATACTTTTACTTGGTATCTTATTTTTAAATTCCTTGC
Organism: Mustela putorius furo; assembly: GCF_011764305.1. Classification (NCBI taxonomy): domain Eukaryota; kingdom Metazoa; phylum Chordata; class Mammalia; order Carnivora; family Mustelidae; genus Mustela; species Mustela putorius. The sequence continues at coordinate 1,543,474 of NW_025421373.1, read as the reverse complement.
ATTCCTTACTAATTTTTGTTAACTTTCCAGCTCTCTGCTGGAAGTCATTAAGCAAGTCTACCTGATCTTGCATAATCCTTACCTTTTCTAATTAATTTTTTATTTCTTTTGTTTTCTTTTTTCCTATGTGATAGCCCCAACATCTGTCATATGTGAGTCTGATTTTAGTAATTTCTTTTTCTCTACAGACTGCCTTTTTTTGGGGCACCTGGGTGGCTCAGTGGGTTAAGCCGCTGCCTTCGGCTCAGGTCATGATCTCAGGATCATGGGATCGAGTCCCGCATCGGGCTCTCTACTCAGCAGGGAGCCTGCTTCCCTTCCTCTCTCTCTGCCTGCCTCTCCATCTACTTGTGATTTCTCTCTGTCAAATAAATAAATAAAATCTTTAAAAAAAAAAGACTGCCTTTTTTTTTTTTTTTTTTTTACTTTTTTTAGGTCTCAAATTTTGTTGTGTACGACATTAGATGCTGATACACACACACACACACACACACAAACACTATGCTAGGATTTGATCATAACTTCTTTATTCTAGGCCTTTATTTTGTAGGGTTAGTTAATATACTCTGGCCCGAGATTAAAGTTAATTGTTTCACTCATTACCTTCTCACTTAAAGTCCAGAGACTTCAAAATTATTATACCATGTCTTATGTTTTAGTTGTGAGTTAATTTTCCTAAAGGAGTCTTCTATTAACAGCTCCCTGTTTAGGTTTTTCATTTGTGCTATTACCAAGACAGAATCTGCCTCTTGCACCTTCCAGATGTATTCCTCTGATATATTTCCTCAGTGCTTTTAAGTATGGTAGTGGGAGCACATTCAGAGAGTGTTATCTGAAAGAAGATGTGGTATATATACACAATGGAATATTATGCAGCCATCAAAAGAAATGAAATCTTGCCATTTGTGATGACGTGGATGGAACTAGAGGGTATCATGCTTAGCGAAATAAGTCAAGTGGAGAAAGACAACTATCATATGATCTCCCTGATATGAGGAAGTGGAGATGCAACATGGGGGTTAATGGGGTAGGAGAAGAATAAATGAAACAAAATGGGATTGGGAGGGAGACAAACCATAAGTGACTCTTAATCTCACAAAACAAACTGAGGGTTGCTGGGGGGAGGGGGGTTGGGAGAAGGAGGGTGGGATTATGGACATTGGGGAGGGTATGTGCTATGGTGAGTGCTGTGAAGTGTGTAAACCTGGTGATTCACAGAGCTGTACCCCTGGGGATAAAAACATATGTTTATATAAATAAATAAATAAAAAATAAATGATTAAAATAAGAGAGAGTGTTATCTCAGGTTCTGATTAAGACTCAGTCTTATATAGAACACTGAATCCTGGTCATTGAATGTGTCCTTCTCAGTATTTTTGCTCCTGTTCCTGATAATAATGTTGGCTCGTATATTTTCATGCCCATCTCCTTAGATATAGCTTTATATTTCCCTCTTTTACCCCCACTTCACAACTTAAGTGTCTTCTACCACTGCCCTTAAAGTACAGTTTTTTTCTTGTCCTTTCCTCTTTAGAGTAAGCCCTTTCCCCATCTTTTGGAATATAGGAGAAATAGGTCTGGGTGCATTGTGGACCAGTGACTGCTGTCCCTTTGCCCAAACAGAACTATTGACTCACAGAAAGTTTTCTCAGTGTTCTTGGTGATTTTCCCTATGAACACATAGTGTTTCTTAGGAGTAGATATAAAAATTTCCATTTCTATAATTCCCTAGGGTCTTCACACTTTCATGCAAGTCTATAAATATACTTTATTTATTAACAATCTCCATTTTAATCACATCACTAGCATATATATTTCATGACATTTATCACATGTAATAAAATGCTCAGGCCCCATTTTCCCCCACGTTTCTTTGTTTGGATTTCATTCTGGCCTTGTGTGCATAGTTTACTCTTGGGTTCCAGAAAGGCTAATAATTTTTCACTTGTCTAGATTTTCATTTTTTAAATCTAGAAATGATATATATGTCAGCTCTCTGGCTCTCCCAGCTGGAATGCAAATTTTGTCATTGTTGACTAAAAGAGGAAAGTTATATCATATCAATGGATTCTTTTAAAAGTTTAAAACGTCAAGTCATTCATTTTAAAGTTTCTTACTATCCTTTATTCCAAAGACTGTTTCTCAGTATAATATGCCAAAAATATAATATAATTTATCCATTAAGAATAATATGGAGATTCTACTTAATGGATATTACATTTGATGAATCAATTATAGTTACATTTATTTTATGATGTGTACAAGCCCAGGCTGCACACTATCAATGCTACTGCTAAATATAGTAATACAAAATCTAGAAAATGCTGTAAGGATAAGGAAAAAAATCTGAATTGAAATGTTTTGAAGACAAGATAAATTATTCTTATTTGAAGATAGTATGATAAAAATGATGATCAGGGCGCCTGGGTGGCTCAGTGGGTTAAGCCGCTGCCTTCGGCTCAGGTCATGATCTCAGAGTCCTGAGATCGAGTCCCACATCGGGCTCCCTGCTCAGTGGGGAGCCTGCTTCCCTCTCTCTCTCTCTCTGCCTGCCTCTCCATCTACTTGTGATTTCTCTCTGTCAAATAAATAAATAAAATCTTTAAAAAAAAAAAAAATGATGATCATTAAAAAAATGATCATTTAAAAAAATGATCAAAAAAATAATCTCAATATTTTCACCTTATATGTGAGGGAGATTAAAACAATAGCATTTACTATGCATTAACCGTTGTCTCAAAATATAATAAATGTAGGGGTGCCTGGGTGGCTCAGTGGGAAAAAGCCTCTGCCTTCAGCTTGGGTCATGATTCCAGGGTTCTGGGATTGGCCCCACATCGGGGTCTCTGCTCGGGGGGGAGCCTGCTTCCCTTCCTCTCTCTCTGCCTGCTTGTGATCTCTGTCTGTCAAATAAATAAATAAAATCTTTAAAAAATATATAATAAATGTCAGATAGCATAGATAAGTCCAGGATCTAACTTTGAATGAGAATACAGAATACTTCTACAACAAAAATTTACACTGAGGAAAACTGGCTATCATATATGAATAAATACTGTAAAATTGTTTTATTCGTTACCTATTGCTACATAAGGAATTCTGTAACTTGAAAACAATCTGAATTTGATTACGTCACAATTTCTGTGGGTCAGGAATCCAGGTATGGCTTAGATAAATCATTTACTTCAGGATTTCTCAGGAAGCTCTGATAAGGTGCTTGCAACAAGATTCAACTGGGACAGAATCAGCTTCTAAGTTTACTTAATGTTTTTTGCTGGAGTTTGGTTCCTGTCAGCCCTTGGACTGACAACCCCTGTTCTTTGCTGGCTGTTGGATGGAAGAAAACTTCAGCATCTTGACATGTGGGTTTCTCTCAAGAGGCAGCTTCCTTCATCAAACCCAGCAAGAAAGAATCTGCTATCAAAATGGAAGCCACATTCTTTTATAACCCAACAATTTCATTATGTTTGTTATATTCTATTGCCTAGAATATAGTAAATAAGTCTCACACTCAGAGAGTGGGAATTATACAAAGGGAGGTGGGAATTGTCAGACAGCATCTTCATAGTCTATTTATTATGATTATACCAACTAAAGGAGAGAGAACCTTACAACTACCATAACAAAAAAGATAATAAAAAATAGGCCATGCATTTATAGAAAACTAATAGATATTGAAAGTAGCACTATATTTCATATGGGGGAATGATATACAATGTTAATAAAGTATTTCTCTATGGGAAAGAAAAATGCATTTTTTTTTCAGATTTTAAAAAATTAATATTTGACAGAGAGCACAGAAGGCGTAGGAGAGGGAAAAGCAGTCTCCTTGCTGAGCAGTGCCTCAGATTATTACTTGATATTGTATTAGTTTCCTAGGGGTTCTATGAAAAAGCACTACAAACTTGAGGTCTTTAAATAAAAGAAATTGAAGTTCTTACAGTTCTTAATGTGAGAAGTCCAAAATCAAAGCATGACAGACCATGCTCTTTCTGAAGACTCTAGGAGAGAATTTTTTCCATGAAATTTTTTTAGTGCTTAACCAACTGAGCCACCCAGGTGCCCCAATTATTATTCTTAATAGCATATGTAAAGTTGGATTCCAGGTTGATTAAATAAATACATTTGTAAACTAAAACTATAACTATAATGGAGGAAATGTTAAGAACATGTTATTTTTACCCAGGGTAAAAATTAAACAGCATTCTTAAAACTTCAAAAGTCTAAATGATATTGTAAGAAACCAATCTGCTTATATAAAACAGTGTTGTATTAATGAAACCATGGATTAAGTTAATAGAGAGTCGAAGAATAGATGGTGGTATTTATAATATCTGAAATTAAAAAAAAACAGATACAAATACAGGAAATGAAAAGTAATACAACAAATTTATGTAAACAGAAAAAATGATTTAGTTTTATAGACACACTATTAAGAAAATATGAAATATAGAGATTAACAAGATTTACAGAAGTTTAAGTTCTTTATTTACCCAAAAAATGTAAGTTAAAGAATTGATGGATATTAGCTTGCACTTAGTAAACTGAAAAAACTTGTAGCCAAAATTGTGTCCAGGAGCATAGGCCATTCTGGTATATAATCTGATATTACTCAGATAAATAAAATAGAGTAATTATTCATAAAGTAGAACTTACCCTCTGTGTATATCTCACAAATAATTTCACTTACTTCATTTCCTAACTGTATATGTACAACGATGTTCATTTAACTACTTCTGGAGGTAGGAGTTTTGTGGGAATCCAAGTGTCAACTGCTGGGTGAGGAGATAGGTAAAATGAGAAAAATGGTGTCCAGCTGTTGTGGGTTGAATTGTGCTCTCCAAAAAAGTATGTGGAAGTCTTCAGATCTAATATCTGTGAATGTTACCTTATTTAGATATAGGGTCTTTGTAGAGGTGATAAAGTCAGTTAGGACGTGCCCTAATATAATAGGACTGGCGTCCTTGAAGAAATGAAAACAGAGATCCACACATATGGAAAGAATGCCATATACTGACAGAGGCAGAGACTGGCATGATGCATTTACAAGCCAAGGGATGCCAAGGATTAAAGACAACACCCGTAACTAAGAAAATTTTATGGAAAAGAGTCTTTCCTAGAGTCTTCAGAAAGAGCATGGTTCTGTCAAGCTTTGATTTTGGACTTCTGAAATTCAGAACTGTAAGAGCTTCAATTTCTTTTATTTAAAGACATCATTTTTGTAGTGCTTTTTCATGGAACCCCTAGGAAACTAATAAGGCATCAAGTAATAATCTGCAGTTAAGAGTTGTAGGTTGAAGACAGCTATAATAGCATATGGGCATCAAAACAATATAATGCTGAATGTGCACACATAAAAAAGGCAGATTGGAATATATAATCCAAATTATGTAAATTAAGATGCAAGCATATATTGTATGTATGTGAATGTACTGTAAAGATCACATTTAAAGTACATTGCAATATTTACCTTTTGGAGGTGGTGTAATGAATATGAATTATGACTAAAAAGAATAACAAAAATAAGATAGTGGTATCAAAACTTACTGCAGATCTAGTTATCTCAGCATGGTTTAATTATTCTAAGGATGGGTATATAGGTCAATGAAAAAGACAGTAAATAAAAATAATTCACACACGTGTTAAACTGGATTACAGCAAAGTTAACAGTGTATGTCAATGGAGTAAAAGCAGCATTTTCTACAAATAGTAATGAAACAACTAGATATTCATATGGAAATGAAAAAGTAAACATTGATCATAATGTCACACCATCCACACGTTCAGTTACAGTGAAGTATAAAGTACAGAAGCTAAAAGTATAAGATGTTTTGAAGAACCAGAAATATAATTTTCAAGATATTAGATAAAGATGCACTTAAGAAGTCAAAATAATAAGAAATATAAAGAAATTATCAATTGGGCTTCATCAAATCTAAAAACACCTGTGCTCTTCAATGGAATATATTAAAATACAAAGGCATTCTCATGCAATGCTCATGAGATGTAGACCATGTGGTCATTCTAGACTGTAAATTAGCCTTCTTGGAGCAAAAAGGAGAATAAGTATCCTCCCATATTCTTTTAACTAGAGAATGTCTTATATGTGTATATTTCAAAGAAGTTCTTGCAAAACCTGTTAAGAATATATTTAGATATATACATATACTCAAGTACTATTCATTGTAGTAGGAAGCTGGAAGCATTCTGTGTGCTCATAGCTGGGAGACTAGATGGGTAAAATGCGGCATACTGAATAAAAAAATGATCAAAGAATATAAATCAGAAGTTAGGAGCAATAGATGGATTTTATTCTAAATGAATATTAAAAAACATTACATGAAAATAGATACATTAGAATTGTTATCTAACAGTAGATTGAATAATGGATATGGAATATAAGAAAAAAACCGATAAAAAATGAGAAAAGCAAGTGAAGGAACTTGTATATACTAATGATGGTATGTTGACATCAACTTAAGAGCTTGAGATAGTCAACTCTGCTCATAAAGTTCTCCACCCTAAAATTTTCATAGTACATCCAGCAAAATCCAATTTCTACTTAATATATGTTGGTTATATTATCCTTCAAAATGCAATCTAGTGCCTACATAAATGTGTAATGATATGTGTAGGCAATACACACCTAATTTGTGAATTTTGGGGGGGCACTAGTCAGGCACATTTAAATCAGCCTACTTGTTCAGTGAACATCATATTTATCTTTATACCCTTTAAATTACTTTTAATAAAGGCAGCCAGTTATAAAAATAAACTTGATATATAATATGACAAGCTATACAAAAATTGCAAATATAAATTCATAATCATTAGTTAAATTACAGGAACATTGGGTGAAAATACATTTAATTATATTCCATCTTGAATTATAGGAATAAACAGCATTGTAAATAAGACAAGTGTATCTGTAATTATTTTGATATACAATAAACTGGAGTAGGAAGATTTTCTTAACTGCATCTATAAAAGAAAATAAATTTAGATTACCTGAAGTTGCTTTTTTGTTTTTATTTATTGGATTTAAATTTTAAATGCATAGAATAAGTAATGCTTCATGTGAACTAGCATACTGGTTAATTAAAATATATAAAATAGAGAATGTTTAGATTATAAGATTTGGGATCTTTATTATTTTATTATTTTTTAAAAAGATTATTTATTTATTTATTTGTCAGAGAGAGAGAGAGAGAGTGAGCACATGCAGACAGAGTGGCAAGGAAAAGACAGAGAGAAGCAGGCTCTCTGCTGAGCAAGGAGCCCGATGTGGGACTTGATACCAGGACGCTGGGATCATGACCTGAGCCAAAGGCAGCCGCTAAACCAACTGAGCCACCCAGGCATCCTGGGATCTTTATTTTTATTGTAGACATTTACTGTCATAAATTTCCCTATAAGTACTGTTTTAGTGTATCCTTTAATTTTGGCATGGTGTGCCTTCATTTTGATTTATCTTAAAGTTTTTTTCTCTATTCCTTTTTGATGTCTACTTCAACCTGATGGTTACTTAGATATGTGTTATTTAAAACATCATGAAACATCATGACATTTTAGCCTTTCCCACAAATATGTGCTGATAAAGACACCCTGATTATTAACCCTGGCTTTGTTACCCGTTATTAGAATTACATTCACTTTGCTTCTCTAATACTTAATTCTATCTTCTGGACACTTTGACTGCCAAGTTCCATCTTCTATAGTCACGCTAATGATCTCAAGTCCATGAATATATTTCTTACCTCCAGCCCCAGCCTTCACAGACAGCCTGGTGGTAGACTCTGGTAGATACCAGAGTCCTGCCTTATTAGCACATTCTTTAAATGATCTTTGCTTAAGGAGTGTCCTTTGGTTTCATCCAGAAAATATAAGCAGGAATGGAGTCTTAGATTTTACTTAGCCAAGTTATTCTAACAGTTTCACCTACCAAAATCTTCCCCTTCCTGAATAATATATCAAATTGGTCATTTTCATCTCCACAGAAAAACTCATTCCAGGTTTTCTTGCTAAAATTCAGAGCTCTGACTCATGAGTCAGCATCCCCATGTTATAATTTTTTTCTTTTCTAGCCTAGTATTCAGCCCCAGGAGCCACTGTGACCTCTTCCCTAAGTCCCCTACAATCTATTTGTATTCATATTCTTTCTTTTCCTGCCAGCACATATTAGCCAGAACTATAATGTCTTTGGCATTCTTGATATATTTATTCTGGAGAAGGAACTTTAATTTCTTGCTCATGCTATTTTGATATAGATAATAAGTTGACACAGGTTAGAGTCAAAAGAGAGGAACCTTTATTTTATAAGTCACTAAAGTTACTATGTCTCTCGGCAATATAGGGTTATTTTAATGACTTTATCACCTCAAAACCCAGTAACTAATAAAAGGGACATTTTATTTGTCATTGATTTAGAAAAAGCACTCAACAATTCATTCAACACAGCAGTTTCTAATCAGAGAAAATAAAATGGTATTTAATTTTTTTTTTTTTTTTGCTTTGCATGTATTTGACAAATAAGAAGGGTTAATGTTTGCAGGTTCTTACGTATGTTAGAATGTTATTACCTTGTTTTGAAGGCCTTTATATTCATTCTTTATTATATCCTACATTATTTTCTGTGTCATATACTTACATGTAAGTGGAGTATAAGTTACTCATGAGCCCTCAGAAGTTTGAAAACTGTTGAGTAAAATTGAACAAAAAGGAGGGTGCACCTTTGAAAGAATTATATTCCCACAGCCCTCTCCATAAACCATCAGCCATTCTGTCTTCTGGTTCTATCATAGAAAGTGGGACAATTCTTTATAACACTGTATCTTATATACAAACTATTTATTTGTTTATATCATTATTGATAACATAAAATATGTGTACACTGTGTAACTGATATATGATATATGTTTCTAAAGTGAAAATTGTTTGAATATCTCAAGAGAGATTAAAACACTCATTTCTCCCATCAAAATTAACAAAAAATATTTTTTTAACATAAAGGCTCTCAAATCAGTTATTAAGCCAGACACATTTGATTTTGAATTATGAGATAGCATACAGTCTAAACAAAATACAAAATAAACTTTTTATGTTATTGCTTCAAATAAAATTGAAGTAAGATCATGTTAAGTTTGTTAGGGATGCCATAACAAAGTACTACAGACTAGGTGGCTTCAACAATAGAAATTTATTTTCTCACTGCTCTGAAATGTTGACAGGGTTGCTTTCTTTTGAGGCTTCTATCTTCTTGAGTAATAGGAAGCAGTATGTTCTGTGTCTTCTCATGTCTTTTTCTTTGTATGTGTCTATATCCAAATTCCCTTTTCTTATAAGAAAATCTGCTAAGTTAGGACGCAGACTAATGATGCCATTTTAAATGAATTACCTCTTTAAAGGCCCTATTTCCATAGTTGCCTTCTGAGGTCCTAGGTGTTAGAACCTCAAATATGGGAAGGGGGTGGAGGTTACCATTCAGTCCATAATACAGACCTATATTTGTAATTTGGTGTACAGGTTTTCAAAATATATGAGACATGTCATTGAATGTTCAAGGAAGAAGACAAGAAAAAGTAAACCCTATTTAACATAAATTATTTAAGTGATTCTAAGATAGCCAGAAAGCTTCAGTGAATAAGAGAAAATGAACTGATTTTTGTTTTTGTCATTTTCATGTCATAATTGTTGTTGTTTTTGTCATCAGTTCTTTCTATTATATTAAGTGTCAGCAAATTATTGTCTAACATCTCTTTTTGTAAATGAGATTTTATTGGAAAACACTCATATTGTTATGGATCCTGGCCAAAACAACCAAGCAGCACTGGGAGACCTTCGAGGATCAGAGGTTTATTTCAGGCCAGCGGGCCCAGAGGAGAGTAATCTCTCAAGGTCTGAGCCTTGGGGATATTTTATACACTTTTACTTCGGTATCTGTACCACTTTTGCAGTTGTGGCTGGTTAAGGTTAGGGGCAAGCCTGGAATGGCCCTGGGGCCAGAACAGGGATTTCCCCTGCTGGATTGGTCAACCACCTCAGAACACAGATTTTCCTTATCAACATCTGTTTGTTTAGGTGCTTCCTATGTGTTATGAAATTGTAGAATTGAATAATTGTGACAGACTTTATGGTTAGCAAAACCTAGTTATTATCTGGACAATTAGAGAAAAAAACAACGAACACCTCTAGTAAATTGTTGACTTGTTTCTCTCTTTTGTTCCTATTATTACTTACATGACTTAAGAACTGAAAAAAAAAAGATAATAAAAGAAAAAAATCACCTGGTTCCATAACCTTTATTTTCCACTGGGACTTAGAAATAGCTAAAAAGTTGCTATTAAATGTAACATATATACTTATTAACTTCAGTAATAACTCTTTTCTCTTCTTGACTTGCTCATTAGGATCTTTCCAATTATGACCAATCATATCATCTAACATATTCCATTTAGAGGGTTTATTGAAAGTATAAATGTCTCCTATAGTTCCTTTTTTTAAAAAATTTGTTTTTCTATTGTGGGAAAAAAGTAAAGCAATCAAGTTAATTATTTTTTTTATTAAAGATTTAATTTATTTATTTGACAGACAGAGATCACAAGTAAGCAGAGAGGTAGGCAGAGAGAAAGGGAAGCAGGCTTCCTGCTGACCAGAGAGCCCAAAGCGGGGCTCGATTCCAGGACCCCAGGATCACGACCTGAGCCGAAGGCAGAGGCTTTAACCCACTGAGCCACCCAGGCGCCCCCAAGGAATTATTTTTTTTTTTTTTTTTTTTTTTGATATTTTTTTTTTTTTTATAATTTTTTATTTTTATAAACATATATTTTTATCCCCAGGGGTACAGGTCTGTGAATCACCAGGTTTACACACTTCACAGCACTCACCAAATCACATACCCTCCCCAATGTCCATAATCCCACCCCCTTCTCCCAAACCCAAGGAATTATTTTTACCATAACTTAGTTTTAATGCAAAAGTAGTTTAAAGTCAGGCACTCAGCTCACTAAATGATCTACATTCTTCTGTGATGTTTATCTTAAAGTGCACCATAAGGTTTGTACATATTTGTTTAGCTTGTTTAAAATAGTTTGACATATGTGCATTGTCTTCGACATTAGCAGGTATTGGTATAATATCACATATATGAGGTATTGATAGATCCCAAACATATTAGAAAAGCATTTCATATACTGCATTTAGAGAGATACACAATAATTCATTAAAATTTATGTATCTTGTTGAAAGTGGAAAAAGAAAAAACACAGAATTTCATGGTAGAGTCTCATATCAGAACTGTTAGTTAAAAGTGTACATCCATGTTCAGCTCTCAAGTAAAATCAAGATAAGTTATTTACCTATGACTACTAATGGAACTGCATATCAATGTTAAACACCTTTTTTGTCTATACTGTGTAATTAATCTACCTACATTTGATCTATTTTCTTATACTTTTAAATACCCATGAATTATATTAAATAGGTACAGAATTTTGAATACTGTCTTGAGCATCTTAATTTCTTATTTTCAACATGTCTTCTTTGAAACTTTTTAAGAAGTAGATCTAATATATGCACAGAAAAATTATCAGAAGACAAAGGTCATTAAAGGGTAGTAGAATTTTGAAATATTTTATTCTATTATTTTCAGCTTTTAAAATGATAAATAATAAAAATGAGTAAAATAAATATCAATTTTATATGAAATATTTCCCTTTTCTATATTTTTAAAATTCAACTTAAAGATTTTAGTAGCAATGTGTTCATTTCTCCTAAGATCATATTTATTAAATTAATGCAAAGTGAAAATGAGACTTAAAAATTGTTTTCTAAGTTGTATAATTAAATATACCTTGCATATTTTATATAAAATGATTTTAAAGTCTGTTAAAATACACATAGGCTTAAGGTATTAGGGTCAGTATATATTGATCTCAAAATCCGATGATGTATTCTTTACAGAGCATGAAAAAATTTTGGTAAAATTTAAATCACACAGAGTATATCTAGTAAAATTCAGTGATTTCACTTTGAATAATATTGTGAATGTATTTATTTTTTCAACAAAAATAACTATGACAAAAAGACAAATATTCACGTGAAAATTTTGTATAGATTCTGAACTATATTTTGTTATAAAGAACAACAATTTCTCCAACTTTTTAATTTAGGCAATGCATATGTGTTATTTTTATCTTTGCCACTTAGGAAAACTAGAAAGATGTCTGACATGGTAGGATGCTATAATACAGAATTGTTGAACATGATTAAAAGTAACCATATTCATGGAATAAAGAGCTGAAAACTAACAAAGTACTGGATTGCTAAATTGGTGGTAAGCATGTATATTCAAATTGGATTTCAGTCATAATAAGAACTATTCAATAATTATTTTCCACTAAAAAAAAGAAAATATACTTTATTATAGCTAAACAGAAATTATTTTTCTCTCTGACCTTGATTCTTTTGCTAACCAACTGATTGACCTTTGACTTGTGCTGATTGATGGGGCAGAAATGCAAAGACTTTGCAATTAATAACTCTCTGCTGCTGCTGCTGAGTACCAAGACCTTCATTTTAAATTATGCCAGCATGCTTCACAATTTAATCATAGCCCAAGGAATGAGCACTACAGTTTTTAATCAAATATTTTTTCTGACTGAATAAGTATAACCTTCTACAATATTTCAATAAAACCTAAAGCATATTTTAATAGTATTTTTCCAAAAATGTCCAAATTATATTTTGGTCTTTATAATTCATTTATTCATTTCCTTTTGTTTCACTTTAAACTGATGTCCATCCAATGTATACATGGCTAACTACGTACACACATTTAGATTTAAGTATTTATTTTGGATGAATTAATGTTCACACTAAATCAACATCTTTTGCACTCTATACAAATCCTTAACTCTTACCATATATTTTCAGCAAGAAGTGAATTGACTGTCAAATATTGGCATTTTTTTAAAACAAACCAACATATATTAACCTTAATCACTCAAAATATTAAGGTGTGGTGTCAAGCCTAAAAATCTTTGCATAAAAAACAATTTAGCCTAGTCAAAGATTGAATAACATATGAAATATGTTCTTCTTGTGGTCAAGGAACATAATGTTAAAAAATGTTGAGCACTGTCTCTGAGATACCTTGCAAAAAACCCCAAAAGATACTGCTAGAAAATTTTGTACATTATATGAAATTTTATTAGGACAAAAAAGAAACAGAGTTTGAAAGGATAGTGTTGAACATTCAAACCAAAATTTCTTTTAACATTGTTTATTTTAATGGCAATCAGGATAGTTTCGTAAAGCATGGTTTCAGTTATTAGGTTTCTTTTTTTTTTTTTAATAATGCCAACTCCCCACTGAGAAGGGATCCCAACATGGGACTTGATCCCAGGACTCTGGGATCATGACATGAACTGAAGGCACATCTTAATGAACTGAGCCACCCAGATACCCCTAGACATTAGGTTTTGTTGTTAGTTACACATAAGAAGAATTGTCGACTCTTAATGGTAATTTACAATTTACATTTTTTGAAAAAATTTAGCTCTATGATCTATTCCACTCCATCTTCCTCCTCTACATATTTCCTTTTCTTTCTTTTTTTTTTTTTCCAGATTTCTTTGGCAGTGTCTTTATTTTTTTTTTTTTAATTTTTAATTTTTTATAAACATATATTTTTATCCCCCGGGGTACAGGTCTGTGAATCACCAGGTTTACACACTTCACAGCACTCACCAAATCACATACCCTCCCCAATGTCCATAATCCCACCCCCTTCTCCCAAACCCCCTTCCCCCAGCAACCCTCAGTTTGTTTTGTGAGATTAAGAGTCACTTATGGTTTGTCTCCCTCCCAATCCCATCTTGTTTCATTTATTCTTCTCCTACCCACTTAAGCCCGAGAACCATTTTTTAAATTTTTTAAAATTTTATTTTTTTTCAGTGTTCCAAAATTCATTCTTTTTTTTTTTCTTTTAAGATTTTACTTATTTATTTATTTGACAGAGAACCCACAAGTAAGCAGAGAGGCAGGCAGAGAGAGGGGGGGAAGCAGGCTCCCCGCTGAGCAGAGAGCCCAATGTGGGGCTTGATCCCAGGACCCTGGGATCATGATCCGAGCTGAAGGCAGAGGCTTAACCCACTGAGCCTCCCAGGTGCCCCCCAAAATTCATTCTTTATGCACCACACCCAGTGCTCCATGCAATACGTGCCCACCACATTACCCACCACTAGGCTCACCCAACTCACCAACCCCCTCACCTCCAAAACCCTGTTTGTTTCTGAGTCCACAGTCTCTCATGGTTTGTCTCCCCCTCTGACTTTTCCCTCACTCAACTTCTCTCCATCTCCCAATGTCTTCCATGTTCTTCCTTATGCTCCACAAGTGAATGAAACCATGTGATAATTGACTCTCTCTGCTTGATTTATTCACTCAGCATAATCTCTTCCATTCCCATCCATGTTGATACAAAAGTTGGTTATTCATCCTTTCTGATGGAGGCATGATACTCCATTGTATATATCAACCACATCTTCACCATCCATTCATCCGTTGAAGGACATCTTGGTTCTTTCCACAGTTTGGGACTCTGGCCATTAGAGTACAGGTGATCCTTCTTTTCACTACATCTGTATCTTTGGGGTAAATACAGTAGTGCAATTGCAGTTTGGTGATTCTGGCCATTGGGGTACAGGTGGCCCTTCTTTTCACTACATCTGTGTCTTTGGGGTAAATATCCAGTAGTGCAATTGCAGGGTCATAGGAAAGCTCTATTTTTAATTTCTTAAGGAATCTCCACACTGTTTTCCAAAGTGGTTGCAGCAACTTGCATTCCCACCAACAGTGTAAGAGGGTTCCCCTTTCTCCACATCCTCTCCAACACATGTTTACTGTCTTGTTAATTTTGGCCATTCTAACTGGTGTAAGGTGGTATCTCAATGTGGTTTTGATTTGAATCTCCCTGATGGCCAATGATGATGAACATTTTTTCATGTGTCTGTTAGCCACTTGTATGTCTTTTATGGAGAAGTGTCTGTTCATGTCTTCTGCCCATTTTTTGATGTGATTATCTGTTCTGTGTGTGTTGGTTTGAGTTCTTTATAGATCTTGGATAGCAGCCCCTTGTCTGTAGTGTCATTTGCGAATATCTTCTATTCTGTGGGTTGCCTCTGTTTTGTTGACTGTTTCCTTTGCTGTGCAGCAGCTTTTAATCTTGATGAAGTCCCAAAAGTTCATTTTCACTTTTATTTCCTTTGCCTTTGGAGAAATAACTTGAAAGAAGTTGCTGTGGCCAATGTTGAAGAGGTTACTGTCTATGTTCTCCTCTAGGATTTTGATAGATTTCTGACTCATGTTGAGGTCTTTTATCCATTTCGAGTTTATCTTTATGTATGGTGTAAGAGAAAGGTCGAGTTTCATTCTTCTACACATAGCTGTCCAATTTTCCCAGCACCATTTATAGAGAGGTACATACTGAACACATTAATAAGATGATAAAATGTATATCATGAAATTAAGTACATATATATGTATTCTGTACATGTAGGCACATACTACATGTGTACATATATTTAGGTGCTATGCCTGTATGTATATACTACATGATATAATACACATAAATGTGTATCAATAAATATATACAGTTATATATAAATATATCATTTTATATTTATATTATATAACAATATAAAATATAAACATGAATATTTAAATATTTATATTTACATATGTTTATATTTGTATATTGTGTGTGTGTATACACACACATACACACATATTTATACATGTATAGAGAGAGGATTGAAGAGCCAAATGAACTAAATTAAAAAGCAAAGGATTTATGACTTCCATTTGCACTAATAAATGCATAGGGTATTCACTGATGGGAATAGTCAAATGTTCAAAATAATGAGGATTCTTAAAAGGAGAAGTAGTATATATGAATTAAGTCTGTGAATACTATGTAACCATTCTAATCATAAGTAACTATTATGACTATTTTGTCTATCAATCAAATTTACTGGATAAATGCCAACAAAATTAATGACAATCACTTGTATAAAGTAAAATGGGATTAAAAAGGGGCTAAAAGAGATCATTCATGTTTCACTCACTGTAATTCTCCATTTATTACTTATTTAATATAAGAGAAGATAATTTTCTTAAAGAAACATTAGTTACTCCAAAATGAAAGACATGATTTAATGATGACATTAATTCAAATTTACTTCTTGGTTACTATCACCAAACACAATTAGCCATTTTCAAGGCATTAGGTTTCACCAAGATCTCACATCTTTTGTTTAGCAATACAACATCATCTTTCTCTTAATGAATGTAAATGTATAATTCTGTGATTTAAAAAAAAAGAGGTGAAACCAAGTATTTAAATTGTACTTTTCCTTGAGAAATTCTTGAAATTAACTAAATGAAAATTATTTTCCTTCTTCATGATTGTGTTAGGGACTTATATTAACTACTTATAGATTAGGATAACCTGAATCTGTAACAAATGGACCAAGAAATGTAATCACTAGACACAATAAATGTTTATGTGTATCTCCCATAGCAGATCCAGGTTCATAAATCCAAGGGAGCAATGCCCTATGCTGGTTTTTCAGCCAGCTCCAATTATGTCCCTCTCAAGGTCTTTTTGGTCATTGTTTTCCTAGTCTACCAGCCTAAAATAGGCATATATTATTCCCACATATTCCACTGGTGTGCATTTATTCACTTGGTCATGTCTAACTTGAGCTGTGGAATGCTTTCTATTACAAATAGAGAAGCAGAAAGGATTTTGATAGAAAAATAACATTTTTTGCCACACTGAAAAATTCAAGTAAGGAAAGTGACAATTTCACTTAATCTACTTGTTTATATTTACATAGTATATATTTTTTAACAAAGATGGTCCTAAATAGGATTTTCAGTCATCACTTAATAATCAGCCTAGTATACTCAAATTTTATTATCAATCAAATAAACCTTCCACTTTCAAGGAAAATAATATACTTTTCCTACTTATTACAGATCATCAGTATCATAACTATTTTATTCTGGGGCCAATCTAAGATCTCTGCTAATTTAAACATCTCTCAGAATAATATTTAATTAAATAATTTTTAATATGCAAACAAATCAACTTTATTTTGTCATTGTATTTCATTTTACTTCAATCAGAGTTAAAGTTTTCTAACTTTTATGTTACTAGTACAAAAGCTAATTCAGAGATAATATTAAATTTAAAGTATGATGATACATTTCAAAAAAAGGAAAGTTGAAACTTGTTTTTACATTTCAAATATGTCTTAATTTAGCATAATTTTAAAGAAAACACTTATAATTAACATATTATGTTCACACACACAACTCAATTTAGAGAGTTATTTGATCAAGCATATTTCAAGTTGGTGCTTGTTTCATCTTCTTTCATTTTTAAGTAATGATAAAATAATCTATAGAGCTATGAAACTGTAATTGGTTTTCATAAACCATAGCATGAAAGATATACTTTATATGGCATCTTTCACAGATACTTTCCTCATCTGTTTATCATTCCTTTGATTTTTTTCCAACTCATAAGAAGTGTGCTTGCACATTTGTATTCTGTTCATATCTAAATTCCAGTAAAGGTCAGCTTTCCCATAAAAAGGAGTATAAATAGTGCATAAAATGATGATCCAAGCTAGCACATCAAGAAAATAAAAGCATAAAAGTAAAGGTCATTTTCACAATTTTTACTTGAAGCCCTCTCAAAAATATATAGTGTGAAAATTTGTCAAAGTTTTCAAAAGAGGAGTTTGGATACTTAAGTCTTTTTTTTTTTTCTTCCTCTTTTCTTTTCTATGACCTTTTAGAAATTAAAAAAAAATAATAATATTATTCAGGCCATTATTTTTATGTTGGTTTTGTTATTAGAGTCATTAGCCTTGATATTTGATCAATTATTAGAGTAATACTTGTTTCAGTCGAAAATAATCCTTCTTGCCATGGAAACTGCACTTAGATTTGGTGACATTAACAACAGATAAAGGATATTAGCATTTCCAAGATAAACAAAAAGAAAGCATTTATTACTTATTTAACTTATTATTTAAATGAGACATTCCTATAAATCTTCTATTTTGAGTTTCATTCTGTGAGTTTATCAGGAAAGCCAATACTTATACCAGAAAGATACTGCACTTATTAAATTAACTATGTATTCATCTATCTACAGTAATGATTTTGAATCTGGTCTAATTTGGGTTGACAAGTGATTAATGAGTGTGAGACTGAACTTTTGAGCACATTTAGAAAAGCTCCTATGTGAGCTTTTTAAACAACAAGAACTTGCTTCAGCTTTACTATATTTAGGGTAAGGACAAGACTTTTGATAAAGTCTATGGAATCAAACCAAATAACTCATTTACCAACACACAGACACAGATGCAGGAGAATGAGCTCTCTATCTCACCAGAGGTATTACAGGACTACTGTATAACAATATTTAGTCCTCTCTTAACCTACTGAGCCTCTGATATTTTTTTCTTAACCTAATAGTCTCTACATTTTATTGCAATTATTTGTATGTGTTTGCATGTCTGCAATAAAATTATTAATTGCTCTGGGTAGTGACCACATCCTCTCCATTGTTTGTAATCTAATCATATAATAATGTATACTCCTAGAGGATGTTTTCAATTACTTGAGTTAATGAATATATTTTAAATAAATGTAATTAATGAGGGATTCCTCATTATCAGACAAAAAAAAAGCAAATAAGTAATGTTGGTTTCAAGTCTCAACATTATGTTTAATAGGAGACGTGAATATTTTTAGTATGTTTTATACACACACAAAATGAAATAGCAATATAATTGAAAAAGGAAGTTGTGATACATCCTGTTTAATGCTTTTGCATTAATAGGTTATAGAATTTTGATAGGTAGAAGGTTTGGGATTAACATGATAGGGAAGGAAGAACACAAGTAGGGGCACTTCTGTCTGGATATTTCTATACTGAGTTAATAAATAATTAACTACAGTATCCTAAGCCTGAGTAAGCCCCTATCATTATAGTGGTATGTTTACTTGCAGATATAATAATTATGAGTAGTGCCTTGCTCAGTAGAATTAACCTTTCATTTCACTCAATACAATACTATAGACATTGGTCATCTCACTTCGACACTTAGCAAAAAAAAAAAAAAAAGAACATTTAAAAATTCACAGTCATATATCATAATTGTAACTGTAGCAGAAAAGGGAAATGCCTATATTTTTCCCATATAGTATTTTAAAGAATATTAAATAACAAATGAGAGATGCTTAACATATTTCAAATTGAGAAAAATCAAATTAGATGCATAATTAGATATCACTATAACCATTACAGTGGGTGGCAAAAATTATCTTATAACTAATATTAACAAGTATTGGTAAGAATATGGAGCAGCTGCTACTTGCATACCTTGATCCTGGAACTATAAATTGATATGTTCATTTTTGATAACTTGGCATATCTATTTATCTGAACATATCAACCAGTAATTTTGCTCCTACTTATATAGCTAATTTTAATGTGAGCATATATTCACCAAAATACATGTATCAGAATTTTTAAAGAATCAGTAGGTGTAACAGACAAAATTTGGAAATAATCCAAAGTCCATCAACAGTGAAATATTTTACTATTCTCATATATGTCAATGTGAATGAATAATTTGCAACTGCATGCAAAAATAATCTTATAAATAAGGTGCTATGACAGCAAGTAAAACAGGCAAATGCATCTAAGATAGTAAAAGTCATGACAGAGGTCTGGGAGGTAGTGGCTGTTAATAATGTTAGCATTTCTCTGTTTTTGTTTGTTTTTTTAACTTCAAATTTTTGGAGAAATTTTAGATATACAATACAATTGAGTAGAAGGTACAGAGTTCCCATACATAGTCTTCCCTACACGTGCATAGCCTCCCCATTATCAACATCACTCACCAGAATGGTACATTATTTTACCAAGTATGACCTACTTTGACACATCATAATCACTCAAAGTCTAGGGCTACGTTAGGTTCACTTTTGGTACTGTATATTATATAGGTATGAGCAAATGTGTAACATATACCCATCACTATAGTATCATATAGAGTATTTTCACTGTCCTGATAATCCTGTTCTCTATTATCTTTGTCTTCTTCCAAGGAAACTTTTGATATTTTTAATACATCTTTAGTTTTGTCTTTTCCAGAATGTCATATACTTGGAATCATACAGTATGTAGCCTCTTCAGATTGATTTCTTTCTCTTAGTAATATGCATTTAAAGTTCCTCCATGCATTGAGTCATGCATGACTTAATAGCTCATTTCTTTTTAGTGCTGAATAATATTCCATTGTCTGGCTATAACACACTTTATTTACTGATTCACCTACTGATAGACATCTTGGCTGCTTTCAAGTCTGGCAATTCCGAATAAAATCTATAAATATCCATATGGAGCTTTTGTTTGGACATACATTTCCAACTGCATTGTATAGAAACCAGAAAGTGGGATTGCTGGGCCATTTAGTAAAAGTATGTAAGTAATTTGTAAGAAATCACCAAAATGTCTTCTAAAGTAGCGGTGCCATTTTGCACTCCCAGTGGCAATGTATGAGTTCTTGTTGCTACACATTCTCATTAGCATTTGGTGTTTGGTCAGAGTTCTGCACTTTGATCATTCTAACAAGGGTATAGTGGCATATTATTTTGACTTTAATTTCCCCAATGACATATGTATGGAACATCATTTAATATACTTACTTGCTTTCTGTATTTCTTCTATCAGATGTTGGTTAAAGACTTTTATTTGTCAGACAGATCACAAGAAGGCAGAGAGGAAGGCAGAGAGAGAGGAGGAAGCAGGCTCCCTGCTAAGCAGAGAGCCCAATGTGGGGCTCGATCCCAGGACCGAGATCATGACCTGAGCCGAAGGCAGAGGCTTTAACCCACTGAGCCACCCAGGTGCCCCCAAATGAAAACCCTTTTGACAGCATTACAACAAACAAATAAAACTAATAATAAAATGTTTTACATGATAAAATATAAATGAACAATATTTTTTGAATTGCTCCTGATTAGGAGAAAAATCCTAAATAATTTTCAAATGATAGTAGCTTAGGAACTGTCAATTCACAAAAAAATAACAGATTCTTAGTGAAAAAAAATGAGTTTTATTAGCTATTCAATGGGCTAATATATTGAAAACATTCAGTATAGGCCAGTATGAAGGTAAAAGCTATTTTCAAAGTTTATGATTGGGCTATAAATTGCTAAAAATCTTTTTGAAAAGCAGTTTGGTAATTCCTTTTCTACCGTTGACATAATTCTTTGTCATCCAAATATTGCTTTTATTTATGAAAAGAAAGCAACTTAAAAAAGATATACATCAACAAGAATTAAAAGTTATAATTGTAGGTTGAAATATGGTTAAGTAAAATATTTTAACCTTATATTTCCTTAATAGATTTCTCTGCCATTATTTTTAATAGTGGTACAACATTCAGAACCTTGAGATAATTATAATAGATATATTTAGAAATATATTTTAATATATAATAAAATAGACATAAAATGTAATGTAAATGAAATAAGTTTGTAATCAGTGTCAGGTTCCACTTATGAAATGAATGGAAACAGTCTACTTGACAAGTGTTAATAATCAAATCAAACTGTATAGGAAGATCTCAATTTACAATAATAAGACCAATTTAATCATATACTATACTGCTGTAAAAACTGCAAAGGAAAATTAAAATTAGGTAAATTCTTTTCTTTTTTAAAAAATTATTTATTTATTTGAAAGAAAGAGAAAGAAAGAGAAGGAGGGGCAGAAGCAGAGGGAGGAGAGACTCTCAAGCAGACTCCTAACTGATTATGGAGCCCCTAGGTAATTCTTTTCAATCAGTATTCCACAGAGACAAATTATCCTATTTACTATAGATGATAAAGTATCTTTTATGAATTCCTGATGCAAGGAAATGCATAGGAAGTAGTTAATCAAGCTCAGGTCTATGGGAGTAAATAAAGATCTGGGAATACAATTACATTAATTTTTAGTGAAATAGATCTATCAATATTTTTTCCTTCTGAAGTTTTTTCCTTGAGGTTTTAGAAAATTTTTAAGCCTAAACTTTGACAATCCTGTTATTTACTCTAAACTAGAAATGTCTTCTTTATAGCCTTATATAGGCTATATAAAACTAGAATTCTTAGCTAATATTGTGAATCTTTTCCAAATAATATTCCTAGTTTGAAAATCTTTTGAAAAAGCAAAAAAAAAAAAAAAAAAAAGAAAGAAAGAAAGAAAAGTAAAAGGAGACAAGTCTGCCCTAAAGGTTTAGGTAGACAAATTCATGATATTATCATGTTCTTTATGAAATGCTTTCATAATGTGATACAGCTGGATGGAAGTTGAACATAAAAAGAACTTGATTACTTATATTATTTTGATTTTCTAAACAGATGTTTCCTTGTGGTAAATCACATTTTAATAATAGGGAAGGAAATGAATTTCAAGATAAGTCTCTATTACTTACCAAATATTCTACCAAAATCATTTTCATCGTGTCAAAATAAATGTTTTTCTTTAAAATTCACTCATTGGACAAATATTTGCATCATTACTAAACATCATTGTAGACTTACATATTGTCTATATTATACATTTGACTCACTCATTAATTCAACAGCTAATCATGATTAACACTGTGATATAAATCACAAGACATATTAAATTAATGGAAATGAAATTAAAGGATGGAGAAGTATTCTCATAAATAGTAATATACAATTATTTTAAATATTCTCTACACATAATCTCATTACAGTTATTGTCCTAAAATAAAGATACCTGGAAAAAGGTACTTCTATTAATTTATCTTTGTTCATTAAGTGAACAGAATATATGACAATTGTAAACATACGCATCTAACATCAGAACTCTAAAATGCATGGACCAAACTTTGACATAATTCAGGGTAGCAAAGTTTTCACACTAATAGTTAGACACTTCAATATCTGATTTTCAATACAGATAGAACAGACAGAAAAGCAATAAGGAAATAGAGGACTTGAATAACACTGTAAGATGATCATGCCTAATAGACATACAGAACAGCCCACACAACAAGAGTAGAGTACACGTTTTCTCCAGTACATATGGAACATTCCTTAGTATAGACCATAAGATAGGTAAAAGACAAGTGTTAATAATTTTCAAAATACCAATTCAGCTGGCTACTATCACAAGAACAAAAACAAAACATAAAAATGAGTTTATCAAGGAAGTGGAGAAATTGGAATTCTCGTGGGAATATAACTGGTAGAAATGTAACTAGTATGGCATTTCCTTAAAATAATAAATATAGAATTACTAAATGATCCAGCAAGTATATACTGAAAAGACAGTAGTGACTCAAGCAGATATTTGTATACTGGTGTTTATAGTAGCATTATTTACAGCAGCCAAAAGGTGAAAATACCCCAAATATCCATTGGTAGATGAACAAATAATCAAAGTGTGATATATATACATACTATGAAATATTATCCAGACTTTAAGAAGAAATAAATTCTTATACATGCTGAAACATGGATGAACTTTGAAGTATTATGCTCTATGAAATAAGCCATCCAAAAAAGGACAAGTGTATAATTCAATTTACATGAGGTATCCAAAATAGTCAAATACTTAGGCAGCAGAATATAGGTTACTTAGAGCTGGGAGAAGGTTTGGGAAAGTATTGTTTAGTCACTTGGATGATAAAAATGTTCTGGAAATGGATAGTGGTGAAAATCACATAATAATGTGAATGTATTTGATGCCACAAAATTATACAATTAAATGTTTAAAATGCTTAATTTTATTTTATGTATATTTTACTACAACAAACAACAGAAAAAACAACACAAATTAGCTATTCTAACCTTTTATGTGTATTGCCCACGAATCTATGAATTAGTTGGACTCTTATTTTGATCTGAGCTGGGCTCAGTTAAGCTGATTCATGAAACCTGTGGGTCAAAAATTTAATTTTGCTAATATAAGTTGTACCTTTTCACCTGTGTGGAGTTTGGCTGGGACAACCAGAGTGAATTAGTTCATTTTATGTTATCTCCTATTTTCTAGTAAGTAAGTCTGGGCTTCTGCTCATGGTGGAGAAAGAGTCTAAAACAAAGATTGAAGTGCATAGTCCTCTTGAGGCCTGGGTTCAAAAATATTACATCTTGCCTACCATATTGCATTAGTCAAAGTAAGTCACAAAGATAGCTCAGATTCATGAGATGAGAGAACTCTACACTTTGAGGAAAATAATCTTTGAAATCAAAGCTTGAATAGATGAATAGAAGTATAGAATTTCTATTAACCTACAATAACGATAAATCATCTTTTAGTATTTTGCTAATACATGACTTTGAATTAAAAAAAAAAAACTAATAAATAATATTGTCCTGAACTTTTTTTCACTACTCTTTTCCAGTTTATTACCAGGATTTTTTAAAGTGTTATGATAAGCAGTTCACTGTTTGTTTTATTTTTATGTTCTGTGGTTAGGGCTATTTAGGATTAACAGTACTGAATAATAAAATATCTACATTATTTTAAAGATTATGATTCCAATTTATTCTATCTCTTCTTAACTTTTCCTTAACTTCTTATTTTGTGGGGTAAAATAAGAAGTTATGTTTTTATAGAGGTATTTCATTTCATGTCTATTTGAATGGACTCTTATATAGACATTTATACCATTTTTATATGTTACTGATAAATATATTCTAAATATGCATTATATTGTAGATAAATATATTATAAATACATTATATTTATACATTCTGTATGAAAGATATCATTTTCACATTTTATGTATGCACATGTAACTTATAATGTGAGCCCTCCACAGTTAACATTCAAAATTCTAATGCCGTGCCTATTTTTAATTTGTTCTATTTTCAGTGCATTTTATTAGATAATATGAGGACTGAATTTGAGCAGTCTATTATGCTAGAGAATAAAGAGTTTGAAGAAAATGAACATATTATTTTGTTCATTTTCATGAAGTTTTTTCACCCCAGTTCTTCAAAAACATAATAATGCTATTGTGGAAGGCTATCCTTCAGTTGCCAATTTGCAACTTCAAATAGGCTACTCCACCCTTAGAATAACATTTGAGAAATATATAAATTACACAGCTGATATATAACCTATCTTTTGTTATATTAGAACATCATGCTATCAATCTACTTTCTCATTATTTTAAGGAAAAAAACAGGAATGCGAGTCATATTTAGAAGATTTTATCTATTAGACTATTTGAGTTTAAGAAGATTTTTCCTATACTTTCAAAAATACATAGGATGCCTATGTCTGTGTCAATTTTATGTGTCCTAGTCTCTGGTCAAAATTTCTTATGTTTTCCAACTGTTTTTGTTTTCATAAGTCAATTGTATCTATTTCCCACATCAATGGACTTTCAATCCATTGATCTTATAAACTTTCAACCTTATTTTATGCTGTTATCCATACTTATTCAAGTTAAATATATATTTAAAACTTTTCTTAGTCTGACTCTTTCTCCCCTCAACTTTTAATCTTGGAGATGCCCTTTTTTTCCTCCGTCCACACTTACGCTGTTAAATTTTTCTTTCTTTCCTTTTTTAAGGATTTATTTATTTATCTGAGAGAGGGAGAGAAAGCACAGAGGTTGGGGAGGGACATGTGGAGAGGAAATGAGAATCTTAAGCCAGACTTGGGGCTCAGTCTCACAACCCTGAGATCACAACCTGAGCTGAAAGAGTACAATGCTTAACTGACTGTGCCACTCAGGCACCCCCATTACATTTTGTGATCTTAGGTATCATTTGTATATCAGTATCTTCCAGATTTATATTTCCAGTTTAGAATTTTTTTTTCTCCTGAACACCATACTCACAGATACAACTCTCTGCTTGATACTTCTAATTGGATAAAAAGTAAACATTCTAAAACACTACACACCCAAAACTTAACATTTAGTTTTCCATCCAAACTGGCTTTTAAGTATCCATTCCTATCTCAATGAATGATAACATTCAGTCAGCACTACTGCCACTATGAGTCAAGACATCAAGTCTAACTTGAATTATTTCAATACCTTCTTTGGTTGTATAGGAGTTGCGAAATCGCTTTAATTCGGTTCTCTCTGCATTACAAGCCATAGGTAGGGTTGGGCTGTAGAATGTACTGTGCTTCCTGTCACAGTACTAATCTATTCTGTCACTGATTTTCTATAATCTACTTTCAACAGAGCAATAAAAACAATTCTATTCAAATTCAAGTTATTTAGAGTACCACATAATCTGGCTTCAGTCTCCATCCCCATTTCATACCCTTCTGGACTCACTACTTTCTCGGTTCCAGCCACATTGTTTTCCTTATTCTTTTGCCACACAAAACACACTCTCACCTTAAGACTTTTACACTAGTTGCCTTCTCTGCCTGCAGAGATCTCTTCACAGATATAATGCTGGTAACAGCTTCATTTCTTTCAAGCCTTTCCTAAAGAATTGGCATTATAACAAAGCCTAATCCTCCATGTTATTTAAAATTGCAAGTGTCAACTGTTCCAGCTGCCCCAAACATTTGGTTTTCTCAATGCTTCATTCCATGCTTTATGGTTTTTTCATAGAATGTATTGCTTTCTAAAATTCCATATAATTCACTTATTTTCCATATCTATGATCTGTTGTCTGCCCTCTCCAAAAATTTAAATAAGATCAAGATAGTGATCTTTGTTGTTTTCTGTTTGTTTGTTTTACTGATATATCTATACCAGGAATTTAAAACAATAAGTAAAACAAAGTTGTAGATCAATTAATATTTGTGGAATGGGGATTCATCTCTGGAGAGGGAGCATGATCTAATTGGAATTCAAAGCCCCTTTGGGCTTTGAAACTGGAAACCCCCTGGGGTTGAGAATCCATCCTCAGGAAGGAGTGGTAATGTGTTATGAGGCTATATCATGTACATTCTTGTGGGGGAGTTTGGCATTCAAATCAATTTTCATTTCTGGGTATGATGATTTTTAAAATTTATTTATTTTATTGCAGTAAAAGCACTTAACATGAGATCTGTGTCTTAACAATAGTTAGTACAGTACTGTTAACTATAAGCACAATATTGTACAGCAGATCTATAGAGCTTATCTATCTTGCATAATTGAAACCTTACATTCATTGATTAGCAAATTCAAATAATCAACAGTGACTGGGAAACCTACAGAATGGGAGAAAAGTATTTGCAAACCACATATCAGATAAGGGGTTAATTTCCAAAATGCATAACCAACTACGAAACTTCAATAGCAAAAAACAAATAACCCAATTAGAAAATGGGCTAAAGGTTTGAATAGAGATTTCTGCAAAGAAAACATACAAATGGTATAGTGATTTTGATGAGATAATGCAGATAGGAATAACACTAAACTTTACATCTCCCTCCCATCTCTCCACCCACCCCAGCATTTAGTGCTTTCTATTAGTGGAAACCAAGAGGGACTCAACTGGCAAAAATAAATATGGTTTGTTAACATTTCTGCATAGCATCAATTGTAGAATATATGAAATGACTTTCACGTGTTGGGAGTTGAAAAATAATAGTTTAATTTCTAAGAAGATTCAGCTAATGAAAGAGGCCAGAAATTTGAGTAATCAAACCAAAAAATATAAAACAAAATTTAGTGGAAAAAAAGCAGAGATATTAATGGACATTTACTTTTGTGTAAATAATATATGAATACATATTTTACCACACTAAACATTTTTTAATATTAAAAGATGTAAATCCAGGTTTTGTATTCCCAAAAGTTTAGCACTTAATAATTCTGTTCAATCAACACTGGTTTTTTTTTTTTTTTTTTTTTTTATTTAACAGACAGCGATCACAAGGGAGAGAGGCAGAGAGGCAGGCAGAGAGAGAGGGAAGCAGGCTCCCTGCCCAGCAGAGAGCCCGATACGGGGCTCAATCCCAGGACTGTGGGATCACGACCCAAGCCAAAGGCAGAGGCTCAACCCACTGAGCCACCCAGGCACCCCCAACACTGGTTTTATACTCCACATTTAGCTTCTATTAAAGTTCAATATAAAATTCCAGTTTTACAATGTTATGTTCTATGATTTTGAACTTTCTGACAATGTATCTAAATGTTTAATTCCATAAATATTTTAGCTTTATAATTAGTTTCAATATTTAGCATATAAAACATACTTTATTTTGTATCTTATTTAAAAGGGTTTGAAAATCAACATACTATTTTTGATGAAAAAATTATAAGGAGTAAAAAAGGATACTATCCAGAATTGACAAGAAACATATCCCCACACTACCCTTCAGTTAAGTGTTTTTACTATTCATGCCTTTAAGGAAGTTAAACAATCAAAGAATGTCAATAACTCCGTTCCCTGGACTATATTTATGGCGGTCCTAAAAAACTTTATGTTAAACTATCCCCATTGCAATTTTACTATTAAAAATTACACTAGAAAAAATTGGACTTAAATGTCATACAGTTGAGGATTTGTGGGTTAATTACGCTATAGTGATGATTCTATATATTTAAAATATTATATTGCCATTACAGTTAGTTAGAAATGTGTTGTCAACAATGAAAACACTCATGCCAAAATACATGATAAAAAATTACAAAAATGTGTCTGATATACCACTTTTGAAGGATAAAAGAGTACATTATATTGAACTACATGAAATAGTTCCTGTGCTCAAATGGCATGACCTTCACATTGTTCAACCTGAGAGACAGCATATGAGAAAGGGAGAGAGAGAGAGAGAGAGATTAACTGTGATTATCTTCAATCAATAAAATTATTTAGTCTAACGGCAAATTACTTGGGCTTAAATACACAACTGCTGATTATTCAATAGTATGCCTTAGTTTCTTCACTATCAAAATTTCCAATGAGAACACCAGGACACATTTCATAGTGAGGTTAAAAAAAATATATATACAGGGCGCCTGGGTGGCTCAGTGGGTTAAGCCGCTGCCTTCGGCTCAGGTCATGATCTCAAGGTCCTGGGATCGAGTCCCACATCGGGCTCTCTGCTCAGCAGGGAGCCTGCTTCCCTCTCTCTCTCTCTGCCTGCCTCTCCATCTACTTGTGATTTCTCTCTGTCAAATAAATAAATAAAATCTTAAAATATATATATATATATACAAAGCCCTTAGAACAGTGTCTGGAATACATCTGCCTTTCTATAATTAGTAAAGTATTTTATTTTTTCTTTATCTTTTTGCAATGGGCATATATTATTCAGTGATAAAATTATTCAATAATCATAAAGTGTTTTTAATCACATAATATTTTAGCTATATAGAGTCATCTGGCAAAGGGAGTTATGTTAAAATTAAATAGCAGAACCCATCAATGTGCTGAAGAAATGTATGATGTGGATCAAAGACTAAGGAATGAAATGGCTAGAAGGACATAGAAAAAACATCAATGCCTAGTTGAACACAAACAAGGAAATAATATGGTTAAATAGCAGAAGTCACATAAGGGGTGTCAATCTGTCAGGGTTTCTCAACCTGGACAACAGTGTCACTCAAGTCCAGATAATTCTTTTTTGTTGGGGGTTTCCCTGTTGCACTGTAGGATATTTAGCTACATCCTTCCATGACAGTACCCCTCACCACCCACATGTTATGGCAACCAAAATTTTTTCCAGATATTGTCAAGTGTCCCCTCGGGAGCTTGGCAAAATCATTCTCTTCCCAGCTGAGAACCACAGTAATAGAAGAAATGAATGTTTCAATGTTTTCTGCAATTGAGAATAATTATAATTAGTGATATTTGAGCAACAACTTTGAGACTAAGAATTCTCAGAACTTATTTATAGATACCCTGATCTGATATAACATTTATGAAGTTGTGACATTTCTTATATCTCATATCATGAAAAGATAAGATAATATTGTGCCAGAGCAAGCTTAACTCAGGTGAGCTCACAAAGCCCAGCAGAGTCTAGAAGAGGCATAATTAATTAAGCAGAAACCCTCTTGTGAAATGTGCAAGAATTATTTAGTGATGAAAGCACTGGAGTTTTAAGATTGTTTTTCTACTACCATAAGCTAGCTAAACCCCAAGAGCATCTTTTACTGTTATTTCAATATTCTAGAATTTTCCCTTCCTTATATATCATGGTTATATATTACAAATTAGAAAACAATTGACAAAAACAACTCTAAGCCATAATCAATTACTTTATTGCTAATCAAGTAATTCATAATGTTTATTATACATATTTTAAAGCATTGTTTCTGGTCTCTGTAAAGACAAATCCTATGAAGAATGTGGCTATCTTACTTTTCCAATAACTAGTATAGATTAAATTCTCAAGGTTTAATCCAAATATTTGCCCTTGTGACAAATTCAGTAATTTGAGAGCCAGTGTTAGGAAGAAAACTGATTTCCAAGAACATGACTATGCTAACTTATTTTTAGTAGAAATGAACTCATTAACTTGACCTGGACAAAATAATCACTTAAATGATTTGATCAGACTTCCAATGACATGATTTCCTCTCTATAGCTCATGTCAAATAAAAGCCTTCTTTTACTTTTAATATGATCAGATGATAGTTGACCACAAATAATGAATAGTAATATTAGTGATACAGGTATTTACAGAAGGATTAAATCTAGCAACTATTTTTTTTTCTTTTAATGGCTAACTTTGCTTTTCTTACCCTTACAAGCTCAGACTTTCTTATTATTTTATAGGATCTATGTATAGGTCTTTGAATTCTAAATATTGATCACACACCTATAGTCTTCATAGGTTTGGGAAGGACATATAGAGCCTATTTAATCATGTTTTACTAAAGTAAAGAAGCTGATATTTGCCCTTGAAGTATTAAACTTGCTCTTCAATGGTCTCAAATGAATTGACCCCTGGTCATTATGAAATGACTTTCATCATAGTTTGTAATATTCTGCTCCTAAATATACTTTCTCTGATATTATTAAAGCCACTCCATCTTTTTCTGTTAGTATTAGCAAGGTAAATTTTTCTTCCATCTTTTATTTTAATTTTTGAATCTTTATATGATAAGCTTATGTAGATAATGTACAGTTGATATTACATTCTTATCCAATCTGACAATCTCTTCCTTTTAATAGCATGTATATACCATTTATATTTAATGACAATTGAAAGAATTGGTTTTAAATCTACTACCTTGCTCTTTGATTTCTATTTGTCCAATATGTTTTTGTACTTTTTTCTTTTCTGTTTTGGAAGAAATAGATATTTTGCGTGATCTCAATTTATTTTTTTCTTGGAGGATTGTTAACTATTATTATTTCATATTATTTTGTGGGTATTTATAGAATTATCACTATTTTATCTCAGTCTAATTTTAAGTGATATATACAACTGTGCATATATAAGAAACTTAAAATACTACACAATTATTTCTCCTTTCTTTTTTTAACATATTTAACCAATATATATGCAAGATTATCACTTTTATTTAATTAGTTTATTGTTTCTTAAAAATATTAAATTTTAAAACCTTTATATTGAGGGGTGCCTGGGTAGCTCAGTGGGTTAAAGCCTCTGCCTTTGGCTCAGATCATGATCCCAGGGTCCTGGGATCAAGCCCCACATCAGGCTCTCTACTCAGTGGGGAGCCTGCTTCCCTTCCTTTCTATCTCTCCCTGCCGCCCGGCCTACTTGTGATCTCTGTCAAATAAATAAATAAAATCTAAAAACAAACAAACAAAAAACCTTTATATTGGGGGTGGCTCAGTGGGTTAAGCCTCTGCTTTCAGCTCACATCATGATCCCAAGGGTCCTGGGATGGAACCCCACATGGGGCTCCCTGCTTAGTGGAGAGCCTGCTTCTCCCTCTACCTGCCATACTCCCTGCTTGTGTGTGCTCTCTCTCTCTCTGTCAAATAGACAAATAAAATCTTTAAAAAAAAAAAAAACAAAAAACAACTTTTATATTTATCTATGTCTTAAGATTTTCCAGTGCTCTCCATTCTTTTGTACGGATCCAGACTTCCATCAAGTATGACAAGCATAATACTCCATATGAATGTGGAAATTCTTTATTTCTGGAAGCTGAAGTCTAGTGGCGATAAAAGCTTTTGGTCTTTGTATGTGTGAAGGTATTTATTTCACATTTTTTTGAAAGTATTTTTCCTGGGTAATGCATTCAAAATTGTTTTTTTTCTTCAATATTTTAAGCATTTGTTCAATAGAATATGCTTAAGCACATAAGTCTTATATCTTATACTGCTTTCAGTGAAAAATCTGGTGTTATCCCTTTTTGTTCCTTAGTATCCAATGTGTCTTTCTCAGTAGCTGCTGTAAATACTTTCCTTTTGTTACTGTTTTTACGCAATTTGATTATGTAATCATTTAACGCTTCTCATACTTTGGTTTCAAAGAGCTTCTTAGCTATATGAGTTTATGGCTTTCATCAAATTTATAAACACTTCAGAATTATTTCTTCATCTAAAAGCTAGGTGAATTTTCCAGAGCAGTAGGAATAAATACAAAGATTTTTCTATATTCCATTGGGTCAGTTTCTCATTCTCCAGTGAGTCATCTTCATTAGCACTGAAAACTCATTTTGGGGCAGTAAGCAACTGAATACTAGTCAATTTCTTATCCATAGTTTCCCACAGAAGTATTATCTGTGTCAAGGAAAGTTTGTTCAGAGGGACAAAATTGCATTATAGGAATCAGTATTGAATGTAAGAAGTTCTGGTATCATCTATCTCTTGGAACAACAATAGATCTGTAGTGGCAGGATGGAATATGGAAGGGGTTGAATAGTAAGATGACCCTTTCTTCTTTAATAGGCATTACACTCTCTGCCTCTTTATTTCTCAAGTGAACTACCCAAATTTCTAATGAAGAACCTGGTTTCCACCTATAGTGACCACAAGTTTTCTTCCTTTCACATTTAGTGAGTGTAGATCTTTCTCTGAAACTGACTGAAATACTGAAAGGAAGAAAAAACCTCTGCCCATTCATGATGAATCTTGTATAAGTTATGAAAAGTTGGGCCTGAGGCAGCACACCAGACTAGCAAGGAAGTCCACTGACCTGAAGATCAGTTCCTTAAACATCTTCCCAGTACTCAATCTGTAACTACCTCTCCAATCCCTCCTTATTAATAGGCAGTACTATTTGCTAATCATACTATTTGATTAACATGTTTACTGTCAATTTCCACGAATTCTCTTCAAATAGCAATGACTGCTCTCCAAGGACCCTTTCCTTCCTGTTTTGGAAATTTATGTTTCTTTCAGCCTCTTGACTTCTTATCTTCAGCACTATAACGACCAAAAACTGTGAGAGGTGTGAAATTTTACTCCACTTGCAAGTTTACAATTTAACCTGTCACACTATAATGATCGTGGTGGAAAACACAAGACTCCTGTTTTAAGAACAAAAAAAATCTTTATTTTAACAGAAATAGCAGTGGCCCATGTAACAGCATTTTTACTGGTTTCCCAGGCCCCAATACTTTAAGGGTAACATAGAAAAGGAAAGACTGCACACACAGGGGAATACATTATAGAAGGTTAAGAAACTCAAATCTTTTAGAAAGGGCAGTAAATATATAATTGATTTTTTTTCTTTTTTTTTTAATATAATTTTTTATTTTTTATAAACATATATTTTTATCCCCAGGGGTACAGGTCTGTGAATCACCAGGTTTACACACTTCACAGCACTCACCAAAACACATACCCTCCCCAATGTCCATAATACCACCCCCTTCTCCCAAACCCCCTCCCCCCAGCAACCCTCAGTTTGTTTTGTGAGATGAAGAGTCACTTATGGTTTGTCTCCCTCCCAATCCCATCTTCTTTCATTTATTCTTCTCGTACCCACTTAAGCCCCCATGTTGCAACACCACTTCCTCATATCAGGGAGATCATATGATAGTTGTCTTTCTCCACCTGACTTATTTCGCTAAGCATGATACGCTCTAGTTCCATCCATGTTGTCGCAAATGGCAAGATTTCATTTCTTTTGATGGCTGCATAGTATTCCATTGTGTATATATACCACATCTTCTTGATCCATTCATCTGTTGATGGACATCTAGGTTCTTTCCATAGTTTGGCTATTGTGGACATTGCTGCTATAAACATTCGAGTACACGTGCCCCTTTGGATCACTACGTTTGTATCTTTAGGGTAAATACCCAATAGTGCAATTGCTGGGTCATAGGGCAGTTCTATTTTCAACATTTTGAGGAACCTCCATGCTGTTTTCCAGAGAGGTTGCACCAGCTTGCATTCCCACCAACAGTGTAGGAGGGTTCCCCTTTCTCCGCATCCTCGCCAGCATCTGTCATTTCCTGACTTGTTGATTTTAGCCATTCTGACTGGTGTGAGGTGATATCGCATTGTGGTTTTGATTTGTATTTCCCTGATGCCGAGTGATATGGAGCACTTTTTCATGTGTCTGTTGGCCATCTGGATGTCTTCTTTGCAGAAATGTCTGTTCATGTCCTCTGCCCATTTCTCAACTGACAGAATGGGAGAAGATATTTGCAAATGACATATCAGATAAAGGACTAGTGTCCAGAATCTATAAAGAACTTAGCAAACTCAACACCCAAAGAACATATATAATTGATTTTTAAACAATGTGGGGATTAGGGGGCCAACTCCCTGAGCAGTCAAAAATCCACATACAACTTAAATCCTCGAAAACTTAACTAATAGCCTAGTACTGACTGGAAGCTTTACTGATAGCATAAATAGTTAATTAACACTATTTTAAGTTATATGTATTATATACTATATTCTTACAATAAAGTAAGCTAGAGAAAAGAAAATGTTACTAAGAAAATCCTATTAAGAAAGCCCTTATCTGTACACTATACTGTATTTATTAAAAAATCCATTCACAGTGGATGTGCACAGTCCCAACTCATATTGTTCAAGGATCAACTGTATAAGCTACCCTTGATTTTAGTTTCATTCTTGGAAAATTCAAATTGTGCAAAAATACTTGACTTTTACATATTAATTATTGTTATTTTCGAGTCTTAGTAAGCAACATTTCACACACATGATTAATGATCCTTTTTAAGATAGTCAGCCATGATCATTGCAATGTGTCTAGCAATACTGCACTCTCCAAATGATAGTAATCTAAAACAGCTCAGAAAATTCTAAAATATTCTTTAGGTAGAGGGAGTTGTCCCACCTCATGCTGTTGTTCCAAAAGAACACACAATCCTTGCAATTCATAGAGATTCTGGCCAACATGCTTAGAAAAAAGAGTAATTGGAAATTTTTTAAAGAGAGTGATCATTCTGGTAAGTCATGTTTTTATATTCCACCCTGTCTGTGTTATCCATTATTGGTGAAGACGTTTATGCATCAGTATTTTCTAAAGTGAATATCCACAGCCTTTACTATATGTGGTAATTGTCCATATATTGTATTGAATAATTATCTGGCCACCCAAGTGTTCAAAGCCTATAAGATTTTTCCAAGCCACTAAGGACTCTTCTGCATTGGTCATGTCTCCAGGATGGAATTTAAAATAGCTTCATTCATCCAACGTGCTCTTCTATCTTCTCACACAAGAATATACTCTACTTTGAAATACACTGCTTGGGAAAAACTAAATAAGAAGGAAAAGGAGAAGCAAGAGAAAAAGAAGAAGAAAGAGAAGAAAGGGAGAAGGAAGAGGAGTTATCATCAAAGAAGGATAAGGGGAAATAACATACATATAAATTTATATATGTATGTATATATGCATATATGTATATATGTATAAATGTATATATCTTGTTAGCATTTTCATTTATTTCTGAAAAACACTGATAATGAAAGATTACCCTTCCCCATAAAGGTTTATGGACAAATGAGTTTAGGAAATACAGAATACTAAGTACTTTTTTAGGTTTAATATCAGGCTTATAATTACAGATTTGAATACTATCATATTCAACCTATACTCATACTTCTTCCTTTCTCCCTTCAATCAACTGGCTATCTCACTTTATGCCTGCTTATTTGCTGCACTGTATCTTGATACTGTATGAGGTCAGGGACCATATTTCATTTATCTTACTCATACTCCAGCCCATGAAATTACATTTTATATTCAGCAATCATTAAATATATGTTATATTTAAAGTGGATTCTGAAAATGCCAAATTCAGTATCTTCTATTTTGCTAAAAAATGTGGAATACCTATACCAATATTTCTTCTCATCACCTGTCCCATGTCATTAATAGAAGCACTCCAGACAATGGTTAGGATGAAAACTTACAGTACCTCTCTGGCCAACATATGTGGTGAATGGAGTTCTTAATTTATGCAGCTTGCTCTTTTTAAAGTGTATTTTAAAAATATTTTAACTAGATTAAGTTACTTAACAGAGAGATCATTAATGACAGTATGCTTTTATTTAAATAGAGTAGTTGAAGGACAAAATTTGTTTATTAAATCTATAGAGAGAAAACCATGTGTGACATGTTAGATTCCCACAGCAAATATTAGAAAACATGCATCTTAAAGAGGTTGCAAATGTCCCAGCATAAATACAGAGATAGCCTCCATATGACTGTACTGTCTTAAACCTTGTGCACTAATGTTTATAGCAGCAGTATTCTTAATAGTCAAAAAGTACAAACAACTCAAAAGTCCATCAGCTGATGAATGGATAAGCAAAATATCTATCTATAAAATGGAATATTATTCAGACATAAGGAGAAATGAACTACTTAGTCATACTACAACAAAGATGAATTCTGAAAGGATTATGCTAAGTGAAAGAAGCCAATCACAAAGGACGGCACATATATAATTCCATTTAATCTAACTGTCCAGATAGGCAAATCTATACAGACAGAAAGTGGATTAGTGCCTTAGAGCTGGTATGGAGGCAACAGGGAGGGAGCCCCAATGGTTGGGGGTTTTCTTTTAAGAGTGATCCAAATACTAAAAATACTGAATATACTAAATACCATTGAATGATACATTTTAAATGGGTATATTTATCTTAATAATGCTATTATTTAAAAAAAGGAGTGAGCCACTGTCACCCAAGTTCAAACCTGTATTTGTTAAAGTGTCAACTGTACTTATTATTTGCTCCAGTGGGAAACATTATCTCTATCTCCAAAATCCGTTCACCACTGAATTTTCCTTGAAAAGATAGTCCAGAACAAAGGACAATCAGGCCTTCACCTCAAAGGACATTCAATAATGTGAGAAACCATGAAGAATCACCTTCCAAAATTAGTATGTCTTAAAATTCACTAATCTGTTTTTCTTCAGTGTTCATCTGTTTTAATCTCAGGCAGTGTACAACAGTAAGTATTTTTTTTATATCTTCCATATATTTACTAAATATCTCCCATCTTTAGCTTCCTAAATATATAAAATAAAGTTCTAATGCCTCTTTGAATGTCTCTACTAATTTTGTCACCTGTGTTATTGCTGATCAGTTTGAATTCATTGATTTTTCTCCTCGTTATGGATTTTATTTCCCTGCTTCTTTGCATCCTGTTAGTTGTAATTGGATGCAGACACTGAATTTTAACTTTATTTTGTATTGATAGTTTTACATTTCTATAAATATTCTTGCGATTATTTTTTTTCCTAGGACTTGGATAGACTTATTGAGAACAACTGGTTCTTTCCAATTCTTGATTTTAAGATTTATTAGTCAGACCCAGAATGTCATTTGTCTAGAACTGTATTTCTGCACTACTTTGGCAAGGCCCTTTTTAGTACTCTGACTGATATTACCTGAAT
This sequence comes from Mustela putorius furo, assembly GCF_011764305.1. Lineage (NCBI taxonomy): Eukaryota > Metazoa > Chordata > Mammalia > Carnivora > Mustelidae > Mustela > Mustela putorius. Next base: position 1,505,636 of record NW_025421373.1, on the reverse strand, counting down.
TATGAAGTTTTATATTCTAGCTGTTGGCATTATTCCTAGTCCCCTGTGTATTCTGTTTTCTGTAATTATTTTAGTTGGTTCTTTTTTCTGCCTTAGAGAGTTTCTTCAAATACACATAATGATCGCATTCCCCTGAATACCTGAGGACTATTAAAATAACCCTCTGCAGACCCCTGATGCCTGTGCATCTCTCTCTTCTGTGGCGTTGGTCTTGTTTACTTTAGCTGCCTTGGCTTGCATGGACTTCAATCGTGTCCCATCACCTGATGGAGATTTCTGGGCTCCATTGTTCAGCATCCTAGAAAATTTTTCTAGTCCGTAAGCTGGGACATTTCTAAAGCTCATTCGTTCCTGGTTTTACAGGGATAGCTAGCTGTGCTTCATTCCCTGACTTTTGATATGTTTCATATATTTTTTCCCCATTCTTTTAGTTGTTTCTGGTGCGAGGGTAAATCTTTATGGAACTCACTCTATTTTCACCAGCAAGTGAAATTCTAATTTGCCTTTAAACATGTTTTTCAAAAGTACCATTCAATGTTTCCGTCTACATCTAACCATTTTATCCATCAAGGTTAGAATTAATTCTTCCCACCTCCAGGCACATGTCACATTTTGCATATAATTGGACGATTTTATAATAATATTCACTAACTTATACTACTCTATATTTTGTCTTTTTTTTTTTAAAGATTTTATTTATTTATTTGACAGAGATGACAAGTAGGCAGAGAGGCAGGCAGAGAGACAGGCAGAGAGACAGGAGGAAGCAGGCTCTCCAAGGAGCAGAGAGCCCGATGCGGGGTTCGATCCCAGGACCCTGGGATCATGACCTGAGCTGAAGGCAGAGGCTTTAACCCACTGAGCCACCCAGGCGCCCATATATTTTATTTGTCTTGTGTCTGATTTTAGTTTTAAATATCTTCTGATAGGAGGACGGGTTTTATTTATTTATTTTATTGCCTATTTATGCAGTAAATTATACAAATATGTTGTCAGATTAAATTACCTGTAATCATTCATCATCAGTAGTTAAGAAGTATAGAAACCAAACTAATGGCTTATATGACAATATCTAAATAATAAAGGAATACAAAGAATAACTTTGATAACAAAAAAAGTAGAGCTCTATGGCTTGAACCATTTGAGTTTATACTAGATTTTTGCCTGTATTTTATTTCTTAACTTTCTAAACTTTGGTTTCCATGCTCTTTATTTGTAAGAGAAAGACTAAAATAATTTATATTTTATAGGCACTTTGGATTGACTAATTAAGGTAGTACATACAAATAAATTATTCTAGTCTTGTTATAGAGTAAATTTTGAATATATTCATGTTAATTATTAGTGCATTTTGGGTATGAGTGGCAGAAAAAAAATAAGTAAAAATTGTTTAATTTCAGGATTGTGTTTTTCTCCTATCATACCAAATCCGGAGGTCAGGCAGCTCCACAGTTAGTTATTTCAGCAACTCAATAATGCCATCTAGGGCCAGTCTCTTTCTATATTTTCACTGTCCCTCACTACATGTGGAGTTCACATTTAAGTTTGTCCATTCATGTTCACACATGGGTGTCATAGTTTCATTAATCATGCTCTTACCCAACCACACTGAGTGGCGGGAGAAAGAGTAACTTTTCCTGTGCATTTGTTCTTTGCAATGAAAAAATACCCCTCAAGGAATCTCAGCAGTTTTTAATCCATGAAGCACTACTCAGAACTAGTTTGCATGGCTATTCCTAAACCAAATGGACAAAAAAATTGCAATTTTCTTGAAAGGTATTAGACTCAGCTCTTCCTTAGTTCGCTTGGTTTATTGGATGGTAACTAAAATCAAGTTTGAAGATGGCAAACTGGCAGGCAAGTTGGTAGTCACATTTTTTTTTTAAGCTAAAAGCTAAATACATAGCAAGTAATAGAATCTTTCATTTAGAAACACACACAAAAAAGTGGCAGAAGTATATTTTTCCCAACATTTTTCTAAGTTCCAATACTTTTTATATTTTTCAACCTAGCTTACTCATAATTAAAATGCCGTGAAAATTATGTAAGGTAAGTATGTCTTGTTATAATGATACATCTTTATTAAAATTTAATGAAAGAGTTCTGAATAGCACAATCAGAGACAATTAGGATAAATGTGTTTTGAAATGCATATACTTTAGTAAATTAAAAATTATCTTTATGGAAAATAGCTATTTTGGGGCGCCTGGGTGGCTCAGTGGGTTAAGCCGCTGCCTTCGGCTCGGGTCATGATCTCAGGGTCCTGGGATCGAGCCCCGCATCGGACTCTCTGCTCAGCAGGGAGCCTGCTTCCTCCTCTCTCCCTGCCTGCCTCTCTGCCTGCTTGTGATCTCTCTCTATCAAATTAATAAATAAAATCTTAAAAAAAAAAAAAAAGAAAAGAAAATAGCTATTTTTCTGCCTTGGCATGGTATTGTGTTGGTATGCTCAGCCTGCCATGACAATATACAAGAGACTATGTAACTTAAACAACAGAAATTATTTTCTTAAAGTTCTGGAGGCTGAAAGTCTAAGATCAAAGTTCCAGAAGATTGGGTTTCTCTTAAATCTTATCTCCGTGGCTTGTAGATGGCCACTTTCTTGCTGTGTCCTCAGATGTCCCTTTCTTTGTACATGTATCTCTCTGGTGTTTCTTCCTCTTCCTGTAAAGACATCAGTCAGATTGGACTTGGGCCCCCCCTTTATTACCTTATTTAACCTTAACTACCTCTTTAAAGGCCCTATTTCCAAATATAGTCACATTAGAGGTTAAGGCCTCAGCATATTGAGGGGAACATGATTCAGTCAATCACAGGTTGATTTCTATTTCTCTAGGTTGACTGAAGTTGCTACCCATCTCTAAGTTATTTTTGTGCCTTGTTTCCACATTCCTTGTTTCCACATTTTATTAATCTACAACATGCTGTAAACTCAAAGGTGGGTGGGAGACCATATACATATATTTCCCTAATCTAAACCAAAAAATTTTTTTTCAAAAATATTTAGAAAACATAAATACAGTTTTATAAATTTTTCTCACCTATCAAAAGTCCCTAATACAGCCAAACTGCAATATTCTCCACACTTTCATTAAAGGTGTTAAAATGGTGAGAAAGAGCTTTTCAGATACCAGTGTTTTAGTCTTGATAACTCCCATGACTAATCGGCCTGGATTTTTTCCCGACATTGTTATTTAATTTAAGGTATTCTGGACAAAGTGCTTGAAACAACTTTCTCGCAAAATCAATTCAGTAAGAATGAAATCCACGAAACACACTTCAAAATGAAAATTATAAACCAGTGCTTTCCTCCTGACTGCTTTCAGCAATAAAATATTAAATGGAACATTAAGAACAACAATTAAAGAGCTTAGCTTTTAAGCTGTCTGGTGGTGTGTAAGATTCAGTTCTTTATTGGCTATTAGAAAAATTACCAAAGATTACTTTAGTTATTCTAAGTGAATATAGAACCGCCTGCTCAGCAGTAGTGACAGGAAGTACTTAATGAGGACTAAACGTTCTCACATTTTCATTTTGGAAAAATTGTTTTGTAATTTTTCAGACTTGTGTTTATTTAGTTTGAAAAAATTTTTAAAACGTCAATATTATATATATAAAATAAATCTTTACAATCATATTGTTCTTAACCCTGGAAATGTCTGAAAAGTCATTACTAATGTGTCTGCTCCTGGGCAGTCAATCACATGACAGTGTCTACTTAATAAGTCCTTAATGAATATTAATAGGCAAAAATCCATACATAAGTATACTGTAAGAAAAACACTGCGGTTTTAAGACAAACATAACCTATAAGAAATAGCAATGTGTTATAAAACAAACTATATATGTCTTCCCTTTGCTTTTAAACATCTTAATTTAATTTTTCTTCCGGTGTTCAAGATTCATTGTTTTAGCACCACACCCAGTGTTCCATGCAACCCCATGGTTGCATGGAACCCAGTGTTCCACCCAACCCCCCACCTTCGTCTGCTCCATAACCCTCCGTTTCTTCTTCTCTTCTCTTTTTAATAAACTGTACATCTGAAGTGGAAGTGAGATGATTGAAGGGGGAGGCCTTTTAGAAGCTGGTTGCTTTTGGCTGCTCCAGTGCACAAGATAACAGAATACAAAGTGAGGAGGAAAAAAAACAACAACAAAAAAAACCAACAACAACTCTTAATGCAAACTGCTGACTGAATGTGCTACAACAAAAACAAGGTTTTACTTCACTCTGTAGTTCTTTCTTTCATTCAGTAGTCTTAACTCTTCAGAAAATAACATGCCACTCTGTGGTAACACAGCTTCTCCTTTTCAGTCTCGTAGTAAAAGAGCTCTGGGATCAAGGTGATAAGACTCTTTATCAAGTGTTTAGTAGTCCAGGAAATGAGGGGCAGAATAATCGTGGCCCTCCAGCAGTGCTGTGGTAAGAGAACCTCTACTACATCAGCTCCACTGAATGTACTTCACCAAGGTCTTGTTTCAATGAGGTCAGACAACAGCAATTTGTTATGTGGGTCATGGCAGAATCCTTCTTCTAAACACTACAAAGAATGACTCCTTTGTCAATATAAATACGTCCTGATGCATTTAGTCTCCCTGTTGGCTGTATTATACACTCGAGAGCTATTGTGCCAAATTCCACCACTCAGCACTATCATACCTTTTCATCTTGCCTTCCCCAGCCCCGCACTTTATAGAAGTGAATAAAACACACGCAAATACAAGATAAATGTTGTTTTCTTTTTTAAAAAATATTTCACTTTGCAGACATTATTGAGAATGAACATCAGATTTAGCATGTTAGCAAATGCATTTCAAAGAACAGGACATAATACAACAGAAATATTTACACCAAGAATTCGAGTCTTTTATATTTTCCCCACAATATTTGTTTCTGTAAATCTTTATTATTCCATCCTCATCAAAATAAATATGTATATGTAAAATATGAAAATTGGAAGAGGTAATTTTCTCACAAAATTGTAAACTGAAATAATACAAAATAGTGATTTTAGAATTACCTGAATCAATATAGACACACCTTTCAATTGTTACCAGTAACATTATTCTAAACTTCCTAGCTTTAAAATCCTTTGAATTTCTAAAATATTAGATTTAAATACTACAAAGCAATTAAAATGAATGCACATTAAAAACTATAATTTAATCTACACTAAGATGAGAATTTTTGTTATATATGTACTTAGTCTCCATTTTTATCTATTCATTCATAAAGAGAAGGAGTTGGAAATTTCTAGAGTCTCTTCAAATATTAATTTATTTTGTATTAGTTGTTTTTCTCCACTTTGTCCCCACGCCTCTGAAAAAATGTGAACATACACAGACCAAGAGACAACTCAGAATGGATAATGGACTGATTAGAAATGTTGGGTTTCAAACAGGTGGATATTGTTCTATTTTGACTGCTCTGAGAAAAGGAGGGCTGAGGTCAAAAAGGCCAGGTTTTGAAGTGCTTATGTGATATAGCTTTGAGATAAAGAATGTTAACTCAGACAAACTTTAAAAATGCTTTCCTCAAAATCTGTGTAAATAAATTTTTAAAAAGGCCACCTTATTCTCAATGGGTCATAAAGCCTAGAGGCAAAAAACCTTACACGAGATGTTAAACAAAGGTCATTTGCTGTTTTAGGATTCAAAGATACTGTACTCCTCTTGTTGTTTGAAACCTACACTAAATTTTAAAAGATGTAGTCATAGCATGTATGTTTTATAAGTTTGGACTTGAAAAATGAACTCTAATTTTTAAATATTCATTGGTGATAAACTTTGAAAATAAATACATACCACCAAGTAGCACTTCTCTGATGTTGTGTAAGATAATTTGAAGAACAAAGTGTTATGCATAGTGCTTATATTCTGACACAGACCATTATCAAATGTCTGATATTTGAAAATGATTTTAATAAGAGTAAAATTATAACTTTTTAAAAGATTTTATTTATTTATTTGACAGAGAGAGAGAGAGTGACAGTGAGAGAGGGAACACAAGCAGAGAGAGTGGGAGAGGGAGAAGCAGGCTTCTGCCCCAGCAGGGAGCCCAGTGAGGCTCCATCCAGGACCCTGGGATCATGATCTGAGCAGAAGGCAGATTCATAATGACTAAGCCACCCAGGTGGCCAGCAAAATTAATATTACTGAAGCTTATTATATAAGTACTTTGATAAGTTATTTGCAAAAATGCCTTATTTAATATTCACACTTGCTCTCTTATATAAATGTTATTGTTACAATAAAATGCCAGAGAGTTAAGACCCAAGGATAGACCCTCAAACAGTGTGGGATTGGAGGTGGTGAGTAAATACTCTCCCTTCCCACCATTTATGAAACAAATCTGATGTGTATTCGATACACTATATCAGAAAGTCCCTAGGAAGTAAGATCTGTGTTATTAGCCAGCTAGAATTACATGACTAATATTAATAATTTTCTGTTATTTCTTTTCCACTTCTCCTACCTCATGGTAGTCCTGGAAACAACCTTTTAAATAAACTTCTTGTAACATAATCTTTGACTGAGAGTCTCCTTTCAATAAGTTTTGACTAGGACATTACTATTAGAAGTGACCCCAGAAAGCACAATCCTGGTTTAAGAGTCAGGAATTTCATCAGGTAGCAGTAAGGATCCCACCAGTGGTAGTAACTGGCTCTAATAACCTCTGGCATGCTACAGTGTTATAATTACTAAGATTCATCCACTGGGATGGATTGTTACGCATAGTATTGGGGTCTTTACGTAGGGATCATCATGTAAGCATGATCAAATCTTAACTCCATTTGCAGCCCCACTATGGGGCTTGGAGAACTTCAAGGCTGGTGAACACAGGGAGGTTCAGAAAGAATGTAGCACCTGGAGAGGGCATGGAAGTTCTGTGTCCCATCCCACAGACCTTTCCTTATGCATCTCTTCCATCTGATGTTCACATGTATCTTTTATCATATATTTTCATTAAAAAAAAGTAAACAGTAAGTAAACTCTTCCTGAATTTTATGAGATGCTCTAGCAAATTAATCAAGCCCAAGGTGGGGTTGTGGGAACCTCTGGTTGGTCAGAAGCACAAATCACAGCCTGGACTTGTGACTGACATCTGAAGCGGGGAGATTGGCAGTCTTGTGGGACTGAACCCTTAATGATGGGATTTGTGGGATTTGATGCAATCTCCAGATAGATGATGTCAGAAATGAGTTAAATTATAGGTGTCACAGAGAGTTGCCTGTTATAGGAAAAACAAAACAAACACATATCTGGTGTTGGAAGTGTTGTTGAGGATGGCTGTACTACGCTTGTAGTGTGGGAGTAAAGGAGGACCACAGGAGGAAGACTGAGATTTTTCTACACAGAGGAGCATTTCTACATCTTACAAGAGCTATAGGAACATCACCTGAGCTAAGAATGATATGAGGTGATCTAGACCACCATCATGCCCTGCTCTAGTAGAGCAGGGGTATATGGAAAACCATAATTAATTCAGCTGTTTCAAGCTTATCAATGAATGTACAGACACAACATGCGGTCACTACCTTGGTTCTTGAGTTCATAATAATGAAGATTCTTAGAATCCAGAAGAATCTTCACATGGCTTTCCTGATATTTTATAAAAGAATGACAAAAAGGCAGAGTGGAAGCCCTTTAAACTGCTTGTCTCTACCAAGATCATTGGTATTGCATAAATGAATAAGCTGTTCCATTTTTATCCCTAAATAGTCCATTGTACATATGCAATATAGTTTGCATATCCATTCATCTATGGAAAGAAATCTTGGTTGCTTTCAGTTCTTTGTGATTATAAATCAATAAAGTTTCCCTAAGCATGAACATACAGGGTTTTGTACAAAAGTAAGTTTTCACTTAACTATCTAGGAGCATGAATGCTACATTGTCTTGTAAATCTATGTTTAACTTTATAATAAACTGTCAAATGATTCTTTCAAAGTGACTGTACAATTTTTAATTTCAACCAGTCATGAATAATACTTGCCAGGATTTTATATTAACAAGTTTTGTGGGGCTTTTGTTTGTTTGTTTGTTTGTTTTGGATTTTGGAACCATTCTATAGTGCACAAATATATCTTACTGCTGTTTGAATTTATATCTCCCTAGTGACAAATGATGTTTGAGGAAATTTATATATGCATATTTGTGATCTATCATCTTTGATGAAGTATCTATTGATATCATTCATCCACTTTTGTACTGGGTAGTTTATTTTCTTATTATTGGTTTTTAAATGTTATTTTTATATCCAGGAAAAATGTCTTTAATCAAATACATGATTTGTAAATATTTTCTCCCCAACCATGGTTCAAATCTTATTTGTTTCATGAGAATGTTAACAAAGTATAATTTATTAATTTTTAATATACTGTACTTTTGTGTTGTATGTAAAACTCATCATCAAACTTAAAGCCAAAGCAATATCTCCTATTTTTATTTCTGTAAGTTTTATAGTTTTACATTTTTTATTTAGGTCTATAATCTATTCTGAGTTCACTTTTTGTATAACTTATAAGAACAATAGTGCCTCACAGAACCTATCAGAGACTCACTGGAAGAAATCACATTTACCTTAACTCTAAGATTAATGCAAAAAAGATCATTTAATTTTAGTAATTGTATAACCAGGATACAATTAATATTAATCTAACTCCTATGGAAACTAAGTGTCATGAATGGGAATGGCAATAAAACATGATGTTTACTGGGATTTTTTTTTTGAAGATTTTATGTATGCATGTATCTATGTTAGAGAGAGAGAGCGAGAAAGGAGGGAGGAGCAGAGGGACAGGGACAAGCAGACTCTGCACTGAATAGGGAGCCCCCAGGGGGCTCCAACTCAGGACCCTCAGATCATGACCTGAGCCAAAACCAAGAGTGGGAAGCTTAACTGACTGACCTACCCAGGTGCCCTGGAATTACAATTTTTTTAAGTGCCTTAAAACTATAGCCAGGGAAAGAGATTCACTAAAGAACAAAAATATAAAACAGAAGGAAAAAGACTAAACCTAGAAAACCTAAATTAAAGTAAGATCTATAGGGACACCTGGGTAACTCAATCAGTTAATGGTCTGTCTTTGGCTCAGGTCACAATCTCAGGGTCCTGGGATCCTGTCACCTAACTGGGCTCCTTCTTCAGCAGGTAGCCTGCTTCTCTCTCTGCTTTTGTGCTCTTTCTCTCTCTCTCTGACAAATAAATAAATAATCTTTAAAACATAAAATAAGATCTACAAATGACAGAATGGGAGAAGATATTTGAAAACGACATATCAGATAAAGGACTAGTGTCCAGAATCTATAAAGAACTTAGCAAACTCAACACCCAAAGAACAAATAATCCAATCAAGAAATGGGCAGAGGACATGAACAGACATTTCTGCAAAGAAGACATCCAGATGGCCAACAGACACATGAAAAAGTGCTCCATATCACTCGGCATCAGGGAAATACAAATCAAAACCACAATGCGATATCACCTCACACCAGTCAGAATGGCTAAAATCAACAAGTCAGGAAATGACAGATGCTGGCGAGGATGCGGAGAAAGGGGAACCCTCCTACACTGTTGGTGGGAATGCAAGCTGGTGCAACCTCTCTGGAAAACAGCATGGAGGTTCCTCAAAATGTTGAAAATAGAACTGCCCTATGACCCAGCAATTGCACTATTGGGTATTTACCCTAAAGATACAAACGTAGTGATCCAAAGGGGCACGTGTACTCGAATGTTTATAGCAGCAATGTCCACAATAGCCAAACTATGGAAAGAACCTAGATGTCCATCAACAGATGAATGGATCAAGAAGATGTGGTATATATACACAATGGAATACTATGCAGCCATCAAAAGAAATGAAATCTTGCCATTTGCGACAACATGGATGGAACTAGAGCGTATCATGCTTAGCGAAATAAGTCAGGTGGAGAAAGACAACTATCATATGATCTCCCTGATATGAGGAAGTGGTGTTGCAACATGGGGGCTTAAGTGGGTACGAGAAGAATAAATGAAAGAAGATGGGATTGGGAGGGAGACAAACCATAAGTGACTCTTCATCTCACAAAACAAACTGAGGGTTGCTGGGGGGAGGGGGTTTGGGAGAAGGGGGTGGTATTATGGACATTGGGGAGGGTATGTGCTTTGGTGAGTGCTGTGAAGTATGTAAACCTGGTGATTCACAGACCTGTACCCCTGGGGATAAAAATATATGTTTATAAAAAATAAAAAATTATATTAAAAAAATTAAGATCTACAAATGAAATAATAACCTAATTTAAAAAACGATTTTAACAGCAAATTAAATTCAGCTAGAGAGAAAAAATTTGAAAAGTAAATATTGTCACATTGCAGTATGGAAGAACATAAAAACCTAAAGTACAAAAAGCTAAATAAGAGTTATAGAGTTGGGGGGCCTGGGTGGCTCAGGCGGTTAAGTTTCTGCCCTCAGCTCAAGTCATGATTCCAGGGTCCTGGGATCAAGCCCTGAATCAGGCTCTCTGCGCTGCGCTGCTTCTTCTTCTTCATCTACCCTCCACCCTGATTGTGCTCTCACGCACGTGCTCTCTCTCTCTCTCTCAAATGAATAAAAAAATCTTAAAAAAAAGAAAAAGAGTTATAGAGGGTAGAGCAATGATCTAACAAATATTTAATTGGAACTCTATAAGTCAAGAGGTAGGTTGGAGCCAGAATGTCTTTTATAAAGACAATGTCTGAGGATTTTCCAAAATTGATGGAAGACACAAGCTCTGAATTCTAAGAAGCCAGCAAATCCAAAGTGGAATAAATAAAAATAAATTCATTCTTAGACACATCATAATAAAACTCCAGAATACAACAGCTAGTGGAATGGAAATAGGTGGGTGTGGGGAACAAAAGTTGATTACTTTTTGTAGAAGGAAGAATTAAATTGACTATTAACTTTCCACAGCAACCATGGTAACAAGAATTTAGATCAAAAAAAATATTTCTAATGATCTGAAAGAAAATAACTGCCTATCTATAATTCAATTTTTTATAGATACTTTTGAAAAATAGACAAAATCTAAAAAATCTAAGAGAAGGTAAAATTAACCAACCAGAAATGAGTCAGAGAACCTGAGAATGAAAAAGCTGTTGTAAAATAATTCTAGTATGCATAAGTTTTGTTTCAATAACAATATCTAATAATAACAATAAAATCTTTGGAAATTGTGGTTGTACAACAGAGGTTAAAATCTGCATTCCTCTGTCACTTATTAATCCCAGGTAATTCCCCTCATTATTTCAGAGTTTTAACTTATTTTTCATAGTCGTCCTTTCTTTTCTTATTTTGTCCTCTTCTTTTTTCTTTTTCTTTGCTTTTTTTAATTTTTTTTTTTTTTTTAGGGTCAGTCCAGAGAAGTAAAACTCTTTTGCTTTCACTGTCCAAACACTGGAAAGCCAGTGGAAGCCCTTGCCATAGCCTTGCCTCTTGAGCACTCTGCAAGTAACACTTCCATGGGGCAGGGAGTCAGCTCCTTCCAGGTCACAATACCCTTCCTGTGGTCTATCCAAAAAGCCTAAATATCTCATGGAGCTTTTCTTCACTGATTACACCTGTTCTGTTGCTTTTGTTATCCAAGATAAGGATTGGCACATTGGTATTGTTTCATTAGTCATTAAAGCATTTAGCTCAAGTGTGGTTTCCATGAGGTGAGGATGATCTGTACAATCCACCGGAAAGACAATCCTACTGATTGCTGGGAGGTAATTTTTCCAAACCTGACTTGCTTGCTCATGACTGCCAACATCAAAAGTTATAAAAGTCTTTCCAGCAACTGTCACCTGTCTGATATTGGATCTAATGTTGAAACATATTGGCGCAATCAGTCACTGTTGAGCATGTGTAGAAGAGTGGTTTTGTCTACATCGTCCAAACCCAAGAATACAAGTTTTCCGTATTTCTTATAGAGTCCTAGGAACTGGAGGACACTGTTGGTCCACTCAAAGGAGAAATACATTATTAATGCTTACTGTGGCCAACGGGCTCCTCTGGCAGCAGGAGGCTTCCACACTCCCTCACAGCATATAGCCCAGCAGCACCACCATCCGCCCCCCCCAACAACCTGGGACCACCAGTTACTCATCTTTTCTTATTTTTCTAACCATCATCCTTTCCTTTGACAACCATGTAAACACATAATCCATCCAAGGTCACACTCACTCAGTTTCAAAGATCTTTTCCTCTGTTTGGTGTTAGTCACTCTATTCCATGGTTTTACCCTTAATTTTGATTTGTTAACTGTACCTTCTCAAAGATCTTGGTTATTACACAGTAACTGAAACACAGCTGTCCTCTATGATATTGTTTTCTATGGAACTGATGTTTTACACAGGGAGACATAATTTTCCAAGTGTTGACTAACCTTCAATTCCCTTCATCTGTTTAAGGAATTGGAGTGTATAAACTACTTGAATGTTTGCTGAACACATTCATCATTTTTATATGATCTCCCTGATATGAGGAAGTGGTGATGCAACATGGAGGCTTAAGTGGGTAGAAGAATAAATGAAACAAGATGGGATTGGGAGGGAGACAAACCATAAGTGACTCTTAATCTCACAAAACAAACTGAGGGTTGCCGGGGGGAGGGGGTTTGGGAGAAGGGGGTGGGATTATGGACATTGGGGAGGGTATGTGATTTGGTGAGTGCTGTGAAGTGTGTAAACCTGGTGATTCACAGACCTGTACCCCTGGGGATAAAAATATATGTTTATAAAAATAAAAAAATTAAAAAAAAAAAAAATATAAATGAGAATCACTAAAATAGTCTAATACAGTTAATTTGAACATTACATACATTTAAGAAAAATCTGACATAGGACTAAGGTTCTCCCTGTGTTTAAAATTGGAAAGACTTCACTTTACTCCATCAGACGATTTCTCCATTTGTATATCCTATGTAGGATTTTCCTTTCTTTGCTAAAGATCTATTTATCCAGGTCTCTCTTTGTTGTTTAATAAATAAATAAATAAATAAATAACAACTGATAAAAAGGCAGAGATATGCACATTTGTTGTCATTGACACTTTGCTGTGTATCTCATTCTAATTTCCTGCCACCAACTCCCAAACTGATCGATATCTTGGCAATTCTCTGATGGCAATCTGCTCAAAGTACCATCTACAGTTTTAAAGATAAAGTCATTATTTTTGCATACAAATAACAACAACAAATGACCTTTACACTTTTACTAAAACAGTGTCTGATTACTGATAAGTTCTCAGTCCCGACTACAGCAAACACCCCTGATTCGTGTTACATAATTAGTAAAATTAATTCAAAGGTTTGAAGATGTTCCTCTTGTCCTTTCTCCTCTCCCCATTCCAAAGATAACTTCAGTCTCATTGCTAGACTGGCTGCTTTGTTTATGCCATCAAATAAGAAAAAAGAATAGGCAGGGGAGCCTGGGTGGCTCAGTCATTAAGCATCTGCCTTCCACTCAGCTCATGATCCCAGGACGCTGGGATCGAGTCCTGCGTGAGTCCCACATCTGGCTCCCTGCGCAGTGGGAAGCATGCTTCTTCCTCTCCCACTCCCCCTGCTTGTGTTTCCTTTCTCACATTCTCTCTCTCCCCTTGTCAAATAAATAAATAAATCTTAAAAAAAAATAAAAAAGGAAAAAAGAATAGGCAAATGAACATTATTTTTCAATATACCACCTGAATCAGAAAAACAGTAGCCCAGAATGTTCTAAAACATATTTTAGGACTTGTTCCAGTCATCTCTCTCTGCCCAAGTAATAATCCTTTCCTCTTATTTCTGAGTGCCAGAGAGCAGTTGCCCTTTTAGATCTGGAGGGGACTTGGGTAGCATAAGATAAATTAGATTCTTGGTTTGGTTTATTGGCTTCTTTTTCCTCTTGTCAGTATTCCACTTATGCTGCTTCCTGTTGTGCACCCTTTTTCCCTCCTCACCAAAGGGCTGACCCCAGAAGACAAAAAAGAGCAGGCTCTGTTGTAAGCTAATTAGAGAGGGTAGATTCCTGGGAAACTGACTACCAGCAACACAGTAACTCTTGAAGATCTTTATATTTAACAAACATTTACCAAATACTTAAATATGTGCAGGGCTCTTACTAAGCTTAATTTTTTTTCTTTTTGAGAATATGTCCAAAAGCTTGAGGTGCTTACATTAAATATGTCATTGAATTTTATTGAATCTTATTTAAAAACCCTAGAAAGCTATGTATTGATTGGGCCAGTAAAAGACTGATATTTGTTTTTTTTTTTATTTTTTTTTAAATTTTTTATTTTTTATAAATATATATTTTTATCCCCAGGGGTACAGGTCTGTGAATCACCAGGTTTACACACTTCACAGCACTCACCAAAGCACATACCCTCCCCAATGTCCATAACCCCAGCCCCCTTCTCCCATATCACTCGGCATCAGGGAAATACAAATCAAAACCACAATGATATTTGATTTTTAATATGGGAGCTGACTTCTTTGTTTTCTTACTTAAGGAAGACATATTATAAATGCACACATATACACGATGAAGCATACATACGGCACATGCACACACACACTCCTATATACGTTCACTATATTCAGTTCTTTTTTTTTTTTTTAAGATTTTATTTATTTATTTGACAGAGACAAAGACAGGAAGAAAGGGAACACAAGCAGGGGCGGGGATAGGAGAGGGAGAAACAATTTTCCCACTGGTAGAGAGCCCTATGTGGGGCTCAATCTCAGGACCCTGGGATCATGACCTGAGCCAAAGGCAGACGCTTAAGGATTGAGCCACCCAGGTGTCCCACTACATTCAGTTCTAATGTCTTCAGCATCTGTCCCAATTTATGAAGTAAACTTAACTTGAATCATCAATTTGAAAATGTATTAGTGTGCAGTAATGACATGTAAATTTCAGGGTTTTTTTCTCTTTATATATAAAAAATAATAAAATTCATTTATGTTTTAGGGAGTTGTTTATTTGGTTTTCATTGGTTTAAATAACCTAATGGAAAATACACAACCTTGGAACTGAAAAAAAGGAAGTAAATTTTTATTAGGAAACCAACTTTATTGGGCTCTAAAAATAAACTATCACATATAATATTAGATTTTAACTTTATAATAACCTACTTTTCACAAAAAAATTTTGAAAGATAACATAGTAAGTTGAGATTCTGGCATGGTCTCTCTGATACTACACACACACACACACACACACACACATACAACCAATGTGCCTACAAAGTACAAAGGTATTATAACTAAATTATATAAATTGAAGTGTTATAACCTGGTGTTGACATGTGATTATGGCCCAGTGTTATAAATATCATTATTCCATTCTCTTTTATGTATTTAATTATTTGGGAAAATGGGTTATTATGAGCTGAAATGCATCCCCTCCCCAAAATGTGTATGTTAAAATCATAACCTCTAGTACCTCATAAGGTGACTATACTTGGAGATAAATTAACTTAATTTTACATAAAATTAACTTAATTTTAGTTAAGTTAAAATTTTGGCACTTTACCAAGTTGACAAGTGAAATTTTTGGCAGCAATTGATTTCTATTTCCCAAGAAGTCCACTGAGGATGTACCTATTTTACAGCAATATTATAGATCTTATGCTTTCATTTATTGTATTTGAATGTTATTAACTGTTAATATCTTGTTATGTGTAGATATAAAATAAATAAACCATATTAATCATCTATGGGACCTATAGGAAATCAGTGAGTATCTAGTTCCCTGGAAGAGTTTTAGATAGTTCTTATCAATTTTCTAGACCACAACTTAATTTTTTAAACTACTTTTAAAGTTGTTGTTCAAATAACCTAACCATCTTTAATTTACTGCAAACACATCAATGTTTTATGTCACAATGTATGAGTTTTTGATCTGATTGCATATATACAATACCTATACTTTCAAGTCTTCTGAGGGAAAAATGAGATTGCTAAACTCAATGCCTATAAGCAGCTATAATGTATTCATATAAAGAAGACCAATCATTGCAGATTGTAGAAAACTGGAAAAACTGGAAATTGATCAACATATATAAAGCTATTTAGAGACACTTTTGTTTGATATCGCTGGTCAAAATGAACATATCATGATATGATCAAAGATGTCTGAAGTCTAAATAAGGCCCAATGGTGATACACCAAATGTATCCCCTCCCCAAAATTTATGCTTCCCATAAATTTTCATGATTCTCTATATTTTCAATATGCACAGCACAAAAATATGAGTTTGAAATTCACGTTCTGATTTCACTTTCAATATGTTCCTGACAGATCTTATTTTCAATATGATTAATATAAATAATTCAACTGGCAATGCCTGTATATGAGTAAATTATGAAATTGAATTGAGAATATATGCTACTCTTATGGTAAAATACAAAACATCAGGAAATATAATATTTACATAGTGAATTAAACGAGTAGAGATAAATGAGCTTTACAAGATTTTTGGTTAGGTAACTGTGGCTAACTCCTCATACTATGTATGTTTTTCCTTTAATCTATAAACTCAATGTAGAACGTAAACCATTATCTCATTGACTATGTGTAATTTGTCTTAACTCATTATTCTACATTCCATGTGGTAATACAACCCAGCAGTAGCAAACATTTGACCTTCCCAGTCTATAGTATTGTGCAGTCTGACTGCATAATTGGCATTCTCCTTCTCTGGATCACTAATCTGATGATGCATTTTTAATTTTATTCATTCCATTAATATAATGGAGGAATGAAGTTGGTTCTTTGCCTGCAAACAAAATGACATTTAATGTTACGAAAAAATGTAAATAATAGGATTCTGAAATATAACTTGGAAGGTCTTCAAAAAGCTTGACCTTTCTAAGCTTTACATATAAACAAACACCATGAGATTTTATTCTAAAGTAATCTTATATAAGAAAAACTCAGTGTAGATAATAATGATAAAATGATAAATACCACATTTCGTTAACCAAAAGGCTGAGTAGTAACAGTTTAACTGGACTATTCTTCTTCTTCTTCTTCTTTTTTTTCCTAACCTCACTTCAAAGGTCAAAGCTAACCCAGTTTAAAGGTTCAATCTTTTGGGGACATAGAGAAAGACAAAGTTATAATGGTAGAGACACAAAACTGCAGGAATCATACTTACAAAAGTGATGTAGTGAATGGGATAATTCATTCACCAAAATTTATGCCATTTTCAAACTTGTATATATGGAAAATAATAAAATAATGTTTAGTGGACAAACCATTACTATTTAAGAACAATTTTCAGATATCCACAAAAAGTAAGGTAGTGAAATGTTTTCATCAAATTTAGCTTCTGTTGCTCTTTCCTGTTATATGTGACTTTTTTACTGAGTTCATTTGTGGACCTAAATACCAAAAGAGTAAAAAAAAAAAGAAATATTCTACAGTAAGCATAATGCACCACATATAATGTATGTGACAAAAATCTATGTAAATGGAAGCTTCTTTCTTCTATAGTCAGTTGAACACATTATTCTGTTTTTCCCACAATAATTTATTCTTCATTTGGATCATTGCAAATTGATATTTCTAACACAAATGTTAATTATAGGGTTAATGAGATGCACAATAAAATAATATCAAATGAGTCTTTATATCTCATAGGACTTTAAATATTATATTTATTCTACATTTCATATCTGCAATGTACTTAAGCATTCCTTCCATTTTTTTTTTTTTTTTTTTAAGCAGGAGATGAAAATGAGGCATTGAGACATTTGGAAGCCTAGGTAATGCCATACAGCTGGTGCAGGTGCAAGCTCAGATTCATTCACTTGAAATTTATGTACTATCAGCACCAAACTGTCATTTGATATTCATGTCTCATTCTTCTAAATTCTTTATTACCTCTCTGGTCTATTTTGGTTTCCTTGCAGACTCTCCTTGTTTTATTTAGTTTCTTTCAATGTTGATACAACCACAAATCCCCCCCACCCCCCGCTTACCAGCAATCCTATAGTTAGTCCTGAAAGATTTTCACCTATTTTAAATGACTCCAGGCATTTTAATGTGGAGGTGGTTCCAACTTATATCTTAACCTAGATCCTCTCCTTCCTGTGTCTCATAGCAGTGATTATTATAGTGTTGCTGATACAGAAAGATAAATATACAGAAATACACACACACACATATATATGGGTAATGTGGTTATGTATATTTATTTTATATTTAGATATGTGTGTACCTATATACCTGTGTATGTCCGTAAAGTACACACAAATACATATTTGCTCTCTGGCCTACGGTTACTATTTCCTGAAATGACATGTTAAAGAATGTCATATTGGTTATTTTTAACAATTAGTAGTCATATCACAGAAACAATAAAATGCTCACAATCTTTGAAAACTATCTGAGGGTGCAAGTTTTTTTAATTAATCTTTCTTGCTTGATTGCATTTAACTTCCACACCTTCCATTTTTAGACATCATGAGACCATTCACAGTAACTCTATTTACAAACTATATAAAATCATAATAGAAGAAAATGAGTCATAGAAATAAGTACATGTTATTCAGGATGGTAGCAGCTATCAAATATTATGCAAAATGCAGCATGAGTTTTCAATCATCTGATTCTATACAAAGACACCTTTTTTGATGAAGTCATCTGTGAACAGCAATTTGCTGAAACAAGGCATAAAAATGTCCTGAGAATTCACACACTTAGCAAAATTCCTAATAGTACTTAGAATTAGGCTATGGGATAGTATCCCAAAGGATACTTAGAGGAAGCTTCATTGCTTTAGTCATTTAAAAGTAGGTTGGACAAATCTTGGGGGAATATAACTGAAGAAATAATGCTCTACATTTCTTGAAGATTGTCACATTGATTTAAAGGCCTTTTTTTTTTCATTTTGAAATTCTATAATAATATGAAACTTTCAACTCAGTTTTATGTTCAGTTTCTCTAGGGTTCACTCTGTGAATTATATCTGTGGACATTTGTGAAGCTTTGTTGATAATTCTGAGAATGCTGTCTATGTGGAGTATTAGTTTATTTCATGGATTACTGACAATGCCTATATTCCCAAAGATTTCATCATGTTGACACAACATCACAAATTTGTGACATAAAATTGTGAAAGAAGGAGTCAATTGGATATCATTTGGTCATGTTTAGAATTTTTTTTAAACCTCAGCTTTCGCAATGGAGAAAGGATGCTATGTAAAAGTATGCTTATGCTAAGTAAAGGAAAATATTTAAGAAGTACCTGAATTTATTTTTTTTAATTTTTTTTAAGATTTTTAAAAAATTTTTTAAATTTTTTATTTTTTATAAACATATATTTTTAACCCCAGGGGTACTTATTTATGTATTTGACAGAGAGAGAGAGATCACAAGTAAGCAGAAAGTCAGGCAGAGTGAGAGAGGGGGATGCAGGCTCCCTGCTGAGCCGAGAGCCCAATGAGGGGCTTGATCCCAGGACCCTGAGATCATGACGTGAGCTGAAGGCAGATGCTTAACCCACTGAGCCACCCAGATGCCCTCCATATTTTATCTTTTTAAGCCTCATTTCCATATATAAATCTGTTAATTCTTGAATTATTTCTTGTGTATTCATTAAAATAATTTATGAGATATAGTTAATATTATATCATCAACAATCAGTGTTTGATCGAGCTCCCCACTGAGCAGAGAGCTCGATCCCAGGACCCTGAGACCATGACCTGAGCTGAAGGTAGAGGCCTAACCGACTGAGCTACCCAGGCGCCCCAGAAATACCTGAATTTATTAACTTTTTAATTGATTGATAGCTAGAGGAAGGAGAAGCAGTAACAATTTGAAATATATTAAAATCTGTATTTAGGTTGGAATTGCTTTATTAGTATTATTATTATTGATATTATTTAGAACCAGGTGAGGGGATTTACTGAACCACTTAACTCGAAACAAGAAACAGGGTAAGTTCTTTAGGAAAAGCAAATATATAGTTAATCCCAATAACTATAGAATCATGGTGTCAATATTTTCGATGAAAGTTTTCTAGTCTTTTTTCTAAGTGAAATATCATATAAAAATTATGTGAATGTTTAATATTCTTAAGATAGTAAATAAAGTGGAATATATTTTCATTATTTTTTTTTCAGTTAAAAATAGTATTTTCTCAAGATAGGAAAATACCAAGGATGGAAATGATGAGATTTTAACATCAGCTAAATCTGGCCCAAAACACTTCCTTTGATTCTAATTAGTTAAGAGAATGTACTTGCTGGCAGAATTCTGAATTCTGGAAATATCATGAGTTTTATTCAGAGACACAGTACAGTTTTTGCTATATACTTTCACTGCCTTTCTCATTCTCCTTCTTCTTGGCAGGTAAAGTGTAACAAGCTATCTTTATTCCCTTGAGAAAGGCTCTTCTCTTGACTTTTTCTCAGATTTATTAGGTTAGATATATGTTATCATTCTTTCTCTTGTCTTATCCATTTTATTTTATGGCACATAAGTTGAATCCTATTAAAATCTAGGCCCTTTTGGATTATCACAGAATTAATTTTACCTTATTATAGTTTTAAGGTTTTTTTCTTTCAAAGGAAATCAAACAATTTGTATAACTTGCCACTTTCTAAAGCTTATATAATATATACTCTAATTTTTAAGAAAATATTTAATTTTAGCACCTGTATTTAACATTTAATAATCACATTTGATTTTCATTCCTTATGTTAAATTCTCTTAAAAACTACTGAAACTATCTTGAGATAGAGAACATTAATCTTTATACATGCATGTGAAGAAAAGTCTTTAAATTTTAGGAATATTTTAATTATCACTAGGAACTTGGGAGACAGAACACTACATATTAAACTAGTTAACAACACAAGCAATACATTATCAGTTTCAGATTGAAGATGGAGTAGAGCATGCTTGGACTGAAAATCTCTAAGTAACATAGGATTGATTATTAGAAATTTCAAAGTAATATTTCCATAATGTTTCCAGATTATTTTACGTGGTAAAATGGGAGTACATCCACTTTATTAACTTTATAGTATGTGGCTTCTAAAGGATTATTCAGACCAGTAGAGGGAATCTTTTTATTTGATTTATAATTATTAAATGTTAGAATATTCCATTCTGATCATTTCCCCAATCCTGGTTAATGGATTTGCAAATTAGGATTCTTTATGTCTCAAGAATCAGTGCTTGGATGGGGCGCCTGGGTGGCCTCAGTTGCTGAAGCAACTGCCTTCGGCTTAGGTCATGATCCTGGGGTACTGGATCGAGTCCCATATTGGGCTCCCTGCTTGGCAGGGAGTCTGTTTCTCCCTCTGAGCTCCCCCCATCTCATTCTCCCTCTCTAATAAATAAATAAGATCTTAAAAAAAAAAAGATCCATGCTTGGAGAATGCAAAATCCAGGCATTACCTAAATGGCCCCACTACCTATGATCTAACTTGAAAACCTGTAAACTTTTGGCTGTACATAGACATTCTACTGTCAGTTTTACCTGATTTCTTCTACCTCTTAGTGCTTACTGTATTCCGTTCACTTTGGATGGTCTCCTAATACCATGATCAAACTTCAATACTATATGAGCCAAGGGCTGGCAGCCCTAAGATGGGACACTTTGGCATGAATATAGTTTTGAGTTAAAAGCAACAAAGGGATTCAAGTTCTTTACTTCCCCCTAAGCTGCCTGCTGTACCAGAAAGGGAGCCATTAACAGAGGTCTTCTTTACCTTAGAAACTAATTAACATAATAGGTCAACCTTTGTTTTCCAAACACCTCCTTTCACCTTCTTGCTAATGGTCT
Organism: Mustela putorius furo; assembly: GCF_011764305.1. NCBI lineage: Eukaryota > Metazoa > Chordata > Mammalia > Carnivora > Mustelidae > Mustela > Mustela putorius. The sequence continues at coordinate 1,483,847 of NW_025421373.1, read as the reverse complement.
TTCTCCATTTATTTTTAAGATTTTATTTATTTATTTACTTGCTTATTTACTTGCTTATTTACTTACTTATTTATTTATTTAGACAGCAAGTTCTGGGAGCAGGAAGGGGAGAGAGAGGATATCAATCAGTCTGTGCACGGAGTCTGAGGTGGGGCTCCATCTTACAACCCTGAGATAATGACTTGAGCCAAAATCAAGTCTAAGGCTTAACTGAATGACATCCAGATGCTCCCGTCTTTCTCCACTTTGTATCCTCAGACTTCTACCTCTTTCCTTATCTCATATAAAAGTATCATGTTACCTCACTGTATTTGGAATTTCAAGTCTATATGGATTCCCCAACTTTCTCCTGTTAATCAGACTCATGCCACTTCAATTCTTAGTCCAGCTGGAAGGCCCTTAAAGGGAAGAGAAAACTCTTCTTTCCTGAAACTACCCTAGAACCTTAAATCTCCACCTGTGAAGATGTGAATTATAGGTTCCAAAAAGCATGTAAGGTTCCCAGGAAGAGTGTTAGGTCTGGCCCAACTGGAGAAGGGAATTACTGTATAGAAGGTTAACCAAATACATGATGCAGGAAAAGGAGACAGAAGTCCCCTCTAATACAACATAAAATGTTCTGTTCTATGTCATGTCATCCCTCTCAATGTACTGGACTAGTTCTTCAAGTATCTACATTTAACAAAGTGAAATGTTCATTATTAATTAATTCTATTCAGTCTGCATTATTGTTATTCTTATTTAAAGCAGGTTAAAAAAACACTATGAATATTCAAACATTTGCAAACAATATCTCAAATGTAAAAACATTGGAATTAATTAGAATGCAAGTCTTTAGCCACTGCATATTTGATTATAATTTCTAAAGGTGACTATACAGGTTATTTCTTTTAGACACACACACACACACACACACACACACACACACACACTAGAGCTCCAGCTGCTAGATTAGAATGAGAGAATAGTAATTTTTCCCATAAAATATTTTTTACTATTGCCTATAAATCCAGGGAACATAAAGAGTATTGAAATAATCTATATGAAAAATCAGAGAAGATAACAATTAGAGATTGTAAATGATATTAGCATGGTTGACTGTCAAACATATCCACTATATTTTGATCATTATAAGCTGCAGAACAAAAGTCGTGTCCATTGAGTGCCTGGGTGGGTAGTTGGTTGAGCTTGGTTCCTGCTTGGGTCATGATCTCATGGGTTGTGAGATGGAGCCCCACCTCTGCCTGGGCTCCGTGCTCAGCAGGGAGTTTGCTGGAAGATTCCCTCCCTCTGCCCCTCCCCCAACTTCTGAGCACGCATCCCCCTGTGCCTGTGCACACTCTTTCTCTCTCAAAATAAATAAATAAACCTTTAAAAGAGAGAAAGTTGCATTCATCAAGTCATGTTCTTTTTCTGATCTTTGTAAAAGTGAAATACAGAACACCCACTATATAGCAATATAATATTCAAAGGCACCTGATTATAATTTAAATTAGGAGATTCCCAAATGCATAAGTTTTAGAAGAAAGGTAATTTGGTACAAGGCAAATTCACTATGATTATTAATATAAATATTCACTTATATTGGCCACTATTTGGAACTAGACATTTTAGATGTTGCCAAGTCACTATCCATAAAGTTTTCAATAATCTGTCCACAGACAGAATGAATATATGAGTACCCTTTCTTCATATACTAATCAATCCTTGATATTCTCTTTTTAAAAAGAAAATTTTAAAAATACTTTCCAATAATACAAATGGAAACTGTATTTTATGATTCAGTAGGTGAGGTAAGCATTACTGCATGTATTCACTGGCTTCGATATCTACTTTTCTTTGATCTGTTTGTTCTTATATTTTACATATCAAGATATGTTTTTAATCTAAATTTTTATTTGCATATTAAGAACTTTGCTTTTTGGTTAACATTATCAACATTATCCAGTTTACCTTTCTTTTGTCTAAATTTGTAGTATTATTATGACATACTGACCCTTAGCTATTCATTTATTTATTCTTGAAGCATAAGTCCTATATATGCTTTATTGAATGTCTGGAGTTGGTAGGTACATCAGGAAACATCTATATAATTCCCAACCACTATGTTCTAGCCCAACATGCAGCCTTCAATATCTTCTGAATTCTCAAGTAGACCAGAGATGGTTTCCAAATATATACAGGCATTTGAAAACCTCACTTGAAGTGATTACTAAATACAATCTAATCAAAATTAACTTTTTCAATTGCATTCAATTTATTTTTCTACACGCAGCTCTACCCACAGTTCAGACAAGACCCATGTCCACTTGTTTGTTGAAGAAAAGTAAAGGGAAATAAGACTTATCCTTCACCTTTCTTATTCCACAGACCCCCCCCCCCCCCCGCCTGTTGCATGCTAGATGTTGTTTCTAACTTTTCCAGGGCTGAATTTCTGAACTATGATAAAAGGAAACAAAGTTTCTCTTGACTGGTGCTGTTGGAATTTGCAATGACGTCTTCTCTGTGGATGATACCCACACATCTGCACTCTTTCACTGCCAGCACGAACTCTGTCATTGCACGCTAGTGGTGACCACTCACAGTTTACATTGACCAAGAGCACCTTACCATTTCACTCAATTTGACTAACCATACCCACTCACCACCCCCACAACCTGATAGTGTTAGAAGATGAGACTTTTGGGATGTAATTAAGATGAGATTCAGGGTCCTCTCATAAATAGGATTAAGTCAGGAAAGAGCTTGGTTCCTCTTTCTGCTCTCTGCCATATGAAGATGGATACAAAAGAAACCAGTCTGCAGCTCAAAAGACAGTTCTCAACAGAACCTAAGTATGCTTGCACTGATTCTTGCACTTTCAGCTTCCAGAACTATAAGATATAAATTTTTGCTGCTTTCAAGTCATCCAGCTTATGGCATTTTGTTATAGGAGCCTGAACTGACTAAAACACCCATCATTCCTTCAAAAACACTGGCTTACTCTCATCCTTGATTGGCATTTTTTACATACTGACTGGAAGTGAATAATGGATTCAAAGTGGAGAAAAGAAAAAAACAAAACGTTAACTTCATCTAACTTCTCAGCAAGTCACATACAGATTATCATATTTGTGCAGTATGTGAGTTATATTCAGATATTGTTCTCTCTTCCTTTTTTTCGTACTTCAACTCACTTTAATGTTAGTCATAGTACATCAGAAACAAGATGGTATTAAAAAGGGCCAGAGAGAAAGAATCTCTTTTATAAAGAAACAATGAGATTGAGGGTACACCCAGAAGACAGGAAAAGAGAGAACTGAGAGGAAATAATTCAACCCAGAATTGTGTGCCATCGAAACATTTTTTTCAAGGAAAAATGGTGCAAAAAGAACATTTATAGGCTAACAAAAACAAAGAGTATATGCCATCAAGAAATCTGTACTAAAGACATCTATAAAGGGTGTTCTTCTTCTTTTTTTCTTTAAATTTTTATTTTAATTCCAATTAGTGAACATATAGTGTTATGTTAGTTTCAGGTATGCAATATAGTAATTCAACCTTTCCATACATTGTCTGGTGCTCATCACAGATACCGTTCTCTGAAATACTGTGTTTTCCAAGCCAAGTACATGAGTGACTTTAAATTTTGTAACTGTCTTACAGTAAAGGTTTAAACATTTCATAAAGCATTTTTATATTTTCACTAAGTTTTTTCCTGGATACTATATTTTTCTTGATAAATTTAAGAGTACTAACTATATCTGATTTGCTAGTTATAACCTATATAAAAACTTTAATTGCAGCTAGTTATCTCTTCTTTTGTCAGAATTCGACTGGAAACTTATTTTAAAATTTATTTGAGGGCGCCTGGGTGGCTCAGTGGGTTAAGCCGCTGCCTTCGGCTCAGGTCATGATCTCAGGGTCCTGGGATCAAGTCCCTCATCGGGCTCTCTGCTCAGCGGAGAGCCTGCTTCCCTTCCTCTCTCTCTGCCTGCCTCTTTGCCTACTTGTGATCTCTCTCTGTCAAATAAATAAATAAAATCTTTGAAAAAAAAATAAAATTTATTTGATTTTGACCTTGCGGCTTAACCGGGGAGAAAGAGCATATTTCACGAGCTTTAAAAATAAAATTGCATTTCTTATTATTAAAGAGAGATTTGATTTATATTTACTTATTTAGTTTCAGTCATTTGATTTACCATGGGTTCAAAAAAATGGGTCAGATTGACTAAGAATTTATTTCTTTCAATATCTCCATTTAGTTTCTTTATATATACATTTCCACTTTTAAGTGTATAAATTATGTGACACAAGAGCTCTTTTACTCTTTGGATCATGCTCTTAATTTAAACACTTCTGAAACACTTTCCTTAGATGCATCTCTGGCATGAATATGTATGGATGAGCTGTGTTATTTAGCTAATCTTAAAGTCATTTTTATTCTTTGCAAATTTAAATTTATCCCATTTATATTGGTTGGAATAGCAAATATATTTAGTTTAAAACTTTTAGCATATTTTTATGTGAATTTCTATTTTAATGCTCTGGGGTTTTCTACTTCAAGGTTTATAAATTACTTTTTCCTCTTTGTGTAGTATTCGTACTTCGTATTTAATAACCTTCAAAGTTTGTACAACATATCCATATTTGTGTAACATACATCCATGTATATTTTTGATTCCCAAATTGGGATTGGAACTATTGGCTTTTGTTACAAATGATACAAAAATTGATAAACTTGTTCTTTTCCTTTTACATCTTGATTTAATTTTGTTTTTGATTTTTCTGATCATTAATTCTAGGATGGTAACTGACAAACATTCATAGAAAATCTAAACAAATTTTTAAAAACATTTTCTTAATTTACTATTATTTTTTCAATGTAAATTCTTATTAGTAGCACTGCAATTCATAGCCCTGTTTCAGCTCTCCAGCATCTCCCCACCTTTTTTTCTTATTTTTGCTTTCGTTTTTTTTATTATGACATTATTTTTTGTCATTTATGACATTTTCCTATGATAAATGTTTCTCTCTTGGTTCTCTATGTTATGGTGCCTGATGCTCAGCACCAGGGGCTTATCCTGGGTTATCCAGGGAGATACTTATTAGCTAGATTTTATTATCAGGGAGATCTCTTTGTTCTTAAAGAAACCTTCACTGGCACTCTATTAGCTAGGTTCTTGAGTACATGAGATTTTCACCTCTTTGCCTCTGTATTTAATAAAAATTGCTTGGATATAAATTTCTTCACTTACACTTTCTTTTTGTCTTGAGTATTAAATTTGTTCCTTTTCTTTTGACATTGTGAGACTAGCCTGATTACTGATTCTTCCCTCTTACATCACCAACAGCAATACCAGGACCACATCACTCACCACACACAAATCCACACAAACACATTCTGTGCATGAAGTCAATTGTTTCATAAGACTATTCACTTACTTCAGATCTTAGTCACTTCACTTGGATATTATTCAATATTTCTGTATGAAAACATATGTAATATGATTACCTTTTCATTTAGATTCCTAGTGTTTGTTTATAACCTTTATGTCTCCTTCCTCTCTGTAAAGTTTTTCAAGGGTAACTACTCTTAATTTGGGTCATACTGAATTTATAATTATTATAAGGTTTCTAAATATGCTACTGCCATTTATTTATTTATTTACTTATTTTCACTACAATGATGAGAAGACACTCCTCTCAGTTATTTTATTCTTGCCATATGCATTTATTTTACTCAAGTATCAGTTACAGAATTCATTAAAGCAAATGTGTTTCCTTATTTTGTGAGAGTTGCTTCATTGTTTTTGATCATTCACTGTATCAGTGAACAGTGAAATACCATTTTATTTATTTATTTATTTATATTTAAGATTTTATTTATTTATTTGACAGAGAGAGATCACAAGCAGGCAGAGAGGCAGGCAGAGAGAGAGGAGGAAGCAGGCTCCCTGCTGAGCAGAGAGCCCAATGCGGGCCTAGATCCCAGGACCCTGAGATCATGACCTGAGCCGAAGGCAGCGGCTTAACCCACTGAGCCACCCAGGCGCCCATGAAATACCATTTTAATTCTCACTTGTAAGTGACAAGATTTTATTTTCTCTGGAAGGTTTAGTATTTCTGTTTACAACTGGCTTCTGATATTCTTCATTGATATTATTTGGTGGATTTCATTTCCTTTCACGTATCTTGATATTTTTTGTACCTTCAATCTAGCAGCATAGGTCCTTTAGCTGCAAAAACTTTTGTATCATTTCTTAGGAAAAATAATTTTCTACACTTGTGTGGTTGCTATCACATCCTGCGATACATACAATTTTCAGAACTTCTGGACCAATTTTAAAGTATATTATTTTTCTCTAACAGCAATCTTTTTGTTCTAGCTTTTGCTATATTTATTCAACTTTATACTACAACCTAGCTATTAAATAATTTTCCTCCAAAATTATCTGTGATGTTAAGACCTAATTTTATTCTCTCCATTTTATATAATATTCTGATATAGTTTAATTAATAAAATTTCTTTCCAAATGCTTACCTTTAGTCCATCCAATCTTTTTTCAAGTGTTCTCAATGTTTTATTTTTCCTACATTCCCTAGAGTTTTATTTTTTAATTCATATGGATTATTAATCCCTCAGTTTGGGAAATTTTCTTCAATAGTCTAAGGATCTTTCATTCAGAGGTTTGAGTGGAAACTTTAAAATTCCATGGAAAGCTCTTTAAATGTGGTGTCCTAAGGTAGTATTTTTCTTTAGGTTTCATTTCTCCATAGAAAAGAAAAAGAAAATTATCAATGTACTGCTATTACATTTGATGCCTACTCCATTTCTTTACAGAAATAGAACTTAGGGGTATGTGGTTGTGTGTGTAGGTATGTGTGTGTGTGTTTATGTGCGTGTTTTGGGGGGCATGGAGACAGAGACAGAGAGGCATGGTAGGACAGGAATAATAATGGAAGGCAGGATTTTAATATGATTCTTTTTATGGCAAAAATGAAAATAATGATAAAAGTTTGCAATTAATCCTACAATCTAATTTCAGAGCAAAATTAGCAACAGTGTCAAAAAATAAAGTGTTTTCTTCTCTGTACCATTTAATAAAGTATATTTATGTAACTGGTAGAATTGACGTTTCTCCAAGTCTAGAAATGATTTCTACATGTAAAAGTTTTTTGTAGTTTTAAGTCCATACTACTTTGATATATTTTTTGCCTTAAATTCTGCTTCCAGAAAGCATCAATAACTTAATTCAGTTTTTAACTCATAAATTTTAAGTCAAATATATTTTTTTAATGTCTGTTTGAATGGGGGCATAATATGTTAATCTACTTTTTCATATTGTCTCACCCAAGTTGTCTTCATTTCATTGTGTAATATTTGTGATATATTAGAAGTAGTTAGCTTTAAGCAGATCAGTTCTCAATACAGAAATTATTGTCAAATCTTTCATACAATGTCAATGGAAACAAATTTCCCTATTGATGCATGAATTGTAGTTACTTAAATGCAAAACCAAGTGTCTGCTGTATGGTTGTCTAGAAAATTTGTGATACTGTATCATTTTAAATGCTTTCACCTCAGGAGAGTAATCAAACTACTGAGGTCCAGAGCAGAAGACCTGATTAATAAATAAAAAAAAGGCACCTGAATTTTCAGAAACAAAAATATCATTCTAAATTAAGCCATATACATGACAATTACAAAACAGAAGGGTGGGAGGTGATAGGGCTAATTTACATATTAGTGGTAATTTTTTTCCCTCAAATTAATTGTCTAGAGTTACAAAAATTTAAATCAAAATATATGACATTGTTGCCGGGGGGAGGGGGTTTGGGAGAAGGGGGTGGGATTATGGACATTGGGGAGGGTATGTGATTTGGTGAGTGCTGTGAAGTGTGTAAACCTGGTGATTCACAGACCTGTACCCCTGGGGATAAAAATATATGTTTATAAAAAATAAAAAATTAAAAAAAAAAAAAAAAAAGAAGAAAAAAAAAAAAAAAAAAAAAAAAAAAAAAAAAAAACAGTTGTACAGGGTGCCTGGGGTTTTTTTAAATACATTAGAGATAAAAGGTTGCTAGAGGAAGATGACAGATGAATGAGAAGATGAGCAAAGAAATATGAATAACTTCTAGAAGTTAGGAAAGGGAAGAAAATGGATTGTATTCTCCCCTACAGTCTCCAGAAAGGAATGCAGCCCTACTAATAAGCTGATTTTAGTTCAATGGGGTCCATGACAGACTTCTAAAATAAAAATGTTACAAAAGATAAAAGCTACTAAATTTCTGGTAAATTTGTTAAAATAGCAAAAGGAGACTTGGTATCCAGAAAAGTTTTTATAAAGTAATCACTTAATTCTTAGTGAATGAAGCTTTGAAAATAGTCTTATGATTGATTTTTAGGTCTTTTCAATGTTTTTCTCTTCCCCAAATTTACAAATTGTATTTGTAGGCCTAGCATGGAGCATAGCAAGAAGAAATCACCAAAAGCTGAGTGAAATAATCAATGAAGGAATTTATGATATGCATTTGATTTTGTAACTAACTATACTTCAAACGTTAACATAAATTATTAGAGTTGAAAAATTACTCCTCAGTAAACGTCTCCTCAATTATTGCCTCTTTTGGTTTTGATGGCAATAAAATTGTCTATCAACATCATCCAGTGATTCTGATGCATGTTTGAATCTGGTCATTTGGTGGTAATGGCGAAAGATTAGAGTGGGGGCTAGTAAGACCATAGTTAGAAAAAGACTCACCATACTCAGCCCCTTGAGCCGAGAATAAGTCATTTGGATTGTATGCAAAAATAGGAATGTAGACACAGGTAAAACGACATCATTTGATTTGGTGGAAAGTAGAAAGAAACTGTTATCAGCAGAAAAAAGTTCTAATCCCAAATCTGGAAATTCGTCACATTTTAGGTCAGTGACCTTGCGGAAATCTAGATTTCCTGCATGTCTGTTTCTTCACATACAATATGAGGAATTTGCATTAGAAGGGCTTTGTAGCTCTAATTTTGTTTCTTTAGATCATACATTCTCCTTATTTTAAGAGTTAAATTTGGTAACAAAAAACATGAGCTGCATAGGGGTCATCACTCAGGTGAGAAAGGAATTTAGTCATCAATAAGAGGCTAGCAGGCAATTTTCACGCACATTATCACATTGCTCAGGAACTCTCTTTCCTCTGTCCCTGCGTTAAACTGATAGGAATGCTCTTGGCTCATACGTAATTTTGCTTCCTTAGTAAATAATCTGATTGTTTACAACCTGACTGTTCTCTCTTACATGTTGTATCACACACTTTTCCACTCTAACCTCTTCACATGGTGGGAGTTTGTCAGGAGACTCAAATATCAGGGGCCCCTGGGTGGCTCAGCGGGTTAAAGCCTTTGCCTTTGGCTTTGGTCGTGATCCCAGGGTCCTCAGATGGAGCCCCGCATCAGGCTCTCTGCTCAGCGGGGAGCCTGCTTACCCCTCTCTGCCTGCCTCTCTGCCTACTTGTGATCTCTGTGAAATAAATAAATAAAATCTTAAAAAAAAAGAGAGAGACTCAAACACCAGATATATATACATTTCAGAAGAAATGTACTGAGTTCACAAAATAGTGAGATTTTTAAATTGATTTTTCATTGAGTCACTCATTTGTTTATAAATCCAGCATTATATTATATTATTTCATACCCCCCAAATATGTAATGTTCTATTCTTAACATAAAATTTTAGTCTATATTATAGAGCTAAATATTTATATAGAGAGAGCTTCTCTGTATTATTTGCTAAATTAATTTGTTCAAGTTATATGTAGTGTTACCATTGTGAATGCTGTTTTATTTTTAATAATAGTTGATTATTGCTAGTATAGATTATATGATGTTTTTCTATGTAGAAATGCTGCTAAACTTTCTAATAAGTTTCTGTAAATTCTTAATTTTTTTCTATATAGAGGATTATATTACTGATAATTGCAGGTTTATTTCTTCTTTTAAAATATTTCTGTTCTTATTTCATTTTACATTATTGTAGATTACACTAGCTCCTCTAGAGCAAATAGTAAAAAGCAGCAATAACAGTTAATAATATCTGGTCTGCTTATCTTTTGTTTTTCTCTTGTTCATACAACAATTTCTGTAGACTTTTTTTATCGTCCTTAACAAATAGAGAAAATTATTAATAATGAGTTTTTTAAATAAATGTATATATAAATATACACACATACATACATATATGTATGTTTTGAACTTTTTGAAATAGAAACAAAAGGGAACTTTATCTTTCCTGTATATACTGAAATAATCACCCAATATTTAATTTATTCATTAATAAATTACATCACATTGACAGATTATTTAATATTGAGTCTTTCTTCCTTTGAACAAATTTTTTTAATTCTGACTCAGATATATAAATTTATACATTTTAGAAATATTATTGACTAATTTCTTTTTTCACTTCTATTTTATCAACAAAATTACCTTTTAACTTCATTTTCTTAAACTAATAAGCTGAGATAATTGTAGAATCATATTGTAAGAGGTAATAACAAAGAGGTTTTTTTGTAGCCTTTACTATTTCTCCTACTGGTAACATCTTACAAACCTATACTACGATATCACTATCAGGATATTGCTATTGATAAAGTCAAGATACAGAACATTTTTATCACCAGATAGATCCTCTATATTGCTCTAGGATAACCACATCTGCTTGTCCCCAACCTCCAATCCCAGAAACCAATAATCTGTTTTCCATTTATAAAATTTTGTCACTTCAAGAATCTTATCAAATGGAATAGTACAGTATGTAGTTTTTTTTGTCATTCAACAAAACTCTTTGGGTATTCAACAATGTTTATTAATCTTTTATCAAAAGTTTATTCCTTTTTATTGCTAGTTAGTATTCCATTGTAAGACAATTTGTTTAACTAATCACCTTTGAAGGATATCTGGGTTGTTTCCACTTTTAGGCTATTAAGAATAAAGCTGCTAAACATCTTTATACAAGTTTTTGTGTATACCTAAATTCTCCTTGTTTTAGGACAAATGTTAAAGAATCCAATTTTGGTTCATCTGTTAGGTTCATGTTTAGTCTTCTGGCTGACCATCTTAATATTTCTACATATGATGTTTAAGTGATCCACATTTTCTGCATCCTTGTAACCACTTGGTGTTGTCTCTATTTCTTATTTTAGATATTCTGTTAGGTGGGTAAAAATTTGTATTTTCCTAATGTCTAATGATATTGAAGATCTTTTTATGTGTTCATTTATCATGTACATATCCTCTTTTACAAAATGTCTCTTCACATATTTTGCTTATAAAATAATCAGAAATTTCTATAGTTGAATAATAAAAGTTCTTTACATCTTCCAGATATTAATGTTTTGTTAGTTATGTGGTTTGAAAAGATTTTCTCTCTTACTGTAGCTTGCCATTTCAACTTTTAACAGAGTCTTCCATAGAGCAAAAGTTTTTTTTTTTAATTTCATTGCAGTCCAAGTCATCAAATTTTCCTATTGTGGACTGTGTTTTTGTTATCAAATTTAATGATTCTTTATGTAGTCATAAATACAAAAGATTTTCTCCTACTTTCCTTTTTCTTATTAAATATTTTATGGTTTTAAATTTGCCATTGAAGTACATGATACATTTTGAAGTAGTTTTGTACAAGCTGTGAGACTTATAGTGTTTGTCTATTTGTGGTTTATTTATTCTGTACCATTTTTCCATAGATGTAGTACCATCAATATCACACAATCTTGGGATGCCTGGGTGGCTTAGTTAAAAATCTGCCTTGGGCTCAGGTCATGGAGCCCCACATCAAACCCTACGTTGAGCCCTGCATCAAGCCTGGCATTGGGCTACCTGCTCCGTGGGAAGCCTGCTTCTCCTTCTGCCACTCCCCCTGCTTATGCTCCCTCTATCGCAGTGTCTCCTTCAGTCAAATAAATAAATAAAATCTTAAAAAAAAATCCACACAATCTTGATAACTCTAGATAATAATTCTTGAAATCAAGTAGACTACTGATTACTCTGTCTTCTTCATTTCTAAAGTTTCATTTATGTTATTATAAACACATTAACTGTTAATTATATTAAATATATTTCTATATACAAAATATTCTATTATATTTTAATTAACATATATTAATTTTGGTATCACAAACTCATTGTTAGTATATATGAATATAATTATATATTTATAATATATCCTGTTAAGTTGCTAAACTCAGTTATTATCTATAATAGTTAGAAATATTAGTTTTATAGATTCCTTTGGATTTTCCACATAAATAATTATGAATCTACAGATAAGAACAGTTTAATTTTTACTTTTGGATACAGAAAACTTTTATGCCCCTCCCTTTTTCTCTTGGTCTTCTTGCTTTAGCTAAAACTTCCAGCATTACATTAAATAAGAGTGTTGATGGTGAACATCATTGGCTTGTTCCCATTTTCTATTGGTTTGTTTCAATTCTAATGGAATAAAACATCTAATCCCTTCTTAAATGTGATAGTAACCATACTTTTTGTAAGTGTTCTTTACAAAGTTGAGGAAGTTGTCCTTTATTCCCATCTTCTGAGTTTTCTTCTTGAGGTGTTGAGTTTTATCAGTTTTTTTTATATTATTTGATATGATCATGTCATTTTTTTCTTTAGCTAATATGGCAAAATACATTGACTTTTTAATATTAACCAACCTGTATCTCTGCAAAAAATCTTACTTGGTCATTGTATATAATGTTTTTATATATTACTGAGTTCTCCTAGCAACATTTTGATAGGAATTGTTATATCTACATCCATGAAGATACTGTTCTCTATTTTTCTTCTTTTATTCTGTGTGGTTTTATATCAGAGTAATAGCAGCTTCATATAATAAGTGGGAAATATTTCCTCCTTTTCTATTTTCTGGAAGAGATTATGTAGATGTAATGTTAAGTTTTTTTTAAGTGTTTGCAGTTACCACTGGGCCCAACATTCAGAAAAGCCCCATACTAAGTTTAATGCTCTGGCTGTCACCTTCTGGAAATTAGCAATACATTTGGGACAAGCATTCAAGGATATTCATTTTGCATGGGAGCCCCACAAATTTTGTAGCCAGTCCTATTTGTGATGGATAAGCATGATTACTGATGAAGAAATAACTGACTCATATTAAAATAGCTAAGACTTCCAGAAAAAAAAAAAAATGGATACCTCATTTCTTAATTGGCATTGATTTGTAATAAATGACACATTTGAAAATTATTCTTTGGTGTTTATTAATTTCATATTTATTGCATATCCATAAAATTATAGAGCTGTTCTATGTGTCTTCTATTATTGATTTTAACATAAATATAACAACATTGATACTAGGTCTTTTAATTTGCATATTTAATTATGCAAGGGTTAGAAAATAACTATAGAGAAGAAATAGTAGATTGAGTCCACGTTAATGTATGAATTTTCTCATTATAATAAAATTTAATTATAAGTTTGAATTATTGATTTCTTGCTTGGGTAAACTAATTTCTCCATTACCAGTGGCAATGCAAACATATCATAATTAGAGGATAGAACTAGGTAATGGAGATGTGTCTCATCAAATAATTATACCTCTCAGTTTGATGGATCTTAAATGAGGATGGAGAAAATGATATCGGTTACAACAATATATTTTATCTGCTTAATTTCCTACTTATAAATTTATAGATAGTCTAGGTTATGTTATGTGAATGTTTTTCTTCTCAATTATTCAGGTGATTAAAAAAGAAATAAATATATTAAGATGATATGAACATTAATTTTAAAGTATAAATCTTGTAAGTTTACACTTTAAAATTAATGTTAAGATGATATCAGCAAGATGGTGTAATAAGAAGTCCATATTCCTCATCCCCCACCATAGGAAACATAACTTGCTGGCCATCCACAGGAAAAAAAAAATTTTAAAAAGTACCTTTGTGAGAGCCTTGGAACCCAGGTAAGAAACTACAAAACCCTGGAAGTGCCCAAGATTAAGGAGGGTCAATTTGGAAGGCAGACCTGCTGACTCTGGTGCTGTCCGAGTTTGAACTTAAACCAACCTCTTCTTTCTGTTGACTTTGCTATAGTCCCACTTGTTCATGGTCCTTTGACCAGCCCAATCCAGCAAGGGATGTGGGAGGAGCCTCAGCTGCCAACATACTGTGATAACAGATCTACCTCTACACTTCCAAGCAGCACCATAACCGAGCTCCAGCCCTGCTGCACTCTGGTCCCAAGGCTGTCCCATCAGTCTGAGAATCTGGTGGAGGAAGGTCTTTATTTGCCAAAATAAAAGGTGCTTAAGGACTAGAAGTATCTGCTTCCTCAAATGCACAGATAACAACACAAGACTACACATATCATGAAGAATCAGGCCAGCATGACATCACCAAAGGAAACTACTATTACATCTTTACATTTGAATTTGTATAATTTCATCTCTTCTTTTTTTTAAGAAATTACAGTTGAAGCACATATACTTTCTACTGCAGTTTATACCACATCACGCAATTTATGAATAACTATATCCTTATCAGAGTGATTAATAGGCAAGAGATTATGTTTTAATTATCTATGTTTTATCTTCTGAACTATTCATAAGTCACCACTTGGTGATGCAAAAAGATGCTTACAATAATGATGATAACAATAAAAATATATTGTTTAAAAATATCTATTTTGGTATATACATTATGTATAATGTATATACTCAGTTTACAATATGCCCATAAGTGTGGTAGGGATTTTGAGTGTGGAGTATCATTTGACTCTCAAATAAATCCATGTGTTATTATTATCTCAATTTTACACTTTAAGTATCTAAAACCTATTAAATACATTTCTATAACATTAAGTTTATTAAATAGAATAACTAATATTACTCAGCTTTTATGTAGTTAGAAACCAGGCTTATTTAATGTAAAAGGTATACTCTTAGCTACTTCTGTTTTCACTTAGCAGGATCTTTCCTCAAAACTATTTCATAATTTTTAGAAAGATATATTTTCTCACTTACAAATATTACCTTTGTCATGTAACTCATAAAATAATACATACCTTTTTCTTAAAACAATCACTCTATCCAAATAAAAATCAGCCTCAATCTGAGATTTTTTTGAAGAACAAAGAAATCTCTAGTTGCTAAAAATAAAGGCTTTGGGGAAATATCAAAGTAGCAGAAGAGAAGTGTATTATGTCATCCCAATAGAAGTGTCTGGTCTATGGTTGTGGTGTGTGTATAGTTTTTGTTTGTTTTTTGCCAGGACAATCTGTGAAATAACATAAACATGTAATAGTTTATAATTTAGAGCATGTTTCTTTTTTTGAAAGTTGAATATTTTATAAGTAAACATTTTATAACCATGCCTTTTTTTCCCTTGATATCTTGATTCTTTTAATAGAGAATACTCACTATCCCCTTAAGATTACGATACACTTATAGTTATTAATCAGAATCTAACAAGGAAACAATGGAATTAGCTCAGGGATATAAGAGGAAATCTAGAAAAAAGTTATTGCATACATTATTTGGCTTCTATTCCATTTCCCTGTGACTTAAAGAGGAAGTAACATTCCCGACTCAATACTCACACACAAACAAATATAAAAGAATTTTAAAATTTGCCTACCCATGTCTTAGTTAATATATCTTATGCATATGAGAGCCATGTGGGAAATTAAGATTGATTTTGAGTTTGATTATTTGAAAGAATGAAGAGATGAATTTTAATTGATATAACTATATAACTCATAGAAGTATTAATAGAAAGGCAGAAAAGTGAATCAATACTTCAAGGAGATATTAAATTAATATATCAGAGGATGTACATACAAATAAAAGAACACTAAACATTGTCAAAATTTATAGAGTTTAGAAAACTTTCTAGATTTTCACATAAAAAGTTTAACTTTATAACACCAACTCAGTACTGCAATGGCAATTACTCTCTTTAGATAAAAAATGCTTGAGGGCGAAGAAAAGCTGGTAAAAGAACTTTTGTCTGGCTCTACAGGTTCTACACCATGCTTATATTTTTAAAGTGTTATAATGGGTATTAATAAATCACAAAGTGTGTGGTAAATTATGGTCAATCTAGAGCAAATTACAACTCTATATAAATGGTGTTTTGAGAGCAAAAATCAAAATTGAACCTAAAATGAGTTCCAAGAGACTAACACAGAACTTGACACAGACTAAGCCTGATCAATATCTGTGCACTACAAAATTAGAATAAATTCAAGATGCAAATATCCAGCGTAGTACTTATCCCATGATATGAAAATGATCTATGATAATTCCTTCTGGTCATATCTCATTTTATATGGCAATTGAGATATAATTTGTTTTTAATGTTAAGACACAACAGGGGCGCCTGGGTGGCTCAGTGGGTTAAAACCTCTGCCTTCGGCTCAGGTCATGATCTTAGGGTCCTGGCTTCCAGCCCTGCATCAGGCTCTCTGCTCAGCAGGGAGCCTGCTTCCCCTCCTCTCTTGCCTCTAGAAAATAAAACCAGCCAAAAATAACAGGAACATTCAGACTTGTCCTCAGTTTTTTTTTTTTTTTTAATTTATTTATTCATGTATTTAACAGACTGAGATCACAAGTAGGCAGAGAGACAGAAGGGAAGCAAGCTCCCTGCCAAGCAGAGAGCCCAATGCGGGGCTCAATCTCAGGACCCTGAGATCATGACCTGGGCCGAAGGCAGAGGCTTTAACCCACTGAGCCACCCAGGTGCCCCTGGTCCTCAGGTTATAAAATCACATTAAAACTAATTACTAGGAACTTGAAATCGCAAGTGAATACACTATGACAGTATGGAGTCAAGAAAAAGGATAGTTGATATATTTTTCCTCTAATAATTTTTTTTGTAGCATACAGAAAAAATAAAGTGATGACCTGTTATACAAAATACTTTCAGATTTAAATTGTTGTCTTGAAATAGCTTTTGTTTTTCCCTACAAGCATTGCCTGAGTCAAACAATTAAAAAAACAACACAAAAACACTAAAATTTTAGAAGTGGCCATAAATATAAATATCTTGTCTAATAAATTTCAAGTAGAACACAAGTAATTTGCTTTTCTTTGATGAAATTATATGTATTTAACTTAGTTTGATCAACATTTCTTGAAAGTCATGATGTGCATAAAAAAATAAGAAAAAAAAATCCACACTTCTCATGTGTTTTGAGAAGAATGGATTTTTGAGGAAAATCAAAATATATTAACTCTATGGCACATAATACTTAGGAAGGTAAAGTTGCTTCCTTTAACTTAAAAAAAAGTTTTGTTGGTTTACTAAGTAGGAAAAACTCAGTGGGGAAGAATCATTAAATGGGTTATTTTTCCTACTTTCAGAAGCTCACTTGGTCAGTGATCTATACCTTATATCAATGATATACCTTATCTTTGCCAGCTAACAGAATAGTCACTTTTTATTTTCAAGGATTAGAAAGTTCAACCCAAATTAAATTTAAAAATTGATCCTATTTTTATTCACAGCTACTACATTCCTGCTCAAACACAAATCTCTCCCAAGGGCAGTGACCTCCATTGAAATGGAAATTTTTGTTTTCTCACTTTCTTCATTTGTTCAAAACCTACTACAATCTTTGTGTGAATCACTTGTTATTTGGCAGAAAAAGAATAAGAAAAACAAACACACACACAAAAAAAACAAAGGCAAAACCTTACCAGTCTTGACATAATTATCAAAAATTATCACTTATTAAAATATAACTAAACCAGAGCTCATATTTTTGTCAGTTTATGAGAAATGGTAAAATAAGTTAATATCATTGCAAACAGTAATAGTTATTGTGTTTAAAGGGAAAAATATCATGCTTTCCACAATTTCAGGTAAACCAACATACAAAGAAATTCTTGTCATGAAAGAGGTGAGAAAAAAAATTCAACTGACAATAATTTAATAAAATTTTGTTGCAGGCACTTTTATCATTTTGTTTTGAAAAATACATATTTCATTTAACAGTATTTGAGGTTATTTTTTCCCAGTCAAAATAACATAAAATAGAAATGTACTCTTATGTTTGAAGTTGGCCATATTATTCTGAGAAAAATTTTAAATATACTTTAGCAACTGGATTATATATGACTAAAGAGCCAGAATACATATGCTTTGAAATGTGTTGAGTGAACGATATGATTACTGGTATATAAACTCTGGACTCATACCACTATTACATATGGTACATGATTTTTTTTTTCCCCTATAATCATTTAAATAGTGCAAGGTTGATTTCTATTTACATTTCTTTTTTGAAAATATGTAAATGGAAGTGAATGAATATTATTTTAAATTCAAAGTAAATTAAGTTATTACTTTTTGATAGAGAAACATACCCAATTTTAGATTCTTGTGGACATTATAATCACATATTAAAATTTCTATCTTACTTTCATTCAACAAAAAATTATATATTTCTATTATTTACATGAATGTATGGCACTACTTAAAAAAAAAGCCAGAAAAATGAAACATACACAAAAAACATTAGATTTGAAGTGAAGAACAAAACAACAAATTTAGAAGCAACGAACCCCTTTTCTTCTGAAAGAACATTCTTTATAAAACCAGACTTACCCTGTTTCTTCAGCTGAGTTCTGCTACTGTGCTGGTTTTCAGATACATTAGTGGTTTGAATATTACATATACATGAACCATCCTCAAATGACAATCTTGATAGTAAAAGTTACCATTTTTGCTCTTTAATTTTGCTGGTTGACCATGACTGGGTCTCTAGACAATTTTTTTTTCTAGAAATAACTATCCAATGGTTTGATTATTAGATAACATTTTTTTGGTGATATTTGGGCAGTTTTCTCTTAATTTATTGATGCCAGGAATCTTCCTTCTCCCTGATCTTAAACTGATGTTCATCTCTTCTAGGAAACCCACCTAGAAAATCCAGGTAGAGTACCTGATTACAGTAATCAATCAGTGGGAAAAGAAGGTAAGCATAAAATCCTCATGTTTTAGCCTCTTTTTTCTTTCACATCTCCTTTTTTTATATCTCTTTTTCATTTCTCTTCTACCCCACTATTTATCAAATCGTTTTTGCAGTTATTATGCAATACCAATTATAAAAACAGCCATATTTACCTGTGTGAAAATCATATTTACATGTTATAAAATCAGTCTGATTCAATTCAACAAATACTGTGTGCTATATGCTTAATACTATATACTTAATTGTTACATTCCCAGATAATCTGTCTATATATCCTCAGACTGTATTAGGTTCCCTATTCCTAGCTACTCAGAAAGGAATTCCGTTAGATTTAACATTTACTCTACACTTCTTAAACACAGATAACTATTTTACATGTCTTTTGTACAGCATCGCATTTAAACCTCATAGCAACCCTTTAGAGAGATACAATACTTGTTGAAAATTGAAATGCACGGATATATTTATTTAATAGCTGCTAATAGCTGTTGTGTGTAGTTTACTAAAAATAATAAATATTTTCACAAATAATAAACAGAAAGACCTGTCTCTTGTGAAAAATAAAAGAAAACAAATAATTAAAACAGACATTACTCCAAAGAAGACTTATAGATGAGCAACAGGCACATGAAATTATGGTCAACATCATTCATCATCAGGGAAATGGAAATCAGAGCAACAATGAGATACTCCTCACAAGGGCCAGATATTTAAAATAAAAAATCCAAGAAAACAAGTTTTGGCGAGGATATGGGAAGAGAGGAACTCTCACACTATTGGAAATGCAAGCCGGTAGAGCCACTGTGTAAAACAGTATGGAGGGTTCTGAAATGTTAAAAATAGAAGTACTCTACAATTAGTAATCACGTGACTAGGCATTTACCCCCAAAATAGAAAAACACAAATTCAAAGGGCTACATGCACCCTTTTGTTTATTGCAACATTATTTACAATAACCAAATTGTGGAAGCTGCCCAAGTGTCCATCCACAGGTGGATGGATAAAGAAGATATTTCATACATAGACAGATAGATAGATATACACACATTTTCAGCCATAAAAATCAATGATATTTGCAACAACATGGATGGAGCTAAGTGCAGTATGTCAGTCAGAGAAAGACAAATACCATATGATTTCACTCCATACATGGAATTCAAGAAATAAAACAAATGAAGAAAGAAAAAAAAAAAAAAAAAAAAGAAAGAAAGAAAATGAAAAAGTAAGAGAAAGACAGACTAAGAAACAGACTCTTAACTACAGTAAACAGATGGTTACTAGAGGGGAGGTGGGTGAGGGATGGGTGAAATAGGTAATTAAAGAGTTATACTTAAAATGATGAGCACTGGGAAGTATATAGAATTGTGGAATTTCTATATTGTACACCTGAAGCTAATAGAACACAGTATGTTAACTATACTGGAATTAAATAAATGAAACAAAACAAAAAGTGATAGAGTAGCAATTAGCTAGATATGAGCAGGAAACGGAACTAGAGTACTGTTGAGAAAGACAGAAACCACCACCCACCTCCAGAACACAACCAGCTGGGAAAAAACCCAGGAAACATGCAAGCACTCTTCCATATAACTGCTGCCCTAAAGTAATCTATAGCTTCATTATAATTACATTTACACTGGGGTTGTGAGCTTCCTTGCAGGGGGTCAGGGCTGCCATGACAGCTCTGACAAGAACCATATAGGAGACCTCCCCATCTGAGAAGGAATCTTTGAGATGACTAGAGGCCACACCAGTCACAGACAGTGCTGGCTATGACTCGTGACTCATTCAAGTATAGAAAACAAAACCTCAATCCTGGGTGCAGTTGCAACCTCTGGGCCTGTCTGTTCTCCCACCTTAAGAGTGCACTTGCCCTTTGACGGCTACTACTAAATGCTTGTTTGCTAAAGAGTTTGGCTCTGAATGTTTTCTTGGTCAAACTCAAGAACCCAGGTTGAGGAACAGGACTTACTGCTAAGAAAAGAGACAAAATACGGCCTTGATAGTAGTTAAAGCAGTAAAAGTGGATTTGAATCAGGAACTCTTGCAGGTAGGGGGAAGGATACCTCAGTATAAAATAGGGCTCCATTCTGAATACAAAAAAGAATGGGGATTTATAGCCAAGGGTGACCGAAGCACTTAGTGGATGGAAAATTACCAAGAGACTAGGGCTATTCTTGTTATAAGCTGACCTAATAGGATTCTTGCTAAGAAGAGGCTAGGATGATCAGCTATTACCCGAGGGATGGATGAGGGATGAGAGATTTGGCCAGATATTTAGGGTGATCAGATATCTAGGGTGGAGATTTTTCTCTAACCTTATTAACAAGATTCTTGCTAAAACAGGACTCTGCAAGAACAGAGACAGAAGCCCAATATTCGACCCACTGGGAACAGAGGGCTCAGAGGAGGAAGGGTAAAGTTTGGTCAAGAAAAAACTCTTTGTTAACCCTGAAAATCATTCATCCCTGTAAGGAAAATGTCTCATTATAATAATGTTCGAAATGGCTTCAGAAAATTTGTTTTATCACAATCTTAATGCTCCAGTCAATGAATGGCCCCAAAAGACTCCTTAATAATGGCAAAAATGTCTACACATTTATCTGACATTTACTTTCAGGTCAAAAGTCCATTTGGATCTTTCTAAGTGATGTACTAATAGAGAGACCGTAGTCAGATCAATTTAACAGAGGGCTGGGATTAGACTCATTTACAATTGTTTTTTTCATTATATTTGGAAGAAACGTACATGTAATGCACTTGCATTTTCAACCCTATGGTGAAATAAAGGGATTGAGAGAGTAAGCAGTGACTTTTTCATGAGGCAAAGGCTTCTTTTATTCTCCAGTGTAAACCTAATGAGAGAATCACTTTCTGTGCAGTACAGTGAACTGAAGGTCATCATCAATTCTGTTTACTCCTGTTGCAAGTGACTCCACTGCTTGTAAATAATTCATGATACTATGTTATAAATAACATTTTATGTAAAAGAAAACCATGCCTGGATTTACTAAGTGTTTCTTTAATCTTTAGAAATATATCAACTCAAATAGCTTCCACCTTTGTATACAGCCTTAGTTTAGTCTCATAAAAATGGCTTTCTGAATCTTCACTGTGAAAAACATGGGATGTCTAGTTATGGAAGGTAAAGTGGTAGGAATTCTGGCTTATTATTTTCAAGACACTGCAAAGAGAGGCAATAAAATGCATGGAATATTTATCTGAATAACAGAAATACTCAGGGCCATGAGTCATGAAAAAATAGATTTTAGGCTAAATTTCATAAAATAAAGATTTAGGCAGAAGCAAACCCTCACAAACTCCCACACTCCCCAAAAATCTTGATATTATTTTTCCTTTGAAAAAATAGTAAGTGGACACCTGAGTGGCTCAAAAGTTAAGCAACTGCCTTTGGCTCAGGTCATGATCCTGGAGTCTCTGTATCAAGTACAGCATTAGGCTCCCTGTTGGGTGGGAAGTTTGCTTCTCCCTCTGACCCCATCTCATGCTCTCTCTCTCTTTATCTCAAATAAATAAATAATATATTTTTAAAAATGAAATAATAATAAGCAAAAAAGGTTTTGAAAAAAAAGTTTTATTTTGCTTTTTTTTCTATTAAAATGAACTTCTCAAGGGGTTTCTAAAATTTACAGAGTAAAACATTTTTCCATAAAAGTCATTTCCACTTTTATTAGATAAATATAACCACTGAATTTATAAATAATGAAGTAGAAAATATAAATATTTTCACAACTCAAAAATTATTTTGGAAATATTCTAAAAATATTGTTCAAAATATTTTGCTTATTGGTATTCATTTCCCTGGTTTCTCTCAATTAGGCCTTACTTAAAACTTCATGACAGTTCAGAGTTACCTAGGAAAAAATGATATTTAAAGAAATAGTTGCACTTGACAGCACATGAACTTTTTATGTTTTATTATATATTTTCTTTTAAATTTTAGATGTGTAAATACATGTCTCACAGTTTGTTAAAAGATTTGACATTTCAGACATGTGCCTATTAAAAAATATGCTTTTCTTAACATTTCTGTATGGTCAAGACTTTTTGAGAAATTAAAGTGGGTTAAGGAATATTGAATGATAAACATTCCTTACAAGTTAGAGGTCGTGTATATCCTCAGAGTTATTTGATCACATTTTAATGGCAATATACCCAGAAGCATTTGCTCTCTTTCTCTCCTGATGTCTAAGAAGCTCTTATATAAACTCCAAGATTATTATGTCATTTTTTCTTTCTTTCCTGGTGGTAAAGGAATTTTCCCTCTACATATTGTAGCCCTGGTTCCCATACTCCAGCCCCCGGAAGGTCAACATGTTCTATCACTCAATACTCCCCTCCCCCACACACACACTGTTGCTCATTGCTGACATACAGGAAAGCAACTGAATTTTGTATAATAATCTTGTATCCTGCAGCCTTGCCAGAACTGCTTATTAGTTTGAAGAAGTAAATAATGGATATATGTTCCATGGTCATGGAAGGAAAGACTCAACATTGTCGTGATGTCACTTCTCCCCATAATTCTGCAGATTTCGGCAATCATTGAGGATCCCAGCAAGTTACTTGCAGATATTGACAAATTGATTATAAAGTTTATTTGGAGAGACAAAATCCAAAGTAGCCAACATAATATTGAAGGAGAAGAACAAATCTGAAGGACTGACACTAGCCAACTAATAGTTATGATAGCCTTACTGAAAAGCTGCAGTAATCTTGACATAGCAGTATTTTTTGTTTGTTTGAAGTTTTTACTTAAATTCTAGTTAGTTAACATACAGTGTAATATTGGTTTCAGGAGTAGAATGTAGTGATTCCTCACCTACATATAATACTCAGTGCTCATCACAACAAATGCCCTCCTTATAATAATACCTATCACCTATTTAGCCCATCGTCCCACCAACCTCCCCTCCAACCACGCTCAGTTTGTTCTCTATTATTAAGGGTCTCTTATGGTTTGCCTCTTTCTCTTTTTTCTTCCTTCCCTTATGTCCATCTGGTTTCTTTCTTAAATTCCACATATAGTGAAATCATATGGTATTTGTCTTTCTCTGATTGACTTATTTCGCTTAGTGTTATATACTATAGCTCCAACCACAGTGGTATTTGAAAAGAATAAATAAATAAAGGGAATAGAATATAGAGCCCAGAAATAGACCCATAACAAATACAGTCAGCTGAACTTTGACGAAGAAGCAAAGGCAAAACAATGGAGAAAATAAAGTTTTTCCATCAAATAATGCTGTGGCAATGGACTTCCTCATGCCAAAAAAAAAAAAATCTAGACAGAAAATTTAGACACTTTCCAAAGCCTAACTCAAAATGGATCACATAACTAATTACATAACTAATTTAAGACAAAAAACTATAAATTTCTAGACAATAATGTAGGACAAAACTTAGATGACATTGGTTATGGAGATAATTTTTAGATACATTACCAGAGCACAATTCATAAAAAGAAATAATTGATAGACTGGACCTCACTCAAAAGAACCAAAAAACTTATGATCCATGAAAGACATTGCCAGGAGAATGAGAAATCAAGCCATAGACTGAATTTGTGAGACTCATATAATAAAGGAATGTTATCCAAAATACACAAAGAACTCTCAAAACTTGGAAGAAAAAAATATCTTAAAAAATAAGGTAAAGACCTTAAGAGACACCTCACTAAAGAAGATATACAAATAACAAACAGCATATTAATAGATACTTCCTATTATGTATCATCAGGGAAATTCAACAATGAGAAGCACTACATACCTATTAGAATGGCCAAAATCTGAAACACTGACCATTATCATACTGATAAAGGTGTGGAACAGGAATTCTCATTCATTTCTGGTGGGAATGGAAAATGTTACAGAGACTCTGGAAGACAGATTGGCAGTTTCTGATAAAACTAAATATACCCTTACCATATGATCCAGCAACTGTGCTCCTTTGTACTTATTCAAAGAAGCTGAAAACTTATGTCTATGCAGAAACCTGCACATGAACGTTTAGAGCAACTTTATTCATAATTGCCAAAATGTGGAAGCAACCAATATGTATTTCAGTATGTGAATGGATATATAAATGGTGATATAGCAGGACAATGGAATATTATGTAGCATTGAAAAGAAATAAGCTATCAAGCCATAAAATGGCATCCTTAATCTGAAAAGTCTATATATTATCATTATATAGCATTCTGGGGCAAATCTCTGGAGACGGTAAAAAGATCAGTGGCTACCAAAAGTTTAGGGTGATCATAGACGATTTTTAGGGCAAAGAAAATACTCTGCATGATACTATAATGGGAGATATGTGTAATTATAGGTATTTTCAAACTCATAGGATGTATAACACTAAGAGTAACCAAATGTAAAGTTAAGAATTTTGGGTGATTATGTTGTATCAATGTAGATTTAAGAATTGTAACCAATATACCACTCTCTTGGGGGATGTAGATAATGGAGGGATCTATGCATGTATGGGAGAAGGAGATATATAGGAAATCTTCATAACCTTCCTCTCAATTGTTCTATAATTCAAAAATGTTCTAGAAAAAGTTCAAAAAATAATTAAGTTTTGAGATATTTTAGAATATGGATAACTCTGAAAATGTTCTAAGTAAAGAAAAACAAGAAAGAAAGAAAAAAGATAAATCACAAAATTCCACATATTATATGATGCCATTTATATGAAAATATCTGTATAGAGATAATTGATTAGTGGTTGCTTAAGATTACAGGGAAGGGAGTAGAAAGCGTGATGGCTGAAGGTGATAAAGATTTTCTTTTTTCTTTTTTTTTTTTTTAGGTAATAAAAATATTCTAAAAATGACTGTGGTAGTAACTGCACACATCTGTGAATATGCCGAAAACCATTAATCATATTCTCTTTTTATTGGGATGTAAACTGACACATAACATCGTGTAAGTTTAAGGTGTGAAACATGTTGATTTGATACACACACATATATTGCAATATGGTTACTATCAGTGTTAATTAATACCTCCCATTATCTTACATAATTATTTCTTCTCAGTGGTGATAGCATTTAAGATCAAGTCTCTTTTCAGTTTTCAAGTACATAATACATATTTTTTACTACCATATTCTGTTGTTCACAATGCTGTGCATTTGATCCCCAGAATTTATTAATGTACAAAATGCAAGCTTGTATTCTCTGATCATCATCTCCCCAATTGTCCCACATCCTAAACCTTGGCAACCACCCTTCTATTGTTTGGTTCTATGAATTTGACTTTTGTAGATTCCACATAAAAGTGAAATCATAAGGTATTTGTCTTTCTCTGTCTGATTTATCTAACTTAGCATAGCGCCCTCAAAGTTACCTATATTGTTCTGCAATTATCAGGGTCTCTTTCTTTCTTTCTCAGGACTAAATATTTACACACATTGTGATACTGAGCATTTTTTCATGTAACTGCTGGTCATTTGTATGTCTCTTTTGGAAAATGTCTAACTGGTCCCTCTGCCTTTGTGTGAACTGTACAGTGATTTCTTTCTTGATAAAATTATTTCAAACAATGGAAAGAAATGTGAGTTTTATAAGATGTAAGAATGTGCATATGTATCTGGGTCTCTCTGTATCTTACTATCACCCACTTACTTACATTTGTATTTATATTTTCATATATGTCTATTTCTTTAATATCTAACTACTTATCTATCATCTGTTATATATCTACCTACCTCTTTATTATCTGTTTTAAATTTTAACTTTAAATGCTTTGCCAGGCATTCTTTTTTTTTGTTGTTTTTTTCTTTATGGAGTACTTTATACTCAGGATATATACATTAGTATTTAATTTATTAAAATTTTGTCTTTTTATTTACTGATGTTGTTTGCAATACCAGCACTAAGTAAAGCAGAATTTCATTACAATTTATTAATCAGCAGGTAAAGAAAATTATTATTAACAACATACAATGCAGTCTAATAATTGACATTGAAGGCAAAATGGGCTACAATGAATGAAATATCCTTGAAAAAAGCTATCGTATCTGTATGTGCTTCTCAATTATTAAATATTTTTATGCTTATGAATTATTTATTTAAGCATATGAATTGACACTATTTAGTCTTTCTTAGTATGTTTTGTTGGCTTGATTAAACACTCAGAAAAATTACAGCTTTGTGAACTCTTATATTTTGCTGTGTCTGTGTACAAGTGTACAAGAGAGATACAAAGAAGGCTTATATAAAATTCTGTCACTGCTAGTTCTTAATGATATGACCTTAAGAAACGGAGTTATTTTATTTTTGTACGAAATGAGAATAGGTTTATGGTATGAAATTCAACCAGATTTTGTACGTAAGCATGTTGTAAACTGCCTTCCAAAAGTTAAGTAATGAATATTATTACAAAGATATAAATACAGGTAGCATTTGCAAAGAAAATGCAATTATTTATATACACACATATACTACATATTTATACATTTGTCTATCATAGGCAAATATCTCTATTTTATATAAGATATATACTGGTATTTTCTCCTTTTAATAATTATTAATTAAAAATAATTATTAATTAATTCTTTTCAGATTTGAAGAGTTGTATGTTTACCTTTTATCACATACTAATTGACAGATTTTTAAAATTATTATCAGTACTTTTTGACATGTACATGATTGGATGTTATGTAGTTGGACAAACTTTATGAAACACTGAAGCTTTTATGCATAATTATAAGTTTCAAACTATTTTTAAGATGTAACCATGAGTAAAATATGATTGTATGTAGAAATTCTATCATCTGTCCTCATTACACTATTGGTTTTCTTTTAAAGAACTTCTTTGTCTATTTGGAATATGTGTATTAAATATATATCATTTAATATGTTTAATGTAGAAATATATTTTCATATATTATTCATTTCGTATCTTATTTCTCTGTAATTACTGAATTTCTGAATAGTCCTTATTTTCATCTGACTGTAATAAAATATTTAATCACAAATGTATTTTATTGTGTAACATGTACCTAGGAGAATTTATAATCCACATTTTTATTATTGACTCCCTAAGCCTTTTTGCTTTTGGAATGTTTTAATTGCATCATCCTGTCTTTTATTTTATTTTTATTTCTTTATTTTAAAGATTTTATTTATTTATTTGACAGCAGAGATCACAAGTAGGCAGAGAGGCAGGCAGAGAGAGCGAGAAGGGGAGAAGCAGGCACCCCAGTGAGCAGACAGCCGGATGCAGGGCTCGATCCCAGGGCAGGACCTGGGATCATGACCGGAGCTGAAGGCAGTGGCTTAACCCACTTAGCCACCCAGGCACCCCCATCCTGTCTTTTATTTCATATTTATGATCTACCATATTCTGTTGTTAAGCACAACCCATTTTATTTAAAATGTGTGCATTATTTTAAGGTAATTTTGGTGAAAATTTGAGAATTTGTATTTCCCCTACAATACTTATTTTACTTAAATATATAAATAACTTTTTAAAAATTCTACATTTTAAGTTTTTTGCAAATATTTTGGTGATTTAGAAAGAACAAAGTGGTATTTTTAAAATACCATAATAAAATTAATAACCTACACAACTCTATTGCCTACAAAAGGATCCTGCTAACTCAGCCTGTTATATATAATTTGGGTGAATGTTTGTTCTTTAAATAATTTCTGTAAAAACAGAATAATTCTCAGTACCCACAAAACCCATAGAAAAATAAAAACCCACAAAACATTTTTAAACACAAGTTCCCACATAAAGTTTGAACGTTACACATTTAGTCATTTAATTATCCTTCTTGACATAATAAGTAGGTATATTGAGGTGCCTGGGTGGCTCAGTGGGTTAAGCTCTGCCTTTGCCTCAGGTCATGATCTCAGGGTCCTGGGATCGAGCCCCGCATTGGGCTCTCCACTCAGCTGGGAGCTTCTCCCTCTCTCTCTGCCTGCCTCTCTGCCTACTTGTGATCTCTCTCTCTCTCTGCCAAATAAATAAATAAAATCCTTAAAAAATTAGTAAAAGGTAGGTATATTCAGATCATTGCAAGCAACAGGCTTATTATATATCTAAAAGTTACATAGCCTGAAGTTATTTAATACACATGAATTGAAATTTTCCTTCATGTTTTAAATTGAGATTATTTTGATGAAAAAACAACTGGTGCACAAATTTGTTTACATTTTTTTGTTCAGCTAAACATTAAATACTATTAGTACCTTAATATTGCTATTATTGATTTCAAATGCCAATAAGCTAATATCTTCAAAATCTTCTATTTGTCCCAAAGCAGAATACTTAGTGCTTATTGAAGGATTACCTGCCGGTAATGAACAGAAATATTTTCTCGCATTCAGAAGCTTAGGTCTAATAATGATAGGGCTGTACCTCAAAAAAGCAATGAGAGGTAGGAGAAAAGATGAAAGGCATATGCAAAGCTTCAATTTTTTTTCCTCCTTTAATTTTAGTGCTTTAATGCTGATCCTCAAAGAAATTGTCATATCTCATTAAGGAGTATTAGTGAAGGTGTATTGAAAAACAGTGTAATTGGGAAAACATTTGAGTGAACCTCTGACATTTAAAAACATTCTAATTCGGTAAAGGATGTCGGGAAACCTTGGATCTAGTCATGTTCTGCCCCTAATTATCTGTTAGAAGAAGAGTTTTACTTGTGATTTTTTTTTTCCTCTGACATATTCTTCTATTCGGTTTCTTAATTGCAGGCTGCAGCACACTAGGACAAATATGCATAACAAAGCTAGTATCTGTCACAGGAACTAGAGAGTAGAGATTACTTTGCTAGTAGAATTGTGGGATATGGGAACAGGATCAAAGTAAAGAAGATTTTCCTAAACATGGGCAAGTCAAGATGCTCACTGAGGTTTTTTTTCAGAAAAAATTGCTTTCTAGCTTCCCTAAGAACACCTCTTTCACAGTCACTTATACCTTTTAGTGATGAAAATTCATGAAAGATCATATATCTGTCCCACAAGTCAGTCAATCTATTTATTATGTTTTATTAAATAATTTATTTATTTACTTTATTATTTCTACCATGGAAATCTGCAATTTTTAAATTTATTTTTAATTTTTTAAATTAAAAAAGTATATTCAGTTAGTCAACATAAAGTACATTTGAAATGACAAACTAAAGAATTTCTGTTAAGGAAATGATATAGAAACATTTATATTTGTAATCTTATCTTTTTGCTTTTATTTCAAAATTGATTAGAAAAGAAGCCTAATCAAGAAAGTCTTGAAAATATTGGCAACTTCTCAAATAAGAAATATTGCCCTGCCTTAACTAACTATGGATAAGAAACAGTATGAAATCCCCACACTGATGAATTATAATGTAGGTAGAGCCTGCTGAATTCTTTGAGTGCATGAAAGAGAAAAACGTCATATAATTTAGTTGAGGAATCCTAGATAAATATTAAATAATTTGGATTTTTACATATGCTTATCTAGGTGCAAAATATCTGATATATCTATATGTGAATTGGAAGTTCTACTTAACTAATATTTATGGGAATAAATGACAATAGTATCCTCATACTTAGGGCTCAAGATCTGATATACTGTGATAATTTTATAGCCTTCTAAGCTAATACTTATGTATTCTTTACATTAAAGGTCTCTTTTGTGAACATTCAGATATGTATACTTAGATCAATATTACAATGATATCATTAACTCATTGGTCATATTATATTCCGAATATTAAAACTTTGCAGCAAATACATGTAGGTTAACCTAAATAACTTATAAAGTAGAAAATCATGCCACACAAAATTCTGATAAAGTTTTGCATATTATGTTTGTTTTATTGAGTAACTTGTGTTTTAATGATTTAGCTACATATGCTGCATTCTAGGTAAAACAATGGGTTTACATTTTACTGACCAAAATGTCACTGAATATTGTATCAAGCACTATGAGACCTTTTCCTTTTTTTATATAAATTAAGAAAGAATACTCTGTTCAGATTTACTAAATTTATTATGGCCATCACCAACTTTTTCTCTTTATTTGAATCTATTTCGGTTTTGTTATTGTTCTTCCTGTTCATTTTTAGAGTACACATGTAAGTAAAATAATACAGTATTTGTCTTTCCCTGTCTGACTTACTACACTTAGATAATACCCTCTAAATCTATCCATGTTGAAAATGGTAAGATCACTTTTTATAGTTAAACAATATCCCATTGTGTATGTGGGTGCGTGCGCGCGTGCACACACACACACATCTATTTTGTAAAAATTATTTTATTTATTTATTTTTTTGACAGAGAGAGAGAGAGATCACAAGTAGGCAGACAGGCAGGCAGCGAGAGAGGGGGAAGCAGGCGCCCCGCTGAGCAGAGAGCCCGACGTGGGGTTTGATCCCAAGACCCTGAGATCATGACCTAAGCTGGAGGCAGAGACTTAATCCAGTGAACATCCAGGAGCCCCATCTTCTTTATCCATTTATGTATTAATGGACACTTGGGTTCCTTCCAAATCTTGGCTATTATCAATAATGTTTCAATAATGCTTCATAGGGTGCACATTTTTTTGAATTAGTGTTTTCATTTTCTTTGGGTAAATATCCAGTAGTGGAATTACTGGATCATATAGTATTCTCATTTTTTAATTTTTTGAAGAATCTCCACACTGTTTTCCACAGTCGCTGCAACAAATTATATTCCCACCAATAGCACATGAGGACTTATTTTTCTTCATATTGTCATCAACACTTGTTATTACTTGTTTTTTTTGAGTCTAGCCATTCTGACTATTCAGGTCCTCTGCCCTTTTTTCAATTGGATTTCCTGGTGTTAAGTTGTGGAAGTTCTTTATGCATTTTGGATATTAACTCTTATTGGATATATCACTTGCACATATCTTCTTCAAACAAAAAGGTTGATTTTGTTTTGTTGATGTTTTCCTTTGATGTGCAAAGGATTTTTAGTTTGGTGTAGTTCCAACAACCTATTTTTGCTTTTGTTTCTCTTGCCTGAGAAGACATATATCTAGAAAAATATTGCTAAGACCAATGTCAAAGAGATTACGGTCTATATTTACATCTAGGAGTTTTAAGTTTTCAGGTCTCACATTTCAGTCTTTAATCCATTTTGAATTTATTTTTTGTATGGTGTAAGAAAGTGGTCCGGTTTCATTCTTTGGGAGGTAGCTGTCTAATTTCCCCAGCATTATTTATTGAAGAGACTGCATATTTTCACTATTGCATATTCTTGCCACCCTTGTTTTGTAGATTAATTCATTATATAAGTGTGGCTTTATTTCTCTGTTTTCCATCCTGTGCCATTGACCTATGTGTCTATTTTATGATAGTTCTGTGCTGTTTAGATTACACAGCTTTGTATTACTTATATATATATATGAAAAATTATGTATTTTATATATATAATTAAATCCATATATTATATAATTATGTAATATATACATTATTGTTTGAAACTTATACTAAACCTCTAGCCTTGTCCTTCTTTATGAAGATTGTTTTGACCATTCAGGGACTTTTGTGGTCACAAATTTATTTTTACATAAATTGCAATCTCTGGGGTTGTAAAATATGATGAACCTGGTTAAAAGCTACATGTATCTTCCTTTATCTTACTAGACGCTTTAAGAAGACCAATAGTAATGAATTTAATTTTGTATAATTGATCACACGGCTTTTTTTTTCTTCTATCTCATCTCTTGTGTTGAAGAGGCTAGTTCTCTACAGAACATCAGGAAATAGAAATATTAGATATATTATTCTTGAGGTACAGAATTGTCTACACCTTGAAACGTTAAAGGTTTTTAAAATATTCATTTTAATCTACTAAGCAGATAATTTCACCAGAATCATTATTCTATATTTTTTTTATCAAATAATGTTATATAATCTTTACAGAGCACTTACAATACACTAGTCACAATCTAGTGCTTTGCATCAAGTACCTCTTTTAATCAGCATAATAAATTAAATGACAGATGTTACTATTACTCATTTTATTTATGAAAAAAATAACGTGGAACAGTTAGTTGATTTGCCAAAATTTGACTCAGCTAGACCATGGCAGAGTTAAAATATAGATCTGAATTATTTTACTATTGTACATGGGACTCAACCGATTTGCCTTAGCCTGAACTTTGGTTCTTACCATCATGGCCATACAATATTTCTTTTATAAGAGTTCATGGATGATGAGAACAGACCAGAGCCAAGCCCTGAAATACCATTTGTCCTGCATAAGGAGTCAATCAGTTTTTAATGGCTTTTAGTAGAATATTTTTCTATTATCCCCATCTAAATGGTCTTTCTTGCTTTTACTTTTTGCACTCTGCATTTTAGTTTAATTACATTTAAAAATATTTGAATAAGCTTCACATTTTAGGATAGTTTTAGATAAACAGAAGATGGCAGAGATAGTTCAGAGAGTTCTTACATCCTTCATATTCAGTTTCACCTACTGTTAACATTTTACATTGCTATAGTACATTTATCACATAATGGAAAGCTAGTGATACAATGTTATTAACTATTTCATATGTTATTCAGATTTCCTCAGCTTTACCTAATAACACCTTTCTGCTTCAGGATCACATCAAGAATACTATTGTATTTGCAGAAGGGAGGGAGATGGGGGGATGGGGTAGCTGGGTGATGGGTATTAAGGAGGACGTGTTGTGATAAGCTCTGGTATTATACACAACTAATGAATCGTTGAATACTACATCAAAAACTCATGATGTATTATATGTTGGCTAACAGAACATAATAAAAAATGGGTACTATTACATTTAGTAGTCATATCTCCT
This sequence comes from Mustela putorius furo, assembly GCF_011764305.1. Lineage (NCBI taxonomy): Eukaryota > Metazoa > Chordata > Mammalia > Carnivora > Mustelidae > Mustela > Mustela putorius. The sequence goes on along the minus strand of NW_025421373.1, from coordinate 1,450,064 downwards.
TAAACTATTTTTGGCTATGGCAGTTTCTCAATCTTTCCTTGTTTTTTAATGACTTTACCAGTTTTGAGGAGTTCTGGTCAGATTTATTGTAGAATATCCTTCAATTCAATTTTTCCTGATGTTTCCCTTGGGGTTATGATTTTGGGAAAAGAGGGCCACAGAGGTTAAGTGTGATAGATTCCTTCATGATAGCCTGTTTATTCATTCCTATTTGGCATTCTTTGGTTATGGTAAATAAATACAATGTACAAATCTATGCAGAACTTCAATCTGATTCACATATATTGTGATTATCATTGACTGAGATACTTAGTGCATGTACATAATTATCTTCAAAATAAGAGGAAATAAAAAATCATTATATATATTATTCAAACTCTAATAATACTTCTGAAGAATCAATTTCTCGCCACTGTAATTTTATTTCAGTTATTTGTTGAATCAAAACATTTGCTTTGTCACCAACTTTCTAGCCTGGTTGTATAATTTTTTAATTTTTAGGAATGTTCCAGTGGTTTTAGCTAGAGACAAACTGATCAATGAGCACACAACAGGAGTAATGGGGATAATATTTTATAGGTATGACACGTTCAGTCTCAGAATACTGTAGAGGAGGTGGAGAAATTTGATTTTATGTAGCAATCACCTGACAGGATAGAATTTAAGTAAATTAGTTCAAACTCTAAACATACTGGGTAGGAGCGCCTGGGTGGCTCAGTGGGTTAAAGCCTCTGCCTTTGGCTCAGGTCATGATCTCAGGGTTCTGGGATCGAGTCCTGCATCAGGCTCTCTGCTTGGCAGGGACGCCTGCTTCCTCCTCTCTCTGCCTGCCTCTTTGCCTACTTGTGATCTCTGTCAAATAAATAAATAAAATCTTAAAAAAAAAAACATAATGGGTAGACCGAGTGAAGAAAAACTATGATGGAGAATAGGCTGAAAACTCCTCAATGCAAATTTTTCACGAATATTGTGAATAATATTGTCAATAGTCAATATTAAATAAGAATACAATAAAACTGTATTGTTCTAGTCAACTTCTACCTCACATCAATATGTCTTAATTCAATGATATTTTAGTTCAACTAGGATGTGCCATTTTCTATGCTTGTAATATTAAGTTAAGCCCTCCAAGATACTTACTTTCTCTTCTAGACCAACATTTATTTCTAGAAACAATTCTGTATGTTATGTTAATATTTATTCATATATCACATTCAGTAATTTTTCACTTCCTTATGAGAAAACAGGTGTTTAAATATGAATGGCTACTGTAATATATGTCCTCTTAGATATAATCCTTTTAATTTTTTTCTTTTTAAATGTATTTTTCTCATAATTTAAGGATGATAAACCAACATACACACATAAAGAAAGACAGATTTTTGCCTTTCAGTTTTAAATTATTAATTAAAGTAGAAGACAAACAACAAAGAAGATAATTTTATAAAGATGTAACTTCAAATGGTTATAGTAATGACCTAAGCCAAAATCAAGAGTCAGACATTTAACCAATTAAGCCACCCAGGCATACCAATTTTAAAATTTGAACTAACTTTATGAAATATAATTTGAACTTTTGACTACACCAACTCTTAAGTAAAGTTGAAGAATAGCATTTTATATATCATAAACAGATACAGCTATTTTTACTAAGATAGTATTTCTCAAGAACTGATAAATACAATGATTGCCCAAGATACTCTTTTAACTACTTCTATTGTAATTCTAATAATATTCTTTTTAATATTTCTATTTATTTGTCAATATTAAACACTATATTTATTACTGTACTGCCTGGCACCCATTTTTATTCTGAGGTAGAACAATGAAATTTTATTTTTGTAATATATTTTATCTTACTCAATTGATGAATGAAATATCCTCTTGACACTCTCTGAGTATCTTGTTTCAGGCTTTTACAATTTTGTAACCTTTAAGTTTTTAATGTTTCTCAATTGCATGTTCTCTGGTTGATTTGTTGTTATTTTTCATTTTAGCATTTTTTACGCTTATTTTTTTCTTGATTGCCGATCTCATTTAATTCTCAAGAAATTGAAGGTTATGTGATTTTACTTTGTTACAACATAGTCAAACTAGTAGTTGTAGATTTTTTAGATATTTGTTCAATTTATTAAGAGAGTACTTCTATTTCCTCACAAAGGCTTATGCTACTTGCCTAGACAGGATAAAGTAATCCGTAAGTGGTAGAGTTGTGTATTTTCAGGCTCTTGATTCATCTTGTTTTGGTATTCTTGTCCTAGTCATCCACTTTTCCCTCCCTGGCTACTCTAAACTTAACATATTTGTTTTGTCATCATACAGATGAAATACCATCCCCTTCTAAGGATGTTTACAGAAAAATCAGGGCTGCAATTTTTCCACTTCCATAATCCCAAAATACAATCCTATAAATGTTCTGTCTTAGAGAAATTTTTGTAAACTCTACATATTTGGAAACTTCTAAGAAAAACCTCCAAGGGTAAGATACTAATTTTTTTTTTAAGCCCTGGTTAATATGTAAAAGGAATACTTTAAATATCTGTAAATTGTATGATGAAATCTGTGTGTGTGTGTGTGTGTGTGTGTGTGTGTACATATGCATCTGGTATATCTAACAGTTCAACTGGAACGAACAACTGTAACATTTTACCCAGAGCTACTTAAGAACTACTAATTGAGACATATTTGCATTTCTAAATGTATTTCTACTTAAAATAATTCCTCTCTGTAATTTACCTTTAATTTACTTTTACAAATAAAATATAGAGAAGATGCTGGAGAGATCTATTTCCTTAATAGAAAGAAAAAAACAAACTTTTCTTTCTTTCTCTCTCTTTTTAAATTTTTTTTTTTTTTTTTACCATTTTTACATCTACACACATATAAAAGAATGGTTGCAGGGAGGAGGAAAGCAAATTGTTTTTCATTGACCCAAACTTGATCTTTTGTCAGCAATCTCACTGTGGTTTTGAACAGTGAATTGTTACCTTCTAGAGCATTATCTTTCAAAATATTTCAATGGGTTGTTTTTTTTTTTTACTTTCACTTCAGAAAAATGTATGACCCAACTGACAGTAATAAAATAAAATCTGTAAAACAATCAGTGCCTATTTGATCTTAGCAAAGATTATATTAGCTGAACAGTGACTTGGTTCACTGGGAGATACAATTTATCATTCCTCTTGAAAAGTAAAAAGCAGGAAACTATATATAAATGTAAACAAAGAAATATTTGGTTGGAAATTCATTACAAAATTGAACTCTTTGCCATTGTACTTGTTCTTAAGGAAGAAAGAATGATGTGATACATTTAATGTCAGCAGAGTTAAAAAAGTCATTCTTGGACTAAACATAAAAGATTTGAGTATTTTTTGTCTGCTCATGTCATGAGAAAAAGTCAAAATAATCTATTCTCCTGAATAAGAAAATATTTTAAATTATGAATTCTGAATATTCTACTTGGATTTTAAATAGTGGTGTGCTGGCAAAAGTTCAAAAATAGTCTTCTCTAGAAAGGTAGAAAGAAGCTATGATTTTAGTATTTGTCAATTTTCATGATGAAAACATCGATGAGCTCATTTTAACCTGCCTATGTGTCCTCACTAAATGAAAATGAAGAAGAGATAATAACAATAAGCACTATGAGCCACTAGAAACTGTCTGCTGCACACCACTACTCTAAGGTAGTTAAGGTGAAATGTAGAATTATTTAAGATTATGCTCCTAGTCTGATTTTCCCAATGGAATAGATGTGAAATACTTGATCTTTCTGGCATGTAGTACTCATTAAGCATACAAGGATCATTCTTTTTTCTGTTTGTATTATCCTTATATAATCTCTTCTGAATATAATGATTTTGTTCTGTCATAGATCAATATGTATTGCTTTCAAATATATATAATTGAGAGTTCTTAACCATTACTTAGTTTTGTGAGCAGCGTGCCTCATCATCACAAAATAACTTAAAAGCAGGGTTAATAAGTATATCACACTTTTGCTTGGATATAATATAAGGTTGTCCTTTCTCATGTTTATTATAGATCTCGGAATGTGATTAGTGGTCAACTGCATTCTTTTGCAATTTTCATAAATAAATGGATGGTTTGAGTTCTGCCTCTTGAGGATACTTTGAACGATTTATTTATTTAAGTTTACCAGGAGATTTTTTTTCTCAGAATTTTACCTTAATTCCAAAAGAATCTTATTTACTTATTACCAGTATAATACTATATGTTTTTGCTATGAAATGTATTTGGAAAGTAGAATGAAAAGAACCATCTCTCAGTAGAGTAGAGGAAAGAGAATATCTTCCCAATTTCCATCTTTTGTGTCTTTGGAATACTAGTGTTTTATGTTTAATGTTTTCTTTTAGTGTGTATGTGTGTCTGTGTCTATGATGTATTCAAATTTATAAAAGTTGGCTCAAGAGCTATGTGGAGAATTCCAGTAATTTATCAAATTTATGAATCTGAAATCCTATTTATCTATCTATTGGTAATTGTTTATAAGGCAAAATATTGAATATTGGTGTGATAATTGTAAATAATACGTAGAGTAATTAGAATTTTCAAAGAAAAAAGCATTTTGAAAAAGAAATTGTATTTATAGTTTGAAAAAGACACTTTGAAGTCTTAGTGTCATTAGACGTAGGCATATCCTGGTGAAAATTTGATTACTCCAAACATCAAGAACATATTATCTTAAAAGTTTAGTGAGAGATAAAAAGAAGATAATGTACAAATAGGAAACATCAGAAATAGCAATTATTCACAGAGACTTCACCAAAAAATTGCTAGACCTGAAAGAGGAATTCCACAAAGTCACTGGATATAAAATAAAATATAAAACTGAAGTCAGTTGCATTTCTGTACACTAACAATGAAGCAGAAAGAGAAATCAAGGAATTGATCCCATTTAAAATTAAACCAAAAACCATTAGATTCCAAGGAATAAATCTAACCAAAAAGGTAAAAGATCTATACTCTGAAAACTACAGAATGCTTATGAAAGGAACTGAGAAAGACATTAAAAAATTGGGAAAACATTCCATACTCATAGATTGGAAAAACAAATATTAGTTAAAATGTCTACGCTATGCAATGCAATCTACACATTTAATGCAATCCTGATCAAAATACCATCAGTATTTTTCACAGAGCTAGAACAAACAATCCTAAAATTTGTATGGAACCAGAAAGGACCGTAGATAGCCAAAGTTATATTGAAAAAGAAAACCGAAGCTGGAGGCATCACAATTCTAGACTTCAAACTCTATAACAAAGTTGTAATCATCAAGACAGCATGGTACTGGCACTAAAACAGACACATACATCAATGAAACAGAATAGAAAATCCAGAAATGGACCCTCAATTGTATGGTCAACTAGTCTTCAAGAAAGCAGGAAAGAATATCCAATGGAAAAAAGTCGCTTCAACAAATGCTGTTGAGAAATTGGACATCCACATGAAGCATGAAACTGGATCACTTTCTTACACCATGCAGAAAAATAAACTCAAAATGGATAAAAGACCCAATTGTGAGACAGGGATCCATGAAAATCCTTGAGGAGAATACAGGGAGCAACCTCTTTGACCTTGGCATCAGCAACTTCTTGCTAGATACATCTCCAAAGGCAAGGGAAACAAAAGCAAAAATGAACTACTGAGACTTCATCCGGATAAAAGGTTTTTGCACATCAAAGGAAACAATCAATAAAACTAAAAGTCAACCTAGGTAATGGGATAAGATACTCACAAATAACTTATTGGATAAAGGGCTAGTATCCCAAGTCTATTAAGACCTTATCAAACTCAACACCCAAAGCGCTACTCACATTTTGCTTGAAAGAAAAGCATTCCAACTTTATGCATATATGATATTGTTACAAATCAAAGAAGCAAAATCTGTAGCAAAGCAATTACACAAAAGTAATGAATATATAGTGATTGATAAATACATCTATGAAATAACATGTAAAAATGAGGTCAAGTAGCATCTAAAGAACTTTAGGGTAATTATGAATATACCTAGGTTTCAAACTGCCACAAACTATTTAAAAACAAACTTTATGTTACATAAATTATTTATGGAATGAAAAATGAGTATTGTCACAGGTCATTTCATGAGTATGTAGTATTTTATGTCATTTCTGGAATATACAACACACAGGAGCCCTCTCATCAAAATATTAAAAGTGGGCTCCCTCTTTACTTGTATTTTGTACAGGTTTCAATAACTCAGGCATCTATATGAAATATCATAGAGGTGACATTCTCTGGAATCTGATCATTACTGGTGTACTACAGATCCATAACTTAGTATATTATAACAAATATTGTGTTGTTAAAATAAAAAACTTGGGGTGCCTGGGTGGCTCAGTCAGTTAAGCAGCTGACCCTAGGTTTCATCTCAGGTCATGATCTCAAGGTCCTGGGATCAAGTCCTACCTCGGGCTCTGTGTTCAGTGGGAGCCTGCTTCATGATTCTCTCTCTCCCTCTGCCTTTGCCCCTCCCCCTGTTTGCACATGCTCTCTCTCTCACTCTCAAATAAATAAAACTTTAATGAATGAATGGATAAATAAATAAATAATTACATAGTAGGTAAATATCTATCTCTATGCCTTATAGAGTATATTTACAGAAAGCTAATTGTACAGAAATACAGGACTTTAGGCAATCAGATCATAGTCTTGATTCCACACAAGAAGTGAAAAATAAAGGGTAAAATAGCTACTGAATTTCATCTTAAGTGATAGTTTGGTTCACAGTGTTTTTATGGTGGGAACCATGTATCTCCACTGTAAGTAGACAGAGTAGCTGGGAGAGAAAATGGATTATTGATAAACTAAAAGAGTGTCACCGAAAATCATTTCAAGTGCTATCTTTGTCACATTTTCTATCGGATAATTTAGCTTGCTCAGTGGCAGTTTGCCATATGTTGACACTCTGGCTCAGCAAAAGCATTTGACTCTGGAATTGACAGTTGATTCCAGTTTCCAACTTCTAAGCACTCCCAGATAAGCTTCACCTTCATTGTAGTCCATTAGACAGAACTGCAGAAACACTATCCACAGCCTCCATTCCGACCCCTCCATATACATTGCCGTTCCCCTCTTTTGCACTCCTCCATTGCTTGACCCCATTTTCTCCCCCTTTGTGGTTTTACATCAAAAATAGTAACTACTTTGTAAAGTTCTTTAACGTGGATTACCTCAGTGATTAAATTCTTATAGATAATCCTCTAATACCTATGTAACTAAATCCCTATACCGATTTCTATTTTTGAAAGACATAATTTGTTTACATATACATATATACATATATATATACACACACATACGTATACACTAATATATAATAGTTTATATATGTGTATATATACCATTTTCCTGGTTGACATATAAACTTCACATATCATCTCTCCTAAACTAGTCTACTAAAAAATGTCCCTTTTAATTTTCTGACACAAACTCTTTTAAATCAATGAACAAATTTTCCAACAATTAAAATAAATTCCAAATTTTGGTCATTTCCTTATAGCTTCCTCTTTTTTAAAAATATTTTTACTTATTTATAAGAGAGGGAGAGAGAGAGCACCAGCAGGGGCAGGGGCAGAGGGTGAGGGACACAGACTTCCTGCTGATCAGGGAGTCCTGATTCCAGGGTCGGAGATCATGACCTGAGATGAAGGCAGACACTTAACTTGACTGAGCCACCCAGGTGTCCCTTATTATAGCTTTCATAAATAAAATTAATTTTTCCCATGGCAAATATTCATCTTCATTGAAGATTTCATCTTCGACATGAAAAATATGAAATACCCTATAAACTCACACGCGTTCTGATTTCTTTCAAAAAGTATAGCTTAGCCCACTTCAACTTTCAAGTATTGAGTAAGCATTGAAGATAAAATTAAGTTCTCTGCATGTTTTGATTTTTAAGGATTATTTTTCAAGGTTTTTATCAAATACATGAAGTAATCTTAACTCACATGATTAAATGGTTAAAATTTAGAAATAGGGAAAAAAGCTTATATGCAAAGGCCAGTCATATCAACTATTTTTTAAACATCTGTTTACAGTACTACATTTTAATATTTTTGATACTAGAATTCTAATGTTAGAGGTTGGTGCTTTTTCTTTTTCCTTTTAAATGGAATTCAGAGGGCATGCATAAGAATCAATGTCCAAAATAATAACAGCATTTATTTTTATTTGGGATCCATGCTTCAGAGACAAGAAATGGTACCTGAACTATTCGTGGCAAAAAACAGCTGAGTAAAAATCTCAAATAAAATATGCTATCATTTTGGTCTTTAGGACAATCTGTATCTACAAAATTCCAAAGTTCCAAATTTTTTTTTTAATTTGCTAGAAATTCCTTTTAGGAACTTATTTTTATTTATTTATTTATTTATTTAATTTTTTTTTTTAAGATTTATTTATTTGTCAGAGAGAGAGAGAGCACAAGCAGTCAGAGTGGCAGGCAGAGGCAGAGAGAGAAGCAGGCTCCCTGCCAACGAAGGAGCCCGATGCGGGACTTGATACCAGGGGATCATGACAGCAGCAGCTTAACCGACTGAGCCACCCAGGCAACCCAGAACTTATTTTTAAGTAAAACTCTATCATCTCAAATGTTGAAAAAAATAAACTTCACTATGGCAAATAAAAAAATAAAGCCTCACTTAAATATATAAAAATAAAAAAAAAATTAATGAATTCCTACAATGATCCCTGCACTCTATCAGCTCTGATTAATGTCCTTAAAATCTCTAAAACTTTCCTTATTTGCATTTTAGAAGAAGAATTTCAATAAACACAGTGCTCTGAATATTATAATTGTGCATCACCATCTCAAACATGAAATGTAAAAATAGAAAGTGTTTCTTCCTCTTAGCAATTCATGTGTAAGTTATATATTTACAGATGCTATTTCCATGCAATAACTTTAACACATAATTTATACTAAACAATTAGTCATCTGTCATATGGTTGAGCCTGCATGTTAAAAAAAAATTTGAAAACTAAAGTAAAGACGGGTCCTTTTCTAGATGATTGACATGTGAGCAATTCCCAGAGACCCTCATTGAGAGAATAAATTAAAAATTGTGTATTTATCCTTCCATTAATGCATCTTTATACCTTCTACTATGTAGGAGGCTCTCTGTTAGCCACTGGAAAAATTTTCAAGTAAGACAAGCTATCTGACTTCCCATTCTTGTCCGAAAGAACAAGGAGACAATTACTTCCATGCATACAGATATACTTCCATGTGTACACTCATAAACACTAAGTATGATAACTACTTGTGATAGAAACATGATAGGAAAACTTATGCCACTACTGGAGGGTACATCAAAGAAAGCAAAGTTTAGCTACAACATGAATTTTTGATATTGCTATGCCAAAGGTAGACAGATGTTTTCTATCAAGGGCTAGGCAGTACATATCTTAAGCTTTTTGGGCTGTCCAGTCTCTGCCACAACGATTCCATTCTGCTATTCAGCACAAAAACAGCTATACACCACATACAAACAAATGAGCATGGCTGTGCTCTAATAAAACTTGATTTATGGATACTAAAATTGAGTTTCATATAATTTCACATGTCACAAAATATTATTTTTCTTTTGATTTGTTGCAGCCATTTGAAATGTAAAACCTATTTTGTGTAGCTCTTTGGTCATCCCACAACGACAGACAGAAAGCTACGTTTGGCTTGTGTGTAGTCATTTGCTCACCTGTGTTCTATATACCAACTCATGAAGGAAAAGAGGGCTTTATTACATAAGTATGTTTAAAAAGATGAAGAAATTCAGATAAATTACCCACCTAGGAAGTTAGGGAAAATTAATATAGTGGATCACAATTTCCTAGAAGACTACTTCTATTAACACATTCATTTAATCATTCATTCAATTAAAGAATCATGTACTGGACACCATATGCCTGAAACTGTTCTTCGTGGAAGTGTTACAGCAATAAAGGAAACGGGCAAAGCCCCTACACTCATGGAGCTTACATAACCTACTTAGTTTATAAATAGTCCTTACCTGGGTTCTCCTATAAGTGAGAGTAATAATATAGAATACGCATATTGAGTACAATGAAAACATAATCCACTGGATTTCTTCTGTTTTTTTTTTTCCTTTGTCAGAAAAGTTATTCTTTTCAACCACAGATAAAAAGAGAAATATAGTAAACATTCCATAATATGTACTACATTCAGAATTAGTGTGTTTATGTTTTTAATTTTTGCTCCATTTATCTTATTTATGTTATTGATAAAATTAAATTAAAATTTTAAACTCCTTAATCTTATCCAATAATTTAAAATTTCCCTTCTGAAGAACCGCTATTATGGCTTTGGTATGCACTGCTACAAATGCACATTTTTATCCAATTTATCACATTATCGTGCATCTATATGTATGTGTGTGTGATTTAATTATCCTATAGCTATCAACATTAATGTTATATATAAGGTTTATAATTTCTATATTATTTGCTGTGTTTTTTTTACTCATAGTTATGTTATAGAGAGTTATTCATGATGACATAACTGTGTCATGAACTATGAGAAGTTTGCTCAGATATAAGCAACAATACGTAGTTAATCTAAATTGAGAATAAAAACATGGTTGAACACCACTGCATCTTTCACCTGTAGTTATTGACAATTTGGTACACAGGTCCATTTTTCACTGGAGGTTTTCCTTTTCCTTTTCCAAGGACATATCTGACTTAGAGTGACATTTTTTTTTATGATATTCAGCATTTTATGGTCCTTCCATGAGAGAAATTTGAATTATTTCAATTTTAGATATCCCATATTACTGATCTGGCCATTGTTTTTATTAAAGGTGTGCTAAGGTTGCTGCTCTGTTTCTTAACAGAGATAAGACTCTGTTTCTTAACAGAGATAGACTGCATATATCTTGCCTCTCTAAAGCTTCATTATTCAAGATTCTCGATTGTTTTTAATTTAATATTTGATACCTCCATAGATATAATTATAAGAAACTTGTCTTTTTACATTCAAAATCAGGACCAAGGAAGACAGACTCAGTTTCATCATTTGTCAAAAATTTCCACTCACTGAAAAAAAGGAATCAAAACCTTACCTTAGTTTTCTGGTGTAGTCACTCCCTACTGGAGTTTGGTACCTCAGCTCTGGGACTCATTACTGTTGAATGGCTGATTTCTTATCTTCAGGAAGAGTGCTGAAAAATAAAAGACCAATATATGGTTACTTTATATCCTCCTTTTATTTATTAAACTCTGGAGTTAGTTTATGCAAATAGCCTGGCCAATTTTCTTAAAGCTAGCCATTGTTTTTCAGAATCTATTTTTAGTTGGATCTCTGACAGTATTAATTTCAGTCTGGGGCCCAGCAGAAAACATAGCATTCTCAAAAGGACCATTTAGAGAGATATAAGAGAAGGGTAAGGAAAATGGTAATGGATGTTGAAGCACTCATAAAACAACAATGGTGAGAAGTCAAAACTACTAGTGACCAGAAGAACCAACAGGAGAGAATGAAATTACATGGGTGCAGCAATTTCTGGAAACTCAAAAGAAGTATTTTATAAGAGGTGGCAAGGGAATGCACTGTCACAGACACAAGAGAGACAGTAAAAATAAACAAACAGCTTGTTTCCAATATTCAGCAGGTGTCTAAGCCTAACTTTTCCAGAGAACAAAGTGTCCACAAAGTTGATTCCATAAGAACTTCATCCAGTGGGCACTGTGCAAGGCAAAGAAGGTAAAGAACAGATCTTGGGATCAAAATGTGATTAACCAGCCTAATTCTCAAAATGTGGTCATCAGACTATGTAGAAGTAAATTAATAGCTGCATAATTTTACTTGGTCTGGAGTTCGTACTCTTTTAGTAATATTATGTAAGAATGGCTTGTCACTATGTGGTATTGGAAAAATAATAAAAATAATAACAGCTTATCTTTTATATAATAGCTTAGAAATAGAGGTCAATTGATTTTCAACAAAAGTTCTAAGCTAATTCAATAGGGAAAGGATAACCTTTTCAATGAATGTACTAGAAAAATTGGTTCACTAATTACAATAGGAATCTCAACACTACTTTTAATAAAAAAAATAAACTGAAATGGATTACAGACTTAAATGTAAAGAGCTAACAATACAAAACTTGTAGAAGAAAACAAGATAAACTATTAGTAACCTTGGACTGGACAAATATTTCTTAAATAAGATGTAAAAACACTATAAATTTGAACTTTGAGAAATAAAAAATCATTAGTTCTCTAGTAGACAATGGTAGGTAAATGAAAAGATAAATTTCAGTGTGGGAGAAAATATTTATAAAACAAATATATTAAAAATTATTTTTATCGAGAAAACATGGGCTGTTACCACTCAATATTAAAAGCAACAAAAATGCAAATTAAAAAAAAGGGCAACTAATTTAAACATTTTGCTGGAGAACATATATAGAAGGAAAATGAGCATATATAGAATTTTAAGGTATCTTATGCATTAGAGAAATGCAAATAAAAAAACAGAATGAGATACCACTATAAATCTATTAGCAGAGCAACAATTAAAAAGACTTCACGAAGATGCTGAGAAAATGAAACCTGGATTTTCTGGTGAAAATGCTAAATGGTACAACCATTTTGGAAAATAATATGGTAGTTTCCTATAAGGATAAAAAGCACGCCCACCCTATCACTAACCTATTTTCTTATTAGGGTAAATATACACCTACCCTATTGCTAACCAATCCTGTTCCTAGATGTTTAACCAAGTGTAATGAAACATATGTCCACATCAAAATTTGTTAGTAAATTTTTTTTAGTTAGTAAATTTTTTTACCTTTTTTTTTTCTTTTGCAGTTTTACTAACAGAAGCTAAAAACTGATACATCTATTATGTGAATCAACTGATGGGTAAACAAACTGATGTGTATAATTGCAATAGAAAAGTATTCAGCAATGAAAGTGAACAAACACACATTGCACATGCAGAAACACAGGTGAATCTTAAATTATTCCTAGTGAAAAAAAACCACATTATTCGGATTCACAAAAGAATAAACGCCCTATGCTTTTATTTTCATGGTTCTATAAATACAAAATTACAGTGATAGAAAAGAGATCTATCACCAAGATCCAGAAGGCAGGGAAAGGGGATTAACTACAGATGAGTGTATGGAAACTTTTTCGTAGTGCTGAAAATGTTCTGCATCGTGGCAGTGTTGGTACTTCATTGTCTGCCAGACATAGTAATGGTCTTATAGTAGCTACCTATTCTACCTTTAATGGTTTAGTAAAAAAAAAAAAAAAAAAAATCTTCAAATTTTAGCTTTGTATATTACCATCAAGCAACAGATTCCATATCATGACATCACTTGCAGCAAATCTGGTCATGTAGCTAAATTCTGACTAATGTGAAACAAAATAAATGATTGCATTGATTTGTCATGTCCTTAAAATAATACGACTGCCTCTCCACTTTCCTCAGTGTTTTGAACATGTAAAGGAGGATAATACTTAAAGTTCATGATAGAGCAGAACAACAGGGAAGAAGGAACTAGATCCCTAACAACCTTACAGAATCACCTAGCCACCCTACACTGCTCAGTTACATCTGCTTACATAAAAAGAATGAAGTCTAGGATGTCATGTACATAATCTAAAGCATGTTAACCTCATTATATGTCAAGCTCATAGTTTTATCATCATATATTCTTCTTCTTCTTCTTTAGATTTTGTTTTTTTTTAATTTACTTGACAGATAGAGAGCACAAGCAGGCAGAATGGCAGGTAGAGAGAGAGGGAGAAGCGGGCTCTCCACTGAACAGGGAGATTAGTGCAGACTGATCCCAGGACCCTGGGATCAGGATGTGAGCTGAAGGCAGATGCCCAACTGACTGAGCCACACAGGCGACTCTGTACTTTCTTCTTGATACCAACATAATACTGGTATCTTCTATGTCTCTTTCTCTCCAGCCATATTGTAATAATTGTACTTGATATTCTACCACAAAACACATAAATGCAAGTACTATAGGGATTGAGGTTTTGTTGGGAGTTGGGTAAGTTTGTAGGACTACATTAGAACTGTTATCTTCGAAATTTAAGGGTTTTTGTTTGTTTGTTTGGTTGGTTTTTTGGGTTTTTTTTCTTTTTGCTTCAGGTATTTATATTTGCTTTTGATTCTCCCTGGAAAATACCTTGTCTGATCATGTAGTTCTTAGCTCAATACCATCTCCTCATAGATGCCTATGTTGTAAAATCTATCTTGTATTGCACAATCCGTCATTTATTTACTATATATTTTGCTTATAAGTACTGAAAATCTTATCATTGATTTATATGGGGTTTTGTTGTTATTATTTTCACTTAGCATATGATCTCAAAGAGTGCTGGAACTTTTCTCAACATTATATATCCCTCTAAAATATTAAATGATGTCTGATAATGTTAATGATGTCTATATAGCAGGAAATAAGTAAACACTGTGGCTTGAGGTTATTTAGGTAATTAATGCTTACAGACTAGAATTTGAATGTTCTGTGTCAGAGATAATATTATACATTTATTCTTCAAAAAAAATATTGAAAACTACTCTGTACTGAGGCTTTAGAAAGGCTCTTCCCTCATGGGGCTTACATTCCCAAAGAAAATAGGAGGTATAGTGATAAAATATATGTTTCATACATGATAATTATAGCTATAAAAAGAATAAGCATGAGGCTTTTGGTGAGTTGAAAGGGGACTACTGATTATCATGGGCAGGTAAACTGAACATATAAGCTGATATCTGAGGAGAAAACAAAAGGTAGTATAGGAAGGTAGTTCAGGCAGATGGAGCTGAATGGCCCAATTCACTGAGTTAAGAGGTATTTATTTATTTAGAGGAGGGGAATATTTTCTAATAATAGAAAGAAGACTAATATCTCTAAAGAGTGTCAGGGAAAATGAAAGTACTTATAGAAAGGAATGGAAAGTCCCTGGGAGTGAAAACATTTAGAACATTCTAGCTCATAGTAAAATGTTAGTTTTTACATTATATTAATTAGAAGCCATACACAAATCACGACCTTAACTGCTCTTAATATTTTTCTAAATGTTTGAATCTGGGCTGAATAATTTAAAGGCAGATGAATGGTGAGTTGGAAAAACATTTAGGAAGCTACTGCCATATCAAGTTGATATAAATTTGTGGGTAGGAACAAGATGAAAGCAATGAAGGTGGCTAGAAGTGCTGAGATTCTACTATATAGAAATATAGAGTGTGCTGAAAGATTACAAGCCATATATGAAAAAGAGAACAATAGCTGTGATAAATCTATATTTTTCCCACAGAAGATGGACAACTATAGAAGCTTAGGGCAGCCATTTACTGGAATGAAGTAGCCTGCAAATGAGTAGGCTTGGATGTGGAAGAAAGATCAAATTTTGTTTTCTTATGTGCAGCTTTGAAGAATCTTTTAAGCATTAGATTGAGTAGTTGTGTAAGTGGCTTTGAGCTTAGGATAAATTTCTTGAGCTTATGTGATAAGCCCAAGAGTAGACTTACTAAATTGCATTGACCCCCACAGAGGTGGAATGTAAAGCCGTAAGATTGCATGAGATCACTAACGAGTGAGTGAACCCTTCTGTATCACTCAAACCATTTGGACATTTTAGAGATGAAGAAAATTCCTGTATATGAGATACTGGAGTAGCAAAGTCATTAGGAACAAGATATAGGGTATGATCATATGAACGGATGGCTGACATGAGCTGAAAACATCAACCCTGGGAGGAAATATATCAAGGAACTGAAAGAACAAAGTTTTGAAGTCATTATCTCTGTGGAACTCATCAAGAATTGTGATTAGAGTGGAGTTGAATAAAGTTGTAATGATCCAGTAGCTAAAGTTTTCAAGGAATGGTGAGGGCTAGATCTGGAATCTATAGATAAGAGTAATGAGAAGGAACTACAGCAAAATATGCTTATCTGCTTCTTAATCTGGCTGATTTTTAGTTTAATAGACCATACATTCTTTGGTTCTTCTAAGGTAGGTCATTGGCAATTATGCCTGGTCTCCTTTAGAGATGTAATTCTGAATTATAATTTTATGTTTTCATAAATCATAAAATGTGAAAACAAGTGTAAATGGATTAAATATTAGCAGATAATTTTCATCAAAATATATAAATCCTTAACATACTTCTTAAAATTAAGCTATTATATATTTTTCAAATTTAATTTATTGCCTAATCAAAACAAAAATTTTGATCCCAATAATACCAACAAATCATGGTTATTTGCAAATACAATATATCAACAGGGTGTAAGTATTCATGTACCATATTATCAATAACTTTGTGTTGTTACTCACAGATTAATGAGATCAATATTCTCAAGCTACATTATTATTTGGGAAATATAGGGAAATTGGGCCCTATACATTTCAGTTACATAGAAATATTTTGTAGCATGGAAAAAAAATTCTGCCTTTTGCTGGAAGTAATTTCTAATCATATCTTAAACTATTTAATATTTTGGAGTAGAATGAAGGCATAGAAGTACATATTATGTTCTTTTAACATTAAATAGGCAAATGAGAAAAAAGCTCTGAGAAAAAAGCTCCAAAAATAAAATTCACATTTAAGCAACATAGCAACTTTTCAATAACTAACAACTAAATATAAATATATTCACATAGATGACAACAAACAAAAGTAAACCACAATGAAAAAAAGAAATCCAGGAAGTGTCTCTGGTTCAAAATTGAAAACACAGACCTGATAAAAATTATTAAGATTTCCTTGAACATGCAGACAGCAAAACTGCATCATTTTATTTTTATAAAAACAAACATGGTAATGGTAGTACAATTCCGTAAATATCCTAAAAAAACATTAAATTGCATCTGTCAAGTGGGTGAACATTATGGCAGGCAAATTATATTTAAATAAGACTGTTTAAAATATATATGTATATTTATATATGGGTGTGTGTATGTGTATGTATCTCTAAATATGGATGTGTATACATGCACATATATGTGTATAATATGTATGTAAAACCATTACCAAAAGTTGAATATATGATGAAAAGCATTTAGAACAATCTTTGTAATACTACAAAAGGTGAAAAGACACCAATGTAGATAAACTTCTATTTCCAAAGGGATCTAACAACAGAAAACACACACACACACACACACACACACACAAGTTAACCTATACAATTTATATTCTACCAGTGGTTCATGTAGGGTAAAAAAAAATAAAAAATAAAAAACAAAGGCAACTAAAAGAAGAGAAACAACAAAAGCCCCTGACGATTAATTTCATTTATTTCTTTGCTATAGAAACAGAAAAGTATAAATTTCAGGAGGAAAGCATAGGTTGAAAGTGGAACTCATCTCATTCTAGTGTTAAAATGGAGAAACGTCTCCCAGATAATTATGGTACAGATTATTTGAAAAGTATTGAATATAATAAAAAAGAACTTAGATGACCTCAAAATAAACAAAAGTCATGAGCTTTTACACACACACACACAAAATTAAAAATAAATTAAAGACCTAAATGTGAAACCCAAATCCATAAAACTAGCAGAAAATAGGCAGTAATCTCTTAGACTTGGCCTTAGCAACATTCTTATGGTTATGCCCCCTCAGTAAGGTGACAAGAAAACGAATATAAACTATTGGAAATACACTAAATAAAAAGCTTTTGCATAGTGAAGGAAGCCATCTACAACAATAAAAAGGACAACTTATTGAATGGGAGAAGTTATTTGCAAATGATACATTCAATATCCAATAAGGGGTTAATATCCAAAATATATAAAGAAGTCATACAACACAACAGAATAAAAACAAATAATCTGATTTAAAAATAAGCAGAGGACCTGGATAGACATTTTTCCAAAGAAGACACACAAATGGCCCAAAGATATGTGAAAAGATGCTCAGCATCACTAACCATTAGATAAGTTTACATCAAAATCACAATGAGATATCGCCTCACACCAGTCAGAATGGCTAGTATAAAAAAAAACAAGAAATAATAAGTGTTGGTGAGGATGTGGAGAAAAAGAACCTCTCGTGTACTGTTGGTGGGAACATAAATTGATGTAACTACTGTGGAAAACAGTATGAAGGTTCTTTAAAAAAATTAAAATTAAAAATCCCATGCAATCCAGTAGTTCTATTACTGGATATCCGTCAAAAGAAAACAAAAACACTAATTTGAAAAGGTATATGCACCTCTATGTATATTTCAGCATTATATACAATAGCCAAGATATAGAAACAAGGCAAGTGTCCACTGACACATGAATGCTTAAAGATGTGGGACACATACATATATATGTGTATATTACATATATATACACATTATATATTTGTATATTTTATATTATATATATATAATTATTCAGCCATAAAAATGAAATTTTGCCATTTGCAACAATATGGGTAGACTTAGAGGGTATTATGCTAAGTGAAGCAAGTCAAAGAGCAAAAGACAAATACCATATGATTTCACTTATATGTGAATTCTATAAAATAAAATGAACAACACAGAAACAGGTTCATAAATTAAGCAAAGAAACTTGTAGTGGCCAGAATGGGGGGAGTGGGGAGATGGACAAAACAGGTGAAGGGGAATAAGAGGTACAAACTTCCATTTATAAAATAAACAAGTCAAGAGGATGAAAAGTATAACATAAGGATTATAGTCAATAATACTGTAATAATGTCATATGGTGATAAGTACACTTATGCTGAGAATTGTGTAACATTGTATGTCAGCTATTCTTCAATAATAATAATAATAATAATAATAATGTTTTAAAGCCATAAAAAAGGCAATTCAATGTAGATTAGCTTAGTTCTCCCTTGTTTTAACTATACTCTATGCCCCTCAGTCCCTAGTCCTACCTTCATTGGCTTTTATTTTCCTAGTTGTTCATACAAATATTTAAATCATTTTACGTTTCTTAAATGTGTATTTCACTAGGAAAACAGATTTTCCTTGAAGATTATAGAGCCCAAATTCAGAGTTCTTTACTTTCATGGCTTCACCCTGTTTCTGAAAGATAGTAGCTTTTTCATCTAATATCTAATGTCATCAATTCATAGAATATTTAAGATTAGATAAGATCCATGAAAACCTCTGAGCCCTAATATCCTAAAGCACATATAAGAACAAGTTTGGTATATTTTCAAACTTGAGAGTTGTAAAAATGTTCATAAAACTAGAGCAGTTAATTAAAATAGGTTTATGTATTGGAGGTTTGTAACATTTTTGGTATTTCTCAGCTTTTTAAAATAGGTAATTTGTGTGATTTATTTTCTAACTTTCAATACATATTAAGTCTCATATTAATTTAACATTCATATTTTTGAATTTTAAAAAACCCATAAACTTGTTGATCTGTGGTGATTCCTCCCCATATCTCTAATTTACGGTGTGGTTTTTGTTCCCACTGGATTCATGGACTCATCCCTTGCCTCCATTCTTCCTTCCATATTTCCTCTTAGTATTGCTTCCAAAATGTGTCTTTCCAACATACAATTTTGATTCCAAAAGATCATAAATTAAATTCCCCAGTTTTTTTCTTTTTCTTCACATGCAAATTCCAGAATATTAAATACAATGTGGCTTTTCTTTTGTGAGGTGTCTGTTAAGGTCTTTGGCCCATTTTAAAATTGTTTATTGTTGAATTTTAAAAGTTCTTTTATATTTTGTAAAACAGTCTTAACAGCTACGCATTTTGCAAATACTTTTCCTAGTCTGTAGTTTGTCTTCTCTTCTCTTGACACTGTCTTTCATAGACAAGAAGTTTTTAATGTTAATGAAATCCAGCATGTCAATTACTTCTTTGAGAAATTGTGTCTTTGGTGTTAGATCTAAAAAGGCACCACCATCCCAAAGTCATTTAGGTTTTCTCCTTTGTAATCTTCTAGGAATTTTATAGTTTTGTGTTTTACATCTGGGTCCATGACCCATTTTGAGTTAGTTTTTGTGAAGGGTGTAAAATGTGTCCAGATTATATTTTTTTTCTTTTTGCATGCTTCTGTCCAATACTTCATAGATTTGTATTTTAAGGATGGATCATTTCAATACTACTATTTATTATAGTTTATTCTATCATTGTCTTCTATAGTGGGCTTTTTTTTTCTATAAGAAATTATGCTGTCTTTTTAAGATTTCAAGTAACATTTCAACATATATATTTCTTTAAAAAGTGATACTGAATTTGTAAAACACACATCATTGGCAATATTAAAATAGCAAATATAGAAAGAGATCAAGATACATATAAGAATTGGGGAATACAAAAAATGAATGAAATGTTCAATCCTATTACATAATTTTAAAGATGATAGTAAATATTTGATTTCTCTTTTTATTATTTGTATGTTGGTAAATTGTAGTGAAAAATTGTCAAATGACTTGCATTTTTGTTATTTGTTAAAAGCTTTTTCATGTGGAAAGTTGTCCTACACTGTGTCAAAGGAATAAGCTGTCAGATTGCTAATGTTTAATACATTCTGAGAATAACTGCCATATACTATACTAATTTGACCTTTTCAGAACTGGAAATTTGATTGGATGGATAATTTCTCTCCTATTTAAAAACTCAAACCCCTGTTGGGAAGAGCTAGAATGACCATCTGTTGAAATTCAGAATACTAAAAAGGTTAAAGTACACAACCGAATGCTTCAGAGGATATTTCATAATTAAATTTTTCCATCTCATTTCCTGTCAAAAATTATGAAAACTTGAGATGATGGTAGGAATTCAGCTTTCATTATTCAGAAAATATAAAATAAGGTGAGCATGTTGTACTAATAAGGGTTATATTGAAGGTTTATATAAAAATGTTTCATACTTTTAAGATGTCAGGGATTAGTCTAAGATATAGCTACCCTAGTACAAAAGAATACTTTATTCCAGTTCAGAATGACATTTAGATAAAGAAAAACATGTTAACATTTGTCCTTCATCAATTCTAAGAATTTAAATCACCTGCTTTGACATTGATCATGTCAATGTTTAATGATAGTTTATATTATCTCACAAACTTAGATTAGGAGAAATTAAAGCACAACAGCTGATATAGCAGAAATCATAAATAATTATTTTATTTTTAAAAAATGCCAAAGCTGATTTTTTAAAAATAGAATTATGTCTTAGACTGGGCTTCCCGAACAAAGTACCATAGACAGGGTAGTTTATAAAAAACATAAATTTGTCACATTTTTGGAAGCTGAGATCATGATGCCAGTATGGTCAGGTTCTGGTGACAGACTTTTCCAGCCTCTTGTTATCTTGCTGACTTTCATGTATCTTTGCCTCTTCTAAAGGAACTAATCCCAAGCATGAGGCTCCACTCTCATAACTTAACTACCTTCCAAAGACCCCACCTCTTAATACCATCACAATGGGTACTAAGTTTCAATATGTAAATTTTGGTGGAACATAGATATTAAGTCCATATCATATTATATAATCATTTATATGATTCAAATATGATTTCTGTATATTTCATAGTAATTATAAAAAGAAATGTTATTAGCATGATCATATAAATTTCATAAGGTTTCAAAATGTATAAACTATTAATAGAATTTGAAGGCAAATTTAGTGACTATGATTTTTTCCATTAAATAAATATAATTAAAATAAATGCCATTCAATAATTTGGTAATAATAGATGTCCTTATATTTGCTGAAAAAAATTCAGCAAAATTGACATATTTTAGCAAAAGTTGAGAAGTTTTAATAATATTGATTTTAATTAGAAAATAGAACTCCAGGGGTGCCTGGGTGGCTCAGTGGGTTAAGCCGCTGCCTTCGGCTCAGGTCATGATCTCAGGGTCCTGGGATCAAGTCCCACATTGGGCTCTCTGCTCAACAGGGAGCCTCCTTCCCTTCCTCTCTCTCTGCCTGCCTCTCTGCTTACTTGTGATCTCTCTCGGTCAAATAAATAAATAAAATCTTAAGAAATAAAAAAAGAGGACACACACGAGATGGCGGAGAAGTAGCTGGCTGAGACTGCTTCAGCTAGCCGGAGATCAGCTAGATAGCTTATCTAAAGATTGCAAATACCTGAAAATCCATCTGCAGATCGAAGAGAAGAAAAACAGCAATTCTGGAAACAGAAAAACAACCACTTTCTGAAAGGTAGGACCAGCGGAGAAGTGAATCCAAAGCTACAGGAAGATAGACCCCGGGGGGAGGGGCCGGCTCCCGGCAAGCGGCGGAGCAACCCTACACAAAATCAGGAACGGGAAAGCCGGCTACAGAGACAGAGCCGACAGTAAGCTCGCAGCTCGGGGTGACCTTGAACCGGTTGCAGGCTCGGTGAGCTCGGAGCACGGCCGGAGGTCAGGCAGACGGGAGTAACTGGGTGCTGTTCTCTGAGGGCGCACTGAGGAGTGCAGCCCTGGGCTCTCGGTTCCTCCGGGCCGGAGACCAGGAGGCTGCCATTTGTATTCCTGTCCTCTGGAACTCTACGGAAAGCGCTCAGGGAACAAAAGCTCCTGAAAGCAAACCCGTGCGGATCACTCACCCCGGCCCCGGGTAAGGCCGGTGTAATTCCGCCTGGGGCAAAGACACTTGAGAATCACTACACCAGGCCCCTCCCCCAGAAGATCAACAACAAATCCAGCCAAGACCAAGTTCACCTACCAAGGAGTGCGGTTTCAATAATAAGGACAGCAGCAGAATTCCAGAGGAGGAGAAAGCCAAGCACGGAAATCATGGCTTTTTCCCTGTGATTTTTTTCTTAGTCTTGCAGTTAATTTAATTTTTTTTCTTTTTCATTGTTCATTTTTTGTTTTTTTTTTTTTTTTCTCGCCTTCGGGTAAAATTTTTTTTTAACTGTTACCTTTTTCTTTTTTAAAGATTTTTTACTAGTTTATCTAATATATATATTTTTTCTTTTTTACATTTTTCTTAGGTGTTTTCTTTTTTTAATTCTTTTCTTTTCTTTTTTTCTTTTTTTTTTCTTTCTTCCTTTTTGAACCTCTTTTTATCCCCTTTCTCCCCCCTCACGATTTTGGATCTCTTCTAATTTGGTTAAAGCATATTTTCCTGGGGTTGTTGCCACCCTTTTAGTATTTTACTTGCCCCTTCATATACTCTTATCTGGACAAAATGACAAGACGGAAAAATTCAACACACAAAAAAGAACAAGAGGCAGTACCGAAGGCTAGGGACCTAATCAATACAGACATTGGTAATATGTCAGACAATTCTCAAGATTCTAGCTGGGCTCGAAAAAGGCATGAAAGATATTAGAGAAACCCTCTCGAGAGATATAAAAGCCCTTTCTGGAGAAATAAAAGAACTAAAATCTAACCAAGTTGAAATCAAAAAAGCTATTAATGAGGTGCAATCAAAAATGGAGGCTCTCACTGGTACGATAAATGAGGCAGAAAAAGAATTAGTGATATAGAAGACCAAATGACAGAGAATAAAGAAGCTGAGCAAAAGAGGGACAAACAGCTACTGGACCACGAGGGGAGAATTCGAGAGATAAGTGACACCATAAGACGAAACAACATTAGAATAATTGGGATTCCAGAAGAAGAAGAAAGAGAGAGGGGAGCAGAAGGTATACTGGAGAGAATTATTGGGGAGAATTTCCCCAATATGGCAAAGGGAACGAGCATCAAAATTCAGGAGGTTCAGAGAACGCCCCTCAAAATCAATAAGAATAGGCCCACACCCCGTCACCTAATAGTAAAATTTACAAGTCTCAGTGACAAAGAGAAAATCCTGAAAGCAGCCCGGGAAAAGAAGTCTGTAACATACAATGGTAAAAATATTAGATTGGCAGCTGACTTATCCACAGAGACCTGGCAGGCCAGAAAGAGCTGGCATGATATTTTCAGAGCACTAAACGAGAAAAACATGCAGCCAAGAATACTATATCCAGCTAGGCTATCATTGAAAATAGAAGGAGAGATTAAAAGCTTCCAGGACAAACAGACACTGAAAGAATATGCAAATACCAAACCAGCTCTACAGGAAATATTGAAAGGGGTCCTCTAAGCAAAGAGAGAGCCTACAAGTGGTAGATCAGAAAGGAACAGAGACCATATATAGTAACAGTCACCCTACAGGCAATACAATGGCACTAAATTCATATCTCTCAATAGTTACCCTGAATGTTAATGGACTAAATGCCCCTGTCAAAAGACACAGGCTATCAGAATGGATAAAAAAACAAAACCCATCTATATGTTGCCTCCAAGAAACTCAGATTTAAAGTGAGGGGGTGGAAAAGAATTTACCATGCTAATGGACATCAGAAGAAAGCAGGAGTGGCAATCCTTATATCAGATCAATTAGATTTTAAGCCAAAGACTATAATAAGAGATGAGGAAGGACACTATATCATATTCAAAGGGTCTGTCCAACAAGAAGATTTAACAATTTTAAATATCTATGCCCCCAACGTGGGAGCAGCCAACTATATAAACCAATTAATAACAAAATCAAAGAAACACAGCAACAATAATACAATAATAGTAGGGGACTTTAACACTCCCCTCACTGAAATGGACAGGTCATCCAAGCAAAAGATCAGCAAGGAAATAAAGGCCTTAAACGACACACTGGACCAGATGGACATCACAGGTATATTCAGGACATTTCATCGCAAAGCAACAGAATACACATTCTTCTCTAGCGCACATGGAACATTCTCCAGAATAGATCACATCCTCGGTCCTAAATCAGGACTCAACCGGTATCAAAAGATTGGGATCATTCCCTGCATATTTTCAGACCACAATGCTCTAAAGCTAGAACTCAACCACAAAAGGAAGTTTGGAAAGAACCCAAATACATGGAGACTAAACAGCATCGTTCTTAAGAATGAATGGGTCAACCAGGAAATTAAAGAAGAATTGAAAAAAATCATGGAAACAAATGATAATGAAAATACAACGGTTCAAAATCTGTGGGACACAACAAAGGCAGTCCAGAAAGGAAAATATATAGCGGTACGAGCCTTTCTCAAGAAACAAGAAAGGTCTCAGGTACACAACCTAACCCTACACCTAAAGGAGCTGGAGAAAGAACAAGAAAGAAACCCTAAGCCCAGCAGGAGAAGAGAAATCATAAAGATCAGAGCAGAAATCAATGAAATAGAAACCAAAAAAACAATAGAACAAATCAACGAAACTAGGAGCTGGTTCTTTGAAAAAATTAATAAAATTGATAAACCCCTGGCCCGACTTATCAAAAAAAAAAGAGAAAGGACCCAAATAAATAAAATCATGAATGAAAGAGGAGAGATCACAACTAACACCAAAGAAATACAAACTATTATAAGAACATACTATGAGCAACTCTACGCCAATAAATTTGACAATCTGGAAGAAATGGATGCATTCCTAGAGACATATAAACTACCACAACTGAACCAGGAAGAAATAGAAAGCCTGAATAGACCCATAACCAGTAAGGAGATTGAAACAGTCATTAAAAATCTCCAAACAAACAAAAGCCCAGGGCCAGACGGCTTCCCGGGGGAATTCTACCAAACATTTAAAGAACTAATTCCTATTCTCCTGAAACTGTTCCAAAAAATAGAAATGGAAGGAAAACTTCCAAACTCATTTTATGAGGCCAGCATCACCTTGATCCCAAAACCAGACAAGGATCCCACCAAAAAAGAGAGCTATAGACCAATATCCTTGATGAACACAGATGCGAAAATACTCAACAAAATACTAGCCAATAGGATTCAACAATACATTAAAAAGATTATTCACCACGACCAAGTGGGATTTATTCCAGGGCTACAAGGTTGGTTCAACATCCGCAAATCACTCAATGTGATACAACACATCAATAAAAGAAAGAACAAGAACCATATGATACTCTCAATAGATGCTGAAAAAGCATTTGACAAAGTACAGCATCCCTTCCTGATCAAAACTCTTCAAAGTGTAGGAATAGAGGGCACATACCTCAATATCATCAAAGCCATCTATGAAAAACCCACCGCAAATATCATTCTCAATGGAGAAAAACTGAAAGCTTTTCCGCTAAGGTCAGGAACACGGCAGGGATGTCCATTATCACCACTGCTACTCAACATAGTACTAGAGGTCCTAGCCTCAGCAATCAGACAACAAAAGGAAGTTAAAGGCATCCAAATCGGCAAAGAAGAAGTCAAATTATCACTCTTTGCAGATGATATGATACTATATGTGGAAAACCCAAAAGACTCCACTCCAAAACTGCTAGAACTTATACAGGAATTCAGTAAAGTGTCAGGATATAAAATCAATGCACAGAAATCAGTTGCATTTCTCTACACCAACAGCAAAACAGAAGAAAGAGATATTAAGGAGTTAATCCCATTTACAATTGCACCCAAAACCATAAGATACCTAGGAATAAACCTAACCAAAGAGACACAGAATCTATATTCAGAAACCTATAAAGTACTCATGAAAGAAACTGAGGAAGACACAAAGAAATGGAAAAATGTTCCATGCTCCTGGATTGGAAGAATAAATATTGTGAAAATGTCTATGCTACCTAAAGCAATCTACACATTTAATGCAATTCCTATCAAAGTACCATCCATCTTTTTCAACCAAATGGAACAAATAATTCTAAAATTTATATGGAACCAGAAAAGACCTCGAATAGCCAAAGGGATATTGAAAAAGAAAGCCAACGTTGGTGGAATCACAATTCTGGACTTCAAGCTCTATTACAAAGCTGTCATCATCAAGACAGCATGGTACTGGCACAAAAACAGACACATAGATCAATGGAACAGAATAGAGAGCCCAGAAATAGACCCTCAACTCTATGGTCAACTCATCTTCGACAAAGCAGGAAAGAATGTCCACTGGAAAAAAGACAGCCTCTTCAATAAATGGTGCTGGGAAAATTGGACAGCCACATGCAGAAAAATGAAATTGGACCATTTCCTTACACCACACACAAAAATAGACTCAAAATGGATGAAGGACCTCAATGTGCGAAAGGAATCCATCAAAATCCTTGAGGAGAACACAGGCAGCAACCTCTTCGACCTCTGCCGCAGCAACATCTTCCTAGGAACAACGCAAAAGGCAAGGGAAGCAAGGGAAAAAATGAACTATTGGGATTTCATCAAGATCAAAAGCTTTTGCACAGCAAAGGAAACAGTTAACAAAATCAAAAGACAACTGACAGGATGGGAGAAGATATTTGCAAACGACATATCAGGTAAAGGACTAGTGTCCAGAATCTATAAAGAACTTAGCAAACTCAACACCCAAAGAAAATATAATCCAATCAAGAAATGGGCAGAGGACATGAACAGACATTTCTGCAAAGAAGACATCCAGATGGCCAACAGACACATGAAAAAGTGCTCCATATCACTCGGCATCAGGGAAATACAAATCAAAACCACAATGCGATATCACCTCACACCAGTCAGAATGGCTAAAATCAACAAGTCAGGAAATGACAGATGCTGGCGAGGATGCGGAGAAAGGGGAACCCTCCTACACTGTTGGTGGGAATGCAAGCTGGTGCAGCCACTCTGGAAAACAGCATGGAGGTTCCTCAAAATGTTGAAAATAGAACTGCCCTATGACCCAGCAATTGCACTACTGGGTATTTACCCTAAAGATACAAACGTAGTGATGCAAAGGGGCACGTGCACCCGAATGTTTATAGCAGCAATGTCCACAATAGCCAAACTATGGAAAGAACCTAGATGTCCATCAACAGATGAATGGATCAAGAAGATGTGGTATATATACACAATGGAATACTATGCAGCCATCAAAAGAAATGAAATCTTGCCATTTGCGACAACATGGATGGAACTAGAGCATATCATGCTTAGCAAAATAAATCAAGCAGAGAAAGACAACTATCATATGATCTCCCTGATATGAGGAAGGTCAGGAACACGGCAGGGATGTCCATTATCACCACTGCTATTCAACATAGTACTAGAGGTCCTAGCCTCAGCAATCAGACAACAAAAGGAAATTAAAGGCATCCAAATCGGCAAAGAAGAAGTCAAATTATCACTCTTCGCAGGGTTGCTGGGGGGAGGGGGTTTGGGAGAAGGGGGTGGGATTATGGACATTGGGGAGGGTATGTGCTTGGGTGAGTGCTGTGAAGTATGTAAACCTGGTGATTCATACACCTGTACCCCTGGGGATAAAAATATATGTTTATAAAAATTAAAAAATTAATTCAAAAAAAAAGAATACACTCATTTATTAAAAAGATTAAAAGAAAAGAAAATAGAATTCCATTAACTCCTGATCAAAATTATTATACTTAGCTATATCATATAAAAAATCATGCTGAATTCTTTGTCCCTTTTTATGCCCAATATAAATCATCTACTTAAATTACAACTGTTCATATTTTAAAAGGAGATTAAAAGCAAAAAATAGCCTTTTAAACAAAACAGTCATAAACTACTAAATTTGAAAATAAATATGTAATATTTACTTAAATATAATTCATTAGTTATAGAATCCAGAATACAGTATCAAAATTGACCCAAGAAAGCCCATATATGTACAAATACACACACACACACACACTTCTTCACAAAAAAATATATAGAAATCATACTTCAGACTGCTCAAACACATTGTGTCAAATTAAGTATGATAGTTCTTGCTACCTAACATAACTGTAAACAGAATTTGTATGATTCCTGGGATAAGGTGATAAACAGTTTCAGTAATTAACTCAGATAAAATGGATTTTATGCTCTCATATATTTCAACCCATGAATAGAAAACCTCTAAAAGTCCATTTCTGACCTATGCCAGTTTCATCCTATATGATACGAAGATAAACAAATACGTTAATCTCATTGTGGAAAGTCACATTTTTATTTCTAGCAACATGTCAGACTAAAACATGGATAGTCCTTCAGTTACTATTTTAAATACATAGGAATGTTGTATAAAATGTACATTAACATATTAAAATGTACAATGAGATTAAAGAAGGAAAGATAAACTTCTAGTTGATGAGAGAAATACGTACCTAAATTTATGATACATTGGCACTGAGATGTGTGGTAATAAGTTAAACACAAAAGCACATATTGTAGAGTAAAGGCTGAAATTTTAATGCTAAACTAGGCACATAAAATAAGTATATTCTTGAGAATACAAAAAGAAACTGCAAGTGGGGATAACAGAAAAAGTTAGTGGAAAGGAAGGGAAGGAGTGGGAGAAAGGTTATTAATTGGTCTAATTTCTTTTCTTTTTTTTTTTTTTTTTAGATTTTATTTATTTATTTGACAGACAAAGATCACAAGTAGGCATAGAGGCAGGCAGAGAGAGGAGGAAGCAGGCTCCCCAAGGAGCAGAGAGCCTGTTGCGGGGCTCGATCCCAGGACCCTGGGATTATGACCTGAGCCGAAGGCAGAGGCTTTAACCCACTGAGCCACCCAGGCACCCAAATTGGCCTAATTTCAGTACTGTTGTGTCTCGGGGTATAGGAAAGCCTGGGGAGATATGGAGAGACATGGGAATGACCAATGAGTGGCACAGTAAGAACACACACATTTATTGACTAAGTCTGGGTGTGGGTATGATTCATGGTGCCCCCAAACAATTACAATAGCACCATCAATGATCTTTGATCACAGACAGCCACAACAAATATAATAACAAAAATGTCTGAGATATTGTAAGGATTACCAACATGTGGCAAAGAGACACAAAGTGAGCAAAAGCTCTTAGAGAAATGGTGCTAACAGACTTGCTCAACACAGGGCTGTAACGCTCAATTAAAAAAAAAAAAAAGAGAGAAAGAAAAGAAAAAACCCAAAACAAAAAACACAGGATCTGTGAAACACAAAAGGAAGCACAATGAGGTATGCCTGTATACGATTTAAAAATTCAAATAATAATACTGCATTTAAGTTTTTTATCAGAGTTTCTAAAGGGCCATCCATTATATTTTATTACTTAATTTTATTAATTAATATATACTAATATAGATTGAAAACACTTTGTTTACATAAAAAGATCAGGTTCAATAGTGGTCTAGGTTCCCTAATGACCCATAAGTCTCTCCTAACAGTTTACACAGGGCAATTAACCTATGTAGCCCTTCTTGTGCTGTAGTAGAAAGACAGAGTCCTCCCACCCCACAGAGGGCAGATACCATAGTGGTGTTGGTCCAGCTGCCATATGAGACTCAAACTTCAAGAACAAAAGAACATTTTGAGCCTGAAATAAGACATTACCACAGAAGGGATAAACCCAGCACAGGTTGTGTGGGCTCTTTATCTCCTGCTAAAGAAAAGTTCCAAACCCAAGATCCATTCTTATGCGTCGGAGTGAATATAAAAGACTGTACATATGATCTACCTTTTCCAACACAATGTATTTAATTTGAAAAAATATTTTGCTTTATTAAAGAGAAAATTGAGACTATCAGAAAATAACCTCAAATCTCATTTCACTACTAATCCAGATTTCTTTCTGTTATCTCCTTATTCAATTATGAATGGAAGAAGAAAAATTCTCTTCATGTCTTAACTACCTCTATTTCCTATGAGATCCTACTCTATCAATTATCTTTTGTCTCGTTTTTCTTCCTTTACTACCTCACCATTGACACATGCATTAATAGTCTTAAGATAGAGGAGATTTCGGGATATAGCCACATTTTTCACTTTCCTTCACAGCCCAATGATATTTGTCTACCTCCAAGCCAAACCTCACCCAACCCACAAAAATCCAACATCTGAGTTCACAAACACACTATTTTCATTAAATTCATTTTTTGGTGGTAATTGGTAAAGTCATATGATTCAGTTTTTATATTTTTAACAACCTCTTCTCTGCACCTCACAGATAAATGCAAACACTGACAAGATAAAAATATATGTTTATAAAAAATAAAAAATTAAAAAAAAAAAAAACACTGACAAGAGACTCAGCATCAGACCAACTAGACTGCTTAAGTAACAGATATTTCCTCCTTATTTCCAAAGTGGCAAGTACATAATTCAACATTTGTCTGGTAATTTTATTCTTTTTTGGTGTCACCCGTGTGCTCCTCTATTTGTGTGTATATATAAAACAGGACATGCCATCTCTATACATAATAGGCTTTAGAAATGTAACTACAACCCTGCATTTTAAAAACTCTAGTAGGGGGCTCCTGGGTGGCCCAGTGGGTTAAGCTTCTGCCTTCAGCTCAGGTCATGATCTCAGGGTCCTGAGCCCCACATCTGGACTCTCTGCTCAGCAGGGAGCCCGCTTTCCCCTCTCTGCCTGCCTCTCTGCCTCCTTGTGATCTCTCTCTCTGTTAAGTAAATAAATAGAATCTTAAAATAATAATAATAATAATAAAAGAAACCTTGAACAGAACTTGAAAGAATAATGATAAAGCACAGGACAAGTTTTCAGAGAATGAAAATATTGAGGTAATTCATGAAATATTTTTGAAAGTGTTGAGAAACTATTGGCTAAGTCCCTGAAATTCCATAATTATTACATCTGCAATCAGATGGATTACCGTAGCCTTATTTAACACTGATTTTAGCAGGTTGTAGGGTTCCAGTCCCAAACAATTTGGTTAGGGACCAGAATCCAGAGTTGGAAATGCTTACTAAGGAAAGCCAAGTGATTTGGTTTAATAAGTTATGAGATGCATGGGCATATACCCACTCATCTGAATGGAATGATCATTGTGATTACATCAAATAAGTAGACTACTCTTGAACTATTGAAGCCAACTCAATTCACTCCATTATAATTGCTCATATAATATCTCTAATACAGCAGACAGCTTAGAGTGAATTGTCATTTTAGGATTTGTCCATGATTCTGCAACACATAATTTCAAAGAAATGTCCTCTAGATATATGCTAAATCGCATGTGGTTTGATGTATTTCCAGAGGTAATTAGACAAGAAATGTTTTTAAAATTGAGAAAACAGTTATCTGGGACATGAAAATCTTTTTTTCAACAACAACAATAAAACTTTAGGACCTTACTATTTTATAAACAGGTATTATGCTAAATTGTTTTATCAATACTCAGAAAATATATATTAATACATTTTGTGTACTTATGTATCTCTATAAAATATATTTAATATGTAGGTATTATACTAAATTGTTAGGTATTATACTAAAAATTCTTAGATCTAATTTGTCTCATCAAGTTTCCAAAATATTCACATTTTCAATCAGTACCTTACAAGTGATTTTATAGTCATTATTTCATTGAAGAATTGCCAAGAAATAACCAAGACCACATTAAATGTTTGAAAAGAATGTATTTGAAGTATTTTGTATCCCAATTTTTTAAAAGGAAATAATCATTGTAGTGACTCATATTTAAATTACTTTTTGTTAAATGTCTAAATTATTTATCTCTAAAAATGTACTTATAAATTGACCTAATATCTAACATACACTTGATATAGAGAAATATAAATTATAAAATTTATTCAAAATAATATTTATTTATTCAAAATAATATTCAATGATAAAACATTACCATGAAGGATAATTAAATGTTAAACAGTATTTTAAATCTAGATAAATTATGTAAAATTAGCATTAAGAAACATTTTTCCAATTGTTTAAAGTGTCAGAAGTTTCTGTTCTGTATTGTAAATAAAAGAACCATCATTTTTCTATCATTACAAACTATTCCTGTCCCTCTGATCATCATGTGCATAAGAAGCTTGGCTCTCTATCAGCTATTGGCATCATAAAGAGTATAAAGTATCAAGAAATCTGAGAACAATTTCATATTATCTGTGAAAATCTTCTTCACAGGTTGTTACCTTGAGAAATTGATTTTCCCAAAAGTAAACTTCAAGAGCCCTGAGATATTTATTTATTTTTTATTGGGGTATCCCTAGCACACAGAACAGTGTGAAGCTCATGGAAGGCATTTACTAAATAGTTTGGAATTAATTTTAAAAGAAAAAAATCACAAGTCTATTGAGTTGACTTAGAATCATTGTTTAGGTGATTATAATGTGATTAAAGAAATGTACAAAATTATGAATAGCTTATGTCTGTCAACATACACATGATTACAACCAACATGACTTTATAAATTATGCAGTAAAATCACAGATAAATGTATATAAATATTTATTTTATGTTAAAGCTTATTCTCTTTTTACGTAATATGTCTAAAATATAAAGTTAAATATTATATAAAGTTAAAATGACCTGTTAATATCTTGAGCTATCATTCATTCTTTCATGTGGAATTAAACATTGAAAATATTCATATTAATGCTTTTTTCACTTGATTATTTCTCTTTTGAATATCATCTTTATACACAGTTCCTATTTTTGATGGGTCACATACTTTAAGATTGAAACTCACTGTATAATCTGAAAGAAATATGATTTTGTGAAGTCTTTTGGGCTTTTAGAAGTTGAAAGTTGATGTATGCCCTCCAAGTTCCCACTGCTACTTAATATATGGCTAGTTTACTATTTTCTCATTTTATTCTTTTTTGTAAGTCAAAAACAATTTTTTAAAAATTTTAATTGAATTTTATTTTCATTGTTCCAAAATCCATTGTTTAGGGAGAGAGAGAGAACACAAGTGGTGGGGGGAGAAAGGGGCAGGGAGAGAGGAAGAGAGATTTTAAGCAGGTTCTACCCACATTCAGCATGAAGCCCAGGATGGACTCAGTTTCACGACCCTAAGATCATGACCTGACCCAAAATCAAGAGTCAGACCCCTAACGAATGGACTGAGCTACCCAGGCACACTCCTAAGTCAAAAACTATTAAATAAATAGGTTGATTATATCACTATGTCATTTTTATGATATCACATCAGACTCAAAATCAAGGGAAATTAATTTTCTATAAAAATGAATTTATAGTTTTTTTTTTTTACTACAGAAGTATATCTTAACTGGTAAAAATATTTTGATATAGGCACAATGTTGGAAAAATATGGCTCATGGCTACATTCCTTCGCCAAATATGTTTATCGATACATTAAAATTAACACTTTAATGATGACATCAACCTGATTTTTAAATGTTTTAGTTATAAAATATGACACACATAAAATATAGTATATTAGAAGTATTTATATAAAAGAGAAATAACCAAATAAATACATATTTTTCATTTACAGATTAAAGCAACTGTGCTACACACTGATACACTCTCTTCCCACCACACAATAGATTTTACAACACATAATCATTAGTTCCATTCTTTCAAATGTTTATATAAAGGAATGGTATACATTTTTTTCTAAAAAAAAGTTTTTTAAAGATTTTATTTATTTATTTGACACAGAGTGAGAGAGCACAAGCAGTGCGGAGCAGGAGAGGGAGAAGCAGCTTCCCCACTGAGAAAGGAGCCCCATGCAGGACTGGATCCCAGGAGGCATCACGGCCTGAATCAAAGGCAGATGCTTAACCAACTGAGTGACCCAGGCATCCCTAACATATTCTTTACTCATCATTTTTGACATTCATTCTCTTCAATAAATGTAGCTTTATTTTATTTCACAACCACATATTATAATAATGAATACTTTATTCATACACTTAAATTTCCTTGGTCATTTTTTTTGTTATTAGAAATGATAAGTTATTGTGTAGAAGATGTAAAAGAAGTACAATTTTATTTACATTATGAACATGCTCAGATTTATTTGTTAATGATTTATTGTTTCCTAAAGTATGTTTTCCAAACGTAGACTTACCAACATTATATGACTATTCATTGGTTTAGTATCCTTACAACACCTGTTTTATTTGTTCGTTTACTGAATCATGTGCTATTACATGTGACCATACTTACTTTTTTGTCTTGTGTATATTATTGTCTGGCAGAGGGAGAGGGAGAAGCAGGCTCCCCACTGAGCAGGGATTCCCCAACTTAGAACTGGATTCCAGGACCCCAGGATAATGACCTGAAACGAAGACAGATACTTAACGACTGAACCACTCAGGTACTCCTATCTAACATTTTTTTGGCTTTTGTTTGAAGAAGCATTTTCTTTCATTTTACTTTCAACAAATAAGTGACATAATATTTAGATATGTCCCCTTTAAATAGCACAGGACTAAATATGTTTGTTTTATAAAGTTTGAGACTATACAATTTTGAATTGAAAAGTTAAGTCCCATTGCCTTTATTGTGATTCCCCCCACCCTGCCCCATATTTGGATTATTTTCTATCCTTTTATTTTGTGCTCTCTTTGTTTTGCTTTTCTATGTTTCTTGCCTCCAGTTTTTTGAGCTGATGTTTCCCCCACTTGATTATTTTTCCTCCAGAATTTTGAATTTTGAATGTTTTTCGCTGTATTTAGTTCCAACTTGCATCAAACTGGGAGCTTCAAGTATAAACAAAAGGCCTCTGTTGGGGGTGGTACTTCTACAAAGACTCCAAAAGAAGTCAGTCTTTTCTGCTGATTGTAATGCTGGAGGCTTTGCAGGGCTACCATACCAGGGGGTTCAGGAACGTGAAAAGTTGGGAAGAGCACCAAACCAAAATATCACAGACTCCTCTGTCTTACTGATGTATCCCTTAGATAGATGATATCCAGTTCTTTTTGTGAATTTGGTCAATTTCCAGAGTTCTAAAATGGTTACTTTTAGTTGTTCTGCCAGTATTTTCATTAGTTGGTGAAAGAGTAAATATACCAAAATCCTACTTCTGCCATTCCAGGAATCAAAATCTTCCCTTCATTATTAACAAATAAATGTGTTATTTTTTCTGCTAAGTATTATACCATATTATACCATATTATACAACAATAGTTGATTATTTGAATACAAAATTCAAACAAGATAAATTGATACAGACATAAAGATGACAAGAAAAGAAGGCTACAAAGTGTTCCTAAACGCCACAAATTCTTTTTTTTTCATATATTTATAGATATAATCTATAGACATGGCTATCCATATCTACATATATCTATAGACATAGATATGTCATATGTCTTTGTCAAAATTTGTAAAAAAGCGATCATACATCATGCATATATGTTGGAGAAATAAAGGGAAAAGAAGAAATCCTAAATGCAATCTTGAAAGAAAAAAATATGATTGTCAGGCTTCCACCCACTTAAGGACATAAGGTCTTTTATAAGAATAAATTTCAACTAATTATAAGATGTCAAAAATTCTTAGTTTCTTGGTTCATGTGTATAATAGTCATGTGTTTTGAGGGGACCTGGAGTACTACTTCTTTAGCTGCCCCAGTTATTTGAGTTATTCACTATATCCAATTGCCAGCAAAAAGCAACAACAAAACCAATGGCTACAGTAACATAAACCAGGTATTAATTTTGTGTAACTGGGAGTATTATTAAAAAAAAATCTTGGGGCACCTGTGTGGCGCAGAGAGTTAATTAACCCTCTGCCTTAGGCTCAGGTAATGGTCTTAGGGTCCTGGGATGGAGCCCCGCATAGGGCTCTCTGCTTAGCAAGGAGCATGCTTCTCCCTCTCTCTCTGTCTTCCTCTCTGCCTACTTGGGATCTCTTTCTCTATCAAATAAATAAATAAAATATTAAAAAAATATATTTCCTGGTCAGTAAAATCTCTCTATATTATGAGCTGCTAGGTTTCAAACCAAGTCTTTTTAAAAACACATGTATTATTTTATTGATCTCTTTTTGTTAGCCGCACTACACAATACACAATTTTTTTCCTTTTTTTTTTCCCCCCCTCTGGTCTCCTGAGTACTGACTAGAATAAGTTTGGGTATGCCAGCAGCATGATTTTTTTCTTATTATTACATTACATATACAGTTGAATCAAATCAAACTGGACAAATCACCTGCATTTAATTATAAAAATCTCTTACAGAATTATAGAATTTTAAATTCTTTCACTTATGGAACCATAAAGCTATGCCAAAACAAATCAGCCTTGATAACCCAATCACCATCATTTTAAGGAATTTCTATATGCTTATGAATAAATTTTAAGAATCACTGGCTGAAGAAAGTGACATAATTTACAGCCATGTTATACTTTAACTAACATGCTCTGATTCTATACAATGATTTCAACTTGCTACCAATCTTCTCAGCTGAAAATGTTGCATTTATTTAGAGTGTACTGTTTCAGTTATCAATAGATCAACAGCTCCTAAGTCAATCTTTCATCTGTTCTTTGATGATGGAGCTGGGTTTATAATATCTCTTCTTTGTATCCAGAAAAATATTATCCTTCTTGGTAAATGGCAATGTAGAGACATTAGGAGAGAAATATTTTATTTTTGTTCCTTTTCTTCTTCTAGTATACCCATCTAGCTGTGCTTCTTCACAGTGGCTTTTTACATCAGTGATTCTCCAAGTGGCATCTCCTCATGAACTTCCACCAGGATACACATCCTTCTCTCATAGTATCTAGGGTAAGTGGCATCTTTGTGTATTTTAGAAATGTGAATTCAGTGAAACTCTCAAAGTCAGCTAATGAGTCATATGAGGACTCTAGCTCCCTATCCAGATATTTCCCAGTGATGCCTTTCTCATGGCTCAACACTCCTACCCGCTTCTCTGAAGTCCTCCTGATAACTTGTTGGTCGACAACCAGTTCCAGTACTGACTTTTAAGTAAGGTAAAGGAATCCCCATAAGAAATTTATTGGCTAATTTGCCAACCTCCCAGAAGGTTTTTCTCTGCTTCCCATAAAACTCTGCAGACCGTGGACCAGTTGTTGTCGAGGACAATCCAGAAACATGTAGTGGGCGTTTAGCACATCTTGTCCAGTGAAGAATGATTCTGAGTCTTAGGAAACGATTTTTCCTTCCAAACTTCTCCCTTTCTTGGGTACATTCATTCAGCCTTAAAATATCCTTTAGAGTTACCTGTTTTTCTCTTAGACAATTTCCTGTTATTTAATCCCCTGCTAATAATCATTTACATTAATTTCCTCATCAAATTACTCTTTTGTTTCTGTTTATGGAACTCCAAATAAAAGATAATTGATAACAGAAGTAGTTCTTAGAGATTGACACAAAAGATGAGGTTTCGGAAATGATTTGGTCATGGCATTTGGCTTGAGTGCAGTGCTGATCTCCTTGCTAATAGGTAATGAAATGTTAGCAATCTATTATATCATAATCTATCAAGCTATCATGTGTGCTTGTTTGTGATGAAGTACTGAGTAAAGCACATACTTTGGAAACCCAAGGAGCTATTGCATTTGACCCTTAAAGTGATAATGATAACTATTAGACTATGCTATAGAATAGACTGTTTTAGAGCACACAAGAGCTAACAAAGCAAAATGGCAAGTTCAGGTCCATCAGGTTTTTGATCAAGTCATGGTGCAATGATCAGAGATCTTCTAGACAGTCCTAAAAGAATGCAGTATTCCTGGAGACACAGGAAAAATACTGCTGTAAAAAAACCACAAAGTTTATCTTGGAAGTTACAGAATTAAAACTACAGTTATAGAATTAAAACTACAGACTATAGTCTCCCCAAATTTCTAGTGTGAAATTTAGGGCATTTCTTGGTAAATGATTGGATCCTGAAAGCTGTAATGAAGACATTTGGTTGGGCTAAGATAAAACTGACACTGTGAACTCCCAAGTCACTCTGAGACCCACTTATCAGCAGAGCTAGTTTGCCTTCCAGTGTCTGACAAGATTAGCTTGCTTCTGCTCAAAAACCTGGGATAACCTCAACTAGAGAGAATGTCTTGAAAAGGGATACAATTTCCCTAAAGACCCACCACAAGCATACTCTCTTGCCACTAGAACGATGACTAAAATAAAACTTAACATCTCAAGGAACATATAGTCTTATCTGAAAGAAAAAAGCATATAAAAACCAAAAGGCATTGTTAAATATGTGAGTGAGCAGAGCACCCGCATCCATGAAAATCTCTGCGGCTGCTCTCTTTTGTAGGCAAGGTGAAACTGTGGGGGATGTCACCACTGAGACCAGCTCACTAACTCCAGTGGGGACAGAGAGTGTCTTAAGTGGCAGAATGCAAGCAGCAACACTTAACCATCAAAGCAAGTTTGCAACCATTATACTAAAAAGGGCAGCAAGGGAGAACTGGTAGTCAGCGTGCCTTGGCCCACAGTTATCTTTCTTGTTGGCTAATTGATCATGAGGTCCCTGGGAATGAACTAGATGTAATCTACAAGAGTAATTCTTGATATGTATATAGCAGAAAAACAAACACATAAAGTTCTGGTAGCCAAGACATCTAACTTGAGTCATCACAGTAGAAAATTGTAATTTCCTAACCAGCTTGCAGACTTGAATCAATTCACAGATCCAGAGGACACTGAATAATGGAGGTTGGTTCCTCTTGAAATAGGACCCTGCATCTTTGGTGTAAGTTTGCACTATGACTCTTACTCAGGTCCCTTACTTAAAGCGACCATAGGAGAGCTGGTAGTGCATTGGGGAAAAGGGAATACTCAAAATTCTCTGGGATTATGAGACATGAGCTTTGAATTAAAACTTATACTTGGCCACAGTGGTTCATCAGTTAAAATGGGGACTTGCAAAGACTGTTATGATGGAAGATGCTAAGAAAACTTCCTAGAAAGATAAGATCTTATAGATACCTTTGTATCTCTCCCACTGACAGAATATATGAGTCTGAAAGCCGAGTGTAGGAATTGGAAGACATTTCTCTCAATATAACACCTATTAACTAATTTGTAGATGATTTTTTTCTTTTCCATTCCAGTGATGTTGCGCTTTGTTTTTGCTGTTTGATTGTTTTAGTATCCACTAAGAGAATCCTGCCACGAGGGGACACAATAATAGATCTACTGAATTGCAAGATGAAACCTAGTCATTTTTTAACTCTTTGTGTCATAAAACCAACATAGAGAAAATAGGTTTCTCTGCTGGCTTGAGTAATTGATTCTGATTAGTGAGAGGAAAGTGAAATAAAGAGCACCAGGACTGGAAACCAGAGCATTCTCCGGCATCTATTAACTTTTCAATGCCCAATAATAAAGGTAAATGGAAAATTATAGCAACTTCCCCAAAAAGAAAGGATATTTGAGGACTCAGATATTCTGTAATTCAGGTTTAGGTTATTCCACTGGGTGAAGAACCTCAATCAGTTGATGTTTTTGAGCAATGTGGGGAGAATACAGAATGGATGGTGGAAGAAGAAACCATCCATATTCATTATTTCCAATCAAGGAAAAAAAAGATTGTAGTAGTTGTTGATATTTTTTGCTTTTTATGTGCATGCATTTATTTGTCTTTGCTGATGAATTTTTCCCCCTATTTAAAAAAAATATGTATAAACCTCATGGGAAGTTAACTGCCAATTTAGTGTTAGGTAACAGAATATTTAGTGGATGGAACTGTGACAGAACTTGAACAGTAAGTCATGTAGCCAGGGTAGATGCAACAGCTTGCAACTGAGAAAATCATTTTTGAGAAAATGATGAGAACTTTATTTGTAAGAAAGGTAGCTATATATTTTATTTACTTTAGGTGGAAATACAGGCTGCTTGGTTCTACAGGGAAGTTTAAATGTGTGTAGACTGGTGCATATAAAATCTGGATAATTAAATAGCCAAAGGTGCTGCGTTAGGTATTAATGTATTGCCTCCCTACTCTGTGACAATGGAGTTAGGGCTTGTATGTATGTATGTATGTATGTATGTATTTACTTATTTGCCAGCCAGCACAATGATAAGCCTTGTCAGCAGTGAATGCTAGAATGATTTTCTCGGGTGCCTGGGTGGCTCAATGGGTTAAGTCTCTGCCTTTGGCTCAGGTCATGATCTCAGGGTCCTGGGATCAAGTCCTGCATCGGGCTCTCTGCTTGGCAGGAGCCCGCTTCCTCCACTCTCTCTCTGCCTGCCTCTCTGCCTACTTGTGATTTCTCTCTGTCAAATAAATAAATAAATAAATAAATAAATAAATGAATGAATAAATAAATAAGATTTTCTCTTTCTGATTGGGATGGTACCTGTGCTCCTATGGAGTTGTGGTATTATTTAACAATGTCCTGATGGCCAGCAGCAAGAGGCACCTCCCCCTTGTTCTCCCAGGGCACACTTCCCCACCTGTCTGGTTTCCAGACATAACTGGCACTTCAGCATGGAAGACTTTGGGCCAGCCAAGAGATCAGTGGCACTCCTAAGGACACCTCAACTGGCCTGCCCATATTTTCCAAGGGACAGTTTGTTTCTATGTGAGTCAATACCAACTCCCCCACTTCCAACCCCAATATTTCCAGGAGCTTTCTGGTGAGTTTAGTGTTTTCAACTGGGTTTCCCGCAACTCTGGAACAACTGTACAAGCAGCTTGCTAGTGAATCGTATTCTCTCAGCAGGTGTTTCTCCACCTGTCAGCTACTATCTCTGGCCAGAAATAGTGGAAAATGTCTTCCACCTTTCTGTCAGTTTGGACCACTCTTTCCAAAGAGGTCTAATCTGATATTCTCATCCATTTTGAGGATTCTTTCTTCCAGCATCCTTGAGAATTCTCTCTCCAACCCCACACACAGACTTAACCAATTTATTGTTATTTTAATCCCATTAATAACTCTTTACATTAAACCTTTTTATTCAAATTAAAGGATAGTTTCTCTTTCTTTACTGTACCCTAATTAATATATTAAATTTCTTTCTTTCTTTTCTTTTCCTTTTTTTTTTTTTTTTTGCATAATTTACTACTAAAGAACAGATTTTACAGAGATTGGAGGGCACTACATAAATGATAGCATCTCCATGTATAGATTAATTCAGCTGTATGCTTCAGTGGAAAACTTACATAATAATGCTTTAAAATTTGATTTCAGTCTTCAATGTATTGTTTGTTACTTGCTTTTCATCTTTTAGTGAGTCCACTCTGTCTTTTATATTTTCCAGAACTATTATCTAATGATTTATTTACTTATGTCCTAACTTCTTAATTTACATCTTTTTATTATTTTCAAGATTTATAATAAAAGGGGATGGCTGCAGCCTGTACTCAGTATGCCATTTTAAACTAGAGGATGTGGTGGATACTTTCACGACTATGTTCATTCATTACTTACACACTTAGGAAATATATATTTTTATATATATATATATGTGTGTGTGTATATATAATATTTTAAAGAATAGTTTTAGAAAATTTCAGCCTTCATTCTCTAAGTTTATTTTCACATCTTGTTGCGATTGCTGAGTTTCATATTTCAGTGATTTTAATTCATGGGCATAAGTTTTTAAAACTCAGCAAACACTTGTCATAAGACACTACAGTATATCTCTGAAAAATAAGTAATAATTTTCTCCATGATACCTTTTTCTTTTCCCTTTCATAATTTATCTATTTATTGTCCTTCCTAAGTAGCATTTCTGTTATTCTTTGAATGCCAAATGACTACAATTTAACTCTCTTTTATATAATATTTTGATAAGATAATACTCTATTCTAAAGAAAATTTGTGTTATTCGTTAAGTAATTCATCCTTGTGTCTTTTTGTCAGCCTATGATTGTATTTATCATCCTCACTTTGGGAGCAAGAGATTAGAATTATTTTCTCTGAAATTCATGTTATTTTCTATGGCATCATTTTCAACGGAATTGTTCATAAATGTTATAGCTTGTTATTTTTAACATTGTATTTCT
This sequence comes from Mustela putorius furo, assembly GCF_011764305.1. Taxonomy (NCBI): domain Eukaryota; kingdom Metazoa; phylum Chordata; class Mammalia; order Carnivora; family Mustelidae; genus Mustela; species Mustela putorius. Next base: position 1,407,469 of record NW_025421373.1, on the reverse strand, counting down.
ATTTTGTGAACTTTGAAACAGAAGAAAAGATAGCAAATATTTATATATTTCAAATGGCAGTGTTTTTATAAAACTGAAAATTTTTAAAGAGTTTTATTTAATCAATGGAATCCTTATTAAGAGTTGATTTGAATATTGACTATTTCTTTTTTTTTTTTTAAGATTTTATTTATTTGACAGATACAGATCACACGTAGGCACAGAGGCAGGTAGAGAGAGAGAGAGAGAGGAGGAAGCAGGCTCCCCGCTGAGCAGAAGAGCCTGATGTGGGTCTTGATCCCAGGATTCTGGGATCATGACCTGAGCCAAAGGCAGAGGCTTTAACCCTCTGATCCACCGAGGCGCCCTGAATATTGACTATTTCATAATGAGAGTGAAGGCAGAGACTTTTAATAACAAGGAGAGTAAAAGAGAACATAAATGCTACTCAGGATTATGTTAAGCAAAAAATATCCTTATCTTTTCATTTTTTTCATAACATTACTAGAAATAACATTATTTTAAAAATTATCTTAAGGAGTACTTTCTGTTTGTTTGTTTGTTTGTTTTTGTTTTTTCTCCAATCGGAACGTTTCTTTTCAGGATATTCAAGCAAAACTCATGGCCTGGTAGCCTACCTGCCTAAAATTCTCTTCTGGTCCCTACTTAACTGCCAAATTTCAGTTTCTAAAATGTTAGAAATAATGTTTATTCCTCAAATAGTTGTTTTGAAGATTAACTCAATGACTATAAATTCCATATCATAATTTTTATTTTGTTAAACCCAGCTATTAGATATCTTAAAGATTATTTTCTTTACCGATAGAACAGTATCAGTATGATGGGACAGGATGAGGCAGGATGTAAAGCTTTTCAGAGTGAATTTAAGTGCGGACATATTCAGAAATGTTTCTTACTGAATTGCAGTGTGAGAATGCTCAATATCGCAGGGATTCTGGGCCGGTTTCTGAGAAATAGAGATTGCTTACAAGTGAGGCTAAGGTTTGAGAAACAGTGGGAATGTCTTGAGACAAAGGGGGTGTTATCATTGTTGTAAGTAATGCATCCAGGGTAAAAGTCATGGGTGGCACAGGATCTTTCCAGCATGTGAATCTGTAGAGGACATCAAGGGTTGTGAGACTGACGAATGTCAGTGTTGAATGACATCTTGAGAACATGGGAAATAAGGGACAGGTAGGATGCTTTGGAATTGGATCCCTTGTGACAACGAATTTCCTTCTGGTCTTTCGACTTTTTTAAAAAGAATGAATTGAAGGAGATTTGACTTAAGTATCCCTATTTGAAGAAGAGCAATAGCAATCGTGCAAAATAATACCATAGAAACACATAATATGGTGACAAGTTTACACACAAATTGCCAGAAAATTTGCAGCTTTTTAAGTTTTAACTCAGGTCTCTCGAACCTCAAGGCACCAGAATTTGGAGAACACTTTAACTTACTAATTAACTTATTTTAGTCTCTTTGTGTTTTAAAAGCTTCTATGATTCTGTTCTATAAACTTGTCCCTTGGGGAACTTCCAATTTTCATTTTTATTTCTGTTTTGTTTTTGAAGTGCATATAAATGATAGAAGGATTGCCTGATTCTGTTTGTAACTGGAGGATAATGTTGCTATTTCAGCTTAGCTTTTTGTGTTGTTTTCAGTGTAGTCCAGGATCCCCACTGGAAGTCAGACAGTCTGGTCATCTTCATGGGTGATTTGCATTCTTGTTCCCAGAGGAGAGAAAAGTTTGGTTGTTGCTATCTTTCCATTGTTGCTAAAGATTTTTTAGTCATCCTCTGTTAACATGCTTAAACTGCAGACCTCCGAGTGCACACATTTCATTATGCCTTTGGATAAAGATTAGCCTCTTATTAGCCTTTGCTATCTGTTGCCATTGCCCCTTTTCAGAGGGCTCTCTGGACGTTGGCCCTCAATTCAGTGAACCCTTCATCACTCACAGAAATGGGGAACTTCTGCACTTATTTCATAGCAGAAAATCATTTATTAAGATTTAAGTCTCTTGGCTCATTCATCTTTCTCTGTCTACCCATGCAATACAGCTATTTTTACTTTGCTATAACTACACTTTTGTTATAAGACCATCCTGATTGACGTTAATGAATGTTTTTAAGGTTTCAGTTACCATCCTCTTCAGAATTTAAATTTGCAGGTTCTGTAGCCACGACACAATCAGTCTCTGACTATATGCATCCCTCCTGATTCTATCATTTCTCACCCTTTCCACTCAGAAGAAAAGGAGCAGGATTTTCTCACTTCTTGAGAAAATAAGGGCTACTTTTCTGATGATATGCTAAAGTCTTTCGACATGATAATGCTGAAATTCAAATAGGTTTGGCTTTTGTATAAAAGAATAGCACATTTTAAATATTTTTTTAAAGCACGGTTTTCAACAATGTATGACCATCAGCACTTCAAGGGTTTTCAAGGGCTGTGATATCTAATACAGTAGTCATTAGCCAAAGTGGCTACTGAGTAATTGAAATATGGATTGTTCAGATTCAGATATTCTGTAAGTATAAAACACACAACATACTTTGCAGATTAATGAAAAGCCTAATATCAATTACCTCAATAATATTCCATATTGATTATATGTTGAAATAATTTTTAAGTGTACTTGGTTAAAATTATTTTAATGTTTCTTTTTATTTTAAAAAAGTGCTTTCCAGAAAATTTAAATCTGTCTATATTGCTTACATTATATTTCTATTGGACATTGCTGTTCTAGGAACTGAAATGTGCCATCTGTGTGCCCAATCTGGACATTAACTCCTCATTTCTCTTTCATTTCCTCTGTAACAAACCTAATTTCTCCTGTGGCTTCATCTGGCAGAATAAATAACTGGAAAAGAAAAAAGCATGCTAACATATATATGTAACATAAAATACATACACATACACACACACACGTATGTGTGTGTGTGTGTGTGTGTGTGTATACACACACATATATATTTAAGCTTTTATTCTTTTTTCAACTATAAGCACAGAGACTTTGTAGGCACCTGGGGTACCAGAGATTTCCCTACAAAGTTTCCTTCAGCAATTCGATTATATGGTTAAGGCAAAAGGAACTACTGAAGGAGAATCACAGTTGAAAATTTTCAGTTTCACAGCCTGAAAAACACAAGGCATGTTAGGAGCTTACTGGCTATAGATGTTTGAGATCTTGAACCTAGAGGACATGATATTTATATTTCACTACTCATTATTTATATATATTTTTATGGAGGTAAAAATCTATATAATATAAAATTAACCATCAGTCCTTTTAAAGTGTCAGTCATTACAATCACAATGTGGATGTAACGTGGATATAGAACCACCACCCCTACCTAATTTCAGGGTATCTCTAAAAGGTTTTGAAAGCAGGCAAGCTCCTGCTCATAAGAATTCCTGTTCTCTCATGGGAGCCCATTTCATTTATAATCCTTAAAAATGGTATCAGATTCTTTTTAATATATATTTCTTCTTCAGTTATCTTTGGTAAGGTAATTATTTGGTGGGATTTATCTATTTTATAAAATTGTAAACTAATGTTGTTTATAATTTCCAGTTGTTATTTTCTGGACATCTGTAAGACATGGAGTGATACCCTTATTTTAATACTAGCATCAGTAACTTGTATTTTCTCTATTTTTTCTTATTATTTTACAGGTTTAGTAATCACATTTTTTCAATAGACTGTTTTAGCTTTGTTGATTTGCTCTATTGTATGTTTGTTTTCTCTTTTATTGTTTTCCTGCTCTTGATTTGGTTATTTATTTTCTTTTTTCCTTAGGTTTTATTTCCTTAATATTTTTCTAGCTTCTTGAAATGGAAGATTTCATCACCAATTTTCTTCCTTCCATCTTCTCCAGTGTATACATTTAAAGCTATTAATTTCCTTCTAAGTGGTACTATAACTGTACCTTGCAAAAGAACTGTTATGACTTATTATTATGTTCAAATATTTTAAAAATTTCTAATTTGTTTTATTATTTAGCTCATTAATTATTTAATAGTGTATATCTTTTTTTACCTGCAAATAACCTGGTTATTTTCTAGTTATCTATTTGTTCATTTTTAGATTCAATTCTAATGAAACACAAATGATTTTAACATTTTAAAATTGTTAGTTATTTGCTTTATGGCCCAGCATATGGAGCATTTGATAAATAGTGGGTGTATATGTGAAGAGAATGTGGATACTGTAATTTTGTATAAAGTGTCTGTGTCAATTAGGTGAAATCTGCTAATACTTATTTAGATATTGTATATCTTCATTGACTTTTTGGTTAATTCTATCAGCTATTGAGAGAACTACATTAAAGTTCCCCACTGGAGTTATGGGGTGTCAGATTTGTTTTTCTTTTTCTCCATAACTTTTTTCTTTCATGTATTTTGAAATCATATTATTGGGTACATTCAGAATGCTTGCTTATTATAAAGGTAAAAAACAATTTTAGAGGGACTATAGAAAGACATCTTCATGATATTGGGCTAAGATAGCTTTTCTTTCTTTTTTTTTTTTAAACATGTTATGATAAGCACTGATTGTAACAAAAAAATGAGCTACAATAAAATTAAAAATATCTGTCCCTCAAAAACCACAATTAAGAGAGTACAAAAACAAACCTATCAAATTCAGAGAAGATAGTGGAGGTTTCTAAATCTGATTTTTGTACGTAACAAATGAATAATAGATGGCCCAATAGAAATTAAAAAAGATCGAAAGATTACGTCACATAAGATGACATTTAAATGGACAGCAAACATATGAAAAGATGTTGTTTCATCAGTTTTCAGTAAAATGACATAAATTTACCCACAAAAAATGTTAAAATGAAAATAACTGACAGTTCCAAGTATTGACAGGGATATGGCAATACAATAACTTATACATTGCTGGTGAGTGTAAATTTGAAAGTTTACTCTGAAAAACTCTTTAAGATTATTTCCTAAAACTGACTTTATGCATCCCCTATGGCTCTAAGGAAATCCATACATTTGTTAACGAAAGCACATGTGCTAGAATGTTCACGGTTACACTATTCAAACAGCTCCTCTCCCCCCGCAAAACAAAAACAAAACCTAAATGCTCACTAAAAGCTCAAGGTGTATATAGTAGAGGCAGGCGAGGAGCGACTGGCCGCAAAATAGCACAGAAATTTCTAGCACTTGCCTATCCCGGAAGCATCAGTTTGAACGACTGACTGTGGAAGAAAATACCTTCGCAAGAGCCGCAGAGTCCAGGGGAGGGACTGCAGCACGTGGCTGAAGCACGGGAGCGAAAGACGCACGGAAGAGGGTAGGAGAGAGAGACTCCTCCAGGCACATGAGCCCGTCGCGCCTCGCGCAAGCCCAGCGGGCCCGCCATGACAGACACCGGCTCTGTGGGAGTTAGTGAAGTGAGAGCCCGACCTCCCAGGGCACCCGAGTCAGGCGGCCCAGCACCAGGCGGGCTCTGCGGCCCGGGGCGGCTGCCTGCAGGCTCCCTCGGCGCCCGGCCCACCGTGGCACCCGCCAGCTCCCGTGCCCCCAGACTCCTGGCAGCCTCCCACAACGCCAGGCCTCCGGCTCGGCCTGCCGGCTCCAGAGGCCCCACCCAGCTTCCGGGGCCACAGCTTCTGTTCCCCGCGCTCCTGCGAACGCAGCCCCCGACCCACCTCGGCGTCTGCCGACTCCCGTGGCCACGAGCGGCTTCCGCCACACCCGGCTCCCGGCGCGCTCCCGCTGTGCCAGGCTGTGGAAGCCGGGCGTCCCCGCGAACCCAGGCTCCACGTTCTCCTCGGGGCCCGCAGACTCCGCCGGCCCCGCAGCTCCGGGGACAGTCCAGTTTTGGGGGGGGCTTCCACAGCCCCGGGGCACCCCCAAGCTCTCCGTCCTTCCAGCTCCGGGTGACCACCTCCGCTGACCCCGGGGTCGCTGCCGGCCCAAAGCGCCAGGCAGGCCGCTGCAGACTCAGGCTTTCCACTCACCTCAGCACCCGCAGCCCGGCTGCCCTACACTGGACTGGCTCCCACCGCCGCAGGCTGCGGGCCCCCTCAGCACTGGGCCACCTCTAGCGGCCCCAGCACGGACGTCTGTCCCCACAGAACCAGACTCCCGCCAGCTCCAGAGTCACACTAGCCCGGGAAGATCCAACGTCCAGGCCAGTCTCAAGGGCCCACAAGACAGGCTGCTTCCCATAGGGTCCGGTTCCGGACTTGCCTATCCCACACTGGCTCGGTGTCCCAGCAGCCCCCGCGGCCCCCGCAGTCCCCGCAGCCCCCGCAGCCTCTAACGAGGTTCCTGCAAAGCCAGGTTCCTGACTGTCCCGGTATCGACCCGACCGGGCTCAGAGGATCCGGACTCCAGGCCCACCCGGTGGTCCCCGCCACCTGGCTGGCCCCTGTGGGCCCAGGATCCAGGACCAGACCTGGACGTACTGCTAAAGGTAAGTTAAGGTCAAGTTTAGACTACTCCAGTATTGTAATAGGGCAGTGTGCTAATCACTTAACTAGAGGATCCAGGCTCAGAGGACACAAGTATTAAAAATAACTATGGTGACAACGACGTGGATATGCCACATGAAAAGGTGAATAACAACATCAAAAAGAAATTATGTGGGATAGGAGTACAAGGGTAGCATTTTTGTATGTGATGGAAGTTAAATCGTTACCAGCTTAAAACAGTCTGCTATCTAGAAGATGATTAGTGTTTGTCTCATGGTAACTACACAGCACAAAGCTACAGTAAATACACAAAAGATAAGGGAAAGGAATCACCTACCACTAAGGAAACTTTGAGAAGTACAAAGGCATATGAACGTTTATAGCATCATTGTTTATAACAATAAATCCCTGAACATAGGAGACTGTATTGTCTCTGAATTACAATGTCATAATCAAGAATAATAATCTTGATATAAATCTATGTTTATATGGAGCTGAAAAGCATAATTTTGAGTGGCAAATGCACACTGCATAATTACATGTTTGTATATCACATATGGAAATATAAAAATCCATTATAATACCAAATCATTTTTAGAATTCACACATTGTATGCAAAGGTAAACAATTCATTTGAAGTATTAAAACTGCATTTTTCATAATAGACCACTTTGCTAAGAGAAGGAAAGTAATTGGTACAAGATTAAACCGGGCTTAATTTCTTCTGTTAGATTTCGCTTTCTGTATAGAAAACATAATCAACTCAAATAAGAAAAACCTGAAGAGATTAGGACTCTCATTTTTGGCTGCACAAGTGATTTTGGTTTATTTCTGTGGCCAGAGACTAGTATTAGGAGATTTATATACTAGTTCTTGTTCTGTCAATGAAAAATTTATGAACAGGGAACGAACTTGGGCTTTGTGGTAAATTTCCTCATGTGTAAAATGGAGGACTTGACTTATATAATAAATAGTACCCTTTCCTACTGTATCTATACCTTTTTACCATTCTACTATAAACGTAAGTCCAAAATAGGTTATAAGACTCTTCAACTGAGTGTATGTAATACTACTAAATCTCACATTCATTACATAGCTCTTTCCCTTGTTATTCACAGAGCCAGCACGGACCTTATTTGAAACCTTATTTGATTAGTATATGTCACATGGTAACTACAAAGCATAAAACTACAGTAGATACACAAAAGATAAGGGAAAGGAATCACGTACCACTATGGAAACTTTGAGAAGTACGAAGGCATATGAATGTTTATAGCATCATTGTTTATAACAATAAATCCCTGAACATAGGAAAAAGTATTGTCTCTGAATTACAATGTCATAATCAAGAATAATAATCTTGATTTAAAACCTTATTTGAAATTAGGTTGTAGACCCTAGTGAAGAAAATCAGTGATGTTGTTTTAGTGCAAAAATGCATTCATATTTTATTATGCAGCAATAATCAATTATATCATTTTCTTACACCTGCAAAAATTCACTCCTATAGTGCCTCCTAATCCAAGACCGTCTTTGTGTCATTTTTAGAGCAAACAAAATACAATAAAATTTATATGTTACATAAATACACTATAGTTTTAGCTTTATATTTTGCTATGCATGGGGTCTCTACTGAGTTTGAGAAAGTAAAAAGGGCACTATAGATGTTCTTTCTCTGAGCAAAGATTTATATACCTATTGTAAACTCAAGCTAGTTTAGCATCTTATATAATAATACACAGAGGAAAGTATCTTTAGCTTTTGCAAGAGTACTAAACTTATTTTTATGAAATATCACAGAAACGTTAGTCAAGGGTAAGACTGATTTTATTATCTTGTATGATATTTATATTTATGTGTCATCTTGGCTGTGCCGTTGTAGCCAGTTACTGGTCAAACACTATTTTAGATGTTTCTCTGAGAGTGTTTTTGGTAGAGATTGACACTTATATTGGTGGCCTATGACTAAAGCAGACTGACCTCAGTTCATGTGCATAAGCCTTATCCAATCAGTTGCAGACTTGAACTGAGCAAAACTGTCTGTAGCAGACAGCCTTTAGATCTGAACTGCAGCATTCTCTGGGTCTCTAGTCTGCCAGCCCACCCTCAATATTTTGGACGTGCCAACTACGATAACTGCATGAACCAATTCTTCAAAATCCATCTCTTTCTGTATATTCATGTCCTTTTGGTTCTTTGTTTTGATTCTCTGGAGAAACCGGACTTACACATCTTATCAGGATCTATATCTATCTGTTTTTTTCAAAGCATTGCTGCATAATAATAATCGAAATTGGGACACATGGATTTTTAAAGGAAATTTCTTAAAAACATTCAGATTCTTTATATTATTGCAAGTACAAGTTTTGATACTTTAATCTTCTCCTTCAGTCATGGTCAATAGTCCCTTCCTGAGTTCCTGTAGTAGATATCAAAACATGAACAGGGGAGCAACCTCTAGAACATCAGGTTGAAGAGCATCAGGAAGGTCCCTGACATGAACATGCCAGTCCCTTTGCACAGACTTGTGTTAGACATAAACAGGGTAATCTGGAAGTTTAATTCTTGTCTTAGAGCTTTTGCTCTCCACAGAGAAGGGCAGTGAGCACAGTAAGAGTCCAATATTATTCACCAAAGTATCTTCAGACTGAGACCTCCCAGACTTGACTAACTTTTGAAGCACATCCTGGCTTTTGCACAACTAGCTGTGTGTCATGGTGAGGGTAGTGCATGAAGAAATGGGTATCTTTGTAGAAGCCATGTTATCCTGGCATTTCAGTTCTTGTCTCTAAAGATGTGTATACCACAGATAGATCATGATCATTCCCTTTCTTTCCTTTCTTCTTTTGAATATATTCATTATTTATTTATTTCTATCTATAAAATTAATATAGGTATACATGCCTCATTTAAAAAGTTTTGTGTGTGATCATTTCTCAAATGCAGAGCCACAGAAGTAGAATATGTTGGTTGAAGAAATATAATAATAGACACTGATTTCCAAACTATTGTTTCCAAAAAGGCTTTACCAGTTTACATTCATATAGGCTATGTAGAGAATTCCTCTTTTACTCATATTCTAGTGAGCATTGGATCTTAACAACTACTTACATGTGTGTCCAACTGGTAAACTATGCTTCCCCATCCCTTGTTTTGTTTTGTTTTTTTTTTTAATTCCATTTCCCAGATAATATAACATTTTCTATTGATTTGGAAAGGCAGCTAAATTATTTTGGAAAAGGCACCAGTCTTACCACTGTGCTAATTCTTATTCTTTTGACAAATAACATGTTTTCCTTTTGATTGCTACTCTCTCTCATATATATATATATATATACATATATATATATATATATCTCCTCTCATATATGTACATATTCTCTCATATATATATTCTCATGTATATATATTCTCATATGAGAGAGAATAGCAATTGAAAGAAAAATATATGATTTTATATTTCATTGGCTAGTACCTATCATTAGCATCTTTAATATCTCCTATTCTCATGGAGCTTACATTATAATAAAAGAGCCAGACAAAGAATAAGCCATATGTCAGAAAGGAATAAGGAGTAGGAGAAAGGATATAGCAGAAACCGAGTAAATTTTGATAGGTGCTGGGTGCTAGTGTAGTGCTATATATCATTAGAGTCCTCATTGCAGGCCTCCATGATATGATGGAATTTCAGGAGAGGCCCGAAGGCAACAAACAAGATCCTGAATCAGACTCATGGAACTATCAAGTAGAGGGATTCCATTTAGATTATTGAACATGAGCAAAGGTCCCGAGGTAAGAGAGCATTGGATGCATTTAAGCAACAGAAAAATATAGAAGAATAAAGAAGGTCAGAATGGCTATGCAGAAATAAAGGGAGGTGAAATATAATTTAAAAAACTTTTGTTTTTAAATTTGCTTTTTCTTTGTGTTTAAAATAAGAGTGCATCCTATGTACTGATAAGATCTAAGAGAATCAGCATAGAGAATTTATGGCAAAGAAAGCCATTTTCTGGGGAAACTGCTTGAACAGGAAAAAAAGGGATGAGACTGAGTTCAAAAATGGATGTTTGTCTTAGCAGAGAGCACAGATAGTTGGCCCATGTTAACAGGAGAGAATGGTCAGTCTGCTCAAGGTGTATTAAGGCATTCAGTAGTGCATACATAGGTCCATTCTCCTTTGTTGATTCCATAGTCTCAGTGAAAAGGGAAGCAAAGAACCAGCTAACTGTAAGGAGGGGGGAGTATTGGGGATTTAAAGACATATATATAAGGCTATGAAAGAATGATAGAGGAGAGTGAGTAAATTGGTAGACAAAGGGAATGTGATAAAGTAGCACTGAGGGTCCAGTGGGTTATTGGTCAGTTTTTAAAATAAGAGTAGTTAGAATCATTTTGTGTTTTTCTCCAGTCAGACTTTAAGATCTGGGGAAAGAAGGAGTTAGATGAACAAAATCCTTTTGCTTTGTTGTTATGAGTGTCACATTTTTTTGAAAAATATAATTTGAGAATTTGAAACAGAGACTTTAAACATTATCTTCCTCTCTTCCTTTTATATCTTCTCCATGATTTCACTGTATTTTCTAAAGATTTTTTTAAGCATTCCTTTTCAAATGTGGCCTTTTCCTTGCCCCCAGTAATTTGCCAAAACTGTGCTTTTCTGAGATTTGTTTGCACCTCTGAACGGCAATTCTTCAACAAAGCCTTTGTTATTATTTCAAAATCAATTGGCTCTAAAACTAGAGATTGTAAAAATCTTATGACACACATATATAAGAACCAGAAATCCCTCACAGTCTTGGATAGGTTCCCACAGGTAATGAGTTTAAATTTATTTCTCAAGGGTGAGCAATATCGTATTACTTCAGATTTTTAAATCAGATGAAACTGTTCTGCACTCCCACTTGAATTTCTGGAAAATGCAATAGTAGATTGACAAACTTACCCTATGTGGTATCTCAATTATTAGTGGTTGGTGTCAAAGGAAATGTCAGTGACTTCTCGTCTTTCTGATTCATTGTGATGTGAATCATTTATTCCTTCTGCTGAATACAACAGTGCCAAGCAGTGATTTTTCAGCATTGATTTGGGCAAACCCAGAGAAGACTCTCACATTGAGTTGTTCAACTCCTTGTAGAATTCTTCAGTGATCCCCTGTTGCTATCAAACTATTCCCATCCTTTGTAAATCTCACCTGCATTATATAAGTTGAGGTCCAACCACAGATGGGATATAGGTTTTGTGTTTCTTTCTTTTTTTTTTTTTAAGATTTTATTTATTTATTTGACAGACAGAGATCACAAGTAGGCAGAGGAAGGCAGAGAGAGAGAGAGAGAGAGAGAGAGAGAGGAAGCAGGCTCCCTGCTGAGCAGGGACCCTGATGCGGGGCTTGATCCCAGGATCCTGAGATCATGACCTGAGCCCAAGGCAGAGGCTTTAACCCACTGAGCCACCCAGGCGCCTCTAGGTTTTGTGTTTCTTGAAGTTTATTCCTTTGACAGGGGAGGGGAGTCCATCAAACTAAATAAGAAAATATGACTTATATTAGTAAAAAAAATTGTTAAATACCACAACCATCTTAAATTAAGAATAGTAGCCTAATATTTGTACTAGTTAACTACCTAACACACTTCTAGAATAATGCTTGGCAACATATCCTTTGATGCTGTCTTCACATACAAACACACACACACACACACAGACACACACACACACACAATTTTAGTCTATTTTTTAATGCTTAAAATAGAACATTACTGGAGGTGTCCAATTAACAGGATTGATTGATTTGTTTTAATATTACTAGTTACGGATTTTTTCCCTAGTTTTTGCTTCATTATATGTTTAATTAAAAAATTTAAACTTAATTAACATATAGCATATTATTATTTTCAGAAGTAGAATTTAGTTGATTCATCAGTTGCATATAACACCAGTTCTCATTCCATCAAGTGCCCTTCTTAATGCCCATCACCCAGTTACCCCATCCCTCCACCTACCTCCCCTCCAGCAGCCCTCAGTTTGTTTCTTGTAGTTAAGAATCCCTTTTGATTTGTCTCCCTCTCTGATTTAATCTTATTTTTTCCTTCTCTTCCCCTATGATCCTCTGTTTTGTTTTTTAAGTTCCAAATATGAATGAAATCATCTGATAATTTCTTTCTCTGACTTACTTCACTTAGTATATTAGACAGTATTAAATCCATCCATGTTATTGCAAATGACACAATTTCATCCTTTTTGTGGGCTGAGTAATATTCCATTGTACATGTATACCATATCTTCTTTAATGGTTCATCTGTCAGTGGACATCTGGGCTTTTCTCATAGTTTGGCTTTTGTGGACATTACTGCTATAAACGTTGGGATGCATGTACCCCTTCGAATTATGATTTGTTTCCTTTGATAAATACCTAATAATGCAATTGCTGGGTCATGAGGTAGCTCTATTTTTAACTTTTTGAAGAACCTCCATACTGTGTTTTTCAGAGTGGCTGCACCAGTTCACATTTCCATATTTGTTAGATTTTAAGATTTCCACATTTTGGAATATTCAGAATATATGGAATATCAACCTTAAAAATAAAATATTTATTTAACCACAAAAATGTTATTTAACCACAAAAATTGGAGCCTCCTTCTAAGAGGATAAAGAAGGAGGTTGGGAGAAGTTGTTTTAGGAAGTTCACTGGAGGAGAGTTATAGAGTTCAGGGGTGTGGTGGCTTCTCATTTGTTGAATTGTGGCAGTTTCTCATTGGCAAGATTATTGACCAGTACCTGATTCCAAGCTCCCTTTGTTCCACCCATGTTTGGTTAAAGGAGACTGACATCTGTAGACATCTAAGGATGGTTGTGTAACTTCTTTTGTCCTTGGGTCAGTTGATCTTTGCCTACAGCAATTTGGTCGTGTAGTTCCTATAAATCCTAAAAAATATAGTAGGTTTTGTATGTACTTTCTTATCTCCCTAGGTGAGGTAACTTTTGGTTAAAAAGCAGTTTTTGCAAAACTGTCTTAGCCATAATATGCCGATGGGCGGGGCTAAGCAGAAGTTTCTTAGCTATGAGTCACAGCAGCAAGAGAAATAGAAGCAATATGGAGTCAGACATGCTAAGTATCTCCCCGTTATAGCCAGACAAGGAGAAAATCTTCTTTCTTCCTGCTGGGGTATGTAAAATAGAAAGAGAAAATCTTCCCTCTTCTTGCTGAGGAATGTAAAGTAAGTTGCGATGAGTGATATGTGAGTGAGAACCTTCCCTTCATTTCTTCTTGACTCCCTTTTGAATTATGCTTTCTTTATTCATTTTCACTGAAACATGCTATTTCACAGACAGATCTACTACCATTTTGTGGTAATGATACAGTTTTTGTCCTATAAGCACAGAGAGGATTTTTTCTTTTTTTAGTCAAACAATTCATATTGTGAAATAATATGTATCTATTTATAGATGTAGTTTTATAGATATTTAAAAATTTTCAAGTTGTGTGTCTTAAATCATCAGTATAATCCTGTCAAAAAATACATTCTTTTTTGACTAGACAAAAATGAAAACCATATATTCCTTTGAAAGTTTACACATTTAATAAGTTTTTTTTTTTTACAGACTCGAGTCAATTTAAACATAATATCCTGCCTTTTCCTCAGCTAACCCCATATTTTCAATGATTAGTGCCATGGAATAACATATTTTGACATGATCTTGAATCAGGCTCTGTCCTTTTATGATTCTAGCTGACTTATGAGACTGGGTATTAGAATTCCCAAGACTATTATTTCAAGGGAGAGATTAAAAAAAAAACTATAAATGGAGATGGTTCTAATTCATATAAATATATACCATTATACCTCTAATTAGTGCATCTCTAACTTAACCTCCTCTTTATCAGTTACCAAAAAATGCAGGTGCCCTATTATGTTACCAGACACAATGGGAAGAATGATGGAGGGGAGTGGTAGTGGAAAAAGGCAAAGATTCTAATCAAATATAGGTTATATACTTTATATATTTTTAAAGGAATCACAATAATAACAAAATTTTTAAAAATAGTATACTAGATTCTCCAAGATAAAATTAAAGTTTTCTAGTTAAGCTTTTTGTCTACACAACTTTTTTTTTTTTTTTACTGGATTGATTTAAATTTTCTTTTTTTATTCTATTCCATTGTGTTTGCATGCCTCTCCATCTTATAATTTCATGGTTCCCTACAACTATTTAAGGAGTTTCCATTTTATCAAAATTCATTTTTTAGGCTAAATGGAACCACAATACGAGATATTTTTTCTCCTTTAAGTGTTATTTTTATTATTTATTATTCAGTAATTATTTACTTTTTAAAACTCTTAGTTTCTGTGAGTCCATGTTTTAATGTTGTCTTTTTTTAAATAAACTTTGGAAGTATAGGAGCCACGTTCTTTTTTTTTTTTTTAAAGATTTTATTTGTTCATTTGACAGACAGAGATCACAAGTAGGCTGAGAGGCAGGCAGAGAGAGAGAGAGGTGGAAGCAAGCTCCCTGCTGAGCAGAGAGCCCGATGTGGGGCTCGATCCCAGGACCCTGGGATCATGACCAGAGCCGAAGGCATAGGCTTTAACCCACTGAGCCACCCAGGCGCCCTAGGAGCCACGTTCTTAATGCCATCCCACCCCTCAAGATGCAAAAGCCTTACTGTTAATCCTAAGCCTTTCATAAAAGCTATTCTTTGCAGTAGCTATAAAGTAAGTAATTTTTGATTGTCAACCAAATCATCCAGTCTTGTCATCTGTTTTATGTATTTTGTGGGTTTTAGTTAAAATGTATACTTATGTTCTTGTGTTTATTCTGCAACAACAAGATGACAAACATAATGATATAAGTACATAGTAAAAGCGAGAATTTGGACATTGGAAAAGTATTTGGGACACACACTAGAATAGATAAAAAAAGAAACTATGTTTGTCGTTGTTTGTAGTCAACAGTACTGGTTTTGCTTTTATCACCATCTCTTCATTAGCAATGTTATATATAACATTTAAATTAATGTAAAATGGAAATAAGAATATGTTTTCCATAGGGTTGTTTTCAGAATTAAAAGGAACCTCATTTCTAAGTTTCAATACAACTTCAGTAAACATTACATTGCATTTTCTCTAAGCCTTTGTGAAAAATAATAATTCCATTGTCATTTTATATGGAAAGATCAGATATTGTCTTTCTTAGAGACATGAAAGTGATGCAGAGATTTTCATATTAGGGCTACTGAAAGCTGTTAAAACACATAAGCATAAGAGCCACAGTCAATTCATGAATGCCCTATATGCCATTCATGGATGGCACAAACATCAGGGTAAAAAAAAAAAAATCTACTCTGAAAGATGTTAAGAGGGAAGTTGATGAAAAAGTAAGGCTCTAAGATGTGTGCCAGGGTGGCTCAGTTGGTTAAGCATCCAACTCTTGATTTCGGCTGAGGTCATGATTTCAGTGTTGTAAGATTGAGCCCCATTTGGGCTCCTCACTCAGTATGGAGTCTGCTTAAGATTCTTTCTCCTCCTTTCCCTTTTCCCCTCTCCCCACTCATGCTCTCATGCTCTTTCTTTCTCTAAAATAAAATAGATACATAAAGTCTTAAAAAAAAAAAGAAAAGAAAAAAAGAAAGTAAGAAAAGAAAGTTTAAGAAAAATATTGGCCAGATGTTCCTTTCTTAGATTCATATAGTAGTCTTAGTCTTTGGGATTTTAAATTGGGCATAAAATAAATAAAGTAAAATCCTCACAAATAAGCCTAATTAATCAGCTACTAACTAGGTAAATAAGTAGAGAGATATAGAGAAAGAGAGAATAGTATTCACCCTCCTTATTCCAAGATAAGTGAGAAAAATAACAATTCCATATTTGATACAGGTGGCTGGAGACTATGTAGGTCTGGAAATAAAACGTGAGGCTTAATAGTTCCTACACTTAGAATGTGAGTTCCTTCTGATCTTTCTTTCTAAAATTATATGTTACCTGGATGTGCTCTGGTCCACTTGTTAAAAGAGGCCTGAACTAGAGCTGAAGCTTTGCAACATTCTATAATCAGTACACTTGGTGTGTGCAGGGAGTTTGTGCTGGTCTTCTGGGGGATGGACCAGCTGCTGCTCTGACTCTTGGGCACACACCCTAGTGAAGAAGAAATTGGAGAGAGCCAGGGTGTTGAGCTTGGTGTAAGCAGCTGAGGCCTCCACTGTACATGCTTTGCTGCTCAGTGATGCTGATAGGCTGGGAAGAAAATTGTGCCTCCTCCCTCTCTCTCATTCCTTGAGAGGGAAGTTGATGCCCACCACTGTCTGTGGAGTCCTCACGAAAGACTAAACAATCTCCCCTCATTTGTTCCAGGCATCCCTCAGATCCCTGTCTTCACCTGTCTGTGCCCAGGCTGTCTGCGTGGTTGTCAGCACAGTGCGCTCCGAACTTTAGAGACCCAGTGCAACAAAGGTCCCTGGTTGGTCCTTTGTGGGAGCACCTTCCATGGTGGGGCCAGTGCACTCTTGTCCAGAAGGACAGTCACACCAATGCACAGGAACTTCGAGTTTAAAGCACAGCAAAAAAAAACAGTGTCCAGGTTAGCTGCCCTCAGCAGATGTTTCTGCTCCTAGGGAACAG
Source organism: Mustela putorius furo (assembly GCF_011764305.1). NCBI lineage: Eukaryota > Metazoa > Chordata > Mammalia > Carnivora > Mustelidae > Mustela > Mustela putorius. The sequence continues at coordinate 1,390,439 of NW_025421373.1, read as the reverse complement.
GGCAGCACAGTGGTGCCTGCCAGCTCTTTGGTCCCGAGAAGCAATTCCATCTCTTCCAGATGCACTCCAAGAAGGGGGATCCATCTCTCCCAGTTTGTCCCCAGGATCCACAGATCTTCCCATCTGCTCCAGGGCCTCTGCCCTCCTTCACAGGAGCACCATGTGCCAGCTAGGCTCCATGCTGGTGGACTTCTAAAACTTTATTCTTTGACCTCTGCTGGTTGTAAAAACTCGAAATAATCAGTCCCTCTCAGTATCCCAGTCAGTGGTTCTGGGGAAGTGTTTTTCTTGTGCAATTGCCGGTGTGCTGTGTGCTTTCTTTCTCTCCTCTATCTTTGATCAGGGCTCTCTCCCCTCTGTAGCACTCATGGTTCTTTTCTTCCCCAAATCACATCTCTGCACCTCCCAAATTCCACAGTGTGGCCTCTCACCTCCCTCTCAGTGCAGTTTGTTATCTCAATTCTCAGATCAATGTCTGGGGTGTTCAGAATGATTTGATGTTTATCTAGCTTTATTCAAGTGGTGAGACAAACATAGGGTCCTGTTGATACTCCACTATCTTAAGCACACTCCTATTATATTAAAATATTTCTAGTATGATTGTGATTTGCATGGTTAGTACCAGCATATATATCATGGTGAAGAAAAAGGAAGTGAGGCTGGAGATGTGGATCATTTACAGGGAAGGATGGCATCAAAGGTCAGGCTAAGTACTTTTAGACCTTAACAGTTGAGGAGGTGGGGCATGGTGGGAAGATGGAGAGGTAGGAGACACCATAGTTTTCTTGGGGTTTGCACCAGAACTTGATCATGTGGTGGCAGTGTGCATAATTGACTAGAGCTTGAAATTAGAAAACAAGTTGGGAAGCTAGTTCACTTCCCAGGGCTAGAGACAGTGGGAATTTTATTTAGACAGTGAAACAGTTTGAGGTTAGCCTGGGATATATAAACTACATGTTAATATATATAATTTAAAGTATAAGTTGTTGTATTTTATAAATATAATAATTATTAATAAACCAGGGCCATTAACTATTAACCAAGAAAAGAAAATGCCAAATGAACAGACATAGATAGCTAAAATACAAAAAAACGAGAGAATGTTTATAGCTATAATTATAACTTGGGTTCTTTTAACACAACTATATAGAGAAAGCTACTTTTTACTAATTATCTATAGTAGTTAAGAATTATTATAAAAGTAAAGTAATTTTATTTTAATAAATAAAATTTAGAATAACATTTTATTTTAATCTTTATATTCATTTTTTCTAAGTTTTGTTTCCCAAATAAACTGAGATTTTTCCCCCCAGTGTATCTTATAACATCTGTTAAACATTTTGAACCCTCTCCAGCATCAGAAGAATACCATGCACATCTAAAGTCTTCAGTAATTGTTGATCAATGGGTTATTCAAGTGGTGGGCGAAGAGGCATTGCTGAAAGTTATTTAAATGTCTTAGTAGCAAGTCATTGTATAGTTTAGTGAATCCAATTGTCAATAGTGGATAACTCTCAGTGCAGACTGAGATTAGGAATTTAGAAGCAATCGGTATTATTCATCCCTATAATTTTTCCCCTAAGTACTTTTATTTTCATTTTCTAATATTTATCAGCTATACATGGATTATCTACATATCATTTATCACTTGTATGTCTTCAATATCTGTGTTTCTTCAAAATTTTAAAATAAATTTCAATATAACTAGAGTATATAGTCTAACCTACATATTGAACATGATTTCCCCCCTCATCTTGGATTGAATACATTTCATTATTGATGACATCATATACAGTGCCTAGTTTCATTTATCTTTATTTTTTCTTTTATACAAAGAACAGATTGCAAGAGAATTTATGATTTCATAGTTCATGCTCAAGGCTTTTCTTCACAATTGATAGCACACAAACATCAAGGAATATTGAAATTCATTTTCATGATGACCCTCGTCTTTTGCAATAAGCCATATCACCTTTAGCTTACACTGCAAAGATAAAAATGATTGGCAGAAAAGACAGACATTTACCATTTATGTGAAGGACAAAGCCATATTTTTAAAAATGTTCACTATGGCTAGAGAACAGTAGTGCTTATAGAAAGAAAGCATTGAAAAAAATCAAAGGGTAATATAGTTCAAGTTTAATTCACTATTTTATAGACAGGCCTCAAACCCCAAAATTTTATATATGAAACTTACACATTCTATTTTAAATAGGCCCATCATTTGTCAAAATACAAAGTAGATGGATTGAGTCTATAATGCTTGTAAGGAATCATTGATTTAACATTATGGGTAGTTAGAAACACCTGGGTTCACATTCTTAGTTGTTTAATTTTGATCTTGATGGAGTTACTTGTACATTTTATCAATGTCTCAATCTACAAAATAGGAGTTACAATAGTAACAGTCTTACAAGGTGATGTGTATATTCAATTAGTTTATTCCTGAAGATTCTCTATATATTTATTAGTGCATATATTCTCAATAATTGACAACTTTAATAATAATAAATTATACTTTCTTAATAAAAAGAAAGGTTTACAGTAAATCCATGTTTATCCTTTATTATGGAAAGGACATACAAAGGAAGTTCTAAAACCTTAATTATGGCCACAGACATTTAAAATCATCCAGCTAAGTGATTCAACTTTGATGTGCCATTAATGTCTCCTAGGAATACTGTATTTCTAAAATTCTTAATTAATGTTGAAATATCATGAAATTTTCTGCTTAGTCAGAAATTAAACTTGAGGTAACAGTAAAAAGACATTCTCAGTATGAAGAAAGGAAAAAACAGGCAAATACTTATTGTATCATTACCCTCCCTCAGTTAAAACTGGAAACACTAGCTGTTCTCAAGTAGCCACCATACTTCTACAACATTTATTGAAGACCTCCTCATAACTTTAAATTGTGAAATAAATATAAACAATTTTTAGAACAGTTCACAATGTAAAATATACTTTTTTTTTTGGCTGAAATGTATTCTTACCAGTTATAGCTTAAAAAAAAATAGTGGCTTTCATTCTGTTTATGTGGACAGAAGCAGTTTATTACTTTAATAGAATAATAATACTGAATATAATTATGCAGTACATATTTTGCCTGGCTTCAAGTTATTACTGTAGAAAAATCTTGCATTTAATCATAGTAATAAATTCATTAATTTCAAATATCACTTTCTTACTTTAGAACACAAGTACATTAATGTACCCTCAAAAGAGAAATCATATATGATATCTCCTATGCAAAAGAAGCATTTTAAAACTCAACAAAAATTAATAATCATATGTTTCATGAAGCAATGAGCCATGGCCAACATTCATTACAGGGAATAGGCCACAAAGTAATCTTTTGTTTATCAAAAATTTTCCAAATTTATTCAGTCATAGGACCTCTTCTTATCCCCTACTTCTACCTACCCTCCCATTTTTCATGTATAACAACTAAATAGCATTGCATAGAACACATACTGGAGATAGTAATATTAATTAGCAATCTAATTATGACAAAGACCATAGCTATGTTGTTAATGAATTTCTGATAGCTTCTCCAAAAATTTATAACAAAGAAAATGAAAGCAAAGCTGTATAGTTTTTGTGCACCAATAGCAGATATTTACTTTTTTAAAACCATATAGAAAAAAAAAGAAAAGTTCTCATATTAATTAAAGGGAATTTTTTTCTATAGTCTGGCATAAGGTAAATCATAATTCTCTGGTGTTCCTTAAAGAAGACTCAACTTTCAGTAAATTTCAAAATATGTAAATCAAACTGAATAAAGCCAACACCAGAATGATGCATTTTCTGAATGATCCTTTATTTAACACCTACTTCACAGTAATGTGAATAATACTCGATTTCAAATCTACTAACCCCAAATTACTGAGGATTGGTGCCCCTAAATCTGTGACTTGGTGAGAATTGGTGTCTCTAAATCTGTGATTTAAACTGTCCTCCCAAGTGTTTCTTATACACACAATAGATTGAGTGCTATTGCTCCTGTCTTTAAATAACATTAAATTTTAATTTAACACACATTACTAAATTTATATTTATATGTTTATAATCTGGCATGCTTTAAAATATTACATTTATTCTTTTCAAATTGACAACATTTTGAGATACAATATGGTATCTTTGTGTTAAGATTTACATCAATATTACCAATATAATAAATGAAAGTATTTATAAGTAAGTAGGATATTTTTAATAGTTAAGTGAATTTACCTGACTAAATATTCCAAACTTAGTGTCTCAGGAGAGAAAACATTTTTAAAATTTGAAATCCTTATCTTAAATTTGTGTTTTCTTGCTGTTTTGTTTTGTTTTGGTTTGGTTTGGTTTTTTTGGTGGGGGGAGGTTTAGGGGGCAGGGTATCTCTATTTAGAGTTAAGTATGCTGAAATGGTCAATTAGTTTCATTCTATTCTCTAGGAATAAGAGATAAGTAAACAGAAATAGTATACACAATATTACACTGGACTTTTAGTTAGAGGGAGGGTAAGTTCAGGATGCAACATTTAATTAGATGTAATGGAATCGATTTATCTATTTAAATCTAAAATCAGAGAATATTTTCTTTAATGGGAGAATAATTTAAATTCATGTTATTATATTACAACAGTATGTATTTTAAATTAAACCTTATGAAGTCTTTTAGGAAATGGATGGAGATATAAATAAAACTGTAGATATAATTGATATGTGAGAAAAATATTAAGTATGGCAATTACTAGGGAATGATATTTTTGGTGATGTCTAGGCAAAAAGTATGAGCCTTATTAAAAAATGGAGAAGTGAACATTTAACAAAAGCCAAAAGCCACCTTCAGTAATCGGCAGACTGCCAAGCATACCAAATGAGATACTGGGGATTAATTGGCAAAGGGGAGACTGGAGTGTGATGACTTCAGAAGAAATCTATTTTTCAGAACTCTAGTGAGGCACACGGGAAAAATAATATGGGAAGTCACCTCTGTGAAAACATAAATTGAAAACTTCATTAGTGTCTTCATTTGGACTGGCAAAGTGTCCTTAAGAAAATCTCCCTAAGGGCAGAAACTAAGTACTACCGTGTATGTAGCAATATCTCTTTTCCCAGATAATATATAAATGAATTTCAGTGAGTGAGGTTTTAAGTGCAGAAAAAAAGGAACAGAAAACAATCGTTTCAGGGTGTTTTGTTTTGTTTTGCAAAAAGCTATCTTAAAAATCTGTGTAATCACTGTTTTATCTATCTAAAATTTAACTTTGCAGAATGAAATCACATTTTATTAATTACTGTGGTAGACTGAATGAATGTACCATTCTAATTTCCAGAAAATGTAATGATACAAATTTATTTTTGCTTCTCTTGGTACCATTAGACTTTATTTAGGGGTGATGATGGTAATGCTCCCTAAATCCATATGAAAAATCAGGCAGGCCTTTGACTTCCCAGGAAGGTAACAGACTTGAGTCCCACAAGATGTGATTAAGTTAAGGATCTTGAATTAGGGAGATTTTAACCTGGATTAATTTGGTTGATATGATATAAATTCAGGAGTCTCATCTGAAGGAGGGAGAAGGTAAGAGAGGAGGAGCCAATGTGATGATGGATGGTCAGAATGGAATGTTGTGCTTTTAGGATAATGGGAGCCAAGAAGTACAGTTGGTCATTAAACTGAAAAAGGCAAGGAAAAGGATCTTTTCCTCAGGGACTCCAGAAGAAGCAGAACTATTGTCGATACCTTAAAATTGATTTTGAGCTTCTGACTTTCAAAATAATAAAAGATGAAATGTGTTGTTTCATGCAACTAAGTTTGTAGTGATTTTTTAAGAAAAAGCTTAAAATTTTATTAAAAATATCTTCATTTGATTTTGGTCATATATTTTTAATGAACATTTGAATATTGAAGATGTATGGGAAAATTATGACTATAAATTCTAAATTGCAAAGTAAAAATAGGTAGGTTGGTATAATGAGAAAAGTAGTAGCTTTAGGATTTTTATTTATGTATTTTTTTTTTACATTGTGTTATGATTTTTATTTTTTATTTATTTTTTTTTTTAAATTTTTTATTTTTTATAAACATATATTTTTATCCCCAGGGGTACAGGTCTGTGAATCACCAGGTTTACACACTTCACAGCACTCACCAAAGCACATACCCTCCCCAATGTCCATAATCCCACCCCCTTCTCCCAAACCCCCTCCCCCCGGCAACCCTCAGTTTGTTTTGTGAGATTAAGAGTCACTTATGGTTTGTCTCCCTCCCAATCCCATCTTGTTTCATTGATTCTTCTTCTACCCACTTAAGCCTCCATGTTGCATCACCACTTCCTCATATCAGGGAGATCATATGATAGTTGTCTTTCTCTGCTTGACTTATTTCGCTAAGCATGATACGCTCTAGTTCCATCCATGTTGTTGCAAATGGCAAGATTTCATTTCTTTTGATGGCTGCATAGTATTCCATTGTGTATATATACCACATCTTCTTGATCCATTCATCTGTTGATGGACATCTAGGTTCTTTCCATAGTTTGGCTATTGTGGACATTGCTGCTATAAACATTCGGGTGCATGTGTCCCTTTGGATCACTACATTTGTATCTTTAGGGTAAATACCCAGTAGTGCAATTGCTGGGTCATAGGGCAGTTCTATTTTCAACATTTTGAGGAACCTCCATGCTGTTTTCCAGAGTGGCTGCACCAGCTTGCATTCCCACCAACAGTGTAGGAGGGTTCCCCTTTCTCCCGCATCCTCGCCAGCATCTGTCATTTCCTGACTTGTTGATTTTAGCCATTCTGACTGGTGTGAGGTGATATCTCATTGTGGTTTTGATTTGTATTTCCCTGATGCCGAGTGATATGGAGCACTTTTTCATGTGTCTGTTCGCCATCTGGATGTCTTCTTTGCAGAAATGTCTGTTCATGTCTTCTGCCCATTTCTTGATTGGATTATTTGTTCTTTGGGTGTTGAGTTTGCTAAGTTCTTTATAGATTCTGGACACTAGTCCTTTATCTGATATGTCGTTTGCAAATATCTTCTCCCATTCTGTCAGTTGTCTTTTGATTTTGTTAACTGTTCCCTTTGCTGTGCAAAAGCTTTTGATCTTGATGAAATCCCAGTAGTTCATTTTTTCCCTTGCTTCCCTTGCCTTTTGCGTTGTTCCTAGGAAGATATTGCTGCGGCAGAGGTCGAAGAGGTTGCTGCCCGTGTTCTCCTCAAGGATTTTGATGGATTCCTTTCATACATTGAGGTCCTTCATCCATTTTGAGTCTATTTTTGTGTGTGGTGTAAGGAAATGGTCCAATTTCATTTTTCTGCATGTGGCTGTCCAATTTTCCCAGCACCATTTATTGAAAAGGCTGTCTTTTTTCCATTGGACATTCTTTCCTGCTTTGTCGAAGATTAGTTGACCATAGATTTGAGGGTCTATTTCTGGGCTCTCTATTCTGTTCCATTGATCTATGTGTCTGTTTTTGTGCCAGTACCATGTTGTCTTGATGATGACAGCTTTGTAATAGAGCTTGAAGTCCGGAATTGTGATGCCACCAACGTTGGCTTTCTTTTTCAATATCCCTTTGGCTATTCGAGGTCTTTTCTGGTTCCATATAAATTTTAGAATTATTTGTTCCATTTCTTTGAAAAAGATGGATGGTACTTTGATAGGAATTGCATTAAATGTGTAGATTGCTTTAGGTAGCATAGACATTTTCACAATATTTATTCTTCCAATCCAGGAGCATGGAACATTTTTCCATTTCTTTGTGTCTTCCTCAATTTCTTTCATGAGTACTTTATAGTTTTCTGAGTATAGATTCTGTGTCTCTTTGGTTAGGTTTATTCCTAGGTATCTTATGGTTTTGGGATCATTCCCTGCATATTTTCAGACCACAATGCTCTAAAGCTAGAACTCAACCACAAAAGGAAGTTTGGAAAGAACCCAAATACATGGAGACTAAACAGTATCCTTCTAAAGAATGAATGGGTCAACCGGGAAATTAAAGAAGAATTGAAAAAAATCATGGAAACAAATGATAATGAAAATACAACGGTTCAAAATCTGTGGGACACAACAAAGGCAGTCCTGAGAGGAAAATATATAGCGGTACAAGCCTTTCTCAAGAAACAAGAAAGGTCTCAGGTACACAACCTAACCCTACACCTAAAGGAGCTGGAGAAAGAACAAGAAAGAAACCCTAAGCCCAGCAGGAGAAGAGAAATCATAAAGATCAGAGCAGAAATCAATGAAATAGAAACCAAAAATACAATAGAACAAATCAATGAAACTAGGAGCTGGTTCTTTGAAAGAATTAATAAAATTGATAAACCCCTGGCCCGACTTATCAAAAAGAAAAGAGAAAGGACCCAAATAAATAAAATCATGAATGAAAGAGGAGAGATCACAACTAACACCAAAGAAATACAAACTATTATAAGAACATACTATGAGCAACTCTACGGCAATAAATTTGACAATCTGGAAGAAATGGATGCATTCCTAGAAACATATAAACTACCACAACTGAACCAGGAAGAAATAGAAAGCCTGAACAGACCCATAACCAGTAAGGAGATTGAAACAGTCATTAAAAATCTCCAAACAAACAAAAGCCCAGGGCCAGACGGCTTCCCGGGGGAATTCTACCAAACATTTAAAGAAGAACTAATTCCTATTCTCCTGAAACTGTTCCAAAAAATAGAAATGGAAGGAAAACTTCCAAACTCATTTTATGAGGCCAGCATCACCTTGATCCCAAAACCAGACAAGGATCCCACCAAAAAAGAGAGAGCTATAGACCGATATCCTTGATGAACACAGATGCGAAAATACTCAACAAAATACTAGCCAATAGGATTCAACAGTACATTAAAAAGATTATTCACCACGACCAAGTGGGATTTATTCCAGGGCTGCAAGGTTGGTTCAACATCCGCAAATCAGTCAATGTGATACAACACATCAATAAAAGAAAGAACAAGAACCATATGATACTCTCAATAGATGCTGAAAAAGCATTTGACAAAGTACAACATCCCTTCCTGATCAAAACTCTTCAAAGTGTAGGGATAGAGGGCACATACCTCAATATCATCAAAGCCATCTATGAAAAACCCACCGCAAATATCATTCTCAATGGAGAAAAACTGAAAGCTTTTCCGCTAAGGTCAGGAACACGGCAGGGATGTCCATTATCACCACTGCTATTCAACATCGTACTAGAGGTACTAGCCTCAGCAATCAGACAACAAAAGGAAATTAAAGGCATCCAAATCGGCAAAGAAGAAGTCAAATTATCACTCTTCGCAGATGATATGATACTATATGTGGAAAACCCAAAAGACTCCACTCCAAAACTGCTAGAACTTATACAGGAATTCAGTAAAGTGTCAGGATATAAAATCAATGCACAGAAATCAGTTGCATTTCTCTACACCAACAGCAAGACAGAAGAAAGAGATATTAAGGAGTCAATCCCATTTACAATTGCATCCAAAACTATTTATGTATTTTTATCTGTTTTATTTTAATTGATTTATTGAGGTATACTATATATATATATATATATATATATATATATATATAGTGTGTGTGTATATACACACACACACATATACACATAATTATAAATAATTAATGCATGTAGCTTGATGAGTTTAGACATATACAAACCACCATATCATCACCATAATCAAGGAACTATACATATCCAGCACTTTCCAGAGTTTTCTGTGCTCCCCTTTTTTGTGGTTAGAACACATGTATCTTCTTAATGAATTTTGAAGTGCACAGTATTGGATCAATTCTTGTGATAATGCTATTCTGATTCAATGTGAAGACTATGATGCAGGTCTAACCACTGTGAAAAAAGAGAAAGAAGGAAAAAAGAGTGTCTCAAACTTGAATACAGTTCTAAGGGATTGTCGGTAAAATAAATTAGGAGGCTCAAGCCAAAGTCACCCACTGAGCTGGTCCAGATTTCAAAGGAATAGGTCTGTTTTAGTAATCCTACCATGCATCTGTCAATTGATTTGAACAGGCCATGGAAAGTATGGCTTTAGTGCAAACATAAGGTAGCTATGGGTAGCTATAGAGTACAGCAGCTGGGGATATAAATCAATTATATTTTCTTTTCTTAATTTATTTTTTATTTTTTAATTTTAATTTTTTTTTTTTAAGAAAGAGAGAGAGAGAGCAAGAAAGCATGCAAGCAGTGGGAGGGGACAGATGGAGAGAGAGAATCTTAAATGGGCTCTCCATACCCAGCATTGAGAAAGACACAAAGAAATGGAAAAATATTCCAGTCATGGATTCAAAGGACAAATGTTGTTAAATATCTATGCTACCCAATGCAGTCTACACATTCAATGCACTTCCTATGGAAATATAATCAGCATTTTTTGCAGAGCTGGAACAAACAGTCCTAAAATTTGGGGCTCAATCTCATTACCCTGAGATCATGACCTGAGCTGAAGTCAAGAGTTGTATGCCTAAATGCTGAGCCACCCAAGTGCCCAAATCAATTAGAGGGATACTTTCATGACTGCCAGGGAACTGTTTTATAATGTATATAGGCTTTGAATGTTAGGGGCTTATTTTAATGATAAAAGAATGGATAGGTAAGGAAATTAGCATGAACTAATAAAGCCCCAAAATCTGCATCAGGGAACAAAAGTGCGTTTTCTTAAGAGGTAATCTGAACACACACATAGTTATTTTCCACTGAAATATTTGAGAGTGTGTGTTTTCATACTATTAAATTGAACTTAAATTAATATGATTAACTTCCTGATTCGTACCTAGATAATTTATTAAAACAAGTACTAAAAATGTCAACAGTTTACTAGTGTTCCATTATCACTCTTTATGACCCTGATAAATAACATTTTATCAAGTTTCAAAAAATATAAACTGTTCTATGTCAGATAATAACATTTTTCCATTAATTCATTTATAAATGTTGGCACATATGCAAAAAGTGTTGTATAACTTAAATACATAGTACACATTTACCAAATAATATTATATGTACCTTAATAACATGTAATAACGTGATGGATATTAGAAAGAAGTGTTACTTATTCCTTATAAAATTTCTTTCTTATAGTTATTCATATAAACGTGAGTTGCAGTAAAGATAAAATTGAAATTAATACCAGTAAGCAAACATGAATTTCCTTTTCACAAAATATAACCAAGATCATCCCCCTACCTTGGATATAGTAATGTGTTGTATTTTTTCTTCTTTTTTGTCTTTTAAGTTGTATTGTTATTGGGAATAATGTAGGTTCTAAGATGTTGAAAAACTTACATACAACATTTGAGCATCAGATACATTAGGTCTTTGTTTCTAGTCATGAAAAGAAAAAACAAACGTATGTCTTTTGGAAGGTATCATTGAATACTATTAATGAATACATGTAAAGAAAAATCCACACTCACATGAAAAACCAGCATTTCTGGTTTCATACCAATAGAGTGCCCTATTCAGCCATAACTTACTCCTTGATTTTAAGCACATTTATATAAATACATAAGAAGCATTAATACTATTTTTTTCTAGTGAAAATATTTTTGTTGGATTTAATTCCAAACTGTCATCTTTTCCTTGGAAATGATTTACAAATATAAATCTTTTTCTTATTATAAGTTTTATATAATTGAATTGGCTAAACTGTTCATTGCAAATGATTTGCCTACTGATTATTCTTCCAAAAATTTCAGATATTCAATTGAAGGGAAAAAAAATGTTTCTCAGTGTATTCCCAATTTTAAAAAGTCTGCTGTTAAAAAAAAAATCAGTAAAGGAATTTCTTTTTTTCTGAAAATGCAAGGAAAGGATATGAGTAGAGAAATGTTTGGTTGGTTATTATTTACAGAAATATTTGAGTATATTTTTCCAGATAAAAATATGACTTTATAATAAAAATCAAATTAAATATATATTTCTAAAATACAACATTTGAACCAATTTAATCTGCAGGTATATAACCTACAACAAACATGTGAAAGTGGGGAAAAAAGAAACCCTTAAATTGTTAAGCTTTAAACACACGTACATACTTGAATCTTAAAATATACTTTCTTTAAGAAGACTGAAATCTTAAATTTAAAAATCAGACATGTAATTTTACATATTCGATATAAATTTAATTGTTTAGCTTCTTTTCTTGGCACAGAGAGTAGTAAACATATTGAATATTTTCTCAAGTATGAAATCATTAAGGGAAAAATAGTGATCATTGTAATTTTTTCTTCTCTACTTTGACATGCTTAAAAATTAATTTTTCACTAAAAACTTTAAAATAAGTTGTCACTCAAGCAACATAAGTAATAGTATTTTTCCATCTAAAGTATGTAATATCAAAAAAATATATAAATGAGAAAATGCAGTCATCAATAAACAACTAATTATAGTGTAGGGATAACGTAAACATGAAAAGTATTTATTTCCATTTAATTATAACTGAAGGAAGAACAAAGTCTCTCATACTTAATTTTATGGTAAGGTAACATACAGTGTAATATTAGTTTAAGGTATAGAAATTAGTGATTCAAGACTTCCATCATCACAAGTGCACTCAATCACCTATTTAACCCATCCCCCTACCCACTTACCCTCTGGTAACCATCAGTATTTTCTCTATAGTTAAGACTATTTATAGGGCATTTTAAAGACAATGAGAAAAAAATAAAATACATTATGAAACACATTTGATAATTGTTTTTTATTTGCTAGATTATTTTATAGGTTGTAAAGATTTAGTTCTCAACACTGAATAAGGAAACCTATTTGCTGCTTATTATTTCTCACACTTTACTGCACTCAAATTATCAATGTATAACATTAAGAGTCACAAAGAATTGTAGAATAGATACAATTTTACAGCAATAAGTATTTTAACAGAAAATGTTAAAATGTATTATTTCCACTTACATTCCTTTTTTTGCCTCTGCTGAAATTTCATGGCACAATTTGTGAATGGCGAGTTTAACTGGTCCTATATAAAATTAAAAGTAATTGGTCTCTTTTTTTTTTTTTTAAGATTTTATTTATTTATTTGACAGAGATAGACCATAAGTAGGCAGAGAGGCAGTCAGAGAGAGGACAAAGCAGGCTGCCTGCCAAGCAAAGAGCCTGATGTGGGGCTTGATCCCAGGACCCTGAGATCATGACCTGAGCTGAAGGCAGAGGCTTAACCCACTAAGCTACCCAGGTGTCCCAGTAATTAGGCTCCTTAATGAAAAACTGGTTCTAAACTATAACATAAAAACAATAAACTTCAATTTTTTTGGAAAAGCAGATGACTTTATGTACTCAGGGACGGCACAGCTTAATTTCCAACTGAGGGAATCAAAGAATTAGAACATTGAGAAAGTTGACATTTGTGTCATAAACACTGAGTGGTATTTAGACATAATATAGGTAGAAGAAAAATGAGAAGGGAGAATTTTTTTTTTAAGATTATTTATTTATTTGAGAGAGTGAGCACTTACTCAGGGTGGGGGAGGGGCAGAGGCAGATGGGGAGAGAGAGGCTTCAGCGGACTCCACACCGAGCTGGGATCCTGGACACTTATGCCACACTCAGGACTTTGGGATCATGACCTGAGCCAAAACCAAGAGTCAGACGCTTAACTGACTGAGCCACCCAGGCATCCTAGGAGAATATATTATTTTAAGTAATAGTTTGACTATTACACTGAGATCTTCATTGTCTTGATGTTATTCCAGATAATATTGCATAAGCATAATATGCATGTGTTAATTGTATTTTAATGACTTTTATAATTTATGCCATTACCCACTTCAGTACCAAACTTGGAGTTCTCTATAATCTGCCTTGTCATAAATTCTAATCAATTCCTCATGATAAACCTCAAACCTACTATGGTTCAAGCCATAGTTTTCTATCCTTGGAAACATTCATACCTATTATTTTAATATAATATATCAATATTTGAGATAATTCTGCCTCTGTTGATATAGAATCTATGTCTATATTATTCATATATATCATATTTACCCTCTAGATCCTGAGCAACATGCAACCAGGTATTTCTTTGTAAAAGATAGAGTTGTCATAGTCATACATTATATTAATTATATTAATTGTAAGAGAATATATAATTCTCTTACAGTTTGGAAAGACAGGAGTCTGAAACCAAGGTGTTGTCAGGAGTGGTATTTTTTCTAGAGTCTGTGAGGCAGTCTTTTATATATTTAATTTATTTATTTGAGATAGTGTGTGTGTGTATGTGTGTGTGTGAGAGAGAGAGAGAGAGAGAGAGAGAGAGAACGCACAACGTGGGGGAGAGACAGAGGCAGGCTCCCCACTGATCAGGGAGCTCCACACAGTCTGGGATCATGACCTGAGCCAAAGGCAGGTATTTAACTGACTGAGCCACTTGGCTGCTCCTGAGGGAGCTTTTTCCATTCTTCTTTCTTAGCTTCTGGAAGTTGCCTGCAAACCTTAGTTAGCATTACGTGACTGATAGCTACATCATTACAGTTTCTGTCTGTCTTCATATGGCCTTCTTTCCTGAGTATCTCTGTATCTTAGTATAAGGACAGTAGTCCTTTTATTAAGTAATTATACCTGTAAAGATGCTATTTCTAAATAGGTCCCATTCTGATAGTCCACCTGGACTTGAATTTTTGGGAGACACTATTCATTACAAACATGCATTCAGTTCAGTGAGTTTTGTATTTCTATCAGCATTGAAACACATTTATATGGAACATATATTTCACATATGGAACAGCTTTGAATTCATATTTACTATTTGATCTTTAATCCATTCCAAAGAAAAAAAAATTAAAAAAATATGGACTCCATTTGATTTTTTAAAGCAATTTACTTTCCTGGAACATCGGGGTGTCTCAGTCCATTAAGTGTCTGCCTTCGGCTCAGGTCATAACCCCAGGTGATAGGATCAAGTCCTGCATCAGGCTCTTTGCTCAGCAGGGAGCCTGTTTTTCCCTCTGTCTTTTGTTACCCCTGCTTTTGCTTACTCTCTCTCTGTCACATAAATAATTCTTTTAAAAAATTTACTTTCCCTATGTTATTTATGCAATTTGAAGTAGCCTATTAAAATATATTATGTTGTTAATTTGCATCATAGTCAATAAATCTGCATTGACCTGATATCAATTTTAAAACTTAACTGGTTCTTTTTTAAAAATTCTTAATTTTCTTATAAAAATGTTTGCACTAATAATTATTTTATATCTTCAAATTTAGTTGGACAGATGTTTCCTTAATTTCATCTAAAATTGATATGGAAAGTAAAGATGTAGGGCTAAATATAAAACATTTCAATATGAAAAGGAAAAATCCTTAGAAGCCCACTTGTACCTCCAACTTTCAACTTAAAGGGTTTACTCCAACCACCACTGGTTAATGGAGTACTTTAAAAAATGTGTTAAGTCTTGGGACTTTACCAAAGATACCATACCATAAAACTTTAGTAGAAATAACCATGATTTAAAAAGCTAATGTATACAAAGGGTCCTTCCCAGACATTGAAACTTGAACCAAAGATGTGACTTAAGATTCACATAAAAAATTATCAAGGCAAACCATACTTCTAGGATGTTGCATGTAGCCAACATGCCATCATGCATACAGATCATGTAGATATAATTGATGAGAAGATAGTAATTATGAGTTTGAACACATAGAAAAGCTTATGTGTATCACTGGTCTCAACTTAGAAGTCAATCAAGAAAAAATAACAATAAAAGAAATATTGAAAATTAACCTCTCTTCTATCCATTTTCACCTCGGTACTATAATATTGAACTGGAGCTTCCCTAGGCTGACTGACTTCATGTCGACTACTGAGTAGAGTCTCATAGTGCATTCTCCTTTCCAGTTTATAAAAATATCGTTTAATGACAATCTCACTTAGTACTGGCAAAATATTATTGCTGTAATTTCACCATTGTCTTTATTAGATAACTTTCATTTTCTTTCTGGAAACAAAATTAAACCAAGTCAGTCTGGTTAGAATTAGAAAGCTTTATAGTATCTTCAACACCACTGTGGTGCACACTTGAGAGAGCAAAAGGGTACTATCACAATTAGAATACTTTCATCTCCAGTGGGTAGAGGTTGCTTCCAGAGGAGTTCCAGGGAGGGAAAGCTTGACTAATAGAAAGAGAAAGACATTAGTCTCCTCACTCAGAAACACATCTGTGTCATAATATTCATCTGTGGGTCAGTCAGAATTATTTCAGTTAATTGCTAAGAGTGAAAGAGGGAGGGAGGGAAGAAAGAAGAGAAAGGGAGAGAGAGATTGAGAAAGATGGAGGGAAGAAGGAAAGGAGAGTGGTGGAACTAGGATGTGAGGATATTTCTTGTAGAGCTATGACTCCAAATCATTGCTATGCCATGGCTAATCAATACCATAATGACGACTATCAGATTTAACTGATAGTTCAAAACATTTCCAATTACACAGTGATGTTGCCAATTAATTAAATTAAACCTATGCTCTTTTGACATATTACAATGAATATTTTACTAACTTTCTATAACACTTAAAGACTGTATTTCTAGTTTGAAATGAGTTGAAGTTAGTACATTGTGGCATAAGTATTTATTTATTTATTTTATTAAAGATTTTTAAATTTATTTGAGAGAGGGACAGAGAGAGGAGCTGAGAGGGAGGGAGAAAGAAATCCTCAAGCAGAGTACCTACTGTGTGAAGAGCTATATGGGGCTTGATCCCAGGACACTAAGCTGAAATCAAGAGTCGACCATTTAACTGACCTTAGCCACCCTGTCCCTGAGTATTTCTGTCTTTTCCTTTTATGATCATAATTTCAGTCTATCAGTCAAGTGAAGAATACTGCAAATTTTCCTGTACTCTTTTTATTTACTGTGCCTTGGCACCCTGGTTTTTTGTTTTGTTTTGTTTTGTTTTTTTGTTTTTGTTTTTAATTTCAGTTTCTAGTTTCCTCTTAAGGCTTTTTTTCACAACAGGGAAGATATCTCAAGGTTGTATTTCTTTTCCTTTTTTTTTTTGTTTTAGATTTTATGCATTTATTTTATTTGAGAGTGTATAAGTA
Source organism: Mustela putorius furo (assembly GCF_011764305.1). Lineage (NCBI taxonomy): Eukaryota > Metazoa > Chordata > Mammalia > Carnivora > Mustelidae > Mustela > Mustela putorius. The sequence continues at coordinate 1,373,371 of NW_025421373.1, read as the reverse complement.
CACATGAAAGAGCACAAGCATCAGGGAGGGAAGAAGCAGACTCCCCACTAAGTGGGGAGCCCAAAGAGGGGCTTGATCCCAGGACCCTGAGATTATGAACCTAGCCAAAGGCAGACACACAACTGACTACATAATGACATAACAGTTTTAAATTAAGCAGTCACTTCTATCACCACAATCATTGCCATCTGTGATATGTAAGTGAACATATCATCAGGAGTGTACACAATCACTATCTAGAAGGAAGTCATAAAGTTCGGGTTGTCAATTAATATTGACCAGTCTCCAAGGCTCAGTATTATAAATTAAATATGTGGTAATTTAATTAGCATTTCATGAAAACTCAAAGCCAAAAGATAGAAAAATACTAATAATAAAGAAAATGGAAAACAAAGATTAAAAAGAACTGAAGAATTTTAAAATCAGTGAAATAAGGCACTCTAAAAAATAGTGCTGACTGTGCTTGAATCATTTTCCTAAGTGCTTACTATCAGTGATGACATTTTAATTCTCAAAAGAATCATTTCTGTCACAATTTTAAATATGAAGAAAATGATGCTTTAGCAGTGTATATTTGCCCAGATTCACACACACGAGAAGTTATAAGGTCAATATTCAAACACAAGTGGTCTTATTCCAGTGCCTACAAGTAGAATAAAAAAATACACACACACCGACACACTGCTAATGATTTATAAGCATAATCTTCAAATCAATTTTTGTGGTGACTAATAAATTATACTAATTATAAATTAGTAAAATCAATACATATTAACATTGGGTCAGTAGGTTTTGTATAGAATTTGCATTTGAAATTTGATCTCAGCATTCACACAGACTTAAAATTTATTTTGGATAGTTGCTTGAAGATGTATATATACACATAATTATATATATACACATATATAACATGTAATATATAATTTAGATATATATGTAGCACAATATATAATTATTTGCATTATACCCATGTATATTTTAATATATAGTCGCTTGCATATTGCACATGCATTTTATTCATCCAGATTTTTTTAGCCACCCTTTCTAAAATAACAGAAGTACATTCATTAAAATAGTCTTTCTAGTAGGATTAAGATTGCTCTATATTGTGCCACAAATTTAGGGTTATTTTCAAATCTATTTTTTTCAATTTATGTAATGTAAAATATAAATATACATTATAACATCACTATTTCAGGACTAAAATATACTATTTATTCAAAAATTTTGAATTTATATTATTTGAAATTAAAACATCAGCAAGTTATTTTTTCTGAAATGTGGTATCTCTCTTTCTACTTAATTTGGATTAAAAATGTGGGGTTACAAAAAATAAGGTAACCAAGAAAGAATCATGGAAACAAATATGGATACCATCTATTGTGTCATTTGATTTTATATATTGTGCTTTCTATAATATCTTTCCAATAAATATTTCACATGCCTAATGAATACTCTTTGTCAGATAATAAAGCATAATATAGTATTTACAAATATTAATAGTGGATTAATGGTATATTTCATGTATTATTGTAATTGCTATGCATTTTCAAACAAGAGAACTAAATAGAAAACATTTTGGGATACTTCAGAAAAAATTTGAACAAATAGTCTTATAAAGAGTTTTTTGCATACCACATTGCTACAAGTTTTGAAGGGATGTAATTATAATGAGGCAGGTGGTTTAAGATATCACTTTCCAGACAGCTGGTAGAGCTGAAGTAAAAACTAATTATTCAGTTTAGGTTCTAAATTTTTATTTGTTTATTCTGGCATATAGTGGTATTTTCTTTCCCATTTGGACTTCGTAAGTTTCTTGAATAAGGGGGAGAATTAAATCAACCCGCCAAATTTTGATTTAAACTTCATTACTTTTGGGGCTCCTGGGTGGCTCATTTAGTTAAGCATCTACCTTTGGCTCAGATCATGATCTCAGGGTCCTGGAGTCAAGCTCCACATTGGGCTCCCTGCTCAGTGAGGAGTCAGCTTCTCCTCCCTTGGCCTGCCCCTCTGCCTGCTTGTATACACTCTCTGTGTCAAATACATAAATAAAATATTTTTAAAAAAGTAAAATAACATCATTACTCTTGTATGTAGAGATTTTTCTGTATGACCTTTCTGAGAAACAAATGTATAAATTCCTAGATAATTAAGTGATTTTGAATTTTATGTGACATTATCATGTATGTCACAAGTTTATTCTCTAAGAGCAACAATACATGTTCTAATAGAGTATTTCATGAGTCTCACAAATTAGTGATAAAACATACAAACACATAAAAGTCCCTTAATTATTAAATTTTTAAAAGGGAAACATAATAAAGCATGCTGCAGTAACATACAAATAAAAACATCATGATATTTGCATTGAAACAAACCAATCAACAAATAAAGCTAAGTGAGGAGTTCCATTTTTTTTTCTTCTATAATAAGAAGTTGGTACATGTTAGAGGTGGCACCAACAATGAGGAAGGAGACTTCAGCTGATTTCTGAATAGAAAAGACTAGTAAAAATTTACCCAAAAAATAAACATTAATTAAAGTTGGAGAAAATCTCATAACAAGTAAAATGTACTCTTCAAATGAATTAAAAATCACAAAAAGAAAGCTAAGCCTCTAAATAGAAAAGGAAAGCATTATGCTAGCTTGATAACTTTTTTAAATTATTTTTTTAATTAACATATTATGTATTATTTGCACCAGGGGTACAGGTTTGTGAATCGTCAGGCTTACACATTTCATAGAACTCACCATAGCACATACCCTCCCCAGTGTCCATAACCCAACCACCCTCTCCACACACCCCCTCCCCACAGGGACCCAGAGTTTGTTTGATGAGAGTAAGAGTCTCTTATATGGTTTGTCTCTTTGCCGATCCCATCTTCTTTCATTTTTCTTCTTTACCCCCAAACCCCCACTCTGCCTTTCAAATTACTTATATCAGGGAGATCATATGATAATTGTCTTTCTCTGATTGACTTATTTTGCTAAGCATAATACCCTCTAGTTCCATCCACATTGTTGCAAATGGCAAGATTTCATTTCTATTTATGGCTGCATAGTATTCCTATATATATATATCACTTCTTCTTTATCCATTCATCTGTTGATGGACATCTAGGTTCTTTCCATAGTTTGGCTATTGTGGACATTGCTGCTATAAACATTCGGGTGCAGGTGCCCCTTTGGATCACTACATTTATATCTTTAGGGTAAATACCCAGTAGTGCAATTGCTGGGTGGTAGGGTAGCTCTATTTTCAACTTTTTGAGGAAATTCCTCGCTGTTTTCCAGAGTGGCTGCACCAGCTTGTATTCCCACCAACAGTGTAGGAGGGTTCCCCTTTCTCTGCATCCTCTCCAACATCTGCTGTTTCCTGACTAGCTTGATAACTTTTATTGACAAAGCACTTTTAAGTTCTAAAATGCTTGCGTTTTATGGTTGACAGAAAGGATTACTTTTACTATAAAAAGAAGTAGCTTTTATGTAATGAAATGGATATAACTATTCAATTACAGGGATAATCTGAGACAATATAATTTCAGTATCTACATTATAAAAGAAAACCATACAATTAGTTTGGATAAAAAGGGACAATTCAACTATATACTGTTTCCAAGAAACATACTTTAAATATGAAGATACAATTAGGTAGAAATAAAAATGTGAACATTACATACCATGGAAAATAAGCATAAAATACCTGGTATTGTTATAAAAGTGGATTTTTAAAAAGTATATTTGGACATAAAAATGGACATTTCATAATTCTAAAAAGATCAATTCATGAGGAACTAATTGAACCTGAATTGTTTTGTCAGGTTTTGCTCCATGTATTTTGAAGATGTATCAAAATGAACCAAAAACTGACAAAATAAAAAGGATGGATAGATAGATGGATAGATCAATATTATTGGGGCAGAATCGCTAGCTTTTCTCTCTGAGTAACTGAGAAAACCAATTAGGCAAAAAATATATTTCAGTATAGATATGGAGATTTAAGGAACACTCTCAAGTAGCTTGATCTTATTGATATTTACAAAGAAACTCACCCAAACCACATACTTTTCAACTGTACAGGAGATATTCACAAAGATAGACAATATTCTGAACTATATGTCATGAAGTTTGAAATATACAGAATATGTTCTTTGATACAACAAAATTAACATACAGATGAATAGCAATAAGATATTTAAAAATGCCCACATATTTGGAATTTGAACATCATATTTCTAAGTAGCTGATGGCTCCTAGAAAAATGAGAAAGGAAATTATAAAATCTTTCAACTGAATAATTAAACTACAACATATCTAAAATTGTGAAATAGAAGTAAAAAATTCCTAGATGGAAAATTAGAACATTAATTATCTATATTAAAAACAGGAAAAATTTGGAATCATTATTAACATTTCACCTTGAGAAGTTGGTAATCCTAAATGGAATGTGGTAACTTGGTTTGACAAGGGTGGAAAAGCAGGTGAATATTAAATTGTGTGTAGAATTCAGCTAATAGTAATTTACCTATTTAATTTCTTAGTTTGGACAATGGCATTATAGGATATTAACAGTAAGAAAAACTGAGTAAGATGTTTACACTTTTCATACGGTCTTTGTAATTTTTTTGCAAACCTGAAACTATCCTATAATAATGAAAGAAAGAGAAAAAAAGAGAAACTAGTGATATAAACCAAACCAAACCTACTAAACAAAACATAATATAAGTCAAAGAAAATGTATATAGTAAATATCAGAATAGAAGTAAGTAAATAAAATAGAAAATATATGTATAATAGAAAAAAATTATCAAATTCAACAACTGGTTCTTTGAAATTTTTTAATGATGAATACATAGAAGATTAATGAAAAGAAGAAAAATACATTATTAATATTGAAAGAGTGAGTATCGTTACATAAACTAACAACATTAAAAAGAAATATCCCCTTATTTCAGTAAGTTTAATAACATAAATAAAGAGAACAAATACCTGGTAAATGGCAGTTATCCACAGCTGTCTGCAACTGACTGTAAAACAACGTATTTCTGGTTTTCCTAAAGAGCCTTTTACATATTAAAGAAATCAAATCTACATCCAAAAACCTCCCTTCAAATTCCACCTCACATTATTTCACTGGTAAATCCAATCAAAAATTTAAGAAAAAAAATCAATTTTCATAAAGTCTTTCAGAAAACACATGAGGGCAATATACTTCTAATTCATTTCATAAGGCTGACATACCTCTGATTACAAAACTTGAAAAAAAAATTACACAAAGCAAAGCAAAACAAAACTACTCCTAAAACCTAGACATAAACCTTCTTTTAAATCTTAATAAATAAAATCCCTCAGGATATCAAAATGATAATACATTGTGACCAAGTAGGCTTTATTGTAGCAATGCAAGATCAGTTCAACAATCCAAAATCAATTAATGTAATTAACCATAAGAACCAAGAATAAAAAGGAATAAAAATTATGTTATCATCTAGGTAGTTATTGAAAAGATAAATTCTATATGCATTCATTATTTAAAAAATCAGGAACTTGTGAATTAAAAAACTTGACCTAATAAAGATTATTTATAGAAAATTTATACTCACCTATTAATAGTGAAAATCTGAATGATTTCCCCTATCATCAGGAATAGGTGATCCAGGATTTTAGCTCTCACCACTTCTGTTCAATACTATTGCCAATACTAGCAAATTAGATAATAGAAGAATTAAATAATTGGCATTCATTTTATAAGGGAAGAAAAAATAAACTAAAAATAGTTTTTAAAACATAGGTATTCTTCTTAGGGACTTCTTTTGTCTTGCTGCTTTTAGGAACTTCTCGTTAATCACTGTATTCTGCAAATTTTATTATAATATATCTTGGTGTTGGCATCCTCTGATTCATTTTGATGGAAGACCTCTGTGCTTCCTCGATTTGGATGTCTGTTTCCTTCCCTGGATTAGGGACATTTTCAGCTATGATTTCTTCAAATAAATTTTCTGCCCCTTACCCCTCTCTCTTCTTCTGGGACTTGTAATGATATGAATGTTATGGAAAACATAAGGTTTTTTTTAATTTTTTTTTTTTTACGATTTTATTTATTTGACAGAAAGAGAGAGACAGTGAGAGAGAGAATAAAATCAGGGGAAGCAGGAGAGGGAGAAGCAGGCTTCCCACTGAGGAGGGAGCCTGATGTCTGGCTTGGTCCCAGGATCCTGGATCATGACCTGAGCCAAAGACACATGCTTAATGACTGAGCCACCCAGGCACCTCAGACATGAGTATTCTTAAACAAAACCTTTGGCATTATATTTGAGTAACTAAGGAATGTTGTCTTAGTCCAAGAGCCAATGGTGAAGATTATCTCCTTGACCAAACTTGAGTCAGGCTCCTCTGAGACTCTTATAAAAAAAAAAAAAAAAAAAAAAAAAAAAAAAAAAAAAAAGAAAAGATTGAAATAAATGGAAGAAATAATACACTGTGTTCAGGTGAAGGGGTGGGTAATACTAGACAAGATGCCTAAATCAATTCCTTTATTTGTGTTGAATTATTTTCAGAGTGAAGAGAGAGGATATATGTGGGCAGGATCCTTTAAAGAATCACAAAGCAATTCCATTCATACCATCTTCTCAGTCATCCATCTTAAGTTCTTACAGTTTCACGATGGCTGTAGTCATCGTTTTAGTTTGCCAAAATACAAGTGGATTGGTCGAGAGAAGCATGATAGGTTTTATTAATAAATATATAAAAGCAATGTGGTAATTTTACAAAAGAACACACAATCCCAGATTAAGTTAGAGAGGAAGAATTAAAAAGTCATGCAGTTGTTACAGACTCCAAAGCTAAGGAGACAATTAAAATAGAATATTCTGGGGGTGCCTGGGTGGCTCAGTGGGTTAAAGCCTCTGCCTTCGGCTCAGGTCTTGATCCCAGAGTCCTGGGATTGAGCCCCACATCGGGCTCTCTGCTCAGCAGGGAGCCTGCTTCCTCCTCTCTCTCTGCCTGCCTCTCTGCCTACTTGTGATCTCTGTCTGTCAAATAAATAAATAAACAAAATCTTAGGGAAAAAAAAGAATCCCTTGGATTCCTTTAAAAAAAAATACTCTGGAAAACTGTTTCAGGAACTGTATTTGCTCAGAAACTTTTCAAAAAATTGAATTTTTAAAAAATTTTTATTGAGAAAAATTGTATGATAAAATTTCCCATTTTAAGTAGATTCTGATGAATTTGACAATACTTATTTTGAAAATACCTGTCTTCTTGTGAAAAAAGGAAGATGAAAAATTGAAAAAAAAAAATGGAAGCCATGATAGAGTAGGGAGAGTTTTTGTTAATTACATGGATGCATTTTATGACACATTTTGAGGTTTCTGAAGCCCAAAATGATACTGCTCATTTGAGGTCTATGGAATATGCACAGAAGAACAGTGGTTAACACTTAGAGACACCCTTGTGATTTGGGGAACAGCAATACCTGGTGGAGATGAGAAGGCCCAATCTATAGACTAAAAGCTTAATAGTTGAGAAATAAAAACATTGGGGAATGATGAAGGAAAATGCTGTTCCTTTATTCATTTGGTTTCTAGAAGGAGGAGGAAAATTTGTAAACCTACCTTTTCCTCCCATGTTCTCCTCCCCACAGAACAGGAATAAGAATACATATCAAGATAGGACATAAAAATGAACAAAACATAACAAAAATCAAGCTCTTTTTACTTGGTGACACAGTAACCACATTATGTCACCATACGCAGATACCCTTCCTTTTGTTTCAAACACCACAAAGGAAAAAAAAATTGACTATATATATATAGCAAATAATGTGGATCAATACAAACTCCAGTTTAAACTTAATTTTGGAGGCTTCACTTTTAGGATAGGCAATTGTGCAAACTTTGAAGAGGATAACTATACACATATGATCTATCATATAGTCTGTATCTTGAAAGCAAAAAAGACTAGACCCCAAATGTGATCTAATAATGTACTTTTTTTTTTTTGAGAGTAGGAGGGGCAGAAGGTGAGGGAAAGAGAAAATCTTAAGCAGTTTCCACACCCAGGGCAGACAAGATGTAAGGCTCTATCTCACAGCCCTGAGATCATGACCTGAGCCGAAATCAAGAGTCAGATACTTAGCCTCCTGAGCTACCCAGGTGCCCCTAAAATGTATTTTTTTTAAAAAGATGTTATTTATTTATCTATCAGGGGGAGAGAGAGAAGCAGAGAGTGAGCACAAATGGGGGGGGGCAGGGCAGAGGGAGAGGCAGACGCCCTGCTCATCTGGGAACCTAATGCAGGATTCAACCCCAGAACCCTGGGATCATGATCTGAGCTGAAGGCAGATGCTCAACTGACTGAGCTCACCACTCCGGCATCACTAATTATGTATTTTTTAAAATTATGTATTTTTAAAATCACTTTTATAACACCTTTTGATGTGGGGAAAATTCACGAGACTTAATTACATAAAAGAAGTAATAACTGTATAAATGCTCAGAATTTTTTAAAGAGTATTTTGTGAGTATGGTATATGGATATCTCAAATGTCAAAGTTATTTTACCAAATACTTCAGTAAATGGAAATTGTAAGTTTTCCAGAAGCCTTTATTTACTATTCTTTTTTTCTTCGAGTCCCTTTATTTTTCTTTTAAATTAATTCATATCTATAATAGAGCTAAAATATTAATGGGTATTTTTCAAGCTTTGATTTTGTAGTTTCTCATTTACTAAATAAAAGAAAGGGGAAAATCTTTACTAATTATTATTATGAAATTACATAAATTGTAAGATTTCTATTTAGAGTACCTTTGTTTATGGAAGGTATTTTTAGTTAATACCCAATGAAAAAATTTCACTGAAAGCTACATGCATTCACACCACATATTAATTAGGTTATGAATTATTTATTGAAATATCAGTTATCACCTTGTAACTCTATGAACCTAGTGAAAGTACATTTTTTTTTCAAATTTTAAAATAGTTTTATGAAATGTACTTGTGCTCTGGATTCACAAAATTGGATACTCCAGTTAAAAGATTATTTTCCCAACTTTATAAATAGTCAATATAAGTAAACTTCTAATTTCCCACAATGCATTTCTTAATTTAATCAGTAGTTATTTTATTTTTTGCTTAAATAAGACAGATTTTCTTTGTTAAAAATGTAAAACAGTTTCCAAGACATTGTTTTGCACAAAAGGAATTTCAGAGAGCAATCCAACTTAAGAAAATAACTAACTTCATCTTTCTTTTACGTTCCCATAAAATAAGCAGACAAGTGTGTCATTATGCTAAAAAAAAAGAATCTATTTTTAGTTTAACTGATGGTTTCAGGCAATTATAAATAACATAAGAGTAGAATTAAAAGCACAGCTTTGAAATTCAACTAACAAAGTGATAATGATAATAAACACTGTAACATTAATTGGAACATTCCATTATTTTTAATAACTTAAGAGTTCCTCAATTCAAAGAGACCTTAAGAAATTTAAGCATTACAATGTTTAATACACACTGTAAATCAATCACTACTGAGAACCAAGTTACGGTTGTATGTTTTTATGTATTTACATTTTTATTTATAATTAACCAATGCATTTTTAATAGAAGTACCATTTTGACATACAATACTATATTTGTTTCAGGTGTATTCATAGATAGTATGAATATAGTAATTTGACATTTATATTTGTGACTTTAGAAACTCTTACATTTGATTCTAGTACACTTCTTCCTCTTCCCAAAATAAGCATCCATTGCTAACTTGCCTAAATTAAATTACTATTAAGTTTTGTGAATTCAAGCTGGGAAAAAATCTCCATCAAATTTTCCTTGTCAGTAAAAACTAAATAAAGCCTAAATTAAAATTAATTACTGTTGATAAATTTATTTATAACAAACAAACTGTAAAGCCCTATTAAATTGGGGGACAAACTGAGAACATTTTCTTAAATGTAATGAAATAAAGGAAAGAGAACTTGAAATAAAAATTATTCTCTTTCTTGCCCTAGAACAAGTTTTAAAATCTCTATTTGTCTTAGGTTCATGATTTACAGGATCATTTTTTACCTATAAACTCTCATTTCTTTGAAGGTAGACTTACCTGGTGCTATATACTGCAGACTTGAAAGTTGGCTTTCTATACAAAATTTGTTTACAGAATATGCAAGATCTAAAATATTTATCTTTGCTAATGTTAAATTGTATATTCTTTAATATTTATTAGCCAGGAGTCACCACTGTAACGTATACACATATATTGAGGTGAAGAATAATTTCAGTGAGCTATCAACAAAAACAACTACACACAAATCATGTTTTGTTTTATGATCTACAAATTTAAGGGATGTTTTAAATCATAAGCATCTAAAAAGATTATGTGAAAGCCATAGCCCCTATTTAATATGTATTAAATAAGAATGCGGTATTTTCTTAGAAGTAAAGATTTTTTAGACTTGTATGTTGATCATGTTTAATTTACTTTCACCTTCAAAATCTTAGGGTTAAGATATTCAATCACAACGTTGAAAAGATGTGGAATTTAAGAAAAAGATTATGAAAACTAGTGAATGCATTTAATTGATATTTCATTTTTAATTGGACCACCTACACATAAGAGTATTTGTGAAAAGTAAAAAGTCAACAACTACAGATTAACAAAAAGTTAGAAATGATGGGAATTAATTGGTTGTATTAGACCACTGTCTTTATAATCTACTTAACTCTTCTATTATATATTATCTACTATGCTTTGGTAGAAATTGAACAATTGCAGGCCATGTTGAGAGTCAAGAGGTTGAATGGGAATGAATATATATATATATATATATATATATATATATATATATATTCTCTTTTTTTTTACTTTTTTTTTTCTTGCTTTCCTGAGGTGAATGAATGAGGTATGATGGACAGAGGTGTCTTACTGTACTGGTCCATATAGGGACTAAATTTTAAATCAACTAGTTGAACAAGCAAATGACGATTTTTATAAATTTTTAAAATATGACAGTGTTAGCCTTGAGTTTAACTATGTTAACCTTAATTCAATAGTAATACAGCATCAAAAAAAACCCCACAATTCCCTGAATTTGTAAAGTACTTTAATTAATGATGACTAGCACTCATACTAATAACATTGAAAAAGAAAAAAAGAAAGTTGCTGAAAATGGAGTTACTAAAATAATTTTCTAGGCTTTCTCTTTAGAATAATTGAGCATTTTGTGTACTAATAGATTTTCTATACTTTTCGTAAAATATTATCACTGATATTGTAATAGGTTAAATGATAGTGCTGCCAAAGTTATGCCTACCCAGACCCTGTGCATGTAAATGTATTTGGAAAAGGGGTCTTTGCAGGAGCACTTAAGTGCTTATCAAGATGAAATCATCCTGGAATTACCCATGTAGATCTTAAATCCTCTGACAAATGAACTTAGACGAGAAGAAAAGACACATACCCGATAAGATCATGTGAAATGGAGATGTAGACTAGAATGATGAGTCTACAAGCTGAGGAATATCAAGTATTGTTATCATTTATCAGAAACTAGAAGAGAGAGGCATAGAACAGATTTTCCCCCAGAGCCTGCCGACATTATAGTTTCCAACTTCTGGATTCCAAAACTGTGGGAGAATAAATATATGTCATTCACTTTCTAGTCATTTGTTAACGAATTTCTAGGAAACTAATATAGATAACTTTATAAAAAAATATTTTGAAAGCAGTATAATGTTTTCTAAACCTACTGTTATTATACTATCTTACTGTGAAAAGACAAAACAAAACACTCAGAGATAAAATATTTAGCTACCATGCCCCACTGCCTATATAAACTATAAGGACAACTACAGTGATAAAACACAATATTGTATTTCCTATAATCTGGATAAGACATCTGTGATGTTGATGATTTTCCTACTATGTACACACATTATTACTTTTTTGTTTAGATAAGTATATTATTATTTAAAATATGAAATGTAAAAATAATTATAAAGAATTAAAACATAAATAAATACCCTTAGACTGACATCCCTGAGATTACCGCATTTAATGTTTCAATATTGAAGTGGATTTTCAGGTCACCACAGCAATATCGGCATTCCCATATACCTTTCCACACATTGTCACTTCTCTTCCCTATCAAGTGTTGGAACCTATTTTGTTTCTTCTCGAATTTCAGGAGAGAGGGATTGTGACTCTCAGGTACAATGTGCATGGCAAGAAGTGGTATTATTTGACAGGTGGATCTAGGTCATTAAAAGTAATCCACCAAGCCCTTTCTCTGAATGATCAACTGTGGAACCTACATATCATGTATTCAAGGTGTTCTAGTCATATGGCTGGTTACACGTAGGTATTCCAGCGACAGTCCCAGCTGAGGTCTCAGCAAACAGCCAGTTATCAGCTGTCAGCCAGTAAGCTAGTAAGCCTTCAAATTATTCCAACTTTCAATCCCTCAAGGTGAAACCCTAGCCCTTGGGGAATTAAAATAAGCTATTTTGCTGTTTCCTATCTTAATTCCTGGCCTATATAATCCATAGGATGATACATGGTTATTTTTTGTCTGAGTTTTAGAGTCATTAGGCATACATCACAGCTACTAGAACAATTGTATTTCGTATATAACTTTCAGTGGGTATCATGACACTGATAACTCATATACATAATAAGGAGCAAAAAAAGGCACAGTAGCCATAATGTTGATCGAATACCTTTCAAGAATATGACAATAAATTAGGAGAGTAGGGGAAATTTAGTACAGTGAAGAAGAGGCTCAGCAAATACTTGCTGAAGTTTAAAAAAAAATGAAAAAACAAAATGTTAAATATATAAGTAAGTGAGAATCTTTTAAGATTTGGTTGAGAAATATTTATCTTCATATCTTTAATGGAAGTGATGAGCTTTTTGTAGTAAGAAAGAAATATAAGCATATGTTTATATTATATCAGAGTTTTTAAAGTCTTATCTGTGTTATACACTTCCCTATAGATTAGAAAGAAGACATGTGCAATGATAGTTTTGGGATTTTGGATGTCTAAGTTAAATGTGTTCTTTAATGATTCACAGATCCTAAAATATACCTGTATGTTTTTTTTTTTTTCTGGATATTCTTTTTCCAATCATTTTAGGCACATATAAAATTTAAAATATCATTTTTATCAAGATTTATGTTTATGTTTCAAAATTACCAATGGAAAATATCTCTGTTTGATTCTGAGTAATGGTGATAAGATTATGACAAGCTGTTGATTATGTGTCTATGCACACACATATTTGACATCAATATAATGGAACATTTTTCTCTATATCATATTAGATATAGTTCAGGAAAAATTTAATATTTTAGAAGAAATTATAGATCAATATCCACCAGTTGTTAGTAATAAAATTATATCTTTTAAAAGGTAACAATGGAAATGAGCACATGAGAAGTAATAAATTAGAGAAAGAACGCTGAACAAATAAGTTACATGTTTTATAAAAAAGTAATTATTATTATAAATAAATCTAAGCAAGGAAGAAAACAAGAACACATTGTTTATAGTTATTCTTATGCATCATATGTTTTCAACTATGTCAGATGTTTCTAAAGTTATACAAAGCAACAAGACTGAAGTATTGTCTGGAAAACAATTATATTTTGAGTGAGTATAGAAAGTTTTATATTAGGAATGTGTTAAGTTTATTTTTATCAGTAGAAGGATGAGGATAATGATTATAGTTAGCATTTATGACATTTCTTTATGGAATTTGAAGCCATTAAGCATGTGATAGATGTTATTGATCTCTTTTTTAATCCTTTTTTATAAAAAAATAAAATTATTGTTTTCCTCATCAGTCATCATAAAAAGAGGTAGAATTATGTTTTCAAATGCAGTTCCCATCATCCTAAGTTATCAAGAAAATTAATTTGTCAAATTTTAATTATCTAGGTTTGGTAAAATATTTGAATTTTATTATTTACTTTAAATGGGAAATTGTAAAGCGATAAATGATATGTATTAATTTCACTCTTAGGCCATTAATGAACTCCTAATTGTCACATCTAATAGCTATTTGTCAGTCTTCAAGTTACTTTTACTCTCATCTTTAATCAAAGCTTCTTTCTTCTTTTTTTTTGAGCTCTCTCTTCCATCTGTTCTGATTCTCTCTCTGGGTTTTGGAGCTTCAATCTCTTTCACCATCTTCTCTTATTTCATCTACTGCTTAAGTGTTGGAGTTCCTGAAATGGCTCTTTTCACTCCACATAGTCTGTCAGGGAGAATCATAAATTTGTCTAGGTTTAATTTATACTGGTCCCATTTAGCTTACACTCTGGCTAGAAGAATTTATGGTGGAACACATATTAATGCCTTCTCACATGGGCTTTTTCAGACTTCACTTATAATAAGTTTAAAGTTTGAAATAGAACTTACATTCTTTTTTTTTTAACATCTTAATTTTATTTTTCACATGTTCCAAGATTCATTTTTTATGCACCACACCCAGTGCTCCAAGCAATATGTGCCCTCCTTAATACACATCACTGTGCTCACCTATCCCCCTACCTCCCTCCCCTCCATAACCCTCAGTTTGTTTCCCAGAATCCATAATCTCTCATCTTTTGTCTCCCCCTCCGATTTACCCCAATTCACTTTTCCTTTCCTTCTCCTAATGTCCTCCATGTTATTCCTTATGCTCCACAAGTAAGTTAAACCATATGGTAATTGACTTTCTCTGCTTAACTTATTTCACTCAGCAAAATCTCTTCCAGTCCCATCCATGTTGATACAAAATTGGGTATTCATCCTTTCTAATGGCTGTGTAATATTGCATTATGGACCATATCTTCGTTATCCATTCGTCTGTTGAAGGGCATCTTTGCTCTTTTCACAATTTAGTGATTATGAACATTGCTGCTTTGAACATTGGGGTACAAATGACCCTTCTTTTCACTACATCTGTATCTTTGGGGTAAATACCCATGCAAATGCAGGATCATAGGGATCTCTATTTTTAATTTTTTGAGGAAAAAAATTTGGATAACACTGTTATCCAAAGTGGCTGCACCAATTTGCATTCCCACCAACAGTGTAAGAGGGTTCCCCTTTCTCCACATCCTCTCCAACACTCGTTGTTTAATGTCTTGTTGACTTCGGCCATTCTAACTGGTGTAAGGTAGTATCTCAATGTGGTTTTTATTTGAATTTCCCTGATGGCTAGGGATGATGAACATTTTTTTCATGAGTTTATTAGCAATTCATATGTCCATTTTGGCAAAGTGTCTGTTTATGTCTTCTACCCATTTGAAAAAAAAATTAAATATTTTTATTTATTTGACAGAGAGAAACCACAACCAGGCAGAGAGGCAGGCAGAGAGAGAGGAGGAAGCAGGCTCCCTTCAGAGCAGAGAGCCCAATGGAGGACCCTGGGATCATGACCTGAGCCGAAGGCAGAGGCTTTAACCCACTGAGCCACCCAGGCACCCCACTTCTGCCCTTTTTTTCACGTGATTATGTGTTCTGTGAGTGTTGAGTTTGAGGATTTCTTTATAGATCTTGGGTATCAGCCCTTTGTCTGTAGTGTCATTTGCAAATATCTTCTCCCATTCTGTGGGTTGCCTTTTTGTTTTGTTGACTGTTTCCTTTGCTGTGCAGATGCTTTTGATCTTGATGAAGTCCCAAAAGTTCATTTTCACTTTTGTTTCCTTTGCCATTGGAGATGTGTCTTGAAAAAAGTTGTTGTGGCTGATGTCGAAGAGGTTACTGCCTATGCTCTCTTCTAGGATTTTGATAGATTTCTGCCTCATGTTGAGGTCTTTTATCCATTTCAGTTTATCTTTGTGTATAGTGTGAGAGAATGGCCAATTTTTTTTTCTATACCTAGTTGTCCAATTTTCCCAGCACCATTTATTGAAGAGACTGTCTTTATTCCACTGTATATTTTTTCCTGCTTTGTCAAAGATTATTTGACCATAGAGTTGAGGGTCCATGTGTGGACACTCTACTCTGTTGCATTGGTCTATGTGTCTGCTTTTGTGCCAGTTCCATGCTGTTTTGGTGATCACAGCTTTGTAGCGATGTTTGAAATCAGGAAATGTGATGTCCCCAGCTTTGTTTTTCTTTTTCAACATCTTCTTAATGATTTGGGGTCTTTTCTGGCTCCATACAAATTTAGGATTGTTTGTTCCAGCACTTTGAAGAATGCCAGTGGAATTTTGATTGTAATGGCATTGAAAGTTTAGATTGCTCTGGGCAGTATAGACATTTTAACAATGTTTATTCTTCCAATCCATGATCCTGGAATGCTTTTCCATCTTTTTGGGTCTTCGCCAGTTTTTTTCATGAGTGTTCTGTAATTCTTCGAGTACAGATCCCTTACCTCTTTGGTTAGGTTTATTTCCATGTATCTTATGGTTCTTGGTGCTATAGTAAATGGAATTGATTCTCTACTCTCCCTTTCCATATTTTCATGCTAATGTATAAGAAAGCGACTGATTTCTGTGCATTGATTTTGTATCCTGCTACATTACTGTATTGCTGTATGAGTTCTAGTACTTTGGATGTGGAGTCTTTTGGGTTTTCCATATAAAGTATCATGACATCTGTGAAGAGAGAGAGTTTGACTTCTTCATTGCCAATTTGAATACCTTTTATTTCTTTTTGTTGTCTGCTGTTGCTAGGACTTGTAGTACTATGTTGAAGAACAGTGGTGAGAGTGTGCATCTAAAACTTACTTTCTATTTATTTTTTATTAAAAAAAAACAAACTAAGAGTAAATATATAGAGTGGATTATTATTGCCAACCTTTAGTTTCTTTCCTATAATGGAAGTATAGATCCATACACTTGGCCATGTAAATTGTCTATGTGTTTTTCACTAGAACAGATCAAGTACATTTTCCTGTCGCCTTAATATTTGACATAGCTAGGTGAGTTGTTTTTTCAAGTGAACTTTATGAGAGCCAAAAATTTAGGTGTGCTTGTAAGCTTTGGTTTACTCTCATATTTTTCTAATCCACTATGAAGGAAAATAGGCATTGGTCCTAAAATGAGGAGACAAATAAATAGACTTGAACCCAAATTTCAGCCTGAAGGCAAACAAGGGTGAGCCAGGGAAACCATTACTGACCCATATATCTGTGTGTAAATGATACATTTTAAATTTCTAAAATTAAGAAGTTGTTATGCATCATTCTTACAATAAAGAATAAGACAGAAACAATGAATGCTGATCTAAGATTTTAATTTATTATTATTTGTATAAGCAAAATGTGAAACACAGTAATTCTACCCAGGACCCATATTACTTTTTAAAGCAGTATTACCCTCCTTTCTTATTCTGTAAACTCCAGTGTCATTTAAACAAAAGCACTTGGGGTGCCTGGGGGCTCACTGGGTTAAAGCCTCTGCCTTAGGCTCAGGTCATTATCTCAGGGTCTTGAGATCAAGTCCCCCATTGGGCTTTCTGCTCAGCAGGGAGCCTACTTCTTCCCCTCTCTCTCTCTCTCTGCCTGCTTCTCTGCCTACTTCTGATCTCTGTGTCAAATAAATAAATAAAATCTTAAAAAAATAAAAGCATTATTATTATTATTTATTATATTAAGTTTTAGTAAAAAGTAGTATGCTAAATTTTTTGTTTTTTGCTTATCGAAGCAAATTTTAGTAACACGTTTACAGAAATCTCCCCACATTCATCCCTTCTTACCAGGACAATCACAAAATTAAATACTAAGAGAAAATTTAAAAAGCCCAATTCACAGCCACAGGCTAAATTTTTACATTTTTATAATAACTATAATTTTTAGCTAAGTATTGCTATCAGTACCATAATCTCATAAAACCCTAATATATTCCAAAAGAGAATTTTAAAAATATCCTTCTTATGCATCTATCCTTATATTTATTGTGTTAGATGGCACCCAACCAGTCAGTCAAGCTGGATACCTGGGAAGTGTTTAAATAATTAAACAAGGAGTTTATTTGACTAATGTGGCTCTAATGCTGTGGTAACCTATGTCAGTGAACTAAAATCTAACCTTGTAAATGCCCAAGATTACAAACTTTAAACCTAGAGACAACTAATCACATATACTAACTAGGCTTTAACCTATAGCCAATCCATAATTTCTTGTTTTGCTCCTACCTTTTCTCTATAGAATTCTTTCCCAGAGTTTCTAGATTGACACTGTCAAGTAGATTTAGTTTTTACTGAAATGAAATTTTGTATATGTCTCAGTTTATCTTTTCTTTTTATTTTATTGTTTTTTTTTAAGATTTTATTTATTTGAGAGAAAGAGAATGAGATAAATAGCATGAAAGGGGGGAGGGCCAGAGGGAGAACCAGACTCCTTGCAGAGCAGGGAGCCAGATGCTGGGGGACTTGATCCTAGGACTCCAGGATTATGACCTAAACCCAAGGCAGTCCCTTAACCAACTGAGCCACCCAGGCACCTCTATTTATCTTTTAACAGAAGGAAACTTGAATTTTAATAACTCATATTAATTGTGTATCTTTATTTGTTTTTTAATTTATCTTTTTCCCTATCCAAATGACTAAAACCAAAAATACAGCTCTCTCTTTTTTAAAATATTACCATATTATTCTAATATGGCCTTTCTGCATACAGTATTATTATACCCTCTTGAAAAAAAAACAATACTGATGGTATTAGTAACAGTTATATTTAGATAGCTAACTAGTCTATCACATTTATTTTATATTTCAAGCATTGTTCTAAGTATTCTATATTAACCCGTTTTATTTTTAAATTTTTAAATCTTTATGTTTTTATTTCAAGTTTTTATTTAATTCCATTTAGCATATTAACTTAATGTAATCCACTTGACATGAGTTGATGAAATTGAGGCACAGAGGTACTACGTCATTACCCAAGTATACATGGCTAATGTGCAGCAGAGCTGGAATTTGAACAGAACTTACTATTTCAAAAGTCCAGCAGTTAATGTAATCACTATCCATCCTATATTGCTTCTTCATATATGTGAAATAGAAATTGGAAATAGGTTGGATCACTTCTCTTTTTGAAAGCCTTCTTTGAAGTTCTTAATCATCTTTGAAATGATATTATGTAGACTTTGTGATGTGGCATGGGTCCTCCGTGATTTATTTCATTCCTCTTTAGCTTCATTTCAGATGTTGTACCATTCCTCTCAGCATATAGGAACAGATTTCTTCCACCATGCTGTTTCTGGCCTTTCTCACTCTCTTCTTAAGATGTGTCTCTCCATCTTTTTTACTTTGAAAAGCCTTCCTCTTTCTTTAGGATTTAACCCCAAGCTGAACCAAGTGCTGAGAGATTCTGAATCAGGGAGCCAAAGTGAGATAGGAAACCTTCTTCCAGACTCCCAAAAGTCTTTATGTTATAAAAAGTTCCTATAGATACTTGTTCTTCTCCATCTTTCACTCATTAGAGTTTGAGCTGTTGTGAATCAGGGATATTAACTTCTTTATCTTTGTTCCACCAGACCCTAGAAAGCATAAATTCTAAATCATTCTGATAGTTGTCTGGTGAGGTAGAAACACAATAAGATGATGTGAAATACTACAGAAGTATGAAGTATTATGATGATTAAATATCTTAGTTACATTAATTTTTTTCCTCCACTTAGTGAGACTTTTAGTGTCTTGTGTTCTGGCAGGGTCAGAGGGAGAATGGAGAATAGCTAAAGATTCAAGTGAGGTTATAGATTTTACAAAAGTCTCACCTACACTCAATAGTGCTTTTGTTAGAATAGGGCCAGTGAGAATTGAAAAGTAAAGTATGACTTTTAAAAAAAATAGAGGGTCAGAATAAAAAGGATTGGAAAATACATATTGTGAATACATAGTGAGACTTTCAGTACATTGAAATGAAGGCCCCCTCCACCATTAGTCTTTATGTAATGCAGAGCTTTTGAAAAGGATGTCATAATATGAATTAGGTTATAAGAACTCTTTCAAAGAGATTTTGAGGATATATCTCAGCAAGAGATAAATAACAGGTGTATTTTTCCTTTGAAAGGAAGATACATTAACTCTAATACTTCTGTTTGCTTGTGGTTCTGAAGTCACCAAGATTTTAAGAGCAGCTTTTTCCTTACTATTTCTGTTTTTTAAGGCCAAGTCAGTAACTGAATTAATCACCTCCTCATTGCTCACAAGTGATCAGGATGACAATTTCATGACATTTTAAACTGTCCAATTAACAAATGATCAGGGACTATTTTTGACTTGGATTCCTATTCTTAAATTGTAAACCTGATACCCCATAAACATACACAGAATGTGTGGGAGTTCCTGACATCAAGGATGATATATCTATATATTTGTTCATCCAAGAGAACTTGTCTGAGGTGCCGGGTGGCTCAGTGAGTTAAAGCCTCAGCCTTCAGCTCAGGTCATGATCCCAGGGTCTTGGGATTGAGCCCTGAACCTGGCTCTCTGCTCAGCCGGGAGCCTGCTTCCCACCCTGCCCCCTTCTCCCCGCCCTCTGCCCCCCGCCTCCCTCCTGCCTACTTGTGATCTCTGTCTATCAAATAATTCAAATAAAATCTTCAAAAAAAAGGAGAGTGCTTGTCTAAGATTTTCCAATACTCTAAATTTCAGAGGGTACATGTGACATCACAATTATGTGGTGGATATAAAGAAGAGGGTGAGATAGGAGAACCCTTAGATTTCACAGAACCTACAGATTGTCAAGATTTTTTTTTTCTTCTTTTTGTGTTTACCATATCTCTTTGGAACTGAAGCAGAATCTAATTTCTACTCAAAAATTCAAATATGGAAAAAGGGGATATATATATATATATTTTTTTTTTGGCAAGTAAACTCACATTTGCTTTTCATTCTCTAATCTGTCTAAGCAAAATTATTTTATTTAACTTCAGTATATTTAGTCAGATCTAGTGATTTGATTAATGTCCTAGTCTTTTTCCAATTCATCGTGTAGTTACAGTCTGTGGTGTCTCTTCCTACTTCATGTGGCCTGTCTTGTCATTGCATACTATTTAGCGATCACCCTAGTGTTGGTGAAATAAACCTGGCCTTCAGTTATTGAGTCATTTTGTGACTGGTTGAATTCACCTTAGCCTATCTGGCCAGGAGATGTGCTGTTTGCCTTGTTCCTCTACTGGGTGTGACACTGGTTGCCAATTATGAAACAGCAAAGAATTCTGTATACCCTGGAAAGGAAGTTGTTTTCCTTTCCTGGATGCAAATATTGACTGATTAAGTCATTCTGTGTTTTCCAAAAAGGGCATTGAACTTTTAG
Source organism: Mustela putorius furo (assembly GCF_011764305.1). Lineage (NCBI taxonomy): Eukaryota > Metazoa > Chordata > Mammalia > Carnivora > Mustelidae > Mustela > Mustela putorius. The sequence continues at coordinate 1,352,115 of NW_025421373.1, read as the reverse complement.
ATGTTTTCCTGCACTAGATTGGAGCAAGTAGTGTTGATGAAGATGCCCTCAAGATGATCCACACGTCCTATTTATTTGCTTTTGTTCCTGAGTCATATTGGATATTGGGTTTTCTCCAACTTTGATTATGATGGGTAGAATTCCAAAGTGTCACCTCAAGTTTTCCCACAAGAATCTATGTAATTGTGAGTATGATGAGATATGATGCCCCCAATGATTATGTGACCTTATGTAACAAAGGATTTGGCACATGAAATTGACTTTATTAATCAGTTGATTTTGAGTTAATCACAAGAGAGATTGTCTAAATGTACCCAGTATAACTATATGAGTCATTTAGAAGCAAAACTTATCAAATTTGTGGTAGTAAGGGAGACAAGAGAGATTTGAAGCATTAGAAGGATTCAGAGTACTCTGTTATTCGAAATAACAGAGAATACAATGGCCTAGAAGCCAAGAGCAGCTCCCACCTCACAGCAAGGAAACAGAGGGTGACATTAGCCCTGTAATAGCAAGAAACTAAATTTTATTAACAACTTTAATGAGCTAGCTTACATGTAGATTCTTCTGCAAACTTCTAGGGAAAAGCGTTATTCAGACAGTATTTTGATTTCAGCCTTGTGATACCCTAAGTCAAGAAACCAACAAAGCTAGTCTAGCCCAATATCTGGCCTACAGAATGTGAGACAATAAGCCAATAATTTACCCTCAATTCTGAGTGTTAGGATTTGTGTTATTTGACTAATTATGTTTGTGGTAATTGTTACATCTATTTTTTATGCAATGTTTCCTAGAATAATAAAGTCAAGTTGATAAAGACAACTAAATAGAAAGGCCATGCTAATATGGAAAATAAGCTGAGCAAAAGTCCATGGTTTCAGTTCTCACTGGAATTGTTTCTCATATTGCTAGAACCAAGTAGTCCATAGATAAAGATTTTTCAGCTCTAAAAATACAAAGATGACATTCATGCCACTAAAATGTTCTTTAAAGAGGAGGCTATTTTAAATATCATATTTTTCTGCTAGTAAATATAAAACACAGCTGCATTAGTGTGTGTGTGTATTTATATATATATGTGTATATATATATGTATATATATATATCCTATTCTAAAAGATGATTTTCAAAAATTGATTAGATTATCATAAAATATTTGCCTATAGTATGACAATGTGATGGATGGTTTGTACAAATCAAATTCTCTTGTATCAAATTTTCTTTCTTTCTCATTTTATACCAGAAACTAAATTTAATTATGACAGTATATTCATGTCATTTGTTTCACTCTTAGAGTCTTAGACTTCACTGATTGAAAAGGTAATGTCTAAGAAGAAAAAAAAGCCTCTTTTCTTACAAATCATTAATGATATCCACTGCAAATGTATATTCATTTTATGTGAAATTAAAACTAAAATATATAACATTAAAACTATATCATTTTTTCTAAACATTGTACTGGACATATATAAGAATTAAAATACTAGAAAGCATACATATATAATTTTGAGGTTAACATAACATAACTGTAGGGCTTAATGTCTTAAAGCTAAGGATTTGAATGTTTGTAAGATTTTTGTAAAAACAAAAATCTTTCTTTAAGATTTGAATTTTTATATTAGAAACAATTTATTGTTACAGTGAAAGTATGACTAACATAGAAAACTATAAAGAAAAAATAATCATCCATGAAACTATCATCCTAATAATCATGTTATTTTATCAGAGCACATTTTGGACTATTTCATTGCAAGAGACAATTATTTTAATATGTAAGATTTCAGTCTATGATGAATTTTCCACCTAATTTTATTTGATTAATTTTTTCATTAAAAGTTTCTAAAATTGGGGCGCCTGGTGGCTCAGTGGGTTAAAGCCTCTGCCTTTGACTGAGGTCATGATCTCAGTGTCCTGGGATCGAGCCACGCATCGGAATCTCTGCTCAGCAGGAAGCCAGCTTCCACTTTTCTCTCTCTCTGCTTGCCTCTCTGCCTACTTGTGATCTTTGCCTGTCAAATAAATAAATAAAATCTTAAAAAAAAATTTTTTTTTAAGTTTCTCAAATCGTTGTCATATATGTATATACATATATCAGACTATATGCTTAGGCATTTATTTGTTCAGGAAGTCTGTTAAGGATTTGTTATTGCCTTACGTCGTGTGGTTTTTGGCTACGTGTTTGTTACTCTTGTGGTTTATGACTAGTGGTAGAATTAGTACTTGGTTTCCTACTCTTCTTTACCCATTTAAAGTTAATATCTATTATTCATTTTGATTTGTATGAAAGATAGTAAATAATTATCTGTAAGAATACATATCATTCCGGGTTAATAACGTGAAATTTTAAAATGTTTGAACTGAATTGTTTTTCAAACTATGGCATTTAACATTATGAAAATAGCCTTATTGCTATACATATTTAATTCTCATTAATTCCTAATCCCAGTGGTATTCTGTCAATTTCTAGATACTTTAAATAAGGTTAAAAACTAGAGAAATATTAAAATGTGTCTTCATATTGCTAATCTCTCCCCAACACATAATCCAAAATATTTTCCAATTAGCTAGTTATTATGGAAATCATTTTTAATCTGAATTATCTAGTAAGTATCATTATACAAATTTTTTTTAATTTTTTAATTTTTTATAAACATATATTTTTATCCCCAGGGGTATAGGTCTGTGAATCACCCAGTTTACACACTTCACAGCACTCACCAACGCACATACCCTCCCCAATGTCCATAACACCACCCCCCTTCTGTCTACCCCCCTCCTCCCAGCAACCCTCAGTTTGTTTTATGAGATTAAGAGTCACTTATGGTTTGTCTCCCTCCCAATCCCATCTTGTTTCATTGATTCTTCTCCTACCCACTTAAGCCCCCATGTTGCATCACCACTTCCTAATATCAGGGAGATCATATGATAGTTGTCTTTCTCTGCTTAACTTATTTTGCTAAGCATGATATGCTCTAGTTCCATCCATGTTGTCGCAAATGGCAAGATTTCATTTCTTTTGATGGCTGCATAATATTCCATTGTGTATATATACCACATCTTCTTGATCCATTCATCTGTTGATGGACATCTAGATTCTTTCCATAGTTTGGCTATTGTGGACATTGCTGCTATAAACATTCGGGTACACGTGCCCCTTTGCATCACTACGTTTGTATCTTTAGGGTAAATACCCAATAGTGCAATTGCTGGGTCATAGGGCAGTTCTATTTTCAAAATTTTGAGGAACCTCCATGCTGTTTTCCAGAGTGGCTGCACCAGCTTGCATTCCCACCAACAGTGTAGGAGGGTTCCCCTTTCTCCGCATCCTCGCCAGCATCTGTCATTTCCTGACTTGTTGATTTTAGCCATTCTGACTGGTGTGAGGTGAAATCTCATTGTGGTTTTGATTTGTATTTCCATGATGCCGAGTGATATGGAGCACTTTTTCATGTGTCTGTTGGCCATCTGGATGTCTTCTTTGCAGAAATGTCTGTTCATGTCCTCTGCCCGTATCTTGATTGGATTATTTGTTCTTTGGGTGTTGAGTTTGCTAAGTTCTTTATAGATTTTGGACACTAGTCCTTTATTTGATATGTCATTTGCAAATATCTTCTCCCATTCTGTCAGTTGTCTTTTGATTCATTGAGGTCCTTCATCCATTTTGAGTCTATTTTCATGTGCGGTGTAAGGAAATCGTCCAATTTCATTTTTCTGCATGTGGCTGTCCAAATTTCCCAACACCATTTATTGAAGAGGCTGTCTTTTTTCCATTGGACATTCTTTCCTGCTTTGTCGAAGATTAGTTGACCATAGAATTGAGGGTCTATTTCTGGGCTCTCTATTCTGTTCCATTGATCTATGGGTCTGTTTTTGTGCCAGTACCATGCTGTCTTGATGATGACAGCTTTGTAATAGAGCTTGAAGTCCGGAATTGTGATGCCACCAACGTTGGCTTTCTTGTTCAATATCCCTTTGGCTATTCGAGGTCTTTTCTGGTTCCATATAAATATTAGAATTATTTGTTCCATTTCTTTGAAAAGGATGGATAGTACTTTGATAGGAATTACATTAAATGTGTAGATTGCTTTAGTTAGCATAGACATTTTCATAAAATTTATTCTTACAATCCAGGAGCATGGAACATTTTTCCATTTTTTTGTGTCTTCCTCAATTTCTTTCATGAGTACTTTATAGTTTTCTGGGTATAGATACTTTGCCTCTTTGGTTAGGTTTATTCCTAGGTATCTTATGGTTTTGGGTGCAATTGTAAATGGGATTGACTCCTGAATTTCTCTTTCTTCTGTCTTCTTGTTGGTATAGAGAAATGCAACTGATTTCTGTGCATTGATTTTTTTTTTAAAGATTTTATTTATTTATTTGACTGACAGAGATCACAAGTTGGCAGAGAGGCAGGTAGAGAGAGAGGAGGGGAAGCAGGCTCCCTGCTGAACAGAGAGCCCGACGCGGGGCTCTATCCCAGCACCCTGGGATCATGACCTTGGCTGAAGGCAGAGGCTTAACCCACTGAGCCACCCAGGTGCCCCTGTGCATTGATTTTATATCCTGACACTTGACTGAATTCCTGTACATGTTCTAGCAGTTTTGGAGTGGAGTCTTTTGGGTTTTCTACATATAGTATCATATCATCTGCAAAGAGTGATAGTTTGACTTCTTCTTGCCAATTTGGATGCCTTTAATTTCCTTTTGTTGTCTGATTGCTGAGGCTAGGACCTCTAGTACTATGTTGAATAGCAGTGGTGATAATGGACATCCCTGCCGTGTTCCTGACCTTAGCAGAAAAGCTCGCAGTTTTTCTCCATTGAGAAATGATATTTGCGGTGATATTTGTGGTGGGTTTTTCATAGATGGCTTTAATAATATTGAGGTATGTGCCCTCTATCCCTACACTTTGAAGAGTTTTGATCAGGAAGGGATGCTGTACTTTGTCAAATGCTTTTTCAGCATCTATTGAGAGGATTATATGGTTCTTGTTCTTTCTTTTATTAATTTGTTGTATCACATTGACTGATTTGCGGATGTTGAACCAACCGTGCAGCCCTGGAATAAATACCACTTGGTCGTGGTGAATGATCCTTTTAATGTACTGTTGAATCCTATTGGCTAGTATTTTGGTGAGGTTTTTCGCATCTGTGTTTATCAAGGATATTGGTCTATTGCTCTCTTTTTTGATGGGATCCTTGTCTGGTTTTGGGATCAAGGTGATGCTGGCCTCATAGAATGAGTTTGGAAATTTTCCTTCCATTTCTATTTTTTGGAACAGTTTCAGGAGAATAAGAATTAGTTCTTCTTTAAATGTTTGGTAGAGTTCACCCGGGAAACCGTCTGACCCTGGGCTTTTGTTTGGAGATTTTTGATGACTGTTTCAATCTCCTTACTGGTTATGGGTCTGTTCAGGCTTTCTATTTCTTCCTAGTTCAGTTGTGGTAGTTTATATGTTTCTAGAAATGCATGCATTTCTTCCAGATTGTCAAATTTGTTGGCGAAGAGTTGCTCATAGTATGTTCTTATAATAGTTTGTATTTCTTTAGTGTTAGTTGTGATCTCTCCTCTTTCATTCATGATTTTATTTTTATTTGTGTCCTTTCTCTTTTCTATTTGATATGTCTGGCCAGGGCATTATCATCTTATTAATTCTTTCAAAGAACCAGCTCCTAGTTTCGTTGATTTGTTCTATTGTTTTTTTGGTTTCTATTTCATTGATTTCTGCTCTGATCTTTATGATTTCTCTTCTCCTGCTGGCTTAGGGTTTCTTTCTTCTTCTTTCTCCAACTCCTTTAGTGTAGGGTTAGGTTGTGTACCTTAGACCTTTCTTGTTTCTTGAGAAAGGCTTGTACCGCTATATATTTTCCTCTCAGGACTGCCTTTGTTGTGTCCCACAGATTTTGACCCATTGTATTTTCATTATCATTTGTTTCCATGATTTTTTTCAATTCTTCTTTAATTTCCTGGTTGACCCATTCATTCTTAAGAACGATGCTGTTTAGTCTCCATGTATTTGGGTTCTTTCCAAACTTCCTCTTGTGGTTGAGTTCTAGCTTCAGAGCATTGTGGTCTGAAAATTTGCAGGGAATGATCCCAATCTTTTGATACCGGTTGAGTCCTGATTTAAGACTGAGGATGTGATCTATTCTGGAGAATGTACCATGTGCGCTAGAGAAGAATGTGTATTCTGTTGCTTTGGGATGAAATGTTCTGAATATATCTGTGATGTCCATCTGGTCCAGTGTGTCGTTTAAGGCCTTTATTTCCTTGCTGATCTTTTGCTTGGATGATCTGTCCATTTCAGTGAGGGTAGTGTTAAAATCCCCTACTATTATTGTATTATTATTGCTGTGTTTATTTGATTTTGTTATTAATTGGTTTATATAGTTGGCTGCTCCCACGTTGGGGGCATAGATATTTAAAATTATTAGGTCTTCTTGTTGGACAGACCCTTTGAGCATGATATAGTGTCCTTCCTCATCTCTTATTATAGTCTTTGGCTTAAAATCTAATTGATCTGATATAAGGATTATTCTAATGTTGTTTCACAATTATTCTAATGTTGATTCACTCCTGCTTTCTTCTGATGTCCATCAGCATGGTAAATTCTTTTCCACCCCCTCACTTTAAATCTCCACGTGTCTTCGGGCTTAAAATGAGATTCTTGGAGGCAACATATAGATGGGTTTTGTTTTTTTATCCATTCTGATACCCTGTGTCTTTTGATTGGGACATTTAGCCCATTAACTTTCAGGGTAACTATTGAGAGATATGAATTTAGTGCCATTGTATTGCCTGTAAGGTGACTGTTACTGTATATTGTCTCTGTTCCTTACTCATCTACCACTTGTAAGCTCTCTCTTTGCTTAGAGGACCCCTTTCAATATTTCCTGTAGAGCTGGTTAGGTGTTTGCAAATTCTTTTAGTTTTTGTTTGTCCTGGAAGCTTTTAATCTCTCCTTCTATTTTCAATGATAGCCTAGCTGGGTATAGTATTCTTGGCTGCATGTTTTTTTCGTTTAGTTTTCTGAAAATATCATGCCATCTCTTTCTGGCCTGCCAGGTCTCTGTGGATAAGTCAGCTGCCAATCTAATATTTTTACCATTGTATGATACAGACTTCTTTTCCCGGGCTGCTTTTAGCATTTTCTCTTTGTCACGGAGACTTGTAAATTTTACTATTAGGTGACGAGGTATGGGTCTATTCTTATTGATTTTGAGGGGCGTTCTCTGAACCTCCTGAATTTTGATGCTCGTTCCCTTTGCCATATTGGGGAAATTCTTCCCAATAATTCTCTCCAATATAACTTCTGCTCCCCTCTCTCTTTCTTCTTCTTCTGGAATCCCAATTATTCTAATGTTATTTCATTTTATGGTGTCACTTATCTCTCGAATTCTCCCCTCATGGTCCAGTAGCTGTTTGTCCCTCTTTTGCTCAGCTTCTTTATTCTCTGTCATTTGGTCTTCTATATCACTAATTCATTCTTCTGCCTCATTTATCGTACCAGTGAGAGCCTCCATTTTTGATTGCACCTCATTAATAGCTTTTTTGATTTCAACTTGGTTAGATTTTAGTTCTTTTATTTCTCCAGAAAGGGCTTTTATATCTCCCGAGAGGGTTTCTCTAATATCTTCATGCCTTTTTCGAGCCTGGCTAGAACCTTGAGATTTGTCATTCTGAACTCTAGATCTGACATACTACCAATGTCTGTATTGATTATGTCCCTAGTCTTCTGTACTGCCTCTTGTTCTTTTTTTTTGTGGTGAATTTTTCCGCCTTGTCATTTTGTCCAGATAAGAATATATGAAGGAGCAAGTAAAATACTAAAAGGGTGGCAACAACCCCAGGAAAATATGCTTTTACCAAATCAGAAGAGATCCCAAATCGTGAGGGGGGAGAAAGGGGATAAAAAGAGGTACAAAAAGAAAGAAAGGAAAGAAAAAAAAAAAAGAATTAAAAAACGAAAACCAATAAAGAAAAGTAAAAAAAGAAAAATATATATATTAGATAAACTAGTTAAAAAGGAAAAGGGTAAAATAAAAAAAATAATTTTAGCAAAAGAAGAGAAAAAAATGAAAAAGAAAATAATTATTTTAACTGCAAGACTAAAAAATCACAGGGAGAAAGCCATGAGTTCCGTGCTTTGCTTTTTCCTCCTCTGGAATTCTGCTTCTCTCCTTGGTATTCAAACCGCACTCCCTGGTAGGTGAACTTGGTCTTGGCTGGATTTCTTGTTGATCTTCTGGGGGAGGGGCCTGGTGTAGTGATTCTCAAGTGTCTTTGCCCCAGGTGCAATTGCACAGCCCTTACCAGGGGCCTGGCTGAGTAATCCGCTCGGGTTTGCTTTCAGGAGCTTTTGTTCCCTGAGCACTTTCCGTAGATTTCCAGAGGACGGGAATACCAGTCGCGGCCTCCTGGTCTCTGGCCCGGAGGAGCCGAGAGCCCGGGGCCCCACTCCTCAGTGCGCCCTCAGAGAACAGTGCCCAGTAACTCCTGTCTGCCTGACCATGCCGCGCTCTGAGCTCACTGAGCCTGCGACCGGTTCAAGGTAACCCTGAGCTGTGAGCTTACTGTTGGCTCTGTCTCTGTCGCCAGCTTTCCCGTTCCAATACCTTCAAGCTCTGCGACACTCAGACACCCCTGATCCTTCTGTGACCCTGCGGGACCTGAGGCCACGCTGACCCCACCTGGGCTTTGCCCCGGTTTAGCCTCTGGAGCGACGTTCCTCAGCGGAACAGACTTTTAAAAGTCCTGATTTTGTGCTCCGTTGCTCCGCCACTTGCCAGGAGCGGCCCCTCCCCCTGGGGTCTATCTTCCCATCGCTTTAGATTCACTTCTCCGCCAGTCCTACCTTTCTAGAATTGCTGTTTTTCTTCTCTTCGATCTGCTGATGGATTTGCAGGTGTTTGCAATCTTTCGATAAGCTATCTAGCTGATCTCCTGCTAGCTGAAGTAGTCTCAGCCTGCTACTTCTCTACCATCTTGACTCCTCCCCTCTCATTATACAAATTTAAACTATATATTTCATATCTAAATTATAACTACTTTTGAATGAGCATTTCATATGCACAGAGCACACAATTGAGACAAGTCTTAATAGTACTGCTATAACTATTACTTCTACTAATGTAGTTGACCCTTGAATAACAGGGTACTTAAGGAAAACAACCTGCTATGCAGCTGAAAATTTGCACACTACTTTTGACAACCCCCAAGCCCAAGAATACTAATAGCTTACTTTTGATCAGAAGCCTTACTGATAGCAGTTGGCTAATACATTTTGTATGTTATATGTACTATATATTGAACTCTTACAATAAAGTAGGCTAGAGAAAAGAAAATATTGTTAAGAAAATCACAGGGAAGGGGTACCTGGGTGGCTCTGTTGGTTAAGTGTCTGCTTTTGGCTCGTTTGAGGGTCGGCTGTAATGATAGCTCAGATACTGTATTCTGAGGAGCAGGTTTACTATCTACATGAATGAAGCAGGTTTAATTATTTTTTTCTCTGTCTATACATATAGCAAAAAAAAAAAAAAAGAAAAGACCTACTTTTATTATTAATGATTTCAATTGAACCAATGCCTTTCATAATATTGTCAAAAACTTTAGATTGGTAATAATTATATCTAACAAAATATGAATGTGATGAATACACAAAAAACATATATGCAAGCATCTTTAACCCCCAAGTCAAGGACACCCTCAAACACAGGTGTTGGTGTGACTTGGCATCTGTTGTTTAGCACCTCTCGTCTTTTTCCTTTTTCATTTGGCATGGGAGAACTGAGATATCAAACTCCTGAGGATAATCCATTCCAGAAAGAACCTATCAGGGAATTGTGCTGCCAGCTATGCCTCTGGAAATGTCTTCTTAATGTTGAAAGCTTCCCTGGGCTGATTATCTAAGTGATATATTCATTTATTTTTTTTATAAATTTATAAAAAACTATTGTGAGAAACTTTCATATCTATCTCATACAGAATATCTATTTTTAAAAACACATTCACTTTTTCAAACAGAGAAAACTGAATCATCCTAGATTTGTGAAAGGGCATATGATATTTCTGTTTTAATGATGGTACAATCATGCTGTTCCCTACCAAATTCATCTTTCCTTCACCTTAGGCAATTTTGACACTTTAGCCAATATTATTTGTCATTTTTTCAGAATTTCTGCTTTATACTAATGTGTGGTTGGATGGTATATATCATTCTTCTGTATTTGATATTGACTCTCAGAGACAATTTTGTGTTTGTTGTGTTTCCTGCAAGTTGTGCTGGTAATATCCCTGATCATCTGGGTGCTACTTTAGAGATCTGTGTTGGGGAAAATATTTCAAGTAGAAAAATACTCAAATGTAAGAATAGAATAAGTTTCTTTCTTGCTTGCTTTCTTTCTTTCTCTCTCTCTCTCTCTCCTTCAATTATTCTTCCATTTAGTCAGTTACATGAGGCTATTCATTATAAACCACAATGTTAGTACTAAACACCTGGCAGTTATGTAAAACATGACCCTGGTCTTCAAGGAGATTACAGTTTGTTCAGGGAAAACAATGGTAATGAGGCAAACCATAGAGCATCATGAAATTTATGATGATTAAAATATAGGATGCCCTGAAACCAAGAAGAGAAGGAGATAGAACATTAAAATGGGTTTATAGTATCTACTTAAAATAAGAAGTACCTTTTCCATTTGTTTTTAATTCAATTAATATTTTAATAAAACAAACTTAGATTAGTTAAATCATTTTGTGCGTGTGTGTGTGTGTGTGTTGAAAGAGTAAGAGTATTCGCTTGTTAGATAATGTCATAATTTTATTTTTTATTATTTTTGTTCCTTACTGATATACTTAACTCTCCGAAGCAAATTATTTGCATTTATCTGTTATTCAGGGTGTTCCTCCCACACCCAAAAATCTAGTTTGACTCGTTTCTAACCATGCATGTGCAACCGTTGCAGCCCATGTTTCAGCAGTGACAGGCATAATTTTACTAGATGTCTTTTTCACGTTATCAATTATGATTATACTTCTTTCCATAATTTCAAATATGCTCAGTATATTTTCTTAAAGGTAGATCATTTTCAATTGAACTGTAGTTTTTAGCTGGTAGTTTGAGTCATACTAGTGATATTCTTAAAAATAACACATATTTACACAAAGTATGTGCACATTCCAAGTATAATTTCTACTATTAAATGGTACTTTGTATAAAAAATTCTAAAATAATAAATAAATGAATAAATAAATAAATAAATAATGGGTGCTTTTACATAAGGACAAATTTGTGCTGACTTTACTGGATTCTTTATAATATAGCTTGATAGCTGAATGCTTAAAAATTACTAGTTTTTTAAAATGTGTTATATAAAGTTATAGGGAAAAACATTGTCTTACTTTGATTACATATATATGTGTATTTGTGTATGTCATACATACATATATACATATGGATATACCATGTTTTATTTAAAATAATGTTTTGGTGTGATATGGAATGTGTTTCAGTACTTGAAATATCCCCCTTAGCAACCCTAGACTCCTGGGCACCAAGATAATAGGAAAAAAAAAAAAGAAAAAATGTAATGACAAAGGGAATTTGTAGAAACTTGTGGGATTTATTATCTGCTGAAGAGGAAAAAAATAAAATAAAAAACAAACCCTCTGGAGAGAGTGATATGATTTCTCAAGCCTTTGTCATTTGAGTATAAATCGCATAAAACACTTCCCCCAAGGTATCCTATTGGGAATTCCTTAATAGTCTTTTCCTTTGGTTTCTAATAATTTGTATGATATTCATAGCAAATAGAATGTACTTTTTGAAAATCACAGTTTATCTAACATATATCATGAAACATGAAATTCAAGGTTTTTTTTCTTTTTTTCTTTTTAAGAGACATAAGAGGCTATATGTAAGGATAATGTGACCTCTTAAAATAGTTTCTAGATCATGATCTCAAACTGGAGTCATTAAGTGCAGGGGACTTTCAGGATAATCCATTGCGATTATGGTGCAGAAATCATTAGAAAGTAGAAATTAGAAATTTTATAATTTATACAGAAATCAGAAATTTATGTATTTGTGTGTGTGCATATGCACATGTGCACATATTATTTAGTATCATCTTTTCCTGTCTATTTTATCTATGTATTATAATATTAAAATAGATATTAACAAGGTATTATACACACACTTTTAAAAATTATATAATGTATGTGTATACATACATATGTGCATATATATGTATAAATGTAGACATATTAGAAATCAATGTTCCAGTTTTTATCTTACTAATTGGAGTACATGGACAAAATGTTTTTGAAATACTAATTGATAAAAAATAAATATAAAAAGAAAATGTTTATATGCATCTAGTTGGGTGGTCAGTCCATTCGACATGCAGATAGTGCTGCGTCCCTAATATTGATTTAAGATGCCGTGATGGGGAGAAACATGGTTTGTCATTGTAACTTTCATAATTTAGAACATCTTGGAATTATGAATTCCAGTCAGGCATGCAAGAAGGTTGGAAGTTGTCATTGTCATACCGACAAGTAAAAAGCTGAAAAACTTAGGTATGTTAGAGAAATGATGTCATAGGGAAATCTACTGCCCCCAAAACTGGAGAGGCAGGCAAACAGGCAGGGAATTATAATTTTCTATAGGAGAAACCCATGTGCAGAAATCATTGTTGGAACCAGTTTTGGGGTAGGAAAACCTAACCCGCAGTAGGCAAATTTATGAAGGCTCGGTGTAGACAAGTCTGAGTTAAAAAAATCCGGGGGATCTTTGTCATAGGAGGAATGAAAATTTGTAACTTTTACCTCCAGGAACTTGACCAGTTTTTCAAAGTGACTATTAGAGAAAATTCCTCTCATGCTTTCCTGAGGGGGGCGAGAAACATAACCATTTTGATTATGTACCAGTATTCCATGCTTCTTAACGAGGCCTACTTTGGGGAGAAACTATTTTACTAGAGTTTAAACCATTGGCATTTTTTTTCAGAGTCTGACTGACCTGGGAGGAGCAAAATACCCAACTTGATCCTACTTGAGGAAGGAAAATACCCAACTTGGGCTCCTGGGTGGCTCAGTGGGTTAAGCCTCTGCCTTGGGCTCAGGCCCTATCTCAGGGTCCTGGGATTGAGCTCCCCTCTCCCCCCAATCAGTCTCTCAGCTCAGCAGGAAACCTGCTTTTCTCTCTCTCCCTGCCTGCCTCTTTGCCTACTTGTGATCTCTCTCTCTCTGTCAAATAAATAAATAAAATCTTAAAAAAAAAAAGAAAAGGAAAGAAAAGAAAATACCCAATTCTATGAGCTCATGTAGCCATACTGTCCCACCCAAGGGAAGGAGTGGGAGCTAAGACGCACTTGTGAAGTTTATCTTTTAATTTTTTAAAAGATTTATTTATTTGAGAGCAGGGGAGGGGGAAAGGGAGAGGGAGAAAGAGAATCCTCAAAGAGACTCCTTGCGGAGCAGGGAGCCTTATGCAGGCCTCACCCCAGAATTGATCCCAAGATCATGACCTGAGCCAAAATCAAGAGTTTGTTGCCCAACTGACCAAGCCACCCACACACTCCATATTTATGAGGTTTATATACCAGAAGCACAGGTTCACCAAAAGACTGAAACCCAATCCCTAATTGTAGGACTACAGACTATAGACCAGGTACCCTCCGCCTACACACTGTCACATTTCTAAAAGTGTATGTCACAATTCTTTTTACCCAATACATTATGTACAGATGTCAGGAAAAAAAATAAAAACAAAACTACAAGACGTATTAAGAGGCAAAAAGCACAGTTTGAAGAGACAGAGCAAGGATCAGAATGAAACAGATACTACAAGAGTGCTGGGATATAAAACACCTATGGTTAATATGCTTAGGATTCTAATGGATAAAATAGCATGTGAGAACACATGGGCAATGTAAGCACAGAAATGGAAATCCTAAGAAAGAAGAAACAATAAATGCTGGAGATCCAAAACACTGTAGAAGAAATGAAGAATGTTTTTGATGGACTTATTAGTAGACTAGACTCAACAAATGAGTCTCTGAGCTTGAGAGTATCTCAGTAGGAATCTCCAAAACTGGAGGAGCCTGGGTGGGTTAGTCATTCACTTTAGGTCATAATCCCAGGTTCCTGGGATTGAGCCCTGCATCGGGCTATCTCCTCTGTGGGAAGCCTGCTTCCCCCGTCTCTTCCTGCCTCTCTGCCTACTTGTGATCTCTGTCTGTCCAATAAATAAATAAATAAATCTTTAAAAAAAAAAAAAGGAATCTCTAAAACTAAAAAGCAAAGATAAAAGAAAAAAAAGGACAAAATATGCAAAAACTGTGGGACAACTACAAAAGGTATAACACACACATAATGGGAATATTAAAAGTAGGAGAACGAGAAAAGAACAGCAGAAATATTTGAAACAATAATGACTGACAATTTCCCAAAAATATTGTGACACCACATCATGTATCTATGGTGCTCACAGCACATCACTCAGAATAAATGCTAAAGGAACATTGTATTCAAAGTGCAGAAAATAAAGGGCAAAGAAGAAGTCTTAAAAGGAATCAGAGGAAAATCTCTGTTTGAAAATAAGACTTGCATTTGACTCCTCCTCACAACCCATGCAAACACAAAGAGAGTGCACTGAAATATTTAAAATATTAGGAGAAATATAAAATAAAATAAAACAAAAACCCTAACAACCTAGAAATTCTGTATCTTGAGAAATCTTTAAAATAGTAATGGAGAAATAAAGAGTTTTTCAAACAAAAATTGAGGAAATTAATTGTCAGAGATTTGCTTTGTAAGAAATGTTGAAGGAGTTTTTCAGAGAGAGGGAAAATGACACAGGTCAGAATTCCAGATCTACATAAAGAAAGAAAGAACATCAGATACAGAATAGGTAAAGATAAAATAAAAATATTCATTTTTCTTATTTTTAACTGATCTAACAGATAACAGTTTGTTCAAAATAATGTTAGTAACAATGTGTTATATAGTCATAAATACAGTGTATATCTCTAAGTGAAATTAATGACATAAGTGAAACATAGAAAGGAGGGAGGAATTGAGATTATTTTATAATTATAAAATGCTCTTACTACAAAAAACACATGAAGTGTTTTTTGAAAGTGGACTTGGATTACTTATTTTGCCTAACATGATTCCTTCTAGGCCAATCCAGGTTGTTACAAATGGAGGTTACTTTTTAACTATAAGACCAGTCACCGTCCATGAAAGAAAGAATTGACTAAAATTTAAAATGTTCTCCTCTACAAAAGACAATGTCAAGAGAATGAGGAGACAAGCTATAAGCTGGGAGGAAACATTTGCAAAAGGACATGCATGATAAAGGAATGTTATACAAAATATACAGAGAACACTTAAAATTCAACAATAAGAAAATGAGCAACTCTATTAAAAAATGGGCAAAATATGTTAACAGACATTTCACTAAAGAAGATATGCAGATGACAACCATTGGAAAGAGACGTTCCAATCATGGGTCATTAGAGTATTGCAAATTTAAACAATATTGGGATACCACTATATACCTGCTAGAATAGCCCAAATTCTAAACATTAACACCACCAAATGCTGGGGAAGATACATGGCAATAAGAACTGCCATTCATTGCTGGTGGGAATGCAAATATTGCTGCTACCATGAAGGGTAGTTTGGCTGTTTTCTACAAAACTAAACACAGTCTTACCATATTATTCAGCAGTGGTGCACATGAGTGCACACAGATGATTATTGTAACTTTATACATAATTGCCAATACTTAGAAGCAAGCAAAATATCCTTCATTCGGTGAGTGAAAGCTGTGGTACATCTAAACAATGGTCTGTTTAAATAAACACTATAAATAAATGAACTATCAAGCCACAGCAAGACAAAAAGGGACCTTAAATGCATTTTACTAAGTGAAAAAGAAAAATCTGAAAAGGCTATATAGTGTATGATTTCAGCTCTATGACATTCTGTAAAAACCAAACTGTGTAGACAACAAAAGGAACAGAGGTTGCCAGGAGTTAGGGGGAATCAGTTATGAGTAGGGGAAGCACAGAGGATTTTTGCAATAGAAATTTCTCTATATGATATTAAAATAATGGATACATGTCATTATACATCCATCCAAACTCACTGAAGTACAAAAGAAAAGTCAACTTTAATGTAAACTATGGCCTTTGAGTGATTATGATGTATATCAATTTAGATTCATCAATTGAGACAAATGTACCACTCTGGTGAAGAATATAGAATAGTATAATAACAATAGGTGGCTATGAATATGTGAAAGTGGGAGATATAAGGACAATATCTGTATCTTTCCAGTTAATTTTTCTCTAACCCTAAAATTGTTCTTAAAAAAGTTTATCATCTGTCTATCTTTCAACGCACCCAACCCCTTTGTGCCCTACATTCATATTAAGTAAATAGAGGATTCTCATTTCTTTTATTTAAATTTGTAATTATTCTTTAATATTTAAGCAAACTTATTTATATTAATATAATACTTTAGAAAGAGCATATTGTTATCTGTTCATTTAATTGGTATGTCTTTATGTGCAGTTAATTATTAATGTCTTTTCATTTAAAATAATACTTATTGAAGAATATTAATTCAATATTTCAAGTAAAAATACCTAGTATGTCATGGGTTGCAAATTGGACCCAGATTTTAAGAATCATATTCCATCCCTTATGGAATTAATATGCAGTGACAAGATGGAAGGAAGCAATTTATTGACAACAGAAATTGAAAACTTAAAATTAGCCAGTCAGCCAAAGGAAAAATACATTTACTTTGATGTTCCCGATATGATTGGACAGGCTATCTATACCCCCTCTTCCCTCCTCTCTTCAGTCTTATGCTACACATTTTATTCCAGTGTATCCTCCCTTTGACTTCTCCAGACACCAGGTTGATGCTAATCTCATTCTTCTCATACATATATAACACTTGAAGACATGCTCATCATTCATAAGAAACTTACTCCTATTGTGCTTTAGAACAAGTTCTATATTTTTTCAGCTTTCCCTATATGAAAAAAAAATTTTTTTTCTGAAGAATCCTGTTTTATATTCTCACCTTTACTGATACCCCAAAGATAAGGAGGCAGCAAAACTATTCCCACAAATAATAAGATATCCCTTTAGAAGATATCTCATCTTTATTTATTATTATGTCTTTTATCACCTGAGATTATCAAAGAACTAGTTTCACCAGTGATAACTGTGATAAGTTTAGAATATGCAGTTGTAGAAATCTTTTTAAAAAGTCCTCACCTTTTGAGAATTATCTCATAGAGGGCTGACATGTAGATGTTTTTATTTCAGTATGGTGAGGTGACAATATGTTAGTGTGGGCCTAGTCTGTGTGAGGTCTGCTAGGTCCCAATATAGTCTACAGGAGTCTTGAGTGCTCTTTAAGAAGTGTAATTACCTTGTCAGATCATGTGGAAAGATTCTGAGACTACCTGAAGAGAAAAGACGCCCAGATTAGCCTAGATTTATAGCCTAGACTTATAGACTTATAGTCTGCATGTAATCCAGACAAGGCACCAGACGAATACCTCTAACATACCAGTCAATGCTGCATCGAACAAAAGAGTCACCTTACCAAGCCCTGGTCTGATTCCTGACTCACTAAGCTATGAGATATAATAATAAAGTGGTTGTTTATGCCACTGATTTTTGTTGTACTTCCTTATGCGGCAATAAATAATGGAAACAAAATTTATTCCTGACTATTCCTACCAAATTCGCTAATTTTGGGGATCTTTCCTACAATAAAGCTCACATTTCCATGTCAATGATCTAATGGTATGAGAGGGTGGAGGAGAAAGGGATTCTTCTAATTTGTAACTTAAGACTATTCCGATTATGCATTGCATATCTGGGAAAATAAACACAAATGTGGATCATCTATGTGTTGGTCCCACTGTGCATTAGACTCAAGTGAAAACACAACATTCACCCAAATTACTATATTATTGTAGCTTACTATAGCTGTAGTGATTAGCATTATCTCATTAACTGTTAATTCCCCCAAAGCTGGATCAAGTCACTTTCCTAAGGACCTAGTGACCATGTAACATGGCCACAGGTATCTTTAGGGACATATCTGTTGTAATGCATTATGACCATTTTGAAGGATCCCTGTCTCCCATACTATTAAGGGAGTTACCCCTTTGTCCCTCAAATTCATGCACTGAATTGTTAAAACTTAATTGGCCGCAGCAGTGATTTTAGTTCAAAGGAGTCTGGTTTTTAGTCATATTTTTTTTTCCAAATAGAAAAAGAAGTGAAATGATTGAGAAAGATAATAAATATCCATCAAAAAAGTATATTTGGATTTTAAATAACAGTAACTGGTTCTGATTATATTTTTTAATTTTTACTAAAAACTTTGGTCTTTAAATTTGTAATTTACTTTCTAATCATAAAAATTAGATTATGTCACTTATGTTTTCACATAATTCTCTCTTTCAGCATTTATTGGTAATTTTAAACTCTATAATTCCAACAGGTATTTATTTTTCTATTTCCACAGAATAAATGCACATGTGTACATTAGAATATGCTTTTTAAAATTCAGGAACACTTGAATTAATTGAATTTTCAGCTTTTTCTTCTTTTGGAAACCACTTGATATCAAAACATTATACTCCTTATATTGCCTAATTTCCTGGGTGGAGATTTTTACTCCTTTCTTCATCCTATTGTCAGTTCTACACTAATTGATCACCATACTATGTTATGTCTTAAATTTTACAGGTACAAAATGAATCTGAAATGGATCTTATTCTGAGAACATAGTTATTTAATCATTTAAGCCATTCCATATATTTAAAAAATATGTATCTGCTACTTATCTCACCCAAATATTTTTTGAAATCTAAAATAATTATTGTGCATCATAAAACATTTGCTTTCTTTATTTCAAAATAATAATCCTGAAACTAAGAACTGTTCATAATTTCTCAGAAAGCTTTTGTTTTGCAAATTGGCACATTCCATCTGAGGTAAAAAAGGACTATCTGTATAAAATCTAAATAGATGTATTTTATGGGGAACTGCATTGGTTCAGAAACACTCAGTACTAATAAAATTATCATTATCTAGTCCTGTAAACTTGGACAGGAATCTTAACTGCTACAAATCTTGGTTTCTTTGGAAGTAAAATAGAATACTTTGATTTGGATAGCTAGATTAACATGTAGGTTTCTTCCGACACTAAATTTAGATAATAAGGATGTATATGTATCCCTGCAATGTGGTTGTATTTTAAGCCAGAAATTCAGCATTTATAAATGTTTATTTTAGATTTTATGCTTCATCTTGCAACAAATCTAAAGGGACACAGTAAAAGAATGTTTATTCTATTCATGAACCTCTTAATCCAGCTTCTTAAATGTTTACATGCTTAATTTCATCAATTGGGCATTTAGAATGAAATGAAAACCAACCCTCCAGAAAATTTTACTTCCCAGGTGGTGTTAGGATGTAATGTGCTGGAAGTAATATAAATTACTGATTTAAGAACCATTGGATAAGACAATGTCTTTTCTAGACAACACTAAAATTAACCAATTTTTTTCAAATTTAATTTACAGTGTGATATATATGATTCATTTTAAAGGCAAGTACTACATATAAGGAAAGATAAATATCAGTAAACATTCTGAATTATAATCTATTTCAAATAACAGTCTTCTACTAAAAAGAGGAAAAAACATTCTAAAACAAGAGTCTCTTCAAAGATTTCATGTATAATTATTATTACTTAAGTGAAGAGAGGAAATTAAGTTTCTGGGTTTCTGTAGCAATCTTTTCTAGCAAAAAAAGAAGGAGAAATTTCCAACATAAACAACAAGTTATCTGAAGAAAAGTCAATTTTCACTTTGAGAATAATGGCAAAAACAAATAGCTTTCTAATTTACTCAAGAGTGAAACAACAAAAACACTTTGCTTAAGCCATGAGAAAGTAAAACATTATTTATGGTTTTTTTGCCATAAGGTTTTGCTGAATTTGTTAGTTTTTATTTTTTTTAACAAACAACAACCGCAAATAGTTGAAAAAAGATAGTCTATTACATAGAATCTGCCTTTGGAGATGTTGTACTACTAAGGACTTTTTAAATGCGTGTACTGATGACTAATATGCTACTGAACAACTGTATCTACTTCTGGAAAAAACAAAACTCACTTTATCATTTGTTCCCTTCATCTTGTGACTCACTGACTGATTTTACCACTTACTATCTAGGTTCCATGAGTGAATATTCAAGCACATCTCTCAAGAAGTGACATAGTCAGTATTGGACTTGTGTTCATTTTTATGGAAGGTTAGATGGTATGGAATAATAGATTAATCTCAGTTTTTAAGTGCTCTGAGTAGTTCAGTTAACATATCTATTAGCTAGTGAATTTCAAGTAAAGTATTACATCCCAAATTTGTCCTGATAACATACTTATGTTAAATAAATACTTGATATAAATATTCAGAGTGCATTTTAGTTTACAAATTCCAATGACATAAAATGTATTTTCAAAGTCGGAATTATTTTTCATGTGATATAGAAGGTGTTATGTTTTAATTGTATGTATATGATTATCTATGCTAAGTATGCATTTATAAAAATATATGTATTTGGAACTGTTTATAGAATAAATATGTGATTTATTGCATACACTTTGATTCCAAAAAATATTTTGATCAAATAATGAATTGAAATTCATTTAGCTATTAAAATATGCTTTTATTGATACAAGCCTAATAAATGAAGAGGTTGAAAATTAGTATAATAGTAAAAATAGTAATACAAAGAACAATAAGAATAAGTAATATGAGCAATATTACTGGATTTAAAATGAATACATGTGATGATTAGAGAAAAATAATTGTTAAAAAGGCTATTTTAAATATATGACCATAGTATTTATTTTGCTAAATGTTGGCAAGAGGAATAAGCACTGCTGTAGCTACTCCAAAATTTTATGATATGAGCACTGAATCGGTTCAGGTGATTCTTTTTTTTTTTTTTTTAATTTATTTGACAGACAGAGATCACAAGTAGGCAGAGAGGCAGACGGGGCGGGGCAGGAGGAGCAGGCGCCCCACTGAGCAGAGAGCCTGAAGCAGGTTTCATCCAAGGACCCTCAGATCATGACCTGAGCTGAAGGCAGAGGCTTTAACCCACTGAGCCACCCAGGTGCCCCTGCTCAGATGATTCTTTTGACAGGGTAAAAATCCATTCATAGGAATTCATTTGGTCAAGTAGAGAAATCAGGTTAATTTAATCACATAAACTTAAGTGAGTGGTCAGATATATAATCAATGTTTGTTATATATAGGGTGATGCATTCAGTATTCTTCTTCAGTTTTATGCCCTGAAGTATTCTAGTAAACTACTTCCAAGAGCATATCTTTTCCTATTGTCCTTGTGTTAATAGTGTAATACATTTTTTTAAATAACAATAACTAGCCCATGCCTGGAAAATAAAAATGAAGAGACTATCATTTTAAGATTTGTCTGTGTCTAATGGCAATAGAAGTAATTAATTTTAACATGTGCAGGCTTGCCTGTAATGTGGCCTGAACCAAATAGACATGCAGGTCTAAATACCATGTCTATACTTTTCAAATCATAAATCAAATAAATTATTTAATAAAAAAACATATTCTGCCCCATATTGACAAATACTTCTTGAAAATGACTTCAGAAGTAGGTTGGGACCCAGAATTCTTAGGCACCTTGGAGTTCTACAATACATTGTGTTAGCACATGGAGGGCAGAGCTCATTTTTTGTCCGCCACCCTTCTCTCCCAGCTTCTAGTTTTAGCCACCAAATATGTGCATATGGCATCTCAGACTGCATGTCCACAGTAACTCCCGCACCCAGGATAGTCACCATATGAACACTGCTGAACTCTGCATACAATGGAGACATTGGCCATTCTCCCAGAGTCAGATTCCTAATAATCAAGGCTGGTCCCATTTAGGCAGAGAATTCTGGCATCCTGGATACCTGAAGCACCACTGGTATATTAGTTTCCTAAAGGTACCATAACAAAGTAACACAAACTGGATAGCTTGAACCAGAGAAATGTGTTGTATGATGGATCTGAGGGCTAGACATCTAAGACCAAAGTGTCGGGGACATTGGTCTTTCTGAAGGCCATGAGGAAAAATATATTCCATGTCTCTATACTTCCTTTAATCTGACTTAGTCATCCATTTCTACCAAACTATATAGGTACAGGTACGATAGTCTTATCAGCAATGTTTTCATAAATTAAAAGTCTTTTTGAGAGTTTACTTTATTCCATCATTCTAACAAAACATAGCAGTATCTTTAGAATACTGTTTTGTTTTCCCTGTAAAGATCATTTTATAGACTCATTTGTTTCTAGTTATCAGATGGGATGACTAGAAACAAGACCTACTGAGGAGAAATACCTATGAGGGAATATAGAGAGGGAGCTAAAATAAAGACTGAAGAGCCATGAGATCATGATGTAGATCTTAGTCCTAAGAAGGATAGAAGAAAGGAATGGAATGAAGGAAAGGTAAAAGGGAAAGAAAGAATGAAAGGATTGAAGAAAATCTCTTTAGGCCAATCTGCTTTGCAATTCTAAGAATTTATCAGCAGGCTCACTGGGATCTTGAAACAAAATCACCCTTCAGAGAAGTGCATACTTTGTCCTTGGCTCAGAGCTGCACATGGGAGGTGTGGCTGCGTGCTAATGTGGAGATGAATTTCAGAGCACAGCAGGTGGGCCTAGCAGTCAGCTGTGTGGCAGATGTGAGAGGCACATTTTCATAATGGCTAAGTTCCTCTTGCTTAGTATAGTTTCTTTCTTTCTTTTTTTTTTTTTTTTCACGGTATTTGGAAAACTCTCACCTTAGTTTTCACTACTTATCTATATCCCTAGGGAATACTTTCATATCTTTCTGACCTTGAGGTATTTGAATCCCCTATGGTTCAGTCCTTAGGCATTTTACCTTATCTATATTCATTCAGTTCCTGGAAATTTTTATCCGGCTCTATGATTAAAATATGCAGAGGATGATATTTGTGCATATCCAGCCTGGTCTCTAATCTGAATCTGTACTTGTTTTGCCTAGCATTGGAAAACAGGCAATACAATACTGTGATTCCTGAGAGAAGGGAGATGTAGTTAGTAAGCACTACAGTCACTTGGATCTTCTTCCTGGGGAAGATGTTTTTCCTCTAGTCCCACAAGTTGGCGTGCATAAAGAGCTGGAGTCCTAATGAATTAAGAAAACAGATATTGGAACTCAGGGTCATTGATTCAACTATAACTTGTGATGAAAGGCAATGGAAAAAGTGCTCTGAAAAGAGGGTATGAGAGAAATTTCCCACAAGTCCTTGGCTGAATGTTGGGCTCCTGACATTCCAAGAAAGTTTACCTCAGTTGGCTTACTAGACAACAGTTGCTATGTTGTTCACAGTAGAGCCTAAATAAAAAACTGAGGGGAGCAGAACGGTACAGACACGGCAGGACGGAGAAACTTTGTTAGCTTCTGATAATTCTACAGGCGTAGGTTGCTATACCTGTGATGCTCCTAAGGCATAAACATAAAACTCTAGGAAAGCCCACTCTAACTCACCCTGGCAAAAACTGCAGAGAAACCCAAGTTGGGGACTTTAATGTCATTGAGTTAGGGAAACTTGGGAAATGAGCCTTTCATAAAGCCACCACATCATAGAATGGACGTGGCCTATACAAGTTCAAGAACAAAAGCCAGTAATTGAATTGCCTCCTGGAACAAACACCAATATTCCTTCAAGGAACATAATACAATTATGAAAATAATAATAGTAGTAATAATAATTATTATTCTAACTATCATAGTGAAGTTGACAGTAAGGAGACATGACAGTTAATATAGGGTGGTGCCATGGATAGAATCCTGGAATAGAAAGCATTGAGGTATTATTCCTGGAATAAAAGACATATCAGAAAAGCTCAAAGGGTGGGCAAAAGCTAGTGGAATTGCATTGTTTCTCAGAATTTCTTTAAGTGGAAGTGGATAACAGGACAGGAGGAGTGGGAGATATGAAGTATTAAGTAAGTATAGCAAGTAAAAAGTAGGAAGTGGAAGGTGTCAAGAATGTGGTGGGAATTTTAAAATGTAAATTTTCAATATTAACTCTAAATAGTCTTTGATAAGTGAATACCCTGATAGCCCTAGAACACCTATGTGCAGAATAATAAAAAGAAGTTGATCTAAAATGTCAATAGTAAAATCAAATTACCTAGTAAATTTAAATAAATGAATGAATGAATGAATAACTGAAGTCAGAAAGGAAGTAAGAAAGATAAAAATAGAAAGGACAAATAGAAATCGCACAGCAAGGTGGCAGACTGAAATCTAGTCACACTAATAATTGCTTTAAAAATAAATAGACTAAACAGTTTAATTAATTGACCAAAATTGTTAAATTGGATATCAACCCTGATTAACACATTGCCTAAAAGACATACACTTTAATCATAAAACACAAAAGGCTAAAACAAAAATGCAAATTTTAGACATAGATTCTCAGCTGCTCTTCAGCTGAAAGTATATTTAATTTCCTCTCATTTATGTTGCCCCAGCGTCCAAATAGGTCACAACTACAATATGTTTAGATCCTACTAGCCATAAACAGAATGTAAAGTGAGTGTGCTTTTCAATAGACAAACAACAGAAAATATTGCTCACATATTACTGCTGAAAGCCTTTTTCATTTTTATTTAGAATTACTTGGGTTTTCTCTCCTCGTTCTTTTAAATTTTAACAGACTTTATTTCTCACTAGTAGCAATGGGAGTCGGTTGAGCTTCTGTGTAACTACTTTATATGGTTGCCTGAAGTTTGTTCCTATGTGCTATGTCAATATTTATAAATCAGGCTCTGCATTAGACCCACCTAGTAGCTTTGGGAAAATACAAATTTATGGCCTTTCTTTTGGTCTACTGTGTGTGTATGTCTGTAGTGGGGAAGTGTTGGGGGCATGGAAATCAAGGAAATGGGTTTTCTATGTTCTTTAATAACACTTTTTTATTGCTTATCTCTGAACTGGTATATAGAAACTATTATAAGTTAATACTGAAATAAAAATATACATATTTAAGTGAGTTCATTTTTGATTATTTGATGAGGTAACATGCTGAAAGACTTTGGATTTTAACAACAAAAAAAAAGCATCCAGTAAAATAATTCAGAAGCTAGGTAATTAATAGAGTCTAAGGTAATGTTATATATTGCATTATTTGTTAAAGTCCACATGTTCAGAGTGTGGGAAGTATTTTGAAACCTAACAAAAATACAGCAGACACTGAGCTTACTTTTCATTATAAGACTTAAGATCATTCAAAACACTGTTTTCTCCCCCTTTTAAAATGAAACAGAGTCTTGGTGATTAGAATAAACCAGATAGAAACTGTTCTCAGAAATTGGAAGTCTTTGTAGTTGTCAGATAGAATAAACACATTCTTGATGGAGTGGCTAAGTGACAGCAGCCACCTTTTGTTTATTATATTACTAGAAGATGCCCAGTGAATGGCAATTTCTGTGCTCCTCAACCTGAATTGTTATTTAAAAAAAAAAAGAAGAATGACTTATGAAGTCCTTAGCAGTAATGATGCTTGTCCCAGTGGTGAGAGAAAAAGCCAAGCAACTGCAGGATGCAGTGTTCAACGAGAAGGATTATGATTAAAGAAGAAACACATCAGGGCTTTTATAAACCTGATAGAGGGATTACTTGAACTATAGAAAATAATGGAGTGTTAGCCATCATGATACTTCTACTTGATTTACTGAGACTTAGGGGGCTACTGAAATCATTATCACACAAAGCATTTCAAGTTACATAATATTCCAAACTGAGTATTTCTTTTTGGATCAAAAAAACATAAAATATTAGGCAGCAATGAGACATGATTTGCAAAACTAAATGAAAGTGAAAATCTCTTTGAATATGATTATAACATAGGTATGCATGCATTATGCTATTATCCTTAACTGATTAAAGTCTTTAACCAATTAAATGCCAAATATCAAATAATGAACATAAGAGTAGAAGTAATGCTATTCTGATTTAGTCAATGAAAATAATATTTGAGCCTGTATTTTTAATGGGTTAACAAAAAGTTTAGTAAGATCCAAGTTGTTCACTAGCAAAACAATAAATCTGAAAGTTCCCTATCTGTCTGTCTGTCTATCTATCAATAGATAAAAGTATGGAAATGAACATTGAGTACCAGGAAAGTTTAAATAGTTTTTTATTTGTTATATCCAAATGTCACTCAAAATTAAATTTTACAGTCATGAACTTTTTTATTAAGGGAAGTGGACTCACATGGACTTATAATGATACTGTGGAATGAAATAAAATTTTTAGAGAACTTTCTTTGCTTTGAGGAAAAATATGTAGGTAGAAAGCAAGATATAGGGGCGTCTGAGTGGCTCAGTCCGTTAAGCATCTGCCTTCCACTCAGATCATGATCTAAGGGTCCTGGGATCAAGCCCCATGGTGGGGGGTGTACTCTGCTCAGTGGGGAGTCTGCTTCTCCCTTCCCTCTGCCGCTCCCCCAGCTTGTGCTCTTTCTTTCTGTCTCAAATTTAAAAAAAAATATTAAAAACAAACAAACAAAAAAGCAAGGTATGTGGGGTAAATGTCAGTTTCAGAAATAAACTAAATGCAGATTCTGCCACTTGGAAGTCATGTTGTTATACGTAAGTTATTAAACCTGAGACTTAAATCTATATTTAAGCCTGATACTCATCTAAAATAGCTAATATAATTTCTGATATATAATTCTCAGTCAATAAATGAATGTTTATTTTTTTATCAGTGAACTTTCAACAATATTATATTATTATTGTTTATTGCTAATGCTAAATTTTGAAAGTAATGTGTATCACTGGGAGCATTAAATGGCTGAATAATGAAGTCTGTCTTCTTATAATGTTCCAAAACTACAGAAACTACAGAAAAATTAGCATATCATGATGCTGTCTAAACCAAATACAGGTTCTGAATTTATGTAAATTAAATATTTTCATATTTATATCCTACCTCTTAAGTATACTGCCTAAAACTAATACTGAGCTACTTTATTTTATTGACATCACTATAAATTTCTGTATGCAAAAATGTAATAAATGAAAAATAAATGAAATTACACATTTGAGATTATATAATTAGAAAAAATGCTACTTAACTCTTTACCATAAATGTTATTATTTCTATTGCATACAAATTTTCAAAATTGTTCATTTAATGATTACCATGTAGTTTGAGGAGCCAATTATTTTGAATCCTATTTGAATTTTCTATTTTGAGTTTTCTGGGATTGAGCTTACCCCAACATAATATTTAGCTCATAGGGAGTTTTAACATTATAGTACACAGATATATTAAATGATACATTTACAAAGCAGCTATAGTTCTGTTATTTCTTTTATAGTGTGATTAAATTCACTAAAAAAAGAAGACTCCTTTGTATGAAACATACTTAAATATATTTAAGTATATTACATATGCTTTATTACATAAGCACTATTACATATGCGTGCTGTCATGTTCATTAAAAATAAAACTGTCTCTTCCTTACATTATCAAAAATAATCTTTTTCAAAGATTCAGTCAATAATAGCATAATGATTACAAGTGGTGATGATTGTGGTCAGAATGAGTTACAAGGTAGAGAAACTATGCTATTAAGATTTTTTCTTTAACTTTACAATTTCAAGTGAGGTCAATCAACTCTGCTTGTCTATCTATCTCTCCATCACCTACTGTATTTCAAAATTTATTTTTTCACATTTATTATAATTCATTATCTCTAAAATACTAAGAAAATAAGCTCTTTGAACTTTGTCAGAAATATATATTTCATTAGTAAGAAATGACTTGAAAATATTGCTAGCATTTATTCAAAGCATATATTGGATGTCAACTGGTTTAAATTAGGTTGTATTTGAATACCTACACACTGATTTTTTTTTTTTTTTACATTTCTTCTAGCTTCTATTCCATGTACACTGACTGGCATTCCTCACTTTACCCCTTCTATATACAATGAACATGTTTCTGATGAATGAGGTTATAGTTAATGAGCAAACATGAAGCACCATTATTATAAAGAATAAAATGTGCTCTTATTATATCTTTTATAAAGAAGAGAAAATAATTACTGGCGATAGTCATGGCCCAACTTGAACCTCTCTTAGGTCTATTTTTTGCCTATTGATCCTCTAATCTTGTGCATAGTTAAAACAATAAGAATGACAAAAAGTTCATAATTCTCCAGATTTCATAATTGGATTTTCAGTGACCTTTAAAAACATCTTATTGAATGCCATTTTTTATGTTATTGGGGAAAATTGAGATCAATGGAACATTAAGTATTTATAATGGATCTCTACCTCATGAGTAAAAATATGTCTAGCAAGGCAGACTCACAAATTTATTAATTCCAACAAAATTATTATTAACTAATCTATTATAATAAAATTAATGACCTTAAATGTAAATGTTAATGAAAAGGAATCTGGAAATGGAAGGTATATTTATGAGATAGTTACAAGTCTTCAGAAATAAGATGGGGTATAGGGAGTACAAGTATCCAATACTAGATCCTCTCTAGTTATATAAACTGTAATAAATACTATTTTAATCTTTCCACAGCACTGTTAGATGCATTTCATATTTTATTCCTTTTTCCCCTAAAACTTTAGGAACATCATGAGAGACTGATTATACTTTTCATTTTCTAATTTTGAGACAACTAGAAATGGACATCCTCATATAAATGATTCTAATATAATCACAGCATCTTCAATGAACAGTGCACTGAAATTGACTTCACCATTAGCTCCAACAGTTAAGAACCTTCATACTACACTGGTTTTATGACTTCTCTAAAAATTCTAAATCTTCACAATTAAGCTGACATAAGTGAAAGCATGAATTTTTCATTAAAACAGTATAAATGAATTTCATTTTCCTTGCTTCTTAGGACATACAACAAGAAATTCTATATCATAGTTTCTAAAACTTAATAAAAAAAGACTCAGTTTTCTTGATCCACATGCATACAAAGCTGATATGTGTGAGAATAAAATTCCTTGGAATGTGAACACTTCATACAATGGTGTTACCAAGATTTGTAGGAAAGCAATGTTTAAGTTAATTTGTGTTATATTGTTTGGTACATCATCTGTTACATTTATGTTACATTTTACAAAGGATTTTAGTGTTGAAGCAAATTATCTTTAATGGCTAGTTCTCTTTGCATGTTCTAGCTAATTTTCTTTGATGGGGCAAGATTTTTTAAAGGATATTTTTGATAGTTTTCCACTTACTGTATTTCTTTTTTTGCCCCCACTTACCATATTTCTAAATGCTTTTCTCTTTCAATTGTCAATGTGATATCCCTTATGCCTGTCATGAATTTTTCTTTAAGAATCTAATATGTCAAATCCAACCTAGGGCAGCATTTCTTAAGTGAAGTCCTTATGCTAGTATCAAAGATAATAAAGTGCTCATCAAACAAAGTGATAACAAGGAAAAGGGTGACCATTTATAGTCCCTTTCAGCTGTATTTGTTGACCTCAGTGACTTAAGCAGTTCAAATCACAATTTTTGACAGTTGGGATTTTTGAGCAGCTTTTCTGAAATGCCAAATGAAACAAGGCTATAGTTTTGAGATTCATTTTTATTTTCCTTCAGGAATAAGGTCACATTCTAAATGAAAATGAAAACATTGAGTGTCTGTGAATTCTCCAATGGGGAAAATATGTATCTATATATAGGATTATATTTCCAAATATAAGCTGCTGATTCCTAGAAGTTTCTAAATATTGCAGAAAAAATATGAATAACACATTTAAAATGTTTGTAATTTTACTTAAATTTTCAAAAATGTTTTAGAGGTGCTCTTCAATAGTATCAATGTGTATAGGCTTATTTGATTTTGTGAAAAGAAAATTTTGAATATACCAGAGGCCGTTGACATGGCAGATCAAGTCTGGCAAGAGTCTGACTGACTTTCATCAATATGAGAAATCACACCTTAGTCTTTTCAACCAGGAGCTCCAGATTCATGAATCTTGTTCCAATTAAGTGATATTTCTTATTTGTGCAGAATGTATAAGAAGGTTTTGATACCTTTCTTTGTTCAAGGCCATTTATCATTTAGAAACAGAATTGAAATGCTTTGATAGACTAAGGCAGGATTTGTCCTTCCACTGTTTACATGTGAAGATAGACATGAGCACTTATTCTGTGATAAAGGATTGATAGCACATGGCTTCCTTTGTTAAGTAGCTTGCATGGTCTTTAAAGGATGAATACATGGTAAAATTGCAATGAAAGACAAGTAGAAGCTCTCCATGAATCTTAGAGAAAAATAAATAAAATGTTACTAAAAGCATTTAACTGATAAAAATTGTTGAAATACATGATAATATAATAAATTTAACATTTTATATATATGTCTGATTATGGGTTCACAGACTTGCAAATAAATTTTGATATGGTAAATTTCTTCCAAAATAAAACTTTTGCATACGTTTTACATGGGATTGATGCTATACAATGCCAAAATAATAGTCCAAAACAATCCAAATAAAAGTATTAAAACTGGTAAAATGTATATATAGATTAAATTTTTTTCTCATCAGTGATTCAGTTAACAGGATAATTTCATAAATAGATGTACGAAAATTTATCCAGACAAAAGAACAAACGAATTGTTACATATTTAAATAAAGTAAAACCATCAGCAATTCAAATCCAAATATATCATTTTAAAAATTTTATTTATTTATTTGACAGAGAGAGATCACAAGTAGGCAGAGAGGCAGGCAGAAAGAGAGGAGGAAGCAGGCTCCCTGACCAACAGTGAGCCTGAGACAGGGCTCAATCCCAAGAACCTGGGATCATGACCTGAGCTGAAGGCAGAGGCTTTAACACACTGAGCCACCCAGGCACCCCATCAAATTTATCATCTTAATAATTGTTAGTTTAAATGATAATGAAAACACAATGGTTCAAAATCTGTGGGACACAACAAAGGCAGTCCTAAGAGGAAAATATATAGCGGTACAAGCCTTTCTCAAGAAACAAGAAAGGTCTCAGGTACACAACCTAACCCTACGCCTAAAGGAACTGGAGAAAGAACAAGAAAGAAACCCTAAACCTAGCAGGAGAAGAGAAATTATAAAGATCAGAGCAGAAATCAATGAAATAGAAACCAAAAATACAATAGAACAAATCAATGAAACTAGGAGCTGGTTCTTTGAAAGAATTAATAAGATTGATAAACCCCTGGCCAGACTTATCAAATAGAAAAGAGAAAGGACCCAAATAAATAAAATCATGAATGAAAGGAGAGAGCACAACTAACACCAAAGAAAAACAAACTATTATAAGAACATACTATGAGCAACTCTACGCCAACAAATTCGACAATCTAGAAGAAATGGATACATTTCTAGAGACATATAAACTACCACAACTCAACCAGGAAGAAATAGACAACCTGAACAGATCCATAACCAGTAAGGAGATTGAAACAGTCATCAAAAATCTCCAAAGAAACAAAAGCCTAGGGCCAGAAGGCTTCCCGGGGGAATTCTACCAAATGTTTAAAGAAGAACTAATTCCTATTCTCTTGAAACTGTTCCAAAAAATAGAAATGGAAGGAAGACTTCCAAACTCATTTTATGAGGCCAGCATCACCTTGATCCCAAAACCAGACAAGGATCCCATCAAAAAAGAGAGCTATAGACCAATATCCTTGATGAACACAGATGCAAAAAACCTCACCAAAATACTAGCCAATAGGATTCAACAGTACATTAAAAGAATCATTCACCATGACCAAGTGGGATTTATTCCAGGGCTGCAAGGTTGGTTCAACATCCGCAAATCAGTCAATGTGATACAACAAATTAATAAAAGAAAGAACAAGAACCATATGATCCTCTCAATAGGTGCTGAAAAAGCATTTGACAAAGTACAGCATCCCTTCCTGATCAAAACTCTTCAAAGTGTAGGGATAGAGAGCACATACCTCAATATTATCAAAGCCATCTATGAAAAACCCACCACAAATATCATTCTCAATGGAGAAAAACTGAAAGCTTTTCCGCTAAGGTCAGGAACATGGCAGGGATGTCCATTATCACCACTGTTATTCAACATAGTACTAGAAGTCCTAGCCTCAGCAATCAGACAACAAAAGGAAATTAAAGGCATCCAAATTGGCAAGAAGAAGTCAAACTATCACTCTTCGCAGATGATATGATACTATATGTGGAAAACCCAAAAGACTCCACTCCAAAACTGCTAGAACTTGTACAGGAATTCAGTCAAGTGTCAGGATATAAAATCAATGCACAGAAATCAGTTGCATTTCTCTACACCAACAACAAGACAGAAGAAAGAGAAATTCAGGAGTCAATCCCATTTACAGTTGCACCCAAAACCATAAGATACCTAGGAATAAACCTAACCAAAGAGGCAAAGTATCTATACCCAGAAAACTATAAAGTACTCATGAAAGAAATTGAGGAAGACACAAAGAAATGGAAAAATGTTCCATGCTCCTGGATTGGAAGAATAAATATTATGAAAATGTCTATGCTACCTAAAGCAATCTACACATTTAATGTAATTCCTATCAAAGTACCATCCATCTTTTTCAAAGAAATGGAACAAATAATTCTAAAATTTATATGGAACCAGAAAAGACCTCGAATAGCCAAAGGGATATTGAAAAAGAAAGCCAAAGTTGGTGGCATCACAATTCCGGACTTCAAGCTCTATTACAAAGCTGTCATCATCAAGACAGCATGGTACTGGCACAAAAACAGACACATAGATCAATGGAACAGAATAGAGAGCCCAGAAATAGACCCTCAATTCTATGGTCAACTAATCTTCGACAAAGCAGGAAAGAATGTCCAATGGAAAAAAGACAGCCTCTTCAATAAATGGTGTTGGGAAAATTGGACAGCCACATGCAGAAAAATGAAATTGGACGATTTCCTTACACCGCACATGAAAATAGACTCAAAATGGATGAAGGACCTCAATGTGAGAAAGAAATCCATCAAAATCCTTGAGGAGAACACAGGCAGCAACCTCTTCGACCTCAGCCGCAGCAACATCTTCCTAGGAACTTCGCCAAAGGCAAGGGAAGCAAGGGCAAAAACGAACTATTGGGATTTTATCAAGATCAAAAGCTTTTGCACAGCAAAGGAAACAGTTAACAAAACCAAAAGACAACTGACAGAATGGGAGAAGATATTTGCAAACGACATATCAGATAAAGGACTAGTGTCCAAAATCTATAAAGAACTTAGCAAACTCAACATCCAAAGAACAAATAATCCAATCAAGAAATGGGCAGAGGACAGACCATAAGTGACTCTTAATCTCACAAAACAAACTGAGGGTTGCTGGGGAGAGGGGTGTTGGGAGAAGGGGGGTGGGATTATGAACATTGGGGAGGGTATGTGCTTTGATGTGTGCTGTGAAGTGTGTAAACTGGGCGATTCACAGATCTGTACCCCTGGGGATAAAAATATATGTTTATAAAAAATAAAAATTTAAAATTAAAAAAAATATCTGCACATCATACATCATTAAAGAATTGCAATTTAAAACAAAAAGAACATACCATTACACAACTGTTAGTATAGCCTAAATCTAGAACACTGATAATACCAAATACTGGTGAAGATGTGAAGTTACATGATCTCTCATTTATGACTGGTGGGAGTGCAAAATGGTATAGCCACTTTCAAAGATAGTTTGGCAGTTTCTCACAATGCTAAACACAGGCTTAGCATATGACCAGTGATCATGCTCCATGGCATTTACCCAAATGAGTTGAATAATATGTATATACAAAAACCTACACCTGAATGTTTACAGGAGCTTTATTCACAATTATCAAAACTTGGAAACAACCAAGATGTCCTTCAAAGGCAAATGGATAAACAAACTATGGTACATCATACAATAGAATATTGTTCAGGATGAAGCAACAAAAAGATACAGAAAATATCTTAAATACTTCTTGCTAAGTGAAGGCAATGTGAAAAGATACGTACTGTATGTTCTCAAATAGACAACATTCTGTAAAAGGTGAAACTAAGAAATAATTTAAAAAAAAAATCAGTAGTTTCTAAAGTCCAGGGAGGATACAAAAGGGTAAAGAATAAGTGAATTTTAGGGGATTTTTAGGGCGGTAAAACTATTCGGTAAAGTTGTAATGGTGGATAAATTACATTATGTACTAATCAAAATCCATAGAACTATACAACAAAGAGTGAAATTAATGTAAAATATGAACTTTAATTCACAATAATATAGCAATATTGGTTCATTAATTGTAATTAATTTTACCATACTAATCTAAGATGTTAATAATAGGGGATACTGCGAGTTGGGGGGAATATTGGGGATTCTCTGTACTATACGCTTAATTTTTCTGTCAATCTACAACTTCAATAAAGTGACTAGAAAATAAAAAAAAAAAAAAGAAATGGGCAGAGGACATGAACAGACATTTCTGCAAAGAAGTCATCCAGATGGCCAACAGACACATGAAAAAGTGCTCCACATCACTTGGCATCAGGGAAATACAAATCAAAACCACAATGAGATTTCACTTCACACCAGTCAGAATGGCTAAAATTAACGAGTTAGGAAATAACAGATGCTGGTGAGGATGCGGAGAAAGGGGAACCCTCCTCCACTGTTGGTGGGAAAGCACGCTTGTGCAACCACTCTGGAAAACAGAGTGGAGGTTCCTCAAAATGTTGAAAATAGAACTACCCTATGACCCAGTAATTGCACTACTGGGTATTTACCCTAAAGATACAAATGTAGTGATCCGAAGGGGCATGTGCACCCGAATGTTTATAGCAGCAATGTCCACAATAGCCAAACTATGGAAAGAATCTAGATGTCCATCAACAGATGAATGGATAAAGAAGAGGTGGTATATATACACAATGGAATACTATGCAGCCATCAAAAGAAATGAAATCTTGCCATTTGCGACAATGTGGTTAGAACTAGAGGGTATCATGCTTAGCGAAATAAGTCAAGCGGAGAAAGACAACTATCATATGATATCCCTCATACGAGGAAGTGGTGATGCAACATGGGGGTTAAGTGGGTAGGAAAAGAACAAATGAAACAAGATGGGATTGGGAGGGAGACAAACTATAAGTGACTCTTAATCTCACAAAACAAACTGACAGCTGCTGGGGGGAGGGAGGTTGGGGGAAAGGGGGTGGGGTTATGGACATTGGGGAGGGTATGTGCTTTGGTGAGTGCTGTGAAGTGTGTAAACTGGGCGATTCACAGACCTGTACCCCTGGGGATAAAAATATATGTTTATAAAAAATTAAAAAAAAATAAGTGTTAGTTTTAAATGACTTAACATATAATGCTAATTATTCATGACATGTATACATTGTCTATGATTTTTTAAAAAAGCTAATCAGGGGCGCTTGGGTGGCTCAGTGGGTTAAGCCGTTGCCTTCGGCTCAGGTCATGATCTCAGGGTCCTGGGATGGAGACCTGCATCGGGCTCTCTGCTCAGCAGGGAGCCTGCTTCCCTTTCACTCTCTCTGCCTGCCTCTCTGTCTACTTGTGATCTCTCTCTATCAAATAAATAAATAAAACTTAAAAAAAAAGCTAATCATACATATATTTAGAATATGCTATGTGTAGCTTCTGTGTAAATAGTTGGACTGTCTTCAAGTTGTAGGAAAAACACAAGCAGAAAGTAGAGATTTCATGGTTTCAGCAAAAGAGATCCATAAATTTCTATTATGTACTGTATCATCTCCAAGTAATATCAATTCCTCTAGGAACCCTAA
Source organism: Mustela putorius furo (assembly GCF_011764305.1). NCBI lineage: Eukaryota > Metazoa > Chordata > Mammalia > Carnivora > Mustelidae > Mustela > Mustela putorius. Next base: position 1,316,168 of record NW_025421373.1, on the reverse strand, counting down.
ATACTAGTCACCACCAAATATTTTCATTTAAGGTATTTTCACATAAGATACAAAGGATGGTAAGGGAGAAAATAGAAAAGACACACTGTTAAACATAAATCATACCCACCAGTAAATGTTTATGTTTATGTTAAACATAAATCATAACTGCAGCTAATCTTGAAACCTAAATGGGAATGTGTTACTTCATTCTACAGATACCCATTCCACATTCTCACCCTCTCTGCCAACAACTCAGCTGGACTGGGTTCTTGGTCAGGTAACGTAACTTTTATTTTTGTAGAATCTGAGTCCTTGATGATATTGTCTAATTGGTTGATATGGTTTTACATTGGTCAGTAATGTAGTATGGTGGAGTATTACATGCCATCTCGTTGAATCACCAGGGCCCCAAAGATTATGTAGCAGAAACCAATTTTTCCCTCATAATCAGAGTCAGTTATACTCTCAGCTAAGTGACTAGAGAGCAATCTTAAATTGGATTTCATTTGCATCTGCAGTTTTCTTGGTGGACACATTCATCTATTGGTCACTTGGTTTTCCAGTCCTTATCAAAGACAGGAAGAGGCAGAACATGGTGATTGTGCTATTAAGGTCATAGTGAAAGAGGTTCATGTCAGTTTCACCCTATACTTCTCAAGGCTAAGGCTCTTGTCTCTGGGGGAGAGGGCATCATATATTGGTCACTGGTTTAAAAGACATACCATGTGATGTAGACTGTGACTCCCTTTGTAAGATTTTATCTTCTCATTGGTATCATAATTTAGCTTTCAATAAGGCATTTCGTATTTCTACCAGATTACTGTCTCTGGCTGATAAGGAACATGTTAATATTCAATAACACAAGCATTTCTTTTTAAAAAATAACTATGGAGTTATGATTGATATACAATAAACTATATATGTTTAAATTAAACATCTTAACAAGTTCATATGTACATATACCCATGAAACCATCATCACAGTTAAGGTAATGAATATATACAAGCATTATTGTGTATGTTTTCTTGCACCCATTGCAATTTTTTTTTTTTTTTTTTTAGGTCTCTTTCTATCACATACCTAACAGGTAACCACTCATCTGCTATTTTCTTTATTTATTGAAGAAGGATACATCTGGTCTCTTTTGCTTCTTCTTGGTCAGAAGTGGAAGTCTACATTTTTTATTCTGTAAAATATATCTCTTGAGCAGGAATAGTATTGACAATATTGAGTAGGACTATATGGCAATAGATAAAGATTGTTTCAAGTCCACGGCTAGTAATGCTGATAGAAGTGCTATTGCCAAGGAATGCAAATCCATACCAGAATGTATATTCTTATGAGAAAAAAAAATAACACTGTCCAATCCTTGATGCACAGGATTTAATCAGTCTACTACAAGGTAGCCAGCTATTTGCTCCATGATAACTGTGACATATCAGGTTATAGCATCAGCCTATAATGTTAGCAGGTTTCATACTCAGTCATAGTACTGGGGAGAGAAACCTTGGTGAGAATTCGATATATCTGAAGTCATGATCTTTCATTTTAGTTGCCCCTGACAGGCATATTCACTGAATATAAATAGCTCTACATAATGTGCCCATACAGAATATATCTCAGATCATCTATACTTCCACATAAAGTGGATCAGATATTTCACCCAAATATCTGTGTACTGGAAGGACTTCCTGTCACTAAAGTCATTCAAAGCAACCCAAGGAGTGTCACCATGCAAGAGGTATACATTTTCAGCTGGACTTGAAATATAATGCAGATCCATGTATAAATAAGGGTAGACCATAGGCAACTCCCCACAAGAACCTAGGTATGGGTTGAGAGAGAGAGAGAGAGGTGGCAAAGTACTTAGAGCAAGTACCATGGAGATCTAAACTGTCTACATATGCACATTATTTGTGTTCCCAGAACATACATGTATATTTTCAGCACATATGTGGACAAAATTTATATATCTGTATTATATAAGTGTATAAAAATTGATATATAATCTACCTTGAACTTCAATACTACTAAGCACATTTAACTGTTGGTTTAGTTCATCTTATATACTGTGTTTATGGTGATTGGTAATATAGGGACTTGGTGTCTCCTGGTCAGGAGTTTAGCTTCTACCAGGGCTCATTAGGAAGCTAAAACCTGGCATTCTTCCAAAGTATTGCTGGTCTGTGGTGTGATTCTCCAAAGAGAGCTCACCAGAGACCCCATTCAGAATTTATTACTGCTATAGATACCTCTAATATCGTTTGATATGCTGGATCATAAAGCAAGACAGCTTGCACCACAGCTTGAACCTAATTCAGAGACCTATTCTGCTCCACAACCCACTCAAAATTGGCAGCCTTTTGGGTTACCTGATAAATGGGTTAGGCAGCATAGCCAAATGAAGGATACATTTGCTCCAAGATCCAAGGAGACAAACCAAGACTTTTGCCTTTTTCTCATGGTGAATGGTGCAAAGGGTCTCTTACCTAAAAAGGGGACCCTAACATTCCTCTGCATGAAGTGTTTTATTTTTGTTAATTTATTTTTTTGCATGAGGTGTTTTAGAAGAACAACTTTCTTTTCAACTGTGCTATCATAAAGAGAAAATTTGCATGGTCCTTTAGCAAGACACCAAGTGTAATCTTAATCTAGCATAAATTAATGTTTTTTTTCCACTGATGGAAATTAGAAAAAAATGTTACATAATAGATGCTAGGGTTTGCATTTTTTCAATAGACACCACATCTGGAAGAGGAATTATAATTAGCATCATCAGCCAAGAATGTCATGATGATATATATCACTGTAATTCTTCAGGGTTTATCTGGATTTGGCACTGATCGAAAGATTTAAATGGAGATGACTAGTAAATATCAACTCTGCAATCCTCAAGCCTTTGGTGGTAATAGAAATTCTCCATAGCTCACATGCTATGGTTCACTACCCTTGTAGGATGTGGGCAGTTTTAGCCACTTCTAACTGGCCCTATATGTTGATTCCTGTCTATAACATCATTCCAAAGGTTACTGCACCAATGTGGAGACTTTACCAAATACTAAGCATACCTAATATGACTATATCCTCTAGAATAGGAGAAATGACTTTGGAGTGGATCTGTAGTCATATTGGATCCACTGCTAGAAGACCTTGGGTTCCACTTAATATGCAAGTACTCTGATTGGTGAACACCATGGTATTTTGCATCTCTGAAGATCAACAAAAGCTGAGTAGTTATACAGTATCTTTAGTGTGCATCTGAGAATGTCATTGGTTAATGACTGAAACTCTCTCTGGTAAAGTCTTCAGAGAACAATATTGGGATTTATATGAGGCCCCGATGTCAGGCTCTTCCTCAAAGGCAGCTTACCTCTTCCACAGTGGAAGAAATCCAGATAGTTTCTAAAATTTGGGGTGCTGTATTAGTTTCCTATGCTATCATAGCAACTTACCACAAACTGGATGCCATAAACAAACAAACAAAACAAATAAACAAACAAAAAAAAAACAAAACAGAACAAAACAAAACAAAAAACCCCCAGAAATTTCTCTCTTACAGTTCTGGAGACTAGAAGTCCAAATTTAGAATATCAGCAGAGTTGGTTTTTTTTCCTGATGCTTTCTTTTTTTTTTTTTTTTTTTTAAAGATTTTATTTATTTATTTATTTGACAGAGAGAGAGATCACAAGTCAGGCAGAGAGAGAGAGAGAGAGAGAAGCAGGCTCCCGCTGAGCAAAGAGCCCGATGCGGGGCTCGATCCCAGGACCCTGAGATCATGACCTGAGCCGAAGGCAGCGGCTTAATCCACTGAGCCACCCAGGCGCCCCTTTCCTGATGCTTTCAGAGAGAATCTGTTTTGTGCCTGTGTTCTAGTTTCTCAGGGTAGCTGGCAGTCCTTGTGTTCTTTGACTTAGAACTGGATCACCCTAATCTTTGCCTTCATCATCGCATGGCCTCTTTCCCTGTGTCTCTAAGTGTTTCCAAATCTCTCTCCCCTTATAAGGACAACAACCATTGGGTTCAGAGCTCACCCTAATATAATATGTCTTCCTCTTAATTTGATTACATCTACAAAAATACTATTTCCAAATAAAGTCACTTTCACTAGTACAAGGTATTAGGATTTCACTATATCTTATAGAATTACAATTCAGCCGATACAAGGGTATGTAGACCCTGCCAAAGATAGTGTAGTAACTCTGAACTTAGTGTGTCAGAAAGACAAATGTGGAGTAGACCAGGAAAGCCAAATGGAAGATATGAACTACACATGCCAACTGGATAGAATAATCAAGAAAGATGGTTCTTGAGAACAAAACTATGAGCAGCAAAAAAGAGTATGGTCAATTAATGCCGTATCAAGTTATACTTGGAGTATTTGTGCATTATGAGTTAAAATCTTCCATGTAGGGGCGCCTGGGTGGCTCAGTGGGTTAAAGCCTCTGCTTCCCGTGATCCCAAGGTCCTGGGATTAAGCCCCACATTGGACTCTCTGCTCAGCAGGGAGCCTGCTTCCTCCTTTCTCTTTCTCTGTCTGCCTTTCTGCCTACTTGTGATCTCTGTCAAATAAATAAATAAAATCTTTTAAAAAAATTTAAAAATCTGCCATGTAGCTATTGAAACTAATTTTCTAAATGAGAATTTTTATTGTAATATCCTATTTTTTTGCTCTTACTTTGCATAGCAGATATTTTGGTAGGAGTTGTAAGCTGTCCTTTATCCATGAGTTAATGAAATTAACCAGGCAAATGGATAGTCTTAAACTCTGAAATTGGGCCAGGATAACAAATTTTGGTAAAACTCTGGTTTACTCTCTTTTCAGTAAGTAAATAATATTATTTGATACTTTTTTGTCTAATTGTCAGTATTCTTTATGGTCACAACCATTGTTTATAGATGACATCTTCTCTATTTGATCACTGTCCATATGGTACTGATTATTAAAATTTTTGACTGGATATATGCAGTAGTGGTAGTTTCCTTTACATAGTACATATCTGGAAAAATAATGGATGTGTTTGTTTCATAGACAAGGTGTACATGAAAATGGATGTTTGATGTTTTGCTTCCCAACATCAGTTGTCAATTTCATCATGATAAAAACCTTCTTGCATGGCATTTGGAAGATTACCTCTACCATAATCAATGCAGCTAGGGGAGGTATTTATCAGGAACATTGACAGTTCCCAATGGCTGTAGTGATTAGCATGTTACCCAGGGAACATAATCACAAATGTACTGGTTTAGGGATGGCCATATAACACAAAACAAATGCAGTGGTGTTTTCCCTAGGTTTTAACATTGAACAGTGGGGACATCTGAAGTCTTCAAATAATGAGACTGCTGAAAGCTTAGAATTCCTGAAATCATCTTCCCTAACTTTCTCAAAACCACAAACAAACAAATAAAAAATAAATAGATAAACAAATCTCATCTTAGATGAAACATTACCCATAGATGGAAGATCTCAGAAATCCACAACTTAAGATTATTTGTCTCTCTCATTCATGCTAGAAATGAATTTACCAGGATTTTTAGAATGCACATGACAATAAATGTCCCTTTGGATTAAGATGGTCTGATTAATTTCCCTGATTTCCAAATAAAAATATCTTGACTAAATAGCAAAGTTAAATAAGTAGATGCATCCAACTGTATTTAGTATTAACACCAGATTTTACATCCATATTTTTCTTTTCTTAAATCATTGGCTTATTAAGTCCAGACCATAGTTGTAGCAAGATTTTTGGCATGCGGAACTGCAGGAAAAGTGGTAACCTTATGCAGAAGGAACTAAATCCTTTTGTGCTGAATAGAACAAAAATTAAACACAAGAATATATTTGTGCATATGTGTTTGTGAGAGGTGAGTTTCTAAAAATGTTCATTTCTGAATAGTTATTTCTCAGCTATACATTAGAAGTTTTCTATAATATAGAGTTAAATATGCACATCTAAGTCTAAATTAGACCTAGCAAAAGCATTTTAAAAATATTTGTCTCATTCTTTCACCTTTTAGGGCATTTGTATATTAATATTTTCTCCATGTTATACACAAGAAAGCTGACTCAGTAAGTTTAGGTAACTTCCTCAAGGTCATTTTAATGAGCAAGTGAAATTGTCATTTTCACACACATTTGTTCCAATGAACAAACAAACTGATCTAAAACAGTATCTGCCCTAGTGATACACGTTTGTACAAATCCAGACATTTGCCTTTCAATTTCATTTTCAGGGATGCGTTGTACCCCCAGGGAAATCAATCTAGTGTTCTCCCAACACCTGGAGATTAATGGAAACAGTAGTTACTCATCTTAGGGATCCTCTTTTTAGCACACTAACTTCCAGGACCTTCTATTGCTGGAAATGCCTGCCTTCGTCTATAATAAATCTATTCTGTAGGAATTTCTTCTGAAATGCTGCTGCTTATATTTGCATCCCTCCAATTATATTATCTCCTGGCTGCTTTGGACTAAGCTCAGTATTTTGTTTTGAGCAGTAACAGTTACACTAGCCAGTTATACTACCCTAACTAGTAAATGTACTCACATGCAAATAAAAGGATACCATTTCTATCAGAATTTAAATTTGAAGAATTCAGTATTTATTTCCAAATATTTAAATCTGTTGTTGATTGCATACAGTGTCAAGAGCCATGCAATATAAAAGTAATGAGTTCTAGCTGTCGAAAACTAATAGTTTATTAGGAAAACAAAGATACTAATGTTCTTTGAATATACAGGTACATGGATTATATAAGCTTATTATTTTATGTGTGTTTTTACACATATAAAGGGAAGAGGATTTTTTATAATTTAATTGATTTATTTATTTTAGAGAAAGAAAGAGTAGGCAGAAGGGTGGAAGAGAAGGGAAAAGAGCAAGCAGTCTTGGCGCTGAGCACAAAGCCAGAGGCAGGGCTGGATCTCATGACCATGAGATAATGATCTGAGCCCAAATCAAGAGTCAGAGACTTAACTGACCGAGCCACCCAGGGACTGACCCCATTGGGGAGATGATTTTAAATTTATATCCTATTTTATAAATATTTTTTAATGTTCCACTGAGAACATCACAGTGATATTGTGAGATTAATATTTTAAATAAGATACAAAGTATTTAAATAAGTATATTTTGATAAAAAGTATAGACAAATTCATTCTTAAGAGTTGTCATTAAAGTACACAGTAATTCTTCATCTGTAGGAGAAAAGATATTAATTAAATGTATTAGGAACTATGACCAGGTGAAGGAGAAAATTGCTATACCATGCTAAAGTAAGAAAACAAATGCTTTATACTGGGTATATTCTAAAAGTTTATATCATAAAACTTTTATTCGTAGAGAAATTTTTAGAAGTATTTTCAAAAATTTATTTTGAATTTTTAAAAAAGAATCGCTCAGATATCTCTGATATCTCTCATGACTTCAGAATTGATTTGATGTTTCTATAATTTCATGTAGGATTTTAGCTTTTTCTTCTATTCATGTTTATTCATTTGAATGTTTATAAGCATTACATTGGAACAAGAATCTTATTTTGAACCCAAAATGCTGTGTTATAGTTCTGGATCTGCATCTTTCCTCTCTATGGCCATGGATCATTTTGAGATCTCTGGGGCAATAATCTAGTTGGTGAACAGGACATAGCCCTCATGGACTTCAATATATAGAATTATAAGTTTGCTGATAATAGTGCCCAGTATAAAACCAAAATATAACATTAGCAAATTCCAAATCAAGGTGTTGATCTAAAGGTGTACTATTTCACAGTACAGTTCATTAGATCAGAAGTTGTGCATATCAGACCAGGGAAATTGATTCATATAGAAAACAGAAGGCATAGTCAAAGCTGTTCTCTGGATCACTAGGTTTTGCCCCCAGGTGTGTGGACTAAGCTATTGGTAGAGAAAAAAATGTGTAAATATTCTGAATAATTTCTGACTAGATATTTAATCTTGCCTTACTATGTATAGCAACACCACTTGTCATAGTGTTACTGCAGGTTTTATTAGTGCATGGTTAGTAGTTTTATTAGTGCAACTGAGATTACATATGTTTTATTTTTCCTCTGCAGTATAACAAATATCACAAACTTAATAACATAAAATATCATCAGTTTATTAATTCACAGTCCTGTAATTCAAAAGTCTGGCACAATGTTTCTGAGTTCTGGGCTTAGGGTATCACAGACTGAAATTAAGGCCAAGTTCTCAAAGAGAGTTGGGGAGAATTAGCTTCTAAGCTCATTAGGTTGTTGGAAGAATTCAATTCTTGTGGCAGATGGATTGAAGTCCCTGTTTTCTTGTTGGCTGTCACTCTTGGAGACTGCCCATATCCTTTGACATGTGATCCCTCCATCTTCAAAACCAACAATAGCATGCCAAGTCTTTCATGTGCTTTCAATCTCTGATCTTAAAGGGCTGATATGAATAGGTTAGGTCCAATAAAGTAATCTCCTTTTCTTAAGGTCAGCTGTGTCTGATAGTCTAATCTCCTAATACAAAATCCACTAAAAATCACAATCTCTAGGACTGTGTCCTAGAGACACAATCACTGTGTCTCTGTCCATCACTGTGTCCATCACTGTGAAGCCGTGTTACCTTGGAGGGGGTCATTTTGTAATTTTGTAATTTGTTATTTTGTAATTCTGACTACTACAATGTACCTGACCCAATTTTGTAAATAATAAATAATAAATAAATAATGTAAATAGATATAAATAAGTAAATAATAAAGACCTAATCAAACATATGATATAATTACTTAACCCACATTCAGATTTGGTGACTTAAAAATATGTAGCTTTACAGTGACCTGTATTTCATTCTTAATACTTGTTCTACATTTTTTGAAATACTGTAACATGCCATGATGCAATAAATATAGTTAAATCTTTCAGGGGAAAAATGCTACATGGGTTATTTTATATTTTCAGTCTATGTACTAAAACCTTATTAGAATTTCAGCTGCATGGGAATCATTGCACTATATCAAGTAAGTTGAGCAATTTAATAATGTTTCTTTAAGGTGTTCCCTGTATTTATTTTGATCATCAAAGCTTATTGGAGGATCTTTACTTATAGTATTGGTAGACTAGTTTATTTTCCACGTTCTAGAACAAGTTTCCCAATTAGACAACCTACTAAAAACAAACAATTAAAACACATACCAAAGGCATCATAGATTTACGAAGACAGTAAGAATTTGTGGAGCCAACATCAAGGATTAAGGGAAGTTCAAGGATGTGAACACAGCATTTGACACTACTTTTGCCCATGAGGCATTTGGTAATTCCAAAATTCATGGCTAAGAAACTGAGAAATCAGAGACAGCATCAGACAGACTTAAGAAATGCTGCACAAAAAATGCGGTTCTGGGGATCACAAAGAAACAGAGACTCTAAATAAGGAGGAAAGATTTCACTTAAAACACCAAAACTAGACATCTTTGGAGTAGGAAGAAGCAGAAACAAAGCTGAGGGAGAAAAATGCAGCTTTAAATTCTTTTATTGCTGTCAGTTTAGCTATTCTCATGAAGCAAAAAATAAACTTCCTTCAGAGGAAGAGAACATCATAAATCTTAATTTTTAGTATGCCATATAATATAATTTTAATTATAATTATTTTTTCATATGCCATACCTGACACTCAATCAAAATAACAAAAATCTAAAACTGTAGTCAAGCACATAAAAAGGCAAATGTTGACTATGAACTAAGAGAAAAAACAGACAGTAGAAATCATCACAAGTTCAGATATTGGGGTTACCATGCAAAAATCATAAATAGCAATAATTAATGTATTAAATTAAAAGCCCAAGGAGAATCTTTTTAATTCAAGAGAAAAAAAAACTTATAAGCCTACAAAAGTTGTTTAATGGACCCAACCAAAGAAGTACGTCAGAAAAAAAAAAAAAAGTTCATTGAACAGAAAAAGATGTATAATACACAAAGCATCATGTAAAGTTTGTGAGAATCAGATAGAAATCTAACATATGTGTAACTGGAGTCTCAAAGAGCAGAGGTTGTATTTGATGTGAAATACCTGATATTTTAAAAGACAATTACTATTAAAATGCTGAAAAGCATCATGCACAGATCTATACAATGAGCTCTAAGTAGGATGGATAATAATAACAGGCATAACTGTGTCTATGCATTTTGTAGTAGTACTTATTAGAACATTTCAAATATGAGATCATAACTGCAGTCTTCATAGAAAAAGACATATTAACATCGAAAGAATGGAGTTTTCACTGACTGATAAAGCCAAGGGAGGAGCCATCTAAGAAATGTCAAATATCCCTAGTCTTTCTCATAGTAAAATCACTTCTATTTTCTTCTCATTAAAGTATAATTAACATACAGTGTTATATTAATTTTAGATGTACAACATAGTGAATCAACAACTGTATACATTTTTTAGTGCTCATCAATGTAAGTGTACTTTTAATCCCCTTAACTTATTTCACCCATCCTCCCCCCACCCCCAACCTCTCCTATGGTAACCATCAGTTTGTTTTCTATATTTAAGAGTGTGTTTCTTGTTGTTGTTATTACTGTTCATTTGTTTGTTTCCTTTTTCTCTGTTCATTTATTTCATTTCTTAAATTTCACATATAAATGAGATGATATGGTATTTGTTTTTCGCTGACTGACTTATCTTACTTAGAATAATACCCTCTAGGTCCACTCATGTTGTTGCAAAAGGCAAGATTTCATTCTTTTTATGGCTAAGTAATATTCCATAGTAACGTATATACCACATCTTCTTTTCCTGTTCATCTATGGATGGACAGTTTGATTGCTTCTGAATCTTAGCTACTGAAGCTATTAAAGTAAGGATACATATACCTTTTCATTTTCTTTGGGTAAACACCCAGCTGTGGGATCACTGAATCATATGATAATTCTATTTTTAATTTTTGGAGGAATCTCCATGCTATTTTCCACAGTGTTTGCACTATGTGCCTTCCCACCAACAGTGTATAGTGGTTCATTTTTATCCACATCCTCACCAATAGTTGTAAAATATTTCCGTTCTTAATGATTTACTGAGATTCTAAATGTTTTAATAAATTCCTATTGCCTTAAAGTTAAATCCATAATATACCATTTTCTTGTATAAACAAACAAAAATATCTATTTTTATAACCTCAATTAGGCATTCTATTACAAAAAGATGAAATTACCCCTAACCTTTCAAATGTACCTATTTATATATTATAGAAAATTTCACTATGGTTTCTAAAAAGAGGGTATAATATCTACTCAAACAAAACAAAAGAAAACAAAACCACACAAGAATGTCAGAAAGAGTTTGAAAAGTGGAAGAACAAAGGGAATAATGAGTTGTTGTATTTCTCTTGTATGTTTTACTTCTATAACTTTCAGCTTTTTCTTTTGTATAACCTATTTTTTGCTAAGATTTTCTATTTATTTTATTTCAAGATAATTTTTACTTAATATTTTAATCTTTTTCAATGGCTCCTTGAAAATTCTTATCAGATAATTTCAACATCTAATTCATTTAAAAGCTGCCATTGGTTGATTGTCTTTTCATTTCAGTTGTGATTTTCATGTATCATTTTTAAAATGTGTGATCTTAGATTGTGTCCTGAATATTTTGTTTATTACATATGGAAGTCAGAGTCCTATTTAAAACTTTGATTATAACAGAAAGTCGCCCTGTTTAGGTTATCATTACAAGCCTTGGGTACTTTTGTTGACTGTATGGTTCAAAGGGCAGTTTGCTGGAACCTTCACCTTCTGGTGCTGCTGACCTCCCTCTAAATCCTGCTGATGTAGTCTGAGAGAGCTGAAGGGAATTGCCCAGCCCTCAATGCTGTATTTTTGTTGATGGAGGCAGGGGATATTGAGATCCCCTATAGTGCTCCCCAGAGGTTCTTGCATCTCACACCTGGAGAAGTGGAATATTAGGACCATGGGAACAAAGAACCTTCCTGGCCAGCCTCTTCATTGTGTCTGCTTTCCTCTTCTCATTTCAGTCCCTGTATCTCAGTGCCTCTGGTTAGAGGATGGGTTTTCCCAGAGAGAGCTCAGTCCCTTCAGTGGATTCCTTTGTCTGCTGTTTCATCTTCTCCCAGCAGGGTGGATGGTTTTGAGGAATCTCAGGTTTTTCAGATACTGGATAAAAAGGCTTTGGAGGTTAGAGCTCTCATATCAATTCTGCTTTTCTTTCTTTCTTTCTTTCTTTTTTTTTTCTTTCCAGTCTTATAACACATTTTTAGCCTCAGATTGCCCAGATTAGAAGCTTCCATTTACATTTTTCCCACAGATGTGGGCATACAGCTGCATTCTGACATATGGTTTGCCAGTATGGATAAATATTGTATCAGAGCTTCTAGGAAATTTCATAAGAGAAAGTAAAATTATGTCTTTTTAAAAACCTTTCCATTGGCTCCTAGAAGAGAAAAGTTAACATATTAAACTCTAAGGCTAAGGCAATGTGAAGAAAAGCAGGGAGATGGGAGAATCTAGTACCTTTGGCACTAGACTCCAATAGCTCCCCATTAGACCTAGACTCCCTACTAAAAATACACCCGTGAGAGATATATGTAATAGTACCACTATTACAGTTTTCCATCATTTATAGGTAAACTTAATCCTTACTAATACAAAATTTCCTGCCTAAAAGTAGGATCTTACAAAAGCTTAAGCTTGGCATTGACTCAGCAGGTGATTCAAAGATAAATTTTGCAGATGGAAAGCTATGATGTGTTTATTCCTGACTAATTTATAATACCACGAAAACCAGTCTATATCACAACTGAGATTCTAGCATTATGATTACCTGTAGGGAAAAAAAAAAAAATGGAAGTGATTGTGTGTTGGCAGTTTCTTACTGTTCTCAGCAAAATCACATGAGAGAGATGAGTTGAGAGTAGAGCTGGCTCATCCACGTACAAAAACATAATATCCACTCACTGGATTCAAAGTACAAAAGGCAAATTGTTTTTGACCCACAGATTGAAATAGGTAGAAGACTATGCCCTTCTTCAAGTTGTAAATCTACTTTCTGATATGGAGTTACAGATGTTGCTTTTCACCTGAACGATATTTTTATTCTCAGATGGCATAGTAGACCAAAAAAGGGCAACCTCTGGCTGACAAGGAGCAAGGAATCAAGAATCTTATTCCTACATCCTGTAGGGACTAGACTCCTCCAATCACCTCTATGAACTTACAAGCAGATACATCCTAGGGTCTCCTGGTAAGAGCCCAGCAGGCTAAACCTTGATTTCCACCTTGTGAAATTTGAAATGGAGCATGAATTTGAGCCAACCTGTATGTCTGACCTATAGAACTGTGAGGTAGTAAATGTGTATTGTTTTAAGCCAGGGCTTGTGGTGAATTGTTACAACAAAGATAAAAAACTAATACAAATGGCTCCAAGGTATCAAAATGAGGGAGCACAGAAACCAGGCAGAAAAAGACCAGAAATTCAAAGCAAAGCATGGTATCTGTACAAATTCTAACCAGACTCGTCTAGAATGTCTAGCCAAGGAACTTAGTTAAGTTCTAGGGCAGAGATTTGATAATTGTTGTACAGAGTAATGGCTGTTTCTCTACTCCCCACCTCAAACTGGTTGCTAGATGTGACTTTGATAGTAGTCATGTTGTTTCTGCTCCAATATGCACATTGGACATTGGAAATTGAGGTTAAATTATATAAAATTTTCAGAAAGTATATGTCATTTATTTTGTTTTAAGGTGTTTTCATTTTAAATATGTGATATTTCTATATACATTAAATTTAAAAATCAATTCCTTTATTGTGTTTTTTAAAGTTTTCATTTAAATTCCAGTTAGCTAACATACAGTATAATATTAGTTTCAGGTTTAGAATTTATTAATTCCTCATTTCATACAACACCTAGTGACCATCGCAAATGCCATCCTTAAAACCCATCACCCATTTAATGCATCTCCCACCCATCTCATCTCCAGAAGCCCTCAGTTTGTTATCTCCCAGGTAAGAGTCTGTTTAATTGTTTGCATCTCTCTTTTTCTCCCTTATGTTCATCTGTCTTGTTTCTCAAAGTTCACATGTGAATAAAATCATAAGGTATTTGTACTTCTCAGACTGACTTATTTTACTTAGCATAATACACTCTAGTTCTAACCACATAGTTGCAAATAGCAAAATTTCATTCTTTTTGATGGCTGAGTACTATTCCTCTGTGTGTGTGTTTGTGTGTGTGTGTGTGTGTGTGTGTGTGTGTGTGTGTACCACAACTTCTTTATCCATTCATTCATTAGTCAGTGGATATTTGGGCTCTTCCCATAATTTGGCTATTGTTGATAATGCTGCTATAAACACTAGGGTGCATGTATCCCTTCAAATAAGGTTTTTTTGGTATCCTTTGGGTAAGTACCATGAAAAAAATCAGGTCCTTTATTAAACATCAATTAAGTTTCTGCTATATTTCAGGCATTTTGTCAGGTAAGAGAGATATTCAGATTAATAAAACTTGCTTCTCCAAGTAATGTACAGTTTACTAGTACAACACCTAGATATTATATGTCTAAAATGAATTCATATTCCATAATCAGTGGGGCAAGGACAACTCACATATGAGGAAGTGTGACACAAAGAAAAGAAGGAGCAGGGTCATACAACCTGGTTTGTAAGTGGTGATTCTATGCTATTTAGATGTGAAATCCTAAAAAAATTATTTCATTTCTATGTACCTTAGTTTCTCATCTTTAAAATAGAAATATGACATCTTCTGATCGAGTTTGTGAAAGTATCAGCTCTAATAAAGGTAAAGGACTTAGCACACTATTGATTGTATTGTGAAGAGTTCACAAAGAATATCATAATCAAAGTGATCCAGTAGCAGTAATAATAGATATTTTGGGCTTTTTGTTTTTTTAACTTTTGGATCACTTGATCATGGGAAGCAACATTCGGATCTTTGAATCATATTGAAAGTCACTCAGAGGTGGTGGATTTGAGGTGGGTTCATTAACTGAAAGGATTTTCTGGCTGTCTTCTTTATTTTTAATTAATTGATAGTTTTGGCTGTCTTCTTTAGAGTATGGTGGCAAGAATAGTATACATTAAGAAATATAAGGATATGTATATTTAGATGTCCAAAAGGACGAAGTTGGCAAAATTCATTAGTTAGAATTATAGTAATTTATTTGGGCAAATAGCCACCCAAAATAAAGACTTTATTTACTCACCCTATTACCTGTGAATAGGTGTTGCCATCTGGATTAAAATTGTACTTATTGGAGACACCAGATGAAAGATTTTATTCCTGATGCATGGAGCACTTACCAGCCATTGAACTGCCTAACCAGACTTTAATATTAGAGAAAAACAGATTTATTTTATTTAAACCACTGTCATTCTAGGATGTCCATAACTGTCAGCTAAAACTTATTTTAATACTTATATTACTTAAATATTTTGTCAAATTGTCTATATTAACACCAAAAAAGAGAAATAGTTTCAAGTCATCCCCTACATGAAACAAAACCAGTTAGGAGGAAAGGTGGGACAGGAAACTTGTTTTTCATTTTAAGATCCCCAGTAAAAATTTGATATTCATTTTTTAAATTTTATTTTATTTAAATTAAATTAATTAATAGAGTGTATTATTAGTTTAAGAGTTAGAGTTCAGTGATTCAATAGTTGTATACAACACCCAGTCCTCATTACATCACATGCCCACTTAATGCCCGGGATCCCGTTACCCCATCCCTCCACCCCCCTCCCCTCTAGCAGTTATTGAAACAAACCCTCAGTTTGTTTCCTATCATTAAGTCTCTTATGGTTTGTCTCTCTCTCTGATTTTTTTTTTCAGCAAGATAATTTTATTATTTTTTTATGTTTTTATTTCTTTTCAGCGTAACAGTATTCGTTGTTTTTGCACCACATGCAGTATTCCATGCAATCCGTGCCCTCCCTAATACCCACCATACCCACCACCTGGTTCCCCGAACCTCCCACCCCCACCCCTTCAAAACCTCAGATTGTTTTTCAGAGTCCACAGTCTCTCATGGTTCACCTCCCTTCCTATTTCCCTCAACTCCCTTCTCCTCTCCATCTCCCCCTGTCTTCCATGTTTCCCTCCCTGATTTTGTCTTATTTTATTTTTCCCTCTTCCCCTGTGATCTTCTGTTTTGTAATTCCACATATGAGTGAAATCATGATAACTGTCTTTTCTTTGATTGACTTATTTCGCTTAGCATAATACCTTCTAGTTCCATGCATGTCATTGCAAATGGTAAGATTTCATTTTTTTGATGACTGAGAAATACTCCATTGTATACATACACACACACACCACATCTTCTTTATCCACTCATCTGTAAGTGGACATCTGAACTCTTTCCGTAGTTTGGCTGTTGTGGACTACCCTACAACCTAGCAATTGCATTACTAGGTATTTATTCATAGGATGCAAATATAGTGATCTGAAGGGGTACCTACACCCTAATGTTTATAGCAGCAAAATTTTATATTTACAATTTTATATTTAAAATTTTAAATGTAAGTTGTTTTATTATATATTTGTGAATGTCTAAAAATTAAAAACTAAAAATAAAAAGCAGGATACAAAAAAAAAAAAAAAGAAGTAGGGATAGTTAGGGGTTATGCATGCCAGGGATCACTGAAACCTGGAAAACAATAGAAGTGGAAAGATAGTTCCATGAGTTGAATAGAAACATTCTTTGTTCAGTTCCGTAAAGTAAGAAACATTATAGGAAAGCTGAGAATGACCCTTTAATAGAAATTTTATATTTTCGTTAACCCAGTATCATGAATTCCTTCCTACTTGGGATGATAGGCCTCTGTGTATTTATTATTGTGAAGGAGGTCCCCATACTTCCCTATGGAAAGCTATAGGGGAAAGCATCTATACCATTCCTTTTCCTCCTGGCAGCTACAATTTGGCAGCTTCAGGTTGATCTTTTAAGCCTGTTTCTTTGACCTTTGAAAGAATGATAGGAGGAGGATGCTTTATTATGTAGACGTGATATTGGTCTGGAGAAAGTAAAATAAATTGTGACTATTTCCTTAGACTGACCAGGTAGCACAATCATGGCTGTGTTAGTAGTTGTATCCTGCATTCTTCTTGTTCATTTTCTGAAATTGCTATACTTTTCCATTACATTTTTTTAAAAGATTTTATTTGTTTATTTCGAGACAGAGAGAGAGAGGGAATGGTGTGGGGGATAGGGGCAGAGAGAGCAAGAGAATCTAAAACAGACTGCCTGCTGAGCTTGGAGGCCAAGGTGGGGATCATGCAAGACGAAGACCTGAGCTGAAATCAAGTCAGATGCTTAACCGACTGAGCCACCCAGTCAACCCTATTATTACATTACCTTTCTGCCTAATTTAGTCATTTCTGATTTTGTATCATCCTGCTTGCTAATACACTTCTCTAATTAAATTTCATACTACTCCTTTCTCCTTCATTATCATTCAGCATCGCAGGTCCATTTTCTGATTCTTGAACACAGCACAGTTCTTTCAGCCACAGAGAACTGGGAAATGCTTCTCCTCTGCCTAAGTATATCTTCCCACAGAGTTTTTGCATGATTGCTTACATTCAGATCTCCTCTCAGAGACAGAATTTCTTCGCATTTTTTTCACAGTACTTAGAATCAAATGAAAATGATTTTGTTACTTGTTTATGTAAGTGTTTGTATTTGCAATCATTTTTTAGTTGGCTTTTTAATTTTTGACTTGTCCTTCCCATTAATATAAGCTCTTATATCTGGGACCTAGTATGGTTCTGTCAGACAAATAACCCAGAATGACTCCTAATATAGTGTTTTCTAAATAAAAAATAAAAATGTAAATCAAGGAAAAAGACTGAAGTTCAATAAAAAGTTATACTAGAAGAATCTATATAGTTGCTGAAAATAAATAGCATATTTAACTCTTGAGTTTTCTAAATATTTGCTTTTATTTTAATATTGATCTCTGTCATTACATGCTTTCTCTTTATATTTATATAATAGTTATTTGTCAGTTTATAACCTGATTTAATACATAGTTTGGTTCTATAAGGATTTATCTGAGACAATATGGGATGAGTTACTGGGATGAGCACAGACTAGATGAAGGGAGCTTGAGAATTGTAGCCAGCGGTGAATCAAATAGATTAAGTCCAAATGACAAGGTTAGTAAAAACCCAAAACCATGAATCTGTTCAGAGGGAGAGTAAAGCAAATAAAAACAAACTAACTAAAATTGGAATTTCCTATGTTTGGAAAGAAAGGTTTATTAAACCCTAAATGGAGCTATAGGTAGGAAAATATTGTTTCTTAAGTTCGTAGGCGGAACAAGAAGTTTCTCAATGATGATAAATGACAGAATTAAAATAAAATTCATAGGCACCACAAAATACTAAAAATATGCCCTCTTGAAATTTAAAGTTCTAAGGTATTAAAGTTCAAATGTATTAAAGATTGAAACTTTTCTTTGGAGTAAAGTTGAAATAAAGCACAAACAACAAAGATCAAAATGACATCCTTGGTCAGGGAAATGATCTTGATTTGTGGACAGAAGTGGATCATAAGGAAGCCCTTACACAGTTCCTTCTTTAGTCTTGAATACAGGGTAGTATACAGAACAGTTGGTGAACACTGTCCATTTAAACCGAGTACTAATGATAGAAGAGTAGGAACTCTTCAGGATTTTGTAGTACATGGGAATTCATCTGCCTTGCAATTTAAAAGCATCAAATGTTCTGGGTGGCCTGGGTGGCTTAGTGGGTTAGGCACCTGCCTTCATCTCAGGTCATGTCCCTGGGTCCTGTGATCCAGCCCCACATCTGGCTCTCTGCTTAGCAGAGAGTCTGCTTTTCCCTCTGCCCCTCATGCTTATGCGCTGTCTCTCTCTCCTACTCTGGAAAAAAAAAAAAAAGAAAAAAGAAAAAAAAAGAAAAAGAAAAAAAGCATCAAATGTTCTTTTGCTAAACCACCCAAAGCTGAAAAGTCCTGTCAAGATTTTTTTTTCCCCCTTAACTGGATTTTTGCCTCAACCAGCTACTCTTATAATCTGGGGCCCTGAGCCCTTCTACAGCCCTTGCTACTTTCTCTCTAAATTCTTGCTTCAGCTGGCAATACTTATGCAGACCTCTACGGCTATGAATTATCGGACATTTGTACCATCCCTCTAGTATTTCTCCACCTTATGCTGCCTCTGTAGACTTATTTGAAGGTCCCACCATATGTTTAGTTTTCAAAAGAGTCCAATAAAAAGTTTTTTCTTCTTCACTAGAATTCTGAGTGAGTTGGGAAATAAAATAAGGGGGAATCTGTTGATGAACTAAAAACACTGTTTTGGGGCGCCTGGGTGGCTCAGTGGGTTAAGCTGCTGCCTTCGGCTCAGGTCATGATCTCAGGGTCCTGGGATCGAGTCCCGCATCGGGCTCTCTGCCCATCAGGGAGCCTGCTTCCTCCTCTCTCTCTCTGCCTACTTGTAATCTCTCTCTATCAAATAAATAAATAAAATCTTTAAAAAAAATAAAAAAAAAATAAAAATACTGTTTTGCTGAAAGCAAGTTGGGAGTTTTAAGCCCAGAATTAAGAAGAGTACCTTTGCACAATTCAGTGCCACATGGAACTGATGCAGGTAGACCTTAGAGAGAGCCTGTGGCTGGAAGCAACTAAAGCCTGAGAAAACCAAAGTCAAGACAGAATTGAGCATTCCAGATAATTCAATCTCAGATTTGTAAAGCAATGATCATTTAATCTCTCCTTGTGTGTACACAGTAAGGGAGCAGAGAGAACTCGAATTGTGCCTGGGGGAGCAGTTTCTGCATGCTAACTGGGAAATGGGGAAAATATTTATACTTTTAGGAACATATGCTCTTCTAATTAAGTTTTAACCGTTTAGAAATTCTCTCTAATATCACCGGTTAGCTTGGCTACACTCTGAATTGTTAGAAGCTAGACATGAGCTGTGGAAGGACTGTCCTGATGCAGAGTCCCATGTCCTTGAATGGGAATGATAGAGATTTGCGCTGGAGGCAAGGGCAGTTATAAATAAGCTACACTTTAAAAGCCCAGGGGCACAACATCCTATCTGTGGCTTCCAAGACCTTGAGGCTGATAGATCAAGAAAGACAGGTGTGGAGCATGCATTCTACTCTCCCACTTTTGCCTGAGAGTAACTCCTAAATTCATTGTAACTCTTTGCATTGTAGTAATAGAGCCGGCCACCACCATGGAGAAAGGTGATAGGAGGGTTCTGGTACAAACCTCATAGGGTCAAAAAGAAACCCCTCCCATACTGTGGGAGGAATCCCCCAAATGACTGGAAAAAGCCTCCATTAAAGAACATCTCACTGTACATGACAGTTTCTCCCAGCCCAGAGAGACCTATAATACCCAATCCCAAAACAACTGAGGGCCTGGTTCACCTGAGGGAGCCTGCAGGTTCTCCTACCTTGAGAGAGTACTTTTGCTTTAATAAACTGCTTTGTGCTGGCTCCTTTCTTTCTGGCTGTATTTATTCGATTATGCAATCCCACGTAAATATTCTCATGGAGAATCCAAGGATATAGCCCTCCATTCACAGAGTGCATACTCTCCCACCAGCAACAGAACCATGATATATAATAAAATATAAAAAAGTCTAAGGGGCTCTTCAGCTGGGTTCAATGAAAATTTATACATAGATATACAGATGGGTGGCTTATTTATCACATTAACTTTAGCGATGCCCAGTGTTCCAATAAACATACATAAATCTCAAAAAAGGATAGATAGGTAAAATGATATAATTGTGTTATGTAGTATAGCCCATATTAAAATGTTCTTACACACACATGCACATACATACACCTATGTACATAATGCCTCAATGCATACTAAGGAGTAGGAAATCTTTAATATGTTTCACTCTCTTCCTGTATAATAATCTATCCCATATACTTTAGAAAGCAGTTACACACACACAAAAAAAGCTCTTATCTTAATCTGAAGAGTATAATCTGATCACTTCTATTTTGCTGTGTTTCACTTATTGTTTTTAATTATTACATTGAATTCATGAACCTATAATAGCTTACATGCAACAGTAGATATCTTTCATCAGTACCAATATAGATATACAAGTATTTCTATCTTAAAATTAACATGTAAATTTCAAATGGGCATTCTGTTTTTGATACTTCTTCAGGTTTCCACTTTCACTTTAAAAATATTTAAATATGTCTATTTTTCAAATAGCAGCAGTTCTATATTAAAACTTTGCTTCTCTCACCAATTACTGAGATTTTTTCTTAGTATTGGTAACAAATATCTATCTCCTCAATTATAATTTAAATTTAAATTTGTTATTTACCACACTATAAATACATATATCACAAGAATTTCTTTTTGTATTTCTTTTAATGTGAAGAAAAAATGCAAACTTTTATTGCCTAGGGAAAAAAAATCTCATAGTGTTAGTTGTAGCCAAGTACAATATTATTATGAAAAACATAAATTGCCGTATGATTTGTAAATCATGAGTTTTCAGATTAGGAGCAATTATATTTTGTCTTCAAAAAATTTCTTAATTTTGCTGATGCTAAATACTTTTATAAGTAGCTAGAAATGTAGGAATATAAGGAATATAAGGAATAAAACTGCAGATGATTCTAATTCTCAACAGATATACCTTAATAAAATTGGAAGTTATTTATAGAAAACAAATATATAACTGTAAAACAAAACCTATTGAAATTATTTAAATAGAGAGCATGAAATTCTGCAATTGAGAGATGTAAAAGTGATAACAAAGTTTAGATGAAAAATAAATAACCAAAAATGTGATTTAGTTATTATCATGAATATAATTTGTTATAGTCTGACAAGTGTGATCCTGATAAATATAGAGAGAAGGGTTGAAAATATTGGGCATAGATTTTTCTACAGCAATTGCAAGAGTGCACACATATTTTTTGTTTAGATATCTTAATTTAAGAAGACAAGCATGTTTCTTTGAATTTAAAAGCTAACTTTTTATGAATGGACTGGTGATTCAAGTTAATTTATATGTGTATTTTCAATGATGTTATCCCATTGATATATAAGCTGCAAAGTAAGTTCTCTGAAATTGAATCTGTACTGAAAGGGATGATAGAACTGATTTAAGTTTTCATTTTCTGCTTTTAAGTGAATGTGTTTGCACATTCACTTAAAATGTGTGTGTGTGTGTGTGTGTGTGTGTGTGTGTGTAAAAACCTTTGGCCTTTCATTCTTTCTTTGAGCCTCAGATCCTATTTTTCAAGAGGGGTAATGCTCTGAATAAGTAATATGTTTAATGTAATAATTACCAACTGTTTCCTGAATAGAGCACAATAATTGTTGTTTTTAAAAAAACCTGAATAAAGTAATAATTTTCACCCTACAAGTTGTCACCCATTTATACTTTATTCAATATATTAGTCCCAGGGTCTAGTCATGGTCTTCCTTGAAAACAGTCAGATATGCCTTTTCCATGGAAGTACAACAATGTTCAGAGAATGAAGGAACAGACCATCAAGGGAAGTGAGGTGAGCCTCACATACTCTCCTTCACAATTCTGAAAAGAGCAAAAATCTATCAAGAGAAATATGATCGAAGAGATGGACATAAGAGCACTTTTGAGAAAAGCTGCAGAGTGTGTGATTCCGGAAAAGATTTAAGTAACTATTTCTGTCTGTAAGAATAGCAAGTCCTGGGAGTTGACATTTGAATGGCAGGTCTCCGTTCCTCAGTTACCTACAAGCAGCTAAAGCAGAATGATGAGGAAATGTTTGTTTTTCTTGACTACTTTATATTTACCTCTCTCATAGTCAGAAAATGTGATCGTTCTTCTTAGTGGATTGCATTGCATATATTATAAAATAAGTCTTAGATTGCATGTCAGTTATAAAGCCACCCATTATTTTTATAGAATTTAAGAGAAGGATTCATGTAAGAAGTATATTTTATTTGGTCAATGTTCTGCTTCTTTTAAGTTTATTTTAAGACTCACACATACTTCAATTTTTTTCCTTTGCATATAAAATAGTTCAAATATAAAGGAAATTAAAACATTAAAATAATTTTAATATTATACTTGTTCCCAACACAACCAGTGCGTAAGGAATGCTAAGGAAGAATACCAGAAATGAAAGATTTAGTGAGGGAGAGCCTAAATTATGCTATAAATTTTGCCTAAATCTCTAGCTGATTCTAAGAGGCCAAATTTAAACTAAAAGAATCAAATTTATGCCTTAATACTATACACTGCACAGGAGATCTTGTAATTTCAGAAATATTAACTATCTATACAAAATTATTATTCTTCAGATAAACATAGAATCTGGAGTGCCTGTAACATATCACTCACAATATCACAGTATAATAAAAATTACTTAACATAAGAAAAAAGAAAGCATAACCCATTGTTGAAAGAAAAATATGATCAAGATGATCTAGACTTTAGAATCAGTTGGTGAGAATATTAAAATTGTCATTATTAATATGACTAGGAAAGCAAGTTATGACATTAACAAATAAATGTATGGGAAATCTGCAGAAAACTATGATTATAATAAATAACTGCATGAAGAAGTTAGCACTGGATAAACGTAATACCTGAAATTGAAAAAGAAATACTATTTGAATAAAATACCATTTGAACATAATGGAAATGAAACAAGAGTCAGTAAGCTATAGATAAATCAAGAGAAATGACATGTTTTGAGGAAAAGGAGTAAAAACAACAACCAAAAAAGGTTGCCAAAAACTAAGTTCAATAGGACCCTCAAGGAAATAACAAATGGTCTAAAGTGGTCTAATTTTTTTTTAAGATTTTAATTATTTATTTGTTAGATTGAGAGAGCTGAGCACAAGCAGGAGTGGCAGGCAGAGTGGGAGAAGCAGGCTCCCTATCAAGCAAGAAGCCCAATGAGGGACTCCATCCCAGGACTTTGGGATCATGACCTGAGTCAAAGGCAGACACTTAACCTGCTGAGCTGCCCAGGCACCCCAACAGGATGATTTAAAAGACACACACCTTTTCTTTTTTCTTCTTAGTTTCTTTAAGCCATATATAGTTATTTAAATTAAAAAGTATATATACACACACACTTGAGCAACATTAACTCTAATAAAACTATAAGAAAACAAGAATTATATTTTAATATCTGAAGTTACCACTTACCTAAACTTGATTATAACTTAAATATGATCATATAAATCACATTGAAATGAAAAAAATTAATATAAAGGAAGAAAGACATAGACAATTAGAAGAGAAATAGAAAACACATAATAAAACTATAAACTTGGGGCGCCTGAGTGGCTCAGTGGGTGAAAGCCTCTGCCTTCTTTGGCTTAGGTCATGATCCCAGGGTCCTGGGATTGAGCCCCACATCGGGCTCTCTGCTCAGCGGGGAGCCTGCTTCCCTCTCTCTCTCTCTCTGCCTGCCTCTCCGACTACTTGTGATTTCTCTCTGTCAAATAAATAAATAAAATCTTAAAAAAAAAAAACCTATAAACTTAAACCCAACCATATCGATGGTTATATTATATATTAATTAACAAAAAATTGCAAATACAAGATAGATATTCTGAGATTGGGTAAAATAACAAAGTAAATATGATGCAGTCTACTTGAAACTAACTTTACCTATATGAAGACAGTTTGACAGTGAATGGATGGAAAAAAAAGTAGATAAATCAAGCTACAAACCTAAGGAGGAGTGAATGGGTATATTAAAATCAATGAGAGCTGACTTCCCAAAAATTATGTTACCATAGATAAATTGAATTTATAATAAAAAAGATTAATACATCAGGGAGAAATAACAAGCATTAGTGTGTATATATCTAAAAACAGAGCATTAAAATGTAAACAAATACAGAATTCTGTGGAGAAATAGAAGTTCTAATAATCACAGATGGAAATTTAATACCCCTCTAATAGCAATTGATGGAACATTTAGACTAGAAAAAAAAAAAGAAAAAGTTAATGCATGGACAATCAGATCTGACACTAACCAGAATTCTGACCTAACAAACTACAGATTACAAGTTCTACTATCAATCTATCTATTGATTTATTGATGTATAAGATATTATAATACATACAGCTGGTAAGATTGAGGATCTTCAATTATTTTAAATTTACGGTTAAATAAACAAGTTTGCAAATTTATTGGAATAAAATTATGAAATTATCTTTCTTTTTTATGATTTAAAGAGATTTTTTAAAAGATTTATTTACTTACTGGAGAGAGAAAGTGGGAAGGGGCAGAGAGCGAGGGAGAGAATCCTAAGCAGATTCCCCACTGAATGCAGAGCCCTATACCAGACTAGATCCCTGGACCCTGAGATCATGACCTGAGCCAAAATTTAGAATCAGACACTTAACCAGCTGAGTCACCCAGCGGTCCCTATCTTTCTTTTAGAAATATTTTAGAGACGCCTGGGTGGCTCAGTTGGTTAAGCCACTGCTTTCGGCTTGGGTCATGATCCCAGGGTCCTGAGATTGAGTGCTGCACTGGACTCCTTGCTCGGCAGGGAGCCTGCTTCTCTCGCTGCCTCTGCCTGCCTCTATGCCTGCTTGTGTGTACTCTCTCTCTCTTTCTGGCAAATAAATAAAATCTTAAAAAAATACTTTATCTATCATCATATCTCTTTTAATTTTTCATATAATTTATATTTGAGTCCGTCAGTATTATCATAAATTGCTTTATATCATTAGTCTTCTACAGAAAGTATTTTTATTTTTACTTTGTCTTCATAGTCTATTTTTTTAATATTAGATTTTTATGTCTTTACTCTGACTTTTTAGAGTATCCTTGACTTTATTATATACTTATCTTATAATTTATCTGTCATCATTTCTTTCTGTTATATGTATTTAACACTATCAGTTTTCTTCCATGAAACTCCTTTCCCACTAATTTTAATATTTAGTGTTCGAACATTTTTCAAATAAAGTATCCTCTAGATTGTATTGTGAATTTAACAAAAATTTTACTTCAGAAGGCTTTTTTTTAAAGGTTTTATTTATTTATTTGAGGGCGAGATCACAAGTAGGCGGAGAGGCAGGCAGAGACAGAGAGGAGGAAGCAGGCTCTCCGCTGAGCAGAGAGGCTAATGCTGGGCTCGATCCCAGGACCCTGGGACCATGACCTGAGCCGAAGGCAGAGGCTTTAACCCACTGAGCCACCCAGGCGCCTCTACATTTCAGAAGGCTTTTAACATTTTCCCTCCATTACTTATTTATAATTATTTACTTATATAGTTTGTATCTTGAATCTTGAATTAATGGAATCAACCTTTTAAAAAGAAATGTTTGTGACCTAGTACATGAAAAACTTTAAATTCTTAAATTCTTACATTTTTTAAAACAATTATTATGTTTTAGATTATTATAGATGAATCTGAAGTAGGAAATAACATAGAAAGATTTTATGTACCTTTTGCCAAGTTGTCCCAATAACAACACATTTCAAAACTATAATATAATATCAAAATCATGATCTTGACATTGTTAAGGTAAAAATAAAGAGTGCTTTCATTACCACAAGGATACTTCATGTTGCCTTATATCCATATTCACTTTACTTTCCCATACTCTTCCAGTCCTTTACCATGGCAACTGCTAATCTGTTCTCCATTTCTATGTTTGCCATTTCAAAAATGTTGTATGGGGTGCAGGAGTGGCTCAGTCAGTTAAGTGTCCGACTTTTGATTTTGGCTCAGATCATGATCTCTGCACTGGGTGTGGAGCCTACTTAAGAGTCTCTCTCTTCCTCTACCCCTACACCCCGCCTGCTCTCTGTCTCTTAAAAAAAAAAAAGAAAAAGAAAAGAACAAAAATGTTGTATAAATAGGATTACACAGTATAAATCTTTTGGGATTGGCTTTTTCTTTTACTCTCCATGATTCTCTAGAAAACAACTCAAGTGGTTGTTATTCAATAGTACCTTAGTATAATCATTTTTTAAAAATTATTTTATTTAGCTTTTTCCCAGTGTTCAAAATTCATTGTTTATGTACCACACCCAGTGGTGTTCCATGGTACAAATGACTATGGTTTAGTTAACCACTAACCTCTTGAAAAGCATCTGGATTTTTTCCCACTTAATGCCATTAAGAATAAAACTACTATGAACATTTATGTACAGATTCTGTTTTATTTTGCTTCGTTTTTGTGAACATTCATTTTCATTTCTCTGAGATAAATGCTCAAGAGTGGAATTCCTGGGGTGCATGGTTGCATAGTTAGTTTAGTTTAAGAAATCGTTGCACTAGGGGCACCTGGGTATCTCAGTTGGTTAAGCATCTGCCTTCTGCTCAGGTCATGATCCCAGGGTTCTTGTTCTGGGATTGAGTCCTCTTTAGTCTCGCTGCTATGTGGGAAGCCTGCTTCCCTCTCTTCCTGCCACTCCCCCTGCTTGTGTGCTTGTGCTCTCTCTATTTCTGACAAATAAATAAATAAGATCTTAAAAAAACGAAGAAGGAGAAGGAGAAAGAGAAGAGAGTAGGGAGAAGGGAGAAGAAGGAGGAGAAGGAAGCTGCTGCACTGTTTACCCAAATGACTGTACATTTGTGACGTATGAGCAGGATCTACCTTCTCTGTATCTTCAGCAGGATTTGTGTGGCTACTCTTATTTATTTATTTATTTATTTATTTTAATTTTAGCCATTCGGATAGCTGTGTGATATATCCTGTTAATTTAATTTGTATATCTGTGATGGCTAATGATATGAACATATTTCCACGTCCTCTTTTTGTTATATATATTCTTCAGTGAAATACTTATCTGTGTCTACTGCTATTTTCTTTTCTTCTTCTTTTTTTTTTTTTTGGTAAAGATTTTATTTATTTATTTGACACAGAAAGAAACATCACAAGTAGGCAGAGAGGCAGGCAGGGGGGCGGGGAGCAGGCTCCTCACTGAGCAGAGAGCCTGACACAGGGCTTGATTCCAGGACCCTGAGACCATGACCAAAAGGAAGGCAGAGGCTTAACCCTCTGAGCTACCCAGGTGCCCCTCTAATGCTATTTTCAAATTGAATTGTATTTGTTTTGTTTTTAATGGTTGATATTTGAGAGTTCTTTACATATTCTAAGAGTCCTTTGTAGAATAAGCAACTTACGGATATTTTCTCTGAGCCTGTAGCTTGCCTTTTCATTCCTTTGTTTTTCTCAGAGCTGAAGTTTTTCTTTTTGTAGATCAGGCTTTTGTTGTCAAATCTCATAATTCTTTGCTTAGCCTTACATCCTGAATACTTCCTCCTTTATTTCTTCAAAAGTTTTATAGTTTTCCTTTGTATATTTAAGCTTGTGATCCAATTTGAATTAATTTTTTATAAGATATGAGATATTTTTCTTACTCTTTTTTTTCACCCCCATGGATATCCAATGATTCTAATTTGCTGAAAAATCTTTTCTACTTGTTGATTGGTTTTGTGTTTGTGACAAAAATTAGTTTATAATATTCGTGTGGGTGTATATCTGGGTATTCTGTTCTTTTCAATGATCTATGTCTGCTCCTCTACCAATACTATAATTGTTTACCGTAGTATATATTAAGTTTAAATCGGGTAGACCAAGTTCTCCCACTTTATTCTTCTATTTCAAAATTATTTTATACATTAATCTCTTTGCCTTTCTACATAAATTTTAGAATAATCTTGTCTATATCTACAAAAATCATCCAGGCATTTTGACAAGAATTTCCCTAAACCTATATATGATTTGAGGAATAACTGAAATTTTTAATGTGTTGAATTTTCCAACATATAAATATGATATTTTTTAATTTATATAGATTTTTTTTAATTAACACCCTTTATGTATTTTGCCATATTTATAAGGAGATATTTCATTTTTTAGTGGCTGGAAATGGTATTGTATTTTTAATTTTGATGCTAATATTTTCATCACTAGTATAGAGAAATATAGTTGATTTTTGTATGCAAATCATGTGTTGTTAGTGAATTCATTTATTAATTCTAGGAGATTAGGTGCCTTGGATTATTTTGTATATAAACATAATCTTCACATAGTGACTCATATTTATTTCTTACCAAAGTGTATACCTGTGTTTTTGTCACTGTTTTTGTACTGGCTAGACTTTCTACCACTATAATGATACAGAGAGGATAGAGCTGACATCCTGGACTTGTTCCTAATCTTAGAGGAGAAAATTCAATGTTTTCTTAATAATTTTAATGTTAGCTTTAGATTTTTTATAGATATTCTTTGTCAAGTTTGTATACTTTGCATAATACCTAGTAATGTATTTGCTGGGCCATGGAGTAGCTCTATTTTTAACTTTCTGAGGAATCTCCATATGGTTTCCAGAATGGCTGTACCAGTTCACACTCCCACCAATAGGGTAAGAGGGTCCCCTTTCTCTGCTTCCTCTCCAACATCTATTACCTGAGTTGTTAATTTTTGCCACTCTGACCAGTGTGAGGTATGGAGAACCATTTATCATGCCAATTGACATCAAAAGAATGTTGACTAGCAATCCTTATATCAGACAAACTGGATTTTCAATCAAAGACTGTAATAAGAGATGAAGAAAAACAGTAAGTTATAATAAAGGGGTCTATCCAACAAGAAGATCTAACAATTATAAATATTCCCCTAACTTGGGAATAGCCAAATATATAAACTAATTAATAACAAAATTAAAGAAACTAATTGATAATAATACAATAATAGTAGGGGACTTTAACACCCCCAGCTCACGATGTTTTATTGAGATTAACTGAAGAATATCTGTATAAATTAATAATTGTATAGATTGGAAAAATATAAAGATTTTAATCTTACCCAAAGAAGCCACTAAAGAACTTTTTAAAAGTAAAAATTAATAAGATAAATCTAAATTTTATATAGAAATTCAACTTGAGAATTAAAATATTATAAATGTCAAGTGAAAGACCGAATATAGTCAAAATGATTTATCAATATTAAAATTTGGCAAGATGAGAGTTTTGGCATTATTTGATTAACGTGATGCTGTTTTCTGACTGTACTCACTCTACCCCCTCCCCCTTCGATTAATATATTGAAATCCTAATGCTCTGATGCAGTGGTATTCTTTGGTGGGGACTTTGGGAGGTTCTTAAATCATGAAGGTGAAACCTTTCTAAATGGGGGCTCCAGAGAGATTCCTAATTCATTCAACTATGTGAAGACACAAAGTGCTGCAAAGCAGAAGACAGCTCTCATCCCACAGTGCTGGCATCCCATCTTCAGATTACCAGCCTCCAGAACTATGAGCAATAAATGTCTGCTGTTTATGAGGGGCCCAGTCTGTGGTATTTTGTGATTACAGCCTGAATGAACTCATCTTCAAGGTTTCTTGAATAGTAGTTTAATTTTGACTCTTAGTTGAGAGAAGTCTTTGAATCTAAAATAAACATGGTGGTGTATTTACTCCAAAGTGAAAATTCTGTGATTGTGAAAATTTATTTCTACCATTCTACTTCTTGATTATTACATAGAGCTTAAGTAATTTCTATTCTTTCCATTTTTACTATATCTTCATCATAAAGGAAAAACATTTATATTTCTTGTGTGATAATACATGAGAGATTGGTAGTTAGATTTATATTAAGGTATATGAGAAAAATATTACAGAAAATTTAGAACTCAATTAAAAACAAAACTATGAATTTTTACATAGAATTCCTATCTCAATATCAAGTTCTTCATTGCATTCTGTTTTTACATAGCAAATAATTTCCCTGTGAAGAAAATTGCTTCAAAATACTCAATTTGTGGCCAATAACTATAAATACCTATGTGCTCTTTCCTTCTTTGTGTGCAAGTATTATTTTTATTATTTGACATATCCAATTTGAAATTTGAAAGTTTAAAGTTTAAAATTTGAAAGTTTAAGTAGCTAAAAATTTCCTAATTATTTATATTATTTTAATAAACATGTATCAGAGGATGATGGTTTATGGTTGACAAATATATAACTATTTGACCTCTATTAAAATGATGTCTTTAAAAGTCTAAAAAATAAGTAGTAATGAAATTACCTCAGCTTTCCTGTTGTGTGTATGTGTGCGCGCATATGTGCTCTATAATTTATAGAGGTCATTCTCTTTTGAGTTCAGTGTAACCAATATTCCTGTTTTGAATGAATCTCCTGACTTCCAATTCCAAATTGAAGTAAGAAGCTTCTTACTAATAACAGGCAGCTAGCTTAATTCCTAGGGTGGAAGAGTTCACTGGCATTGTGATGGATAGACAGAGCTCTAGCTTTATCTACTTTACTTACAAAACCAGAGAACCATGCCTAATAGCCATGAGATATTTCCTTTTATTCCTTTGGACATGGATACCAAGATTAAGGTTGATGCCTCTAAAAACAGTAAAGCACAGCAACAAATTCTCTTTGATATGTATCTGCTAGAAATTCAATATCTATGATTTTAGTATTCTAGGAAGAATTTAGACTTTTCAAACATCTTAGAGCTAAATTCCTGTGAGATACTACATTTTTCTACTTATTAAATGGAATATCTAAACTTTTAAAATTTCAACTGATAGCTGGTATTTGATTGTAAAGCCAGGAGAGACGATGTCAAATTTTCTCAGAATTAACAGCTCTATTTTTGCGAAATATTAATCATAAAAGGATTTGGTAAATCCACCCCATTATTCTTTATTTTATTTAACTTCTTGGTTGTATAACTAAGTCTGGAAACTCAGAGCATAGAAAGGATGTACATTTTACTGCAGATTTTTTAACTGGCAAGAAAGTTACGGAATTTAATCCAAATACTCTTTTTAAATAGTGGTCCTTGAAAATAATTAGGAAAAATAACATTCATAAATAAATGCTTATGAAATATTTTAAATACTCTTTGTAATTGCTAGGTATTCATAATTCAATTTTTCCCATTATTTTAATAAAAATGGATTTTTTTAAGGTGCAGCATCTTCATGAAAAGAGTGAGAAAGACACAAAATGGATAATTTTATCAGGTTCTGTCTTCTTTGAGAAGATTAATATATGTAGGTTTTTGGTGAAGGAACTCAATTGCCTAAAAATTTATGAGCCACCGAGCAATATAAGTGGGTCCCTGAAGACCCACAAAAAATAGTACATACATAAATCCAGATTCTGACATCCTAGTGGGTATATATATATATATATATATATTTTTTTAAATCAGGTAAGGAGTCAGAAAATTTAATAGCACTAACTCTATCTTTAAACTGTTTGAAATCCACAATAATACATTATTCTTATGGATTATTTTATCACAACAATAGTGTGAAAATAAATCTGGACAATATTCACTGTGGGGAATATAGAAAGCACTTTTAAACTTCAATTTTATTTTTCTCATAAATCTCCCTTTAAATCACCATACTGACTATTCTGAACTTATTTGTTTCAAAAAGGAAGTTCTAAATGGTTTTAGTTTTTAATAAACCAACTTATTTTTTAAAGATCTCAAGTGCAGCTAATGAATTTAATGACCTTCCTGAACAATTTAAATGATAAGACCATTTGTGAACATTGGGGTCAAATAAATATTCTACTTTATTTAAATGCTAAGGAATTGGTGACATTTTGAAATAAAATATAATTGTTTAGGGTGTTCCTATTTTGTACATTCATGAAAGTTTACATTAATTATAGATGTATCCCATTAGAGAACCCCAAAACTTATCTTTGAAATAAATAATAACAATACAACTATTCCTACACGGTTTTCATTCTTCTGATAACTGGTCTACTTTTTCCATTGCTATTGCTGCTAATATATTAGTAATTCTTACAACAGTAGGTCAGCCACATTTAGCTTCTTATGACACTCAGAGAGCTTAACACAAAAAAAATATTTTTACAGAATTCCATTTAATATGCACAACTTTTATGTTAAATGCTTGTAATTTTCAACTCTTTTAGATTTATAAGAAACAAAGTCAAATTTTAATGACAGTATCAAAATTATTTATGTAATGAACAGTTAGGTGGGACTTCTGCTTAGAACATATATCAAATCTGGTCCCTGTGCCTATACTAACAAAATACTTACCTGGAGTCCCAGGAGTTAAACCATTGTTTTAGCTCACAGAAGAAAGCAGCATATTGGAAATATGAACAGGCTATGGTATTGAAGTTTAAGATAGGCTGGGTAGTTGCATTGTCAGAGAGCATCTCCATTTTCTCATCTATCATGATATTCAGTAAGAGATGAGATTAAAGTCCCTTGTGAAGTGTACACACTGAACATTTTAGAGTCACATGCAGTCAATGAAAGCTTTTAGAATATGTTATTAATATAATACTACACTGATCTGTTTTTATAGTAATAATAGTTCATATTTTACATAAATCATGTAAGAGGTGCCTGTCACATCTGAGAGAATCCCATTAGAACTTTTACTTTAAAGTCTGATAATGTGGCTCCATTATACTATATTATATGCCCTCAATTTTTTGTAAGATATTAAAATAATCTGAAGAGCACTGAAGTAAAGTCATTTTATCTTTTTGGAAAAAAAGAATTATTATTTCTCTATGTTGAGTTTGGTAATAGACATTTTTCCAAAGAAGACATACAGATGGCTAACAGACACATGAAAAAATGCTCAACATAACACATTCTTAGGGAAATACAAATCAAAACTACAATGAGAGATCACCTCACAACTATCAGCATGGCTAAAATTAACAACATAGGAAGCAACAAATGTTAGCAAGGATATGGAGAAAGGGGAACCTTCTTACGGTGTTGGTAGGAATGCAAACTGGCACAGCCACACTGGAAAACAGTAAGGTTCCTCAAAAGTTAAAAGTAGAACTACCCTACAACCCAGCGATTACACTACTAGGTATTTACCCAAAGGTTACAAAAAAGATACGTGTACCCCTATGCTTAAAACAGCAGCATCAACAACAGCCAAATGATGGAAGGAGCCCAGATGTCCATTGACTGGATGAATGGATGTAGAGTGGTATGTGTATACACATACACACACACACACACAAACGCACACACCCCCATACACACACACAATAGGATATTACTCAGCTATCAAAAATAATGAGATCTTGCCTTTTGTAATGGTGAATGGAGCCAGAGTGTATTGTGCTAAAGCAAAATAAGTCAACCGGGGATGGGGGGAATAACCCTATGATTCACTCATATGTGGAATTTGAGAAACAGGACAGAAAAGAGATAGGCAAATCATAAAACAGATTCTTAACTATAGAGAACAAACTGAGGGTTGGTGGAGAAGTGAGGGGGGTGGACTAAATGAGTGATTGGTGTTAAGGAGGGCACTTGTAATGAACACTGGGTGTTATATGTAAGTGATGAATCACTAAATTCTACTCCTGAAACGAGTATTACGCTGTATTACACTATATTTTAACTAACTGGAATTTCAATAAAAACTTGAAACTATGAAAAAATTTTATGTAAATGGAAAATCATGATGTATTTTCTTTTTCAATCCAAGAAATATATTTTTCACTCATACTAAAAAAGTGTTTCCTGACTAATGCATATATATATATTTTTTTTTCTCTTAAATTTCTTGATTGTGTAAGCAAGGCTGAAATTCCTTCCTTTAATCCATCTTTGGCATGTTTCACTCTTTATTGTTTAAATTAAAAACTATTCGTCATTGTTTCACTTTTTACTGCGTGAAAAATAGAGATTATTTGAACGTATGTAAAAATCTTGAACATTTTAATTTATCATGAGTAAAAATATTAACCATTAGAATTTAATAGGATATTTGCCAGTAATATTTTTACTGTTATTTAGAATAAGAGTTATAAAAAGCTAAAATGGATAGCTATACTGCAGTCTCAACTATGTTCTTTTCATTTAATTGAAATAGCAATTATCTTCAAATCTTCAAATTGCAGAATTTAAGACACCAGTGCTTGGCAAACTTCTTAAAGGGCCAGATATAAGATGTATTAAGTTCATGTGCCGTGTAGTTTTGTCACGTCTATTCAGTTGTGCTGCTATACCTCAAAAGCAGCCATGGACCATACAGAAACAAGAAAATGTGTATGTATTACAATAAAATTTTATTTACAAAAATAAATATAATAAATAACTATGGCCCATGGGCCATAGTTTGCCTCTTTTTGAATAAGACAGTTATTGCTTATCTTATTTGAACTTTACTATTGTTTTAGTGAAAATAAAATGGTGTTTTGACTGTCCATTTCTTCATAAAGCCTGTGTACATTGGTGTCATTTACCTAATACTTAAATAAAATATTCATGTTTATTTGTTTTTACTAAATTTGCTCACTCAGTCCCTTTCTCAAAATATAATTCTGACACTACATATAGCTACATAATCTTAGTTGTCTTTTTTAAAGTCTTGACTATGAAACCTGCAACTTCTGCCAAAATCTTATTCCTGAATTCCACTATCAAATATTCTTTTACTTATTACATAAAATTTCACAGAAGCCTTAAGTTTAATAATATCCAAACTCAACTCAAACTGTTTCACCCAAGACCTCTCAAAATTAGAACTTAAGGCATGACATTTTCATTTACTTCTTTCCTGAATTAGAAACACATGATTCTTGCTAAATCTTCTCTTATCTTGAAATATTACATTCAACCAATGACGAAGGCTTTTTATTCCTATTTCCTAAATATGTTGTTCATACTTTCTATGTTCCTTTGTTTTTTTCTGGTTAATCAACTCATCTTTTATTTGCTAAACACACAGTCATTCCTAAGTCTAGCACATCTCCTTCAGCACACCCACTGTGCTACTACATATGCACACTTGATCAGATCACTCATTTTAATATCCTGTGTTTACTTTCATAGCTTACATGATGATCGAATTGCTTATCTTTGTACCAAGATTCTCATATTCATATATGGGTATATGATTACTATAGTTAGACAATCTTTCAGAGTAGGACTGATTTTCAAATTGGTGTTTTGCTTGTGTGATTACTCATGGGCCCATTTGTTAAAAAAACAAAAGAAACAAACAAAAAAACACACTTCCTGAAAAGACCAATATCAAACAATCTAATAATAAAAAAAAAGTAGATATGCTCTGTTTGAAATGGGGGTCAGGGGCTCTGAGATACATCTGCCAACAGCACAGTTTTCAATTCACTGGTTAACAAATAAGGTAAAATGCAGGCACCTAAAAAATGCTGTTTTAGGTTCATTACCCAGGGGTAGAGTAAATTGTTTGGAGGATACATTTCTGATTGCCTTAGGATGACAGGAATTGGATTAGAGGTATTAAAAGGATTGTATCAGTAATAATTTCTGTCTAACAGTTATATTTCCCTCATTAAAAAATTGCATTCAATATCACTCTTTTTAGAGGCATTTGTTAATTTTTCTATGATAATTAGTTTTCCTATATGTGAAATAACCACAAGAGACATATTTCCTTATGTAACTCATCATAAAAAATTGAACTGCTGATGATTACTGCAGCCTTTATAGCTGTAAAATATGTAATATTTTGTTTTAAGATGAAGTATAAAACACAAATGGTACAAGCTTTTCAATCTTTCTTTTTCTAAGGAATGATTATTTGACAGTTTCAAGAAGATGACATTCAACTAACACTCCTAAAAATAATTCAGGATCCATTCATACCATTCCTTAATGAATTCATCTCCTTAAAAAATATTATTGGAGGTTGATAATTCTAAGCTCTATTTTAGGTGGAGAGATGATAGGTAGGTAGATGTAGATAGATATAAAGATATAAGATACGTAAGATATATATATATATATATATATATATATATATATATATATATATATATATCTTTGTATGTCTTTAACTTTATAAACTTTATAAAGTTGTCACATTTTTAATATATTCTTGATAAATTTTCTTGTTTCAGTATTATATGCAAGAGATTCATCAATGTAGATCCTTTTAATACATGTTTTGGGGGTGGGTAGTGGTATTTAAATTTTTTGGATAGTTTGGTTTTAAAATCATTGCCATTGAAATAACCTTGAATATAGGGGCGCCTGGGTGGCTCAGTTGGTTAAAGCCTCTGCCTTCGGCTTAGGTCCTGGGATCAAGCCCCGCATCGGGCTCTCTGCTCAGCAGGGGGCCTGCTTCCTTCTCATTCTCTGCCTACTTGTGATCTCTGTCTGTCAAATAAATAAACTCTTAAAAAAAAAAAAAACCCTTGAATATATAATATCTCATGCATATGCAGCAGTTTATTCAAGGTATATTTCTACTTTTGATATTTCAAAAGTACAGCACAAGGTCATATCAGATGATGAAAAATGTCTTGCTAAATTAACTAGTTTTGTAATTTTTGATGAGTTACTTATCCTTTCTTTGTTACAGTTTCCACTTATATTTAATAGGGATCTTTAAAATACCAAATTCGGGGCACTAGGGTGGCTCAGTGGGTTATAGCCTCTTCCTTTGGCTCAGGTCATGATCTCAAGGTCTTGGGATTGAGCCTCACATCTGACTCTCTGCTCAGCGGGGAGTCTGCTTTTCCCCCTTTTCTTTGCCTGCCTATCTGCCTACTTGTGATCTCTGTTAAATAAATAAAATCTGAAAAAAAATAAAATAAAATACCAAATTCACATTTTTTGGAGGATTAAAGTCCTTAGATCACTGCTTATCACGGTTAATATTCAATGAACTTTAGTGATAAGAATAACATCTATTATTATTATTATATAACTAGAATGTAGTAAGATTAATATAATTACCATTCTAATTATAAACATATATTTAACATTCTATACTACATATTATATACCAATTATATAATATTAACTATAAAATAATTATTGTTACTCCTTAAGTGTATTTTATTTTTTGTTATTATAATGTACTTAAAACCAGTGAGTATTAATGATGTGAATTAGAGTCCATTTTTTTCTCATTTGGACACCTCTGTGCCCTAACCAGTTAGTGACCTGTCAGTCCATCTTATTCCACTTACCTGCCTTGCCATTTTTTAATTTGTTTTTCAATTTATGTAAGTCTCTTTTTGTTATCTACACTTGCATTCACTTGTTTTTATTTTTCCATTAATTCAGTTTACCTTGAAGTTTACCATAAGTTTATTTAATTTTGCCTTTAAGAACAAGAAGACTTATTATTATTTTTACCTTAAAATGTAAATAAATTTAGCTTTGTTCTAAATATCTTATATTACTTATTATGGACAGTAAGAAAATAAGGAAGTCAGTAAGTAAATAAATAACAAAAAATTTGTATCTTTCAATATTGTTACTCTCACTTACCTGTTCTCATAATTTCTATCCGGGGCTTCCTTTCAAGAAAATCATTTGTTAATAGCAATTGCTATTTTTCATTTGTTAATAGCAATTGCTTCCCCCCCCCCTTATTTCCATGCATTTTATTTCACTTTTTCGTGTGTGTAAACCCTTGCTCTCAGATACACTGCCAGGTAAGGATAATTATAATACCTAATATTTTATTTTAAATGGAATATTATTAATCATTCTTTAAAGTTTGTTACAGTTTTCAGATATTTTCCTTTGTAAGAGCAAAGGGTTCTTCTCTATTTCCAGTTTGCTGAACATATGTGTAATAAACAGATCTTGAAATCTATTTTTTAATCCTTCCATTATAATGATCACTCTTTTTCTTTTAATCAGCTGATATAGTAAATTTAACTTATAATTACTCAAATTGCAGACAAAACCTATATCCCTGGAGTAAAATCAATTATATATGATGAACTTTCCTTATACAATATATATCTAATATATGTTTAGTTACTATTTTGCATAGTAATTTTCCATTTATACTTTGTGTGAGATTAGTCTATAAATTTCCTACCTTGTATCTTTTTGGTATCAAAGTTATGCCTGCTTCACAAGCTGAATTTTGAAATGTTCCTTTTTTCTAGTGTTCGGGAAAATAATTTTTAGTTTGGAATAAAGCATTTATTTTTTAATATGTGGCAGAACATGCCTTTCTTAGTGAAATGTGATCTTTCTACTCATTCATGATGTATAGGAAAGGGTTTGTACTATAAATTGTAAGTGTAGGATTCTGTATATAGATTCAACCTGTTCAGATCTTTTCTATCATTAGTTAATTTTTTAACTGGATTGACCAGTCTATTTCTGAGAGAAATGTGTTAATCATTAGCAAATATCAACTTGTGTGACTCCTTAGATAATTTTGTTTCCTGCAATGTTCCTCTTCTGGTTGCTCTTTCACACATGCAGATTTATCTGTCCACATTTGGATATGGAAGGATTGCCCAATTGTGGGCATGGAATCTTGCTTCTTGTGTTAAACGAAAAGCCTAATGGAATACTTTTGGAAGTGGTTTTTCAGGCTGTTGTTTAATTTTTAAATATTTGAATTTCCCAAAATTATCCCTTTGTTATTGATTCCAAATTTTATTAAGGTTTGGTGAGAGAAAAATTCTTTGCATGATTTCACTCATTTTAAATTTATAGAATACTATTTCATGGTTCTATTTGTGTATTTTGCTGTTTATTCAATTTCTTTGTACATTTGAAAATAAATATTTACTCTGTAATTTTGGGGTATAGATTTTTTTTTTTTTTTTTTTTTTTTTTTACAAATGCCACCTAGAGCAAGCTATTGAGATTGTGGGTTTTTTTTTTTTTAATGTCTTCTGTATTCTTTCTCATTCTTTTCTAGTTCTTTTAATTTTGAACAGACGAATATTTCAATTTCCACCCCAGCTATAATTGTGGTTTTGTCTATCCCTCTTGCTTTTTTGCTTTGCAAATTTTAAGGTTTTATTATTAGGTCCATACACATTGAGGATTGTCATGTCTTCTGAATAATTTGAGTCTTTTATCATTATGCCAAAAATAACTGTAGTCTTTTCTTGACCCTCTGGACTTGTGTTGATCCTTGGGAAGTACTGTATTTGAGCAAAAATGCCTCCCAAGCAACCCAATTTTTTCTAGCTGTTTTTTCCCCTTCTTGGCTGTTGCTTTATTTTTCATATCACACCTTATTTTCTGGAACTATTTCTCTCTTGCTGAGAGAAAATGGATTTAAAAATTTAAAAATTGTGTGTGTGCCTACATATGTGTAATGGTTTGCTGGCTGTAAAATCTTTCTGGTCCAGTTTAAATAAAAAATTAATTTTGTCCTTTAAGTAAATTATTTTTAGAGAAGTTTATGTTTTCATTTTTTATATTTGTACCATTACTTTACACTTTAAAGATTGTTCTTTATTCCTGATTTTACCCCTTGCCTCATTTCAAATTCTGTGTAAGTCTGGTTTCCATTTTTGTCTTCATTATTCCTCAATGAACCTGGTATTTTATTACTTTTATTAGTTTTCTCAATAATGACATTGTTTCTTTATCTGACACCTTCAAATTTCATTAAATCATCTCATATTCAGTAATAGTTCACAATAATTTGAGGCAAATGTTCATCTTTACTATTACTTAACAATAAAACTAAATAATTTACGGTATATTTTCCTCTGGGGATAGCTTTTGTTGAAATAAAAGTGAGTTAATAAATAGCACTTCTTTATTTTCCATAATTTACGTTTGGTTCCTCTATGGACAAATCCCATTAAGTATTTAGGTCTGTGTTTAATATTTATATAAGTTATTTATTTCCTTATAGCAAACTAGCCCAAATAAAGTGGCTTAGAACAACATTATTTAGCTCAAATTATGTGGATCAGAAAATTGAGCACAACACAGTGGGGTAGCTCTTCGGGTCCCATGACAATTCTCTAACGTCGCTGAGATCAGCTGCATGTCAGCAGGGTGCTCTGCTCTGAGGGTCTGCTAGCTCTGGCTGGGATGATTTGGGAAAAGAGTTTGGGACATGGGACTCAGCATCTGAGTATGGACCCAGAAGGAGGAATAATTTCAACACTTTTTTCCTCCCCAGAGAGTTTACTACAATATTTTAATCTGAATGTTTAGTTTAACTTAATGATATGTACATAAAATGCTTTAAGTAGAACTTTTTGAGAATTTCTTAAGTGTTTCTCTGTAGCTAAGTATTTGAACATTAAGTTTTGAAGATTAGCTTTTTCTCTGAGTTTAAAAATGTAAATTTCTTGGGACGCCTGGGTTGCTCAGTCTGTTAAGCCGTTGTCTTTGGCTCAGGTCCCGATCCCAGAGTCCTGGGATCGAGTCCCACATTGGGCACCTTGCTCAGCAGAGAGCCTGCTTCTTTCTCTGCCTCTGCCTGCTTATGCATGCTCTCTCTCTCTCTGACAAATAAATAAATAAATAAAAATCTTTAAAAATGTACATTTCTAGTATAAAACAATTTATATAAGTATTATATTGAGTAGAAAGTGAAAATTTACCAGGATATGTCTGCTTAAATAAACAACAGCAACAAGAAGAAGAGGTTTCTGGAGAATGTTTGAAGTGACTGTCGTTTAAATTGATTTAAACTTCAATGTACATTGGGAAACTACTCATTTAATCACCATAAGCATCTCCCCGCAAGGGTGTAAACCCATAAATACCATCCTATTACCTCATACGTCTTTAAGTTCAGTATCTTCTGATATTCTCTACACTATGTGTGAGACTATTATATAGGGGAAAAAATCAACTCAGACATGAACCACATATAAAATGGGAAAATATATTATAGTTATTTTATTTTTTTTAAGATTTTATTTATTTATTTGACAGAGATCACAAGGAGGCCAAGAGGCAGGCAGAGAGAGAGGAGGAAGCATACTCCCTGCTGAGCAGAGAGCCCGACGTGGGGCTTGATCCCAGGACTCTGGGATGGTGACCTGAGCTGAAGGCAGAGGCTTTAACCCACTGAGCCACCCAGGTGCCCCCAATATAGTTATTTTAGAGAAGAGGTAATTAATTGAAGTTTTAGGCCATTTTCTTAAGTTATCAGTACTTGGGGAAGCCAGGGATCAAAAGCAATCAGATTAAGGCCATCTGATTCACTCCCTCATAATAAATACCAACATCAGTATATGAAAGGCTCCTTAAGAAACTATTTCTGAGAGAAGAGAGAAAAAGAGAATGAGAGAGAGAGGGAGAGACAGAAAAACTATTTCTTCATAAGGATACTTCATAAGGATAATTAGTTGGTTTTTGAGGATTTTAAGAGTTAGAACTTAGAGAATGTGGCAATTCTAGTAATACAGATACTATAACATATGGGAACAAATTGGGAAAGTCACGGAACTATAAAAGAAAAAAACAAATAATAATTTGACTAAACCCAAGTAATTTAAAAGGAAATAGTGGGTTGAGCAAATTTATATAGGAATTTGGCCGCAAATAAAATGATCTAGTCTTAAGTCAGTAATTAACCAATTTATTTTAATATTTCAGGCAGAAAAACCATTTAAAAAGATCAATGTTTTAGTTTAATGAATCTGACTTTTTTGTGTAACATTTATTCAGATGGAAAAGTTTGTGAATTAGAAGGCTTTTTGGAAGAGGCTCATGATTAAATTTTATATCATAAAAAATGAGGACTTATAGGGAGTGAGAGTGTCTGGAAATGAGTAAAAAATGAATATTAAAGAAAATAACCTTTTCTTAAATTTAATGTTTATCCTGAATTTAGGATTTTAAAGAGGTTAGTAGGGAATATGAGAAAGGAGAAATTTGGGGAAAAAGGAAACATTCAATAGATAAAAATATGAAGCTAATAAAGCCTTCTGTATATCTAATGATTGATTAACTCTCTTTCCTGGTAACTTTACCATCTTTTGTATCTAATAATGCTAACCCTCAATATCTATATAGAATCTGCTGGCCTTCTTACTTTTTCTTTCATCCCTATAACTCTAATAATATGCCCCGATGCATAATAATTATTGGGTTAATCTGTGCTATTTGATTATACACTGTTAGTTCTGTAAGGTAAATCCAGGCTCATGTATCACCATGACCCCATACTCTTTTTCTTCAGTGTGCATGTTGCCACCTGAACACACCCTATTTGTTGATGGTATTGGGCTCGTATTATGTTATTGCCAGGAATTTTCTTCCACCCTTCTTCATCTGAAGGAATTCTACTCATCTTCATATTTCCAATTCAAATATCGCTATCTTTGGGAAGGAATTCTGTTCTATTCTTTTAATCAGACAAGTTGTCTAAACTCTGGTCTTTCGACATAGCTCTATTATATTGTTTATGGTATTACAAGATAAATCAACTCTACAAATGTGTTTTCTTTGCCTATGTTTAATCTCCTTCAAAGCAGAAAGGTGGTTTTCTTCATTTTTATATTTATAGATCCTCCCTCACAATGTTATCGTGAGAATTAGGTGTAAAATATCTAAAGAAGTGCGTAACACAGAATTCCATAGACTCTGTTGCTGTAACAAACTACCTGAATATCTCAGCAGCCACATGTTTATTTGTGGGTCATCAAAAACACTCTGCTACCACTTTTTTGTCACTGATGAGGACTCCGTCTTGACATATGCTTTCTGTATTTCAGAGCAACGAAAATCACATGCTGACTCTTGAAAGTTATGCTGGTAAGTCGGGAAAGCCACTCCTGATGACATTAATACCTCACAATTAATGAGCTAGGTTTGATTATTGGGTTACATGCCGATATTACTAATGTTGTATTTTGCTAGTTACATAGCTTTGAATTGAAATGTACTATGCAGAGATTGGATAGCAAATTTTGGAGGAAACAAATAATTAAAATAATCAGAAGATAAAATGATGTTTTGAACAAAGGACATAGATTATTTTTTTATCTTATGATTGTATTCTCAGTTGATCTCTTTACCATGGGATAAATCATGTGCATTTCTTCTTTCTGTATCTTAAAATGTGGTTATCCCTAATGCATAATAAATGCATTTATATTTTCTTTTTTTATGATTGCAAAAGTAAACGCTAGCTTATGTTACAAGTGAGTAAGCATAAGAAAAATATTTTGATTCATGAGAGAGTTCATGAATATTGGTATAAGTATAAGACATAGTAATTTCTCTGACATTCCAAGTAAAGAATCTAGTATATACTCCTATGGAGAAAAAGGTCTAATCATAAGAAATGCAAATGGTTGAGGTTTATTGATAAGATATACCAAATATTCAAAAACTTGAGAAGATATTTTCTGTGGTTGTGTCATTATAAGGCACAGTATTAAATAAACTCAAGAATAATCCTAAAGCTGAAGTCCACTATTAACATATGAAGAAGTGTGGTGACACATGACTTAGGAGAATATGAAGAATAGAACAAAAGAAAAATATATTCAAAAGGCATACATTTCAATGAGAACAACTGTGCTTAACAGCAATTTCCAATCAAGCCTATCATTGGACTTTAATTTTTGTATAGAACATTCCATGACATCTCTTGTAAGTAAATAAAATAATAAACGAATAAGGTAGTATGCAATAGATTTTATATATGCAGTCCTTCGTACATTT
This sequence comes from Mustela putorius furo, assembly GCF_011764305.1. Classification (NCBI taxonomy): domain Eukaryota; kingdom Metazoa; phylum Chordata; class Mammalia; order Carnivora; family Mustelidae; genus Mustela; species Mustela putorius. Next base: position 1,271,792 of record NW_025421373.1, on the reverse strand, counting down.
GGAGGACACCAAACTCTAGTGGCTTCATTCCTCTGAAGTAGATACGTGCTGTTAATATACTAATATTCAATGGACTTTTGAGCAACTAGGCTCTCAAAAGTATGATACACACTTCTCTGAAATCTCACTTGAATTCAAGTATCATTAAAAAATACGTCTATAGGGCGCCTGGGTGGCTCAGTTGGTTGGACGACTGCCTTCGGCTCAGGTCATGATCCCGGAGTCCCGGGATCGAGTCCCGCATCGGGCTCCCAGCTCCATGGGGAGTCTGCTTCTCCCTCTGACCTTCTCCTCGCTCATGCTCTCTCTCACTGTCTCTCTCTCAAATAAATAAATAAAATCTTTAAAAAAAAAAAAAAAAAAAAAAAACGTCTATAAAAAAATATATCTATATATTTATATGTGACACATATAATTTATATGTGACACATATAATTTATATGTGACACATATAAATATATAGATATATTTTTTTAATAAATCGTGGAATGACTATAAGACTTCTCAACTTGAATCTCCTAGATTTCAGCACTTTACTCTTTTTATCAATTTTTAATTTTTAAAGGTAACCTGGTGAATATGAAATATAGTAAAAATATATATAGTAGGGAAATAAATATACTAACGATAATAAATCTGAAAATAAAATTATTGAATTAGCCAAAAATTTCCAGAGAAACAGATTCAACAATATGTATGTATATATACATATATATGCTCACATGTTGTGGAGGCCGACCAGTTGTAAGATCTGTAGTTGTCAAGCTGGAAATGCAGGAGCTGATAGTGTAAATTCCAGTTGAGGGTCAACAGGTATAAAACCCAAGAAGAGCCAGTGTTTCAGTTGGAATTCAAAAGCAGGAAACAAATCTAAGCCCCAGCTCAAGGCAGTCAAGCAGATGGAGCTCCCTTTTACTTGTGGAAGGGCCAGTCAGCCTTTTTGTTTTCTGCCTTCAGTTGATGGATGGGGCCCACCCACATGGAGGTCAGTCTGTTTTACTCAGTCTGTTTCAAATGTTAATTTCTTCCAAAACATTCTCATAGACATACTTGGAATAATATTTCACCAAATATCTGGACACTGTGGCTTAGTCAGGTTGACAAGTAAAATTAACCACCACAATTATGTAGTAATAAATTAAAAGAATGCATATTAGCATATAAGTATGTTTTCTTTCTGATTGCAGAATAATAAATAAACCTTTTTTTTAATGGTCTTTTTAAAATTTTTTTTATTTTTTAATAAACATATAATGTATTATTAGCCCCAGGGGTACAGGTCTGTGAATTGCCAGGTTTATTTTTTTTAATTTTTAAATTGTTTTATAAACATATAATGTATTATTACCCTATATGGTCTATTTCTTTTTTTTTAATTGATTTATTTATTTTCAGAAAAACAGTATTCATTATTTTTTCACCACACCCAGTGCTCCATGCAATCCGTGCCCTCTATAATACCCACCACCTGGTACCCCAACCTCCCACCCCCCACCACTTCAAACCCCTCAGATTGTTTTTCAGAGTCCATAGTCTCTCATGATTCACCTCCCCTTCCAATTTACCCCAACTCCCTTTTCCTCTCTAAAACCCCTTATCCTCCATGATATTTGTTATGCTCCACAAATAAGTGAAACCATATGATAATTGACTCTCTCTGCTTGACTTATTTCACTCAGCATCATCTCTTCCAGTCCCGTCCATGTTGCTACAAAAGTTGGGTATTCAACCTTTCTGATGGATGCGTAATACTCCATAGTGTATATGGACCACATCTTCCTTATCCATTCGTCCTTTGAAGGGCATCTTGGTTCTTTCCATAGTTTGGCGACTGTGGCCATTGCTGCTATAAACACTGGGGTACAGATGGCCCTTCTTTTCACGACATCTGTATCTTTGGGGTAAATACCCAGGAGTGCAATTGCAGGGTCATAGGGAAGTTCTATTTTTAATTTCTTGAGGAATCTCCACACTGTTCTCCAAAGAGGCTGCACCAACTTGCATTCCCGCCAACAGTGTAAGAGGGTTCCCCTTTCTCCAAGTCCTCTCCAACACATGTTGTTTCCTCTTCTGTTAATTTTGGCCATTCTAACTGGTGTAAGGTGATATCTCAATGTGGTTTTAATTTGAATCTCCCTGAGGGCTAGTGATGATGAACATTTTTTCATGTGTCTGATAGCCATTTGTATTTCTTGATTGGAAAAGTGTCTGTTCATATCTTCTGCCCATTTTTTGATATGTTAGCCTGTTTTGTGTGTGTTGAGTTTGAGGAGTTCATTATAGATCCTAGATATCAACCTTTAGTCTGTACTGTCATTTGCAAATATCTTCTCCCATTCCATGGGTTGCCTCTTTGTTTTCTTGACTGTTTCCTTTGCTGTGCAGAAGCTTTTGATTTTGATGAAGTCCCAAAAGTTTATATTTGCTCTTGTTTCCTTTGCCTTTGAAGACAGATCTTGAAAGAAGTTGCTGTGGCTGATATCGAAGAGATTACTGCCTATGTTCTCCTCTAGGAGTCTGAGGGATTCCTGTCTCATGTTGAGGTCTTTTATCCATTTTGAATTTATCTTTGTGTATGGTGTAAGAGAATGGTTGAGTTTCATTCTTCCACATATAGCTGTCCAGTTTTCCCAGCACCATTTATTGAAGAGACTGTCTTTTTTCCACTGTATATTTTTTCCTGTTTTGAAGATTAATTGACCATAGAGTTGAGGGTCCATATCTGGGCTCTCTACTCTGTTCCACTGGTCTATGTGTCTGTTTTTATGCCAATACCATGCTGTCTTGGTGATCACAGCTTTGTAATGAAGCTTGAAATCAGGTAACGTGATGCCCCAGTTTTATTTTTGTTTTTCAACATTTCCTTAGTGATTCGGGGTCTCTTCTGTTTCCATACAAATTTTTGGATTATTTGCTCCAGCTCTTTGAAGAATACCAGTGGAATTTTGATCAGAATGGCATTAAAAGTATAGATTGCTCTAGGCAGTATAGACATTTTAACAATGTTTATTCTTCCAATCCAAGAGCATGGAATGGTCTTCCATCTTTTTGTGTCTTCTTCAATTTCTTTCATGAGTGTTCTGTAGTTCCTCAAGTACAGATCCTTTACCTCTTTGGTTAGGTTTATTCCCAGGTATCTTATGGTTCTTGGTGCTATAGTAAATGGAATTGATTCTCTAATTTCCCTTTCTGTATTTTCATTGTTAGTGTATAAGAAAGCCACTGATTTCTGCACATTGACTTTGTATCCTGCCACGTTGCTGAATTGCTGTATTAGTTCTAGTAGTTTGGGGGTGGAGTCTTTTGGGTTTTCCATATAAAGAATCATGTCATCTGCGAATAGAGAGTTTGACTTCTTCATTGCCAATTTGGATACCTTTTATTTCTCTTTGTTGTCTGATTGCTGTTGCTAGGACTTCTAATACTATGTTGAACAAGAGTAGTGAAAGTGGGTATCCTTGTGTTGTTCCTGATCTCAATGGGAAGGCTGCAAGCTTTTTCCCATTGAGGATGATATTTTCTGTGGGTCTTTCATAGATAGATTTGATGAGGTTCAGGAATGTTCCCTCTATCCCTATACTTTGAAGTGCTTTAATCAGGAACGGATGTTGGATTTTGTCAAATGCTTTTTCTGCATCAATTGAGGGGACCATGTTGTTCTTCTCTCTTCTCATATTAATTTGTTGGCTCACATTGATTGATTTGCGAATGTTGAACCATCCTTGTAGCCCAGGGATGAATTCCACCTGATCATGGTGGATAATCTTTTTAATGTGCTGTTGGATCCTGTTGGCTAGGATCTTGAGAATCTTAGCATCAATATTCAACAGTGATATTGGTCTGAGATTCTCCTTTTTGGTAGGGTCTTTGCCTGGTTTGGGGATCAGGGTAATGCTGGCTTCATAGGAAGAGTCAAGGAAGTTTTCCTTCTGCTTCAATTTTTTGAAACAGCTTCAGGAGAATAGGTGTTATTTCTTCTTTGAAAGTTTGGTAGAATTCCCCAGGGAATCCGTCAGGTCCTGGGCTCTTGTTTTTTGGGAGGTTTTTGATCACTTCTTCAATCTCATTACTAGATATCGGTCTATTCAGGTTGTCGATTTCTTCCTGGTTCAATTTTGGTAGTTTATAGTTTTCCAGAAATGCATCCATTTCATCTAGGTTGCTAAGCTTATTGGCATATAACTGTTGATAATAACTTCTGATGATTGTTTCTACTTCCTTGGTGTTAGTTGTGATCTCTCCCTTTTCATTCATAATTTTATGTATTTGGGCTTTCTCTCTTTTTTTTTGGATTAGTGTGGCCAATGGTTTATCGATCTTATTGATTCTTTCAAAAAACTAGCTTCTAGTTAGGCTCTGAAACAATGGCGTGGGTCAAGGAGCGCCGGCTGAGATCTCATTGATCTCAGCTCTAATCTTGATGATTTCCTTCTTATCTGTGGAGTTGGTTTGATTTGTTGTTGATTCTCCAGTTCTTTAAGGTGTAGAGACAGCTGGTGTATTCTGGATTTTTCAATTTTTTTGAGGGAGGCTTGGATGGCTATGTATTTCCCCCTTAGGACCGCCTTTGCTGTATCCCATAGGTTTTGGACAGAAGTGTCTTCATTCTCATTGGTTTCCATGAATTGTTTCAGTTCTTCTTTGATCTCCTGGTTGATCCAAGCATTCTTAAGCAAGGTGGCCTTTAGCTTCCAGGTGTTTGAGTTCCTTTTGAACTTTTCCTTGTGATTGAGCTCCAGTTTCAAAGCACTGTGATCTGAGAATATGCAGGGAATAATCTCAGTCTTTTGGAATCAGCTGAGTCCTGATGACCCAGTATGTGGTCTATTCTGGAGAAGGTTCCATGTGCACTTGAGAAGAATGAGTATTCTGTTATTTTAGGGTGGAATGTTCTGTATATATCTATGAGGTCCATCTGGTCCAATGTGTCATTCAATCCTCTTGTTTCTTTATTGATTTTCTGCTTCAATGATCTGTCTGTTTCTGAGAGAGCTAACGGCCATCAGCATAGACAATATGTCAGAAAGCCAAGGCAGTGGCGGCTGTCTGGGAGCTCCGGACCCTCAGAGAGTTTCCAAGCAGCAATCGCACACTGAGATTTTCCCACTGGCCCGGGCTGGGAGTGCCTGGTCCTGCTGGGTCTAAGAGTGCCCGTCTTGCGCGCCCCTCTTTCAGGTGTGGCTGTGGGTCGCGCGCGCGTCTCAGGCACTGAGAATGGGGCACAGGTCCGAAAGCACCAGGCTGGGCTTTTGCGCACCTCTGTCAGGGGAGAGTTTGGGGCGCGCGGGTTAGGCTCTGAAACAATGGCGCGGGTTAAAGAGCGCCGGCTGGGCCCTTGTAACTCCCTCAGGGGAGCATGAGGGATGTGAGTGCGTATCTCAGGCTTTGTAGCAGGGCTTGCACGTTCTGCCCACTGGCGTGGCTCCCATCCCCTCACAGGAGCCAGAACCCACGCATTCTCTGGTGCACTGGCAGCTTAGGGACCAAGACCTGGTTTCTCCGCCGCACTCTCTCTGGCTCAGCACCAGGGGAGGCTGTCCTGGGACCGGGGACTTAAGCCCCTGTCCCTACCTGCTCTGATTCCCACAATTACCCCCCCCACGATCCTTTGCTCCTTTGGAGTATTGGGGTATTACTTTCCAACCAGTCACCTCTGGTGGCCCCCTCCCCCTTTTGTTTATCTTCCCATATCAGTCACCGTTCCCACTCCGCTTTACCTGCCCACTGGTGTCTTCTGGCCCTGTAGAGATCCAGACGTGTATAATTCTGATCTCAGACTGATTTCATGGGTGAACGGAATTCTTTGGTAGGTAATCAGCTCACTTTGGGGTACAGGCTGAAAAGGCGCCTTCTCCTACTTCCCCGCCATCTTGTCCCCCCATAAATAAACCTTTAAAACAAAGACACCATTGGGTGCCTGGGTGACTTAGTTAGTTAATCATCTAACTCATGATTTTTTCTTAGGTCAAGCTCTCATTCTTGAGATCAAGCCTCACGTCTGCCTCTGCACTCAGCATGGAGTTTGCTTGAAATTCTCTCTCTCCCTCTCTTTCTGCCCCTCCCCATCTCACTCTCTCTTATTAAATAAATAAAATGTTAGAAATATAATAATAATTAAAAAAACATGCAAAGAACAAACAACAAATGGCACATAAATCAATTGAGATATTGTATATAAATAAAAGATATATGCTGTGTCCAACCTAAGCAAAGAAAGGAATTTCTAGAGAGACTACTTGGATTTAATGGGAATTTAAAGCATAATTGAACAAATACTCCTAAGGAGAGTCAGGTGGTAGCAAGTTCAACATCCGCATGAAGAAGCCTCAGGTTATAGACTTATTTTCTGGTTTATGCACTGTTGTGACCAAACTACAGAGAAGAATAGACACCCCTACTCAAAATTTGGATCAGATATCTAGCCTGATGATACCATATACAAACTGAGAACATATGAAGTTTTATTATTCACATACTCAGACTCCTGTGGATAACAGAACAGATCTTCTAAGATGGTCCTAAAATAACATAAGAGTGAAGGATGAGAGACTGGTTGAAGGTTTTCATAGTATTTAGTTGGTGTCCTATGCCAACGTAGGGTGGCTTGAAAGCATGCGTGGTTTGAAACTACCTTTTTTGTCAAAGCAAGGGAACACCTAGGTTTTCTTATCAGCTTACCCAGATATGAGGCTAAGGGGAAGTTTGAGAGATGAAGCAATTAGCAGTCAAACATCAAAAATGGGGCTCAACTTATTTTATATACTGTCTGATCAAATTGCATGTCCCCACTCCTGGTTCACTTTTGACATATTCTATTATCAGAGCAGTTCTAGACCCTTCTCAGATTCAAGGGACATGACATTGACCTCACCTCTAGAGGAAGAGTTTTAAAAAAAAATGAGTGCCTATTGTGGTGTATGGTGACTCAGTCGTTTGGGCACCTGACTCTTGCTTCCCACTCAGGTCAAGTTCTTGGGGTTGTGGGATTGAGGCCTCCATGCTCAGCACTGAGTTTGAATCTGCCTGTCCGTCTCCCTCTGTTCCTCTCCCCACTCTCTCTCTAAAATAAATAAAAAATAATTTTAAAAATGAGTGCCTATTTTTAATCCACTATAAGTACTAAATGCTCTGTGTATGAAAGTCTATGGTGATTTAGTTCTTTGAAATAACTATACTTGATAAATATAGATCCTAAATATAAAGTACTTAGACGGAAGCATAATAGATTTATTTCACTGACAATAAGATGATAAACTGAACTTAAGAGTTGTAATAAGTGGTAGAATTCAAATGCTAAAGATATTTATCTATCTTGTTAATGTGACATTCCTGTGTGTTTCGAGATTTAGGCTCAGGAATAATTATCCCCAGAAACACACAATTGAAATTCCTCTGAAAGATGTAGGCTTCATCTCATATAACAATAATGTTACAGATAGTGGTATTATTATAAGTCAGAATATAGGCGGAGGATGTGTCTAAGTTTGGATTACCCTTCCCCTAAAATAAAACTTGAGATAAAGGTATATGTGGAATTTGTTTGGAACATGAAAGAAGTGATGTGTTGGGAGGAGAAGTAGAGAGAAATAAGACAGGTAAGTAAAGGTTTAACAAGGCGGTTATTTTGAATACAACTATTGGAGTTTAACCTTGTCGGGGAAATGCTGGAAGTTATTTTAGAATGTACATATCAGACTTACTCCCTGTCTCAAGGTACAGATACTGGGGTATTTATGCAACTATTTTCATCAGTCATCCCTTGACAGTCACTCCCTACAGAATGTATTTTCTAGTACTCTAGTCTAACTCTGGGTGAAAGCAGGGCACTGAAACCAAAGGAAGCTTCAGGAAAAGAGAAGAGATGTTTGGAGCCTTAAGTATAGCATGCCCTGAAGTATTGCAGATGAGGAAATATGGTTAGGGGTTGTTAACACTTGTTATAAAGAAATGTATAAAAAGAGAAAGGTGTACCCATGTTTAAAAGATAAATCATTAACTTAGAGTTAGTTCATGTAATAGATAAGTGTACCTGTGAAAATAAAGAATTAAGATGTGTTTAGGCTTATGTGATATAATAAGAAATGCTGAAAATCCACATACCTTTAAGTAAAATAGTATCTTTAGTACTAGATAATATTTATAATTTAATATTACATTTTAAGATAATTTTTTGGATTTTATATGTTTTAGTTAGAATATAAATTAAAGATAATGGAACACTTCACAAAAATAAAGAGCGATCTTTAAAAAATGAGATCTTGCCATTCATGACAACTTGGATGGACCTAGAGGGTATTATGCTATGTGAAATAAGTCAAACAGAGAAAGACAAAAACCATATGAGTTCAATTACATGTGGGATCTAAAAAACAAAACAGATGTATAAACAAATAAACAAAAAGCAGAATCAGACTTATAAATAGAGAACAAACTGATGGTTTGTTTAGAGAACTTCTTAGAAAAAAGTATTAACAGAAATATAGGTGGAATTAATTCACTCAAGAGGAAGAATGAGGGGAAGAGTAAAATAGGTGAAGGGGAGGGGAAAATACAGGCTTCCAGTTATGAAATGAAAGAGTTATGAGAATAAAAGTTACAGCATAGGAAATATAGTCAATGATACTGTAATAGCTCTGCAAGGTAACAGATAGTGGCTACACTTGAGGTGAGCGTAGTGTAATGTATAGACTTCACTGAATCACTGTGTTGTACCCCTGAAACATATGTAATATCAACCATACTCAAATAAAAATATAATAATAAATATACAGCAATGTTTAAAACACTTAAGTTACAATTTTGTCAAAACATTTGTGATAAATAACAAAAGGTGTTTAATGAATAAATTGAATATATTTAATATAATTAGATGTCATCTGGATATACATTTATCATCAAGAATTAAAGTATAATAATAAAATATTTAATATGATTTTGTAGTATATTTCTAATAATAATCAAATATTTATGGTTTCATACCATACTACATTTATATTATTTGGATTTGCTTTCAAAGTTTTCAACCCAAAATACAGAAGTTTTTACAACTTTGTTTAAAATATTTGTATTATTTTAATAGTATACTCACTTTTAATTTTATTTGAAATAAATATATATAGATCAGCATTCTGTTCCAAATAATTTAAAATAAATAATGTTTATGTTTGATCTTACTTATTTAATCAGTTTATTTTGAAGGTTTGGAAACAGTACTGTAGGCTTTTATGAACACTCTCATTCATTCCTTTCAGATTTTCCCATTGTTAAGTAAAATGATATAAGTATTGTTACATGAAGTTCTTTCAGCCTTCATTAAAATTCTCCAGAAGCATTCTGTATTAGGAATAAAATCAGCAGTCATGGGTTGTATGCTTAATAATCATTGCACTGGGTTTATTTTTCAATATCCCTAGGGTATTAATCTTTTGAAAACTCTCTCGCTGTTGAGATGATTCTTTTCTAAAATATTTCTTCATTCCCAATAGCACAATATAATAGGTACTAGTTCTTCTTTCATGGCACATCAACTAATTTGCAATCACAGCAGATCTTAAGCTTTCTTCATCCAAAATGTCTTAAGCTGCCAGAGGTTATATTCATTCAATTAATGTTTGCTGAGTGAATTAATTCCATCTATATTTTTGCTAACTCCTCTTTTACCAAGAATTTCTCTGAGCCAGAGTGTCCTATTATGAGCCTGGTGTTTGTGTGTGTGTGTGTGTGTGTGTGTTCGTTGACATCTAATGATAATTCAGTGCAAACTATATCTGATGATATCTCGCTAACCTTTTATTGTCTAATATATGCCATGCAACTGCTCCAAACCAATTCATTACCAAAGCATTACATTTAAAATATCGGAAAGAGTTATTTTGAAAACATTTAGTAGACTTAAACCAGGTAATGTTTTCAACTTTGTAAGAAAGGCTAAGTTCGTAGTGGGTTTGAGAAGAGCAGTTGAGTTTGCAATTGGGATTTCTTATCTACCATGTGAATTTGAGGGACTTAATTAAAATATGAGGGCCTCAGTTTCCTTACAAATAAACCTGTTATAATAAGCATGCATGACTCTGTGTATATATGCTAATGACCAGTCACCCTACAGGATGTAGTTGGTAACTTAGAAGGCAAATCACTGCAACAGTTGACATGAATATGTAAGTAATTCAGAATCTCCATGAGTGGAAAATCATGCAGATACAGAATAAAATAGTCTGATATAAATCAACAACAGATCTAAAGCTACTTTTGCTGCTTGGATTTGAAAACGATCAAAGTGAAGATGAAGCTAAATCTGATCTCAAATAATTCTATTTTGCGATGCTGTCAAAAGATGTATTTCGAGATTAAATATAATATTATCTCCTCCCTGGTCTATTTATTTGGTACTTCTGCTGTATCGCTTCACATTATTTTTTATTCCTGGCTTCATCTCTCTGGCCAAATTTAAAGTAGAGGCTTTATTTTCCTCATTCTTCTTTGTACAGTATTTATAACTGCATTAGCTGCAATGGCTTCTTTGTGCTTCAAAATATTTTGCTTATTGATTTAAGTTTCTCTAATAACAGAAGGGGAACCTGGAAAAAAAAAAAAAAAGGAAATAGCCGGGCCTACCATGGTCACATGTGCTTCATGTACCAAAGGGAATCTAGAAACCAAAGGAACATAGCAAAGTATTAATAGTACAGTTACAAAATAAATAAAGGATGGCTCCAACTCAATAGAAAACCAAACAGAAGTTAAAAATGGGCAAACTATGAATAGTTAATAGAAATCAAAGTATTAATAGTACAGATTATAGATACAGATTGGAGTCTTTATATTCATCATGGCAATCCTAGGGAACAATACATTGTGCTCTAATGGATGCCTGAGAGCATAAATTATCAAACTAATAATTCCTATTACCATGGAGTAGGGAGACACCTGCAAGTGGACACATGGGAGGCAAGTGTGGCATAGACCGGGTATGAGGACAACATGAGTAAACCCTGTTTTCTCTGGCTGAGAGAATATGGGAGAACATACCTTAGAGGAAATGTGCAAGATAACCTATGAAAATTAAAAACTCCTTATTTAAAAATAATTTCCACAATTTAGAACCTGTGAAAGTCAAAACAAGATGGTGCTAATATTAAAAACAAACACATAGACCAAGGACCACAATAGCCTAGAAATGAGCAGATGCATATATAGTCAACTGATTTTGATGAGGCTCTAAGAATACACAATGAGGAAAAGATAGTCTTTTCAACAAATTATTAGGAAAATTGGATAAGCACATTTTAAAAAATGAAATTAGATCCTTATCTTATACCGCACACAAAAATTAACTGAAAATGGATTATAGACCTAACTGAAAGACCTGAAACCAAAAAACTCCTAAAAAAAAAAAAAAATAGAGGATAAACACTTGACATTGGTCTTGGCAATGATTTTTTGGATAAGACTCCAAAAATACATGTAAAAACAACAACTAAAATAAACAACTAAGACTATATCAAACTAAAAATCTTCTGTACACAAAGAAAATAATCAACCCAGTGAAAATTACCCTACAGAATGAGAAAAAAAATTGCAGACCATCTATCTGATAAGGAATTGATATCCAAAATATATAAAGGGTGGCTCCAATTCAATAGAAAACCAAATAACACAGTTAAAAATGGGCAAACTGTTGCCGGGGGGAGGGGGTTTGGGAGAAGGGGGTGGGATTATGGACATTGGGGAGGGTATGTGATTTGGTGTGTGCTGTGAAGTGTGTAAACCTGGTGATTCACAGACCTGTAGCCCTGGGGATAAAAATATATGTTTATAAAAAATAAAAAATTTAAAAAAAAAAAAATAAAAAAAAAATAAAAATGGGCAAACTAAAAATAAATAAATGGGCAAACTATATGAATAGTCATTTTTTCAAAGAAAACCTACAAATGGCCAACAGGAATATGAGAAGATGCTCAACAGTACTTATCATCAAGACAATATAATCTAAACCATGATAAAACACTACCTTATACCTTTTAGGATGGCTATTATCAAAAAGTTAAAAGATAACAAGTATTGATGAGGGTGTGTAGAAGGAGAACCATTGACTCTTGGTGCTGGGAGTGTAAACTGGTGCAGCCTTTATGAAAAACAGTAATGGAAGGTCTTCAGAAAATGAAAAACAGAACTACCTTATGATCCAGTAATCCTACTTCTCTGTATATGTCAATGAAATCAGGATCTCTAAAAGATACCTGCAATTTCATGTTCATTGCAATATTATTCACAATAATTAAAATATGGAAACAACCCATGGGTCTATTGATGAATTAATGCATAAACAAATGTGCTATGTACATATAGTGGATATTATTCAAAACAAACCCTGTCATTTGCAAAAATATGGATGAACCTGAAAAGCACTATGATAAGTGAAATTAGTGAGATACAGAAAGATAAATATTCTATGATCTCACTTCTATCTAGATCCTAAAAAAGTTGAACTCACAGAACTGGAGAGTAATTTTAGTAGTTGTAGGGACTTGAGGATAGAGGAAATGAGGAGATGTAGGTCCAAAGAACAAATGTGCAACAATAAGGTGAGTAATCTCTGGGGATCTAGTGTGAAGCATGGTAACTTTAGAAAATACAAAATCCCAAACTTAGTATTCCATGTTTGAAAACTCAGATTAATATTCTCCATTTAATTATCTAAGGCTTGGATTTACATTCTTACTTGGCACTTTAAGCTGTGCAATGTTTAGGTAATTAATTAAGATGTCCCAGTCACAATTCCCCCAAATTAGAAGGTGGATAATGTCAGTCATGAACAGTTATATTACAGAGTTTTCCAGTAATGGTTTTGTGAGTTACAGAATGTAGGGACAAGTAAGTTTGCTGTACAAATTTGAGGGCTTACCAAACAACTGAGGGATTTGGTTGTTGATGGTTGTTCTTCCATTTGCATAGATCTTTATTAGTTGACAAGTAGAAAAATAGATGACCAAATAGCTTTTTAGTTATCCCCAGGAAAACAAGTGCAGCAAAAACAACAGGGTGTAGGACCATCTGAAAGGTGACATGAGACATGTTAAGATGATGCACTACTGTTGAACACTACCATATTCACTTAGAGACACAGCACAGTAAGTGATGCAATCCCTAGACTATGGTTTGTTTTCTTCTGTTAACCTAAATTCAGATAAAGTGTTCATACCTTTATTGCTATTATTGGCAATATAATATATACTTTTACTTTGAAATGTATTAATACACATCCATATATACTGATATCAAAGGGTTATTCCAATTTATGGGAATTATTGATGCTATAACTGTAAAAAATGTATTTGTAAATTTTCCATAAACTTCAGTTCATTAATTAGTCACAATATAAATAGTCTCCCAGTGAAGTCTTCTCTGTCCAGTATTATAAATTACTTTGTAATAAAAATGGAGTCAACTTGCAGTAAGATCTTTAAATTGAATTTTATTCACTAAATAACTTAGATAATAAGTATCAGGCACTGGTTACATAAACATTGAAACCTCTGAATCATGAAATATTTTTAACCCATCACAGGCAACATTTTATAAAGTATTTAATACCATAAATGACATGAAGATTAAATTATAAAGAAGTCAGAAATGTATCTTCTGAGAAGGTATAAAAATTACAAAACAAGATATTGCAATATTTAATTTCAGGTGACTTTATATTCTTTATTTATATGTTCAACAATGAAATGTGCTTTTTTAATAGAAATACTGAGTAATAAAAATGTATTTCAAGCAATGATTTCTGCTTACCTCATAATTATCAATATTAAAGTAACTAAAATATTGCCTATCAAGAAGCTGTATGATATTCGACATTGTAAAAATTAAAAAAAAAAACTTATAGAATTTGCTATGAACTGAATTGCTCCCCTTCCCCCCACACCCAATTTGTATGTTGAATCCCTGACTTCCAATAGAATGGTATTTGGAGGTGAGGCCTTTGTGAGGTAATTAGGCTTAAACAAAATCATGAGGATGGGGACTCTATGATGGAAATAAGTGTCCTTGTAAGAAGCTGAAGAGACCAGAGCTCTCTTTATCAGGAAAGATCCAAAAGACAGCCAGCTATGCCAGCCAGAAAAGGAGCTCTCACTATGACCAAATCTTCCAGCACTTGATCCTTGACTTCCCAGCCTTAAGAACTGTGAGAAAAAAATGTCTATTGTTTAAAATACATAGTCTATGATGTCTTGTTATAGCACCTTAGCTGACTAAGAGATAGCATTCATCTATTAAATCTGTGATATTTATTTGAAAATGAAAATATACTTAGAAGGAGCCCTTATGCCAACAATGCCCTTTCAAATGTACAAGGTTTTTTTTTTTCTTTTCTTTTGTTGAAGTGATTTTAGAGCATTCAAGGTATAAGATACACTCCCTTTCTGTTTCTGAGGAAGAAATCAATACCAATGGAGTGCATACGCCAGTAGTTTGGTGTAATTTTCCTGTATGACTTTAGATCCTGAAAAGGTTATTATATAAAATAACTGATGCAGGAGAGTGTAACACCATTCACAAACTTCACCTGTTCTAATACCTAGAGCAGTTATTTTGCAAAAGTGTCTTGGGGTATGAGATCCTTCCTATAGATGAAACAAAACTCCATTGTGTTTTTTTGAATGTAAACATAGTAGGGTTAAAGAACATGTGTGTAAGAAATATCTTGTTCTGTTTTGGATAAGTAGTAATATATTTTAGTGATGTCTTATCAAGGGAAGGTAATTTGAAGATTATGATTTTATGGCAATCAGTTGTGGGAGCATATTGGATTAAAGACAAATGCAGAGTAATATATAAATGTCTTTTGAAAATTCTAACGGTACATTATGTGTTCTGCTATCACTCCATTTGATATTCAACTAATTTAATACATAATCGCCTAAATGATCTTTTTGAAAATATTGTAGTTATTCATAAAGTTCTCTAGAGTCCCTTCTGACACTGTTCAAAGCATAATGGAATTATAGAATCCAGTTGGACACTTGTATTTGAAATGTGTTAGAAGAAAATTCTGTTGACTTAAAGTAATTTAGGACATCTATTGAAATAAATATTATATATAAAAATTAAACTGAAATTCACACTATTTCATTATCCAGTAGAATAGATCCATTTTTTTTCTTTTATGGAAGATATGAAATATTCATGTGTTCTGTAATATGAAAAAAAAACCAGACTGATACTATGTATAGATAATAAAATCTCCTTTTAAGGAAATTCAGGAGAACCAAATGAAATAAATTGTAGCATTTAAAGCAAGAGAATTCATTCAAGTGGGCAAAGGTCAACTAAAAATTATGTTTTTCCTACATATACCCTAGAGATTATCAGCTCAAACATTTACATTAATAAAAATAGCAACAATAAAACAACCCAGTCCCTTAAAATAGTGCTATAGGAATGTCAAAGACATTAAGCTGCATATCCCCAAATAGAAAAGAATATATAAGAAAATTTGGATAAATGAGAGAGAACTCGTATCTTTAGGTTCAGAGCACAATATTTACAGTTGTGTAAATATCAATACTCAATATTTATCTGTAAATTCAATTCAGCCTAAATAAAATAGCAACAAGATTATTCAAAGAACTTGGCAAGCCAATTTTAAAATTCATGTGTAAAAGTAAATGTTAAAAGAATAGCTCAGACAAAATTTGTTAATGGATTTTTATCTTTTCCTTGTCTAAGTAGAAAAAAATGGATATTTTAATTTGTGGTGTGAGGTCTGCATTTCATCATCCTATACATCAGTCATTTTCTTGAGAAAAGTAATATCTAGGGAAATATTTAAATGTGTTCTAGTTATCCTTCACACTGTTTTATATTTTCAGTAACTATTATATGTAAATTATACTCACATTAGTGGTAATAAATTATACATATATATAAATGTAATCATTACATATATATATATATAACTGATTATATGGGGTTCATTGTGTATATATAAAGCATATATTTACATTAATAAAAATAGCAGAAATAGAAGAAAATTCTATATATATTCTATATATATTCTTTATATATATAAACAGAGAGCATAAACACACACACATATATATAATTATATTCTGGACATATTTATTAAAATATTTACATGAAATTAACTTACTGTATGGCTGTGCTTAAATCATATTAAAATGAGATTATTATATATAAATAATTAATTTTTGCATCAACCTTCATATTTTAAAGGATTGAATTGTACTTTTATTTTAATTAATTACTTTTGTTTCTGAAATTGGCTTCAGAAAACTATTTTGACCCTCACAAATAGGTGAATATTTTATGCAATCTAATATTCTGAACATGGCTTCTAATTTATTTTCTAGTTTATAAAATACAGTGATGATCCAGATTTCTTTAGCACAAGCTGACTTTACATTTTGTTTCTAAATATTTATGGACAGTTTTACTTGAAAAAAGAGACTATTTTTGTCTACCATTGTCTTGCTCAATTCTGTACTTTATTTCCATCCCTTTAAATCCTTACGTTGGCATAAGGCAATTACCTTGGAATACTTATCTACATCAAACATCTTTCCAAGATCAGAGAATAACAGTTTCTTTCTTCTTTTGAATGTGCTACAGATTAGCACCTATTTTGCAAAATAATCACCTGAGTAATGCTAATGTTAACATTCCTGGTAAACAGTAACTAGAATTAGTATTGAACAAATTCTACCAAGAGTTACAACAAAGCCCCAAGGTGGCCCAACTGTGGGGTCCTGTCCCTGGACCCTATCATCCCTTTCATTTAGGATATCTCATTCTTTTACTATTGCTTCTATCAGGCTGTTTTAAATACACTCTGAGTTTTAACAATATACCAAGAAAACCTCTCCCTACTACCTTGCAAGAGGGGGCATACAGTTATAATGTTCAAATCCTATAAAAATGCAGCAGAGGGATACTTGACCCCAAAACTTCTTGAATCTTCAAGGAGGAAAGGTTTAAAAAGAAGTGGCAGAACCCTGCGTAGCCCATCATTGGTACGCTTTATGTCTAATAAATAACAAATAGTGTCATTTAAAACAAAGTAAACCGAACTTGAAAAAAGTTGATATGATGGTAAAATTTATTTTTTGAAGAATTGTTACTCCTTTCAATGTATTAATTGTCTTTAAAACTACTGTTGCTTTCCTAAGAATTATGTAATATCTTACATTATGAAAAACCAATTAACTCACTCCATGGACTTTTTTCCCTGGCCCTAAGCATTTAGACTAGGTGTTCTTTACTACTACCAAGCTTCAAGGTAAGATAGAGGACTTAATATAATAATCGCAAGCACGTGTCACTGCCATGATTGACAACTGTCAATATTTGAGATTATCATATAAAAATTACCTCTTATCTATCTGAAATTTAACTTTAATTACATATATTGTTTTTATTTCCTAAATCTGGCAGACTTACTGTTACTGTGGCTACTACTTTAACTGCTCCTGCTGGCTAACATTTTATTGTTGGCTTCACATGTGGCAGGTAACTCTTTTAAGTATTTTATATGTGTTGTCTCATAGTCCTCACAACAATCACATATAGATGCCATTATTCTGCCAATTTTATCAAGAAAAAACCTAAAGCAAATAGAATTTAAACAACTTGACAAAGGCCACACATCAAGTAAGTGACGTGGCTTGTTTCAAAACCAGTCATTTGAAATTCAGAGTCCATGTTATAATAATCTAAGATTTACGTCTGATAAGATTTTTTTCCTACTTCAAATTTAAAGAATTTCATCCTACATAAGATGCTTCATTTGGATGTGATTTGGTGAGTGCTGTGAAGTGTGTAAACCTGGTGATTCACAGACCTGTACCCCTGGGGATAAAAATATATGTTTATAAAAAATAAAAAATTAAGATTAAAAAAAAAATAAAACACATTTTTAACATTTAAAAAAAAAAGATGCTACATTTGGATGGGATTACCTTTAATATTATGAAATACATTCTGTTGGGCAAAGGATTTTAACTGGCTGCCAGTATAGAGAAAATTTGATAGAGGAATGAAAGAGGAATCAGTAGCCTAGGTCGTTTACAACACAAAAAGAGAGTTGTTTTATTTCTTTTAAGCGAGGAAAGTCTATTTTCCAAAATATCTAGATCACATATTTTTTCCTTGAACTGTGAAGATTTCTAACTTAAAACAAGTATGTATCTCTGCTGTTATAACCAAAACGATAGTCCGCAAACAAGAGTGTTGCTTACTTATTTAAGAAAGTACTAATTTGACGCATATATTTGAAAATAATATTTCTGTATATGTGTGCTATATTGCCTGATTGCCTTATGGAACCTGACAATGTTTATCTACAACATAAATCCTATTGAGTTGCTGAACCAACTCTGATGAACATGAGCTCTAAATTAGGTTGCCACTACCAGAAATTACTGTAAGTAATAGTATATATTGGCCCACGCTATAACACTAAGTGGGTAATTAACAGAAACATGTTGAATGAAAGAACATAAATGTAGAAGTATATAAAGTTCTCTTGAGTATTTTATGGAACATTATTTGGGTGCTACCTAATGCTACTTCCAAGAGTTCCTTAATCTCACTTCATTATGTTTTCTGGCTCTTTTTTTCCTACCTGAATTTACTGTAGTGACAGCTGCTCCTTGTTGATCTTGTTTTGGCTTCTGCATCTGGATTCACTCCTGGAACATGGTCACACGTCCCTGGTTTTCAGGAGGCTTAATTCCTGCTTTCTGGCATCAGCTACTGCATTCATTCAGACCCTGCAATAGGTTCCCAGCAGTGCTTCATTCTCCACCATTTCAAATCCGCTTAAATCTATTCAGACAACCCATTCCAGTCAATTACCCAGTTATGCCCATGGAATCTACCCCTGGTTGGCCCCATGGATTATAGCACATACAAATCCTCTTCTAGTCAAATCCATATTCAGAGTTCTGCTTTCACAACAGGACTGGATTTTTGCCCTAACAACAATCTGTATGGCTGAGACTTTCACATTCTCTCTAGTTCCTGGCAGTTCTGTGGAAGACAGTTAATATATTACAGTGTCTCAAAGCAACAGACTGGAACATCTAAACTATTTCTACCATATCCAATGCAAGGATTAAAATTACTTAGACATCAGCATTTACCCAAATCAATTCTGTAACATCTTTGTGCATTGGACATTTGACCCCTATCTCTTAACCATACCCATTCCAACATAACTTAAAAAATAGACTACAATTAGATTATTCCATGTTTGGTACAAATCTGCTGCCAGTTAATCTATCTTCTATAGAATAAAGTTTTAAGTCACCATGAAAATTTTTTTTTCCTTTGGCAGCATTTTCATTTGGCCCTTTCCTTTGTATCTTGTTCTTATCTTACTTTATTCTTTTATTTCTTACCTTTTTTTTTTTTTTTAAGCTCAGAGGGAAACATTTAAATGGATCAAAATCACCAAAAACAAAAATTCTAGTCAACATGTATTCATGTATTGTCATTATTTTTATCTTTAAGCATAATGAAATCACTATTCCTAAGTAAAATGGTGTATTTTTCTCACATCCAGTTTTGGGAATTTTTTTTTGAGGTGGAGGGAGTTAATTTGTTTTTGAGTTTTGTTGCTTTTTAGATTTTGCTTTGCCTTCACTCATGATGTCTGTGCTAGATATAGAATAATCCAACAACTCTGCTTCCTTAGTTACTCCATTTTTTTTTTTTTTTTTTTTGGTATCAACTTCAACTATTTTACTTTTAGCTAATTTGTTTATTAACTACTTAGGTTTATATTGGCAGTTGCCATTTTAGGGCCTGATTTTTTAATTATTCCCACTTTTTTCCAAATAGGCATATTTTTACCACCTCCAATCAAACATATTATCAGGTTTATCATACAGAATCCCCAGAAAGAGCCATTTTCTAAAATATTGAGAATGACCTCTTCTTTGTATGGAGGTCCTGAATCACATAAACCAGATATTGCTGAAATCTGAGTGATATGTAATTTCATTCTGCTCCCTTTGCTGTGAAATATAGAACCACTGGTGTCATGAAATCGAAGAAGGATAAAAATGAAGGTCTTTACTGATAGAAGCATGTGCAGTTTATATTAGATTAAGAGGGATGGAAAGAGATCTCTAGCTTTTGAAGTACATGAAAAACTACAGTAGCACCAAAGATACTGGCAGGTCAGGGGTGTAAATGGAAATAACTACTTTAGGGACAGACTGTTCAAGACCCATATTGAGAACCTGTGTGTCGCATATTTCCAGAAAATCAATTTATTTTCAGTAACTTGGGAGCGCTATGGTTTATGAAATATAGTTATAGTTCAACTGTCAGCACAAAGCAAGATTTCAAAGTGAAGTTCACCAGTGTTGTTTTGCTCCTAGGAGAAAAAACATATGAACTATTTTACTTTGCTATGCACTTTTCAGTTTTCTACCTAAATTCATTTCACATGATGTCTTAGTAGATGTGTTCATTGCTTACAAATTAAAATAATTTGAACCTTTGTGAACATGTTCATATGATAGATATGAGTCATAAATGAACTTGTCAAGTTGAATAAAATATTTAGACAAACTATGATAAAAAATTTTTTACTTGTCACTGACTAATAAGATAAAGTAAGGCTCTGTCTACTGAACACATGTACATACAGAGACCTTTCAGTTGTAATAAATAAATAGTAAGTTTCTATTTATATATAGATATAACCTCAAAATAAATTATAGTCAATTTACAGTTATTCTGAAATATCTCCTTCAATACTTTATGGTGCATGGTGGTAGTGGGAAACACTTACCAAGCCATGTTAGTTATCATGTTGAAAAAAATATTTAGTTCCCAGAATTATATATAACAGTATATCTTATTAATGATTAAACAAATGTTGATGTGTTATTAAATCAAGCTATTATTTACTATTTAATCACTTTTCAATATGAGAAAATATTTTATAAAATGCCTTGAATATACACACATATATAATGCTATTACTTATTATATTTATCAAGTAAAATCCTTTTCTACTAATAGTGGAATCAGGACTTATATTTCACCTACTGGTGTCTGAAGTTTTTTTCCTTTCTTCCAATAACACTAATCAAAAGATCTTTCATTGACATCCCGAGATCTAATGGTCTTTGTTTTCTCCCCGGACCAATATGTGGCACATTTATTTAGCTAAACTTTTAGATCTCTGAAGAAATAAAAGTGTGAGTTAGTATATAGAAATGCTGCTCTAGAAGTACATGAACCTTTTGTAGCTCATTGAGTTCAGATTTTACCAGTATCTTTTCTTGCATATCTGCTCTGCTGCAAGAAATTCCTTCATTCTGTAACAGATAAAAAGCATATATTACCTAGAGGTGGAGGTAGGGAATATGTTTACAGAGTTAGTAAATGCCTGTAGTCATGCAATCAAAAACATTAATCTTTTCCTAGCCCAGTCTTGGCCAGAAATTCATCATTGTGTATTTCATACCTATAATTTCCATAAAATGTAAATGCTACTGTTTGGCCTTGACTGGACATAGAATATAACAATAAATTTAATGAAGAAAAAAATGAGTAAGACAGCAGGGATATCTTGAGGTTTGATAAAGAGAATGGAGAGCATCAAAGCTGGGTGGAAAAAAAAAAACTTTGTGTAGAAGATACAAATTCTGAATGCATCATGGTTTTTGTTAATCTCCAGCAGTGGTTTCTAGAAGTCCTTCTAGCATTGAGTATAGGTCCTAAGTGTGAGTTATACATACTTAGTGGACA